>NC_140074.1:6707500-8039947 GCF_964194135.1 Talpa europaea
TAGATGCTGTTTGCCCATGTTGACACTGGTTCTGGGAGAGATTAAGCAGTTTGCCCAATATCATACTGTGCTATGTGGTAGCGCCAGCTGGGGATCCAGTTCATGTGCCTTCAGCTTTAGGCAGTAAGAAAATTCACATGGAAATATGAAGAAAGCAACATCAAAGACAAACCCTTAGATTCTGACAACAAAATGGTGCTGGTCACGGGGAAAGGGATGGGTAGAAAGGACAGTTGGTGGGTGGTGGATGGCGACTAGACATCTGGTGGTGGGTGTCGTGAGAAAATGTACTCCTGCAACCTGTACCGTGTTGTAAACTAATGTTACCCCAGAAAAATATCACATATATTAAAAGAATTATTTTCCAAATGTATTTTATTTGTCAAGGATAGTATATTTAGTAGGATATAGGAAGCTTGCCTTGTAGGAGCCAGCTCAAAGTTTCCTGAGATAAACAGGTAAACAGACCAGATTTTTCCTTGCTTGGTTCTGGAAAAATATTTGATTCATGAGATTGGCATTCTGCTGCTTACTCTGTTAGTAGCTTTATGTGTGACTTTTAAGAATCATCTCACGTTCCTGGGTGGAGTTAACCAGTAAAATGAGGAGGATATCTGAGGTCATATCAATCATTAGAATTAGATAATTTATGATGGACATAAGTAAGACATTTAGGAATAGAGAATTTGGCTCTTGAACTTTAGGAACAGAAATTTAGAGTCTTTTAATGAATGTACTGTAGTCAGGGTGGATTATTCATTCAACAAACATTTGTTGAATGTTTACTTTGCTTCTGGCAGAGTAAGAGTTCCCTAGGGTACATGATAAAAGGATAGTCCTTGCCTTGTAGGAGCCAGCTCAAAGTCTCCTGAGATAAACAGGTAAACAGACCAGGAGGATCCAAAAACAGAATTTGCAAGTATGGAGGAATCAGGCGTAAGACTCAAGTCTTGGTAGGAGAAGTTAGTGGAGTCTTAAGCTCAGTCTGGAAGGATAAGAAGGTTCTGGGCAGAATCTTTATGATACAGATTTGGTGACTGCCTGTGTATGTACCTGCCTATGTGCAAGTTCCCTGGAAGGAAGGGTAAGGCTATCAGTGCCCTCGTCTGTATCCTCTCAGGTAACTGTCACCCTTCCTAGAAATGCTGGCTTAGGGCTTATGTATTGGAAACCAGTTGCCTTATCTGCGGCCCCTTAAATTCTGTCTCCTGGAATATTCCTACTTCTCTTCACGAGCCAACTCAGACGTCACCTCTTCATACATTTCCTTGACTCTTTTGACAGTGGCATCCTCCTTGTATTTCCACAGCACCTTGTTTATGTCTCTTTTTACAGTACAAATTTGTCTCTTTCTGTGTCTCTCCCTCTTCTCAGTGAATTCTAGTGTCCAGTAACTATTAGGAGGGAGGGAGGAAGGAAATTTCTATTGTGGCAGGTTATAATTTAAACAATTCAGACAATTCTAATGAAACAGCAGTAATAATAGCAACTAGCATATGCAGAGAATGTGCCACGTGTCAAGCACAATTCTCAGTGCTTTGTTTGTGTTGATTAAATTGATTTCTCACAACAGCACGGTGAATAGGTACTCTGATGGTACCCAGTTTGAGGGGTAAGGAAACTGAGGCAGGGAGAGGTTAAGTAAATAGCCGTGGGTAATGTAGCTAGGAATTGGGGAGTCATCATTGGAGCCCGGCGCTCCAGCTCCAGACAGTCTTCTTAATCTCTGGGTTATCCTTGCATGATGTGTGAAGGGCTCCCAAAGGTCTTCTACTTGTTATTGTGAGGTTAATTCTCAACCAGTTTTTAAGTGGCTCCACGTATTCCCCAAGGGGTTGGCCGCAAAGGTGGTGATCATTTCTTTTGCCCTGAGGTTTTCATAAAGTCTTTTTGCCAGTGGAATATTTGTAGCCGAAGCCATTTAGGAGACAATGAGGTGCTTAGGGACAGAGTGCTGCTGTTCTACTGATGACACAATGTTTTATGTGCTGTGGGCTCAAAGGGTGCAGGCTCTATTTCCTTAGGCCTGAATGATTGAGGGACATGAGTGAAGGTAGGCAGATTGCAGTTTAATCTTGGAAAGATCGAGGTAATTTGTACAGACCAGTAAGTATTTAGACTTGACTAGGAGAAAGGATGTTGCTTGTAGTAAAAGCAGAAAAATATTAAAGTGTATTTTGTGTGCAAAACAAAGGATCTTCTTGTGAAATTGGTGATGTCTAGGTGATTATTTTCAAAGAAAGATTATTTCTAAAGTGAGATTTAAGCCATTTAAAGATCTGAATTGATGGGAGTACGTTTTTTCTTACCGCTCCTTCATAGCGTGTCCCTACGGTCAGCTAGTGATTCCCGCTCAGTGTCTGTCAGATTTGATACTTCTTAGTTTCACCAGTCACTCCTGTGTTCCAGGACCTTCTCACATCCCATTTATGTTACGGCAGCAGTTTCCAGGCTGGTCTCCCTGCTACTTCTCTGTCCCTCAGTATATCCTGTGCTGTGGTGGCCATGTTAAACACCCTCACTGCCTTCCTGAGAGAGCAGAACTGAACTTCATCTGACAGTGCCCCTCAGCAACAGCACCCCCACCACCTCCCAACTTAATTCTGATCAGGTCCGCCTTTATTTACCCGTCATCTCCCTTCCTATGTAGGTATGCTACTTTAATTAGTACAGTATTTCTCATTAAGATTTCATGCTGTTCCAGAGAGATTAAAATTTTTATTCTTTTCAAGATGAGGAAACCAAGAGGCAGAACTGAAAAAATGAAAGCCCCAAAGAAATGGCTTATAGGTACAAAATGATTATTTGTTGAATGAAAACCAGTACTTAAGGAAGCTTTGCTCGTCTGATTCCAAATTTTCTGTCACTTTGCCTCCCAAAGTGGCCCCACTTTACTTACTTCGTTTTGTTCTCTAACTCCAAATGGTCCCTAATCTTTACCATCGATCCCATCATTTCTTCAATCTGGACTTCCTTTAGTCCAAACACTTCCTTTTCTCCAAATACGGGGCAAAACACTCTGGTTAGCACTTTCTGATACATGAGCCACTTTTTATGTGCTGGTTTCCTCTGCTCTTTTGTTTCATTTGCATTATCCTTAATTCAATACTGACTTGTGACTTTTCTAATATGATCATGTGTGGATGTGTGCCTTTGCACTGTGGGGTCTTTCGGCAAGGGACTCGGTGTGATGGATTAAATGTCAGACAGTCTTGAGTAAATAAGAGCTTGGCTTCTGTTGGGCCAGGTGCCATGTCTTTCCACCTTTGCTGGTAGGAAATGTGAGGCTTATGTGGATGAACTTGCCTGAGAAAATGGTGCTGCAGTTATTGGCATGTTCCAGGTGACCAAGACATACAAATTCATTTGTTCAGTTAATTGATGCTTTTTCAGTTGTGGATGATCTGATACTAGATGCACGAGCTACACCTGCCCCCTGTGCAGTATTTGGCTTGGATTTTCTCCTGAGGGACGATGACCATTCTGACAGTGTGTTTCTTTCCCATGCCGCATGTTAGCAAATATGCAGTTATCTGCCAGATAGTACAGGTATAGCGTTGTTAGGTGTGGGGAGAGTTTTAAATTATCAGCATTATTTTATTTGCCTTTATTTTATCTAACTTGTGTGTATGCATGCTTTTTTTATATGCCTTTTCCAAAGCATTACCTCCCTTAGTGGGTTTTTTTTTTTTTTTAAGATTTATTTATTTATTTATTTATTTATTTATTTATTTATTTATTTATACATACAAGCACTGGGAACAGAAGCGTGGGAGGGTGAGAGAATTCACCAGAGCCAGAGAGGGGAGCAGAGCAGGCAGAAGGACCGAAGTACACTGCTGAGGGGAGCAGCGGGCTGCAGGAGAGGTCTGCGCTCCATGTGGGACCCTCTTCCGGTGGCCGGGGAGCAGCCGGGGATGGAACCGATGCTGCAGAGGCTGCGGGCAGCTTCGTAACCCAGCACTCAACCGCTGCGCCACCGGGGAGGCCCTCCCTTAGTGTTTTTAATTTTTTTTCCCCCTTCAATTTTATTTTGTTCTCTCCATACATCCTTTTCAAGATAATTTTTGCTATTTCCAGCATGCCACCTCTCCCTGAATAGGTGTTTCCTGCCTTTGCTGGGCCCAAAGTCAAGTCGCTTTAGAGCCGGTTACCTTTTTTTCTGTTTTCTCTGGGAGTTCCTCAGAGTTCCTTCTGGCATGACTCAGTGGAGGTGGATGGTTGGGAGTAGGGAATGTAGTCTGTACCCTGGAGCCATTGGTCCTTGAGGGCAAGGCACCCCAGAGCAGCAGCTGTTCCCACCACACCGGCCACGGTTTGTGTTCAGAGGTCATGCATGTGTCAGACTGAGCAGAGCTGTCCTAGTTGGGCCACATTTAAGCAGATACAGACCTGCCCCTTGGCAATTTCTACTTCAGTTAATTTAGTGAAAGTGTCTTGAGCCCCTTTCTAGGCCCTCTGGAGACAGATGTGAATCAACGACTATCGCTGTTCTGAAGGAACTTGCAGACTAAAAGGAACACAAACCCACAAGAAGCATTAAGGAATTTCTAAATAAAAGACAATTCATAAATAAAAACTTCATCTGCCTCTTTTTTGAGCTATAGAAACTAACTCATCTATATTATTTAGCATGATTTTTAGTCTGTAGTAGTAATTTTACATGCTTTTTAACCACCTTTATTATCTGTGAAATTTTCTGTTTATATAATGCAAATAAGTCTTACTTCTCAGTGTCTAGCTTACATCCGTTTGAGCATCTATTCCACAGTTCATGCTCCATTCTTCGAAGCTGCTTCCTGTGTAGTATTGGTGAAGGCAATATTGAAGGCAAAGGGAGTGTTCTATCAGAGCTGAGCGGTGATCTTGGTGAAGATGCTATGGGAAGAGAGTTGGACTTGAACATACAGTGGAAGGTCGTTTTCTTGATTTCTTCTTCTTTTTTTTTTTTTTTTTTAAACTGAGCAGCAGCTGGGGAACTTGCAGAGAAAAAAGATAGCTTAGGTAATGGGTGGAGGGGAACCCAATGGTAATTCGTATCTAGGAATTTTACTTTAGTTTGATAAGTACTGAGAAATTCTTTTTTCCTCTGAGAAGAGGCTTGTGCCATTAGTGATGTTTGAGGTGAGTGGACTAGTCTAAGTTTCTGACTATTGGTGTGAACATTTAAGAACATCTGATAAATCTGAGGGAAATTAGCAGGACTCGATGTCTGTCTGACCCTGTGGAAACAGCAGGCTTCATGGTGGGAGGGCAGGGATTGCTGGAGAACAGTGTGGCTCTGACTAAAGGGTAAGGGAAGGGTAAGATGAGGACTGACGAGAATGAATCCATGGTTAGATTGCTTAGTTCTGTCTATGGACTAGTTAGTGGGAATGACTTTTCTAACCAGTAGATCGTGATGGAGAAAAGCAAGGACTAACTGTAAAAAGATGTGTATTCCTGGGCCTCCCCGGTGGTGCAGCGGTTGAGCGCTGGGTTGTGAAGCTGCCCGCAGCCTCTGCAGCGCCGGTTCGATCCCCGGCTGCTCCCCGGCCACCGGAGGAGGGTCCCACATGGCGCGCAGACCTCTCCTGCTGCCCGCTGCTCCCCTCAGCAGTGTACTTCGGTCCTTCTGCCTGCTCTGCTCCCCGCTCTGGCTCTGGTGATTTCTCTCACCCTCCCCGCGCACTTCTGACTGTACCCAGTGCTTGTATAAATAAATAAATAAATAAATAAATAAATAAATAAATAAATAAATAAATAAATCTTTAAAAAAAAAAAAAAGATGTGTATTCCTGTCTCAAAGTTTTCTTGCTGTTAAATCCTTCTGATCAACTCTTTGACTCTCAGTTTCCTCATGTGCAAAACAAATAAATAATGGAGATAATACCTACTGGATGTGGCTATTTTGAAGGTTAAACGAGGGAACACTTGCTCTGGCAGTGAGCTGTTATATCAAGAATTCTGCTTTGTGAATTTGACTTTCTATCTCCCCTGTAACTCCTCATCAAGCGTTATCAGGATTATATTCCATAGAGAAGTCTACACCATGCCTAACTTCATCAGTCCTCGGTTTCCTAAAGGAAAGAGGCTGATGAAGTTGCATAATGTTCTTTCACTAGGTAGAGAGGAGGTGAAACCATAGTTGTTTCAGTGGGATTTTTTTTCCCCTCTTCCTTACCTTCTGAAAAATGTATTCATATGTTTTATAAGACTCCCTTACAAGTCTAATTTGATGACAAGAATTGCCATTCTTACTAAATTTATTACACTTTCACCTTTTTTCCCTGAGTGACTCATTATTGAGTCCTGGAAATGTAACTGTGTTTTTGTTTAGGAGGAGGTGGTGGTGGGGAAGAACTTGGGGGATGACTTTTAAATAAGAGAACTTTGTATTATATTTATCTGTCTGGAGGCAATAAATCTGTTTCAGCAGATTAAATACAGACTTCTTTATAAAGCCCTGTTTTCTCAAACCTCTTATCAGCAGCACTTGGCAGTAATCACACCTACGGAAACTTGTAATTTTCCTCAAGGAGGTGACACTGACAGAATTAAAAATGAAGGAGCCCCCCTGAAAAGCAAGTTCATTACAAATTAACAGTGGTCTTAGCAAAGCAGTGGGCTAAGGCGTGTCAAATAGCGATATGGATAAAGAAACCCAGCATTTTAAACTGTCAGAGCTGGGAGCAGGGCTAGCCTGAGAACAAATTAATCACATATTGTCAAGGCAAAGTTGCATCAAATTAACACATCGGATTCCAGCATATTAATGTTAGAATGCTTTCACCTGATTATTACTGCAAACCATTGCCACTCTTTGAATGCAAAGATATAATTAAATTGCTAAATAGAAAGTGCATATAATATCTCCACATGCATTTAGGATGCATGAGCTGAAAAGTGCACATCCTAGGAAGTGACAGATTCTATTTGTAGGGGGAAAACTTTACTTTTTTTCTTTTTTATTTACTTGGGAGTACTAGAGTATGAAATTAGAAAAGTTAGTTATGTTATTCGTATCCTATATGAATTAGATGAAATACAGGTTTAATTTAACTGATTTGCTACACTGGCTATGAGTACATAATTACCTCTGCATTTTTCTGGGAGAGAAGTGAGAAAATGTTGCACAATAGTGCCTTGCAATGAAATTGTCCAAGACATATGATTCTAGTGGTGGATTTCTCATCAGAAAGTGCCTTAGAGTAATCGACTTGCCATTCTGACAACTGTCTTACATAGGGGTTACTTTCTGCTTCTACTTAATTTAGTAAATGTGCTTTATGATATTCAAAATGGGAATTCTGTTGGAAACCCACACCTTTCTGGCCAATGACGCAGCCTCAACAGGGAGAAGTTGCTTTTTCTTAGCCCCTGCTGGTCCCAGGTTACATCTGGGCCAAGCCTCTGGATTGCTGTTGCTACTACTGGCATTTAGCCTTGCTGTCTGTCATTCATGTTGAGACTTGACTGCTCTCCCTCTGTCCTCTACCAAGCTCCATTGGTCCTCTGCATCAGAATTTTTCTTAAAACTCACTTTCAGCAATACAGGCATTCACAGACATCTCTCTTCGGCTTTCGGATAGAACACTTCTGATTTGCAAATCTCACTTAGCAATAACTAAAGGGCTTGTAAGCCTGAAAAAGGGATTTCTGGGAGCCAGCATGGGTTCACTCAGTGTGAGACTGGGCAGGATAACTGCATTTCTTTCTTGGGTAGCATGATTAGCTAGATGGAGTAATATCAGTTTATGGCATTCTGAATACTATCAATTTATGGCATTCTTTTAGCAGAATCTTGCATAATATTCTCTTAAGCAGACTGGAGAAATGTCATCCAGAACATTGTGGTCAGGTGGATTTATACTTTGCTGAGTGTTTAGGGACAGAGTGGTGATTAATGAATTCATGTCAAACTAGAGAGCTATCTGTTGGGGCAAGCTGCAGAGCTGCGTGTGTTCCTCACTATCAGAGACTTGAATGAGAACATTGACAATAGGCTGATCACATTTGTGGAAGCCAGAAACTGGAAAGAATAGCAGCCATGTGCTAGTCAGGAATCTAAGTGATCATGACAAGACAAAATGATACTTGTATTTAGATCTAAGGTGCAGTCCTTTGTATATGGGGGTAGTGGTAGAGGAAGAAGTGGAAGATAAGGCTTAACCAAGAAGCACATAAAAGAAAAGCTTCAGAGTCAGGGTTGAATGTAAACTCAGCATGATTGAGCAGAGCCACATAGTTGGAAGAAGAACTTGTTTGTTCATTTATTCCTCAGATATTTCTTGAGTACATGTATGTGCCAGGAAGTTTGCTAAATGCTAAGGATATAGTGGAGAATGAGGTGGACATAGTCCCTAATCTTATAGCATATATAATCTTGTAGGATTGAGACAGTTATAATAAAGATAATAAGTGCTATGAGAGGGGAAGTTTAGTGGGCTGCATTCCTTAGATAAGGCCACCTGAAAAAGAGGGGTGGGGGAGGTGGGGAGAGGGAGAGAGAGAAGATGAGGCTTGATAAAGAAAGTTTTTTGACTTACTATTGATAGTTTTGCATTTTGAGCAAGCAACTGAGATTGTTAGATTTGAAAAATCACCATGCCTCTGGTTAACACAAGTAAAGAGTTTAGTGTGAGGGGATAGTGAGCTCCTATAAGATAGATGTTGGCAACTTATTGAGACAAAGGCCACTAGGGCTTTGGGGTTGGGGGATTGGGAACCAGGCATACGATTTGGGATTTACAGAATCCATCTGGAAAAGTAGACCCAGCAATATCTGAGCATTGCCTGAAAATAGTAAAAAGTTTCACAGGTAGAAGAGGGCTCTGCATGGCTCTGCCAGGCTGGGCACAGCAAAGGCAGTATTAACCAGTTTTCCACGAGTAAGTATTTAATGTTCACCATTTATGGGAGGCAGTACAGGAAAGTATGTTGAAGGAAAAGTATGTTGATCGAGCCTTACCCCAGTGTCTTCTGGTTCCACCAGTTCTGTCCCTCATTACAGCAAGTCATTTCCACCCACTGTCTTTTGGCCTCGCAGTTCTCATTGCTAAAACTGGGTAGACTGGACAGAATCATTAGTTTATTTTGTTTTAAAGATTTATTTTATTTATGCATATAAGAACTGGGGTGTAGGCCAGGGGTGTGGGGGAGGGTGGGTAAGAAGACTCACCAGAGACAGAATGGGGAGCAGAACAGGTGGATCCACTAAAATACACTGTTGAGGGGAGCAACAGATGACACAGGAGAGGTCTGCTGTGCCATGCTGGTCAGCTCCCTGGCTGATTGAACTCATGAGGATTGAATTCATGCTGCAGTGGCTGGCGATAGCTTGATAGCACTGAGACTTAACACCTGTGCCACTAGGGAGGCCCCTAAAGTTATCAGTTTTTAAGGTTCAGTATGTGTGCTTATGCATGTGTGTTTGAGTAGGGAATGAATTTACTTTGAAAAAGTATATTCAATAGTCTAATGTTATGTAAGGAAAATAAAAAACTTAATTTTTGTATAAAATTTACAAAAATATAAAGCTCATGAAAATATGGCTGTTGGGAATCTGCAAGTGATAGTCGAAATCTTAATGGCTGTGGAAAAGTATGTATTATCTTTGGGAGAGTGAGATTTTTATAATCATAAAAAGGGGTCATGGGTTAAAGATGGTCATGAAACACTGCCTTGATCTCCGTTCCTGTTCTAATTTTCTTTGATTCTTAATGATGATAATTTCTCAAACTGCTTCAGTGGGATGAGCTCTACTTAATTCTCCTGTATAAGTTGCACCTCAGTTTTGTTTGCTTATTTTTCTAAATTGAATCCTGATTCTACTGCTTACTGGTTATGTGGTCATGGGCAAATAATTTCTCTAAACCTTAGTTTTTTTCCATCTATAAAAGGGATATGATGATAGCACCTCCTTTATAAGATTGTGGTGGGGATTAAATTAGAAAATTAAAGCTTTTAGGTTTGTGGGTATCACATTATAAATGTACTGTTCATGTTAGTTATTATTGTTAGGGATTTGGAAGAAAACATTATCCATACCTCTCCCTGATTTGACTTTGGAACCTTGAGAGTAGATGTAGAAATCAGAAAAATGGAATTTAAAATACTTAATTTATCATAGGCAGATTTGGTTAGATTAGCCCTAATACCATAATACCTCCTCCATTGAATGTCGACCAACACTGTCCAATAGACCTTTCTATGATGATGCAAATGTTCTGTGTCTATGCTGCTCAGTATGATAACTTGCCCTAAGTGACTGCTGAGTACTTGAAATGTGACTAATGTGACTATGGAACTGAATTTTAAGTTTTATTGAAGTTAATTTAAATTTAAATAGCCACATGTGACTAGTGGCTGCTGAATTGGAGTGCAGGTCTAGACATTTGAATCACTCACCCAAGGACAAGCTGGATCTACAGAGGAAACAGACTTACCATTATTGTTGTTTCATGCCCTTCCCGTGTCGGTAATGGGGTCAGAGAGAACTGGGCTCTCAGACCTGCTTCTAGAAGACTGGCCAGTGCCCAACTCCAAACTTTTTGAACAGAGAGAAGCAATTGCTGAGTAGGCACTTTAGAAGAGTGAGTATAGAACCCGTAAGACTATGCCAAGTATTTCACTCTTCCTGGGACAAAAAGAAGGGGCTACTCTTCCCACTATTTCTAGAAGGACAGAAAAACCTGTTTTGTGACTAGAGCCAGGAAGGCTGGGAATAGAATCGTCCCCCTTACAATTATAATGACTAAATGTCATGCAAAATATTTTCCTAGCAATAAAATTTTAACTTTCAGTGCGTTAGTGATGAAGACTTGTGTATATTTTGCTTTATTCTACAATTTAATGTGACTCCAGTCTCTTTCTTGTATACTTGTATATTTTCTTTTAACCATGTAAAATGGAGACAGATACTTAAAATAGCAATTAAAATGTTTTGTAAACCTCTGTCCTGAATTCAATCTCATCTCATTTATATTGAACATGGCTTTTGTTATGTTTACGAAAAATCAGCTGCTTTGTAGTTTTTTCCTTCATTTTCTTTTCATCAGGATTAAATATTAAAAGATGTCATAGGTGACATAGCTTGTTTCTAGGAAGAGAAAAGCTGATGTTTCTTTTGAAACTTTCCCAAAGGAGCATGTTGCTTATAGCAACACATGCAGTAATTGTGTAGTTTCATAACGCGAGGCATTCTTTAGCCTGTGAGGAACTAGCAAATCCAAACTGACGATATTTTGGATTCAAATTTTATATTTGAAAATTTGCCTTAAAGTCACAATCACATGTACAAACCCCTACATCCTTTGTTGAAATAAACCTGGTTACACTTCTAAACTTTTCGGTTGATAGTTTTTCTCTTCTAGTAAATTCAAATTATTAAATACTAGCCTCAAAGACACATGTATAATTATGAGATATGAGCAATTATTTTAATGACCATATAATTTATATAGTGAAGTTATAGCATATCTAAAGCAGCCTTCAATTAATTAGATCTACATGGATAAAAATTTCAATTAAAACATCTTTGCTAAATTTCTTGTCCAATTTTATCGTGTTTTATAGGGTTCAATTGATTGAAACATCTTTGAAAAAATTACCTTGGAATGGTAAAACATGGATTAAGTCAGCTTTGACTGTGTGTCAGGCACTGTGCTAAGAATTTTATATATTTCTGTCATTTAATCCTCACAACCAGATAGATGTGGTTAGTGATTTATACTAGTCTTCAGAAGTGAAGACTTTCCTAAATCCCAGTTTTCTTTTCTTTATATTAGGGTTGATATTATTTACTTCACTGTATTGTAAAGATTAAATATGATCATACATGTCCACCTTAAAGTAAATACTTGACAAGTGATAACTGATACTGTTATTCTTTTTGATCTCATTTTTAAACGCTTTTTATTGCTGAAAAATGTAAAATGGTTATCATGCAGTGACAAGTCTCTTCTCTTCCTCTCATCCCTCATTCATCTAGTGCCTACCCATACCTATTCTAGTTTATCTTTCAGAGTGTTGTTATTCAGTATTCTGATTTTTCTATCCTTTTATGCAATATGTAACATTCTACTAACATTGTTCCAGAGTGTACTTGTTTTACTTAAAAATATAACTTGGAAATCTGTTCATTTTAGTGCTTAGAAAATTGCTCATTCCTTCATATAGTTGCATAGTATTCCATTGTTTAGAAATATTGTAATTTATTTGGCCAGTTCCCTGTTAAAGGAAACTTGAGGTGCTGCTTATCTTCCACTGTTACCAACAATTTGCAACGGAGTATAATCTTCTACACAGAGTATTTTGCATGTGTGCAATTAAATCTGTAGAGTAAATTCCAAGTAACAGAATTGGTGGGTCAAATGGAATGTGTATTTGTGGTTTTTGTAAGTGCTGCCAGGTTGCCCTTCATGGGGATTGTGCCAGTTATACTCCCACCCTCAGTGTATGAGAGTGCCTGTTTCCTCATGGTCTCACCATAAAATTTATCAAATATTTGGATTTTTGCCAGTCTAAAAGGTGAAAAGTGAATCTGTATAATTTTAATTTGCATTTCTCTTATGAGTGATGTGCTCTCATTTGTTGAAAAAATTTGGCAGTTTTGTGAACTTCCCAGATGTGTCGGATTCGTGAGCTTTCATTTTCTGAGTTCTTTATATGTTGTATTATAGAGATTAGTTCAGTTTATTGTGTATCTTTTGACTGTTCATGGACTCTTTTTTTTTTTTTTACTATACACAGATTTTTTTAATGTAGTGAAATTTATCATTTTTTTCTTTGTATATATATTTGGATTTTGAATTTATTTGTTTGGGGTAGTTTTATTCATATGTCTTCCATTTTCTTAAGTTTATCCCTAGATATTTGCAGTTGTTAATGGGGTTCTTATGTTCTGCTGTGTCTCTAATTGTATGTAAAGACTGCTGTGTTAAAATTTTGTTATCCTTTATATCACCAAATTCTTGGTGATGGTTTTTTGTTAATTCTTATAAAATGTTACTGTATACATATTCCTACACCTGACCAGTCATTGGATGCAGACTGCCTTGAGAAGGAGGGGTGATCTTGGGCAGGGTAACTTATCAGCTGGTTTATTTCCAGTATTCTGGAAGGACAAGCAGCTGATTGCAAACAGCCTTCTAAGCACTTGGGGAATGTGCCCTTCAGTCATGAGAGGGCATCTGAGTGGTGTTGCCAGCAGCCATGCCATTCAGCCGTTTGTGCTGCTTGTGTCTGCTTGTTTCGTACACATCTGGGACCGCTCGTTCACATCTGTGGTGGACTTGTTAAGACTGTTAGGAATGTTCAAATAAATTTCAGACTCCATTTCTTCAACTGGTCTTGAATTCATGACTGATGTTTCTCATTTTTCGAGTATTTATTCTAGTTCCTTCAATCTCAGCATCTATGCTGGTCTAGATGACTTTTAGGGTATGATGACTCATACCTTTATCTTCCAGGGTCCAAACCCCTGCTTACCTTTCAAAGGCTGTGGCTGCTTCCTCTGTCCATTTACCATCAAAATTGGGCAAAGGAGTAATAAGATATGCCCAGGTGGATTTACTAGCCAGATAGGTTCTTTCCTGCCTCCATTGTGTAACAGTAGCAGTAGTAGTACCTTCTCCTGATGAGAGTTGATTTTTCATCTTGCCTGATGTCCCTTTGCTGTGATGAACCTGGGTAGGAACCACAGTTTAACATTTGTGGGACTTCTGCTATGTCTCCTAACAGAAGTATTCTCCCTTTGGGAACCTATTCCCAAAATTTACAGAGCCTGAATTTGTAGGGATGGGAAGCATAAATTCCCCCAGTGGAGCCACTCTGCTTCTTCTCCTTGGTTCCTAGAACCATATATTTTGCCTTTTGGGGATTTAATACCAGTCAGTGGTTGTTGACTTTTAGTATATGTATTGCATCCTTGAGATGGCACCACAGCTTCACATCGTATCATGTTGAACTAGTGCAATATTTGTACTTTCAACACGTTAATCAGTCACTCTATTTGACTGACAGTTTTGCATAGTATGATGTTTGATATGACCGGAGGATCTTCCACATCTCCTTTGCGTCCAGCCTTCATGAATGATAGATCAAGCTGTTGGGCCCACATATAGCTTCAGTTTCTGCCACCATGGCACATGTTCATGGGCATTTGTGCCAGCATGTTGGAGACCAGTAACAAAGACTGGCTGGTGTGAAAGGGAATCTGTGCTGGGAGTCCCCAAGACATTGATTTACTGGGAAGACCCACAGGTTTCAGCATATAGTCGTACTCATGTCTGTGAGTTATTATAGTGAATGTGTACAAAACACAAAGGAAAAACCTTGTGGGTGAAGTCCACTTCCAGTGGCATGACACAGGTCATGCTTAATTCCTTCCACAACCAGTTGTGCCAACATGAGTGGAATATTATATATTCGGGAAACTGATTCGCCAGTCAGTGTCCAGGGTTTCTACCTGAGACCAGTACATGGGCACTCCGTGTAGTATGGACCACAATTCTAGAGTCAAATGATTTTGACACAGTGGGCCACTCTTGTCAGAGTATCGGGAACTCTTTCTCCTGAGGGTCCAGTTCCCAGGTGTCTCATATTTTAACTGTTTTCCATTTCTCCTTCCACACAAAGGAGATGAACAAATGTATTATACCAAACTCTGGCTACTGGAAAGACTTCTCATCACTTGTCTTTTAAGGCCACTCCTGAGTGGGTCCATTTTAGCTTCACTTGTGTCCAGTAGGTCTTGACGTCTTGGCACTCCTCTCTCGGTGTGTTGGCCTGACTAGAGGGCACAGTTCATTTTGCAATTTTGCATCCTATGTTGGGGTCGGTCCTTCTTCCTTTATCTCATAGACTCATAATTTTTGATATATTGGCATTTAAGTATTTCTAATTTCTATTCTTATTTATGAATGCTTTTAGTTTCCAACACGTAAGGTTTTCCAAATTTTCTCTTTATTGACTCTAACTTACTGTTTTGCAGTTAGAGAAGTTGACCCAATTACACAATTATCAACATGCTAGTGTATTTTTCATAAATATTATCTCTGAATGTGGAAGGAATGCTAGAAAACTGCTGCTGTTGGTGCAGCATTCTAACTATGTCCAGTAGGTCAAACCTGTGAATTGTGTTAAAATCTGTTTCTTTATTAATATTTGTGCATGCCTGACCTATCAAAGATGTTTGAATCTCCCTCTATTTTGATAGATTATTTTTTCTTGTAGTTCTGACAGATTTTCCTTTATGTATTTTGAGGTTATGTTTTTAGGTTGATACAAGTTCAGAATTACTCTCCTGGCACCTGGCTGTCCCAGGTATCCAGCTGATGAAGCAAACACCCAGTAGCATCTTGTTTGGCAAGTACCATTTCTAAGGCAAATTTCATGTTCTGTTTTTCTCTCTGAGTTGTCCTTTTCACTTAATTTTTGGGTCTTTGTGAATTCCGCATGAATGCCAATAAAAATAAATAAAAATAAAAGTATTTGGTTATTTTCTGTTAAGGTTAGTCAGGGCACATATTTTGGTACATGACTGAAATAGTGGTTCTATAGTAAATTATTATTTTTTATTTTATTTATTTATTTTTTAAAGATTGATTTATTCTTGCATACAAGAACCGGGGTACAGGCCAGATGTGTGGAAGGGTGAAAGGATTCACCAGAGACAGAGCAGGGAACAGAACAGGCAGACGACTGAAATACACTGCTGAGGGGAACAGCAGGCAAGACAGGAGAGGTCTGCCACACCATGTGGGATTCTCGCCAGCTGGCCAGGATTGAACCTGCACTGCAGAGGCTGCGGGACAGCTTCACAGCATTGCACTCAACCCACTGCACCACCAGGGGAGGCCCGTAAATTTTTTTTTTAAAGATTTATTTTTATTTATTTATACAAGAACTGGGGTACAGGTCAGAGGCGCGGTAAGGTGAGAGGATTCACCAGAGACAGAGCAAGGAGCAGAACAGGCAGATGGAGCAGCAGGAGAGCCAGGAGAGGTCTGCTGCGCCATGTGGGTATCTCCCCTGCCAGTTAGAATTGAACCCGCGCTGCAGAGGCTGCGGACAGCTTCACAGTGCTGAGCTCAACCCGCTGCGCCACCTGGGAGGCCTATAGTAAATTATTATTTTTTTATTTATAAAGATTTATTTTTATTTATTTGTATAAACAGTGGGTACAGTCAGAAGCGCGGGAGGGTGAGAGAATTCACCACAGCCAGAGCGGGGAGCAGAGCAGGCAGAAGGACCGAAGTACACTGCTGAGGGGAGCAGCAGGCGGCAGGAGAGGTGTGCGCGCCATGTGGGACCTCTCCTATGGTGGCCGGGGAGCAGCCGAGGATCGAACTGGCGCTGCGGAGGCTGCGGGCAGCTTCGCAACCCAGTGCTCAACCGCTGTGCCACCAGGGAGGCCCTACAGTAAATTATTTTTAATGTGTTGTTTCAAATGATGTAGAAAGAATACATACTATAGAAGGATGAAAAAGATAAAAAGGTAATTTCTGCATAAATATGTCATGTTTTGATTTCATGAAAATGTTGATTCAAACGATAATGTGAAGCCTCCCTCCACCCAAAAAAAGCTTTAAAATATATTATTGGTTTTGGAGAGAATTGCAGTAAAGATCGTGGGAGTCAGTTAGACCTGGATTTTTTATCTGATTCTCTCACTAGCTGTATGAGCTTTAATAATTTCCTTAATCTCTTAGCAGTTTACTTATCTGTTAAATGGATTAAGGGAGGGCACTTTTGAGGCTCAATAGCAATAATACATGTAGAGTCTTCAGCCCAGAGACTGATACAGAGAGTGACTGTTAGCTGTCTTTAGTTTTAGTTATTCTCTTCACAGAAGTGTTCAGGCTGCTAATACAGAGTGTTAAATGTGGAACTTCTCACATTACACCTATGATGGTGTAAAATTGAATGTATATGGGAGAAACTACCATGAAGGGAAAAACAAGAAAAGCTCTGTGAGGTTAGAAGATGAGGAGGAAAATAGTGTGAAGATTGACAGATGACCCAGGAGGCCTCTGTGTCCCCTCCGCTTTCTTAAGGCTATTGTCTAATCTTTTCATTTTCTTTTGTGTTTTGTTCAGTTAGTTCAAGAGCATACATATCCCTGCCCCTTTGGGTCAGAGGAAACTGGCTACAGTTCATTAGGAGAAAGAGGCTTGTTTAGGGTAGTTATGGCTTTTCATTCTCACCAGTTCAACAAGAAACCATTTGGCATCCCCAGAGTTCTGCAAGTACCTTGTTAGAAAAGAGACACAGTTGCATTCTTCTGAATAGAAAAAATTATAATCAACAGAAATACAGAAATATATAATGTGCAGCCTCAGCATCTATCAGATTGTATGAAACATTTAGACTTTTATCCTTTTCCCCTTGGTATGATTCAATCTAATTTTTGTATAACTTTTCATTAAGCTCCATGTGGAGCATCAGAAATGAGAGAATTGTGTGGCCACCTACATGTAACCCTTTCGCTCAATAATTTTGCATGCCCAAGACAAGAAAAGTGTGTCTTATTCATTGTCGTGGTATATATTTCTCTTGGTAATACTATTGTCACTTCGGTTTTTTAGTAAAGGAAATTAGCTTATTTGAAACGTTTGTCTTAATCCTCTATGGAAATATCAGTTTACAGGAAGGTTAAGGTAGCCTGTTTGGACCCCTCTCCAAGTCTCTGCTGCAATTGTCGGAAAGGAAACCCCAGGGAAACCCCTGTGCACAGACTTCAGAAGAGCAGTGGCTGCACAGAAGACAACACTCTAGGTGCTTTGTCAGGTGCTGTCTGGAGAGCAGAAATAATGGGTTGACGGCAAAAATGCTGATGTCTCCACTTTCCCAACTTAGCATAAACATCTTCTTTATGTTTCATGGACTTTGGTGCCACAGAGGCGGCTCCAAGAAGCCTTGCATACTAGTGTGATTGTTTTAGAACCCTGACTTTGAGAACATGGTGTTTGGGGGTTTCCTTGTCTTTTTTGAAAGAGAGTAGAGTCATAGCATCCACTGTCAGTGCCACATCCATTTCTATAGTGACTTGTTCACTGTTTACATTCACAAAGATTGAAGAAGTGAGAGAGGTAAGCATAAACAGATAAATGAGCAAATGAGTTGACAGAATGCTTTGGTACCTTGGTCACAAAGCAGAACTTGACTATAACATAATGGGAACACAGCAGCTCTTTGATTAAAACGTAAGGATTTTTTTCTGGAAACCTCAAAGTCTGATCTTTTTCTTTTACAATAACACTGTGACATGGGAGAACTGGTGCCTGGTATAGGTGGCTGCCGTGGGACTTCCAAATGCATCACCCTCATCCCAGCCACTGCAGGTGCTGGCATGAAGCACTCACCACTGGTGCTTGCTGTCCCTGACATGTCATGTACCCCTTTGGGAGGCCCAGAACACATTCTGGGCATAAATTATTTGCTTCTTGTCCCCATACAGGATTGCTGTTGTGGTTTTACCATCTTTTCCATTTCCAAGCACACAGTTCAGTGGTATTGAAGACATTCGTAATGTTCTACTGCCATCACCACTGTCCATATCCATGACTCCCTCTACCATGTAAAACTGAAACTCTGTCCTCATTAGACTTTAACTCCCTATTCCGGATCCCTGCCCCCTCCCCCCCCAGCCCCTGGCAACCACCATTCTACTTTCTGAGTATCTTATACAGATGGTGTCGTACAGTATTTATTTTCTCTTTGTGGTTAGCTTAATTTAGCATAATACCTTCAAGCTTCATCAATGTAGCAGCCTGTTGCAAAATTTCCTTCCTTTTTAAGGCTAAGGGACATTCCGGTGTATGTCTATACCGCATTTTGTTTATTCTTCTCTCAGTGACCATGTGGGTTGCTTTCGTGTTTTATTGGATTGTTGGAAAAGTCATGATGCATTTTTGCTTGAGAAAAAAATTTCATGACTTTTTCGACAACCCAATAACTATTGTCAATGAAGCTGTTATGAACATGAGTGTATCAAAACCCTCTTTAAGGACTGGATCAAGATGTGATATATATATATATATATATATATATATATACACATATATATATGTGTATATATATATATATATATATACGCACACACACACAATGGAATACTATCCAACAGTCAAAAAAGCTCATGCCATTTGCAGCAACGTGGATGGATCTGGAAGGGATTGTACTCATTGAAATAAGTCAGAAGGAAAGAAAAACAGGAGATGGTTTCACTTATAGGAGGAATATAGGGGAACCAAACAAGGGATCAGAAAAAAGGCAAAACAGAAACAGTACTAGCAAGCAAAAGATAAATCTGAGATATTCATCAGGGGACAGGGAGGGAGCGGGATCAAAACAAGGAAGGCAAGAGCACAAGAGACTATAGTGACAGTTCACAAGTGACTTGATGGTGGGAATTCTATGGGGATTACTCCTGAGAGGAACAACGATGTAAAAATAATACATATATAAAAAACAAAATCCTCTTTTCATTCTTTGGGGTTTGTACTCAAAAGAGGAATCACTATTTTTGATGTTTTGAGGAACGTCCATGCTATTTTCTGTAGCAACTTTACCATTTTCCATTTCTACCAAGGGTATACAAGATTTCCAATTTCTCCACATCCTTGCCAACACTTGCTGTTTGCTGGGGGTTTTGATAGTAGCCGTTGTCACGAGTGTGAGATGGTATCTCATTATAGTTTGATTAGCATTTCTCTACTAAGAATGATGTTGGGCATCTTTTCATGTGCTCATTGGCCATTCATAAATCTCTTTGGAGTCCTTTGCCCACCCATATCATTTTCTTAAAAGCAGAACAAGCAACTTTGTAGTGTGGGCAGGCAATTTTAATTAATAAATAAGAATGCAAGCTCTGCAGTTAGACACTCCACCCTGGCATCCTGACTTCATTGTCTGTGTGACCTTGGGCACATTGTTTCATTCTCCATGCTTCCATTTCATCTGTAAAATGGGGAGAACAGTGGACTTTGTAATTGATTTGTTTGGGGATTATATAAGCTAGTATTATGGATGGCCAATGGAAGGAATAGTATTTGACCTAGAGTAAGTGGTTAATAAATACTAGCCACCATGTTGAACAACAGTTGAACTCCAAGCAGTCTTAAAAAACACCTATATCTTGGGCCTCCCCCCGTGGCACAGGCGGTTGAGCGCAGCGCTGTCTGCAGCCTCTGCAGTGCTGGTTTGATCCCAGTTCAATCCTAGCCGGCAGGCAAGTGTCCCATGTGGCACGGCAGACCTCTCCTATCTCACCCGCTACTCCCCTCAGTAGTGTATTTAGTCAGTCTGCCTGTTCTGTTCCCCGCTGTGTCTCTGGTGAATCCTCTCACCCTTTCGCGCATCTGGCCTGTACCCTGGTTCTCGTATAAATAAATAAATCTTTAAAAAAAGAATTAAAAAAAAAAAACACCTGTATGTTGGTTGTCTTCCTCAGGAAACTGAGGCTAAGTGGGATTATATGTCTTAGTTAAACTACATGGCTGGTCCCTTTAGTCCGTCTTGCTTCAGGCTCCTGGTCTTGCCTACAATACTTCGTTTCCTCTTATTCTTGAAAGGTTCTCATGAAGCAACATGAGGATAGCCTTTTTTATAGAATAATGTGTGGCATACGTTGGTGGACTCCACCAGCTGAATCGTTTCCCCTTTCCCTTCCCTACTCCCTCTCCCTTTTGCCCCCTTTAAAAAAAAAGATTTATTTATTTATTTATACAAGCACTGGGTACAGTCAGAAGCGCGGGAGGGTGAGAGAATTCACCAGAGCCAAGGGGGGAGCAGAGCAGGCAGAAGGACCGAAGGACACTGCTGAGGGGAGCAGCGGGCGGCAGGAGAGGTCTGCGCGCCCTGTGGGACCCTCCTCCGGGGGCCGGGGAGCAGCCGGGGATCGAACTGGCGCTGCAGAGGCTGTGGGCAGCTTCGCAACCCAGCACTCAACTGCTGTACCACCGGGGAGGCCTACCTTTTGCCCTTTCTCCCTCCCTCAAACACCCTCTCCTCTTCTTTCTCTTTCTCTCAACATACCTAGCGAAGTTTAAATAGTCAGATTGGGGAAATACTTAATGTATTTCCTGAGGAAATTGGATTTTTGAGATATTCCCATTTGATTTTTTTTTTTTTGGCACTAAAAATTATCTCTAGGTTTAATTTGCTTTCAAAGGAATTACCATCTTTTAAAACATGCTACTAAAACAAGTTAGATTGAATTTCTATCAATTTCAAAAAGAATGACCTTCTTAAACTTTGAATGTGTTCTTTTAAATAATAGGATTTGGAAATAATTGCTTAATATATGTGTTAAAGATAATGGGAACATATTTTGAGTTCCAAAGAAATCTGTTTGACCTAGGATCCTACTATCCCTAGACTAGAAAACTGGAAGCCACTTTCCTGTTCACTGTATGTGAAATGTGTTGGTGGAACCTCTTCTGTTTGCAGCTGGAGGTTGCACTATATCCCTTTGTTGTTCCGTTGCTCCCTTTAGGGTGAGAGGATAATTAAGGAGAACATCTTTTCTGAGCAGCTGGAATCAAATTCCAGCTGACTGCAGCACCTGTGAAGATGGCACCTCTGCCTCTGGGTGGCAGGGTGGGATGCCAGCCGTGGAGCCTGCTACAGTGGGCTCCAGAGTACAGAGATAAGGCCCTGCTGCACCAGTCCTGCCCTTCTGTGAGTTTCAGATGGCGGCAATGCCAGTGCATGCAAAGTGTCTGTTTTAGACTAATTAGAGGTATGATTTGTGAAATGGTGGCTATTTATTTAATTAATCACCAGCACAAAGCCATAAAACCCATATTTTAAAAATCCCTGTTAGTTTGCCATGTGGTTAATAGATTGGGGCACATTAAAAAGTGACATGGTGATGTATTAAACATGTTCCACCTAAGGTTCCTTCAGGAAGGAACGGAAGCTGTCTGCTTTCAGGTGCTGAAGTGTAACCAGCTAGGATTTGATCTGTCTGAGGTTTTAATATTTGTAAAGGCATTTATCTTTTGAGTCGCATCTTCATTCAGGTATCTCCTCTTAGAATATTCAAAATATGAAAATATTTGGAGATAAGTTTTAAATTATACTTAATTTGTTAGTTTTTCTTAGCAAGGAACTATATTTTCCCATTGAATTATACTGCATTTACTAAGCATAGCACTATCTCTTATAATGGGTTATTCTTTTTCATTTTGGGGCAAGGGAGTCATTTAATTAACTAAATAATAAATGCAACAATGTTTTTGTTGCAGCTGTCAGAATTCCATTTCGTTCTACCCTTCTATTTTTATTGAATAGTCACAGGGGTAATTGCTATACTTGATCGATCTTAGCTCAGGTGAAGTATCATTTTTGCATAGTAAGAATAAGGGCAGAACTGAGTTCTTCAGCAAAGACACTAACATTGAAATGAGATAAACTGGTTTAGATTGTAATAATTAATGGTGGTTCTTATATATGCAAACTTTCTAGTGGATTTTCAGTATACATAAACGTGTATATGCAGGCCATCCTGCATTTTAATAGCATTTGAAACTAAATTTGCTATGTCTGTGATTCACTCTTATTATTAAAAATAATTTATTCTGAATAGTCAGTGTGTCTGCTAAACAGTCCCCCCAAGTTTTAAGATCATGTATGAAAATGTGTTGCTCAGGTGGATGCTTCCAAGGAAATTGTCCAGCTCTTAGGATTGTGTTTCTCTGCTGTGTTGTATAATTACCTGCTCTGTTATATGGGGAGCTGGAATAAAACATGAGTATGTTAATGCAGCCTGGAGCTGATGTGGTGGTGATGATTACAATGCAGATAAAGCATTTCTCATAACTGCCGTTGCCTACTGGAGCCTTTGAAACATCTGGACCTTTAATTGAAAAATAGTGTGGTGCTGTGCAAGGCAGACATGCTAAGTGAAGTCACTAATTTAGAATACAAAAATATAATTGATAAAGTGTTTTATTTACATTGTATTTAAATATTCATACTTTGTTATGCTTTGTATAACAGGGAATTAGTGGGTTAAATTTTCATGAACATAGACAGTTTAAATGAGATAAATTAAGTGAAAACGTTAATGGAATTTTACACTGGAGCCAGAAAACAGTTTACTCCAGGAGGGTGTATACTTTTTGTATCTAGTGGGGCCTTTCAGAGAAGCAAATCGGTTAGGCCTTTTTCTTTGGGTTTTGTGTTTTAGCTGAACTAACCATCAAATTGGAACATCATTGCATTTTATTCTTGTTATTGCTATTATATCTTGTTATTTAGTTAAAAAAAAATAAAATGTTTCTTGGCATAATGGTAAATGGTTCTAATGGCAACATTATCGCCCAATAAACCAAAGCCTTCCCCACCTCTGGGGGCAGGTTATCAGAGCCTGCCCAGGAGAGCAGAGGAGCTGGTGAAGGGCGTGCAATTAACCTTTGTCCTGCATTCGCAGCAGGGGAACTGACCTAGCAGCCTTCCGAGGAAATCCAATTTAATTTAAAATGAATTTGAAAAGACAAATTAGCCATATCTATTTTAATAAGATAAAATCCCCGACTCTCCCTGTGTCTGGTTTAGTTAGGACCTCAGAGGAGATTGGACTGACTGAGACTCAGGATGAACATGAGGAAAATAATGCCAGGGGGCTGAGGAGAAACCCGAGAGACCCTGGTGCCCTAGTGACTTGTCAATTTTCTGCAAGTGAGCAGGTCTCATGCTGCCCGTTTCCACAGAGAATCGCACCCTGCAATCGCAACCTGAGAATTGGGCCTTTTTGTCTCACCAGACCTTCAGCTGTGTTGGAGCTTAATGCCATGTTGATGTCATATACTGCTTGCCCATCTCTCCAAGGACCAAACTGTTATTTTCCTTCTTTGTCATTATCAAAGCACATTTGGGTACTGTCACCTGGGTAGCCACATTTAGTAACAGATGCACCTCACAATTACCAATCAGACTCTTAATCCAAGACTAAGGATTCTCTAGGGCCTGTGAGTTGGTACTTGACCACTGCTTTTTGAAAACATAAGTAGAGAGTTCTGCTTACTCTTCAAGGAACTGGTGTTCCTTTGTGTTTTTACCTCCGAAACACAGTCATTGAGGATTTATTGAGCCCCTGCTGTGTGCCCAACAGCAAGGAAACCCAGACGCCCTCTCCCGTAGCAGCCATTTCCATCTGTAGAGCTGTGAGTGTGTATAACACTAGAGGAGCATCTCAGACCTTTCTTGTGGGGCCTCAGTCAGAGGGGTGTCTTCCGGGGAACCCAGTTCTGAGACAGCATCTACAACATGAACCAGTAACCTTTGTGACCTTTCCTAGATACTCAGACCTACCCAAGAGTTCTTCGGACTGGAACTCACCACAGGAATAGGGTTTTAGAGTTGGATAGACTTGCGTTATAACCATGATCCCCCCTAATAGAGAGATTTGGAACAGTCTACTAAGGGAACTGCTCATTCCTCAACTGTATATTTTTTTTAATTTTTAAAAAAGATTTTTATTTATTTATGCATACAAGAACTGGGGTACAGGCCAGAGGTGGAGGGATGAGAGGATTCACCAGAGACAGTGGGGAGCAGAACAGTGAGACCGAAAGTACTGCTGAGGGGAGCAGCAGGAGAGCCAGGAGAGGTCTGCTGCATCATGTGGGTAGCTCCCTGGCAGGCTGGGGATTGAACTCATGCTGCAGAGGCTGTGGATAACTTCATAGGTTGCATCTTAACTCCTGTGCCACCAGGGAGACCCTCATTCCTCAACTTTAAAAGACAGTGCTTGGTAGCATTGCTGACACTATTGAGCATGAGAGAAAGTACTAGGATACCCCATAAATGGCAGTCAGCAGTTGTGCCTGGCCAGTTGCAGAGAGGACTGAGGTACATGCACAAAGGTCTGTGCAGAGGATGTGCTCTTTTTGCCTGGTCTCACCCTATCACGCTATCAGCACTGTCTCTGGCTAGCTTCCCTTGTATTGCTGGGCTGATTGCGCATTGAGTGGCATGACATGCAGAGAGCTTTTTATTTTTTTACGGTACTCAATACTAACAGTTTTATCCAGTGGATCCTGTTGTCCCTTCAGTTTTAAATAATGAAGTTTTCTGCCTCTTACTCCTTTCTTTTTCAGTGTCTCTGAGAAACATGTGGGATAAATGCCCAAGAGCCAGACTTTTTGTACTGCTTCTCAGTTGTAAATTTTCTATGTATTTAAAAGTGATCCTTCCCAAAAGGAAGTGTTGTTTTAAATAAATAATAACTTAGTTCTTTTTCTTGCTGCTTTTTATATTTCAACATTCACTTGCACACTGTTAAATGTAAACTTTCTCTGTTGGCTCTTTGCAGCTGTATAATTTTCATAATGTAAAAAAAAAAAAAACTCAACACCAAAAACCAGGATGTGTGAATGTATTTTCTGCTGCAAACAAGCATCTTTCTCTGTTACCAGGGGTGCTCTCTCTCACCAGAGGTTTTTGCGTGGCCTTTTCCTAGACACAGTATCTCAGTTATTTCACATGTGCACTTTGAGGATGAAAGTGTATGTTGTAATTGGAGAAATGTAAAGCTATTTATTTCCATTTTGTCTGATGTTTTTACATTGTTTGCTAGGAGGTGCGTCAGGGACTTGAATTAATTATAATTACTGAAGAGACATTCACTGATTGAGCAAATAAAGTAGTAAGCCCATTTGTGCCAAGGCCATCTAATTAAATTCTAACTTTGGATAAGCTAGCTGTGCATGAAAGATTAATTTTAAGAGGTTTTTATGATTTACTAAATAGTGATTCAGTAAAAAATTTTAATTTAGGAACTTTGAATATTGAAGTGATAGAAGTCATGAACCCACTACTGTATAGAAATTTGTGGGCTTTTAAAAACTTTAAAATTAAGGGCACAAAAATAGAATTTTTATTGGTGTATATACATTTTAAAAGTTTGTAATATTCAATCAATTGTGTAACCTTGCAGGAAATAAATATGATATGTGTACCTGAATAATTTTTTCAATATTTATGCAATTTTATATTCTTAAAAGACTTCACTACCCCTGGAATTAAATTGTCCTTGGGGTAGTTGGAGGGTTGTACCAAATTTTTCCATATAATTTAGGAGGATGATAATGGCTATGCTGTAACCTTTTCTAGTTATACATCATCTAGTAATGGAGCCAAGTACACATTCTCCATTGAGTTTTAATTTTAAAAGTTGATATTAAATCTTTAAAAAGACTCATTATATTATGATAATTGATAGAGTTTAAAACATGTAACTCTTCTTTATGGTTTTAAAAAAACCTATTTTTACTTTTAAAGCATATTGATTTTATTATATAAATGATTTAATAATGAAGAGGTTCCTAAACTTACCCTAGGTGATGGGGCTTAGTTCATGCAAATTACTTTTCCCTGATATTATCATCATTGTAGAAGCCATTGTTTGTATAATTAAATGCAAAGTGCTATGTAACATTAATGATCTAAAAGAATCCCACAATGGCAATGAAAATTCAAAATGGACACTTTACATTCTATTATGCTTTAAGATGGCTGAACTGTACTTGTGTGAGCACCTTCTGGTACGTGCTGTAACTATCCTGAGGCTGGAGAAGAGGGGAATGCTAGGATTCCTAGCTTTTGATGATTGAGATAGAGACCTTCCCCTAATGTGTCAGCTTCTTAACATCATGTTTGTTTGAAGAAACCTTTTATACAAAAACCTGGCAGGTCTGAGTACCACCTTAAGTAATGATAATGAAGGAATAATTGACATCTGTATAAAAGTTTACAGTTCACAGAGCCTTTAAATATGCTTTGTTTTGGCTTTATACTCCCATCATTCTGTTCTTATAGATGGTCCCATCTCTGTTGTATGGCTTAGGAAATTGCCTTTCAGGGAGGCTATGGGCTTGCCTGAGGTTGCACAGCTCAAGCATGGCAGGGCCAGGGTCCAGACTAGTTCTGTAGACTGCAAGTATAGCCCATGATGCTGGAAACTGGCAGTATCAGAACCCCTTTCTGAATTTAAGACTTTGAGAAAATGCTTATAATTACTGATTAGGATAGCTAGGCTTTTTTTCTTTCCTCCATAATCCCCCACTGTCCTGATTTGTAAAGTTTTTTTAAGCTATATTTGAACATGCAACTGATAGCAACTCTTTTCGGTTGCTATCTTGAAGTAAAAGAATTATTTGAGTTTATTACTTAAACTTCATCTAATAACAGTTGGATCGTTTGAATTAATAACTTTGATCTTTTTTAATGCAAAATTACTCTGTCAGAGCATAAAAATATGGAGGATTTATTCGAATAGTGAAAACCTTTCCAGAGCGCAACAACTCCATTTTTTGTTTTGGATCCAGGACTATAGATTTACATTTACCATAGATATTATAGAAAGAAAAATTACAAAAATCACTAGCCTAAGAAAAGCTAATGGAAATGATATATTCTATACTGTGTTATACTCTTGAAAGAATTACAATCTGTCTCATTCCATGGTGCTTAGTAACTGAGTTATTTTGTTTGAGGTCCTCAGATATATATGAAGGGGTGTCTGTGAAATCAGAGGTGGGTTTGTTTCAATTTCCTAAGGCTAGAACTAAGATCAGTATGTAAAATTGGCAGAGGTTGTGCCTCAATGGAAATGAACATGTTTTAGCTGTCAAAACTGCCCAAGAAACTGAAGCAAAGAGTCTACTTAAGAAGAAAGGTTTTAAATGTGGAAATGTTTTAAAGGGGCTGGCCCCTAACATTCCTTACCATTTTAAAAGTCTATGAATGGCAATAAAATTTTTTCTTTTCTTAAAAACATGTCTATGAATCTAAAAGTAGGAAAAAAGGTCTGGAGGGGGTCGGGCATGGGGGTTTGGAAAGAGCCTACTAAACAACCAACAATTTTTTTTTTTAAGATTTATTTATTTATTTATACAAGCACTGGGTATAGTCAGAAGCGCAGGAGGGTGAGAGAATTCACCAGAGCCAGAGCGGGGAACAGAATAGGCAGACTAGCGAAATACACTGCTGAGGGGAGCAGCGGACATGGCAGGAGAGGTCTGTCGCGCCTTGTGGGACCCTCGCAGGCCACCGGGGATCGAACCGGCACTGCAAAGGCTGCAGGCAGCTTCACAGCCCAGCGCTCAACTGCTGTGCCACCAGGGGAGGCCCACAACCAACATTTCTTAAGCATTTACTGGGACTGAACAAGTTAGTGTATAATTCATTAATTCCTTTCAAAAACTTCAGGAAGAGGTACTGCTGTAATGCTCACAGAAATAGTAACTCAGAGAGGTTAGATAAAATTGTCTAAGGACACACAGTGAGTGGTATTGTAGAGAATTGAACTTGGTCTTTCTGATGCTACAACTTCTGCTTTTAGCCACCAAACTGAACTGACTCCACTAGCTTCTTCTAATATAATAAGGATCCTGGAGGTACCCAGAACAGAACTTGACCTTGTTAAAGAAAGAGTGACAGTTGACGTTCTTAATAATAAAAGCTTAATGGAACCAAGGTTGGTGATTCAGAGGAAATTAATGAGATTTTGTCAATTTTATTTTAAACTTAACTTGTCAGAAAATACAGTGTCCGGTGACAAACTGTAGAAATGTTTTTGACAAATTAACTTGACTATAGGTGCCAGATCAGGGAAATGTTAATTTAATAGCCTTTAAGCGTTCCAGATTTATTGAGGGTTAAGATAGCACTACAAAGCCAAACCCCTAGCTCTGAATGAATTTGTCATCGAACCTTATACAAAAGTCTATTCATAAATTCAGTGCTACCATTTTGAATGTAAAAAAGCGAGTCCTTTCTTTGAGCCTGTGACACCAGCATTTTATTGAGAACAAAACACTACAATTCTGGTATTTGGTGTTTTTTTTTCCCCTCCTCATGTAGCTGTCCTCTTTATTTCTCATACACGTTAAACCTGGCATATGCCTGTTAAATCTTTAGGCCAGATTTTGTTTGAAATGATTAGTCTCATCAAATGAAGACCCTTAACATCGTCAGATTGATGATAATTTGAGGTCCCTCCCATCAAATCTGGGCACCATAGGAGACTGTATTGTTGGTCCTTGTTGAGGCCATTGCAGAGGAGGCACTAGTAGAGTGAACAGTAGCCATTCCTTTAAAAGAATTTTAACTTTTGAAGACTACAAATAACCCCTTAATCATTTTGCATTATTACATTGTCTGGATACGCTGATATATTTATTTCTACATTAACATTACATATAATGATCTGCTCGTGCAGTTGTGACTAATGGAATAATGCGGCCTGCTTTTTGTCTCTTTAATTGCAGAAGCCAAGCTGTGTATCCTTTTGGTTTCTTTTCCTTGGCCGAGAAATTGAACACTTAGCAACAGTTTTGAGATCTGATATTCAATTTGTTACTTAACCTTGATGTTAAGTAGCTCTGCTAGCGGAACCTTCTGTCCTTAAGATTTAATTCAGCTAACTCACTTGATAGTGGTGTATCTTTTTTAAAATAAAATTGTATTGATTAACAATACTGGACAAATTGCAGAAGTACAGCTTCACACCTTTATGTATGTCTTAGCCTTACCCATAACCCAAATTCTGTCTCCACTATCAGATTGATCACCTTTCCTCCTCTTCCTCCAGTAACCACATTTTTCATAAACCCTAATTTTGTGGTGATTTGTTAGTTCTTCTGCTTTGGTTATAGTCTACATCTGCGAACCTGTGATACAGGTGTTTTCTCAGTTCAGTATTATTTTGAGTTGCATGCCATTTATTGTTTTTTTCCTGCATCCCCTGTTTTAGAAACTATCAAACATATAATTTTGAAATTAATTTTATGATAGTGAATTACATATTTATTAATGGAGTATGATAGGAAAATATCTGGTATAGATAATGCTTTAATTCATCACCATGTTCAATACTTCATGTTCATACCATGTTCATACTTCAGTTCTGTATCTGTTCACAATCTATGTATTTGTTGCATTTTTTTTTTTTGTTTTTAGGTTTTATGAACTAATCAACTGACCTCAATTCATAATATTGATATTTCATGATTGGCATGAAGGCACTTTTCAAAAGAGCAAGCTATTCTAGTACATATCAAAAGCCACACAGCATTCATAGTCTTTGACTGAATCAATAATCTCCTAGGAACTTATGCATAGACATTTATATAAGGCATGTTTATGAGAATATAATTTATAATAGTGAAATATTATAAACAACATCCGTATTTAACAATGGGGGATAGGTTTATAGTACCTCCATATGCTACAATATAATGTAGGTATTTAAAAATATGTGTTAAATCAATGTTAATCTTTTCATTGATATGTACATATAACTATGTCAGGCCCTGTGTTATGACTGAGAATATTTTAGAGAAGAAAGGGGGCTCCTGAGACAGGGCCTGGGAAGTAGAAGAGTCTAGCCAGTTTATCTGGGAAAAGTGATAGGGTCTGGTGGGTGGATCTTGACTCCTAATCTAAGAGGTGCCTTCAATTCAGTGAGATAACACCACACCCCTGCTCGTTAGGCCCTACAAGAGTACAAAATGGACACAATTTTTCCCGTTAGGCGAGTCACAGCTGAAGGAGAGAGTGGGAAGGAGGTGGTGAGGGTGGGTAGAGAAAGAAAATAAAAACACAAGACTAATTCAAATTGTTATGGGGGCAAAGAAAAGGGAATTAATGTAGACTTCTTCTATCTTCTTAGAAGAGGAGACATTTGAATTGAAGAACAAAAGAGGAGGTAAATTTCTTGACTCTGTGCTAGACACTTTATGTACATCTTACTTGCTTTCCAAAAGGAATGGAAGTTCCCAAAGATGAAGTTACTTGTCCAAAGTCTAAGGTCTAGCAGCTAAGAAAGTGACAGGGTCAGGATTCAGCTCTGGCTTCGGCTGACCCCAAGACTGTGCTCATATCATTTTAACAATAAGATTGTGAAGGGTATTAATTGCCAAGTTAGAGTTGGATGTGGAGAGCCAGCAGTTTGATAAAAATCACACTAATAGCAGCAAGGAGGTAAAGGTTTGGAGACAGGAGAGGTTAGAGAGAGAGAGAGGAAGTTACTCTGGGGACTGTTGCAGGGGTCTCTATGTGCCTGTGAGGATGAGAAGGAGAAGATTTGAGGGAAGTTTCAGAGGCATTTGGATGTAGATGAGGCAGACAGAGATAAGATCCCTAGCTTGAGTGACAGAGTAGACAGCGAAGCCTTAATCGATGGAACATAGAATGCAAGTCAAGCTGATGAAGATGGTAGGGCTTGGATGTGTTGAGTTTGAGATTTTTGCCGCATTTGCAGAGCTGTCTAGTCATGGAGAGGCCGTGTGATACGAATTCTGGAGTCTAGTTGTTCTTCATGAATTGCATTTGTATTGAGGGATAGTTTTGATATAAGAAGTACTTTTGTTTTAAAACCTGAATTAGGGATATTCTTTAATTTAGAGACCATTCGAGAGACAGTTGTCCAAGACTCCAAATTTGTCAGCTCATTGTGGTTTTTTTTATTGATAAAAATTATTTCACTTATTTTAGGAAGTTATCTAAGTTATATTTTCAACTTACTTTTTTAACAGTCGCACATCTGGCATATGGTATGTTCTTAATAAAATTTTGCTGGATGCCTTAACATAGGCTATATTTTCAAAATAGAGCCTCTTTTTTTCTTATCACCTTTTTTTCCTTATCACTCTTAAACCCTGTGTGGTAGTTTTTATATCTTCTTTTTTTTGTTCATAATTATAATATCTACTTCTTTGTTTCTAATTATAAAAATAATACATGTGTCTCATTTGACTTCATCTTCAAGGTGCAGAATGGGGTTTTGGTGGATGTTTGTCAATGTGTAAGTGTCCTCGCTCTGTGCTGGCTCTTTCCTCTGTCTCTCCATTTTCCAGTTGTGTATTGTGGAACACATAAGTTGCCATGTAGTAAAATTGTATAGCATGATCTTCGTTGGTTGCTAGTTGCCTTTTAAGGGTTAGATGTTTGGTCTTTGGAATATTGCTTGCCTTGATGTGTGATGAATACTTTTAATCCTTTGGTCACTGTATTTTTTTTATTTTACAAGTTAATTTCTTTCTATTATGTTGATGGATTGCTTTATGTTTTAGTTGATTCCCTCTAAATATTGCAACACAGGGACTATTAGAGCGAACTGCCACCATCTTGAGTTTTTTTCAGAAGAGGCTTCTTATTAAAAAATATATAATTTCAGTGTTTGTGCAAGGTACTTTTTGCCATCATCAGTGCCTCAAGATGGAATTAGAAGATTAAAAAGATAAAGTGCTTTATTCATTTAATAAGTATCTACCATATTTTTTCTCCTGGTTTTCCCTACACTTGCTATTTCACTATGAACGAGGATAAAGGAATTCATAAGAGTGCCTTAGCATTGCCTGCTATTGCTTCTCAAAAAGGGGTGACATCTTGCAGCCAGCTGCAGTACCAGAGTTTCTTAGAGTCCAATTCCCTAACAATCCTTGGTAAGAAAAGGGAGAGGGAAGTAGTTTTCAAGATTTCAAGACTGGGGGGAGTGCAAACTGATGACATTTAGAGTTAATTTAGGGAAAGAAGGTATTACCGCTTAGAGGATGTGGAGTCAGCCAGACATGCTTTTGAGTCTTGACTTTCCACTTTGGTTATGAGACCTTGTGGAAATGACTGTAGCCTTGCAAACTTTAGTTTTCTCATCTGTAATGTTTGGGTAATGATATAGAACTCTACCTCTTACGTGTTATTGTGAAAATTAAATGAGATGATTTAGGCAAACATTTAGCAGAACTCACTTAACAGTTAGCTTTAAGTAAACACTAGCTCTTGTTAGAAGTATTATTATTAGGGCTCCTCACAGCATGCATCTTTGGCTTCATGTGACTGTGTAGTAGGCTTAAGTAATAGAAATGGATCTGATTTCAAAACTTAGACTCTGTCCAGCATGCTGCTCTGAATTTCTGAAGCCCTTGACAGTTTATGAAGCACATTCACATTTGTCATCTCAGGAGTCTTTATATCTTGAGACAGTGTGATTCCAGTATAGCCCTTTAGTTCCAATTCTTTAGATAAAGGAGGAGGAATTGAAAGGAGAACAATGACAAGCACCTGGACTGGGTCTGAAAAGGAGGTTGAGAAGAGAGTGATAAGAGGGCAATAAATTCATTCCAGATTTCCACTGTTTCAGTTTTAACCCTTTACTGACTGAAAAGGTCAAAACACTTGCTGTTTGAAGAGTTCTTGCTAGTCATTGGGATGATTATTCCTAAGCTGAAAAACATGCATGGGTGTGTGTGCGTGTATGCACGTGCACTATGTACATAAAGTATGTGTGCACATTGTGTAGGTTTTCCTTTGTCATTTGCTTTACAACATAGATACAAGACTCAGTTAAAAAAAAAATCATGGTTCTAATCTTAGATGCTGAGGTATAAGAGAAGTGGGATTATTCTAAAACTGCTTTTTAAATTCATTTTATATACTTCCTTGCCCTAGTTCTGATTTTTTTCCCACCTTAGAATGATAGAGTTATAGCGTATTAAAGACAACCACGTGGTTGCTCATTTACTACCAGGAAACAGAGTCATAGAAGGGCAAGAGGGAATGTGGAAAAAACAAACATGGATTGAGTTCCTACTATGTGTCCTGGTGGTGTTTTGAGTCATTCATGCATTCTTTCTGCAGGGAGAGAGTTTTCTCTGTGCCAGGCACAGTGCTGGCCATTGTGTAGAGAGTAGTAAATAAAGCAGACAGTTTTATGACTGCCCTCATGGAACCTGAGAGGCTAGTGAGAAAGGTATATTCTGAAGAAATGCATAAATAGATGCCGTAAAGGCAATAAACAGGTTATGTGTGAGAATAACTATGAGCGGGACTTCTTTCTATAGGATTATCAGGGAAGGTTTCTCTGAAGAGGTATTCCGTGGGCTAAAGCTTGAATAATATTAATAGTAACAATAATAATCCTTGCAAGAGTCCTCTGCTAGCTAGATCCTGTCATCATTTTAGATATGAGGAAATGAAAGACCAGAGATTGAATAACTTTCTCAAGGTCATACACTAGAGGATGCAAAGATAATGAGAAAGAGCCTTTTGTAGTACTTAGAGAGTGGCGCCCACTGTGGCCTTGAACGTGGGAGAAGTGGGCAGGGTATCTTCTTATTTTCTCTCTAGAGAGGCATTGGGGAGCATATGCTCTAGGAATGGAGATCCTTGGGTATTGCATGGATTTTCCTTTAGGTGAAATTCTCAAGAATGATGAGGGGAGCTGGAGTGGGAAAGAAAACTATGATCCAAGAACTTAACTTCAGCGCAGAGGAGAATGACCAGAAGGTTGGATGACAAAAAAAAAAAAAAAAAAAAGGTGGGGGGAGGGGGAAGGGTGGTGTATTTGATAGCTTGGGCTTCAAAGACACGGGGATTTCTGCAAGAAAAGAGAAATAGTCATTTACAAATAGTAGGGTCTACCTTGCCCCTCCTAACTTTGAAGATTTAGAGGCTAAAAAAGAAAAAAAGCAAGGCAGTCTTGGTCTTTTGGGGAAGGAGCCTTGGTAACCAGTAGGTTTCACTTAGGCAAAGACATGGGGAGAGATTTTTTTTTTTTTTTTAAAGGGGGAGGATATATGGACATTTGCTGATTAGCACAGGAGTTCTAGAGGCGAGTGGAAGTTTGTGAGGGAAGAGGGTGGGTTTGGGGATATGGAAGCAGTGTGGGTATGGTTGTTAGGGCAGTGAAGGAAGATAGGGAACCTTGAACTTCAGTGCAAGTGACATGAGGGAAGTAAACAGATATACTGCATAATGGAGTTAACGTCCCAATGTCTCTGAGAAGATAAACCCTTGAAGGTTCCAGTGCTGCAGGCTGGAATGCTTCCTCAGAGAGTATGGCAACTTCCCATGCAGCCAGCCAGAGGTCTTAAGGATGATGTGGCAACTTTCAGATGGCTGATGCCAGGGTCTGATGGTGACTTTTCCAGGGTCACACGAATAAGTAGCAAAACAAGTCTCCTGACACCAAACTTCAGGTTTGCTCTCCACTCTAATTTGCCCATTTTAATTACCGTACTCATTCACCTTACTCATGGCAGAGCTGCACACATTAGGTCATTAGAAAATGAAATTTAAAGAAAAAGTAAAAACCTTGAAACTAGACAGTGCTTCCACTTTAATACCATTCTAGGCTCGTAAGGAGATCTGTGTGAAAGGATGGGGAATGACTGTGCTGCCCACAGGCCCCAGGGAGCAGTCTCCATGGCCCAGGAGGGTCTGCAGGCCATGACTGTGTGCTTTACCCTCATGCATGTGCTCTGTCCACAGGGTCATGTAGGCACAACGGCAACCAAGAAGATCGACGTCTACCTCCCCCTGCACTCAAGCCAGGACAGACTGCTGCCAATGACCGTGGTGACCATGGCCAGCGCCAGGGTACAGGACCTGATTGGGCTCATCTGTTGGCAGTACACAAGTGAAGGACGGGAGCCGAAGCTCAAGTAATCCTTCCTCTTTGGCTGCTCTAGTTTGTGACTGTCTCCTTGCCTCCTCTGCTATGCTCTGGGTCTGCTCAGTCTCTCTGGCAGTGGCCTGGGAACCAGGTATCCACATTGATCAAGGTCAGGTCACTCACCAGATCGTGGGCCTCTGTATCTCAGGCTTATCTCAGAGATTTTGCTTGCATGATAGACTCTGGTCAGTTTGTGAATTCAGAGGTGGGGAAATGCATTGTAACAGTTACCAAACCTTTTATTCATGGTTTCTGTCAAAAGTGGAGTCCAGAGGTTTGAGAGGTTATTGGGAGGGGAATTACATTTGTTTAGATCCTACCATGAGTTGGGCAAGACGCTGAGCACTCCAGACCTAATAATCTTGTCTGGGTCCCCAAGATCTCTGTGAGGTGGGCATTTGGATCCTTATTCTGCAGAGAAGAAACTCAGGGTCAGCGAATCTCATTGCTGAAGGGTTACATCAGTGGGAGATGACAGCCAAGTTTTGATTCCCAATCTATATGATGCCAGAGTTTTTGCATTCTTTCCTTTTTGGTCTGCAGTACAGTTTTCTTTGTCAACAGTCAGTTGTTCAATTTTTCTCTCAATAACTAGACTCTGTTCCTCATTAAACAATTATATTAAAAACACAGCACTTAAAGGTAGAGTTTCTATGTCTGTACATCATAACTTGAACATTACTGTGCTCTGTTGCATTGGTTTTCCAGTCCTTGAATTTCTTATGTGACTGGCATTCTCTTCTAGTTTTATGTGCTTTTGCCAGGATTAGGCTTGAAATACGGCAACATACAGTGGGTGCTTTGATTCTGAAAATGAATTCTCACAGAGACTTTCTCTCTCACATTTTCAGAGTGTGCATGGGCCAGTCAGCTGTCAGGTTCCCGGCCTCCCCTCCTCCCCCCAGCCTTTAGGTACATTAAATTTGCACATAAAATTATTCTTTCAAGTTCTTATTGACATAGCCCTCTACTTCGCCTGAATAAATTGTGGATATAAAGATAATCTTTATTGCTCTTGTGGTAATGAAAGCCTTTTCAACCAAGATACCACCTAGGCTCAGAAAAGGGTTGAGTCAGCAGCTCTGCTCAAGGCAGAGCTATGGTGTTGTCCCTTTTCAGCATGAAGGAGAAACAAGAAAACAGGAAAGGAGGCACAATGCTTGGTACTAAAACATTTCTTCGTGCCAGCACTGAAGCCAAGAGAGGCAAGGAAAGTTGCCCAGGGTTACACTGCTAGTAGGTAACAAAGACAGGAATTGAGCTGTGACGTACATTTTATAGATGAGGAAACTAAAGCTGAGAGAAGCTAAGTAACCTTCCTAAATCAGACAGTAAGTGGCAGAATTATATTTAAACCCAGTAATCTCTTGACTCCAGTATCAAAAGATCAGATTTATTATCACCACCATTCTTTTTTTTTTTTTAATAAAGATTATTTATTTATACAAGCACTGGGTACAGTCAGAAGCGCGGGAGGGTGAAAGAATTCACCAGAGCCAGAGGGGAGAGCAGAGCAGGCAGACCGATGAAATACATTGCTGAGGGGCGCAGCGGGTGGCAGGAGGGGTCTGCGCACCATGTGGGACCCTCGCCCAGCAGCCGGGAATCGAACCGGTGCTGCAGAGGCTGCGTGCAGCTTCTCAACGCAGCGCTCAACCACTGCGCCACCGGGGAGGCCCTATCACCACCATTCTTACCAGCAAAGTCTAAGTATCAGAGCTATGAAGCTCACAGTGGTGTATACAACCAAAATTCTTAGTGTTGCTAGAAGGCTTAAATTTTATCAGTGAGACAGATCTCCTTCCATCATTAAAAAAACAAAAACAAAACATGGTTACCACATACCCAAGTCTTTGTAACTATAGCTTATCAGTTGCTCTTTTAGGAAAAAATGACATTTTCTGAAAAAAGCAAATAGTCCAGTTTACACAGATGCTTTTTCTCAGGGCAGCTGTCACACTTAAACACAATGTAGAAGTGCTTTAAGCGTGCGCCCGGTTTCTTTTGTACCTGCTTGTCCTTCAGCATTGGAATAGATCCTTATTTGATCTTTTCCAGGAGCTTGGCTCTGCGGAAGAGCTCTTCATTCACGTGGGGCCAAATTGCTAGAGGCATGGGTGAGCCTTCTTCAGTTTCAGTCTGGTTGTCAAGAAAACCATTTATTTAAGAATATTGTTCTCCTGTCTCTGTGCCTTGAAGACTGTCTGGTAGTAGGCTTTGGCCCCAGAGAAGGGATGGAGAATTTGACTATAATTATTGGCTTCCTTTCTCTTATGCCTGCTAACTCTGAGCAAGATCTGAATGTGATATTTAAGCTGATTTCCTGGTTACTTTGATGCTCTGATTGTAGGTTAAACATTTGGAAGAAAATAAATGGCATCATTTCAATATATAGAAGTTTTAAATTCACATTTCATTATATTGATTTATGTTTATTAAATTTTGATTAGAAAAAGGATAAAAATTTCAGTTAGAAATTAATAAAAATTTCTGCTTGTAGATTTTTTTTAATTTTGGGGACTTACTATACAATGATTTTTTAAAAATAAAGATTCCATTGGTTCTGGAAAAAATCATTCCCTGTAAGTTACAGAAGTCTGTATAAATTTATTAAATCAACATCTTTAATTGCTATTATTTTCTTAAGTTTTCCATTTGGTCTATGGGTGATTAAGAAAAGTGAATTCAAGTTTCCATTTTCTTGTGTTTCTGTCAGACTCTCTTGAGATTTCAACAGATTCCACTTTATGTATTTCATTGCTCAAAAGACTTCTGCATGTTGTATTGTGAATTGTGCCTCCTTTTTTTAATATCAAAAACCTCCTATTTTATTTACATATTGTATTCTGCCCTTTGCTTTGTTTTTTTTTGGTTTTTTTTTGGTAACATGAGCTACCCACCCACCCCAGCTCATGCCCCGCCCGCCCATGTCCTTATTTGCAGTTGTTTAATATATCTTTCTTTAGTGTTCTACCTTTGTCTTTTTGTTTTAGATATGTTGAGTTGTTTTGTGTTATTTTTTTTTTTTAGCCCAATCTAAGTCACTGTCTTTTCTTAAGGAAGTTTATCCTAATATCTATTTTAACTACTGATAAATTGGTTTCATATTAGTCAACTTGTTTTAAGCTTTGATTTTTGTATTGTCTTGGTTTTCTTTTCTATTTTGATTCATTTTTAGTTATGTAGCATGTTACATGTAAGCTTTTTAAAAATTTAATAGACTATTTTTTTTAAAAAGATTTATTTATGCATACAAGAGCTAAGGTAGAGGCCAGAGGTGCGGCGGGTGAGAGGATTCACCAGAGACAGAGTGGGGAGCAGAACAGGCAGATTGACTGAAACACACTGCTGAGGGTAGCAGTGGGCAAGTCAGGAGAGTTCTGCTGTGCCATGTGGGTTGCTCCCTGGCCGGCTGGGGATTGAACTTGTGCTGCAGAGGCTGCAGATTGCTTCATAGGTTGAGTCAACCCCTTGTGCCACCAGGGAGGCCCAGACTTTATTTTTAAGACTAGTTTCAGGTATTTATAGAAAAATTACATAGCAAATACAGGGTTTTCACTTATCTCCTTTGTGCCCCTCATTTCCCCCCATTAGTACCATTTGCACTGGTGTAGTACATTTGCTATATTGTACACTTCCAAAGAATGTACCATATAGAATGGTTTCACCACACTAAAAATGCCCTGTGCTTCATCTAGTCACGTCTCCCCTCTGGCAATTGCTCACCTTTTTACCGTCTCTATTCTTTTGCAGTTTCCAGAATATCAGCCAGTTATAGTCATACAATATGCAGTCTTTTCAGACAGACTTCTTCTACTTAGTTATACATATTTAAATTTCTTTCATGTCTTTTCATGACTTAATAGCTCTTTTTTATGTTGCTGGATAATACGCCATTGTAGTATCCACTGTGGATATACCACAGTTTGTTTCTCCATTCACCTGTTGAAGGGCAGCTTGGTTGCTTCCAATTCTTGGCAGTTATGAATAAAGCAGCTGTAAACACTGATGTTGAGGCTTTTGTGTGGATATAAGTTTTCAGTTCATTTAGGCATATACCTGCACACACAGTTGCTAGATTTTCTAAGGAGCCCCGAAGTGGTTACCCCATTTGGCATTTCCATCAGCACTGCGTGAGAGTTCTTGTTGCTCCACATTCTTGCCACATTTGGTTTTGTAAGTGTTTTAGAGTTTAGCTATTCTGGTGGTGTGCAGTGATATCTCATCATTTTCATTCACAGTTCCCCAGTGACTAGATGTTGAGCATTTTTCCTGTGCTTATTTGCCATCTGTTTTTTTCTTTTTGGTGAACTCTGCTCAGGTCTTTCACCTATTTTTTAAGTCAAATTGTTTTCTTATTGTTAACTTTAAAAAGTTCTTTGTATATTTAATCAGATATGTTGTTTGTAAATATTTTCTCCCAACTTGTGGCTTCTCTTTCCAATCTCTTAGTAACATCTCTTGCATGGTAGAAGTTGTTAGTGTTAATGAACTCTAGCTTACCAATTTTTTCCTTCATAGGGTATGCTTTTGGTGTTCTATCTAAAAAATCATTAGTAAACTCATGGTTACCTAGATTTTCTTCCATGTAGCCTAGAAGTATTCTCTTTTTGTTCTTTATACTTTGGTCTGTGATCCATTTTGTGTTAATTTTTGTGAAAGGCATAAATTTTGTGTCTAGATAACCTTTTTTTTCTTTACATATGGAATCTAGTTGCTCCGGCACTCTTAGTTGAAAAGACTATCCTTTCTCCAGTGAATTGCCTTTACTACTTTGTCAGAGATTTATTGACTGTATTTGTTTGGGGCTGTTTTTCACTTAGGAGATTTTAAAAACATTTCTTTATATTTCTCCATCAAATTCAAGAGTGAAAGTATCTTTTGAGTAACACTCATCTATAAAAGAGAAAAAATAAGTTCAGTGAGTAGCAATCTAGAAATAGGAGAAAACAGGTGGGCTTAGAGATAGCAAAAAATAAAGGGAAAATAATTCAAATTGCAAGATGGTCAGAAAACCTGTTACTTGAGTAATTACACTATGCTGTGATACACTGATGCCCTTGTGAACTTGTGAAAGTGTATAGGAATGTTTGACCTTATGTGTTTTCTAACCATCTTTTCCAATTTGAATTCTTTTGTTATATTTTGTTATCCACATGCTCACCTCTGTTTACTCTTCCCCATTTCTAGGTTGCTGCTAATGGTTACCTTAGAGCCATCACTGAGAACCATTCACCCAAATAACACAACCTAAGAGGCCCTTCCCATTCTGACCCCCAGCTTGCTCTCATCCTAACACTTCACGTTTTTAACTAGCTCCTTCTCGACACTGACATCATATCTGCTTTTGCTTTTTCCTTAGTCTGAAACGCTTTTCCCACTCTTCTCTTGATAATCTGCTTAATCCCAAAGGCTGAAGTCCTTCTTCATTCTTTCATTCAACAAATATTTATCAAGTTCCAGGTCCTTGAAATTGAGGATAAAGTGGAGAACAAGAGAAATGTAGTTGCTGCACTCAAAAAAAAATTCAGTTTGGTTGAGAAGAAATTATCAAATCTAATAGCACTTTGTAACTGGTTCATTTCACTTGTTATTTGTATTCATTCATGCATTCAATAAGTATTTATTGAGTGTTTGCTATATACCAGTGTTTGCTGTGTATACAGTGGTGAGTGGAACTGGAGTCTTTCATGAATTCCACAATTCAATGAGGGGGATGGGAAAATGATTCAAATAACGAAATTAACTTTTGCTTTAAACTGAGTTGAGTGCTCTCAAGGAAAGGGAGACCATTTGTCTGAGTCTAGCCTGGAGGCCAGGGAGACATTCCCTGAGAAAGTGATAGAGAGACTTTGGGCAGGGGAGGCCTCCCAGCAGATGAAACTGCATGGCAGTGACAGTGTGGCAGGAAGAAGCATGTTGTGATCAAAGACCAAGGATCTAAGAAGACCAGGGTGACTGTAGCACTAAGAAATGGGACTGAGAGGTAGGCAAGGGCCCCAGTGGATTTTGAGAAAAGTGGGCAAATTCTGGAAATGCTAAGAAGTAAAATTCACAGGAGTTAGTGGTGAATTCAATATGGAAAGTATGGGAGAGGACAGTTATCAAAGATGACTGCCTAGATTCTGATGTGCCCTCTGTTAAGCACTGGAAGTCTGAGTTTGGCTTGGTTTTTGGTGTGTGAAGACAGTGAGAGGCAGCATGATTTTGATCTTCTACCTATTAAATTTGAGATGGCTTTGCTATATCTAAGAGAAGTTATCAAGTAGTCACTTATATGTGCATGTTTGGAGTTTAGAGGAGAGAACTATGAGCTGGAAAATGTGAGTTTGGGGGTCATCTGCATAGAGATATCAATTGAAGTCTTCTGCATGGATGAGCAAAAAGAACAAGTCTGGACATTGAAAAACTGTTGAATGGTGGTGCTGAAATGGGGTATCCTAGAGAAGAGATAGGCTCAGAGTGGGGTGAATTATAAGTCTGGTTTGGGATATAATGAAGGGAGAAATTACTTGAGAGATAGCCACCTGAAGAAGTCTTATAAGCAGTAGGACAGAGATGTGTTGGAGCCTAGACCAAATCTATTTTATTGGCTTGTATCCCCTGGTCCATAACACAGTGCTTAAAATATAGCAAATGCTCAATAAATAATTTGTGGGATGGATGAAAGGACATAGGAACATTCGGTGATCTGGACTAAAATTCTGCAACTCTGCCGTTCTTTAGTATTCATGAAGACAAGCTTCTAACTGTACACAAACATTTACTTATTAAAAATCACTGAGTTAGATGTTCTCAGCTTAGAGATACATTTGTCTAGATGATCAATGAAGGTTTGGGAAGAGTTGTTACAAACACTTTGTTCATTGAACTGGACAGAAAGATTGCCCATTATCAACATTTCCCAAGTGGCAGTTACCATCTGTTAATGAGTTGATAGATACAAACACTTTGGAGTACTGCTGTGTGTCATGTGCCATGCTAAGCACCTTATAGGACTCTATAAATCACACATGGATTATAATATTTTTACAGGGGAGAAACTGAGGGTGGGGAAGTTCAGTAAATGACCAAGATCATATATTTAGCAAGTGGCGGTGTCAGGATTTAAACCCAGGTCTGATCCCTTACTCATAACTACTATGTTATACAAATAAATCAAAGAAATGAAGCTCTTCTCATGATGATGGCACCAGGGACATTTTAACCATTTGAGATTTTCTTCCTCTCTACTCCCCTCTTCCTTCCTTCCTTCCTTCCATCCATCCATCTTTTTATTCTACGGTCATTCATTCAGCAATCATTGGCGTGAGTGATGTGTACCATCCCAGGCACTATCTGAGACACTAGCTGTTCAACAGTCATAAAGTAAAGGTTATGACCTCAAGATTCAGACTAGTGGATGGAAATTACACAATTTCAGCTCTGCTGTCATTGAGATGTGCTATAATAGTGGACTTTCAGAATGCTGTGGTCATACAGAGAAGGGTTTTTATGAATTCTACCTGAAGATAGAGGCCTGGGTTGAGCAGGGGTGGGAAGAATATCAGGAAAGGCTTCCAGGTAGAATGATAATTGAACTAAATCTCACAAAGGTAGCGAGACAAATTAGGAACAGTGGGAGCCTCTGGGCTGAGGAGCCTGTATGAACAGTAGTGTGACCTGACCAAGGTGCTATAAACAGTTGGTATGTTGAGAGCCTAGGCTGTGTGCGTCCTGTGATGGCAGGAGATTGGGTTGCAGAGCAGATTGGGTTGCAGAGCAGCTTTATGGAAGCCATGTGCTTTTAATGGGCTCTGTTATGTATACTAAAGATAGTGACTTTAAGCAGGGGGTGGCCATATCTATCATATTTGTGTTTCTCAAAGATCCCTCTGATGGTGGGATTAAAGGGAATGTTTACAGGGAGAATTCATGAGTTTCTAAAATTTAGGCTCCTGCCAGGTGAATTTGTTTGAAGAATCTCTCAGAGTATTACAAAGGAGGACTTTACAGGTATGCCAGAGGTGATGGAACTAGCAATCAAGGATGTTAAAGTAGCTGTTATAAACCTGCTCTGTATGATCAGGAGAAGGAAACATGAACTTGAACAGGAAAGAAGTAGAAGTTTTTTTTTTTTGAAAAACCAAATGAAACTTACAGAAGTGAAAAGTGCAGTATCTGAAATGAAAACCACCTTAGATAAGATTAGACACTGCAAAAGAAAAATTGATGAATTTGAAAACACAGTAATAAAGACTCTGCTAAAAGGAGCTCAGACAGAACTATACGAATGTCTTTCTTCCACTTTCAAATAAATGGGCCTTTTCCAGAAAATTTAGATTTAAATATTGTATGAGCTTGCTATGTCTTGACAAACCCTATCATGTTATTAGTTTTTACTTTCCTTTCTTGGAGGTTTTGTTATAGAGGGAAGGAAATATTTAACAGTCTTAAAAGTTATCTTTCCTCTAGCTTCAAAGAGAAAAACTGTGCTGCAATCCACAGAGTGTTCCTTTCTCCTTCTTATGCCTGACACAGACTTAATATTGATTCTGTCTTCAAAATAAACAGCAAAGCCCGTGTAATGAGTGTTCTGGACATTTTGGAATCATGCTTTCTTATTTTTCATAAAAAGATAAAGCCAATAAGCATTTATCTTTCTGATCATTATATTTAAGTATGTTTTGAATCATTATATTTAAGTATGTTTTGCACTTTATGAAGATAAGAGTGAATTTTGATGAGTATGTATAGTGAACATGTTAGATCATAATTGGGATGCTTCCTGGAATGTTCCTGAATTTTCATATATGTTGAATTAAAAACCACTATGTATGGGCTACACGCTTCTTTCTTGTCATAAAAGCCATAGTGGCCTTTGAATATAAAATGAATATTGGTGAACAATTCAATTAAATAAATTTTTCTAATGAAAAATTTTACCATTATTTAATGAAATATGAATATGTGTAATTCAATTCATTGTATTCATTCAAGGTTTGGAGATAGATATGTGTTCCCCAAAGGTCACTCTTTTGGGCAACAGACTCAGTTTTGCAGCCATTTATGTTCAGACTTCTAGTCCTTTCCCAAGCCTCATGTTCCCTAAAGGGACGGCTGCTGCTTTCATGTCAACTCAACACGAAGCTTTTTCCTGTGGTTGCAGTTGTCCTATCCTTGTTCATGTCTTTTGATCATTCCTCTCTGATAGTGACTCAAAAACAGGACTTTTACGTTTCTCTGTCTCATGCTTCCATGAGATAGTAAGATAGTTATATCTGCTTTTGTGCAAATAGAAGCTTAAGAGCTATGGCAGTAATCTTGGCAAAATGAGAATCCTTCATGCCAGGTTCTGTGCGATGAATTAAGTCATTTAATTCTGCAAGACCTTTTTGGAGTAGGTAGGTCATTTCCTCTATAATTGCAGAATGTAGAGAACATGACCACTGAGGAATCAGCAGGGCATGTGGGTAAGGCAGGCAGTGCTTACAATCTCTAGGACAAGTGATTCTGTGTAGTAAACTGAGGGATTTCCTACTCCTCCTGCATTACTCCATATTTCTAAGTTGTTCACAGTGGGCACATACTACCCTTATCAAAAAACATTATTTTTTAAAGAAAGCAAAATGGAAGTGATATGGACATTTAGAATGTGTAGAAATTTAGAAAGAAAAACATGTTCATTGCTTAAATATGAACATGTTTTTAAACTTTTTGGTACTTTTTCTTCTAATCTCTTTATAGCACTGAACATTTTTACATAATAGTAATAGATTCTCAGTGTTTCTTCTCAATTAAAAAATGCCAGTGTTTGTATCTTGATAAAATGCCTCTTTCATCCTAAGCTCTTCCTGGGTCTTCTTCCCTTGTCTTGAACTGCAGTATCTGACACATGTGCATTGCCTTGGGAGCCCCATTTGGTTAACAGATAACAATGTGACAAGCAAGAAAAATAAAAGTTTATTATTTCTTCCCGTTAATACACACATCATTAATAATACCCCTTATGTTTTTTTCCATGGGTAAAGTGAGCCTACACATTCATATATTCATTCATTCAACAAATATTTGGTAAGTACTTCTAAATGCCAGCCATTTGACTCTTCAGTTAGGATGCAGAGTCAGTAAAAGAACTGCTTGAGGGCCTCCCCGGTGGCGCAGCAGTTGAGCGCTGGGTTGCGAAGCTGCCCGCTGCCTCTGTGGCGCCGGTTCGATCCCCGGCTGCTCCCTGGCCACCGGAGGAGGGTCCCACATGGCACGCAGACCTCTCCTGCCGCCCGCTGCTCCCCTCAGCAGTGTACTTTGGTCCTTCTGCCTGCTCTGCTCCCCGCTCTGGCTCTGGTGAATTCTCTCACCGTCCCATGCTTCTGACTGTACCCAGTGCTTGTATAAATAAATAAATCTTAAAAAAAAAAAAGAAAGAAAGAAAATATTAAAAAAAAATCTTAAAAAAAAAAAGAACTGCTTGAATAAGGAAATGAATAAGGATAGAACAATGTGATACGTTATATGCAGAAATAGTAACCAAGGTCTGTAAGACCATGAAGAAAATCCCTTGGATTCTCCTACTCACCTAAATGGTTCTCCTAGAGAAGTCAAGAAAAGCTTTGTACAGATTTTTTAAAAAATTGGACCTCAGAGAGATTTGGTCACACAGCTGGTTAGTGGTTGAGTTAGCATTCAAACCATAGTTGACTGCAAAATAATCCCTGTTCATTCCACCAGACTCTGTTATAAGGAGGCACCTCTGTTACCATTGTTTTATAAACAAATGTCTGTATTTGGAGAATTCCTGAGTCAGAGACCACAATTACCCCTTTTTTTTCTTCTGCAATTTGTCAAAATGCTGCCAGTCTCTGATTTGATCAAAGAGTAATACAGGAGCTTTGCTACTTTTTACTGATTGCCCATTGACATGTTGTTAATCTTTTTTAGATATTTGTTTCCTTTCTATATAACTGAGAAGGTTGAAATAAATCTCGTTAAGTCTCTCATTTTTTATGACTAGCATGTTGTGACTTCCTACTCTTTTTCAAAGTACATAATATTTCCATAGGAACGTGGGTTTCCAAGTACCTGGAAAGTCTTGACATATGGGTGGCTGAGGCAGAGGAACAGGGGGGTGAGTGGAGCTCCTGACTGCCTGGGTTTGAATCTCAGCTCTATCACTTAGATGCTGTTAATCTTGAACAAACCACTTAACCTTGTTGAGCCTCAGTTTTCTAATTTGTAAAACAGAAATAAGAAGAAGTAGCTCACAGAGTTGATGTGAAGATTCATTGAGCTTATGTCTCTGAACCACTTTTATGGTGTCTGGCACGTAGCACTCAAATGTCACCAGTGATGCTGATGGTTATTTTGTTGGTGCTGATGTGGAGTCCTGGGGCAGTTTTAGAAATCAGAATGCCGCAGTAACTTATTAATGATTCTTTTATAAAGGCAAAAAGGAACCAATATGTCCATACATAGAATATGGAATTTCAGTCATTTTTCCCTCAGATGTTCAATTAAGGGGCTGCAGGGTTTGGAGCACTGTTTGCTGCTAAACTTTTCTAATGACCCAGAAAAGACTTCATTAGTCTTGTGTAATGTAGGGTGTTGAATCATTCATTCTTTCCCTTGCTGTGTTCCCAGTGTTCAGGCTAAAACACATGGTAGGCACTTTGCAAATTTTTTTTTGAATGAATAAGTGATTTCACACTCCGTACTTAATAACTGGGGAAAATAATAGTGCTGAGAGTGAGACTTTGGCTCTTGGACCTTGGCGTGTGACATTTGTCGAGCTTGTTTTGAGGGGATTTGGGTGCATCCTGTGACAATCAGAGCAGAAGTCTTCTGATACCCATGTCTGCCTTTCTACTTTGATCAATAGGCTTGTTATTTGCCCTTGAAACCTCTGTGGTGCTGGGGAATCACAGAGATTCCTCAGGATGATTTACACCACAATAAATAATCTGTGCCGTCCATTGCTTGCTTCATCAGTGTCTACCCTCTTCATAAAACCCTGGAGGCTCAGTGTCCCCAAGGCTGGAGCACAGTGGACATGTTAACTCCTGTCACAGATGTGTGTGCATTTAAAACATGTGGCTCAGCTTCACTGTTGCTCTAATATGTATCCACAATGTATCTTTCAGGACCAATGTAACTAGACTATTTTCCATCCGACTTTCTTATAGTTACCATACCATTTATTTATTTATTTATTTTATCTCTCTTACATACTACATATATTATCTCATCTAATCTTTACAATAACTTCTGAGTTTGGTGATTATACCCCTTTTATAAAAGTGGAAACTGAAACTCAAATAGGTGAAGCTTATTCTCTTAAATCACATAGCCCATAAGCAATAGAGCTGAGGTTTGAGCTCCAGTCTTTCTGGACACAAAGCTCTTGGCTGCTATACCATGACATTTTCCTCATCTGAAGTTTCTTCTGCTTCTACAAGCATTCTGCACTTATGTTAGTAACCTCTTGCAAAGATCAGTAAGTTTCCTCTACTATTCAGAGATGAATTTTAACACCATTGCAAATACATGAAATTTATAGTGACAAACATAGGCAGATTACTTTCTTGTTATCCATCCATTTAGCAAATTTACAGTTCTCATTAATTTTAATCTGTCCTTATTACCTGTTTTATATAATAAATATCTCTTAGTCATGACAGAGTGAGTATAGATCACCTGAAGTAGGCTCTCTCTCAGTAAGCAGAGTTGCGGCTAAAGATTTGTGAATTAATTGGGAAAATTGCAAATCAGGTAGTCAGCGAAATAATTCATTGTCACATCCAATCAATAAACTTTGTAAATCAACTCATTTAATTCAAAAAATGATCTATATAGATCAAGCAACCAATTAAACAATTAGCATACACTTTGCAATTAATTAATTTAAGCATCAATCATATAATTAAAACTCCAAATTTAAGCTGCAAAATGTAGACTCCTACCACCCTGTGAACTGCTAGGTTCATGCTTCTGACGCTCACATGCTTCTAAATGCCCAAATATGCAGTTTCTCAAATCAGCTTGGAAGCAAGGGATCTTAAATTGTCTGAGTTGATTTCAGTTTCAGATTGTCTTTATGTTGGTATAATTTTCTTAGCAAAGTGACTTTTTTACTTCTCCCAAAGAAGGAGACATGGTGTGTGTTGATTCTAAACTGGGCTAGGCTGGAATCTAGGAGTACTGAGTGGATATTCTAGAGAAGTATGAGAAGTCCAGAAATGGTTGATAGGGCCAAGTGTCTATCAGAAGAAATTAGGTCATTTAACTTTATAGTCTCAAGTATGCTGGGTGTTTGGGATCAGATCAGAATATAAAGTGAGCTTTATATTCTCTACAAAAAGAACTGGGTGGTTCTTGGTTATCCTAAGTATGTCTCTGCGCTTGAGCATAGATTTTTTTTAGTTCTGACCCCAAATCCAAGGCCTCTGATCATCCCCAAATACGTTTTTCCTTGTTTATAGTTTTGTTATGTTATTTGAGCTACATTTTTAAAATTACAGGTAGAGCAGTGCTTACTTTTCCCCCTTCTGTACTATAAGCTCCCTGAATGTTGATAATGAATCTCATATTTGACCAAGAGTAAGTTCTTTGCCTTTCCAACAGTAGGTGCTCGGTAATATTTGTTACAAGAAATGAGTAGTAGAAAGCTTTCTGTTTCACATTGTTTTTCTCTCCCTTTGCAGTGCTGTATTTTTCTTTATCCAATGAAGTAGGATTTGGGGGATCTGACTGTATAGGATTTGGGGGATCTGACTGTATCACCTGACTTTGGGGTCAAGAACAGTAATGTCCTACTTTGCTTGCTGTATCCTATATTGTCTGGTCTTGTCCCACCCTCACTTTGGTATTCACTCACCTTTTTCATCTTCCTTTTAGTGACAATGTCAGTGCCTACTGCCTGCATATTGCTGAGGACGATGGGGAGGTTGACACCGATTTCCCCCCACTGGATTCCAATGAGCCCATTCATAAGTTCGGCTTCAGTACTTTGGCACTGGTTGAAAAGTATTCATCTCCTGGTCTGACTTCCAAAGAGTCCCTTTTTGTTCGAATGTGAGTATTGACTCTATTATTTCATATCTCATCTCTACTTTCTAGTTTTGTGGGTTTGATTTTGGTTTTGTTCATCAGATGAATGACATTTGGTATTTGGAGAGTCCACATGTAATGATTACTTCCAGAGAAATGTTAGGGACAACATCTGCATTGCATTTTAGGCCCCTGCAACTAGATTAAATATAGGTGGTTTATATTGGGTAGAGCTCTGAGCGTCATATCTATGAACTAGGCCTCTGGATGGACTGGGATGCTTTGGAGGATTTGAAGCAAAACTTCCAAGTTCCCCCTTTGTCTTTGAGGGATCCAAACAAAATGAAAATGTACAATGCAGCTACCTCTCTTGTGATTTAAAATACTTCTTTTTTCTCTCCAACATTTTTTTAAAGATTTATTTATGTATACAAGAAGTGGGGTACAGACCAGAGGTGTGGGGACTGAGAAGATTCACCAGAGACAGAATGAGGAACAGAACAGGCAGATTGACTGAAATACAGTGCTGAGGGGAGCAGCGGGCAAGTCAGGAGAGGTCTGCTGCACCATGTGGGTAGCTCCCTGCCCAGCCAGGGATCGAACTCATGCTTCGGTGGCTGCAGATAGCTTCATAAGTTGCGTCCTAATCCCTTGCACCACCAGGGAGGCCCTTCTTTCCAACTTTATTGAGATCAAATTTGGTTTTTCTCTCTGTTGCCTTCCTTTACATTGAACAGGAATTATGAACCTTCCCTGTGTCTTTGGCAGTCTGGTAAAGCCTATAAACACGCTTTTCAGAAAGTGTTTATAAAAGCAGAAAATAAAATTCACATGAGTACAAAAGAATTTCAATGTATTTAAATAGGTATCAAATTATTAAACAAATTTATGATTTAGTAATATGTGAGGCTTCATTGTTATAGTAATAACAAGATCCACTGGCAAGTCTAATAGTAACTTCTAAAGTCTCTTTTCAAAGTAGCAGTGAGACTAAGGGCTTTGGAGCCATCTGCAACAACACATCTGATTTCTGCTCCTCCAGTCCCACTTACTGCTAACGCTGCTGTGATTTGTTGGCTACATTTAGAATTTAAGAAATGCTAAATATCAGTTAGAAGTTAGTGAAAATAAAAAATGTAATTCTGTCCATCTCAGTCTACAGAGATCATCCGTTTTGACCACATGTCTCAGTTGTTAGTGGGAAACCTGCAGCATTTTCTAAGCGCAGTTTAAGCTTTTCTGATTGAGGCCAGAACAGTCCCTCTCATGGCCTCTCCTGGGAACAATAGAGATCCCTTTGGCACCCCCTGCTGTTAGTAACCAGCAAATTCACTATCCAAAAGAGGGAGTGCTTTACATCACTTTCCCCCTCTGTCTCTTTAAAATATATTGCCTTTGTCTCAGATTTTTACTAAAAATAGAATTATGCTACCTATGATATGCAAGTATTTTGGATCTTTCTATCCTTGAACAAAGAAAGAATACTTGAGTGCCTGTGGGTGAGCTGGGAGTGGCTCCTTGAGTCTTTGCGATTGCCATTTCATCCCCACTGCGAAGTCACGTTTGGTGTATAGAGCACATTGCAGACACATTGAAGCAACAACTTTACAGAATACCTCAAGTAATTTCAAAGTTACCTAGTGATTCCTTTATCCTAATATAACTGTTTTCATTTCCGGATAATCCCATGTGATATACATTAGCGTCTCCATCTCACTTGCAAACTGGATTCTTTTTACTTCACATTATATTGCAAATATTTTGATATATACTCTTAATTCCTATAAGGTAAATTTATTGTGTGCCAAGGATCTAGACAGAGACAACCCCTCTCAGTGCTCATGCTAGTGGGGAAATCATTGTCAAACAAATCATTAGAATGTAACTAGCAGAATAATAGAAAAATGCACAAGGTGCAGTGTGAGCCTATCATAGGATGTTTAGATTGTTTCGGATTTAATAAATGATTCTGTGACAGTCCTTCTCAGTATCCCTTTTATTTCTGTTTAGTAACTTTCTTAGGATAATTTCATGTGAGTGGTATCATTGGTCAGCATAAATGCACCTGTAGACTCTTGCTTTATAGTGACTTGTAGCCTCCTGACAAATGGACTGATCTGCGGTGCTACCAGTGGAATTCGTTAACTTTTTTCCACCTTTACAATCACGAGATGTCATTAGAAGTTATTGTTTTTGTTTTTTTACTTCAGAAGATGTATATACTAATTTTGTGTATTTCTGTTACTATGCAATAGATGTGATCAGTAGTTTCCATTTACATTTTTACTGAATAAATAACTAGAAGAGTTGTGTTCTTGTTGACACAATTTTTACTACATAAATATTAACGTATGAACATAGTGGTCTTTTGAACCAAAATTCCTTTTTAAAACAAGTGTTTTTAAATCAGTGGTTTTCAATAGAGCGGGGTTGGGGTGGAATAGGTGTACCCTCCCAGCAGCATCATCTAAGACTGCACAGTGTCCTGCCCCTTCTTCCCATAACTGGGGCGAGGGTAGGGGAGCCAGAGTAACAACCACTGCTTAAAACTTAGTATTCCTCTTTCCCCCTGAAGTACTTCCATCCCTTCCATCCTGTACATACCTGCTTAGATACACACACAGTCAATCCTTTTCCTATTTTCAAATTCAAGAGAGTTTATTCCACATGTCTGGAATGTTTCTGGAACAAGAGGTAAAGTAAAATCTTTTCAGGTGAACATTTAGAACAAGAAGGTCAATAAATTTTCTATTTCTTTTTCTCCATTGTCTGATGAAATAGAACAGATTGCTGATCGTTTGCCCTGTGTTGATTTTCTTGGTTCAGCAACCATTTGCCTTTCTGGTTTATATCTAAGTTTTAAAAGCCTCTTGTGCTTCAGGAGTCTCCAGAGATGTATCGAAAGTTTCAGAGAGGGCAGTCCCAGTGAAAACAAGTAAAGCACGACTCCTTTTCATGCTCTTCTTTTCCTCCTCACATCTCTTGGCCAGTGGCGAATGAGCAGCAAGTGTCTGGGAAGACACTGAACTGAGGCAGGAGGAGAGAAAGCTAGGTTTGGTAGGAAGGAGTGAATTAGTACTTGCTAAGAGTCGGCTACGTGTATATTTTTTCATGTAATCTGAAAATAGCCCAATTTTTATTATGACCATTTAAGAAACATGAAGACTGAGACTGAAGTATTTCTTTCAGCTTGACCCCATGCTGACTTCAAAGTTAGTGCTCTTCCGATGCCCTGCGGAGGCTTGGGCTGGAGGTAGGGGAATCTGTTGTCAGTCCAGCATCTAAGTGGATTCTGTGCCTTAAAGCCAACACTCATCCAGTACTATAATGTAATAGGTAAGAGCACGGTGGCCTCTGGAGCCAGACTCCTGGTTCCTGGGGTCACTCCTGACCTTGCCCTTACTAGTGTGTGTGAGAGATCATGAATTAATTATTTAACTTTTCTATGGCACAGTCATGAGGATAATAATAATACCTACTTTATAGAGCTGTTGTGAGGATTGATGGTTTAATGTATGTAAAACACTTAGAACAATGCCTGACCTATGTCAGCATTGTCTAAGTTTGCTACAGTTTCGTTATTAATAGAAATCCTTTGAAGTCAAGAACTGGATCATTTGTGCCCATAATACCTACATAGTCCTTTACCACAGTAGGTGTGCTGCAGAGATTTCTTGTCTGGGTAACTAAATAGATCTCATTGCTGCGTCTATATTTTTCTCCTTCCTCTATTTTCTGTTTTCTGGTAGGAGAGGGACAGAGCTTGGGTGAACATTGCTCAGCTGGACTGAAGAAGTTGAACTGAAATGACTTTCGCTCAGCATAGGCAGCAGTGGTATATTGGAGATCTTCAGACTTTCAAACAGTCATCTTATGGACAGATATCTTTAAGATAATAGCAAGACCGTAAACTCCTTGTGGCCAGAGAGGGCAGACTTACGTATCTCTGTGTCCTTAGCCTCCAGCATGGGGCTTTGTAGAGAAGGAATGACTGAATCTTCATGTCTGTGGGCTGCTGGGAGGCCCTTGGCTGAGCTCTGTGTCTTACTTTGCTTTCTGGGCCCTTAATCACTTCTGTAGCCCTGCCCCTGCCTTTTGAATACCATAAAGCTTCCGGCTTTCAGAGACCCTCACATAGGAGGCTCTAATGTACCATCTTCCCCTGCTCCAAATGAGATAGTGCAGACTTTGAACTTAGGCTAATCTGGGTTTAAGTTTCCACTGCACTAGCCATTTGCTACGTAATCATTAGTTGCTTCATCTGCAAAATGAGGATAATAGTAACTACCTCGTGGGATTGTTGTAAGGAGTTTTCTTAAACACAGGTAATGTATAATCCTCTTTTAAAGGAAAATTAATTCTCCTGAAAATTAATTCTCAGTACTGCTTGAAAACATAGATATGTAAGTTCTAGTCGTAAATTCCCTGTCTTTATGCAACCCAAACAAAATTACAAGTTAAATGTATATAAAACTATAACGTTAATAAAATACAAATTAAAAACTATAATGCTACATATGATATTTTGCTGAAATTAAACTGCTGATGTTGGGTTCAATGGCTGTTAAATGTTTTACTTGTCAGCTTGAGTCTTTCAATATGAAACCAGATCACCATATTATTCCTTGTCCTTTTAAGCAGTTAATGTGTTTACTATTATTCCATTATTTTAACAGGCCAATTGATTTATAATGCACACCACCACCCCCTCCACCAATTTTAAATGTTCTTTACTGGCAAAATAAAGAACATTTCTTCTGGGGTAACCAATTTATACCAGTTTGTCCAGGAGTTTCCCTAGTTCAAAGCTGAAAGTCCTGCATCCAAGAGAAACTCCCTCAGTCCCAGGTGGTCATTGTACTTTCTGCTATTGTCAATCGGTTGGTATATAAGTAGACTGCCTGGGTGATACCTGTGCGTAGTGTGACTCGGGCCCCACAGAGCATGCAAACCTGTTCCACGGAGAGCGTGGCACCCACTTCTCCCTTTTCTTTCCTCTGTTCAGCAAACTGTTTTTGCATGCGGCTTGCAATGATGCCATTTCACTTTTACTAACTAAAACTAAGTCTGTTAGCAATATTAAATTTTTAACTCCAGCTGCTGGAGCCCATAATCCCCCACAAATCCCACCAGCTTATCCCATAGGATGGCAGGTTTTTTCTATGTAGGGTCAGAGAGTAAATCTTTAGGTTTGCAGACATACAATCTTAGTAACTCAGTTCTGCCATAGTAACTTGAAAGTGGCCATGGACAATATATAAGCAAATGGACATGGGCTAGCTTTTTCAACTATAGCTTTTCCAAGCACATTGTTGATATCTGTCTGGTGAGGATCAGGGTCAGATTTCTCCTCTTGGCAGTAAGACAGGGCTCCCCCAGGTGGGCAGAGAATGGGGAGCATGGAAGACTGGGAGTGGCCTACGTCTGTATCAGTCTATCTGTTGCTTGTATCACTATATATACATCTGTGTAGATGTTGTTTTGTGTACATACACAATCTACAAATCTACAAATACATCTATAATCTCCAAATACATCTATGTGCATATGTAGTAACTTACATAAACATTAGAGCATTTTCATTGTAATAAATATATATCATATGTTTATGGTACATGTATTTATGTGTGTGTGTGTATGTGTGTGTATATATATATGATTTTCATTGAACTAAAAGCAAAATTTTTAAATTCTAAAACTTAGGGAGCCTGTGAATTCATCTGTTGACCCTGAGGGGCCCTTGGACCTCAGGTAAGAAATGCTGCCATAAAGAAATAGCTCAGACCCTGGGATGTAGGAAGTATTACATAGTTGCTGTTTTTGTTATTTTTGTCAGACATTTATCTGAATATTTGAATAATTTACACTAAGGTGTATATATGAGGTTTAACCTTTTGTTGGGTTTTTTTTTTTTTTTTGCATGATTGATACATGTCTATACTAGAAAAAATAGAAAATAAAGCTGTATGTCTCCATATAAAAGAAAATTTTAAGTATCCCCTTGTTTCCTCATGTAAAGATAATGGCATATTGTTTAATTATGTATATTCAAAAAAAGGAGCTAGTTAATATAACTAGATGGTTGGGAAAGTGTCCTGTTAAAAGAATGTGGAACTGGATGCCTTTTGAGTTCTACCAAGGGGCCTTCCTCTCCAGGGCCCCTTGGTCTCAGGACACCCCTGGAAAGAGTTATCTGGGGAGGTAGAATGGATTATTGTAACTTGCAAATTAGAAGCCTACTAGTGGAGATTGCCTCTTTTATAGAATGGGCAAGTGGGTGTCTAAGATATCTCTTGTTCTTGATTGATTTTAGATAGCAAACACGTATATAAACAGGAGCCCCAAACTTGCTGGCTGCTAGCTTTAGCACTGACGTTATTTGGTTATCAGCAGTGTGGGAAGGGAGAAGTAGGGGGAAAAGAGCTTATGGGGGTTGGATTAGCTCCCAAATTGGATAAAGAGCTGGATCTCAGCTGGTTCCCAACATCTGGAAAGTGCTTTTTGTCAGAAATGACTGAGTCGAGGCCTATTGGATCTTAAGACGTAGTGTATGTAAGGCATGGGAGGATGAGATCCTGGAGCAGACAGGTGAGGAAACTGCTTGGTCTGTCACTTTCCATCCCTGAGCTCAAGGGGTAATTTAATCAAAATGTATGGAACTCAATTGAGTTTAAAAATGGTCATGACAAAAGCAACTGTGATGGTGCCCTTCTGTAATGTTTCACACCTGGATCCTAGTTTAGATTGGGGAAGAGAAGTCTAAACCAGTACAATGGACAGAATCCCCGGACATCAGAAAATCAGAGCAATTAAACTGCCTTCATGTATGTGTTTATTGAAAATGTTTAATAGCTATGGGGATATGGGAAGGGAACTATTCTAACCAAGGGCCGCAGCGAACATAGAATCCGGTTACGATTTGCTGTTTGGGAAAGGTCACATTGCGGAGGTAATTGGCAGAGGGTCTTGCACCAGAAGCTGGGCTGTGTGGGCAGTGTGCCCCGGAGGGCTGTCCCAGACTCCTCTGGCTCTCCGAGAGGAAAAAGGGAACTGCCTTGTAAAGAGGCATACCCTAGATTCATTGCTCTAAGAAGTTGAGGGCTTCTCAAAAGAGTTTGCCTTCTCCAAAGTATACCCCACGTGACCAGACCTTTATGAAAGGATATCATTACTTTTGAAGCCTTTTCTAGTCTTATGTGATACTGCCTTGTTGTCTAGAGAGGAAGAGGGGAAAAAAAGAAGAGGTAAATAAGCATTTCTGTATACTCACTCAGTTTGCTGCCCCTACTAGCCATTGTCTCATTTTTTCCTTATAAGCAGTTCATACTATTAATATATAAACTGAGCATCAGACACAAGTAGTAGTTACCCAGGGTCATACAGTTTGATGGTGAGCAGCGCTAAAATAGGATAAGCAATTTAAAAAGATGCCTGTGTTCTTTGTAGTCAGGCCTGACAATATGGGTATAAATTATTCTGGTTATTTATTGTTTGCTCGAGTCATAGAGGACCAACTGTGTGTTGTTTCTTTTCATTCTGTTGTATTAACAAACATTTTCATTGTCCAGATTGTCCTCGTATATGGAAATGTAACATATGCAGCCTGTTTAATTTTGTATTTGTAAATCTGACTTGATTTCCTTTTTGGCAACAGTTACTGTCTAGAGAAAAGAAAAGATTTTTCTTTGTGTCTGTTTAAAGTGACAGAAATATTGGAGCACGTAATAAAGATGGAAAGCATTAATTACGTACTTCTAAGAATTTAAAGGTCAGACAAGTTAAATATGTGTGTTTTGCTCACTGGAATGTCTGTTGAAATTGTGCCAGGATACTCTTTGTTCCTACAATAAAAGCACATGTTTTCGATAGCCATCCATTTACTTTGGTGTCCAAAAATTATACCAGATTGTTGCTTTAGTTGCTATGTATTTTAAAAGTTTAGGGTTTACATTTCTGACATTTAATGTGATTTGTTGCATGATCCACCCCCTTTGGCCATGTTTAGTTACTATGTCTCATTTTGATTTCCTCTGTTCTCCCCTCAGCTTATGTTGGAGTCTGTCAGCTGCTGCTATGTACATGTCAGGCTAGTGACTTGTAATGTTTATTAATACAATGTCAGTCTTGCCGTTGAAAAAACGGTGATGCTTCTCAGAAGGTTGCACTGGAACGAGGCGTTTGATCTCTAGATCCTGTCTGCGCTGCATGGTGAATACATTCTCAGAGGTTATGCAGTTCACTGACCTGACAGTCATGGAACCCCGCCGGGGGGCCCCATTTCAGCAGGACATATTTGAACAGAAACAGTTTGCAAAACTTTCCACACTTAAACTCCTGCCAAGGCAAACTGTTAGCCACTTGAGTTTGTTATAAATACCCAGTGGCAGTGGTTGGAAGTAGCCCACAGTGTGTTTTATATTCTGAACTGAATGTGAATGTCTTTGCGGTTATATAGAGTAGTAAATAATTGAGTTTGATTAGGGAGAGGGACCTCATTATCCCCCACCTGTGCCCAGCTGGAAGGGGAGGGTCGAAATGAAGCCATTAGCTGTCTCTCTTACTGGCATCTCAAAGAGCTCAAATACATCTGTGTCTTATTTTCTTTTCTGGCACAATCAGTCGAGCAAGCTAAGCAGGCATGACCAGATTTGGCAAGTCCCAAGGACTCTGGCAAAGATACACAAGGAGAAGGCGGAGGGCAGTCATTTTGGCTTCTCACTGCCCATTAGTCTAGCAAGTTATGTTTTTGGAAAATGTCTGTTTTGAAAAAGAGTACTTTGTCCAATGTCAGACATCGCTTACTCACATAATACACTTTGATCTTAAAAAAATTTTTTTGTCAGTGCAAGGGGAAACAAAATGTGGCATTCATACTAGTGCAAACGCTCTTTATGGATAAAGTAATGCCCGAAGGACATGCGTTAAGGCAGGCATGCTGCAGTTATTACAAGGCTTTCTCTTGCTCATATATTTTCATTTTCTGCCTTCAAGTGCTGGAGAATGAGCATGCCTGGAATGGGGAGCCGAGCAGGTGGGAACCAGAAGACTGTCTTCATCGCTGTTATGAGCTGCTCAGGACTGAGGGACTTGAGTGCAGCTCTTGGCAGCCTCTTCCCACTTCCACAGACTGAGACTGTGGCTCACGAAACCATGACATTCTCCAAGTGCTTTAAAAAAGGGATCTTGTAGGTCATATGGTTGTCTAAGAGTTGGGCCAGTCATAATCAAACTCAGTATGTACAGAAGTAGAACCTTTTCCTCAGATTGGGCAGTGGCGCCAATCTGGAGCATGTTTCTCTGGAAGTCTCTTCTTGAGTCCCCATGACTCCCTTCTGGACTGTAGACAGTTATAAGCACAGGCTCTGGAATCTGGCTGACCTGGGTTCAAGGCCTGGCTCCTCCACTTACTAGCTGTGTAACTCCAGTTTGGGCCTTGCCAAAACTCAGTCTCCTCCTCTATAAAATGGATCAGTAATACCTGTCTTTTATAGGAGGATGAACAGATGAACAAAGTAAGTGCTCAGTATTATGTGTCACTTCATTATACCTATGGCGAGAAGCTCATGTTTATGATGTTACTATTGCTGATGAAGCACTTTGTTATATGACAGATGTTATATTAAGTACTTTAGAAGTAGTTACCCCTCATAACAGTCTACAAATTATTATCCCGCTTTTGTAGATGAGCAGACTAGAAGGTAAATTGTCATTTGCCAAAGGAAGGCAGGGCTGGGAGTCCAAACTTTGTTCTAGCACACACTGTTCTCCGCTGCCTTCTGGTGTCACCACCATCTTTACCGAAGTGTGGAAATAAACAGTGACTGGTTTTTTTGTTTTGTTTTGTTTTTTTAAAGATTTATTTATTTATACAAGCACTGGGCACAGTCAGAGGCGTGGGAGGGTGAGAGAATTCACCAGAGCCAGAGCAGAGAGTAGAACAGGCAGAGTGATAAAGTACACTGCTGAGGGGAGCAGCCGGTGGCAGGAGAGGTCTGTGCGCCATGTGGGACCCTCACCCGGGGATCGAACCGGCACTGCAGAGGCTGCAGGCAGCTTCTCAACCCAGCGCTCAACTGCTGTGCCACTGGGGAGGCCCAGGGACTGTGTTTTGAGACAGCTCCACTAAGGAGTTTCTCTGACCCCCTGCCCCATACTTTAGTGGGCTAAGTGCCCCTGGCAGTACTCTGACTTGCCCTGAACTTTGTGCATATCAATAGAACTGTCTGCTTCTGGTCTTTCCTACTGGACTGTGCTGGTTGGGTTAAGGACCACTGATGGTTTCTGAACCTAAAATAGGATTTTTAACAGATAAGTGAGCTCAGGTAAACTCCCTAATATAATCAGAATTAGTTTCTGTTAAACGGATATAATAATAGTACCTGTTTTAGGACCGAATGAGCTAAATTTAATACAGATTTTAAAAACAATACAGCACCTGGTGCATAGTAAGTGTTCAGTAGCTAGTAGTTGCTGCTATTGTTGTAACTGTTGAATAATAACATTGTACTGTGCAAGTCAAAAAACTCTTACGTGTCATTTAATTTCTCTGCCAACATGCTCTTTGACTTCTGCATATCCCCTTCCAAAGTCAGTGACTGAAGCTGAGGTGGAACAACATACCTGTGTTTCCCAAAAAGGAAAGTCTTGATAATAGCCACGAGTGCTCTCCTTTGTGCTCCAGGGGTGTTTCGGTGCCTGGGTGAGTCTGCTTGCTGACAGTGCCTTTGGATGTGCCCAGCAAATTGTACATTTTAATTGGCCTATGTTCCCAATTACAAGCAGTGAGGGTTGGGATCATTTCCCCACATAAGCAATCTCTGCCTGGGAGCAGAGAAAAGAAACTGAATGGGGCCTGTTCTCTTGGGGGTGATGAATTGGAACAAGGGGAACACAGGAGAGCTAACATTTGGACACGGCTTTTACTGTTTGCCAGCCTTAGTGCTGGATGCTTGGCATTCACTGTCCGTTTTATTTTTCTGATAATTCTGTAAGGAAGTGCCTCCCTGGTTTCATGGGTGCAGGTGAGACTTCTACATGTTAAGGCAACATCTTGGGGAGCCATGGAACCGAGAATTGAACCAAAGGGTACTTAACTCTCAACTCATGCTGTTTCTACTTCAGTATGCTGCCTTCCACCTTGGGTTCTAGCTCTGTTTCCTTAAAAAGAAACACACGAGCACTGTGCCCCTACTTCTTTTCTGTCCCTTGTTCCCCCGACTTGAACATTTAGTGGAGAAACACTCATTGTTTGGTTAATGCTGGTATAAAAACCTCCCTGTGGTAACTGAGTGACTTTGCACTGGGACAGACTGAATTCCTCAAGTGAGTAATCTCTTTTTAAAGTGCCCGTACATTTTTCAGCGGTTACAAGACGTGACAGGACCTAACTTTGAATTGACTGAAGCGCTCCTGGCTGCATGTAGTCAGCTCCCTGAAGTGGAGCTTCCTCGTATACCCAGCACAGGCTATTCAGGAGCTGCGAGAGGCAGCTGCTTCTGTGTGGTGCCCCTCGAGTCCCTGTGCTGGCAGAGAGCAAGCTGTCTGTCCGCAAGGGGAGTGGGAGGAGGAGCAGCTCTGAGCCGAGACTCTGGGTTTGTAGCCCATCTGTCTATCCATCGGTTTGTCTGCCCGAGGGCTAGTCACCCCCTGCATGGGTCTCAACTCAGAGACTGGAACGCAGTGCCATAAGGTAGGGAGGCAGGATATGGCACCCTAACTCCATGCGGCCAGCATTCCCCCCAATTATTGTCTTCAAATCAGACCAATGCCCAACATGAAATAAAAGTGCCTGTTAAAGATGTATTTCGGTAGACTTTTTGGAAACCCGTAAAAAAAATCCTGAATATAAAGAATGAGGCGTAAAACCCTGAATGTTTGGAAGGCAAGCTGAAAATTGTGGTAGCAAGTCTCCATATCCACTTATTAAATGGGAGCATAACTTACCGGTTGCACCTAGATGGGGTCTGAGGAATACTCTTGTGTTTAAGAAACAATTTACCCCTTTATGTGCTATGGCCTTGGAACAGGATCCAAAGTTGGCATTGTCAAGGGGAGAGGAGGGGTAAGCGAGAGCTGACCTGAGGAAGCTCTCATGAGGTCTGGTTAGTGTACAGCGCACGGGCTACAACCTCTTGCTCCTTTTAATGTGTGTGTTTTTACCAAAATGGAGCCCCAGGGTAAGAGGCCGCACACTCGTGAAGACGCGTTCCGAGCGCCATGCGTGCCCCTTCCCTGCACTGTTGTTTTCATTTTCCTCTCATGAACCTTGCTACCCTGGCTTCAGCACGGAGGCTGTAAAGGAAGATGGAGAGCCGAGTTACCTCAGAATGATCACTATCGTTAACATTCACGGGTGGTTCACTTATCATTCCTGACTGCACAGACATGGCAGCCGCTCGGAAGCGTCCGCAGGTGTAGCGTGGTGATACATATTACATTGTGCCACAATGGATTTATGTATTCTGTAACAAAAGAAAAGTGTAATGAAAAAATACAGAAGGTAATCCTTTATTCCTCCACCACACAATTTATCAGTAATGCCTGTGGATGATAAGTGCCAGGGATTTCCTCTGCTTGCTTTAACCTTGTCACCCAGGTACATTTTGGTGAAATGACAGAAAAATACAGACTAGGGATTTTCCTCTGTTCAAAAATCTTTTAAAAGGACACTTTTAATTTATGGAAGTTAGTCCGAACACAAGGCTTCCTTTTGAGCTTTTAGTCTGCCTCTGCTGAAAAAGATAAACTTATTGGTTTAAAATCATGCTCTCCACCAGCAGCAGATTAGGAGACAATGTAAGCAATTTAGAAGCAGACTCAGATCTGAAATAGTTCAAGTGGAACCCAGGTGGATGGAAGTTGGTGAGCTCTAGGCAGTGCTAGTTTGTGAGTACCCGAGAAATTGTATTTCTCTTCAGGCCCTGCTCGTCCACCGCCCAACATATTGTCACAGATGGAGTACAGGCTGACTTCCGAGGAGAAAGCAGGGAAGGCAAGTCTGAACGCGGATGATTGGCATTTGTTCCAAACACACACTGGCCTAGTGCCAGAGCAAATACCCCTAAGTTTATAAATGCACAAGGCACTTTACGTCTCAGCACTCTTGCCAAAGTATCACTTACTGCATCGCTCCCTAAATAGAGTTTTTTAGAAAAAGCTATTTCTTATTTTGCTTTGATCAGTAAAATAAACTTTTAAAGATTGTTCTGGGATGGGGTCCAGCTTCTGAGGTAAAGAATGGCCGAGACTCAGGCATGATTCAGTAACAGAGTGCTCAGTAAAATTAGCTTGACAGTTCTCAGGCCTGCTGTTCGATAGCAAGAACTTGACCAAGTTAAAATGGATGATCGTGCTGGCCAGACCAGCATCGGCTTTTGCTTTTTAACAAATGGAATGTCAGGGATTAAACAGCAAGCTGTGTGGAGAGGAGGGGTGTGGAGATATCTTTGTATTAGGAAAGCAAATTGGGTCCCGGGTTTTGAGATCTGCCCCAAGCCCCTGTGGAAAGCCAGCAGCCTGCTTGGGTCCAGCCTGGCCTTAAGGCCCCTTCCCAGTCTGTCCTCCCAGTGGGATGCTTTTCCACAGCTTTGCTTGGGGCTTGGCTTTTCTTTCAGATTTTCTTGTCAATATGAAGTTCTGCCATGATTTTTGGCTGTGTTCCCCTTTGAGATCCTTGTGGTGAAGTGGGAATGCGACCAAACTCCTTGTGGCAATTCCCATGTTCCATAGTTGGAAACTTGGGTCCCATTTGTTACATGAGCTGCTTGGAATTGGCCTGTTTTGTTCCAGTGCCCATGCATAGTGAGTAGGATTTGTGATATTGGCTATTGCAATTAACAGTTTTAGTGAAGTTATACCTCACCGAGGGATGGCCTTCTGTAATCAGGGTACTTCTTTCTTACCAGTTTTTTCCCATCTGGATGACCCTCCCCAACCCTGAATTTGATTGGCTTGAAGCCTACAAATAATGTAAATGTTTTGTCTTGTATTTATTTATGCTTCAGCTAATGTTCTGTTTGACCCTCTAGGAGATTAAAACATTCCTACTGAAACATACAAACTATATATTTGTGTGTGTGTGTGTGTGTGTGTGTGTATTTACTTACTAACCAGGTAGGAATAAATAACCATTTCTTTTCCATATTCTAACTTGCTTTGGGCTATCATGTCCCTCCCCCAACCCCATGACATTTTTGCCTTCGGGGTGCCATGAAGTTTAATAGGACGCCTACAGTGACATCTGCTGCCAGAAGCCAAGTTTATCCTTTGTCAATCTTACTGCAGGATTTGTCTTCCCACAGAGACCAAGTAATTCAGTTTGAGATAAATTAGAAAAACTTCCCTGACTCTGACCTTTCTTGCTCTTTTACCTTTCATACCAGAATTCCGCCCCCTCCCTCCATTAAAAGTAGATTTGTTTAACCTATTTTAAAATAATTGGCATTTTGGGCCTCCCTGGTGGCGCAGCGGTTGAGCGCTGGGTTGCGAAGCTGCCCACAGCCTCTGCAGCGCGGGTTCGATCCCCAGCTGCTCCCCGGCCACTGGGTGAGGGTCCCACATGGCGCACAGACCTCTCCTGCCACCCACTGCTCCCCTCAGCAGTGTACTTCAGTCCTTCTGCCTTCTCTGCTCTAGCTCTGGTGAATTCTCTCACCCTCCCGCGCTTCTGACTGTACCCAGTGCTTGTATAAATAAATAAATGAATCTCAAAAAAAAAAAAAGAATATAAAATAATTGGCATTTTGACGCATACTTATTAAAACTTTCTTAAACACTGTGAAGACTACAATAACATCCCTTTGGCTGAATGTTGGTGATGATTTAATATTTGTCTTGTCCTACAGAAATGCTGCTCATGGATTCTCCCTTATTCAGGTGGACAACACAAAGGTCACCATGAAAGAAATCTTGCTAAAGGCAGTGAAACGAAGAAAAGGATCCCAGAAAATTTCAGGTGGGACTTTTAAGTTATACCCAGGTGGTAGAGGCTTAACCCTCAGTTAATAGTGGTTAATAGTGCTGTGTGTATATGTGTGTGTGTGTGTGTGTGTGTGTGAGAGAGAAAGAGAGAGAGAGAGAGAGAGATGACTGGCTTCATTTTTACATATTATCGCTGCAAGGTTTGGTTAGCAGGTCTACAGCAAAAAAGTGATTTTTAAGCTGCTGCTATGCCCAAGGATAGGACTAGGTCAGTGACATATGTGAGAAGAATATGTTCATATCAGTTACGGAAGCTCCATCATTAATAACTTGTGATAGATTAAGACAATGCTACTTGAGCTAACTATTAGTTGGTATAAAGCCTTCATGAAAACGGAATCAGTCCACTATTTGAAGCACTGCTTTTAATTTCAAGTTTTCACATGATTTCCCATGGGGGAAATTGCTAGTTGCTAGTGTTTGGGGTATGGAATAAAAGAAAAAATTCATCTTTACCAAATAAGGCCAACTGTAAGCAGATTTTTAAAAATATAGATCACTTGACACACTCATAATCTGTTAATTCCTAATTCCTTGTTACTCAACTTTATACAGCAAATAAGCTGATGATATTAGCTGAGATATTTAAAAGATATGAGGAAAAATATTATGAGTATTGAGAAATAATTATCTTGAAAAATAGCCCAAAGATTTGTCATACAACAATTATAATATAAATCAGCCTGTATATGACATGTCAAATATCTTAGCTTTGTGAGTAATTGAGACTTCTTAAACACCTTTGGTTTCATCTTTCGAAAAGGAAAAAAATCATTGCTAAGGTTGAAGAAAATAGTTTTGTGTTCTTTTTAAGGGGAGGCATATAATCTGTTCCAGATTTAATTAGCTATCTTCAGATGAAAGCTGAAGTTTTAATAAAAGTTAGGAGAGATAACACAGTGAAGGACACGGATGAGCTGTCTCAAGGCCATATTCCAGGGGAACGATAAGAGCTGTAAAAAATGGCAGAGGAGAGCAATTGAATGGAGCAATGAAAATCTGATTCTCATAAAAGAGAGAGAGAGAGAGATGCTGGTAGGGGCGGTTGTAGATGAGACCTGCTAGCGTCTGCAAGCAATTTGGATGCTTGCCAGGAGTCATTGTTCACCCTCGGCTGTGGCGGCTCCGTCCAGATGTGCCAACTGCACGTTTCGGCTTTTGCCAGCTGACTGCGCCGTTTGATAACCAGCTCTCTGGATGCCCATCACTGGCCGCAGAGATAGAATTAAATGATGATGATCTTCCCACAAGTTGGGAGAGGAAACAATGCATATAAATCTTGATTTCATCTCAGCATGAGAAGTCTTTATCCATCATCACTCATAATGAACAAGTCGTTAGCTGGGATGAATGGTGTTCTGGTTTTTCCAAACACCTCTTTTGTTCATTTTTTGGGTGACTTTTATCCATTGCATGGGGGTCAAATCTCTTTGTGTTTAGGGGGTGGTTGAAGGAGCTTAAACCCCTTCCCAGGGGAAAGTATGTATTTTGGGGTTCTAGATGCTGATCTAAAAGCTTCTAAATCACTTCAGATATTTAAAGATATTTATAAGCATTCATCTACTTTTATGGTTTTTTTTCCCTCTTATTTTGCCCATAATTTTTTAATAATGTGTTTTTTTTACATATTTTTAGTATAAGATAGCATTGTTCTGAATTATCTGATAGGAACCAGCTCCTAACTCTTTTAACCTTCTTAATAGAAATTCTGCTGTTGCAGATTTTTCAGACCATGAAAACCTCCTGAACTTACTGGGTTACATCTGAGCCACTGTCTTTCCCTGTCTCCAGCCATCTCTGCCAAGGTCCATACCTGTTTACGTCCCTTTCCAGTAACCACGTTTATCATATTCATACTTATTTATGTTCACCTTCGTGTACACATCCCTGCCACTTCCATCGGAGTCTTTGCTATGTCCTAAACAAAAACTTAGGGCTTGTTATCCAAAAACTGTGATCTGCATTATTTATTCTTTATCGCCCTAGAGAAGTCCGTTGAGATTGATGTAGTTATGTAAATTACCGTCCATTTTCTTAATCCAGAAAACTTTTAAAATTGGTTCTTTCTATTGCTTTTTTAAGTCTGGTCTTTACAAAATAGAAGGGTCTCCAGTTAGGCAGAGGTGTGTATTTAAGCTTTGCTTGGTAAAGGCAGAGCATGTTTTGTGTTTTTGAACTTTGTGTTGTGAAGAGGACTTGTTTTGGAGGATTAATGAAAAGATGAAAATCTTCTTGTCATAGAGGGAATCACAAGTACATGTGCTGAAAAAAAAGTTTGTTAGTGTTCACAGTTGGCTATGAAATACTTATTATGACACATGAGCTTAGTCATGAACTTGGTGGCAGGAGATGCCAGATTAGACAGGCTTACCCTGCACTTCCTCAGCCACCACCACAGGGACCTGCACAGACTCTGCAAAATGGTGCCCACCATGCCCCTGTCTGGGCAGAGTCAGAGTGTACAGCCCTCTTTTCAAAAACCTGCACTTGCTTGAGACAAGAACAGCCCTGTCTTGGCTACTCCATGACACATGTAGCGAGAAATACATGGGTTCTCACAGTATTTGTTGATAATAAGTTGGTTGTACTTGAACAATCAAAAATTCTTTGATAGACTGAGAGTGAACTTCTGTTCCTTACCCACAAACCTTTAACTTCTATCATCTTTTTTCCAGACTATTTAATAGAGTTCTCTGTTTAATAATAATAATAAATTGAGAACTTAAACTATTTCATGATTAAATGAAAGTCTGGGCTTAATGACTGCCCTAATGTTTAAGGACTCTGTTGCCCTTCCCTCTGGCACTCCCACCCTCAGTTTCACTCCTAAAAAATCAGAAGATGGTAGATGTTTGGGCAAAAGAATTCTTCTTTGTTTAGGTAAATAGCTTTGTCAATGGAAGCCTTTAGGGTTTTAAAATATTTTTGCTTTTTACGGACAGACTGTCATTACAGACACTTGTAACTGATCTAAAATTTTGACTTGCGTTATTTGTAATTATTTCATCAAGTCATAACTATTTATGAACACTGCAGGGTTTTTACTATTAATATTCATGTACCAAACTATAGTAATCTTTTCACAGTGTGTTCTAGTCAGTTCTCTGCTAAAGCCCATTTTTTTAAAGTCCATTTTAAAATGTCTCTTTTAGAATTTCTCTGGCTTTTCATTTTATTACTGACCTACTTGACATTTGAAATCTACTTGCATTGGCAGAAAGTCCTCACTGTTTAAAAAAATTGTAAGTGGAAAATCCAGTTTTAGAAGAATTAGCCAAAACCTCTTTACTAATTTTAACAGTTGAGCGGGTGTGTTTTTGACATAATGAAGAGTAGCCTGTCAGGTCTCTTGATTTAGCCTGTAAGATATACTAACCTCTTACTTAGTGAGTAAAAGCTTTAGTTCAAGTTCTCCTCTAATCAAGTTCATCCTCACAATCAGTGACCCCGCTGTTACCTCCCAACCTTTACCAGCCTCTTGAAACATGATGTTGGGTATGACAGAGACACTGATGCGAAGTGGGGGCAGATCCAATTTCAGCTTTAACATTGATGCAGACATATAAGTATCTCTTGATCTACAAAAGAAAGAAGGCTTAGGATGTACCAAGCAGAGTACTTTCCTGTGTGGCTGTGTTTCCCTATATGTTTTGGGGGGAGAGGAGTGTTTTCTCTATCATCTTTCCTCTGTTATTTTTGAAAGATTGAACTTGAAGCATTTAACTGTTCCTTACTCCTGTTCGTTCTTGGCTTTTGATGTGAAAGACAAATTTTTATTAGTCTGAACATCCTTTTCAGAAGTTCTTACACATTGCTAATAGGACTTAATGACATTCATTCCTATTTCTCCTTTACAAAATTTCACCTGGAATTTGAAAGAAAAATTGTTAGCTTTTTGAAATGGATCCTCTGTGAGTGTCTCTAGAGTCACAGACTCTGAAGGTGGTCTGTGTCCACCTTATTGATTCCTAATGTTTTCGCAGGATCCCTAGAATGTCACCAAAGAGATAGACTACTCTGGGGTTTCTCAAATATTATTTCCTAAAGTACTTCTCAGAGCGGGGATTGGGTGGGGGGGAGAATATTTACCCCAGGGTGTGGGGTTCAGATCTGAGGGGTAGTTAAAGACATCATTGGCTTCTCACATTTTTCTTTAAAATTCATATAAAATGTAAATATCGATTCATGATGTATTTTTTGTCCTGTTGCACATGCTGTCGTCATGTGCTCTCATGAGTCAGACTGGCGGTAGGTGCAGGGAGACAGTGGAGAAGCAGATCTACAAGGCCCTTGCTGAAGAGGACCTTACATTCTGGAAGGAGAGTAAATGTAAGGGATTGAGAGAGAGAATAAGATGATGCAGGGGAGCTCACTGCTTTGAATGGGATGGTCAGGGAACTCTTCCCTGAGAAATTGATATTTAAATTGTGACCTTCACATTTAAGCTGTGAAGAGTTGGAAAGGGGGGGGGGCGTATCTTTCAAAGCAGTGGCTTATAAGGCTCACTATATTATAAAAAGAACATTTCAGAGGGCTCCCTGGGGGTGTAGGGGTTAAAGTCTCAGTACTATCAAACTGTCACCAGCCAATGTGACCTGAGTTTGATCCCCAGCCAGGGGGCTGACCCACGTGGCGCATACGACCTCTCCTGTCTCACCCGCTGCTCCCTTCAGCAGTGTATTTCAGTAGATCCACCTGTTCTGTTCCCCACTGTCTGTGGTGAATCCTCTCACCTGTACACCAGTTCTTGTATGCATAAATAAATGAAATCTTTAAAAATAATTTCAAATTATTTTGCAACTAATTTACTTAACTCTCCCCACCACCACCACAAAAATTATAGTAAAATTGGCTTTTGAATTCTTACCTGGGCTATCACCTCCCACTCTTATCCATTAGTAAGTCACATAAGTTTTACCTCTAAAATATATATCCTGAATCTCTTCAGTCTTTTCCATCTCCATTGGATGAATCCAAATCATCATGATTTTTCTCAGGAGTATTGAAATAGCACCCTGGCTGATTTTCCAGCCTCTGCTCTATGTCCACTCTAGTCTGTTGTCGACACAAAAGTCAGATCTTATAAAATCAGTATAATCACATCTGCTGCAGGTCTTTCAGTGACTTCCAGTTACATTCAGAACCTAAACTTCTGACTGCTGTGAAAAACAGTGAGTCCCAAAAGAGGACAAAGGACATACAGAGAATATAAACACAAAGAAAGAAATTAATTGAAAACTTTGGAGTCGGTTGGTGCAATGTGACAAAGGAATACAAAAAAGGATGAGAATCTGGGAGGCCAGGGTGGGGATTCAGAGCCTGTGGCCTAACATGGACCCACTGTGGAAGCTGGTAGTAGAGCAGGGTCAGTCTCCGACTCATCCCTGCAACACATTACATAGGAGACCTTATTTTCATGCCAGGTAGACCTGGAAAGCTACATGCAGAATGATTTATTATTTGTCAAGAATGTTTTAAAGGGAATTTGTGTGTCATGGAAGGAGTCGGTCTTTCCCCAAAATCTACTTCATTGTGTTAGAGCTATAATTGCGTGCTTACAGATACTATCTCATTTGATCTGCACACCAACCCATAATTTTTATTATGCCTGTTTTATGGCTTTAGAACTGTTAAAAAGTGGGGGAAATGTGTACCTTAGAATTAAGGAACTGTGGTAACTAAAATTGTATACTTATTTCGCTGAACCTTCCTCTCCTCAGCTCTAAAAGAAGCTGAAGTTACCCAAATTTCCACAGTAAGTAAGTAGTAGAATCTAAATTGAAGCCCAGGCTTTTTTGACCTCAAAGCCTATACTCTTTTTATTGTACCATGTTGCTTATTAGAACCCTAATGGGAGAACAAATTTAAAATTCTGTAAACAGAAATGTTCATTGATTGTAAGATCTAAATGCACTAGGGAAGTGCAGCATTTAAGGGAACCCTGTGGTGAATCTGGATATAAAGCCAGGAATTCTTTTTGTAATTGCACAGTTTGTCTGTATTGGTGTCAGTTTTAATGTTTTATGTCTAGCTTTCTTAAAGCAACATACACCTGACCTGTGGGGAAAAAGCAACCCATATGTTTTAGACAAAGTGGGGTTTTTAACACTCTTCTCACCTGAAATATTCTCTAAAGGCTAAAGTAAGCTAAAGAATCTTCTAGCTATAAGGTTGAGCAGAGTCCTACTTCATATGCAGCGACAGAAAATCCAGTAACCTTTTTTCTATGACAGTAGTTTGTGAGCCAGAGACACAGACATGTGGTTTCCTTGGACTGTAGCAGCTAATCCTTTAAAAAAAAAAAAAAATAGCGGCAGTAAAGGTAAATAGGACCATTTAAATGTTCTTTGTCAAAAAGGCAGTAACTTCTGCAGAAAACTGCTCCTCCTCAAGAAGGAATAAATAACCATGCTGATGTCACTCATGCATGGGGGCTGGGTAACAAGACCCGGTGCTCTGTAACCGAAGACCCAGTGGGAAATGATACCGTAAATTAGGACAGCTGAGGTGTTTAAATGTATAACTCAGAAATGCCACGCAAGGAGCTCCAAGTTAAATATTCCTTCTTGCCTCCTTTCTCTGCCTCTTTATCTTGTTGTTTCATCTCACCTGAGCCTCCCCCTGTCTGGAGTGCTCTGAGGCTCCTGATGGATCTTCTTGAGTATAGAATGGAGCACCTTAAAGATGGCATTGCAGTCAACTATTTTATCCAGAAAGCCTGGAAATTTAGAGAATTTATGTCAAGCAAAAATCTTTTGGAACCACTTTAGAGACCCAATTATTTTAGAAGGGTGTTATGAGCTCTCGCAACCACCACATCAGAAAAACTGGAAATAAATCACTCGCCAAAACTACATCTGACCAGCATTTACTCTTCCTACTCGTCGCTAATCTTTCAGAACTTCTTTTTCTATCACAAAATCTATTCATTCACCGTGTCTGGAGCAGTCACCACCATGGATTAGATTAAAGAGAAAGTAGAAAGAAAGGAAGAGAAAAGACATTCCCCTGAGAGACTGTGTGGTGGTGGTTGGTGGCGGGGGGGCTCATGCATTTTGGAGTCAGAGAACCCTTCACTGGGGCCACTAGGGACTGATTCTAGAGCACCACTAATTTAATGATAGCTTTTCAGGGATTAAAAGAAAGAAATGCTAGTACATTAAGTGTATATTGATTGTAAGCTGCATATATATTGTAAGTGTATATATATTGATTGTAAGCTGTATCCTGAATTTAGAAATGCTTAAAAAATGAAAATCAATGTCTCTTAGATTAAGAAACGATGGTAATTGTATGTATAATAATGTGCTGACCTCTCTGAGCCCCACTTTCTTCAGTGTAATGCCAGAGAGGTTGAGTGAGGATTAATCAAGGGCAGGGTATGAACGAACCAGGTGCTCTGAAGCTCTGTGTAGCTAGCAGACGTCCTGTTCAGCAGTCCAGCAGCCATCACCCAGCTACCTGTCCTGTGCCACCTACTGTCTAGAAATCAAGTGGAAAATTCAGTGAAAAAACACTTAGAAGTAAAGGCACAAAAATAGGGTAAATTCACAAGTAGAGGTCTAGAAGCTCTGAAAGCAGCATGGATAATAAGGGTGTATTTAAAACACCCTTATTGTGTTGTGACTGGGTGAGGCAGGAGACAAAAGATGCTCTGGCTTTTTTTTAATGCAAGTGGCTTCTTTAATGACTTTGTGAAGATTAATTTAGAACTCTGCCAGATGGGTAAGTGAGAAAACATTGTAGGCAGAGATGTTTTGGGATGTAGTCAAAAGACATAGATGTTTCAAATTACTAGAGCAGGAACAGGCAGAGGATACACTGCGGAAGCAAGGCTGGTGGCAGTCCTAATCAGGGCAGCCTTGATAATGTTCTCAAAAATAGAATAGGGGTACATTCATTTATGGGGGACTTGCCATGCAGCAGACACTATGTAGGCACTACAGATTTTCTAGAAACCAAGAAATGCCCTTACCCTCAAGAAACTTGCTGTTTTGTTGGCGAAACAAACAGTTTTGCAATACAATGCATTGTGATAAGTGAAAATACACATAGGCCACATTGTGGGAGGGGCGCCTAGTCCAGCCTAGAGGAGTCAGAAAAGAGCATCCTGAGCAAATTATATAACAGACCTGAGATGAGTAGAAACTGGACGGGTGAAGAGGGAAGGAAAAGAGCATTCAAGCTGAAGGAATGAAGTGAGGAAGCTTGATGCCTTCTGGAAAGTGCATGAACGTACATAGCACCGATGATAGAGCAGCAGAGTATGAGCTGGGTGGGGCATGCTAAGACTGGGGTGATCATTTGGAACCAGACCATGTTTCTAAACTGTTGATTTTGAACTTTATTCTGATGGCAGAGGGGAACCACTGAAGGAAGAGTGATGTAGTCAGAATTTCTTTTAGATAACACACCATCTGCGTTATAAAAATGGATTGGAGAACATAAAACAGGAGGCAGAGACACAGGTGAGGAGGCTCTGTGGACTCCATCCAACAAATGATGAGCCCTGAATTAAGAGAGAAGTTCAGGAAGCAAGGGATGGACACTTTGGTAAAGTCTGATTTTTTTTTTATTAGAATTGAATGCACACTTTGGGGAGAATTAAAATGATAGACTTAATTTTTTTTAATGAAGTTAAATGCTTATTGAAAAAAAATCAAACATTCTGAAAGTGTGTAGTGTGAAAACATGAATTCTTCAGGTTTTTTATTCAGTGGCCATGCAGATATACATGTAAGTCTCATGTGGGTAGGACCTCGTTCTTTGGTTTTTTGAAATTACTGTATTCCCAACATCTAGCCAAGTGCTGTCAAATAGAGAAAACTCAGTAAGTGTTTGTAAAATGAACTCATGAAAAAATGAGTGTGTGAAGGTTTAATTAATGGTGTCATGCAGTATATGTGTTTTTACTTTTGTTTTTTCATTTAGTTTTATTATGTCGTAAGCATTCTTCTGTAGTAGGGTGAAGCCTGCATTTTTATCTTTCTAATTAAATTTAAGTTAGCTCTCTACTGATGGACATTTAGACGATTTCCAAATGTTCAGTTTTACAAAACACATGCAGTGGACAATTTTGCATGAATATTCATCATACATTTATGCTAGGTTTCAAATCTGGGATTGCTTGCCAGAGGTGTCCACATCTAAAGCCAACAAATTACCCTTCAAAAAGTTTCTTTGACAGTTCACAAGTTTATCAGCATGCCTCTTTCCCTATCCCCTTGTCAACACTGGGTGTTATCAGTCTCTAATTCTTGCCAAAAGGATGGTTAACAGTTAATATCTCTCTTTTTTTGAAGATTTATTTATTTAAGCATTGGGTACAGTCAGAAGCACAGGAGGGTGAGAGAATTCACCAGAGCCAGAGCGGGGAACAGAACAGGCAGACTGACGAAATACACTGCTGAGGGGAGCAGCGGGCGTGGCAGGAGAAGTCTGCGCGCCATGTGGGACCTTTGCCGGCAGCCAGGGATTGAACCAGCGCTGCAGAGGCTGCGGGCAGCTTCGCAGCCCAGCGCTCCCCTGCCACCAGGGGAGGCCCTAATATCTCATTTTAATTTGCATTTTGACTTTTTAGTACAGTTAAGCGTGTTTAAATGCTTAAAACTTCTCTTTCTAAAAGACCATAAAGTCAGTGTTTTAATAAGAAGAGGGATTTATTAATTTCAGAAAACTTTAATGAAGTGTACCATAGTTTAGGATACAGTTCTCCTCACCAGCCTCCCTGTGTCTTGCTCAAGTGAGTGTGCACATGTGTGTGTATGTGTGCACACACACACAGAGTAAGGCACATATCCAGGCCAGGCCATTGTACTTGTTTCCATACTGACCTTTCACTCACCAGCAAAAGCTTTTGTTTGTGTGTTTGGAGAGCTGGCTGCTAACTCACTCTGGGCTCCAGTTCACCTCATTTATGAATCCTTGTGTTACCTGCTTGCTTTGTCATCAAAATTGGTTTAAAATCATTTTCTGTCAAATAGTTTTAGTCTAGTAAAACACCTAAAAAATGCATTATACTCTAGAAATCAGAAATGTAGACAAAAAGTTGTCGTTCTTAACTGTTTTATTTGGGGGAGGCACATACATCTAAGGGCATGTCTGGCAGCATTATGAACAGCACTGGCACCAAGGGCAACTGTAGGGGGCTAATGGGGACCTTGCATCATTTCTTGCCATGTGCCTGGTGAGTAAACTCCTAGAAGTTTCTGGGAATGGTAGCAAGTGGGGAAAAGGCTGCAACCAACAATCAGTGTCACAAAGTGGGGATGACTAATTTGCTGAGGAGACCATTGAGACAGATGTTTAATTAGCTGAAGTCAGAGTGGATAAATTGGGAGAGGACTGCCTATGCAGAGAGATGCCTTTTTCCCTCATCTCTCATTGAACTGGTTTTGTTTTGTTGTTTTGGGTTTTTTTTTTTTTTGCCCTTATTTTCATGTTGATGGTGACATCCTCACATTGGGGGGAGCTGGGAGAAGAGTAGAGAGAAAGTACCCTTAGGTTATAGCTCCTGAACACTTACTGTCTTTTACAAGTAAAAGTACTTTTGTGGGTGACCTTTACAAAGACTTTGTGAGATGGGCGTTCTCTCTCTTGTGTGTTACAAAACCCGATGCTGTGTGTGACGCATGCTTGTGTGTGTTGCAAATGTGTCACGTAGGTGAGATTGGAACCTCGGTCTCTTGATTCTTGTGCCCAGTGTTTCTTCCCTGAAACACAACTTCCCTACTTAATGCATAATACAGATGAGGGAAATTTCTGGAGCTGGAGTCATACAAGTATATGCTTTTGGCACAACTATCAAATGGGATTTGAAAGATTTGTGCATATCATTGTATATAAATCTTACCTAATAATTTTTTTAAAAAAAGAACATAGTTAAGACTCTAAACACTGAAGTGTTTAGGGATGAAGAGCTGATGTCTACTCCTCTGAAATTCATTTTTTTAAATAAAATGATAGATTGATGGATATGTGATAAAGCAAATATAGCAAATTATTGTAGGATCTAGGTGGTGGGTACATAGACTTTCCATGTATAGTTCTTTCCACTTTGCTGAGTTTTAAAATGTAAAATAGGACAGATCTCATTAAAATTAAAATGATAGAATTTAGAATGCTTATAGTAAAAAGAATTTCTAAATTTAAAAATACGTGTCATTGTGGCATAGAAGATCCTAATCATTATTTCTTTTTCTAAGATATTTTATCTTTCATTACTTCAATATTAAATGGCACCTTTGAGGTCCATTGACCTGTGGTTTTAACTGGCATATAGAATATGCCACTTATGAATACCTATTACTATTTATTGAACATTCAAAATTTGCCAGGCAGACTTTCAAACACCTTTTTTCATTATCTTATTTAATCCTTAAAACAACTATTTGAATTAGTTATCACTTTTGTTTCATAAGTGGAAAAACTTCAATATCAACCAAAAAAACATCAATGAGAAAACCTCAAAGAGGATGCGGGGCCTGTCCAAAGTCACACAGCTAGTAAGTTGGGGAACCTGAGCCGCAAACCCAGATGAGTGATGCCTCAATTCATACTGCTAACTGCTGTGCTGTCCTCCTGCCACCGAGGGACAGGGTGACCAGCAGGTATACTTGTCTCCTACAGAGACCAAGTGCACCTGCTTCAGTTGCTTATGGCAGCATGATTCCGTGGAAGGGGCATCGCCTTTGGAGCCATACCACCCGAGTTGGCACCCACTGTGCTTTTCTCTGTGAAGCTAGGCACGTCATCAAACCTCAGTTGTCTTTTCAGGCAGTAGGGGTAATAATACCTACCTTACAAGGGGGTGTTTTGATTGAATGGATATGAAACAGTCAGTGGATGTCAGCTGCCTTTATCCCTGTTGCTTCCACTACACCAGGTATACCATCAAACTTGGCTTTTCTGGAATTTGTTTTACTTCCTTTTTTACCTGTGAGACTGGGTTCTTGCCTGCACCTTTTGCTTCTAATAAATTAGTCTGTAGAAAGCTTATAACCTGTGATAGAACACACTTTTGAATTTGTTTGGATGTGGATATGCTGGAAGCATCTTTTACTTGGAACAAAAAGAAAACTAGATTCAGAGAGTCGCTGCTAATGCTTTTTGACTAACAAGATAACCCATACCATGAATGTAGGAGTGGGTTAGTGATCACAGGGTCTTCATGATAGGGCTTATATCAGAAAATTTAATTTACTGTGTCAGAGATTCTGGAAATAAAGGGAACAAACTACAATTGCCTATAACAAATGTTTACAAGTGATTTTAAAAAGCCTTTGTATTAACAGTTGAGTAACTCACAGAGCCTATTGCTTCTTCTCAGAAAACACTTTGAGAAGAAATGCAATTAGACATCAGTTTGATTTTTTGAGTGAATGATTACAGTAGTTAGAGATTTGGTGTGTTGCATCTGCCCCTTACATCCCTCCACACTGAGTCTTGTTTCCCCCTAAATGAAGCGGAAGGCCCTTCTTTCTTCAGGCAGCCCATTCCTGGGTTTATCCTTTTTGTAACTGTAAGGAAACCTCATCTTCTACTAAGACTGAGTTTAGCCACTTTTCATGAAAAATCATCTCGGGCCTCCCCGGTGGCGCAGTGGTTGAGCGCTGGGTTGCGACACTGCCCGCGGCCTCTACAGCGCCGGTTCGATCCCCGGCTGCTCCCCAGCCACCGGAGGAGGGTCCCACATGGCACGCGGACCTCTCCTGCCGCCCGCTGCTCCCCTCAGCAGTGTGCTTCGGTCCTTCTGCCTGCTCTGCTCCCCGCTCTGGCTCTGGTGAGTTCTCTCGCCCTCCCGCACTTCTGACTGTACCCAGTGCATGTATGAACAGGACAGACAAACAAACAAACAAATAAATAAATAAATAACATGCCTCTATAAAAAAAAAAAAATACTAAAAAAAAGAAAAAGAAAAAGAAAAATCATCTCTTGGTAGAGTTACTCCACCACAAAAGATTTCTCCAGGACCCTCCCAGAGACCTGAGACACCGAATTCCCATTTCACTTCCCTTAGAGGCCTGACGCTGCAGCACACCCAATTGAAGAGCAACTTTCCGTGGAGAGTTTTTCCTTTTTTGAGTAAATTATGAATACCAGTACTTTCTGTTGTGTATCTGCAGCAGCTTTGAATGTATTAAGAAGAAAAAGGAAGAAAAATAGGATATTTTTCTTTTCAACTTGTAGCAAGGATTATCAACCTCCACTCATTGAGCTGAGACCCTTGTGGCATTAGTAAAAAACTTGCCCCTCGTGTAGCACCTACACTTGTAAGTTCTTCAGCCAGCCAGTGGCCTTAACTCCAAAGGATGTTCTTTTTCTGCCTTATAATGCTAATAATGCCCAGAGCCAAAGGTGACTTAACATCAGGACAAAGCACTGAGTGGCTCAGTGGGGCAGGTCACCTACATCTCTGTCTACCTCACTACTGGTCCCAGAGTCTACTGTGCCATTGAGCCAGGTTTTCAAAGCCAGTGAGATGTGATTAAAGCTTAATTGCTGCAAAACATAAGAGGTGGTTTATTGGAACACCTCAATCTTTCCCAAAGTGCCACCACATAATCACAAAAATAGCAAATCATAACAAACCCCAGCCTTCCTTTTCATGATTTTTACATGCCACATATAATGTGAATTAAGACAAAGTCAGATTTAAGCCTAAAAACATCCTGCAGGTCATGCAGATCTGTTGAGCAGCGTGTCCAAAACCAGACTCGTTCCTCAATACTTGTGGCGCCTCTGCTGTGTCCCAGTCAGTGTACAGCTGACAAGGCCTGGTCCCAGGTAGCACTGAGCTAGTGGGGCGATGGTGACTAAAAAGTAAATAAACCAACAAGACATATTTGGTAGTGATTCATGCTTCCAGCTTTCTGTCTGCCCATTTTCTGACAAAAAAAGACTGTTTTGTGAGTTCCCCTCCAGAATGGATCCCTCTTGTCAGTCCCATCCTTTCCCCCCAACCCCCCATCGGGAATTAACTCCATCTTTCCACTCCAGCAAGTTATTCCATGTATCTCCTAATTGGCTGCCAACACAGCTCCCTGATGCAGGGAGAAGGGACAGGGCAGCAAAGGTTGGGTGAATTTTGATGAGACGCAAATGACTCTATCTGGGTCAAGAATGGAAATTATGATGCATGGACCAGAATTCAGCCTTGGAAGATGCTAGAGAGAGCACTGTGCCTCAGCCACTTGGCCTTCCATTAGAGGAACGATGGGCCTGTCCCTAGTAACTTCCTGTTACACTGAGCTTGTCAGATGTTGGCAAGTACCTTAGCAAGGAATAGGCTGAGAACCTTCTTTTTCTTTGGGAGAGGGTTTGTGAGAGGAGTGTTGAGCTTTCACTTGAATAAAATGAAATCCCTGTGGAGTAGAACTGGTTCCTTTGTGTTTACTAGCACCTGGCATGGCCAGGCCTGGAGTTGGCCTGGAGCTGACATATTTTGTGGAATGAACTAAGAAGAAGCAGAGAAAGCTAATTTGCAGCCCATAGTTGCTTTGCTCCTGCCAGCCCAGATCCAAGACTGCCCACTATCTATATGGAAATGGATTTGGTGCCCTTTGACTATTGGAGATCAAAATTCCTTAGAGAATTAAAGTATTGAATGAAAATTTACATGTCTTAAAAATGATACGTGATGGGGCCTCCCTGGTGGAGCAGCGGTTGAGCGCTGGGTTGCGAAGCTGCCCGCAGCCTCTGTGGCGCCCGTTCGATCCCCGGCTGCTCCCCGGCCACCGGAGGAGGGTCCCGCATGGCGCGCAGACCTCTCCTGCCGCCCGCTGCTCCCCTCAGCAGTGTACTTCGGTCCTTCTGCCTGCTCTGCTCCCCTCTCTGGCTCTGGTGAATTCTCTCACCCTCCCGCGCTTCTGACTGTACCCAGTGTTTGTATAAATAATAAATAAATAAATATTAAAAAAAAAATGATACGTGATGTACATCAGTTGAAATTAGCGTTGCCTCCTAGGGTCCCTTAAAGACCTGAGTCTCTGATGGGTCCTTGGGGGGCCGAGGAGTATACCAGAAACAACTTTTAAGCTTCCGATAATCATGTACGTGTACCCAGCAGGAGGAAACTACTGTACACATGAAGAGACTCCCTTTCTAAAACAGACCACATTTCCAAGTGGAGGTGGACATGTATGAAAGAGGGGGTGCGTGTGCTAAATCTTCATCTTTCATAGTGGAAGTTCATAGATACTGTCAGTCACAATAATGTTTAACACCGCTGACTAGAAATACTAATAAAAACTGTGAAGGTGAGTACCAGAACAAGTATTTAGAAAAATTTAAACTAATTACCTAAAAGGAGGGACTTGGGAATGGGCAGGGAAATAACTCTTTTTCATTATAGTACTTGTGATATGATTTATTTTTAAAACTATATATGTGTGTTCCTTTGATTAAAATAAATTAATTTGTAAAAAGAAGACAACTTACTTTCAAATTCTGGCACTTAGAAAGATTTCTCTTTCTTTCCCTTACTTACGTGGCCTTTCTCGATTTGGAAAATGTCTTCCTCCTGAAAGCTACAATCCATTTCATTGTGTTGGATGTCAGTTTCTCTGAGAACATCATTAATAAATAGTTGCCTCACATTATAAACATTTCCAAACCTTTTAAGACCAAATTGTTAGATGAGTGTAACAGTGATTTTGCCAACTTTTTGTCTCTGTGACCTGTATTTTCCGTAAGTTAAAGCACAAGCTATTAGCTGAGAACTCATTCCCATTCTAAGAATGAGTAATATCTCAAATATAAATGAAAACAGCTGCTTTTCCATAACATTAGAGTCCCAAACAGCTGTCACATGTATATTTTGACATTCTTTTTTCTTTTTTCTTTTTAATTGGAACAAAAATTAGTTTACTGAATCTACTAATCTGGTTAAGCATATCATCTCCCTTCTGTGGAGAGGTAGAGGAGAGGTCAGAGAAAGGCCCACTGAGCTAGTGTAGCTGTCCCCGAGGCTTGAATTTACTTAAAATGAAAACCTCTGTGATGAGACCCTTCTCCTGTGCCAAGAACATAAGGCTTGTAAGGGCCTGGTGTGGCTGCTGCGCTGCCACTGCCTTTGCCAGCCAGCGCGAGCCCGGCTGACAGCCGTTGTTTACTCTGCAGCTAACGAGGTTGTGGAGCGCCAACCCAGGCTCAGGCTGTCTTGCAGCCCTGGGAGGATTTATCCAGGGGTGCCTATTGTGGGTCAGAAGGCCGTGCTCCCTCTTTTGGCCTGAAGCTGGTGGTACCCCCATTGCCAGCTGGGGAGCCTTGGTCAAGCCACTGTCCCTTTCTCAGTTCCTTGCTTTTGTTTTGTCTCTCAGAAAAATAAGGTCACAATTAGATCATGGGCTACGGTGGTAGTCTTAATTATGAAGCTTAACACCTGGGCTCTAGACACATCTCCTGTTTCTGCTATTGTTCCTTTTCCAGCTTTGTGGTTGAGTTTCTTAGCCTGTTTGAACTTTATTTTCCTCATGTACAAATGAGAATTATAATATTATCTTCTTTATGGCATTGTTGTGAGAACCAGAGATCTGTGTCAAACACCAAGCATTTAACTGTTATTTTATTACTCAATAAATGTTAGTCTTGTTCCTTTCTTTCAGTTCTACTGTTATGAGACCCAGCCATACTCACAATCTTGTGGTAAAACGCTTCGTTTTTTTATGGATCTGACTGCTTTGAGTCATAGTTCAACAGACTCGAGCTGCTAAGGAACCCAGCTCAAATTCAGTCTGCTTAGGTACAACCCGGAATGTGTGCGCATCTGTCTGCCCAGCTGCTCATTTGAGCTCTTCCAGGGGTCTGAGGCCCCTTGTCAGAGCAGTAAAGCGTCAGTGAGAACACAGACATGCACATGTAGGAGTGACCTAGCATTCCTCTCAAGCACTCTGCATCTGGGGGCGGGTATGCAGAAGGGTTAAAAGCAGGAGAAACTTTCGTCATAAATTTTCTTTCCAGCAGGACTTCCCAGGGTACATCTGACATTAGCAGAGAGGAAGTGCTGATTGGCCTGGGAGTCAGCTGAAGGAGACAGGAGCTGCAGTGGAAGCTGCTGGATTTACTGTTATTAGCAAGGCAAATGGAAAGCCAGCAGGGCAGCCCCGCTCTTGGATAATAGATCTAACAAGAAGGAAAACTCCCAGAAAGGAAAATGGCTGGCAGCCACGATCCTTCTACCTCCTTCACGACCATTTTTCCATTGCTTTTACTTTTTGCTTTGTACAGTTTAGCACGAGACAAGCATATTTTAATGTTTTAGGCTATACGTCACAACTGGCTTAAAAACAAGATATATAAATCAGCTTATATGTTCAGAGTTGAACATAGTGCAAAATTGTATGAATATAGTAATAAATAGTTGTCATTTATTGAGCACTTACTATGTGCCATCTAAGTGCTTTAAGTGTGTTATTATCTCATTTAACCTATAAAACAACCTCATGAGTTGGGAATTATCATCATCCCCAATTTAGTGATAAGGAAATAATGCTTGGAAAGCACTTAGGTAATCCCCCAAGGTCTTAAAGCTTGGTGGAGCCGGCATTTGAACCCTGCCATTAAAGTCCTACCAATTTAGTGGAATGTGTTGAGGCAAGAGCCCAAAATACTGATGTGGGCCAGACAGGGTATGGCCATAAGCCAACTGCTTCCTGACTTGCAGCACAGCTCCAGTTGGTAGATTGGTAACGGTCAGAAGGAAGACAGGTAGAGGGGAGCCTTGTTGGCTGACCTACCCCCCTAAAGCAAAGCACAGGGTGGATGGACAGTCAACACGGAAGGACTGCAAGGCCTGAGGGGGAACTACAGGTCCTGGCAGCAAGGGCCAGGCAAGCAGCTAGTGCTCCGCAGCCGGCGGTGGCAATACAGAGAGCCATGTCCTGTGTGAGGTCAGGCAACAAATAAGCAAAAGCCCTGTTATCACAGTCACCTCTGGAAAAGGTAATTTGAAATGTCTGCCAGAAGCCAATATATGGTAGTTTTTCTCTTTAATCCAACATAGCTAGCTTTTCTTCTCTTGCATTACAACACATGGAAACTAAAAATATATTTTCTTTAAATGCTAAAGTCAAGCTTGGCACAGAAAAACCCTCACACTGTAAGAAGAGCTAGAAAACAGATACCACCATTTCCCCAATTACTCAGTTAGTCATTCATCAGACATTTACCAAGTTCTGTGGTTGCAGAGATGAATGACTCCTGCCTCACTCTCGGTTGGGGCTCAGTGAGATACTGAGAGTCCTGGCAAGTAGATTCTCCAAACTATGAAATTGTTCTCTTGGTTCTGTGTCCCCCCCCACCTTTTTTTTTTTTTTTTTGCCTTCATTTTTACAAAGCAAGATAATTAAATTCAGATCATTTAACTGTATATAAACTAGACTGTTGGACACAAGAAAACCTGGCAGGCAGGTGGCATCAGTGGGTAAGCAGAGTTTTCACAGGGGCACACTGAGAGCCTAGCGGGGCACCAGAACTGGAGACATGAAGGCCAGAGTTAGGAGAAAAGAACGAAGCCTCGTTTGCCGCCTGAAATCCTCTTACCTCTGCGCAGGGCCTACCTGTGGGAAGAGTAAGCGGGGCCACCTAACTGTTGTGAGGATGGAAGTAGAGACCAGCGCTGGAATCTGATCGGTTATCAGCAGGAAAAAGCAGATGCAGAGAGTCAGATGCCAGATAAGACTTGGAGAATATCCACAAGGAGTGATGTGACTTTGACAGACTGGAGGAGCAGGCAGGTGTGGGTGGAGGGAATGGCACAGCAGTGACGTGGAGGCAGGAAGCTGTGGGGTCTGTACACTAAACAGTGACGAGACGGGCTTGGCCAGATCATAGCTGGTGCAGATGGACACGAAATTAGGATGGCTACAAATTCTGGAGGGTAGGTGGAGTTGACTGGGGAATTTGTTAAAGGCTTTTAAGTATGGAAATGATAACTTTCTGACCCTCTGGCAGCAGGTGAAGAGCGGATACTGGAGGCCAGGAGGGCCTGGACAATGAGTAATGCAAGGGTGACTGCTAAGTAGGGGGTGTCTGTCCAGTTGATAACTGACTGAATGTCAGCAAAGGGGAGATGAGTAAGAAGATTCCAAACTGGGGAGTCCTTGTTCATTCTGCCGAATCCTCAAAGGTCAGGATCAGCCTTCCTTATCTTTGTCCCTCCCGTGCTTCACTCCGAGCACAGCACTTGGAAGGAGTTCGGTAAGTGTATGGTAAGCAGCTGAGTTAGTTCATTGGGAGATGCCAAGTGAAATCCTTGGAAACCCAGTTACAAAGAAAATATTTGAGAAGGGAAGGTTAATAGTTGATTTTCCTGTAAAACTAGAAACCAAAAAGTGCTTCGAGTTCTCTGATCCCGCAAAGGTGGACCCAAGCCATTTGTTGTCACGGTTCTTCATGAGAGAGTTGCTAGAAGCCCCGAAGACGCCTGGCAGCCTGCTCTCCTACCAAGGCTGGATCCTTCCTGGACCACTCTCACCCAGCCGTTTGCCCAACACTGTCGCTCCTGGTGCCTCTCCGAATGTCCCCAACAGCCTGTCAAGGGCAAGCAGCTATGACCCACTTCTTATAGAGGAGCTGAGGTTCAGAGTGGATGTGGCTTCCCCAAGCCAGTCTCTGGCATAAGCAGGTCTAAATGGAAGCCTTCAGACTCCCCGTATCATAACAGTCTGATGATTGAAAACAGTTGGCCCTGTGCTTGCTCTCCATTCACTCAGGTTGGCGTCACAGCTTTCATACAGCTTGGGAAAGACTGCAGACAAATGAAGTCTCCTTTTTGTTTCTTTCTTTTGTTTCTGTCTTTAGGTACTTGTGACTAAATTCACTAATTTCACTGGCTGTCAAGGCTGTGTTAAGGAAAATGGGTTTGAACTGCTGTGGTTTTTGAGTGCTGGACTGGATGTCAGAAACCTTTGCCATCACGGGAAATTCTGTCACTCTGGATTTACTATCTGTTCCCCACAGCTGAATTCCTCAGCAGTGTGATTTAGCACTCTGGCTCCCCATCAACCAGTTTTGGCATTTATTTGAATGCATTACCCCACTGGTTTCCATAAACTATTTTACAATTGTTTAAAATAAATGACTGTTTATTTCCACAAAAACCATCTGTATTTCTTTGCAGAGCAACAGATAACTGTATGTAAAATTTGGTAAAGTCACAGTGACTCAAGTTAAGAGAAACAGATTGGATTGAAAAATTGGATGCTAAGGGACAGTGGAAAAGGTTTCTACCCTCTCACAAGTGATATCTGGGTTTGAAGGAGCAAAAAATATTTTTACAAGCACTGTCAGGCCTCCTTTCTCCAAAGGGAAGTGCATTCACACTAGTCAGATAGTGAGGAAGGAGACTTAGCACTCCTGGTGGTAGTGAGGTGTCCACCCCCACCTTCTCGCTCCTGAGGTGGCAGTGATGGGAGGCCCCACTCAGTGGCTCCCAGCCTTCCCCAAGTTTTGAAGTTTTGGGTTGTCTGGGCTTTACCTCCTCTTGTTCTGAGTTCCATTAGGCCCATGGGCTATAGCTCAGCTAACTGGTGGAGGCATGGTGGAGCAGTTGCTGTGGGAAGAGAAGGTGGGCCTAGGTGAGGAGGCTGGACTGACTGGTCAGGAGGTGGGAGTGACCCATGGCCTGTGGTCTTCCTTTCTCCATTCAATGTCCAAAGCATCAGACTGCATCAGCTTGGCCTACACTAGCTCTGTCAGTCCTTAGGACATCCATTCAGAACCTGGGTACGCTTGGGGGTCTCCAAACAGTGGGGTCATTTGAAGTCAAATGGGAGGTGAGGCTTGGAGTGCTTTGGAGGACGTGCACCAAATACTCACTGCACACACCTTGTGCTGTGCCCATCCTGTAAACGCAGAGATGCTGAAAGGTGCTTCACGCCCTCAGCTTGCATGGCTTGTGCAAGAAACAGGCCCATCCAGAGAGCTTTTCGTATGGGTCTCCCCCAAACCCACCCTGAGAGCTCCAGTGGCTGAGCTTTGGGTAGGAGAGAACAAATCCTAGAGAAGTGAAGTAGAGAGAAGATGATTCCTGGCTGAGGGACTATGGTGGACACAGGCACAGAGGGTTGAATGGCATCATCGGGGCATATTGTTGGGTGACTGTATTCATTAGGTGGGAGGTGAATAGGGAACGATTGTAGCAGGCCTGTAGGGGTTCCAGCCCCTGCTGGAGAACTTGGGACACCCAGACATATGACCCAAGTAGCTGTACACTTAGCACAAACTGTGGGCCAGACATGAATCTAGACTACCTGTATGAACTTACTGAATTCTTCAGAACAACACTAAGAGATAGGTGCTGTTATCTCTTTTTCACAGCTGGGCAAGTAAGGCACAGAAACATTAAGTAACATGTCCAGGGTCACACAGCCAGTACATGATGGCTTATAGCCATATGCAATACAGTCTCAAATGTGTTGGGGTCAACAGAGATTGCAGCGCATTCTCCAGATACATGCAAATATTCAACTTAGCACAAGGATCAAATCCAGACCTTCTCCCTACTCCTGGAATGCATAGATGAGCTCCCAACATATCACTTCTTAGAAGTGTGCACTGATCGGGGAGAGAAGATGACAGAGCCAGAGTGGGGCATCAGGACTGCCCCAGAGAGAGGTAGAATATGCCAGACACAGCATAGGTCACCCTCTGTTTTCCACAGTGCCATCTAGAATCCAAGAAAAAGACAGGGTAGGCATAGTTGTCCAGACTGGGGTGATAGAGTGGTAGGTGGACACTCTCACCCTTGTCTGCAGTCATGGCCTCTCTTTGTGAGCAGCCTCGAGCACAAGCAAAAACAGCAGCCCAGCCTTAGAAGTGCCAGATGCCAGTCCTCTTGACCTTTGCTGCCCAACACCTTTGAGAAGTTCTGGAAGCCTCTGTCTACCCCATGACTTGAATCTGGATCCCAGTAACTCCTGAACAGGCTCTATGCCATTTTAATTCCTGGCTCCCCAACTATTTCTCATCTCCCCAAAAATCCCCAAGCCCACATGGTCAGTGAGGAATCAGAGATAATGAGAGGAAGCTCCAGAGGCCATCTCTAAGATTGTTCAGCATAATTTTTAAAATTGAAATGACAAAATTAATACCAATATATGCCCATTTTCAAAAGTCCAAACAAGATAGAAATCTTTAAATAAAAAGCAAAGGCCTTCATCTTTGCTACTATCTCATTCTGTACCATCTATAATTCTAGTGCACAGTGCATCTGTGAGAAGAATTTGGCTCCTATCCTTCCAGATTGTGTGTGTGTGTGTGCACATGCATGTGCATGCTCTGCAAATATAAGTGTGCACATATTTAGCTGGGATTTTGTTTTATTAAAATGGAGCATACTCTTTACATTCTATGTCTTTGTAAATTTAATAATGTATCATAGAAATTGTCCCATGTCTTATTAACTTAATTTTTTAACAGCTACATAACATCCCAATATACAGATATGCCATAATTTATTTAATACTTTCCTACCAGAGAACATTTAGATGGTGTGCAATTTTTGATATTAAAACAGTGCTGCAGTGAACATCTTTGAACATATATCACAATCTACTTGAACTAATATTTCTTAAGATAGATTCCTTTGTTGGGTCAAGGTTGTCCAATTTGAAATGCCATGTTGTTAAATTCGTTCTATTTAGCAAAGATTATTGGGCACTGACAAGGAGTCTGTTACTCGGCTGAGCTGGGGAAGGCAAAGTTGGGTTCCTAAAAAAAAACCCCTTCACCCTCATCTTGAGAGCACCCTGATTGAGGAAAGATGATGACAGAGACAAAAACGCTTCTAAAGCAGCCTGTTCAGTGCACTGAGAGAAGAGAGGCCCCTAGGAAACAGGGAAGAAGGAGCTCTTAATTCTGACAGAGATTCGGCAAGGCTGCAGAGAGGAGGGCAGATGCCAAAAGGTGTGCCTCCCTTCTCCTCCCAGGAGCCCATCTGCGAGGCTGGGTATTCAAGAAGAAATTTGTTGTAAAGAATTATGATGCTCCTGCATTTTCCCCTACACAAAGAAGGAAATCTCAGCCCTACGCCCTTTCCTTTCCTCCTCTTGGCACTTTCTGATTGATGATTGGAAATGATGGCAATACATAAACTATTTTTCTTTTTATTTTATGACCTGGTAATAGCAGTAACATATTTCCAGTAAATGTTTTCTATTGCAATAAAAAAGTTGTAACAAGACTAGAAATGGGTATAGTTAAACCCTGAAGAAATCACACTTTCAGAACTGTGGATAGAGCCAGTAACTCTGTAAATCATTTAACTTTGAAAAAGTCCCCTCTCCCCCTGAAGAAACCAGGGCAAGCAGCTAGTGTTTACTTTAAATGCTTGTCAGATAGGTGCCTGCTAGGAGGGCTGGGGGCGGGGGGGAGTGTTCCAATTTTGACCCCCTCACCACCCACTACCCACCCTTCCCTCTTATTCTCTCGCCCAATATCTTTACTGCTTTCTGAACTGATAAATCATCTGACCCTTACAAGTCTTTTTTCAACCCAAAGATCAAGAAGATTATAGAAGGCTCCTGCTGGAATATAGCAGAGTGGGATGGTTAAGAGCACAACACCAGGATTCTCATTGTGGGCACGACTTAACCACCCCACAATTTGGTTGTTTTTTTCTCCTCTGTAAAGGGGAGGTGGGTAAATAATAAATAGAGCTTCTGCTACCTCAGAGAATTTTATGAGTCAGAGAGAGCCAATGCCTGGAAGCTCTTTGTTTAGGACCAGGAAAGACCTCAATATCAGTGGCCCAAGTTGTTTTCAAAAAGGGTAAATTCCTGGGCCTCCGCGGTGGTGCAGCCTTTGAGCGCTGGGCTGCGAAGCTGTCCACAGCTTCTGCAGCGCTGGTTCAATCCCCAGCCACTGGCGAGGGTCCCACATGGTGTGCAGACCTCTCCTGCCACGCCCGCTGGTCCCCTCAGCAGTGTATTTCGTCGGTTTGCCTGTTCTGTTCCCCGCTCTGTCTCTGGTGAATTCTCTCACCCTCCCCCGCTTCTGACTGTATCCAGTGCTTGTATAAATAAATAAATAAATCTTTTTTAAAAAGGGGGGGGGGTAAATTCCTGAGTGTGTTAATTTGCACAGCAGTATAACAGCTAACATTTAATGCCTGTCTTTGGGATTGTCATAACCAGTGTGATTATTCCATGGAGGTTTAGATCGACTGGCTTGCCCAGCACCATACTTTGTAAAAGAGCTAAGATTTTAATCCACACCTTTCTGACTCTGTAGCCCACACTCTAACTGCCACATGTCCACCTCCTAGAATTAGATCCAGCCGGAGCAGAGATGCTAAGATTTTGAGTTGGTCTGTCTCACCCCAGACATGTCCTCTGGCTGTTTTGGTAATGTTGAGAGCCTGTGCTCTCAGAGCTCCAGGGCCAGGCAAAATAAGCTTTTCCTTTCCCTGATTGCAGACAGAGCAGCCTTCCTCTGCCCCTCCTTGTTGAGGCTGTTACTCTCACGAGGATGAATAGCCGCCGCTTCTGTGTGTCTGGTGTCCTAACGTGCTCTAAAAATTAGGCCTTTTTCAGCCTTTGTCTTTAATTTCTGATTCTAGCTGACACCTTCATTAATGGTCCAGTGCAAGCTTTCTGTCGACTTGAAGACTCCTGTGTAAAAGCGGTTTTGCTGTCCTATCAATAATGGTCATAATTTCCCCAATACTCTCATCAGCAGTGAATTGAGTCTTGCAGCAAAGAAATGGAAACCCCAGTGCAGTGGTTTTAAAGTGATTTGTCTTGTAGATGGCGTCTTATTTCAGTAAAATCAGGTCAGCACGGCACTGCTGGGTCAGATGTAAGTCTGATACAAATTAGTTGGAGGAAATTGATCATTTGAACCTAAGGTTATTTTTAGCTACAGTAGTTTTTTTAATATCTTTTTTCTTTGTTTTAATAAACTTAAATCGTCATCACCAGGCAAATTAAATGTCTTCACCATCTCAGTCCAGCCTTTGACGAGAGCAAAGAATGTTCTCTACCCACCCCACCACAGTGGCCTTCTCCCACTGTTTTGGGGGTTGCTACAGTTGTGGCATTGTTTGAACACACTCACTCCTCCTCATCTTCCACCCGTCCCCTCTCTGGGGGTTGTTTATTGCACAGACTGGCCCCTTGACCAGTCTGTTCTTCATTGCTATTGAAAGTTAATGGGGGCAAAATTGCATTCCCAAACATTTGAACCTGAAGTGGCCAGGGCCGAACTTAGTTGATCTCTGGTGATCGGTTCAATTTAGTTACGATTTTTTGCCATTAGGCTGGGGCTGAATGATGGTGATTTGGTTGAGGCCAAATGTCTGAAGAAAATTGGCTCTCTGATAAGAGTGCTGTTATCAGAGGGGGCTACCTTCTCATTTACATTTAGATGAGTATTGATTATTTATTTACTCAGAGAAGTGAGATTCGTTTCCAATCTTATCTTTCTCGTCTCTGCTTGTCAGCAGAAAGAGAGATAGAGCTCCTGACATCAGGCCAAGATAACAGCACTTTGTAGTAAAGATAAAAGTTGGAATGGGCCTTTTTCTAGCCTTGACTGAAAGGATAAGTTTTAAAAATTAGAACTGATGGGTCATGCTTTCAAAACCTTTCCTGAAGGTTTTGCAGTTTAACTAGGCAGGAGAATTGGTTTATTGGAACAGCCTGGTCTTTCTTCTTTTGTAATAGGAATTGTATTTAATTTGATTATATTCGGCCGTTTCACTGAGAGCAAATTGTGTATTGGCTCAGAAGAGGCAAAAGTGTGACCTTATTGTCATGTCAGCTTGTTCCTTTTTTATTATTTAAATTCCAAATTATCCAGTCTGAGCCTCAGAGGGGGTATCAGCCACAGTGGTTATCACTTGAATATAATTCAGTGCTTATATTAAGATCAAGCAGAAAATGATTATAGTTGCCCCAGGAGGAAGAGTTATAAGCGATGAGCTGACACTAAATGCAGACATTTTAGAGTAGCTGATGTTGGGTCTGAGCTCTGATATGGACCACGTCAGCTTGTCATCGATAACTTTGGCTCAGGGAAGAAGTGGGGATTCAGCCGGCCCCTGCCTTGGACAGACATGGCTTGGCACATTGTGCATTAATTGGGTCTCCCTGCCACCAGTCTCCTCAGCCCATTATCGACAGTGCCACCAGAAGAATCTCACCAAAAATCAAGCTGGTTATGTGACTCCCCTGCCCTGTTAGCATCTGTTGCTTATGAGAGAAAATCCAAACCTTGACCAGAGGTCCAGGCCAAGCTTCTCAACCCCCAGCCTTTCATCACTACCCGCCCACCCCTGCCTCACCCACACTAAACAGGCCTGTGTGGGCTCTTCAGTACCTCCTTGCCTTTGCACATGCTGTTCCCTCTGGGAATGTGCTCCTCCTTCCTGCTTCACCTGCCCCAGTAAGACTCAGTTCAGATGTTCCCACTTGGGAAGAACAGCTTCCACAGCTTTGTCCCTACCCGGTGAAGAACACTGATGGGGCTTTTTGATAATTTGCTCAAGTGTGTTTTGCTGCGTCCCCCACCAGCTTTAGAGCAGGAATCATTGATTAGTCGTCTCTGTGTCTGGACCGTTGCTGATGTTTAAAAAATGTTTGTTAAATGGATGTATGGATGGCAGTATAATATCACATATCCTTCGGTTACCATGCTGTTGTGGTGTGTTCTGTAAGTTCTGACATTTAGTCATTTTTAGACTATATTTGTAGGAACTTAGATAGACCAGGAACTTCTAGGAATCCTAACTGCTAAACAAGCCTCTAATCTTAAATACTTAAAAGCAGGCTTTTCTGAACAGATAATGCCTGACTCTCTTCTACCTTGCACCCCTGCCTTGGGCACATGTGAGAAAAGACGTGGACATCCGCTTTGATGCAAGCGTTCCCTGCTCCAGTACATCTTCCCTTAATGGGGCCATGGGACCTTTTGTGACTCTTAGGCAAGGGATCTGCCTAAACTTCATTGCAGGGGTTTGTTTCAGCCTATTCTAGGAATATTAGCAGCTGTCGCTGAGCACTTTGCTAAGGGAGTCAAGGATTGTCTCATTTAATCCTCACAGCAACCTTCTGGGGAAGTTCTGTTATCCTCATTTTACAGGTGAGAAAATGCAAAGAGATTCAATAACCTCCCCAGAATGTGTAGTTGGCAGTATTATTTCTATTCCAGCCTTTCCTCTTATTTGCTCACGCTTAACCTTTTTCTGGCCACAAGAACCTTTCATATGAATTCAGTTCTTTCAGCTGGGCAATGGAAAATAGTGCTTTGACTTTATCCATTTTCCTTGGTCAGGTGGTTCTCAAATTTGCTCTGATTCTCAGTAATAGTCATAGATTAATTCATTTATATCCCACCTCAATCCAAACAGTATTTAGAATACATACATTATTATAATAGGATTTTAAAAACATGAATTGGAAAACTTCATGAAAGGAAAAGTAAAATTAAGGTCCAGAGGATTAGCCAGGAGAGCAAACCCATTGTTCCCAGGAAGAACAGGAGGAGGTGGAGCTTGTCCTGCTATGCAGGTTTGAAAAAATATCTCCCGTGGGTCTTCAGAAGTAAGGCCCAGAATGACATAGGCCCGGGTATAGCTTCTCTCTGCTTCTGTGCTTGGCTCCCATTGAAGTTCAACTCTGCTGACTCTCAGCTTGAAGGAATTGCATGTTGAATCCTCTCCTGTTTCAATCAAGGATTAAAGACATCCAGGAAGCTGAATTGAGGTTACATTCACCACCCAACAGATACTACAGATTTTCTTTGAAACTTATAAGATGTTTGCCTTGGGTTTACAAAATCCCATAAAAATCCTGCCTGGCTATTGTAATCTGGAGCCCTTCCAAAGTGCCCAGAGCAGTATTTTGTTCCTAGACCATCAGTGACGCGGTATTAGTGCAATAAATACGTCATTGGAAGGCCCACGCAGGTTTTGTTGACTGTTTCCCAGAATCTTCCTTTTCTGTTCCTCTCTGCTGTGAAGTAGAAGGCATGGCTTCATGCACAGCTGTGACACTTTAAATCCTCCTTCCAAAGGGTGCATGTTGCCTTGAGAACTCTGTCCTGTTCCATGTGAAAGAACCTTTTATATTTTATGTAATCATTTCTTAGGCAAAAAGTGTATTAGTAGAAACTAGCCTCACAACTTATCTTTTTAAAATGACTTTGGCTGCTCTCCTGTTTTTTTCTTTTCTATCATGTCAGTTACCTGAAAATTAAACAAGCTTTTGATAAACTATACTTTGGTGTATAGCAGACCTGAGTTGTCATAATCCTGCTTGTCTTCAGTAGATGTTTATTGAGAACCCATTATGAGTGAGGCATGTGGTTCGTATGTAACATAAGAGTGTGCAGGTGTGGGCAGCTTTGGGCGTGAATCCTAGTTTCACAAATGCTTTCTGTGGACACGGGGCAAGTGTTTTTAGCCTCTGAAAGTCATAGTTTCTTCTTCTGTAAAACGGAGTTCGGGGGCCTCCCTGGTGGCTCAAGGGGTTGAGCACCGCACTATGAAGCAATCCACAGCCTCTGCAGCACGAGTTCGATCCCTGGCCGGCCAGGGAGCAACCTACATGGCGAGGCAGACCCCTCCTGTCTCGCCTGCCGGTCCCCTCAGCAGTGTATTTCAGTCAGTCTGCCTGTTCTGTTCCCCCACTGTGTCTCTGGTGAATCCTCTCATCCCCCCGCATCTCTGGCCTGTACCCCAGCTCTTATATGCATACATCTATAAAAAAAAAAAAAGTGGAATTCATATACTTTACATCTTAGGGTAACAAAGTGAAGATGAGCTGATCTATATGAAAGGCCCAGCACAGTACCTGGCACATGATCAGGCCTCTTATATTATGATCTCTTAGTGCAGTCAACGGTGAGGGGAGGGACTGACACTTAAATGACAGTACTATGTAAGTGACAATATTAATATATCAGATACCGTTCTAATTGCATCGTAAATATCAACTCATTGAATCCTCAGGCAGACCAGTGAAGTAGCTGCTATTACTATCACATTATCTAACTGAAGAAACTGAGAGAACTTAAAGTAAATTGGCTCAAAGTCATACAGCTTGAGTTGCTAGTCAGTACCACACCAAGACAATCTGGCCCCAAGCCCATGCGCTCAACCACTAGGCTGTGTTGCTGCTCATTACACACTATGGCCTAATATTACCAAACTGGCTCTTTCAGGGGAAAATGTGTGAAAGTCTTTCTCTGTGAGATAGCTTATCCAATGTTCCAACAGGAATTAGGAGAGAAATTGAAGTTTGTAAGAAGCAGTTTTCCATTTGGGTTTGATCTCAAGTCTCATCTAGAACTTAACCACCCTACCTTCCCCAAATTCAAGACCCATCAGTCATTTGCCGAGTTCAGAAGTGGGTTTGCAAGTTGTTCCTTTACCTTTCATGGAAGAATAGGGAGTACCCAGCGCAGAACAACTTTCAGTTGTTGACAAAACTGGGCATAAGTAGTAATATTCTTAATGAAAGAGGGAGAGAAGTTTTCCAGGGTAGATGGAAAGATAAGACAATTCTGTCTTCCTGAAGACTCAGGATACAGCCATAGCATAGGATGCTTATCTACATGTGGCTTTCATTCAGTTATTTTAGATCATTTTCATTTTGCATTTATACTGAAAGTTAAGTGATTCAGAACCCAAATGAATTCACAAATATACAAAACCTATAACTTGTGATATAAACTATAGCTTCTTTATAATTGGCCAGTAATGTATAGTTTGCAGGAGGAAAAAAAAGTTTGAGAACATTCAGGCTTGAAAGCACAGATCTGTGGGTTTCATATCCTACTTCCTGCTTTTGTGATGTTGGTCAAGTGACTTCTTGCCAACCTTCAGGGTCCAGTCTGTCGAATGGGATAACAATGGCCTCTTGGAGTTGCTGGAAGGATGCAGTAAGATGACGTATGTAAATGCTTAAGGTGTAGGGGTCACATGGTGACAGTGATCGCCACCCAGGTTTCAAGGAGAAAGAATTAAAGCTACCTTTAGGAAACAGACCATTTTGATAGCAATATCTCCAAGTCCCAAGAAACAGGAACGTAAGTGCTGACTGATGGCGTGTATGGCTTTGAGAGTGATGCAGAGATGGGTTGAGGGGTAAGGGATGCTGCCTAGTATTCCCCATCGTCCCAGGTTCCCTCACCCTTGTTTCCCAGCCGCCTGCAGGGACTGAAAGGAAAAAGTGTGCAAAGGAAATCCTCTGAAATTTACCCTGATGCAGCCAAGCCTTGGCTCCCAGGGGCCAGGAAAAAGGTGGCTTAACTAGCAGTCCAGCCATAAGGTAGGCGAACCGCCCCAGAAGCACAGCCCTGTGTGCTCCGTGCTCAGAGTCAGTGAGTGTGCCAGGTTGCAGAATAACTTACAATGGAAATATCCACATAAACAGGTCATGTCTGGTTTTGATTAAATTATTGCGTATGAAAGACCCATTGGAGATGCCAACAGTGTGTGGTAATTACAGTATCCTCCAAAAAGTGACATGATAAGAAATTGGCAAACTTGCACATATATGTCACTTATTTTTTTAATTATAGAAATAACCTTTTATTTATTATAGGACACTTGAAAATCAGAGAAAAACACTAAGGAAAAATAAAACCCCTCATTATTCCACTACCCAGTATATCCACTAGTCACATTTTGGAAATTATCTTCCAGCCTGTTTTTTTTCACTTACGACTTTCCATAAATTTTCCTAATTGTTATCATCCCGTACATATTGTGCTATAATTTGCTGTTTTCATAAAATAGCATAAACATGTTTTATGAAATTATTTTTCCAACATCACTTTTAATATCTTCATGGTTTTGCACAGTAGTTTGCTTAACTAGTCCCCCTGTTGTTTGATCTAGGTTGTTCCCAAAATTCTGGCTGTCATAAGAAAATGAATGATTGTAACTAAAGTTTGTACCAAGTTCACTGTAAGTCCACAGAAATGCTGTCAGAGCTGTACACACTGTGTTGCTTTGAGGACTTGGTGTTGGGCCGTCAGAGTGTTGAACAGGCCAATGTCCTAGAAAGCAGTTCTCCGTGCTCCATGCCCATCTGGTGGGCTGGAGAGACCCATTGCTATGGGGGGAAGGGGAGGCAGGGAGGAAGGAGAGGCCACCTAGAAATCTCTCACCAGCTAAATTTTCTGCAAGTTCAGTGGGGTGTGATTTTTCTGATGACTTCACCAGTGAACAGTGAAAGCATTCTCAGCAGCAGACATACTTGTTAACTAACAAATGCTGGCACTGATAGGTCAGGCAGTGAGGACTAAGAATTACCTATAATTCTATTCCCTTATTTGCTTAATATTAGAAATTAGAATTTAACTATGTATCGTGTTGAAATGAAATACCTTCTTGACCTGCATTTATAAAAATCACGTAGACTTGCCAACATGTGTTGGCTTAAATAACTGTTTTGAGCATTGCTTATTTAGTAAAGATTTAAAAGCTGCCAACAGTGTTAAAAGGACTGAATGTGTATGAGAACTGGCAGAAGCTCTAATGAAAGAGCATTCAGAGAAAAGGGCAACTATGCCGTGAAGCTGAAATGAAATTCCAGTACTGCGGACGGACATAGCCTGTGCGGGAGGAGAATGTCTTGAGATGAGTGAAATGCTTCAGACTGATGAAGGGCAGTGCTGGCTGTGAATAATCAACAAGTCGACAACATTTGAAGAACATATCTAAAAATATGTGCCCCTCCTGGGAGCCCTGCAAGGCCCCTGATGGTTTCCTCGACTCTCGTAACTTCTCTCTCTGACCAAACGCTCCTCTTGCAGTCAAAATAAAAAGACAGTTTCTTGTATCTCTTTTCAGTAACCAGTACCAACAGGAGCAGGTCTCTGAATCTGATCATTGGACCTATTAGGTGTTATCTGAGAAGATCAAGACTGTCATTTGGCTTGACAAAGAACTACCTGAATAAATATATAAAATGCCCCTGTGTTTTATTAAGAGCCTCCAGAACCCCCATGTGACTGAGGGAAGCTAATATTTCTGGTTTCCAGAGTTCCTGAACCTGTATCTCTTGTGTTTTCATAAATGTTCCAACAAAAACATGAATCAGCAGCCACTGTCTAGCACCATATCCCGGGAACCTGAGATTGATTTTGACATCACCTGCTTTTCAAAACTTATTTCTTAAATTTTTGGGCTGTCATCATATTAGAGTTCTGAACATACCTTGTTCCTGCTTATTATTGGTTTGCCACTATTATAAAGTGATTATTAATAAGTACTTTGTAGGCAGGTTTCCTGTGAAGCAGGTACATTACTAAGTATTTTTCCTACATCATCTCTAATCTTCATGATCATTTCCCAAGGTGTAAGTATTCCTACATTACATGTTAGGAAGCAGGTTCCGAGGAGGTCGGTTATCTTCTCGTGTCTGAGAAGACATGCAGTAGTTATGAGTGACTGCAAAGCCATCTCCCTCCCATCCTGTTTTAAGCAACAAAACGTAATAATGGAACATAATCAGAATGGAACACACATAATGGACAGAGAAGTATATGAAACATTGTAAGAAAAACCCAAATTCTCCACCTTGTACAGCTAGTTCTTCAAGAGAGGCGTCAGCATTTTCCTAGCGCTTTATCAGCTTTTTGCCAGTTTGTGGTGTTTTTTTTTAATGTTAAATTCACTATTTCAGAGCTACCCCCTCCTCCTGCCCCTTTGATCTTCCAGGCCCTCAGTACCGCCTGGAGAAGCAGAGCGAACCCAATGTCGCCGTGGACCTGGAGAGCACTTTGGAGAGCCAGTGCGCGTGGGAGTTCTGCCTGGTCCGCGAGAACAGTACGTTGGCCTCCTTGCTCCAGCCTGCTTTGTCCCTTGCGAACAAGCTTGCAAGTCCTGTGTTTGGGAACACTCGCTGGTCTGGCTTCCCTAGGCAGATTGGAAGTTACTTTTTCTAAGATAGGCCGCAGCCTTCATGCCAGAAGTGTCCCAAAGTCAGATGATTGATTTTGTGCTTTTGGCAAAGTGTCTGCATCCTGTTTAGCACTCTGTGATTAATATTTTCCTATTAAACTCTATCTTCCAAAGTTGGGAGCAGCCCTGGAAACAGCTTAGAAATGTGAGGCCTTTTCAGAGGCAGCAGCTATTTTGTATATAAAGCAACTGGCCCTGTCAGTATCACTGTTGGGACATCAAGTTTGAGAAAGTTCTGACTGTTTATATATCCTCAGCCCCAGGCGGTGTGCTGGTTCCTAGAACTATGTTGGAAGCCTCTTTAAAACTTCAGCTCATTTCTTTCTTTCTCTGCCTCCCTCTCCAGTATATTCGCATGGCTTCAGGGCAAGTGACAGAGAAACTGCTATTATGAAGCCCACTGCCCTGGCCATCCCTGCTTGGGGGCTCTTACACAGGCTCTTTCCTCTGCACGGACACTCTTCCCCCCACTCTGCTGAAACTGCTTTTTCGTCCTCTTCTCGATGGAAATGTCACATCTTGAGAGGAGCCACCTGTTCAACCTGGTCCACCCTCATTTGGGTTCCCTGTTGTATTTCATCAGAGAGCGTGTTACTTTTTCTTTACCACATATATTTCTGTTTGTAGTTATTTCTTTTTCTCAATGATTGTTTGATGTGTCTCTCCCCTACTAGATTATCAGGTCTTTGAGGGTGTCCCAGACATGCACCAGGGTGCCCTTCAGTCAGCAAATAGTCACTCATTACCAACACAGACCAGCCAACCATGTCCTGGTATAGGAAGTCCATAGTGAATTGTTTCAAATGTTTGATTCTTTGTTTTCCAAATAACATTAAATGTTATTTATTAGGGCCTTGGTACCCTTTTTGGTTATGCAACACTTAAACATATAAAAAATGTTCAGGTCACAGGCAAAAAATTTAGCCTCTCTTCTCTCCCCTAGTTCCCTTCCAGTTGTTCCCAGTTTCGTCAGTGTCTTTCCTAGCAATCCTCTGTGTATGCAAGCATGTTCTGTGTGTGCATGTGAATATACACACACATGTGTATATATACATACATATACACATGCACACACATTTGCATTCCCCCTTTAAAAGCAAATGATAGCAAACAATCATCAGTGTTCTGCACTTTTCTTTCTCAGCTCAACTATGTGTCATAAAGATTATTCCACCTTAATCCATATGTTATTCTACATATAATTTATTCTTTTAAAACTATTACATAGTATTCCACAATAGACTATGATTTCAAATTACATACTCGGTTTTTTTCCCAAAAAGATGAGACCCAATTTTCTTACACTCATAAAATATAGTTGTGAGAATTGGTAGATAAAGCTTTGATCACGGGCTCCTGTTTTCACCCAATTTCTAAGCATGCGCACAGACTTAATTTGAGACCTCTGTGCACCTCAGCCTCCCCATCTTAAGAGATATGTGAGATATACCTAGTACTTCCACTATGAGTTGAAATCACTGTGTTAGTAAAGAAGCCCTTGACAGCATTTACAAAGGACATAAGGTAGTTGATGGTTTGGAATCAAAGGAACATTATAACTAGTCTTTGTAAAATAGAGGTAAATTATAAATTCTCCCTTTTTATTAAAACAAAGGTTTTATAAAATTTAAATAGAAATTCCAAGAATCCAATATTGTTCCCCAGTGCTACCTATTAAGAAACTGATTTTTGAAATACTTCAAAAATAGTCTTTCACTTCCATGCACATTTGATCAGGACAGGCTTGCTGTCCTGAAAGCCATTTTAGAAGTAAACTAAGTTGTGAGCTTATATTATGCAGTGTTTAAGAGAATTTTTATGGAGATGGAATGCTGTGGTTCACTCAGGCTCTGACGCTCACTGAGTGACCCTGGACAATTTAATTAACTTTTTGGGGGTAGTTTATCTGCCTTGCTAAGGTTAATAGGAGGGTTTGGTGAGTTTTAAAAATCATAAAAGCTCTTAGAACAGTACCTGGCACATAATAATCACTTGATAAATGTTAATTACAATAAATAATGAAAGAGCAGCATTCTGTGTCTGGTAACGTAGGTGGGACACAGGAGTGGAGATCTGGACTTGCAGAACTTTCAGGACTTCAGGGAGATGTGTGGTGGAGGAGAGTGTGATGCAGATGAAGAGGAAAAATGAGGGAGTGTGGGAGTGGGAGGCGAGTCTAGGTTTGTGTCGAAGAACCAGAGAGCTTAGAAGCATTGGTATTTCCCAGGAAACATGTTTGGTGACCCACAAGGAGTGTATACCCTATAAATAGAACCATTTGATTAGGAAAAAGTACTGTAAGAATGGATGTAGCCACTTAGTTTTTTTCTTCTAAGGAGGCACAGGGCATAACTTTTTAGGGCAACCACACCAAAAGATGTTTTTAAAATTATTTATGCAGGCCCTCTATTATAAAGCATTCTATTGTAAAGCTATAAACATCTAAATGCTCTTGTTTTTTTTTTTAATTTTATTTATTTATTTTTTATAAAGGCATGTTTTATTTATTTATTTGTTTGTTTCTTTGTTTATACATGCACTGGGTACAGTCAGAAGCGTGGGAGGGTGAGAGAATTCACCAGAGCCAGAGCAGGGAGCAGAGCAGGCAGAAGGACCAAAGTACACTGCTGAGGGGAGCAGCGGGCGGCAAGAGAGGTCTGCGCGCCATGTGGAACCCTCCTCCGGTGGCCGGGGAGCAGCTGGGGATCGAATCGGCGCTGCAGAGGTCACCGGCAGCTTCGCAACCCAGCGCTCAACCGCTGCGCCACCGGGGAGGCCCTAAATGCTCTTGTTTCTAATTTTCACAACAACCCTATGGGACATTAGTCTGATTGTGGGGAGAGGCTGTTACTTGCCCAAAATTAGCTAGCCAGTAAATGATAGAAACCTGAATTCTAAGTCAGTTACCTGATTCTCAATCCCACGCTGAGATAGTTGATGAAAACGACCTTACTTCTCAATCCTAAGAATGCTGATGACAATCGCTTTTATATACTATGAGTGAGAAGCTCACAGATGAAGCTGATAGACGACAGTTCCTGCCTAGGGACTGCGAGCTAACATTTGTGCTTGGATCATGGCCTAAATAAGAAAATGACAAGCCAAAGTCCTTGAGCTTTCCAGTTTTGATTCTTGTCTGATAATCTACTACATCCTTCAGCCAACCGTCTGCGCAAAGCTGGAGTCAGACCAGAAGGAAGCATGGGTACATTATGGCGAGCATGTAATGTTAGATCTCCATTCTCTCCAAGCATCTATATAAATCCTGGCACTAAACTGAGCCTCAATTTCCTTTTCTCCAACTGTTGCCAGTGACCTTTTCCCTTCCCCACTGGTAGGTAGCCTGTTCGGGTCCCTCAAAAAAAGATGGAGCATGAGCCAACTTGTTCTTTCCACAGCTCTAAGCGAGAGTAACTGGAAATTTCCCATCATCGAGGCTAAAATAGACCCGAAATTAAATTGGCTTTATGGGATACCAGCCAAGTGTCACACACTGGCTTTCACTTGCTGGCCTACCTTTCTAGTAGCGCAGCGTAGTGCTTCACGCACAGTCTTTAGAATCAGGCAGAGCTTGGGTGAACCACCGAGTCTCTGACATTGGGCCTATCATGTCCCCTCTCTGAAGCTCTTTCCTGTGTAAATGGAGTGACTAAGTCTATTTGACAAGGCTGTTGTAAGGATTGAATGAGATGCAGGTGCTGTCATGATAGCAACCTTTTAAGCTAGGATGGTCACCTTTATCTTATAAAAGAAGAAACTGAGGCTTAGAGGGGTGCTTTGCCAGAGTCACAGAAGTTCCTGATCAACCTACAGAACCATGTCCCTGTCCATTAAGTCCAGTGAACAAGTGGAATCTAATTATTTTATTTCCTAAATAGAAGTTGCTGTAGAAAGAGGCTTCAGTTGTTTTTTTTTTAAACATCAAGTCAACCTCCTTTGATCTCCTTTCCTTTTCAAAGAGATCTTCCATTATTTCAATATCTTATTGACATTTGTAATTTCCTTAAATGAAGTCTCTGCTGAGGAAAGGCCACAATTCTACACGAGCAGCTGACTAGGTGGGTGGTGGCCGGTGGCTGGGAGGCCTATCTCTGGGTCAGACAGCAGGAGCCCACTTTTACCTCCTTCAGTTCCCTTGGAAGGCCTTAGGGAGAAGCGACTCCTCCTTGAAGCCCGCCAGACCACCCATTCCCTCGGCTCTGAGCCGGGTCCTGTGCTACTGAGGCCAGGGCCACAGCGGAGAGCCCCCACAGTCACAACTGTCGCGGAGCCCACAGTGTGATAAGTCCAATGAAGGCTATAAAATTGGAAGGCAGGGGTCTGGTGCTGGTAAGAGGAGGGGAACGCTTCCCTGAGGAGGGTAGAGAGGAGCTAGTCAGATGATGAATAAAAACGAGAACGGTCCAGGCCAAAGGACTGCTGGCTTAAGGCCTGGAGAAGGAGCTGGGCATGCTGGGAGTAAGCACTAGCATGGCAGGATCGGCGCTGAGAATAGTGCGCAGAGGGGATGCCGAGGGGAGGCAGCGTCACAGTGCAGAGCCCACAGTTTGGTCCCTACCCCTCCCTCACTGATTCCACACAGGGCCCCACCCTGAGGGCAGAAGCTAGGTCAGCTAACCCCTGCAGCCCAGTGCAGCTGGCTCCCCTCCCCAGGCTCCCACTAGGGCGCCAAGGGACAGATATGCAGTGACTTTTATTTATTTTTAATAGGATAGAGCCTTATTTATTTTTTTTTAAAGATTTATTTTTATTTATTTATATAAGCACTGGGTACAGTCAGAAGCGCGGGAGGGTGAGAGAATTCACCAGAGCCAGAGCGGGGAGCAGAGCAGGCAGAAGGACCGAAGCACACTGCTGAGGGGAGCAGCGGGCAGCAGGAGAGGTCTGCGCGCCATGTGGGACCCTCCTCTGGTGGCCGGGGAGCAGCTGGCCTCCCCGGTGGCGCAGCGGTTGTGCAGTGACTTTTAGAGAGAACTTAGGGTTTGACTTAGGGTTTGGCTGAGCATCTTTATAGGGATTTCTTCTTGGTAGTTTCTTGGGGTTCCCCACCTACCACCTCATAATACTATAAAGGAGAAGGCAGGGAAGGAAACTACAGCCAGTGGATGAGCGTCTGCTTATCCTGGTGTGTTTCCAGATCTTCATAGTGGGGCTTATTTACAGTGGGCGGATTCCTCCTCCCGTAGACGTGCTCTGTGCCAGCCCTGGAGACTCCCTAGTGGCTCTGCTCAGTTTCTGGAGGCTTTGCCGTCTTCAGTTACAAATTACTAATCTCTCCAATTTCCTAAATACCAAGGCTTCAAGCCTCCTTTATTATACCACAGCAGCAGCAGTCTTTAACGCAAGATAAAATGTGATTGTACAAAGAAATGTTTCCAAATGGAAATGATTTGTGTTCGTGGTATATATTTTAAGCTGAGTTACTGCTAAAAGCCAGTGTCTGGCTTGGCTTTGGGGGTGCAAGGGCAGGAAGGAGTATTCATTGTAAGGAATTTTCCATATGGGTGAGAGTTTTTCAAGTAGCCATCGATGAGAGCTCCCTGCTTGCTGCATGCAAACAGAATTTAAATGAAACAAGTGTAGTCCCCAACATAAGACTCGGTGTCTCTGCCTCCTACTGACTGCGCAGGCCAGGCTGGTTCGCAGTGTGTGATGGGGAGAAGGGCTAGAGGTTTGGGCTACTGCGTGATTGACCTTGGGCAGCTCCTCTTCTTGACCCTCATTTCCACATGTACCAAGTGATGCTAATCCCTACCTTGCAGGGCTGTTACGAGCATCACACTATTGAAACAAGTAAATGGGAGCACGCAGGTTACAAGCACATGGTAAGGTGCAGTGCACTGTGTGAGCGGTGGCCATCCCAGTCTGTCTGTGTGCCTGAGGCAGACGATGGGCGACTGCACCCAGACACCACGGTTCATCTGCGCATGTGTGGCTTTTCCCTCCCAGTTACTATTTTCCCTCTACCCTCTTAACTCCCACAAGCCCTTTGGAGCCGATGGCCAGCACTGGGGTAGGTGATGCCTGGGACAGAAAGCAGCGCTGACCTACCCTGAAGAAACGTGTGCCCCGTCCACACATGCTTCTTCAGTCTCGAGTGCCTGGATTGCATAGTGTGGGCCGAGAAACTCCACATGAATTGCATTTCTCACTCCCCACCTTTCTTGAATATTCCCCCCTTTTCATTTTATCATTAGGTAGTAATTAGTATTCAAGGGAAATTGGTCTTAATATATTAAAATTGGTTAAGTGCATTTAGACCTGTACCACAGCCAATGTCTTATTGGAAAATGTAATTGGGGACTCTGTGTATGTAATTAATTGAATTACAATTAAGAACTTTCATTAAGCGATACACTGGTACATTAGAGCAGTAAGGAAACATGTTTGACGAGCCACAAAGCCTGGATGGGCTCTAAGTGAGGGCACAGGGATTTGCATCCCTCTGGTAACTCCTGGCCCCAGAATCTGCCCTGCAGCTCCTGGCTAATGGTTGGTAATGCATCAGGTGACATTTCTGCTGTGACTCCCCTGGTGGGAGGTGGGGCTCTTCCAGCTTGTCTGCCCTCATTCTCTGACTCTGGAATCAGAGAGCGAACGAGACATGCCTCAGTGTTGATCCAGTGTTACAGTTCTTCGGTAGATTGCCATGGAAATCGTGGACAATACCCCAGCACCTCAGAAGACCTCGTTACTTTTTGTGGGTTTTGAACAGCGGCAGACACATTGGAGAAAGAGAAAGTGATGGGAATTCTGTTATCACTCTCGTTTCCCAACAAACCTGTGAGGAACTGATGATCCAGACCCTTGAATGGCCCAGCTTCATCCTTAAGGGATGGCTGACTTCATGCTGTGCACAGACCTGTTCATTCACCCCCTCAATTCACATTAATGGCATCCTGCTCTGAGCCAGACCTTATATTGCAGGTGCCAGGGCAGTGGCAGGGACCCCCTGCATCATGGAGCCCACGGTTATGGAAATGCTACAGAGGCAGAGGTCTGGCATTGGTAAGAGAAAGAGAACTCTTCCTTGAGGAGAATAAGGAGAACTTAATCAGATAATGAGTAGAATGAGAATGGTCCAGGGCAAAGGACTACTGGCTTAAGGCCTGGAGAAGGAGCTGGGCATGCTGGGAATAAGCGAATGGCGATGGTGTGGCGGGAGAGGAGCTAAGGAAGAGCGTGGAGACAGGAGGCTGAGGGTAGGCAGCGTCAGTGCAGAGCCCACAGCCCCCCTTCTATGATCTGCTCTTTTTGGAAATCCTACAAACCTGAAACCATTTCTTTCTGATCACCTCATAAAACAAGATTACCCTGATTTATGGAGGGTCTGAAATCTCCCTGTGGAAAGGCTCTGGCTCAAAGAGTTTAATCAATTAGGCACTGACAGCAAGGGTTCCTGCCCTGGTTGCAGTGTGGCAGAGTCAATGAAGGGTATATCCTACTGTGTGAAGAGAGTACTACGTGTGTGTGTGTGTGTGTGTGTAATACCTATTGATTATTTTTTAGAGACCAGCAAAAATGTCTAGTAGCCAAAAGGAAGTATTTAATAGAAGAGAAGTTTGGGGCTTATGAGACTTTGGGGACTTAAAAGGCCTTTAGGAAAAAAAAATGTGATGGATATAGAAAACTAAGAGAGTTTATCTCCATGACTCACATGTGCATCCAGCTTTGATTCTCATCTAAGGAGTTTTACCCCTGATTCTCTCTTTTGGCAAGGCCAGACATGATATGTTCTCCTCAAATACCATATGGGCTATGGATGTGTACATTCCCTGCCCATCTAAGGAATTTTTTTAATTCATTTATTTTAATTTTATTTTTTAAAGATTTATTTATGCATATAAGAACTGGGGTACAGGCCAGAGGTGTGGGGGTGAGAGGGCTCATCAGAGACAGAGTGGGGAACAGAACAGGCGGATTGACTGAAATATACCGCTGAGGGGAGCAGCAGGCGAGACAGGAGAGGTCTGCTGCGCCATGTGGGTAGCTCCCTGAGTACTGTTTTATATTTTTGCAAATTTCTGTAATGTCTGGTTTTATAGAAGACACCTGGATGTTTGTATCTACTTCTGCATTCGGTCTGTTGCAATACGTTGTTTTGACTGAAATACACGAAGAAAGTTTGGCCCAAGTTATGTTATTGCAATAGCCTGTTCAAATAATTCCGGATATTTTCATAACTATGCCAAAACTTAAGTGATAATTTCTTTAAGGCTAGTTGCAATGTGGAATCAAAACTCTATGTATGAACTTCTTTTACTCTGTGTGCTTGTAAGATAATAGGCATGAAAAGGGCAGTTGTATTACAATGACTATAAAAACGACAGTAAGAACCTCCAAGGGTCCCCTGATGGTCCAGACTGAGGTTAGGGAACCACTGATTTAGAATCTGCAGTTAGCCATGCAGTCTCTCTCCTTGCAGGAATAGGGTGAGGTGGGTGGGGAAGCAGGACTGCAGAAGGGACATGGCCTGCAGTAGACTCTTGGGCAAGGTTTTGACCTTCTCTTCACCCTTAGTGTCAGAGTTCAGGCTTGAATTCATATCTCCAAACTCTGGTTCTGGTGCTTTCCTGTGTTATTCCCAGCCCTTGATATTCCCTTGTTATTCCCAGCACCTGCTGCAGGCCCTAAGTCCACCCGCCTCCTCCTCCACATCCTGTCTGCTTCTCCCTCCCTTCTGGCCTGGCCTGGTTCTGCCATTAAGATAGGTCCCACTGAGAGGAGAAAGCAAACATTGTACAAAAATGAACAATGATGTAAAATATATATAGATAAATAAATCATTTAAAAAATTAAATTACCAATTCTAACAAAAATCTTAAGATAAAAAAAAAAAAAAGACAGGTCCCGTTTCTTGCTTCCTCCTGCTTCATTCCTTCCTCCAGGCAGTTAAATGCCTTCCTTTCTTGAATTTTCTGCTCTTTCCTCAAATCTTTGCTCATTGTGAATGTGCTCTCTGTCATCCTACAGAGCCTGTTGTCAGTCCATTTGAGCTCTGGTGCGCAAGTCACTATTACGCCCCACCCCAAAATTTGATCTATCACAATACATCTTTGAGTTATTGCAGCTCTAGCGTTTTGACACGATACATTATGGTAATCCATGGCACATAGAGACATTAACACTCCCGACTTTGACAAAATACATTGTGAAGTCTTTGAAGGCACCATTACAATTTATCTTGTCATTCATGAGGAGACCCAGTTCAGCATTTATATAGATGAACACAGTGTGGCTTTTCTTTCCTATAATTGCTTGTGACCTTTTTAATTGGTAATTTAACAAAATACCAAAGGGTTATATTTCAATTAAATTAACAGTTTGGGGAGTGGCATTTTTTAAGTATGTTTATTTTTAAGACATTTTGGGTTCTGACTACCTTTTCCTTTGAGTAGATAAAAATGTCTTCTCTTAATATAAGTGGGATTTTAATGTCAAATTAATAATGTAATAATTTTAATATGCAAATGCTACATGCAAGCATCTTTCATATGCAGTTGGGTTCTCCCCTTTCCAGAAGGACACAAACACTACATGAAACTTGGAGCTTTCCTGGTCTAAAAAAATGCTTTTGGTATAATGCTGTGCTTCAGATATTTGTCTTTAGATCAAAATGCCTGTTGCATGCACTGTTTACTGGCCAGTCTCTGTGTCTCTGTCTTATCCTATTTTCTTTATATCCTGTAGTGAGTTTGTAAGCTCCAGAAGACCAGGTACCCCACCTTAGCCTCACCCTGTCCTCCATTCTAGCTTAGCATCCTGTTGCAGGTTGTGTGGTTAACTGATAGGGACACACAGACATACCCCCTCAGAGCAGAAGCATTCCTGACCTTGCTTTGGGAACAGGCACTGGAACTCCAAGGCCAGACAACCTGCCTTGGGGTGAGCAATAGGGACTGGAGGCGAGTGCAGTACTGCTCCTTTCTCCCCTACTCCACCAGGTGCTGTTACCCTTCTGGGTAACATGTCAGCGGGGGCAAGGCTCAGAACTCACCCAAATATCAGGGACTCAACTGGGATATGAATTTACACTGTCAGAGAGTAGAAGGTCAATGCAAGAAGCATTAGTGTGTTGAGCCAGCTCCAGCTATATAAGTCTTGAACAGAATTAATATAAGGGAATTGACAAGCCTCGCTGGTTATTCCATAGCTTTAAGACCTCTACTAAAATCCTATCATCTCATCTGCCCATTATTAACATTTCAGCAAAATATAAAGTTTTCATTAATCTCCCACAGCAAATTTAGGAGTGAAAACTGGCACTTGTTTGAGCTTTTAGGACTACATTAGCTGGTGTATTAAACAAAATATGTCATTCTTCAGTAGCTTCTGTAAGAAGCTAAATCAATTTCCAGCCATATTTATGCACCACTTTATCTAAAAGCATCTGAATTATCATTTACAGCTAAGATGCTTTATTAGCAGCTGGCATTGAAATTGCCCAGTAAAAATTATATGTCACGTTATAGTAATTTTTAAATTGGTTTTAATCCAACATCATAAAATGTAGAACTCTTAAGTGTGAGGTTTTTCCTTTTTTTCTAATAATTGGCATTTTAGTATAATGAGGTGTTATCTCTCTCTAGATCAAATACCTGAATATTTAGAAAATACTAATTAGTAAAGAAAACAGAAGTTTTGACCTCAGTGGTACCTTACAGTAACATTTTCTCAGAAAAAAAAAATGACTTGAAATGATATTTAAAACTTGAAAGGATTTTAATATTTCACCAGAGTTCTCCACAATTCTCATATATATACAAATACTTCTAAAATAGAAATACATACGTTTTGCCAGTTCTGTTTCAGTAAGGTGTAAACAGATAGATAGATAGATGAAAGAGATTACTGGAAACTCTAAATTCTAGCTAGCTGCTCAATTTGTGGACATGGTCTAGGAGACATTGGTGACCATGATGGTGGCATCTCTGTCCAGAGGCACAAGAAACAGGGTCACCCACTGGCCCTTGCAGGCCTTAAGTGCAGGTCCGCTCTGTCCTAGTGAGCAGACAGATGTTGGTTAAGTCAGTCAACCTCTCTGAGCCTCGCTTCCCTGTGAACGTAGCACCTGCTGTTCATCCAGCAGATGCTTATTGAGCTCTAGCTTTATCCTGTGGTAGCATTAGCAGAGCCTGGGCTACAGTGTTGAGTCACTCTGCCTGTCCTCTTGCTATTTACAGCCTAATAGCAGAAACAGGTCAACGCCATCTGTGATAATCATTCTGAAGGAAAGTGCAGGGTGCGGTGATGGAGGAGATGAATTGCACTTGGGGGCCTAGGATCAGGGTCATTTTCTTGGAGTGTCGCTTGATGGGAGGAATAGGGATGAAGTGAAATGAGGACCAGGGTGACCTGGGCTGAGAAAGTTAAGTGCAGATGAGCTCAGGTGGGACTGAGATCACAGGTATTCAGTGAAGGGCCCACTAAGGGTGAGGCTACATCCCTGTTAGGGGGGAGGCAGGATTGTGGGCACTACAGCCATAGTGTTTGGAAGTTAAATGCACAATTCCTAATAAGTAAGTTCAGAAACCAACTTTGACTTAAAAGCTTGCTGTGTAAAGCAGGAACTCTGGATAGGAAAAGGGTGTAACTGTCAGGCTACCCGTTCTATAACAGAATTTTCCAGTTTGGTACATAAATCTGAGGTTTTCCACTCCTCCAGCTCTATTTTACTTGTCACTTCTCGCACATACCTTCTTCTGAGGGGTTCTCCCTGGGCTTTCCTGTGTTCATTTCCAGGGGTTCCACACGGGCTTTTGGTCCCCTGCCTGGTTGGCCTCTGCTAGTTCAGTACTCCCTGCTGATGAATGCCTCCAGCAGCTCCACTTTCAGAAGACCACATTTCAAACCCTGGAAAGATTGGAGAGGATAATTTAGTTTCCTTAGTATGACCTTAGGTGTGTGACTTGGTCTTCTCAAGCCTCGGAGTCCTCAGGTGTGTAATGGAAAATTATAGGGCCTGCTGGGTTGTCATAGACTTACATGCGTGTATAAAGGACTTGGCATCCAGCCTGATGTGTGGCAGCACTCATGTAGGGTAGCTGCTATTATTTACTTAGCAAAACCTAGAGCACGCCAGTGTCCTGCACTGCTTGCAGAAGAAGATAGAGAAGAAAGAAACTTTTCTGAGCCTCCCAAAGCTTCCAGAGTGGGATGAAGCAAGCTCTCAGCAATTCTAGCACAGGACTGATATAACAGAGGATGAGAGTAGTCATGATGCTCTTCGCTAAGCATGTTATGTGTTAGAGTCTTTAAATACCCTTTAACATTCTGCAGATGACAAAAACTAGGGTTCAGAGAGAAACTCACTTGCCCAAGATCACACAGCAAGCTTCAGGCAGAGACCAGGGCAGCTGGCTGCAGAGTCTGCTGTGGCATTCAGGAGGATATGGCGTCTCAGCTAGTCTGGCTGGGGTTTTGACAGGTCAGCAAAGGGAAGAAGGGGTTCTCTTCCAGCCTTACTCTGAGTAAGGATACCACATGAGCAAAGGCCCCGAAGTAGAAAATCCCCAACCTGTATGCAATCCGAGCACTTGGGGAGGAGCTGAGAAGAAGGTATGTGTGAGAAGTGACAAGTAAAATAGAAAAATTCTACTTCAGCCAGATTATAGAGAGAGTAAAAAAAAAAAGTGTGCCTCATTCAGGAATTCCAGCGAAGCCAGGGAAGTTTTGAGAACTAGTCTTATTTGTTCCTACTCTCACATTTTAGAGTACTTGGCTTGCACAAAACTCTCACTAAATACTTGGTAGGTGAATAATCAAAGCTTTCAAAGGATGAATCAAAGTCCTGATTGACTGGATTGATGCCTGGATTGCAGAGGAAGCCTGGTGGGCACCAGCGTGAACCAGTGGCATCTTGAAAAAGACAAGGATTCTTCAAGGATCATGGATTAATTTTACAATCAGGAAAATCATTACTAGAAAAAGAAACAAGATGTGTGACCACCCACACTTTTGTGATTTTGGCTTACTGTTATGGAGCCTGAGCTGCTGGCAAGCAGGAGTTTTTCTGTCCTTCTGTATTGCACTGTCCAGCCAAAGGCCTGCCATAAGATCGGCAGTGTTTGTGGAATTAATTGTTGAAAGATTAATATGTTACCACTCTGTTTACTGGAATGGCATTATTAAGTCATCGCTCAGTCTTTTCTTCTCCAAATTAAATAGCCCATATTATTTTAATTTATCCCAAAGCATTTTAAGCAGACACCATTTGCCAAGCCTCATGTATCTTTATGTGTTAAGTTGCTTTTTCCTCCACAGGTTCAAGGGCAGACGGGGTTTTTGAGGAGGACTCACAAATCGACATAGCTACAGTACAAGATATGCTGAGCAGCCACCATTACAAGTCATTCAAAGTCAGCATGATCCACAGACTCCGATTCACAACCGACGTGCAGTTAGGTAAGTGCGTGAGTGGGTGATGACCCAAACCCTTCGTGGCAATGGTCAGCGTAGAATTAGGGGAGGAAACAACACACGACTTCTGTGTGATCTGAATGACTAACGGTAATTTGTTTTCAGAGAAAATGTTTAAACGATGAAATTTTAAGTACCTCCTTTTTCCCACCTGAGTGCTGTCTTGTCTTTTTTATGAAGCAGAAGATTAGAAATAGAACTTGAGACTCTTTTCAAACTGATTGACTTCTGTGAAGTTCCATAATTCTTTTCATTCTGTAATTCTCTTTCATGCCCCCCTTAGAATTGCTTTGTAACATTGCCACTTGCTTTTTCCTACTCAGTGAATTCATTGCTTATTCACTCATGCCTTTCTTCAGGAAGCTTTTTAATGATCTCATAAGTTATATTTGGATCCTCAGATAATCTGGAACTTTCAACTAATGGTTGGGGTTAATTCGTTTCAATTAAGTGCTCACTATCTGTTTTGACTTAATCCCAACAGGAGTAGAAAAAGTGTTGCAGTGGCCAACGTAATAGCAATATTTCCTCCTCCTCCTCCTCATCATGGCTGTCATGTATTGGTATCTGCTGTGTATTAGGCACTGAGCTAAGAGTTTACATGCACTGCGTAATTATAGAGGCAGCTAATTTTACTGTCCCCATCTTACAGAGAGGTAAATGAGGTGCAGAGAGGTGAAGTCTCATGTCCAAGCTCACACAGCAGGCAGGTGATGGTTTCAGGAGCAGAACCATGGTCTGGGCAACTCAAGTGCACCTGCTCCCTCAGAAAGAGCGGGTGTGTGGGGCGAAGGAGGAGTAGTTCGGAACCAGGCTTACTCAGTCAAGGCAGTGGAAGATGCCCTGTTTTTGCCTCTGCTACACTGCCCCTTCCCTGGCCTCATTTATTTCATGTGAGTGAAAAGAATATTTGAATTCTAACTCTAAGCCCCACAGATGTTTTTTATTTGTCTCATTTTTCTAAAGTTAGCATTAGTATGACTAATTTGTAATAAGTCTCAAAAATCTCAAATATTCCTTCCCAAGTTGATCAATGGCGCTTGAAATATGCTGACACTGCAGAGATTAAGAGACGAGCGTGGCAATCACCGGGGGTTTAAATCATGACTCTATCCATAGCCAGCCACATGAGACCAGTGTCTTCCTCTCAGCTCTGAGCCTCAGTTCTGTTCTGGCTTGATGGGAATAGCCTCCTGACTTGTGGGGAGCAAGTCAGGCATGCCACATAAAGCACATAGCTCAGGGCCTGGTGGCTGGGATGCTGTGTAAGCAGAAGCTGCTAGTGGAGCTGCCCAGGAGAGCCTGAAATGCAGGCTTAGGACTGAGTGGCCTGGACTCAAACCCCACTTATTCGTTAATCAGCTGCAGCACCAGAGACAGAGCCTCCGTTTGTGTGTGTGTGTGTGTTTTTGTTTTTTTTTTAGATTTTTTTTTTATGCATACAAGACCTGTGGTACAGGCCAGAGGTGCAAGGGGTGAGAGGATTCACCAGAGACAGAGTGGGGAACAGAACAGGTGGATCTAATGAAATAAACTGCTGAGGGGAGCAGTGGGCAAGACAGGAGAGGTCTGCTGTGCCATGTGGGTAGCTTTCTGGCCGGCCAGAGATCAAACTCGTGCTGCAGAAGCTGTGGACAGCTTCACAGTGCTGTGTTCAACCCCTTGCACCACCAGGGAGGCCCAGAGCCCCTGTTTTTTAATTGTAAAGTGAGATAATAATTCCTGTTACACAGGTGAAGCGTCACAGCATACGCAGAATACTTAGAAAGGCACCTGGCACATAGCAAGGGATCACTGAGCACCAGCTGCTAACATGCTGGTGACTCTTCACAAACTAAGTAGGTGACTTGAATCAGTGTTGATTCTTAAAACAAAGTTATTCAGTAATGTTCTTCCTGGGGATGCTTTCCATGGTATCTCTCAAAAGAAATAAAAGTAGTCGGCTGCTCAAAATGAAGTCAGTCACAAAAAGAATAGGGTTATATTTACCCAATCATTACAGCATGACTAACTTATAAAATGTTCAAAAATACAGGAAAATATTTACCATGGAAGAAGCAATGATTGTGGTGATCTTGGGGGTGAGGCCGTACTGACCAGAGTGTGGTCTGGGATTCTGGTCTGATTCTGTTCCTTGACCTGGGTGCTGATTACATTGAATATATACATACTTTGTTGAAAAGTCAAGTAACATATCCTCTTACACTTGTGCACTCTGTGTATTTTCAGTGAACAGTTGCTAAAATAAGAATGTTGCTCGGATGTCCAGTTTGTCTGCTGCAGTACTTTCTGTAACAGAGGGTCTGCTTTTTAAGAGTCTAGTTTTAAGAAGCCCAATTCAGTAGCCCGATGTGGCTAAACCAGAGGACCCCCAGGTAGAAGGTGGGGATTTTCCCAGGTGAGCATCAGAAAATCCATCCTGCTTGTTCCCCTAGATGAAAAGCAACACGTCAGTAAGAGAACCACGAAGGGTCATCGGACTCTGACCTGCATGTTCATTCAAAAGAAAAAGCTCACAGAGGAATCTGTGGAAAGATGCGCTATAGGCAGGACTGGGTTCAAGTCCCAGCTTTGGCACTTGCCTGTAGTGTCACCTTAGACAAGTCCCTTCCCTTTCTTTCACTTATTTTTTTTCATGTATAAATGGGAATTATGTTTACTTTCACAATTGTATCATAGTGTCTGGCTCATAGAAGCTGTATTTTGAATGGTAACTTATGTTATCTTTGTCATTATTATTTATTTTGCCTCTTGTTTTCCCTCTAGTCTACCATCTTGAAAGTAACCAGATCACTCAGATGAGATACTGGCTCTATTGACAAAGTTTCACTTGTAGCCACAGTAGAGATTTGTCAGGTAGAAATGGATGGTGACAGTGATGAAGGTATCTCTCCCCAGAGCAGTGTTCCTCAGAAGGGAGGTGTCTGGAGGGTCCCAGTTACCTCTGGATGCTGCCAGTGACACACATGGTGCCCTCTGGTGGAGAGTCCCAGCTCTGAGGCACTTCTCAAACAGTTGGATATTGTCAGAACATTTATTCCTATTAAGAATCTAAATCAGTCTTTAGCGTTTTAAGCAGAAACCTTGTTAATTAGTCATGTGTGAATTGTGTGACGGTCAAAAACCTGCACCCAGGAGTGCCATGTCAAGCAGTGAGTAAGTAGCTCATTCCCTAGTACATGTAGACGAGTTCCCATTTGTAACTTAAGACCCTCTACCCATCCTTGCAAAGCAGGTAACACTCTTTTACAAAGCAGTAACAAAAATCTGCACAGAGCCATCCAGAAATTCTTTCTGAAACAATCTCCCACAAAGGGTAGGGCAGCGAGCATTCGGCTTTATGAGCATTCAGCTGAGCAGCTGGATTCTGAGATCAGTAAATAATTTATTTTATTTCAGCTGACTAGCCAGGTGCTTGAGATCTTTTCTGACACTGATGGATGATCTCCCCTACTTGTCCGTCCTGTGTCAGTCAGGGCAGAGATTTCACTTGCCCCCTGTGGCAAGTTCTTCTAAGTGGGAAGTGTCTGTGGGTGGCATTTACCCAGAGCCCTGCTGATTCCACAAAACCGCCCATCCACTCTGAGACAGTGGCACGTCAGAGCAGGCCGAGGAGGCGCCGCCTACCCAGGCTCACAGCTGCTTGTCTGCGGATGGAGTCACCGTGGCCAGTGCTCCAGTTTTACCATCTGCTATTTGTTTCTGAGACAGTCAGGGAATAGAGACTCGAACTTTGATGTGCAACCCACACTTAAACCTCTTTTCCACCAGACTTTTCTGTGATCAGAACACTTTTATAGACTCCATTGAGGAAACCGATAGCCAAGACCTCTTCTTTTGAAGTAATACTAACAAGATGAGTTTACGTTTTAGAAGCAGTTTTATTTCTTCAGGCTCTTGCTATGTACCAACACTTTGCTGATTATGCTTTTACATGCATTGGCTCCTGTAATCACAGCACTATTATTAGCTAATACTGATATTATCTCCATTTTTTGTGTGAAGAACCTGGGGTAGAGAGGAAAATCTAGTGTGTGATGAAGCCAGGATCAGAATCTAACACTGTCTGAGGTTGAGTTCTGTGACACTTCACTATAGCATACCTTGCGTGCCAATCATCATTGCACCGTACTCTCTCACTCTGTAATAATTTAAAGCAGACAGTGAACTTTTACCCCTATTAAAAACTTTTTTAATCCACACACTACATTGATGTTGTTATTCCCATTTCATGACTGAGAAAACTGAGGCTTGGAGGAGTTCATGAAGTCATAAGATATATGCAAAGCACTTAGTGTTTACTGGCACAGAGCTATTATTTAATAAGAGAAAACACTTTCCCTCCCCCTCAGCCATCAGGATATACAGTGGGATATCCAGTCCCTGTAGCAGAACTGGACTGAAACCTGATCTCATATGCCAAACCCAATCCATCATGCCACAGATGCCCCAGTCATTAATAATTTGCCTTCACAAAGGAACTGATTGTTTCTGGTTGGCCAGCTCCAAAAATTCCACACTTCTTCACTTTCCTCCCTATCCCAAAATGTGGAGACCAGTGTCTGTAGCATGTGCGCTGCTGTTCCATCCTCTGTTCGTGAGGTTACAGCCTGCACACCTGGCCTCTGGGCCCAGATTGACTTCACAATCCTTTCCAGCGCAGCCCTATAAGTAACCCTAGAAGTGAAGTTGAATCTTAAGTTGAAATCTATTTGCCATCCCTGCTCTACCAGACAAAGCGGTGATACCTCGCCATCCTTGTGCTTCTCGCAGACGTGTTTGGACTATCCCCCTCTTGTCTGTTTCACCTCTCTGTAGCTGCTGGTACGTACAGACCTTTTTGCTTAAGCTTATGTCATCCAAACTGAGCTTATTTCCAGTCACCTGATCTCCCGATGCCTGACCCTGTGTATGTGACCATAGATCAGGTACTCAGACCCAGGGCTACTATCAAATATGCCAAAGCTGGCAGGGTGTGTTGGGTTTGAGATACATCAAAACTAAAAAGGTCAGTGAGATAGTGGATGCCAGCCCTGATCTAGGAATCCCATGGTTTACTATCAATAAGACTTTATTGACTGACTGGCAAAAGCTGAATTATGATGCACCAGCCAAGTGGCTACCCCAGAGCCCATGTAAAAAGCAAGGCAGAGAGGGCCAAGACATTGCACCGTGTGCCCCTTATTAAAGTACCTTAAAGCACTGGTTCTGACCCTGACCATGTATCAGAATTGCTGTCCAGACCTGCTGGCTCAGAATCTCCCCTTAATTACAGGGTTTAGGGAACGCCCCCTTCCCCCCCCCCCCGCCACCCCACTGTATTCAAAGGACTTTCTCGGCCCTCATCTGACACAGGGTCTCAACTGTGCCACTTGTGCTAACTTGATTCCTTCACCTTGTAATTGTCAATATAGACTATCCCCCTGTCACTGAAGAAGTAAGTTACTACATACATAACATGCATGAATTCCATCTGTGTCATAACTGCAAATATAATCTAACATAATTCTGTATAAGAAATGCAGATTCTGTATAGGATTTACAGATAAAGACTATATTATAAAATAACCTCTACTGAAAGGTTTCATAGTTGCTTCCATTATCTCTTCATAAAACAATCCACATGTATAATCATAACACTTGTGATCATAATAGTCATTTATCAAAACGATCAAGTAGAATACCACATATGTTAGAGAAGGCAAAGAGGTTTCATCTCATCAAACGACTCCAATCAAGTTTGTAATGGCTGCCCAGAGCTTTATGCTGAGGCAGCATGTCGAGCTGCATCCGAGGGCAACATAAAGAAACTCTGTGATTGATTAAAAATGTCTGTCCTGAGCCTGAGTATGATGAGAGGCAGCATATTTGCCATCCATTGTCTTTCCTGGTTTACCTGTCCTAGTGTGGTTATTCTTTAACCTCCTAGTCGATACCTACAAGCCAGCACTCAAGGAAGACTTTATTACTGCGTTATTTCTTAATATGCAATGTGCATATTTAAGAAGCACAGTAACAAAACAAGACTGAGTGACAGCAAACAGCTATAGCCTGGACTTGCTTACTCCTCAGGCTCACTCACGCTAAAAGTAGTTCTCTGTGGCTGTGTGACTGAAGTATTCGCCCCTTTTATTTTCTGAAGGGCACTTACAGAATATAGTTCCAGTAAGTGCATAGTCTGGACATGCATGTTCTTAGGAAGTAGATGTGTCTTTCTTCCAGATTTCTGTTCCATTTTCTTACTGAGTGTTAAGAAAAGTATTGAAAGAGACTAAGGTGATTATGAGGAAACACTAAAGTCCTTGGGTAATTTGAAGAAGGCAATTCTAGTATTAAATGATTGTTCTGTCCCGATTATAACAACATTTCTGGACCAAAATATGCAGTTAAGTTTAATGAATACTAACAAGCTTGTGATATGGCAGGACAAATATTATCAGAACTTCCTCCAGAAGATTCCTTTACTGCCGTAGTGCTTAATGCAGTGCTGGAGTTGAGGGAAAATCCCCTGGCAGGGAATATCAAAGGTCTTGGGGATTTTTTTTTAACTATGATTTTCTGCTCCTGAACCTACCCTTTTGAAAATTCCTGTTGCGTAATCCAGCATTGCCAATGATAATTTGTTCCTCAGGAAGAGTTGAGAATTGGAAAAAGTTGAGAACCACCAACATAATGGAATTGGAACATGATGTGTGTGTTCATCAGGATTCTGCATTCTTTATATCACATACTCATCCTTTGCACTGGTGCTCCGGCAGCATGCAGGGTCTGAACACAGGGGAGATCTGACTCTCCCCCTACTCTGCAAGTGATACTATAAATTCTTTTAGGAGATGGCATTCCTGCTTCCTAACTGACTTAGTGAGCTCATCTGAGGTGCCTCTTTACCAGGAGAATATTTAGTTTGGGGATCTCACAGCCCCAGTACAGGATCTTTGTAACTGTTCTCTCTGTGAGAACACTTCGCCAGCATCAAGGATGGGTATGACGGGAGTGGGCCAGGTCTCATTCATTCAGCTGCACCCTTGTGCCGAGGACTGAGCTAAATATCACTCATGTGGCCTCATCCATGTGCAGGCCACCCCTTAGTTTGTACCTCAAGGACAGTGGTCTAGTCAAGTACACCCATATTTGCCACTGAGGCCCTAACAAACCACACATTGGAACTGGCAGCTGAGGTGCCCAGATGGTGTTAGCCCCTTGAATGTAGCCATTGATTCTGCACTCCAGTACCCCATGTGGCCCCACTAAAGTAAGACTCTGGCAAGTCTAATTTTAGTTGTGACCCAAAGTACGATTTTGTCATCGCTTTGGAGACCCTAACATGTTGTTGGGAGCATGATTTTTGCCCCTATATAAGCATAATGCATAGTGAGACAAGAGAACTGGTCTGCTGCTGGCCTGGGTGTGTGGGGATGTGAATTATGGTCACAGCCCTGTCATTAAGACAAGTCATATCCCTGCCCTGAGCCTCAATTTCTTCATATGGAGAATGAAGCCCCAGACTAGGTGATCTCTGAGGTCTCATTAAGCCCAAACTGCCCATGTGTCTGATCCTGTGTGTAAATTCAGACAAGTTTCAAAGACTTCCCTGACTGCTCTGTGGCTGCTATCGATTGGCTGTGTAGATTCAGCAAAATCCACTCTGGCGAAGAGTTGTTCAGTGGCACTCCCAGGGGGCTTCTGCAGGCTTCGGAGTCTCTGGGTAACCTGAAGACAAGAGGATTGTAGAGTCATATAAAAAGCTACTCCCGGATTTAACAACAGTGAGGCTTTGGCAGTCTTCAATTCCAAGTTGTAGGAAATTGATGAATGAACCACAGCTCATGATGTCTGAACAAATAAACAATAACTCAGGAGATACACATAGCAAGAGATGTCAAATACCCTAATTTTTGCCAAAGTCACGTTCTAGCTTCCTAGAATGGCACCTGCAGGGAGCACCTTAGGAGAGGTTGTGGCTCCTGAGAGTCCAGCATGCCCCCTGGGAGAGCAGGAAACAGCTGTTGGCTTGAATGCCCACTCAATATGGTCGAATTGAACAGACCACAGCCAGCACTGCTGTCTCTGACATGCTGGCCCCACACAAGTGCATCCTTTCACCCTTCTGAGTTTCACCGTTAATAAGTGCAAACAGCCCTCATGATGTGCCAGGCACTCTTCTAAGTTTTCCACCTGCTATGCCATGCCACCTTTATGACTTCCCAGGAGCTGGTACCACTGTTACCATGTTTCACAATGGAGGACATGGAGTCTGGGATCTCTGAGGGAGAAGTAATTTTGCCCAAGATAACACTTAGGGGAACATGCCACAAACTGGCATTTCCAAATTATGACCCAGTGACTTGGTGGTAGGGGGTTCCCTAGCACAGACATCCCACAAGTCCAGCCTTCTTCCTGATGCTAAGTTGAGCTTCTGGGGTTGCAGGAAAGTTGCAGGGAAGAGGTACCCCTGGTGGCACTTGATGATGGGAGGCGAGTGTTAGGATTCATGGGATGAGGACCTTGGTCTCCCCAGCTAAATGGTCATTCTGGATTCCGGTGCTTCCAAGGCTTGGTATAGAGAATTCCCCTCACCCTGAGACTAGGGCCACGTGGGTTCCTCATTGACAGTCCTCCCCTGGCTCCCACAGTTCCCCAGTCCTTGCCCTCCTCACTGGGTCTGTGTCACATCCCTCACCCAGTGCCAACTCCAGCTATTAGTTATACTTGTGAGAAGTAATAATATGGGCCACTAGCTCTGTAATAAGCACTCTTCCAGGCACTTTGCCAGTCTTGCTTAATCCTTACAAGTCCATGAGGTAGACACTACCGTCATCACCATTTTAGAGCAACTTGCCCAAAGTCACACAGTTAGAAAGTAGAAAAGCTGAGATTTGACCTCAAAACTCTCCGACTCCAAGTCTCTACCCCTAACCTCTCTGCTCTGCTGCCTTAAAATATAAATATAAAATGGATTACGGATGCCCCCCTGGTAGAGGTGTGATCAGTATTCAATAAGCCAGCACAGGGCTGCCCCAAGTAGCTACTCAGCCTGTGTTAACAGAAGATGATATACAGAGTTAATTTCCTTTTATGAAAGTCTCCTGGTTTACTTAAAACAGACAAGGGTCTCTTTGTGATGACTCCAGAGCCTTGGACAAATAGCTTCCCTGGAGAGTGGTATATACATTAGAGTTGCGTTTTTGTTTATTTTGAGCTGTCTTGTTAAGGAAGGATTTATATGCTGGTGTTGATGTAGGACAGCAATCAGGCAGTGTTTTCTGCCTTTGACAGTTGGTGTGATAGTTTGCTTCCAGTGAAGTTTGACTCACTGTATCTGGAAGCTGTCAGAAGTGGGAGCATGAAAAGGTCATGACGGATGGCTGTGGATAAGTGGGCAGGGGAGGAGAGCTGGTAAAGGAGACAAATGGCCTCCCTTGTTTCTGGGGGATGGGGCTGACCCTGGCCACTACGGGCCAGCCCCCATGCTCTCTTCTTCGACAGCTGCCATAGCTGCTAGGGTGGAGTCTGCCCAGCACCCTGACAGGGTGACACCAGCATGGGTGGGATGCAGCTCAGCCCCTTGGGTCCTTGAGAAATGCTAGGTAGGAGATGTGGTCTTTGGTGTGGGGTCACTTTCATTATTATCAATTACAGAATTTGACATTACCCTTCATTTTAAAATTTGGAAATCGAACTGAATCCTGATGTCAAAAAAAAAAATGACAGCTTTTAAAAGTTTGTTTTTAATTTTGGTGAAATTTTTATATTGAAAAAATATAGAAAAGGAAAAGATGTAATTCCACTAAATCAGAATTGACCACAGAATGTTACCCATTTAGTCTCTTTTCTGTAAATATTTTTCATATCCTGAGACTTTTTCCAAGTCAGACCTTTTCTTATGTATAATTGTTCATGGCTGTGTTGTATTCCATCATGGTTGGATTAACTGCTTCTCTGTTGTTGGCCAGTTAAGTTGAAGAAATGTAAACTTAACAAAAGCCAGCTTCCTTTGTCTTCTTGGACTTATGTTTATAATTTGAATTATTTAAAAATAGTGCATAGGTGACACTGAGTGTCTGTGTCTTTTCCTTCAGTGGTCTTACACAAACATTTGAGCAAAGGAAATAAAAAACCATGAAGAATATTGATTGAATTTCATGCTCCAGTTTGCTGTGGGTGGACAAAAATAAATGTGCATTTATTGGCACATCTGAACACTTATTTGTTCCTTGGTGAAAGTTGGGAGAGGAGACTAAAAACTGGTTGGGTGGAGTTTGTTCGTCATGGTGTTTTCTTGACACAATTGAATGAGATGCTGCAGAGCAGAACACAGGACCACACCTGGAACCAGAGAGCTCAGGTGTGAAAATGGCTTTTCCACCTAAGAGCTCTCCAACCTCAGACACGCCCCTCTCCTGAGGCCTGTTGGGTGAAACAGCCAGCACCGTTCTTGCAGATTGGTAGTCCCTGAGAACAGATTCTAGAACCTAACTTCCTGATTTTCTTCAAATTACAGTGTTGCCATTTTTTAACTGTGTGATCTTAGGCAAATTACCTAACCTGTGTGTCAGTTTCCTCCTGTCTGCAATGGGGATATACCTAGTATCATCCGGTTGCTGTAGGATGTGAATCAATACACAGAATTTCTAGCTATGCTAGCACACAGCTGGTGCCAGTTATTGTTAGCAGTTGTTGTTACTACTATAGGTAGTATCTATTTGGTATCTATAATTAGCATTATACATGTAAGACTTAAAGTAATAAATGATTCTTGGTGCTGAGCCTGCTACTGCAAGAACTGCAGAGAGCCTCCTAGGGTTTCTCCTTCCCTCTTTTTCTGGGCCTTTGGCATTGAGGAATATGATTCACAGGGAGCACGGAGACCTCTTCTGTGCACTCTACCATCCCTGGGAGATGGTGCTGCCCCTGGCCCCCTGACCTGTCTACTCGCCTTACACTGGAGAAGTGGCTGTGCAAGTGGCTTGCAGCTGTGCACTGCTGGCCTCTCATGCTGAGTCCTCCCCAACCCCCACCTGACCTCCACAAGCTCCTGGTCTCTTCCCTTCTCCCATTTGGCCCACACCGTCATTTGCTAGTCCTGGTATTTTGCTTTTAACCTGCTTTGCCCCTTTCACACCCTTCTCTGTGACCAGGGCCCTTCTTTGCCCCTGGGCTGGACTGTGGCACAGCTTCTTCACTGCTTTCCTCCCCTCCAGTGCTGCTACCTCCTTCCAATCAGGAAGGAGACTTTGGACTCCCAGGCCAGGCACAGAAGAGGTCTCTGCTTGCTTCTAGTCTGGATTCTACAAACTGTCTCCAGCAGTGGGTCTGGGTATGCTGGGGAAAATGCGCTCTGACCCTGGGTGGCGTCAGGACTCCCTGGGCTGTCGCTTGGCCTGCAAGAGCAGTAGTGTCCTGTGTGACCCTGTGCCCTGCGTTAAGAAGCTTGAGACACACACACACCTCTCAAGCAGGGCGAGATTATTTAATGTACAAAAGAATTTTTCCCATTAGGAAAGATTCCCCTACAGGTTCCTTTAAATAGTGACTCCTCTAGGCAGGCGTGTGTTTTACAGATCATTAACTACCTGACTGAAAGCCTGCAGGGCAGAGAAACTTAAAACTAAAGTGTTCGGAGCCCCTGCCAATTACAGATCAATTCAAAATGAAGATAAAGTGTCTCTGGAACTAGAAGTCACTGGGAAAATGTGATTTGATTCAGGGGGGAAAAATCTGATTTACACACAACTTTTTTGGAACACGCCAGTTGTTTAGGTGGTATTCCACCTGCCCATCCGTCTTGAACCTAATGCTTTCATCCCCCACATCTTTATCCCCAGAGCCCAGACTCGGGGTTCCCTCCGTGAACACTGACTGCACGGTGACCCAGGAAAGGGCGTCATTGGGAAAGTGTTCTTGTGGCCGAGCAGAGCTTAGGCAATCGATGCTGAGATATGGCCCATAATGGATGAACTATACAGTAACAATTTGCAGATAAAAATAATAGAAGTTAAAGTGTACTTTACATGATAAAAGAAAGATGAAAGAGGACGAGAGTCTGTTACATCTGAGATGGTTACAAAAGTCCTGCTTTGTGAAGTAGGCTCTGTTGAAAAGATTGATGCAATGGGGAGTGACCTTGGCTTGGAGCAGGAGCTGGTGATGTATGTATGAGCGTCCCTCTGCTAAATGGACCCAGATTTGTAGCACTAATATACATGGGAGCCCAGAACCAAACTCAGTACGGCAATAAATCAACAGCCACTTTGGGTGTCATTTCTGGTTTATATTCCACTATTGTTCTATCACTTTAATTCATGTCACTATCATCTTTTCATCTGGAACAGTTTTATATAATTTTCCAGTGGAGTTACCTGACAAATCCTATCAAATTAACAAGGTACATTAACAGTATTGACTGACTACAGCTTCAGGAGTTGCAGGGCCGTAGAACAAAACATTAAAACTGTGTCTTTCCAGTGATGATTTTTCCCCCTCTCTTTCTGAGAAAGGAATATGGGGCAGGGTTTATTCCACAGAAGATATGCACATTTTTTTGGCTCTGATTGTTTTGACTTGTATAAATGTCAAAATAAGAAGCACAAGGAAGGGGGTGAGTGGGAAGCCACTTGCTACCAATGACCATGGCTTCCGTCCCTTCCCGCTTTCGGGGCACTATAGCAACGTCCAGGTCTTCAACAATAAATGACCAGATTGGAGGGAAGAGTATAACTGGGTAGTCGTAATCTATTTGAAGTGAAATGTATTAAAATCGGTCTCCTGATACATCCTCGCCCTCCTGAAATCATCCAGACCTGAGCGTCCAAAGTCAATTGCACTGATGACATTATGCCTAATTGAAATACGGTGTCCCAGAAATATGTCTAATGACAAATTCTCATAGTCAATTAATAAAAAAATACCAATTGTTTGTCTTTTCCAAAGACCACACAGTGCTGACCCAGGCTAAGCCACCGCATGGTCCCCTCTGAAGGCGCAGACCAGCCTCCACCGTGGTCTGGGTACAGCCACCCTCTTTGCCCAACTGCTGTTGGGATTCCTTTTTCAGAAATAAAGTAGAAATGGATAGCGTATGTGGCAGACCAGATCCCTGGAATTTTGTTTGTGTTTGTACAGTAATTTTAAATTTGCTCTCAAACTGGTTGTATGTTTTTGGGGTGGTTTTTTTTTTTTTTTTTGGTTTGGGTTTTTAACTGAACATTTCTTTTATCTGCATTTTCTTCTGTCTACTAAGTTTTCGCGTACGTTATATTGAAAATTTTCTGAGAGTGATCCATAGAATGAAATACATTAGTAATTTGGATTATCTTCCCTCTTGCAGGATGTACCTTTGATTGTTTTCATTTTTTCTTATATCTCTGCTTCATTTTGCCCTTCTTTTCCCCTTTCCATTTTGACCCTGACCTTTCAAACTATGGCCTAAAAATTAATTACTTTTAAGATTCCATCTGGGGCCCACTCTGGAAGGCATGCTGAAAGTGTTTTCTTGCTTCATGAACAGATTCCTCAATTTTCAGACGAGGAGAAAGCGAGCACTTAGCCTAGCTGGTGTGTGTCAGGCTGAGCGTGCGCGTCCCAGTAACTGGGAGACAATGCAGAGATTGGCCCGTTACTCCAGCACCCCAGCCACCCCATGGCACCTTTGTTCTCCTGACACCTTTGCTCCCAGGCACTGCACAGTGTGTTATGTTTTCACAGTTCTGAAGGAGCACCCTGATGGGCCAGTATTTAGCACTCCAGGTTTCTGTTAAAAAGTCTTTGTTGCATAAAGCACACACCCAGTGCTGTTCCCCCTCAGTGGAGCAGCAGTGACCTCCACAGCCTTGAACTTAGAAGGTTTTATGTAAAAGACCCTTTGATCCTCCTGTGACTTTCTTTAAATCTAGCTTGGATAATTATTTAGTGTCAAATAATTAATTATTTGGATAATTACTTGAGATAGATTTTTTTTTTCCCTGGGTTTTTTTGTGTGTAAGATTTTTCCAGATCAGAAACTCTTTGTTGATGGCTAGCCTTTTAGGTATGGGTGATATTACAGGCTTATCCCACCCACATTTGTTCAGGAAAAAAAAAACAAAAACATGAACTCTAATCAAAAAAAAAATTTAATGAACCCTAATCTGATCATTTCATTACCATATAAAGGTAATATAAGGGTAACAGTATGTCCCTAAATTCTATATTCCATCTTTGTTATAGCTAAAAAACATGTTTCTTGATACCTTTTTACATATTTTTTTAGAAGTACCACCCCCAACTCACCCACCCAGGAAAGCAGACTGTGTAATCGCTACGTGCCATTTGGAATCTCCTTCTGTCTGTCTTAAGAAGCCCCTCGCATTCCCCAAAGCCCTGAAAAAGAGCTTATGTTCATCCAATTTAAGATTTACAAAACAGGTCAAATGATTACACTGAAACCACTTACACCTTCCACTTGTGTGACTTCTTTTTTTCTCTTCCCTTCGGCCTTTCAGGTATCTCTGGAGACAAGGTAGAGATAGATCCCGTAACGAATCAGAAAGCCAGCACTAAGTTTTGGATTAAGCAGAAACCCATCTCAATCGATTCTGACCTGCTCTGTGCCTGTGACCTTGCTGAAGAAAAAAGCCCCAGTGAGTAGTCCCTTTTATTTATGTCTCCTTTCTCTCTTCCCCCTCTTCCCTTCTGTGTGCTGGGTGCCAGGAGAATATATTGCCACCATGTCCTTTTTTCCTTGGGTCTGTTAAATTCATTACCAGAAATTTCTTTTAATCGAGAGGGATTGTAATATGGTGCCCAGAGCCTGACATGGGCCCGCATCACTTTCAGCCTTGATGGCTGCTGAGAACCCCAGTACCCAGCTCCTGACCTTAGCAGCCCTGCCCTGGGGCTTGGGGTTTGGGGGACAGATTCCTACTGGGAATTTGTACTCACCAGAGCCCCTTTTCATTTTGTGTTCTCTTCCTCTTCCCTTTCGGGGAAATTGGCCAGTCAGACTGGGACCTGCCTGCCTGCCTTCCTCACCAGATCGAGGGAAGCTGGGGAATTTCCCGTGGCAGCTAAAGGCTAGATTTAGATATCCATCATGCCAGAAGTGTCAACACCCTCCAGATTATTGGCAGCTGCATGACCCACCAGCTCGTAATTAAACTCCTGCCTGGTCCTGCAGAAGAGATCACTGCTGGCTCGGCACTCCTCTGCTAAATGATCAGAGGAGATGGTCTGCTTGTATATTCTGGCATATTGCTTTTTTGCAGTTAATTCATTCAGTATGGCATTTAGAGTAGTCATTTTTAGGACTTCGGTCTCATCAAGGGGCAAAAAGGACACAGATCACACTGAATTCCTTCCTGGAAGAAACCAGTTTAAACTATATAAGGGTTCATTAGTTGCCTAGAGAAGGCCTTCAGTGGTTCTCAAAGTCTGGCACATGTCTGCATTGCCTGTGAAGCTTACTTAGAATAAATACAGTTACCAGTGGGTTCTGATCTAGTCATTTGGAGTATAATCTCAGCGTCTAATATTTGTTACTCTCTTATCCCAGGGTCCACTAAATTTGAGAATAAGTGTTATGAGCAATGACATACTGAAAAGGAGCAATAAGAAATGTAAAGGGCAGCAAGTATTTATAAAACTATTCACGTGGCATCGGACCCATTGTCTCCTTTCAACTCCTTGACAAGGAGGGAAAACTTAGCTGCCTGGAGAAGGCTGTGAGTGGTTCTCAAAAGGTAAAGGGGTAAAGCCAGGCCCATCCCCCTATGCCCCTTCCCACTGTTGTCACCTCAGTGAGGCCAGGACTCTGCAAGATGGCTGCCAGACGGAGCTGGAGAGAAAACTGTCTGTTGTTCTGAGACCCTTGCCCCATGGCTGCCAGAGTCCCTCCACCTTTGGATAAACATCTTCCTAATCCCTCACTCTAGCTTGTCACCCAATAAAGATGTCATTGTTCCAGCATTTTTCTTCCCAAGAACTCAGGATGATTTGAAAAGTAACATTTTGTAAATTCTCCGTGTCTCTAAGAAGTGAAAGGCAATCACATGTCATGTGAGGGAACACTGGAGTGGAAAGGTTAAGAGAAGAACTTAAAACAGGATTCGGGTTTTCCTGACACTCACACCTGGATGTTCACTGCCAGGTTCACTGCTGTGGTTCACTCTGAAAGGTGAAGGACGTCGCACAGCAGCCTAGTAGGGAGTGACGAGGGGGTGTGCCAGCACCTCTCTCAGTGGCCTTGGAATTGGTTAGTCAAGAAGTAATGATTGCACATCTCTGTGAGTGAGGCCAAGCCCCACACCTTGGGGTGCAGAGCAGACATGGGCCCCAGCATTTCACTACTGACAATCCAGCAAGTCTCCTTTCTTATTGTCAGAACTGGTGTATCATTCTGTGTTCTATCTCTCATTCTGGCTCCAGAAATCTAGAAATTGTGATACTTTCTTGAAAAAAGAGGTGCACTGCTCCAAAAAAACACTTCCTAAGTCCCTGCCCCCTACCACAGTGCTTTTCAAAGGGTGTTCCTCAGAATTGTGGGTTCTCAGGGATCTTGGATATGTGTGTGTCTGTGTGTGTGTGTGTGTGTGTGTGTTTGTGTTTGTGTGTCTAGCCCTAACCCTAACCAAGAGGAAATCTAACTTTGTTATTTTCTGTTTTGGGATTCTACATTTAAAAAACCAACTTGATTAAAAGAATCTTTCTTTTTTTTTTTTTTTTTTTTTTTTTTTTTTTTTTTTTTTAATAAATTTTATTGTTATATTCCCCATACAATTGCAGCCCCCCATTCTGACCCCAATCCCTCCCCTCCCGCCCCCGCCCCCCTAAAAGTGTCTCTGGTTCATAGTTTTTTGTTGATTTTGATTTTCACTTTCTTATAGTTATTCATTTTCCTGGTCCCTTATTTAAGTTTTCTAGATTCCTGCTATGAGTGAGACCATCCGGTATTTTTCTTTTTCTTTTTGGCTTATTTCGCTGAGCATGATCCCTTCCAGCGCCATCCATGTTGCAGCAAATTGCATGTGTTTATCTTTTTTGAATGCTGAGTAATATTCCATGGTATATATGTACCACATCTTCTTGATCCAGTCATCTATTTTTGGGCATTTGGGTTGTTTCCAAAGCTTAGCTATTGTAAACAGTGCTGCTATAAACATAGGGGTGCAGGTGCTCTTTGGAATTGATGTTTCTGTGTCCTTTGGGTAAATACCTAGGAGTGGAATTGCTGGGTCATATGGAAGCTCTATGTTTAGTAGGTCCAGAAATCTCCACACAGCTTTCCACAGTGGTTGGACCAGTTTGCACTCCCACCAACAGTGCAGAAGAGTTCCTTTTTCTCCACACCCTCGCCAACATTTGTTGTTGCTAGTTTTTTTAATATGTGCCATTCTCACTGGTGTAAGATGGTATCTCATGGTAGTTTTGATTTGCATTTCCCTGATGACAAGTGATGTTGAACATTTTTTCATATGCCTGTTGGCCATTTGCATTTCCTCTTCAGAGAAGTTTCTTTTAAGCTCTTCTGCCCATTTTTTGACTGGATTATTTTCTTTGTTGTTGTTGAGACTCATCAGCTCTTTGCAGATTTTTGTGATCAGTCCTTTATCATTAGTGTTGGGTGCAAAAATGTTCTCCCAGTTGGTGGGGTTTCTCTTTGTTTTTGTTATTGTCTCTTTTGCTGTGCAAAAGCTCTTTAATTTGATATAGTCCCAGCTGTTTATCTTTGCCTTCACTATCACTGCTTTGGGTGATGTGTCTGTAAAGATGTCTTTGATGTGCAAATCACGTAGTGTTTCGCCTATATTTCCTTCTATATATTTTATGGTTTCAGGTCTTATGTCTAGTTCTTTAATCCATTTTGAGTTGATTTTTGTGTATGGTGTGAGGTGGTGGTCAAGCTTCATTCTTTTGCATGTAGCGACCCAGTTTTCCCAGCACCATTTATTGAACAAACTTTCTTTGCTCCAATGCATAGTCTTTGCTCCTTTGTCAAAGATTAGTTGACCATAAACCTGTGGGTTTATTTCTGGATTTTCTATTCGATTCCATTGGTCTGTATGTCTGTTCTTGTTCCAATACCATGCGGTTTTGATGATTATAGCTTTGTAGTATAGTTTGAAGTCTGGGAGTCTGATGCCTCCATTCCCTTCTTTTTTTTTCAGGAGAGCTTTGGCTATTCGGGGTTTTTTGTGATTCCATATGAATTTCATCAATAATTGTTCTATTTCTTTGAAGAATGACATTGAAATTTTGATTGGAATAGCATTGAATCTGTATATTGCTTTTGGAAGGATGGCCATTTTAATAATGTTTATTCTTCCAATCCATGAGCAGGGGATGTCTCTCCATTTCTTTGTGTCTTCTTCTATTTCTTTTAACAGTGTTTTATAGTTTTCTTTGTATAGGTCCTTTACCTCTTTTGTTAGATTTATTCCCAAATATTTGATTTTTTTTGTTTCAATAACAAAAGGGATGGTCTTTTTGATTTCTTCTTCTTCAGATTTATTGTTTGTGTATAGGAAGGCTACTGACTTTTGCGTGTTGATTTTGTATCCTGCCACTTTACTGAACTGATTGATGAGTTGAATTAGCTTTTCTGTGGAGTTTTTGGGGTTCTCTATGTATAATATCATATCGTCTGCAAATAGTGATAGTTTGACTTCTTCTTTTCCTATTTGGATTCCTTGAATGTCTTTCTCTTGTCTTATTGCCCTGGCTAGGACTTCCAGTATTATATTGAAAAGCAATGGTGAGAGTGGACATCCTTGTCTTGTTCCAGATCTTAATGGAATTGCTTTCAGCTTTTCACCATTGAGAATGATACTGGCTGTTGGCTTGTCATAGATGGCCTTTATGATGTTGAGGTATGTTCCTTGTATCCCAAGAATTTCAAGGGCTTTTATCATGAATGGGTGTTGCACTTTGTCGAAAGCTTTCTCAGCATCTATTGATATTATCATATGGTTTTTATATTTCTTTTTGTTGATGTGTTGGATAACGTTGATTGATTTTCGGATGTTAAACCATCCTTGTGCCCCTGGAATGAATCCAACTTGGTCGTGGTGAATTATCTTATGGATACATTGTTGGATTCTGATAGCTAAAATTTTATTGAGGATTTTTGCATCAGTGTTCATTAGGGAGATTGGCCTGTAGTTTTCCTTTTTTGTGTTGTCCTTGTTCGGTTTTGGTATTAGTGTAATGTTGGCTTCATAGAACGTGTTTGGTATTGTCCCTTCCTTCTCAATTTTTTGGAAGAGTTTGTGAAGGATAGGCACTAATTCGTCTCTGAATGTTTGGTAGAATTCATTTGTAAATCCATCAGGTCCTGGGCTTTTGTTTTTGGGGAGGTTTTTGATTACCATTTCAATTTCGCTAATTGTAATTGGTCTGTTTAGGTGTTCTATTTCTTCTTTATCTAGCTTTGGGTGATGGTAGAGTTGTAGGAATTTGTCCATCTCCTCTAGATTGTTAAACTTGTTTCCATATAACTGTTCATAGTAGTTACTGATTATTCTTTTGATTTCTGCTGTGTCCGTTGTGATTTCTCCTCTTTCATTGATGATCCTGTTTATTTGTGCTTTCTCCCTTTTTTCCTTTGTGAGCCTGGCTAGGGGTTTGTCTATTTTATTGATTTTTTCAAAGAACCAGCTCTTGGTTTCATTGATTAAAAGAATCTTTCTGCTTAAAAAAAAGGGGGGGTGTGACAATCGCAGACTCACGGAATAACAGCACAGCTTTATAGACATTGACCACCAACTGACCTCTCCAAAGGCATAGCCCATAAGATCCCATCCTGAACTTGAACTGTGGTCCCTGTAAACTACCTGCACACAAGCATACCTTGTGCTCGCTACTTCTCTTGTTCCCACTGCTGGCTTACACCTCCACCTGACCGTCTCTCTACTTGTGAACACACACACTTCCCCACCCCCAGCCCTCTCATTTTTCAAGATCCCGGTCTCATGGCAGGCTCTCTCCATAACTTTGCCCCCAGGAATTTGCACATATTTCACATGTCATGCCATATTTATCTATTTGAGGTCTGCCCCTTGCTCCCACCCCATCCCCACACTAAATTAGACCCAAGGACTGGTTTCTGGGTCTAAGCCCGTACCCCAGTGCCTGCAGAGTTGTCCTCAATGAATATTTGTAGTCTTCAGACTAAACTAATGAGGCCAGAATTTAGCGACTAAAATTTATTCAACATAATCCATGCTGTAAAATGCCGAAAGATGTAGTAAATGAATTGGCTTGATGCTGGTTTTTTTTTATGATTTCCAGTATCTTCATCAAATTAATTCAGGGATTTAATCTAAAAAGTTCATCTTCGAGACCATCATCAGACCACAGAATTAATTTTACAGGTCTTCTTCTTCTATTTTTTTAAGGATTAATGGTAACCCTTTTTATCTTTTGTGTCTGTTGAACCTTAGAAAAAAGTTATTTTAACAGCACTAAAGAAATGAAAGTCACTATATTTCATAAGTTTTAGCCTGTGATTTTTATCAACATAGTGATGTATGTTTGTAGCTGAGTTTACATCAAAAATTATTCTTGGGGCCTTCTTGAATGAATTATGGCAAAGAGAGAGAGTCTAGAAGTAGATAAGGCTTTTGATTTCTGCAATATATTTCCTTTTTCATGTTTTTATCTCTCATAACACAAGTGTCTTGCCGAAGAGTGGAACGTGTGACCAACTGGAATAATTTAGTTGTGAAAACAGAGGAGACATGTTATTAAACAGCCTTCTTTACAAAAAGGCATTAAGTGGTGGGAGGATAATGAAGTTGTCTCGGTCTTACTTGAGACATGTTTGTCAGAATTTTGAACAGAAAAGAAATGGTTTTTAAAACCTTCGAATATGGCCAGTTTGCCGTGTTTGTTGAGAAAGCCGCTGTCAAACCATTAATTTGGTCGTCATGAGGAACACAACTCAAGTTTAATTGATGCCATATCCAAAAAGTATGTGAATAGCTGACTTGGCAAAGGGACCGAGCCTCCGCGCGCCTGCCGTGAAACACATAATTACATGAGGCGTGGAGTCAGGAAGACCAGACTCTGCAGCCCTTTTCCGCAGATAGCTGTTCCGTGGCCCGCGTCCTTCCCCTAACTTCTCGCTCTCAGGCTGTGTGCTCAGAGGGAAGATTTATTGCTGTGTGACTGTGAGTGTTTAAGGACCTGGAACTTAATGACTAAATAGGTACGTGCCTTAAAGAAATTGTGTACCTATAAGTATGGACTCTTACAAGAGTGAGTGGTTCAGAGAAATCTGTGTTTCAAAAACCCTGGGAAATGAAGATTTCTAGATGAAAACAAAACAAAACAAAAAGCTGCACGCTGCCATTATTATTCAAGTCAGTGATTTTCCGGTCTGTTTTTCCACTCCTTAGGATATCTCTTGTTATTTTGAAGGATGTCACAAACCTCTAAAAGATGAATTAATTTTATTTCATTTTAACTGAACAAAGATGTGTAGAGTGCATAGGGGAAGGGAACGTTTCCGTATCAGAAACTACCATGATTAAATTGTCTCAGAGAAGTCATTTTCCATCCTTAGACGGGTCTAGACATGGGTTTTGAATGCAGTGGACTTTCTTTTTTAAGTGCCGGCCTTGAATTCTAACACTGAGACAAAAGCCAAGGGACCTTTTTGTGCAACGAGCACCCATCAGAGACTCGGGCCGAATTTAAATAAAGTACCAGGCTCAGCCAGGCCAGGCCTGATTTCATCATGAAAAGGTTGTACAGGTTTAGTCTTTAGAGGAAGCAGTCTACCATTAAGAAATCAGATTTAAACCTTAATAAAGTAGCTGTCATCTTTATAGCTGAAAAGAGCTCTGTATCTCAATTAAGTATAGATAATATAAAACCTTAAGGAAGCAACACAACAGAGGTAATCTGATTATATTCTCGCAATATTATAATCTAAAGGAAATCTGATTCTGTTGATGCTGGCTATGTTAGTGGGGATTGTTTATTTTTTTGTTCAAAACAGTTTGGATCTAGGGTAGAAACCCCTCAGGATTCACTGTTCAACCCTGGTGAGTAGAACCTACTGGATATTTGGGGTGAGATTCAGCGGAGGTTATGACTTAAGCTACCTGGGCTTCTTGGTGACCTCCTGTTTCAGTGAATCTCTCTTTTCATAAGTACTTGACAAAATCTGTAAAGTAGTGTATTTAATTTACTAATTAAATTAAAGCTACTGAATAATGATTTGTCCACATTGATTTAGCTTAAATAGAAAAGATCAGCATTGTTGTGATCTTTAGCAACCTTAATGGCCGAGCCAGTTAGACACAAAGGCCTCTTGTGTTTTATAGGTCAGAAGTACATAGGTAAGCCCCGGCTGTAATTGAATTGCCTGCTCTGCACCCTGCAGTTGCAGATTTCCTCTGCCTTCCCATTCCATTGTTGCACTGGGGCTTAAGAGAATGTTAACGTGGTAATAGGCACAGGGCCTTCCCCATTATACGTCTTGCTATCGAGCGGTTCTGCATGACTAGTTAAAGAAGATGGCAAGAAGATTAATGAAAGCAAGGCTAATACAGAAGGGGGTACTTTTGCAAGACTTCTACCGAGGAGATATTAGAGCTGAACCAGAGCTTGGCTTTTTCTTTATCCTGTGACCTTTGAACCTGCCTTACTGTTGAGAGCTGCCAGGGAAGTCGACATTTTGATTGATGTTGGTACACGAGTCAGTCTTTCCCATTGAATTCCACATCTGCACGAAAATAGCTTTTCCAGCAGAATTCATACTGGCTAGAAGTGATAGCCAAATTGATGGCTGAAATGCTTTTATGTAGTTTTCATTTAAACCTAAAGGTATTTGATGGTTTAATTCAGTGTCCAGTTTTCATAGATTATAAGCATTCACTTATATGTCCTTAATGGGTTCATCAGCTCAGAGTGGAAGACTGGTATTAAGAATGCTCAGAGGTTTGCAAAACTAGCTCCAAGCAGGCTTTATGGGGGAGTAGAAGCAGTCATCAAATAAACCTACACCATCCTTAAAAAAAGGAAAATCAGACCGAAGGCTTGGGCAAACTAACTTTGAAGCTTTTATCAAGAAAGCAAAGCCTCTTGTTTGTAGAAAACTATGGCTAGGCAAGCCTGATGCCTCGCCTCTGCTCCCCACCTGAATCCCAGTCAAAGGCTCTTGGTCTTCCTGGTTGCTGGGTTCCCTGACCTTGTCCTTGGGACACTAGCGTTCCATCTGCAGGATTGTTGTGACTGCATACAAGAGCGCCCTGTGCAGATACAGACCTCTTTGTGCTTATGGAACTGCAGGTCTTGAATGTGTGTCTGCCCGTGTGTGCATCCCCAGCCTTTCTCCTGACAAAGAGAGTGGGTTAAGTGGCAGGAGGACTCAGATTTCGTTACTAAAACTGACTTGGGCACTCCCCAGCCCATACATTGAATCCTCTGACCACCTTTCGCACATACTATTGTGTGATGGGCATTCCAGTTCCTAAAGGAGGCAGTGACCAGGAATTTTGTCATGTTCGTTAGATGCTGTGAGAATGTGAAAGGGCACCGAGGCGGGGTGAGCCATCACTGGATGAAAGCACCACAGCCCGAGTGAGTGGGGGTGGCTATGGCCATGCTGGCATACTGTAGGCCCAGAAGCACTGCGTTCATGCTCACATGGGCCCAACAGCCCATCCTCGGGCCCTCTGATTCCCAGGAGGTCCGGGCACTCCAAACACTAGGTGGGCAAGCTGTGTTGTAGTTTTATTCTCTGACAAGACGTATTTCATACGTACCAGATCAAATACGGTAAGTACGGCTCGATTACAGAACACAACGGACTCTAACATATTAAATGCCCCAGTTATTGAATTGCCTTTTCATAAGAGTACTCTGGAGCACAATCAGGAGCAGGCAGTGCCTCATCCTTTTAACAGATATGTTTCCTAGCCCTATTAAAAGGGGTCTTCATCTATCCTGTCAAAGGGAGTCTGCTGGGGTTTTTTAGTTTAATTACACTATCCAATTAAAACTCCTTGCTGCATTTGGATGCGCCTCTCCTTGGGCCTGAGTGGATATGACATTTACAAGGCTCGCCTTTCAAGCAGACAATAGTGTGATTGATGAGGTGCACGTTCAGTGAAGGAGGGAGTGCCTGTGGAAGTGCTGCTTAGTGCATTTTGATTTATTTATCATCTCCTTCCAAAACAAGGGAGCTGTCGGGGAGATGGGTTTAGGCAACCAGGGGGACCACCTCAATTTTTCCAAGTGTGTGGGAGGGAAAGACCGGGGGCATGCCACAGGATAAAGGTGGAAAAAAACTATAAGCCTGGGACCGCTTGCATCACCTATTGCTAGGCTGCATTTTTAGGTGCTCTGACCCAGTTTGGTTTCCAGTAACCTCAGGTTGTGATCTGCTGTTAAATAGGCCATCACTGTGTTTCAACAAAGTTTCCTGGGACTGGATAATATTGTCCAGGCCCCTGAGAACAGAGCCTCTGGGAGCCAGACCAGCCTGTGTCCCATTCACTGACCTGGTCGTTATTAACTGACATCTGACGTTGGCACTTGGCATGCTTATTTGTGCTTCCAGCTGCATCCTCTAGAAATCCAGTAGCTTCTGTCCCGGGGCTAGTGAATGCTCAAAAATTCCCCAACTCTCCCTGGGTGCAGTGATCATTTAAAAGGAAATTTTTTAAAAATTGCTTCCAGAATTCTGAATTGGCCAAGAACAAGTGTGGCTCTTCAACAAAGAGTTACAGAGGCACAGGGAGACCTTCTCGAGGTTATAATGAAAAGGCAAACCCACATCTTGTTCTTTTTTTTTTTTTTTCAAAGATTTATTTGTTTATTTATTCAAGCACTGGATACAGTCAGAAGCGCGGGAGGGTAAGAGAATTCACCAGAGCCAGAGCAGGGAGCAGAGCAGGCAGAAGGACTGAAGTACACTGCTGAGGGGAGCAGCGGGCGGCAGGAGAGGTCTGCGCGCCATGTGGGACCCTCCTCTGGTGGCCTGGGAGCAGCCGGGGATCGAACCGGCACTGCAGAGGCTGCGGGCAGCTTTGCAACCCAGCGCTCAACTGCTGCGCCACCGGGGAGGCCCCACATCTTGTTCTTAAACTGCAACTGCTGTTGATCCTTAGCCTGTGATAGACGGGACCAGTGTGCTTGTCCTGTGGCTTTGGTGCAATGGTCTCTGGAAGGGTCAGTTCTCTGAATTTAAAAGTCAGGAGATTCTACTCTGAACCAGCAGATGATAAGAACACACCTCCAATGTTCATTGTCAGGTCCCACAGTCACCCATAGTAACCACCAGGAGCAGGTGCACTATAAATGTCTGAAGAAAAGTGGTTGGTACTGAGATACTCAGTGGGTTTTCTGTAAACTGTTATTACAATAATTTGTTTGTGTTCATTGAAATATTGATATTTATTAAAGTGGAAAACATTTGAGGGGCATTGACTTTTTCCTCCTGAGAGAAACCATCTTCTTGCAATGAAGTTTCCGCTTAGTGATTGACTTGGGCTTCATGAACCCATAATAAGAAAACAGTTATCTAGGTATAGGAGAAATTTTGCTTACATTTGCCTTTTCCTAGATTTTTATTTCCATTTCCTCCAGTTCTCTCTTGATGTTGACATTGGAAGAGATCCTAGTTAAGAGGGAAAAGGAGAAAGACTAATTAAAGTAAAAATCAAAATCAACAAGCAACTGTAAGCCAGAGACACACTATGGGGAGTGGAGGTTAGGAGGGATTACGGTCAAAATAAGGGGGGAGTGGGAATTGCATGGGGATTATAACCAAGATGAAAAAGCATATATTGTGCAAAAATGAAAAATGATGTAAAAAGAAGTATTAAAAAAAAAAGAAGAGGGAAAAGGAGGAGAGACAGTGAACTATGGTGGAGGATGATGGATGCTTTTGTGGTGGGCAAACTATGGTGACCATACCCGAGGGGAGAAGCCCTACATTGCGAAAAAATAAACAAGGCTGGTTTTTAAAATAAATAAATAATGGGCCTCCCTGGTGTTGCAGTGGTTGAGCGCTGGGTTGCGAAGCTGCCCGCAGCCTCTGCAGTGCCAGTGCGATCCCGGGCCACTGGGCGAGGGTCCCAACATGGCACGAAGACCTCTCCTGCCGCCCACTGCTCCCCTCAGCAGTGTACTTCGTCAGTCTGCCTGTTCTGTTCCCCGCTCTGGCTCTGGTGAATTCTCTCACCCTCCCACACTTCTGACTGTACCCAGTGCTTGTATAAATAAATAAATCGTTAAAAAAAAAAAAACACACTTTAAAAAATAAATAATTAATTAATTAATTAAAAAGAAGAAGACAAGGGCAGGAGACCATTCCCTACTGAAAAACTCTGTGAGAGATTTCTCAGCTAGATAAATGATGGGGAGAATCTGTCTTCTTTGCCTCCTGCCAAGCTCCAAGTTGTGTTTTCATAATAAATGGGATTCTTGTATTTTAAGTTATTCGTATAAACATGGAAAAAGTAAGTCATTCTTTCATTAAAATCAAAATGTGTATTGCTTGCTAAACTTCTATTGGCAGCTTTCAGGACAGAGTAACTGCTACCTGGTTAGCCCTTCTATCATAAACGACGAGAAAATGGCACAAAATATAAGAAACTGTTTTCAGATATTGGAAAACAGCTCGGGCCTCTGAGCCCTGAGAGTAGGGAAATAAATAGTGAGACCCTATCCCTTCAGTTTTGTTCCAGGGTTTCCCAAGAAGAGTGCAAGAGTGTCACCAAAGTGGGAGATGGCAGAGCTAGGGGAGGCTGAAACCACTGAAATTTGCAAAATAGATAGGAGAAAACAAAACTAAGAAAGAGCTCCAGACAGAGGTTCTGGAATCCTTTGCTGAATACTAAATCCTTTGTTGTACACGCCTGCAGTGGGACTTCATGAGGCTGGTCAAAGAACAGGGTAAACCAACGAGACCAAAAAGGGGGAGTATCTACAGGTGTTCAGTGTTGACTCCAGAAAAGCCGTATCTTAGGAGTCCAGCTAAACTCTCTGTATATTAAAGACCACTCTAGTCATTGCCTAAGAAAGCTTTAAAAGGAGTCTTGGACTATGCAATGGAGCAAAGAAAGTTTGTTCAATAAATGGTGCTGGGAAAACTGGGTTGCTACATGCAAAAGAATGAAGCTTGACCACTACCTCACACCATACACAAAAATCAACTCAAAATGGATTAAAGAACTAGACATAAGACCAGAAACCATAAAATACATAGAAGGAAATATAGGCGAAACACTACGTGATTTGCATATCAAAGACATCTTTACAGACACATCACCCAAAGCAATGATAGTGAAGGCAAAGATAAACAGCTGGGACTACATCAAATTAAAGAGCTTCTGCACAGCAAAAGAGACAGTAACAAAAACAAAGAGAAACCCCACCAACTGGGAGAACATTTTTGCACACAACACTAATGATAAAGGACTGATCACAAAAATCTGCAAAGAGCTGATGAGACTCAGCAACAACAAAGAAAATAATCCAGTCAAAAAATGGGCAGAAGAGCTAAAAAGAAACTTCTCTGAAGAGGAAATGCAAATGGCCAACAGACATATGAAAAAATGTTCAACATCACTTGTAATCAGGGAAATGCAAATCAAAACTACCATGAGATACCATCTTACACCAGTGAGAATGGCACATATTAAAAAAACTAGCAACAGCAAATGTTGGTGAGGGTGTGGAGAAAAAGGAACTCTTCTACACTGTTGGTGGGAGTGCAAACTGGTCCAACCACTATGGAGAGCTGTGTGGAGATTTCTGGACCTACTAAACATAGAGCTTCCATATGATCCAGCAATTCCACTCCTAGGTATTTACCCAAAGGACACAGAAACATCAATTCCAAAGAACACCTGCACCCCTATGTTTATAGCAGCACTATTTACAATAGCTAAGCTTTGGAAACAGCCCAAATGCCCAAAAATAGATGACTGGATCAAGAAGATGTGGTGCATATATACCATGGAATATTACTCAGCATTCAAAAAAGATAAACACATGCAATTTGCAGCAACATGGATGGCGCTGGAAGGGATCATGCTCAGCGAAATAAGCCAAAAAGAAAAAGAAAAATACCGGATGGTCTCACTCATAGCAGGAATCTAGAAAACTTAAATAAGGGACCAGGAAAATGAATAACTATAAGAAAGTGAAAATCAAAATCAACAAAAAACTATGAACCAGAGACACTTTTGGGGGGGTGGGGGCGGGAGGGGAGGGATTGGGGTCAGAATGGGGTGTTTGCAATTGTATGGGGGAATATAAAAATAAAATTTATTATTAAAATAAATAAATAAATAATAAATTAAAAAAAATAAAAGGAGTCTTGGAAGGATCAAACTGACCTACAAGTAAATTAACTGTCTGCCAGAATAAGGCCTCTAAGTTTGACCCAAAAATGCCAACATCCCATGATGTAATGTTTATAGTGTCCAGCACTCAATGAAAAATTACTAGACAGGCAAAGGAGCAGGGAAATATATCCTATAACCAGGAGGAAAATCCCAGAAGCAACCAGAAATGGCTAAGATGACAGAATTATCAGATCAATTTAAGTAAAGTTAAAATAACTATATAAAGCCAATCAAAGACAAAATAACTCAAAAAGAAGTGGAAACTATTTTCAAATGAGCCAAATGAAAATTTTAGGCCTGGGAAATAAAATACCTGAATAAAAAAAATTAACTGGTGGGAGCAGATTACAAGAAAAGGTCAGTGTGTTACCTGTGCGTACATAACAAGTAGCCCCACAACTCATTGACTTAATATTTATTATCTCACAGTTTTTTGGGTCAGGAATCCAGCACAGGTCCTTTCGGTGGGACCTTTAGCTCAAGGTCTCTTTGCAGCCTACATAGTATCAGCCAGGGGTTCAATCCTCTTAGGGTTCAGTCAGGCAGGACCTGCTTCTAAGTTCAGAGAGTGGGGCCTGGCAGAGTTTATTTCCTTGAGAACCTCAGTTCCTTGCCACCTTGGTCTCCCCCTAGGGAAGATGTCCTCTAGCTTATCAAAGTAACCAAGAGCAGGAGAGTGCTGGCCAGGAAGGAGTGAGTCTTATATAAACTCATCTCAGAAGTGGCAGCCTGACACTTTTACTCTGCTTTATTTGTCACAAGTAAATCACTAGGTCTTGCTCACAGACAAGATAAGGAGATTGCACAAAGGTGAAAAGCAGGCGGTGGGAACACTAGTCACCATTTCAGATTCTGCCCACCAGTCAGTGAGCTTTCTACTTCAGGGCAGGATGACAGGAACTATTCCAATCTATGCACACACAGAAGAAAATGGGTGAAAGGAAGAGAGAGTCTGTGGGATAATATCAAGTGTTCTGATATGTGTGTAATTGACAGCTCAGAGATGGAGGAGAAAACTATTCCAGGTTTGATTACAAATTCCACCAATGTGGGAAACCCAACTGAGTCCAAAAAAGGAGAAATACAGGGAAAAATACATGAAGGCACATCATGATTAAATTGCTGAAAACTAGTGGTAGAAAAATCTTAAAAGCAGCCAGAGAAACAAAGAGAAAGAATATTGCTGACTAATCATCAGAAATAATGCAATCTGAGAAACAATGGAAAGGGATCTAAGCAAACAGCCCTCCAGAACTCTAAATTCCACAAAAGAGCCCTTCAGAATTGAAGGTGAAATAGACATTTTCAGACATTCAGAGGATGAAAGCATTTATCACTATTAAACTTTTACTACAAGAGATATTAAATCTTTGTAGGGGAAAAAGATTATAGATAGAAACCCAGGTCTACACAAAGAAATCAAGAGTGTTCAAAGTATCACCATTGGCAACTCTATGGAATGACCCAGGAACAGAGACATAAGCCAGAGATCTCTTCGAGCAGGCCTTTGCCAACTGTGGCTGCAGGCTGAACCCAGCCTCCACCCATTCCCAGGTGGCCTGTGCGCCAAGAACATTGCAGTTGCTTTGATGATAAGGAATACTGACTCTGAATCCCATTTAAGCAAAATGTCATCACTCCCTCCAAATACAATAATGCTGTCCTTATTAGTAGACCTGTACTACCCCCCCATAATACACTTACTATATTTTGAACTCTGCCAGTTAAAAAATGTGCAGCTTTTTCTGTCATTACATAGTTTGTATAAAATATCCTTAAGTTTGACTCTTGTCCTGCAAAGCCTAAAATATTGACTGTCTGTCCCTTGACAGGAAAGGGCCACTTGTCTTAGGTAGAAAAACGGAGCCTGCCACTGTGCCAGGCTGTGTCTGAAGCCCTCTGTGTGTACCGTTTCGTTCTTGCAGCAACTCTATGAGGCTTTGTATACTTACAGAATTCTAGAAGTATGGATTTTATCCTAGGGTTATTTAATCCTAGCAGCAACTCTGAGATGACATTATTCCTGCTTTATAAGTGAGGAAACTGAAGCAAAGTTGCAGAACATGTCCACAGTTACATATAAACAGTAATAGAGGCTTTTATTCCATTGTCAGTTCTGCCATTGACACGTAGCCACAGCACTTAAACATCTGTATTTTTTTGATGGAAGAGTATCCCTAGCCCTGCTTGAGATTCTACAAAATCTTATTTGTTATAAATTTGAACCAGGCTTGGTTATCTGGGTTTTTTTTTTCTTCCAAAAGTCTATTAAATGCAGAAAATTGGAAAAAGAAAGAAGGAAGGACTGAACCTCATAAGGACAGTGGGAAATGAAAATCGACGAGATGACCAAAAATGAAACAAAACGAAAACTATTAAAAAACAATCTAAGCGCAGCAGTGTGGCAGTATGAGCTGTTGTGCGACGAGGCCTAGAACCTTCTGCAACCCTAAGGAAATCATAATATTCAGATGAACAAGATAACATCGTGACTGATCTTCCTAGTACAGGAGGAAAAGTTTTAATATGGAATTATAATGCTTAAAATGGTGGGGGGAGTTATGTTGCTCAAAGGTCACCATAGCTGTCTGCGCTGAGGATTCTGGATAAATGAGGTTTCATAGGATGTAACTTGACCTCTCAGGAGCATTTGCAAGCTCAATCTTGTCACAAACTAAAGACGTAACTTCCAGATACAGAACTCGTCCACATTTCTGAAAGCTGGAGAGTAAAACTTAGCCAAGAGTTAGTTGCTGAAATGCCAGATGATATTTTGTTAGAATAAGCTACACATAAATCGAAGCATCAAAAGACCCCATAAACCATTGTTCTTCATTCATTTCCTGCAGTACGAATTAGCCATATCTGCCATATGTGGGGGTAGAACACTTGTGCCAATGAAAAGCACTTGTGTGCTGGTTTGAGTTGCAAGCTGAACTAACCATTTATTTCACGAAATGCCATTTTTATTTGAAAGAATGACTCACAAGTAATTGTTCAAACTTCAGTACTTAGCAGATGGTTTCTTGAAAATGAAGGAAGTGAGCCTGTCATTTCAAGGGAAACAAGTGCTAGTATTTGCTGCCAATGATGAAATTCAAGCTTTCAGGTGAAAATTAGAATTTTGGAAAACTTGTATCTGTCACTATGAGCTTGGCTTCTCATTGCTTAAAGACTTCTCTGATGAGATCAGTGGTGATATTAATGAATGTGATTTTTTTGCTATCGTATAATGAAATGTGTCAACATTTGAAAGACCTGCATTACTCAGCAAACCAATATTTTCCAGACTACTGCATGTTACAAAATCATGCAAGAGTAAAAGATTCATTCGAAATGCAAGACAGACCAATAGGTTTTAATGTAACAGAATACAAAAAGTTTATTAATGTGGTTTTAGATTCCACATCGCAACAAATCTTTAAGAAACTACCGTTTATCAAATTTGATACGGTATCAAAGAACATTTGCAAGAAAGAATATTAAAACAGGCCTCCCTTTTCCAAAAACATCTCTCTGTGAGGCTGACTTTCCTTCATATGCTCCAACCAAAAAACATTTATCACTGTAGAGTAAATGCAGAAACACAAAGGATAATCCAGCTGTTTTCTATTAAATAAAATACTAAAGAAATTCCAAATATATAAAATAACAGCCAGTCTTTTCATTAAACCTTCTCTATTCAAGAAACATAAAGGTTTTTTCCATTAAAAAATGTTAACTTTTGATGCAGGTTTGTTTTTTTGCGAATGAACATTTTTTAATCTCTGTTTTCTAATAAATATAATAGATACAATCCACACAAGCAAAAGCTTTTTAGACTCCTCATTAATGTGAAAGAATTCTGAGACCAAAAAGTGTGAGAACTGCTGATGAAGGGTCTTGAAAAGCATCTTATGAAGCTTAAACTTAAAGGCCTCCCTGGTGGCGCAGGAATTAAAGTCTCAGCGCTGTCACCAGCCACTGAGGCATGAGTTCAATCCCCCACCAGGGAGCTGACCTACATGGCGCAGCAGATCTCTCCTGTCTTGCCCACTGCTCCCCTGAGCAGTGTATTTCAGTAGATCTACCTGTTCTGCTCCCCACTCTGTCTCTGGTGAGTCCTCTCACCCCCCGCATCTCTGACCTACACTCCAGTTCTTGTGTGCATACGTAAATAAAAATAAATCTTTAAAAGAAAAAGAAGCATGAACTTTAGACAGCTCTTCTCCCAAGACTTCCCATCTGTGTCTGTACGGGTGGCTCTTTTTCTCCTTTTCCTAATAAATCTGTTCTTTTAAAATGTAAAAAAAAAAAATTTTAATTGAACTCTATTTTGAGGACAATAGGAAAAGAAACACTGCAGGTTTTAAGTAGGTGAGTGACATAGCCAGAGCCGTGTCCTAAAGGAATGGCTTCTGTGGGAGCTCTTCAGATCTGAGGAGGACAGGCCAGTAGGAACGCCCAGAGCCTGCTGAAGGGGTGGAAGAGATGAAAACTATTTAGGGGACCAAATGCCAGGAGCCTGGCTGGATGAGTGGCAAGGCTGCCAGCTGAGCTGAGGGCAAATATTGGTGTCTGTTCTGGGTGTGCTGCCCTGTAGGCCGGGTGAAGTGGCAGCTGCACTCTCTAGTTGGCTCTGAAACTGCAGGAAGGCCTCGGCCCGATACCTACTCTGGATCATCGGCATGAGTAGAAATCAAAACCTAGATGGCAAGCCTGACAGAGGAGAAAGGTAGCATTTGGAAGAGGTGAGGGTGGAAGAAAGGCCACGGGGGTGAGCACCATGTAAGAGACAGAGGAAGGACCAGGAGGAAACCCCAGAAGCTGACTGGCAGGAGAAGTCGAGTGAAGAAGGGGCTGTGGCTCCATGGAAAGAGAGGACTTCTAGGAGCGGTGTCAAGTACAGCTGAGAAACTGAGTCAATGCCGAGAAGTACTTCCTGGGTCTGTCAATGTAGTGTGACCTTAGCAAGAGTGTTTTCAATAAATTGGAGGAAGAAGGCGAATCACATTGCATGGGAGTTTTTATAACCAGAGAGCCTTCATTATGTCCACAGGAAAGTGCCAAAGAGAGAGGGGGGGTTGAAAGATCCAAGCAGTGAGAGTGGGCCAGACAGCCCCTGCTGCAGAGGTCAGAGGTCACTACAGTTCCCTGGCCTTTGCCATGATGGGTGTGGCGGAAGGAGTTCCAGCCTTTGCCAGTTGACTTGCCTTGAACTGGAGCTTCCAGTGGAGACTGGACAGCTGAGGCTTGGGAGGGAGCCCCAACTCTGACCTGTGAGCAGGCTGTGTCAGAAGGGACCCTCCTTTCACGCAATAATCTCTGTTCCTCTGGCGGTGGAAATGTGGGCGCCCTTTTCACAGGATAGTGTACGCTGCTGTCCCCATGTGTGACGCTCGAAGCTTTTTCACAGTGGCCACTGCTGTGAATTGACCAGAGGAACCTCTTTTTTTCAGCACAGCCTCTTGTATAAGTTAAAATTCATAACACAGAAGATAAATTGCAGCACATGAGCCCAAACGGCTCCACTTCTGACATTTACGCTGCTAATTAGTTTCTGCTTGGTGTTACCTTTCATCTTCTCTGTTTTACTTTGAGGAAAGTACATAAATGTAAGCACATTTTCACATATCCAGACTTGGACTTCAGTCCTCAGAAGCAGTTGTAGTGTCGTGTCTGCCCCAGCGTGGGACCAGCCCTGCGATGCCGCATTTTATACGCCATTGTATCGCGTTGATAGCTGCAGCTCTGGGAAAGCGGGTCTGCTCAAAGGAGGCCCAGTTAAAAATGAAATCTTCAAAATAATGAGCATCTTATCTTCAAACAGCAGGCCCAGCACTGCCCACTGGGCACCCACCATCTCCAAGAGCTCCTGAGAAACTGATGCGCCCCCAGGGTGAGCCTGGGCTTCTGTGGGGACCACGCCTTGCCAAGGCCCCACCGCTAAATTCAGGAGAGCAGGAATTTCATCTGAGCCTGTGGCTCCCGAGCTCAGGCTTTTGTCCTGCCTTGATTTCCAAACAGTTGAATAATCCAAACAAATGATTTGAACTAATGAGAACGTTGGACTTGGCATTTTCTTTTAAATCATACTCGTACATTTTTTTTTCTCAGCCAACATCTACAGTTAGATGTTGGCTCCTTCCCTATGAAAAGCACTGATATTCTTGGAATTTTCCAGGGTAACCTGTCCACCTCGGATTCCCTCAAACACCCCAGAACAGATGCCCGGGGGCGCTGCGGCTGAGGTGGTCATTGGCCGCCTCTTCCCCTGCCAGCGGAAGTGAGCGCGAGGTGGCGAGGACCGAGAAGGCGATAGGCCCTTCCTTATTCCAGGTTCTTAATCTGCTCGGTCAGAGTGGAAATGCCCGGGCTCCCCCCCTTCCCAGACACCCCTGGTGGAAATTCACCTGGGCGCTCAATCACTCATGTTTATTGATAGATTTGTTTCCAGCAAGAGGTCAATTAACTTGTTACACTTAAATATATAGGTTTTGGACGGGGGAAATTATACAAGTGTGGATTCTGCTTATTAGCTGTTACTCTGTGTAAAAGAATCCCCAAGTCCTGCCAACTTTGCCTTCTCGGGAGTTCTCAAGCCACTCCCTCGCTCACAGCCTGTGTCCGTCTAGCTCCAAACCACACATCCCACTTGGATGAGTGTGGCAGCCCCTCTCCCTGCCCGCAGGCCCTGGGGAGCCAGCGTGAGTACCCGCAGGCATAGCTGGGCCACTTACCGCACTGCAGAGCTTATAGCCCTCAGCTGGCGACTCCACGGCCGGTCCTTTGCACCTGCCCACGGCACGCGACCCCCCGCAGGCCCCCACTAGCCCTGCGCCCTGAGCATTGGTCCCCACGCTGTCCTTACCCTGTTGCATCCTCTTCTACCAACTCACTCCGCCTCTAGACTGCTCAGGGGTCAGAGAGCTCTCCCCGTGGCCCACCGCTTCCACTGGGGTCCCCCAGCTGCTCTCCTCGCTTACTTTTTTTTTTTAAGATTTATTTATTTATTTATTTATACAAGCACTGGGGTACAGTCAGAAGCGCGGGAGGATGAGAGAATTCACCAGAGCCAGAGTGGGGAGCAGAACAGGCAGAGTGATGAAATACACTGCTGAGGGGAGCAGCGGGCATGGCAGGAGAGGTCTGCGCGCCATGTGGGACCCTCGCCGGCAGCCAGGGATCGAACTGGCGCAGCAGAGGCTGCAGGCAGCTTTGCAGCCCAGTGCTCAACCGCTGCGCCACCAGGGGAGGCCCTCTCCTCGCTTACTTTTAATACTTACCAGGCTTGACTCTCGATGTTCATTTCTCTGGCCTACCCGCCGGCCTGTGTGCTTGTCAGGACCTGAGCTGGGTGACACGGCCCTTCTGGCCACCCAGCAAAACCGAGGGAGCCCTAAGGTGCGGGAGAGTTTCCTCTCGTGGCGCGTGGACCCCATGCCCGGGGCCCCAGCACCGGTGAAGGCGTGGCTCTGAGCCTGGGGTTGTACGTAGAGTGCTCCCTCGCCACTCCTCCCACAGAGCCCCCCCCCCCCGTTATTCACATCCGTGACTCCAGCTGTCACAGAAGGGCTGGTGCATTGAAAATGCGAGTGCTCCGCTTTCTCTAGGCAGCACGAAGGCTTCACCGGAAAGGACAAGTCAGAGGCTAGAGTCGGGGGTGGGGGGAACCTCTCATCATCGCAGTCTGTGTCGCTCTTCCTTGGGGTCTCTGGAATGAGTGCTGAGGACAGGCAAAAGGCACACGCCACCCCCTGCGCAGCCAAATACAGAAGGTGCGGTGTTTTGTGGTCACCTGGCCAGACTAGCCTTTCAGGGGACTTGGCTTAGGACGGTTCTTGTCCATCTGACTTACGCAGATGAACTGCGGGCCTCCCCTCTGAGCCCGCAGCGGTGCAGGGATTCCTTCCAGAGGCTCCCAGGCCTGTGCAAACTGCAGCTCGCATATGCTGTGGGTAGGTTTGGCTCTGCCTGAAGGTTTTCAGCGGTGACTCGGTTATTAAGGTGAACACGTTACAGCATCTTGAGGTTTGGTTTTGTTTGTCAGTGACGAGCGGGAGCAGGTGGTGTGGACAGTCCATGAGATCACTTATCAAGGTGCTCAGTGAACCCCGAAGCTTCGGGTCTACGGGCCTCCCTAAGACCTTCTGGTCCTTTTTAGCCCGGGGCCCTGGTGTCTGTGTTTGTCACAGCCAGGTGTCAGCAGTAAGGCCTCCTGGAGGGGGCGTCTGTTTGTCCTTCACAGCCCTGTGACCTTCATAGATGGCTCTGCTTGGTCACAGCACGGCCCAAACGATGTCTGCATTGTTCTTCCACGCAGTGACATCACCACCAAGACTGTCGTCCTGAGACGGAGCCTGTGAAAATAAAGGCACACGCACACACGTACATGTATGCAGATAAATCTATGTGAGATTCACTTTCTGATCAGAAACAGGTAATTTATATATTAACAGGATGATTAGCTTCCGGCGAAGGATTCTAACATTTTATTTAGTACCTTGATTTAGAATCAGGCTAAATTTGTCAAGTGACTGAAAGTGACATTTTTCAGAAATTATTAGCTAATTTTTTCAAAATGGAATTTATAGTCACAATTAGTATATCATAATGATGTTTTCAGGATAAAATACCCATAGCTCCACTTTTCTGGCCACAGAAAGTACAACATATATCAGTTTATTTTTGGAGATCTGAAGAATTAGCTCCTGTAAATAAAGTCCCCAAGAAGATTTCTCCGGGAAAGAGGTGAACTTACAGGAATGTGGGTGATATATTATTAATTAATAACTATGACCAGTCATCGCTTCAATTAGAAGAACAGAGATGAGAAGGCCTAATAGAAGGATATGCTGAATTTTAATCTTGCAAGCCCTGAGGTCTCCAGAGCCAACTAGGGAGATGGTCTCTGGGGCTCTTGGCGGAGGCCTCTGTGTTGGGGACCCCTCCTGCTGCTCTTTGGCCTGGGAGTGCTTGCTGAGCACTGCCCACCTGCGTTTCCAGGTGGTGGCTGGGAGCAGAAACCAGCTGAGAATCGCTTAAGGAGAAAGAGGACTGTCTTGAGGACCGTGAGCCTCCCAGAAGCCAAGGGCTTCGTATGCTGATGGGCATGTGGTTCTGTTTCCAGAGGGAATGAGAGGCCAGAGCAGAGGGAGCCGACCTGGCTGCAGGTGTCATGAGCCAGCAGGTCTCTGTGCCTGCAGTGTAGGAGGCCACACAGCAGGTGCCTAGAAGGGTAGCTGTGAAGCCACCCAGGGAGGCGATGGCAGGCCTGGAGTCATTAAGGATCAGCAGATCAGACAGGTCAGCGAGCGAGGACATGCCGGGGTAGGGATGGCCGGCCTGTGGCCTGTGTGGGCATGGAGAGGAAGGAGGCCAGGCCAGGAGCACTCCCAGGAGTGAGTGTTGTTCTGAAGGTGGGAGAGAGGCGGGAAACGAGGATCCAGGTGAGATTCGGTTCCTTTGTGAGGTGCCAGCTTCCCATGGTGTCTTCAGAGCAACCCTCACCCTGCCCCCCATGCTTGCTTCCAGGGTTGAAATGACCGAGGCCTGGAAGGCAGCTTCCATGCAGGGTCACAAGACCCCCTTCCCAGCAGAGCCGGGGCTGTGGAGAAGCCTCGTAATAGCATTACTACCTGCCTTTCCTTCCTGTTGCTCATTAATTTGACTGTAAGCAGAGTTACTGTATTTTTAGAGTAGTAATTTGGAGGTAATTGGCCTTCTGCCATAAAACACCACCTTTTCCTTGTGATTATTGTGCAGAAGTAGCTCTGCAAAGCCTTCCTGCCATGCCTTCCTGCACCGGCTCCAGGGTGCAGTGGCCCCAGCTGCCCTTTGAGCTCCAGACCAGCCCAGGGAGGCGGCGTCACCCGAAGTCTCCACTTGCTCTCACTCCATGGAGTGATAAGGAGAACTCTGGGGGCGGCCCCGTGGCTCACCACTGGACCCCTCAACGCTGCCTTTTCCCTCTCTCTCCAGGTCACGCAATATTTAAACTCACGTATCTAAGCAATCATGACTACAAACACCTCTACTTCGAATCTGACGCTGCTACCGTCAATGAAATTGTGCTCAAGGTGAGTGTCCCTTCCGGGCCGGGGATGAGGTGTTGGCCTGGCCTCTGCTCCAGCCCGATTTGCAGGGGCTCTCCCACCCCTGCCCTGGACGAGGCTCTGGCCGAGCTCTGCAGGAAGAAGTGGGCTGCCACAGCCACCCTGCTGGGCGCGCCCAGGCTGGAGTCACACCTCGGGGCAGCCGCATCAGGGTGGCACCCCCTTCAGCTTCCTCCCGGCTCCCCAGCGACCCTGGGTCTTCATGGGTTCCGTTATCCTTAGAGTGAGCCATTTCTTTTCTTCCATCTGTCTCAGGAGCTCCTTGAGGTTTGCTGGAGCAGACTCTGAGGAAAGTATTGTTATTGTTTGAAGACATCTTAACATACTCAGGATAATTTTAGCAGCTTGTTCTAAATACCCCCAACTTTATGCTAGAATTGGATGTATCTCAAGAGCACTCACTGAGCACCTTCTGGGGGTGAGAGCCAGTGACTGGCCTCAGAGAACTTCTCTTCTATCAGACCAGACAGGCATTAAGCAGAAAATGACGAAGGGGATTGTTAGAGTCACACAGTTGCTGTGTGGGTGAGACGGTGAACTGCTGGGGCAGGTGGACAGGGTGGATGGAGAAGCAGAATTTTACTAGAATCCTTCTCAAGTCTTGAATATCTTAATGCTGACTATGAAAAAAAAAGACCCAGTCCTAATGAGTACAGGGAAAATGCACTGCACACAGTGACACCCCCACACCCCAAGATGGGGCAGAGAGGCAGGGCGAGTGTGTGGCTGGGAGGCTGCCTCTGGGCCCTCAGGACCAGAGGGACCAGGCCATGCGGACCCTTGCAGAGCCTATTATGGCTGGGAAAGCTCCCCTGGGGCCTTATTGTTGGACAGGTCGGGGGTAGGGCCAAGATTATGTGTTTCTAAGAAGCTTCCAGATTTGCCTGGGCTGCTGATCTGTGTACCACACTGAGTAGTCCTGCACTGGTGGTTTGCAGACTCTTGCAAACTGAGACTCCTGTCTTCTAATTGAATCTTATGTCAATTGATCATATAGAAAATCAGAACTTCTGTAGCGGAGCAGACCTTAGAGCCAGGGCCGGGGAGGGGAGGGGACACTAGTAAGAGCAGCTGAGCTGTCCTGGGAGTCGCAAAGTGCGGGCCCCAGACTAGGCACCTCACATGCCCTGTCTCCTTGACCCTTCACAACTCAGAGGCGCTGCTGCAAGCTCCTTCCCACTCCTGAAGGAAATGGAGGCTGTGGGGGGCGGTGGGAGGGGGTGGAAGTAACTTAGCCAGGGCCATGCCTGGCAGAACCACAGCTTGACAGATTCCCAAACTCTGCCTTTTAACCTCACAATGTGCATTGAACAGGAGATTTTCAGCAACATAGAATTGTTTTGCAGAAACATTTTGAGGCCAAGTCCTCAGGGCTGCAAAAGATTTAAGCAGTAGGTGAGAATTGAAGAGCTGGGCCTGCTGGGAGGACAGTTGGCACCAAGGCAGAGTAGCGTGGTCAGTTGGCTGAAAAGTGGGGCTTTCGCTGGCCGGTCAGAGCAGGCGTGGAGACAGTGGCCAGCGGATGCGCGAGACCAGCGAGCTAAGAGTTACCTGCCAGCTCATCGCACGCAGCCTGGGGGAGCTCGTGCGGTGTTCAGGGACTAGGTAAAGAAATATTCTATTACCCCGTCAGGGACGGGGTTTTTTTTTATAGCCAGCATTAAAATATTCAAGACTTGAGAAGGATTCTAGTAAAATTATAATCCTGTGTTTGACATCAAAATAATTTTCACAACAGCAGATTGATGACAGAAACACAGGTTTATGACTTCAGTATGAGACTGTGGAAGAGCAAGTGCAGAGAAATCATTTTCCAGGACCAAATGCTCCCTCGAAGCAGATGCTTTGCTGCAAAATCCCCAAGGCCCGTCACCTCCCCTAAAATGTCTGTTTTCATATCAGAATGTTTATAGAAATATTGCCTCATGCATGAGACTCCAGGACGGTCATAGGGTGTCCGGGCCTGATTTACTCAGAGAGCTAATGATCATGATCTTGATGGGAGATTAAATTCACTTCTCCTATCTCTGCTCTTTATGGCAATGTAAATACTTAGCTCAGCCTGCCGTCCCGCCATCCCCGTGAGCTTTCACCCAGCCGAGAGTCTGCGCCCACCCCGTCCAGGGGTTCGCAGCTGTGTCTCCACCAGCGCACCCTCAGTCTTGGACTCAGTGATGTGCGTGCTGGTTCTAGAAGACAGGAAGTTTACCTAAAATGGGAACTTTAGACTCAAACTGAAGGGAGGAAGTAAGGGTCAGAGGCTGATGTCAAAGAAAGTATTACACAGGCAGTTCCCCAGCTAGTTATTTTGTCTTGTGTTTTTCCCTTATAGAATTACTAATCTCTCCCATTTATTGAGCACAGACTCGGTGAAAGCCAATAATGTACACTATCTCCATGTTCACAGCAGCCCTGCAGAGTGTAGACGTTATCATCCCCATTTTATAGATGAGGGGGTGGAGGCCCAAGGCCACAGAAACGTAAAGGTGGAGCCTCAGGTGGCCCCCGAGGAGTTCCAGAGCAAGCCCTTCCCGCCCAGAGGTGTCGCTGAGCCATGAGCGGCCTCTGGCTCTGCAGGCTGTGAGATGAATCTCAGAGGAATCATGGGACTCTTCAAATCAGGTTCTTCTCGTGATCGAGTGATGGAGGCTGTAGCTTTATTGACCATGAAAACTCCCTATATTTTTATGCCTTAAGCTGTAAAATGCATTGAAAGTGAAACACTCTATAGTGCATAAAATTGTGCAAGTTTTAAGCCACAGCATATTAACCAGCTAATGGCAGACCAAAGGGCGTTTTTATCTTTTGATTATTACATTAATCTTCCATTAAAATTATCTGTGTGATTATCACAAAGCACCGAAGATAATAAATTTAGGAAATAGTTGGCTTGTTAAGGATCATTTTAAAATGCGTCTTGTCAAGTGAATGTGCCAGAAGTGCATGAACAGACTAGCTTGGCTGAGTGTGCAAACAACATAATCCAGGATCGCGCTCCACAGGGATGACGAGACCTCTTCCTCCACGCGCGTCTGTGGTCTCCCAGACCCTCAGCGGGCCCCGCGCGCCTCATGCTGTATTGCTCTCAGCTGGCAGCTTGGCAAGGCAGCGGGCCGAGCGCGCCGGCCTTCTGTGTCACACCGGCTTTAGCGCCTGCTGCCGGCGACCATCACAGCAGAAAGTTTGGAGAAGACGGTGTCAACCCTTAGCCCTCTGGGGCCTGCCTCCCTGAGAAGCCTCAGGGCCGCCCTGGAAGTGGGCAGAGGCCCCTCCCACTCCAGCGATGGCACACACGGCCCTCAGAGGAGAATCAGCAGAGGTGGTGGCTGGTCTCGGTTGCCACGAAGATTCAGGTTTCTAGCATAGCTTTTAGCTGTTTGACAAATGGTGTTTGTTCACAGAAAGCGCTTTGGGGGGGCTAGGGTGGTGGGTAGGGTGGTGTCTGAGGAGGTGAAGGTGGGGGGTGCCCTCAGAGGCAGAGAACTGGAAGATGTGTTCGTCCCGGGCCTTGGCGCCTGGCCCAGACACTTAGTGACTGCATGACTCTGAGTAAATGACACACCCCTCGGTGCCTCGGTTTCCTTGTCTGTGTGTGAGCATGGTGCTGTGAGGTGGTTAAATGAGGTTGCTCCTTGAAAAGCTCTCCAACACCGCGCTGCCACCCTCCCCAGCCCTCCCTGCCTTGCCTGGCTGGCCAGTAAGCTTTTGCGGTTTTGCAGATACTCCCTTTCTGGCTTCCCCAGTTGGGCCTTCACACATGCTCCTTCTCCCTTAGCAAGGCTTCCCTGCCTGCCACCTGCCCCATGGGGACTCGCCCATCCCCCATGCTCCCCTGTGTGTCTATCCCGTCACCCAACACTCCCCAGCCCTTGAGCTCCTGGGGCAGGGACCTCCTGTGCCTTGAACCACGTACGGGCCGGGCTCAGACAAGGAGGAGCTGCAGGTGCTGGTGACAGTGTCTCAGTGTCTCTGTGGGTCACTGCCACCCAGCACGCAGTCAGGCCACACCTGAAATAGTGGGCCAGGCTCCTCCCCACCCGAGCGGTGATCGGGAGGCTGCCCCGCTGCGTGCCCCACTCAGGCTTTCACGGCCCCTCGCGCAGCCTTGGCCCTGGCCTCTAGGTGACCCTGGCCACCCCTCTTCTCTCAGCCTCTTTCCTTTTGGTCAAGGGAGCCCTGACTGCAGGGTGCTCGTGAGCGTTAGAGGCAACACTGAGTTGGAAGCTCTGTACCTGCTGGCAGGCAGATGAATGGAGAGCCTTGTTTGGTTATTTTCATCCCAAAAGTGGGACTCGGGGCCCAGGGCTGCACAGCAGAACCAGGAAGCTGAATGCACAGCCTTTCGGGTGGAAATTCAAACTCTGGACGCAGAAACACCCCCTCACCGACCGAATGAAAGACCCGACCATCTGGTCTTCTTCAAGCCTCCACTTTCCTGCCATAAAGCAGGGGCTCCAGCCCAGCCTGCCGCTGCTGTGACCGTTGGGCCCCGAGGCAGCCGCCCGAGGCAGCCCCCACCCGGCCTCCCCTCCTGTGCCTGGTGAGCTGAGGCTGGCTGGCAAGTGACCAGGCTGTGTCCTCTTGCTTTCTAGGTTAACTACATCCTGGAATCACGCGCAAGCACTGCCCGGGCTGACTATTTTGCTCAAAAACAAAGAAAACTGAACAGACGTACAAGCTTCAGCTTCCAGAAGGAGAAGAAATCAGGGCAGCAATGATGCCAGCCTCCAGCCTCAATCTGTCGCCATAGCCCAGAGCCTGCCTGCCTGCCCGGCGGCCCTCGAGCCCACCCCGCGCCCTGCAGCCCTGGGGGAGCCCGCCCCGGCTCGTGGGCACAGGGCAGGAAGGCTCTGGGGGCAGTGCCAGCCCCACGGATGGAGCTGGGGACTTTTCCACGGGACCGGAGCCTGCGTGGCCGTGGCTCTGCTCAGCAGTGCCGGGGCAGCCGACTGCACAGGCGCTGGTCACCGTCACCGGCCGCGGCCCGGCCTGCGGGTGTACGTGGCCTCGCCGGACAGCTCCCTGCGGCTTGATCAAATTTCTTAAACAAGGAACAAAACTGTACATTTCCTTTTGTCCTTTTAATAAACAGGTGTCCTCTTTATCACGGCTGGTATGGCGGAGCTTTCTTTGGGGCAAAGGATTGATTATGTTATTCTCTTTAAAATCTGTTCCCTATTGAACAGGCAGATTGGAAAAGCTATGGCTCGATTTCTCAGAAGAAATGTTTAGGGCTTAGTCAATAGTTTTAACTACGCCATTTGTTTAAATGAGTGTGTTGCTTGAGGATAGCATCTCGCTAAAGTCGGGGGGGCGGGGGGCTTGGGATGTGTGTCCAGGGCTGCGCCATTTTCCCTCCAGAAGACTCGTCTCAGCCGCCCCTCTGCTTCCAGGCCGCCGGCCGCTGCAGAGCAGGCGCAGGGAGGGGCCCTCGGTCAGCCGCGCGCCCGCCGCGTGCTCTTCCCACGTCTCAGACGACAGGTGCCCTTCCAGCTGCGTGAGACCGTGTGGGCTGCCTCCCGGAATCGCGTCTGCTAACCTGGAGACCCCCAGCTCCCTCTTCCTGTCCTCAGGGCCGGCCTCCCTGTGTGCACAGCTGGCCACTGCTGCTCTGCTCTCTGCCAGGAGGGTGGTGAGCGCAGACGCGGGGCAGAGGCGGACCTGCCCCCACGGCCCTCCTTTCCATGCGGGGGTCCATGCGTGGGGGGAAGGCACAGTCGGGCGTCTGACACCCATCTCTGGCCACACCAGATGCCTCCGCGGTCCTCGCCAGCCTCTCCAGTCTCCCTGCCTGGGGTGACACTCTTCCTGCTGTCCCTGGCCAGCCTGGAGGCCGGACGTCCACCGAGGACCTGCTTTTCAAACAGGTTTTTAAATTGTGCAGGAAGAGAGGTGACCGCAGAGCCCCAAGGCGAGGGCATTTCTTTGCCCCGGGGTCGTTTTAATGAATCCCTGTTTCGTTCTGATCTTTGTTCAGCCAACAGGAGCATCCTTTTCTACTGTCTTCCGTGCCTGCCCGGCCCAGAAAGAAAAGAAATATTATTTGTAGCTTGCTCTATTTGAATTTTTAGCAATTTTATATTTAGATATCTTTGAAAAATGTAAATGACTAATTTGGTCATTCAATCTTGTAACATATTCAATGTTAAAAAGATATTAAAATAAAAGTCATATAAATACCTCCCTTTGCCTATGGCTTTGAAGTCTGGAGTGCGTGATGCTGAGACGGTGGCTGGACAGTGACTCACGGTGGGAGGTGACACCGGCTGACAGTGATGTGGGAGCGTGCTCTGCAGGGCACCGCGGCCACCAGGCCTCAGCGAGACAGGATGACCCTCTTCACTCAAGGGCAGCATTGATCACCCGCTCCTCCAGCTGCAAGGTCAACACCATCGTCCTCCGGGCAGACAGAGCACACGCGTGGTCCCATCAACGCCTCTGTCCGCCTGAAGAGAGAACCGAAGAGAGACGCTGCCACCGTCCCAGCCGGCCAGATGCCTCGACTGTTCAGTTTTCCCTCCGCTCCTGCAGGACGGAAGCGCCTCTCACGTGCCTCCCGGGGCCGGGCTCTCCAAAGCCGGAGCAGCACCCAGAATGACACCGCAGCCCACTTGTGCTTTCTAGCTGCGCCCCCTAGTCCAGCTCCAGGGTGTCCCTGCCGATAGGATGATAACTCACAACGGGGAGCTCTGGGTGTGGGGAGCCTGGCAGGCCTGGGCAGCAGTCCCTGGGGCCTTGGCCTCAGCTGGCCTCTGAGAGTAGCCGCCAGGTCTGAGGGTGCCTGTGTGCCCACCCTTATTAATAGGTGTGTGCCCAGGGGACTCCCGAAGCCAGCCTCCCCTCCCCCACTCCAAAGACGAGGTCTTGGATGGGTCGCCCCGAGTCCCCGGGACACCAGGAGTGACTGACCCCACAGCTGCGCCCTAGGCCACTGGGCTGTGCCGCTGTGTGGTTCCGACAGGCACTGGCACTTAGGGCCGCTGTTTGCTCACCTGCAAATGAAGATGCTGGCTTAGATGACCCCTGCAGATTCTTCTAAAGACTGTCTTAAGTGTCTCAGAACCACAGTAAGCCTTTCCTTCCAGCAGTTTCCATTTGCCGAGACTAAGAGGAGCTTCCCTGCTTCTCCCAAGAATTCTAAGGGTTGGAAGAGACTGTGAGGTCCTTCCGTCCAGCCTCCTCGGGTGAAGGATGTACCCCTTTCAGGGTCTTTGCACCCCTGCTTGCTTACCTGCAGCTGCCCATCAGGTCAGCGCTTTTCCTCATCTGGTCGGGACTCCAGCTGTGCTCCTGACCTCTGCTGCCCACTGCCCAGCTGGCCACTGCCTCCTAACACCTCTCTTTCCTGGGCCCAGAGTCCCTGCTGCCCCAGAAACCTGCCAGCTGCCTCTTAGGGACCCCCCTCCCCAGGTCAGGAACTGTAAAACATCAGGGCAGCGAGGAGAGCAAAGACCACACTTGACGATCAAGGTGCTCCCACTCTGGAGAGGCCAAGAGGTGAGCAGGTGAGCCCCAGGCCACAGCAGAGTAGAGACCCGGCCGGCACCGTGGAGACCTGCACGGCCTGGAAGGTGCCATGCAGAGGACAGGAGCTGTCACCAGGGCACAGAGACTGGAGGCCTATGGGGTGCGCGCGTGCGGCACCACCCTGCCACCCCAGGCCCTCCCCTCACTGTTGGAGGACAGTTGCCACCTGTGGATATCACCCCCACACACTGACCTCCCCCATGGAGCTTTAGGACACCGGCGTCGGGCACCGAGCCAAGGCCGGGAGGATGAAGTGAGGAGGCCGCAGCCACCCAGGGGAGACCAAGCCCCTACCCGACGGCCCGGGAGCTGGGGGAGGACTCGGCACAGCCCAGGCACAGGGTCAGCAGCTTCTGTGTCCAGCAGGTGGGGCCGGAGGCTGCAGCGCACACGCGAGGGAACCAGGAGTGGGGAGAGGGGCCTGTGACTGTCTTCGCCCGCCCGCGCAGCCGCCTGGGCCCAGATTGGCTGTGCCGACCTGTGTTTTCAGGTGCGAACTAAAAACAACGAAACTGCTAGACTCCCAAGTACCACCTGTAAACCCAGGTAGGCCTCCCTCGGGGGCAAGCCGGCTAGATTGGCTCTTGCTGTTCTTGCTCCGTGCCTGTCCCTGCTCCTTATTAAGGGTTCAGTGGGGTCAGTTACTGGCAGCCATCTCGGCCCACGCGCAGGCCTACCTAGCTCTCCTTTCACGAGGAAGGAAGCCGAGGTGACGTGGCAGAGTCGGGGCTGCCTCGCTCCCCCCTCCCGCTCCCCCAAAGCCATCCTGGCCTCGCCGGGCCGCTGTCTGGGCTGATGTGGCCCAAACACCCTGGATCCCCAAGGCCCCGCCGAGGCCCCCGGCGGGAGGCCCCTGCTGTCTGGAAAGCCACTGGGAAGAGGGAAAGGGTTAAGCCTGTCACGTTGTGTTCCCACAGAACACCTCTGCCTAAATGCAAACTCCCAACAGGGCGGTGTTGGCTATAAAAGCCCTAAGAGTGATTTGTGGAGTCCTGAAGCCGGTAATCTCGTCAGCATAATGGGATTATATTTCAAATCACCACGGCCTGTTCATTACCCATTTAAACTCCTCTGACAGAGGAAAACTTACATAAAACGCGCGCAGCGCCCTGGCCGACTTCCCCATCTCCTTCCTGATTAGACAAACAGATGCTGAGGTCTGGAATGAAAAAATAATGTGCCCATTTATTCATTTTTCTGACAAGTCACAATAGATTTTTAACTGCCAATGAGTGACCTCCCGGAGGGGGTAGCTGGGAGGTGGCCGCCAGGCAGCGGCCGGTCATTCCAGCCCACGTGCCCGCTCCGGGGACCGAGCGGCCGCCGCCAGTCTGAGCCGCGCTCGCCTCTCTGCCCGGCCCGAGGGTGACGGCTGGGCCCTCGCTGTCAGCACCGAGGGGGGCCGGGGTGGGTGTGGGGGACGCAGCCGAGGCCTGAAGTCACGCGGCCCTGAGGAGGAATCCCAGCCCTGCCCTCGTCCAGCTGAGTGATTGAGGAGGGCGCCTTCAGTCTCTGTGGGCCTCAGTTTCCCCAGCTGTAACACGGGCACCGAGCGAGCTCATCTTCGTGGTGAGTTCAGAGGCAGAGCTGGGGCTGGGCCGCCTTGCGCTCCCTTGACCTTGACCTCAGCCACCGACAACCTTGTCCCTTCTACGTCACAGAGCCGGTCCCCTGCTCTGCCCCCTGCCCGTGGGCGTGGAAGTGGGCGCTGGAATGGCAGCTGCACCAGGGGCCCCAGCACTGCCGCCCCACCTCTGTCCCAGGGTCCTGCCCCTGCCGCGGAAGAAGCCCTGCAGCAGGGAGGGGCAGAGGGCAAAGTCTCCTTTCATTGCCACGCAGGCTCCCATGGGACTCCGGGTGAGCTCAGCCTCGATGATGCCCAAATCTTCTCATGTCTGGCCACACCACCACCTCCCCTGCCGCCCCTCCTGGCTCCCCCACCCAGAGTGCCGAGCCTTCAGCCCTGCAGCCTTACAGCCCTGTGCAGTCACCCAGGCCGCCTCCTCACGCCCCTGCCCCTGGCACCCCCTGGCAGGACTCAGTGACTGGCTCCCTAAAGGCAAACCCCACAACTGGGGAGCAGGGGCCAGTTCTGAGTTATCTTTGGTGCCCAACACTCAGCTGAGGGCCTGGGGGGGAGGCCGGGCGGGGAGAGAGAAAAGGGGGAGGTTGGTTGCAAGGACTTGCTACCTAAACTCGCCCCTGGAGCCCACAATCATCTAAGCACATCTCTGACTGCGTCGAGAACACACACCTGGAGCCTCTGGGGCCCCCACCTGCCCGTGGGGCCTGGGAGAGCTGGGAGATGTATGCAGTGGGGGCTGGGAACCAGGGGACCCCTGCTCCAGCCCCCAGAACCAGCGGAGGGAGCAGATGTTCAAACAGCCTCAGCTCCACAAGGGAAAAGGGAAATCTGCCTCCTCCTGTGTGACCTTGGCCCCCAGCTCAGCCTCTCTGAGCTGTTTTCTCATCTGCACAACTGGGCAAATGTCCACCCTCCCGAGGGACCTGCATGAGGAGTGAATAAGAACGCCACAGGCCTGTGCACCACAATAGCAGCCTCGGAGACAAGGGTGCCCCCCACACACACACTGGGGCCACCCCCTGAGCCTCATGAGCAGCCCCAGTCCCCCAGGGACTCCCCAGCACCCACCTGTCTCAGCTGAGTAGCCCCAAGCAGAGTTCACATCTTTATGCATTAACTCTCTGAGGACGTAAGAAATACTGTGAGGCTAATTCTTTTTTAAGTGATAAAATTTGTCTATATTAGAGTGTTGCAGCCCCCAGCTTCCTGAAAGCTAAAAATATTTTAATGTCATATTTCCATGTAAATTTTAGTTTAGAATTTAATACCCTTTTTAACATATATTAAATTTTTAGCATCCTTCAAGCCTTTGACTCTTTTAAGGGCTTAGCTGATGTGCACTGGAGAACAGAGCTGGAAGGCTGTAAATTAAGAACGTTCCAGTAGCAGGCGTCCCCAAACCTCCGTGCCCACCTTATCCTGGGAGTTACTCCTCTGGGCTGGGGAGCATCTGAGCCAAACCCCAGAGTCCCACGGAGGTGTCAGAAGTCACAGCCACTTACTGGAAAGTGGTGTGACTGGTGGCTTTACTGGGGTCCCAGAAGGACTCCCCACAGCAGCCAGGTCGGGGAGCCAGGATGGCCGTGGAGCCAGGAACGAGACTCTGCAGTCAGGCTGCCCTACTCCTGCCACTTGCTGGCAGGTGACCTTGGCATATTTTCTGTCCTGTTTCCTTGGCCCCAAATAGCATCAAGGTCAGAGGTCATGCGTAGGTGATCTTGGAGGCTATCCGCCCCACAGAGGAGGTGACTGACCTCCAGGGTGAATCGGCTGGCCGTGCTCAGAGGGCCAGAATGCCTTCCCTTACCCTGCTCAGCTCCTGCAGCGAGACCTCCATCACCCACATTGCAGGACCTCAAGCTCTTTGCTCAGGCCTGTGAATGACCTGTTGGCTACAGGCTCCTAAGCCAAGGTCAGCCAGGGGGAGGCTCTGAAAACAGCAGGGAGGGGTGTTCACAGCTACCTTTGGGGAAAGAAGGGCAGAGACTTACCCAGGTCATTCCGGCCATGAGTCACCACCCGATGGTCCTTGGTGAATCCCCCCATCTCTCTGAGAACCCTTCTGTGAAATGGGGGCTAAACGAATGAAACCTCCCTGGGGGCTGCCGGGAGGGCTGGGAGAGATTGCACAGGCAGGAACCTGGCGCGGTCGGAGCCGTCACCAGCACGCTGTGTGTAGCAGGGCTCGCTCGGCCGACTGTCTAAGCAACCATTAGCCAGAACGAGGAATTTACAGCGTGAAGACTGAGATCCGGGGAGACGGACGGCTCTGCTTTCTAATCCCTTTCGGGGAATGATAGAATGCGTGGATCGACAGGGGAGCCACAGCCTGGGCCCCGACCAGCATCTGCCACTAAAGCAGTGGCTCGTTAACCTGGTTTACAAAGAGTGTCTCCGTCCTGGCCAGCAGAAGGCGTGGCGGGACGGAGCTGCTGCTGTGGAATGCCGGGGACCCCCGGGACCGAGGTAGGAACCCCATTCCAGGCCGCCCAGAAGCAGCCCAAGGAATCCCTCCAAGGTGACCATGAATGAGATGATAGTGGTTCGCCCTCATGGGGAGTGAGCTCCCCAACTCTGGAGGAAGGTAAGCATTTAGCGTTCATTCAACAAATGGCCACCAACACCTACCCTGTACCACGCCCAGTACAGGTCCTCAAGGCCCGGGGGGCTGGTCCAGGGCTTGCTTTGGGAACACCTGGTCCTCGGGTCGGGACACTTTCCAGCACTCCGGGCTGAGCAGATCTGTCATGGGAGCTGCTGGGCCTGGGCACTGGAGGCCAAGACACCCCTGCCCCGAGGGGAGTCCAGTCCCACCTGAGGAGAGAAGCATGAACGAGAAGAGATGGCTGCGGCCTCTCCCTGGTCTCAGGTGGCCTCGTCTGGGCGCGGCTGCAGCTCCTCAGGCCCCAGGGCTGACATGCACCGAGGCCCCTGCCACATGGTCATCTGCGGGGTTAGCCCATAAATCCTCCCCTGACCAGAAAGTGAGGCTCCTGCTGGTTACCCCCGGGCTCCTTGGCTTGTTCCACGTTGGGAAAGGGCTTGAGTTTGGGGAAGGGACGTATCTGCGTCCCTGCCTAGGATGCGGCAGGGCCCTTGGGGCAGGTCCCAGCGAGGTCCCGCGGCTCCCGCGCCAGAGACGCATCTTCATCAGTTCGCGTCACCAGCGGCCGAGGTGTCACTGCCTGTCCTCCCTCGGCTCTGCGGGCCCCTTTCCGGGCCTCGTCCCTCCCCCTGCAAAGGCCGTCTCCGCACGGCGGGGCCTGGGCCCGGCTTCCCAGCCCGGGGCAGGACTCGTCTCCCCAGCGCCGCAGGCACAGCCGGGCCGGGTCTTCCTTGGCCTCGCCGCGGCCGCGTGTACGTCCCTGGGCCCACTCCCGGCGCTGCGGGCAGGGCTACTGCCACTGGCGGCCCCCGCGGCCCCCGGGACTCGGGAAGAGGCCGTGACCGGAGCGGAGGGCAGGGCCAGGGAGCGGCTGGGATCTCGTCCCGTTCAGCGTGGGGCAGCCCCTGCGCTAAATACCTTTTCTTTCCCTCAAAGTCACACAAAACTGGACTCCTACGTCATTCCACGGTCACAAGACCCGGGTGCAGGCGCTGGGCCCCGCCAGGAAGGCCCTGCTCTGACTCCAGCCCCAAAGCCTGCACCCCGCGGGCCAGCGCCTCAATATGGACGTGAAGGAGGGGCTGTGGGGGCCACAGCCTGTATGCGCGAGTGGGCGTGTGTGTGTGCGTGTGTGACTGCGTGTGCACGTGAGTTTAATCCCTGAGCACCCACTCATCCTCCCCCCGCCCTGGCAGGGGCGCCCACCCTCACACACCTGTGCTCTGGGCACAGCCAGGCTGCGCCGTCTGCTCTCTGAGGAGGCCGTGCTGGTCTCCAAGCAGCCCGTCCCCACAGCCGAACAGCTGGCCACCATCTTGGCACACATTTCCCTGTCACATCTGATTTGCAAAGTCATGTCTGCAGCAGACCCACAGGAGCGTCCAGTTGGGGCTTTTTCAGGTCAAGGAGTATTTTCCAGAAACTCTCCAGTTCTTCAAAGGAGAGAGAGGCCGCCAGCAGACTCCCTGTCTCTGTAGCCAGGCAGGTGCTCTCGGTGGAACCCTCCTCTGGCCGGGCCTGGGCCGAGGCCTTAAGGATCACCTCGTCATTATCCCGTTTCACAGGTGAGGAAGTCAAGGCTCATTCGTGTCGATCCCCAGAGGTCACACAGCTGTGAAGGACAGAGCTGGGGCTTGAACAGGGCCACGCCGGACCCCAGGGAGGGGCTCGTCACCACCACGGGCACAGCCAGCCTGCAGATGTGAGTGGGTCCAGCAAGGGGTTGGCGTGTGCAGTGTTTTCTCAAGCAACGTTTTTGCTAAAGTGTGTATATACATTTCTGGAATGTGAGTGACTGAGACTCAGGGCTGTGCTGTTTCAGGCAACCCAAGGGAGGCGTGTCAGGTACGGGCTAAGAGTATCATCTCTGGAGTCAGGCCACCTTAGGTAAGTCACATCACCTGTCTGAGCCTCAGTTACCCCAAGCACTTGGATGGGGATTTTCCAGACTCCTCCATCTTGTCCAGACTGCCATCATCACCAGCCTCCTCCCTGGCCTCTCTGGCTCCAATCTGTGTCCCACTCCTGGAGATGAGTTTTGGACCTGGAGGACTGAGTCTATCTTGTTCCCCATTTGCTGTGAATGAATGAATGATTGAATGAATGAATGAATTCCTATGTCAATACTCTGAGTTCAGTCTGGGGCAGGCATAGTCTGGCCAAGCAACACATAACCACCTCCTCTGAAGTCCTGACCCCTCCCTAACTCTCCCCTACACTTCAGTCCGGCTTGAAGCTACAGGAGGTCCAAGTCCACACAGCTAATACTCCCTCAGCTTGATGCAGAGATCCTGATGGGAGCTGGCAGGAGGAGAAAGATGCCTGGGGGCAACTCTCTCTTACACACATACGAACAACAGCCTCCACCGGCATTGGGCTCTGGAGGCCCCGCAGCACACCCTGTGGCAGGAGGAGAGGGAGGCTCCGACCACTCAGTGACGCACCCAAGGCTACACAACTAGAGGCTGGAAAGCAGGGCAGAAACTGCAACACAAGATTCATCTGACTCCATACGGCACAATCGTACCCCTTTATTGTTGTCACCGAGAGGCATGGGATACTGGGAAGTCCTGGAGTCAGAGCTGAAGTCCCAGCTCTACCTCACCTGGTTTGTGTGACATAGACCATCACTGCGCCTCTGTGAGTCTCAGCTTTTCATCTCCAGGGTCATGAGAATTAAATGAGCAATAGGTTTCTGACAGGTTTCTGGGATTAAATGAGCAAATAGAGTTCAGAGAGATTTCTGAGAGAGAGTCAGTTCTGTGGCTACGTTTGTCCAGAGGGCCAGAGAAACTAGGAAAGGACTGCCTTGAAGACGAAGCACCTGGTTGAGCATGAGGCACGGGGTCTGACACTGTGGCCAGCACATAGCAGCTGCTCAATAAACTCCTGTGGGCGGGGTGATGCCTTTTGCCGGTGCTACCAATCATCCCAGAACCCAGATAGAAACAGAGGCACAGAGCTCCAACCAGGGTCCCTTGGACAGACAGTGAGAAAATGGGATACAGTAGAGCAGAGAACACAAGGCCAGGCACAGCCTAGACCCACCCTCCAGTTCTGGGAGCTGTGCCATGAGCCTTGACACACAACACCCCAGTTAAGATGGCTGACGCGTGACTCAAGATGGCTTCTTCGGCAGTTAAGATGGCCGCCACACAGGACCTCTGAGCATCAAGAGCCCCATTATGACTGAACAGAACAAATTAATTGTTAACTGGTGTCCAGACTCCAACTGGGGTGAGCCAAACACCAAGGCAGCTTAAACTCTCAAGGAATAAGAATGAGGAATAAGAAGCAGCCCGTCGGCCCATCCCTGTGCCCCTGAGGATGCTGGGTAATTACTTTCTCCCCTTTGTCGTTTTGTTTTCTTTTAGCAGAACCACCAAGAATCAGCCACAGAAATCAGTTAAAGGTTCCAAAGTGCTTCTTTCCCCCAGAAATCTTTTATAAAAGGTGAAAGATTTACAAGACCCAAAGAGCAAACCAAGCAGGATAATTGTTTTTGGAATGACCCCAATATTTTCACCCCACTGACCCTGGCTGGGCATCTTGCCCCATATTTATGATTCCTGGTCCTCCGCATGCTGCATGAGCGACCTTTCTGAGCCCCTCTGCGAGCCCCCAGTCCCTTATCGGGCCTGTAACTCACCCTGACGTTATCTCTTGGGAGGATTTTATGCACTTTAATTTAACTCCCCTCATCATTATTTCCCGGACTTCAAGGTTTTCTCTTCTGAGCTGCCCTTCCCAGGACAAGCATAATCTGTTTGCCATCAAGCCCAATAAATATGTTTGTGCGGGAGATGGGAACCATTTGGGGAGAGGCGCTCGGGCCTGGGAGCAGCCTCTGGCTCTCACCCACCCCGGGGCGGGCGGCAGGGACTGGCCTGGTGTCCTTGAGAGCTGCTGTCCTGGCGGGAGTCACCTCTCGCTTCTCAGGCCAGGTGAGATGAAAATGCAGGCTAGCCAGCTGAGTTTGAATTTCTGATGAACAAAGCATTTTAGCATCAGTGCGTCCCATTCAATATATGCTAAAGACGTATTCACCGGCTATCTGAAATTCAAATGGAACTGGGTGTCTTGAATTTGATCTGGCACCAGCTGCTGGGGGCCGGGGCCATCCCACTCACTCCCCCAAAGGCAGATTCATGTACTGAAGGGAGGTTAGCTCACTGGGGCTGCCATACAAAGCACTGTGCACTGAGAGGCTTCAAGAAAAGGGATTTAAGGCCTCGCTGGTGGCGCAAGGGGTTAAGCACCGCACTATGAAGCAATCCGCAGCCTCTGCAGCACAAGTTTTATGCCCAGCCGGCCAGGGAGCAACCCACATGGCACAGCAGACCTCTCCTGTCGCGCCCGCTGCTCCCCTCAGCAGTGTGTTTCAGTCGGTCTGCCTGTTCTGTTCCCTACTCTGGCTCTGGTGAATCCTCTCACCGCCCACCCCCCATACTTTTGGCCTATACCCCAGCTCTTGTGTGCATAAATAAATAAATCTTTTTTAAAAAAAAAAGGATTTCTTTTCTCGCCATCCTGAAGGTGATGTCTAATGTCAAGTGCAGGCAGAGGCGTTTTCTTCTGAAGCCTCTCTCCTTGCCTTGTGAGAGTGGGTCTCCTCCTGTGTCTTCACACAGCCACCCCGCAGGCAGGCCCTGTCGGATGTCACCCTCGCTCTCTCCTGACCGCACCGCTGCGCGTGGGAGCCAGAATTCTAAACCTTGCTTTCTATGTCCAGGCCTGTGCTGCGTCTATCCCCTTATCACACCTCATTAAAACAAATCCCGGGTACATTTTGCATCATCAACCCTCTCTGCACATTCCACATGGTCACACCAGGGCAAAGGGGTGCCAACAGTCGCCACAATCACTCCACCACCACCCTAGCGGAATGAGGCTGGCATTAAGGCATGAAGCTCTGTCACGATGCAAAGCCCTTCAATGAGCGCGGATGAGCAGGAGCCTGTACAAGGCGCTGATGACAGCAGAGACGGGGACGCCCAGGAGGCAGGCGCTGGACAAGATGACATCTGACAGCTGCCACCTAGTTCAGTCGAGGGCACCCCGGTCATGGGTTTAAACTGCAGGGAAACACACACAGAAATGAGAATGTATAGAGCCCGGTGGCGCCGGGGCCAGGCCGTGTCTAGCAGGCGTGTTGCAGCGTGATTTCTTCTGATGTTGCAGCTGCACCGGGATAGCACCTTTGAGGGGAGCTGCGGGAAGGGTACCTGAGACTTCCCACGCTATTTTTACAACTTCTTGCAAGTCTGTCATTAACTTCAACACAAACGGTTTATTAGAAAAGTAACTTATTGAAGAAATCAGAACCCAATCTTTATTTACGTAACATTTGGTAAACCTTAGCATGATCAGGAACACCACGGGCCCAGGTTGAGTTCTGACAGATACGCCAGGTCTGATTTATAAACTCCAGGAGCTCAGTCTGTGGGAAAGTTATTAACACCTAACAAGCTGAACTGACACCGGGGTAAAGAGGGCCACTGGAAAGATTTTCATGCTCATTATCCAATCGTGGGCTGCTCTGACGTGACATTTGTTTTTACTTATTTTTAGACCATGCTACCTGCTAATATTTCTAAATATGATTGATTCATATCTTTGTTTCCTTACTTGGTATCCAAATGAAGTAAAAACCAAATGGAAAATGAATATGCCTGAGTCAGAGAACATGGAGGAAAGGTTCATCCGATGATGCCGTCAGAGGCAGGCTTACTCCGGGAGGGGCTGAGGAGGGCGGTCGTCTGTCAGGTCACCCCTTATTACCAAAGAAGACACACAATAAATATTTGTTGAGTGGGTGAGGGAGTGAATGAATGAATGAATGAATGATACCTCGTGGTCTCATTGGCTGATGGTCCTCCCTGGGTTGGGTCCCGAGGCCTGATTCCCAGAAGGTACGGTGAGGCCTGGCCACCCCCACAGAGGCCCTGACCTGTGTGCCGGAACCAGGGACAGCCCAGGTCCATCCCCTTTAAGGTACCTTTCGGGGTACCAGGCACTGCCACAGGCGAAATACAGCACAGGCTACACTTGGGAGGCTGGCCCGCGGGCCCGCGGCTGAAGGAGGCCTCAGCCCTTTGTAGACACGGCTCTTCTTTGAGGGTCTCCTGATACAATAAAAGATTATCAGCTAAATAAAACAAGAAGTGACTGGGGCCACTATGCCCTGTTGGATTGAAATCGTGTGAGCAAAGTGGTTTTCTCGGGGAGATTTATTTCCTGCGCTGGCTTCAGGCAGCCAGCCCAGCCGGAAAGAACGGGGCTGGTCGCGACTCCATTTGGGGGGTGGGAGGGCGGCGCGGGTTTTTATTTAATCTTCCAATGAGCTGGAACAGTGAAGACGGCGTGAATGGACATTAATTCTGAAACAAATTATTAAAGCGCGATCTGGGATTCCGGGAAAGCCATCTACCCCCTGCCTGTCTGCTGCTTCCCCTCACGGAGGCCATAAAATCCCTCCTCTCCACTCAAAACTCAACACCAGGCAGGCAGGGTCTCCCTCTGGGGCGGAGGAGGATGGCCTCGAATTGACCCAGGCCCGGGCCCCACTGGACTGCCCGTGCCCTCGGTCCTGGGCCATCTGCCAGCCTGGGCCTTGGCCCCTGGCAGCAAACCCCGCACTTCTTGTTCCTTCAGTACCTGTCTTTGTGTCCACGGGTGCCCTCAGCAAAGATGGCTGCCGTCTCTCTCACACGGGCTCACCTCCATCCCTCTCCACCACAGGGACCTTGGGTCTCCCCTTCCCAGCCAGCCCCGCCCAGCATGGATCTGGCTGTCGTCCGAAGCTGTGCAGCATCTTCCCACACGCCAGGCCCTGCCCGGGCCTCCTGGCACACAGCCCAGCCCAGACCCCGCTCTTCTGAGGAAAAGAGGCTGGGAATTCAAGTGGGGAGACAGACCCTGCCTTGAGCCTGTGTCCGCCTCAAAATCAAATAATGTGTAATTAGTAGCTGGCCCCTGGCAGAGCTGGGAGCCCTTGGAGGGAGCACTGGCGATGCCTGGCTGGGACCCTGGGAAACAGCAGCTGCTCAATAAATAACTAGGTTGGGTAAAGAAACATGCCTCCTCCCCCCACCCAGCATTCAGCAGCCTCGAACTCTTCCCAGGCCTCTCTCTGCCTGGCTCTGCTGGGGTGGGGGGCCATGGGAAGAACCAGACAGGCCTGGCCCCCAAGAAGCTCAGAGCTGATGGGGGGAGTCGTGAGGCAGGCTAGAATGGGGGGACACTCACAGGAAGGGAGGTGAGGGCTCGTGCCCCTCCGGCCACCTCCCTCCTCCATATCCCCAAACCAGGAACATCAGACAGCTGTCACCCTGGGGTCACAGACGGGGTGCAGGCCAAAGGACTGCACAGCAGGGCCGTGGCTGTGGAAGGCCCGATCTCCCTTACACCCGGCCCTCTCCTGCGCCGGGCGCTCCCCTCCTGCCCCGCTGGTTCCTTCCTCTGAGAGGCTGCCTCACCCGGGGCTCAACTGTCCTCCTCTCCCCTAGCCGGGCAGACGGTCTTTCCTGACAGCTGCGATGATTTGAAGATGATGTCAAAGCCCCAGCTCTCCTGACTCTCCAGGTGACTCTCGGGGAGTCGGGCTGGGGTCTGCAGCTGGTGAGGGTGCGCTGGTGTCTGGCGTGAGGGCCGCTGCTTTGCGCATGACCTGGTGGGGGGAGGGAGGGAGAGCAGTGGGTGGCCACAGAAGGAGGGGAGACCTACTGCAGGGGGGCCAGCACCGTGGCTGGTGGGTTTGCTGACCCCAGGCTGGCAGGGGCTGAGGGGGCCTGGGAGGTTCACAGCTGCCCCGACCCCTGCACATCAGTGATCCTGCCACCCTCAGTCCTGATTGCTGCGTCCTGGCAGGAGGGGGGGCTCGGGGGTCCCCGGGGAAACTGCAGCTCCCCGCCCTGACCTGGGTAGGCGAGAAGGGGGTTTGGGGATCCTGGGCCTCCACTGCTCACCCCAGGCGCTCCTGCGGCCTCCCTGGGGCCTCCCCCACCAGCCCTCGGTCCTCCCCCCCGCAGAGGGGCTTCTCCCCTGCGCCCGCCCCCCACCGGGTACCTCCAGACTGTCTGCCATGGCACGAGCGTCCTCAGAGCTGCCCTGAGAGGAGCTGCGCACCCCATTTTACTCGCAAAGAAACCGGCAGCTCTGCGGGCGGGGAAGCGGCCACACGAGGAAACTCCGTGTCCGCCCAGGGGAACCCGAGGGGTCGCGCCCTCAGGTCCTCCCGTTGGGGACCAGCCTGCGCCCAGAGGTGGGGCGTGGAGGGGAGGAAGGGACTCCCCAGCCTCTGCGGGCCCTTCCCCCCTTCCCTGCAGGGAGGAGGGCGGACAAAGGCAGCGCCCCCAGCCCCGCACCCGCGCCCAGGGACCCCCAGACACGCACCCCCTGCGCACCCCCCGCAGCCACCCCTCCCGCACGCCCCCACGCGCCCCAGAACGCGGCCCTTTCCCAGCCGCTCGCGCAGGGGGCGCCACACCCGCGGCCACGAGCCCCCCCCCCCCGCCGCGCAGCCCTGCGCCCCGCACGACGCCCCACCCCGCGGGGGACCCCACGAGGGAGGCCGCGCCCTGGCGCCCTCGCCGGGAGGCTCTGCGGTGGGGGGCGGCTGGGGGAGGGGCGTGTGGCCGCGGGAGGGGGCTGGGGGAGGGGTGTCTGGCCGCTGGGGGGGCTGGGGGAGGGGCGTCTGGCCGCTGGGGGGGCTGGGGGAGGGGCGTCTGGCCGCTGGGGGGGCTGGGGGAGGGGCGTCTGGCCGCTGGGGGGGCTGGGGGAGGGGCGTCCACCTGCCCGGGCCCACGCGCCGCTCTGGACTTTGGCCTTGACCTTGACCCCCGGGAGCCGACCCCTGGCGCCCCAAACACACGCGGGTGTCTCCGCGGACCGACGGCGGCCGGGATGGGCCCGCGCGACCCAGGCGGACCCGACCCCAGCCGGGAGCCCGCGCCCCCCGCGCCCCCCGCGCCCCCCGCCGCGAGCCCGGGAGCCAACCGCGGCCTCGTGGCGCCACCTGCCGGCCGGACGGCGCCGGCTCCTCGCCCGGCCGCGGAGGCCCAGCCGGGACGGCGGACAGACGGCCCTGCCCCCCCCCCCCCCCGGCCGCCCCAGGGCAGGGACCCCCGCCACGGCCCCGGAGGGGCGCCCGCGCTCCCCGCGGGGAACCGAGGCCCGGCCCAGCCCACCGGGCTCGGGGCAGGCGCCGCCGCGGCGCCCAGCCTGGCCGCCTCCTCCTGGGCCCGCGGCCTGCGGGTCTCCCCGCCCGCCCCGGGCCGCCTGGGAAACGCGGGGCCCCCACAGCGCCCCCGTCCTCGGCCCCGCTCCCGGTTAACAGCGCGTCCCGGCGTCTTGGGAAAGCCGGGCTTGGGGGCCCGGCCTCGCCCCCGCCCTGGCCTGGGGAAGCCAAGCGCCCGGGCAGGGCGACGCTGTGCTCGACCCGGGCTCTGAGGGTGAGGCTGGTGTCCGGCCTGAGGCCTCAGGACCCGCCCGGGCCAGCCGCCCTGTGCCCAGCAGCCTTGGCGCATAGGCCCTGCCAGGCCCTGGCGCGCCCGCTGCCGCCCTCGCAGCACACCGGGGCCGCGTGTCTCTCCCCTTCTCCGGCCGAGCCCGGCCCGGGGAGGCGAGGGGTGGCCTGGCTCGCAGCGCAGCGGCAGCACAGCTGAGCCGCCCGCCCCGACGGGAGCCTCTCCCGGTCTATGGCCCAGGCTATGGCCACCCCACGCGCCCCGGGCTGGCTGGGCCTCAGCACTGGCCTGTGCGTGATGCCCCTGGCTGGGGAGCAGCCACCGCGAACACGTGCTCGGGAGAGTCTTAGCACATCTGCAGGAGCTTCCAGGCCGGGCTGGGGCCCTCAGGTGCCCGAGTGTGGTGCCCTCCCGCTTCACAGGTGGGCAAACCCAGGGTACAGCACGTGAGGCTTTGCTCCCGGTCACACGGGGCAGCTGAGGTCTGGGCTGCTCCGGGACCGGCAAGGCAGGCCCAGGGCCCGGGATCTTTGAGCAGCCGGAGCTTCCAGGTCTGCCGTCCCCATGCGGCGGCATCAACAGCAGTTCAGCCGGCGCCCTCGCCCGGGGCGGTGCAGGAGGTGGAGGGGACGGCACCACAGACAGACCCAGACACCAGAGCCGAGGAAGGCCTGGGGAAGTCCAGAGGAAGGACTGGTCGTGGGGGGTGTCAGGCAGGGAAGGATTCCCAGGGAGGTGACCACAAGTGGACTTTGAAGGGTAAGTAGGAGTTTGCCATGGAAGAAGGCTGGAGTATTTCAGGGGGCTACACGGGGCGTAGAGGCCTGGCGGAGCTTGGCTCGTCCCATCTGGGACTGGGCTTGGGCGTCAGGTAGGCCTGGACTCCGCTTCCAGTCCTGCTGGGTGACCCCTGGCAGGTGACTTAACCTTTCTGAGCTTCCCTGTCCTCGTCTGTGAAATGAGAGTGAGGCTGCTGCCTCAGCCACGGGGTGGTCACATGCAGGGTTCACACAGGGCGGGATGAACGGGGGGCACCCGGGTACTGGTAGGGAAGATTGGAGACTACCCGTGGGGAGCAGCCGCACGTGGGAACAAAGGGCGCAGGCTGGGGGGTCATCAGAGGTCGGTCAGACCACGGAGGGCCTGTAATGTCCAGTAAGGATCGTGGCTTCACTCTGAGGCTAGTGGGGAGCCATAGAGGGAATTTGAATCAAGGAGTTACAAAGGGGGTTTGTGACGCCCCCTAGAGGCCAGCCTCTCCTAGAGGCAGGATGGGGATCCCCAGCCCCAACCCAATCCTGCCCCCCACTGCCCTCCGTCCCAACGCCTTCACCCAGCTCTGTGAGGACAAGAAGCTGGGAGGGGGGCGGCCTGCAGGCCCAGACACCCTGGACGCAACAACCACACCCCCAGAGAAAGAACCAGCGTCCCCTGTGACCAGGCTTCTGCTCCCTCAGAGCCGCCCTGCGCCCCCGCACAGACACACTGGTGGTCCCCACTGCTGAGGAGGGACTGGCAGCGCCGCCATCATTTCTGTTTCCTTCTAAATAGATGCTCCCAGACCGACTCCCACAAAACCAATTAAAGCACCTGCCGGGGACCGGGCTTTGTCAGCAAATTATTTCCAGGCTCCGAGACTGCGAATAAATCTCCAAAGGATGAAATGGATTGGCTGAAGAGGGGAGGCAGAGCCGGGGGACGGGAGCAGACAGGGGCAGAGTCGCTGGGGGTGCAGGCAACAGCGGGCAGGGTCTTCTCGCTGGCCCCAGCCCCCCAACCCTGGCCCCGGCCCCCACCCCACCTCCGGCAGTCCTGACAGAGAATCCGTCTCCAAGGAGTCAGACGTTCTGGCCCACACCAGGCATTTTCCCGGGAAGTTGCTTGGGATGACATCCGGGGCCAGGGGGGAGCAGAGGGGAGCGGTGGCCTGGGTACCTCTACATCCTTTCCCCCGGGGCCGGTGTCTCACAAGTTCCTTGGTTGCATCCCCCATGCAGGGGAAGAGGCTGAGGAAGCAGCTGTGAAGAGGTCACAGGCCCAGGCCTCTAACTCACTGTGGGACTTTGGACTCCTTCCCTGTGATGGGCCTCAGTGTTTCCATCTGTAAAGTGGGGGCAGTCAGCCAACCCCCCCCAGCTCCACTTTTGGCTTTTTATTATTGTTGCCGCTGTTTTTTAATAAATTTTTCATTGAAAAGCCATTGGTTTACATTGTTGGTAGTATTCTGGAAGTATAGGATCTCCCCCTTCGGCTGGTGTCTGTCTCCACACCCTGCTCCTGCCCCACCCCCCTGGATACCTCAGTTCTATGATCAGCTTTCAAGGGTTGGTTTTAAAGTTTGTCTGTCTGACCCTTTATTTGGTTTCTCTATATTCCGCTTATATATCAGTGGCACTATCTGGTATTTCTCTATCTCCTGACTTATTTCACAACACAATCCCTTCTGTCTCCATCCATGTTGCCACAATGGCAGGAGTTTGTCATTTTTGACCGCTGAGTAGTATTCCATCGCGTATGTACACCACATCGTCTTGAATCCACTCCTCTGTCCTTAAGCAATTAGGTTGTTTCCGTAACTTGAATATTGTAAATAGTGATGCAATAAACATAGGAGTGCAAATTTCCTTTTAATTAGTGTTTTGATGCCCTTTGGGTAGATACCTAGGAGTGGAATTGCTGGGTCATATAGCAGATCCACTTTTAATCTTGTGAGAAATTTCCACACTGCTTCCTGCAAGGGCGGGGCCAGGCCACCTTCCCACCAACAGTGTCAGAGGGTTCCCTTCTCTCCACAGCTTCACCAGCACTTGTGTTTTCTGGTTTTTGTCCTACGGGCCATTCTCACTGGTGTGAGGAGGGATCTCATTGTGGCCTTGACTTGCATTTTTTCCCGATAAGTGATGAGGAACATTTTTCATGTGCCCGTTGGCCTCTGTGTGTCTTCCTTGGAGAAGTGCCTGTTTTCTCTTCTGTTCTGACTGGGCTATGTTTTCTTTCTATTGGATTGTATGAACTCCTTGCAGATCTTTGATTTCCGTCCCTTGTTAGATGGATGGTGTGCAAATATCTCCCGCCGTTCCGTAGCTGGTTTCGTTCACTGTGCAGAAGCTTTTTAGTCTGATCTAGTCCCCAATTCTCCTTTGTTTTCCTTGCTGCTGGAGACGCGTGGGCAAATACATCACTGAAGCGTATGTCATGAAGTGTTTTGCTTGTGTTTCTTCTATGTGTTTTATGGTTTCAGGTCTTAATCTAAGTGTTTTATCCATTTTAACTTGAGTTTTGTGTATAGTGTGAGATCGTGGTCGAGTTTCATTATTTTGCATGTGGCTGTCCATTTTTCCCAGCACCACTTATTGAAGAGGCTTTCTTTGTTCCAGGGACTATTCTTGGCTCCTCTGTCATAAATGAACTGTCCGCAGAAGCGTGGGTTAGTTCTGGACTCCCCGTGCTATTCCACTGGGCTCCGTGTCTGGCAGCTCCAATTATGAAACTCCATATGACCTCCTGGTTCAGTCCAGGCTGGCCTGGGATAGCTACGGACTACTGAGGCAGGCACAGGCCAGCGGCCAGTGGAAAACATCCACTTCAGCCTCCACGGCACCCAGGAGCTCACAGTCTGGCGTAGGCGAACAGGGCAGTGGCTCTGACACACAGGGGAGAGGCATCCTAGAGGGGGAGTTCTGGAGGGGGCTTTGGAGGTTGAATAGGAGTTCGGTGGATTAGGGTGTCATTCTCTCCAAATAGAAATGATGCTGGTTCATGTGGCATCTCTGTGAGTAATAGAAAGAGGCACCGTTACATCCTCTTTACTCCCGTCTTTCAGAGAATGGTGCTCGTTTTGGGAAATCTGCCATGTCTGTGTGAACAGTGCCCCCAGGACCCCGCAGTGCACGGCTCTGATAACTGCACTGCAGCTCTAGGAGAATCAAGCCAGAGGGGCGAGTAGTTGCTTTGAGGGGGAAGGAGGTAGGACAAGGGGGGCCTTCGGCAGCGAAGCAGTATGAGGGGGCTGCTCCCCAGGGGACATCCGATGTGTCCCATTTCCAGATATTGTAGATTCAGAACTTTCCAAGGTCCTGAGAGGGCCAGTTTGGGCCACAGACCTCAAGGAGGGCTGACACCGCCATGACTCTTCACCTGGCCTGCAACAGGCACAGTGAGGAAACTGAGGCAGCTGGAGACCACGTCACAGCTCAGAATCAGCTCAGCCCACATTGGAATCCCAGCTGACCACGCAGTGTGTGAGCTTTCGTGCAGGCCATTGGGGTGCCCCACCCCCAGGTGTCTTATGGGGCTGGAAAACTCAACACCCAGCCCTTAGCACTGCCCCTCGCCCACGGGGAGGGCTCAATACAGGAATCCTAGGCAGGCACCATGACCTGGAGCCAGGATCAGGAAAAGCCGCGGGGTCTCCCCAGGCATCTCCACAAAGTCACGGGGTCGCCCCAGTGCTCTCACCGTCTCCGGCTTCCCTCTGAAAGTCCACGCTTTTCTCACGCAGGCTCTTCAGCCCACCAGACGGAAGGCACGAGCCTGGGCTTCCTTCATCCCTTTTCCAAATTCCTGGGAAAGGCATCCTGACTCGGGGGGCACCTGACCACCGCAGCCTCTCAGGGCAAAGGTGGGTGGGCGCCGCCCAGGATTGTGAGCTGGGCATCACCTTCCAGAAGCTAGCTAGAAATATGCCATGTTTTTAAATGCACTTTATTGTCTGCGTTGTTGGGGTTTCTTTTTCAGAGTTTTCTGTTTCAATGGCCCCTCCTGCTATTTCCTAGCATTACTGATGCCTCCCCCAGTGTCTCCTCAGGACGAAATCCCGCAGGTGGCAGCAGCTTGAACTCACCCTGGCCAACATGGGCAATAGTTAGAGCGATTTTCTTACATGACTGTCTGCAAGGGGAGCCTGCACTGACGGTGTCAGAAGCAAAAAGCAACTGGGCCCTATCACGGGCTGCCTGCTCTATGGTTTATTTTTGCCTTTTTTTTTTTTACACCTTTATTAGATTACATTATTATTTGATTATCTGATTATTATCCCAGACTCCAATAATCCTTAGTGCAAATTCATGCATAGACTGGGCTTAATTAAAGGGACCTTTGACCTCAGCGAGGAGAAAAGGGGTTTATTTAATAATTTGAAAAAGAAGGTAAAGCACTTCGTGGCAGGCCAGAGAGATGATTTCTTTTATCACCCAATTTTTTTAAACATAGTAAAGTTTAAAGATTTATGCAATGAATACTGTGTACCCGCCATCGAGATTCAAGTGATTCATACTTTGCCCCTTTATCTCTCTATGCCTCTCCGTCTTTGCCTGTGTGTGTGTCTGTTTCTGTCTGTGTCTGTCTGTCTGTCTCCAGATAGATACATAGACAGATCCTCTGTCTATCTATCCATCTATCTATCTAGAGTCATTTGGAAGTAATGGCAGACTTCATGACCCTAAACCCCCAAACTTCTTTTAATCTCCTAAGAATAAGGACACTCTCCTACCTACGACAATGCCATCATCATGCCCAGGAGAATTCCTGATGATTCCACAGCGCCACTAAACACTTCAGAGGAACTAATTCAAACTTCAAGGAGACTAATTGCCGTTGAGAAGCAACTTCAAGGAATAAATAATATATGGAAAAGTCCCCAAATAATATATGGCGTACAGTAGAAGCTTGGTCAATGTCACTGTCTCCCCCCATCCATCACCACCTCCTTCGGAAACACTCGGGAATTCCAACCACCTTGCCTGGGCGTGAGGTCAAGTCAGAGCAGCAAGTTCAGAAGCTCCAGATGGGGCTCCCCTGCTCTCCCCGGTAGCCACAGGAGCAGACACTGAAGGCAAGAGGAAAATTGCTGGAAACAAAAGATAGAGTCACAGGGCGCTGAACTTGGCCTCACCAGCCTCCCAGTAATGGCGCCAGGGAAAGGATCGGTGCCAGCCAATGCCACTCAGCCCCGACGTGGCAGACAGAACTGGGCTCCTGGCCGGGGTCCCTCCACTTTCCAGGGCAAGAGCGAGCTTTTTTTTTTTTTTTAATTGTTTTCAAAACAGATTTCATGTGGTCCCAAAATGAGACCATGATTGTAAATTAAAGTGTAATTAGCCTTTACGCTTTTATATTCATTAACTCTTCTCTGTTAATGATGCTAGGCTGGAGCAGAAACCCTGCATTATGAAACCACATCCAGGAAATAAAATAGTGATTTAGATAATGGCCACAATGTATTGCTACTTACACATAATTAAACAAATGCTCCATTTAAACTTGGAAACATGACTGAATGTTGATTAACCCTCGCCCAGCAATTCTGCTCGGAACTGGGGAAGGGGAGGCGCTGTGAGCCCGGCCGTGACGAAGTGTCTGGGCCAACCCCGGCCGCCCCGGCGCGGCCTCGTCCAGCAGCCACGCCTGTGCAGGTGGGGGCCGCTCTCGGGCCTGGCAGCGCGGTCACAGAGGGCAGTGACCACGAGACCCGTCCTAGGGCCACTTAGGAGGCCACCACGCTAAGTGCAGTAGGACACGACAAAAGGACAAATATTGCAGGAATCCACTCCTACGAGGTGCCCAGTTGGGTCCCATTCAGAGGGGCAGGAGAATGGTGGCTGCCAGGGGCCGGGGGAGGGAATGAGGAGTTGGTGTTTAAAGAACTTGGGGTGGGGGCCTCCCCGGTGGCGCAGCAGGTTGAGCGCATTGCTGTGAAGCTGTCCGCAGCCTCTGCAGCGTGGGTTCCAGACCCGGCCGGCCAGGGATATTCCCACATGATGCAGCAGACCCCTCCTGCCTCGCCCGCTGCTCCCCTCAGCAGTGTACTTCGTCAGTCTGCCTGTTCTGCTCCCCGCTCTGTCTCTGGTGAATCCTCTCACCCTCCCGCGCCTCTAGCCTGTACCCCAGCTCTTGTATAAATAAAAAATAAATCTTAAAAAAAAAAGAGCTTGGGGTGATGGATAAGCTCTCCAGAGGGTGAGCTTATCACATGGTGCTGATAGTTGCACAATGTGAATGTATTTAACACCACTGAATCGTACACCTAAAAATGGTTAAAATGGTAAATGTTGTGTCATCCATGTTTTGTCACAATTTTTAAGTTTATTAAAGCACTAAAAAAAAAAAAAATAGGTAGTGGCCACAGCCAGCTCGGGTCCCTGCTGGGTGCAGTGGCTGGGAGTTCACCTCCTCCAGAGCAGTCGCTCTAGCCCTGGGGCCAGTGAGAATGGCCTCAAGGTTTTATGGGCATTTTTGTGTCCTCAAAAGTTATAATGAAAATTGTTTAAAATGCAAATCATTCAGATTTACATTGTGTTGAATAAAATTCAATACAACATATTGAATAAAAAAGTAAAGTTTCTGGTTTACTTTTCTCAAACCCACTCCCCAAGACACACGAACTTCCCTTTTGTCATTTTTCTACATATATCTCTTCCAAATAACGTGCTGCTTTGCGGAGAGCCCCAAGAACAGACCCTGAGATAAGAACTAGGGTGTCTGGGCTGGGTGATGTGGGGATGATCCTGGAGAAACTGCAAAGGGAGTGGAAATCAAAGGAAGGAACGGGAAGCAATCAAATAAATAGGCCACGGCTGTATCTGGCATTCCTTGTTGTGTAACCAAAGAAGCCAAAATCCACCAGCTGAAAACAATAATTACGCGTTACTGCTCATGGTTTCTGTGGGTCAGGAATGCAAATAGCGGGTCTGGGGCCTTGGCTGGACACTTCAAAGTATGGGGTTGGAATCACCTGAAGGTTGTTCAGTCGCACATCTGGCAGCTGATGCTTGCTCTCGGTTGGGGATCTAGCTGGGGCTGTCCGTTGAAGCTCTGTCAGTATTCTGGTTCCTAAAATATGGTGGATGAGTTCCAAGAGCAAGAGAGACAGGGACAGAAATGGAAACAGAGAGAGACAGGTAGGGTGTGGAATGGATAGGGGTAAGGAAGGGAGGGGAGGGAGAGGAGAAGAGAAAAAGGGAGAAAACACACCAGGTAGAAATCGCGTTGCCTGCTATGAGCAGGCCAGGTTCCAGGATGGAGAAATGTCAATGACCTTTTGGACCACGAGCATGTGGAGAAACACTATCTGCCCACATTTGCCAGGCAAGCTTCCCACTGCAGGCAGTTGGAGCTCAGTCCCACTAGGGACATCGAGAAGATGGCTGAGAACACAGATCTGGATTTTCCTACCTACAGGGTGAGGGAGACCAAGCATTGGTTATGGGTGCAGCTGGTGGGTGGGCCTCGCTCTGGCATTTCTGGTCTTCAGTAGACGCAGTGACAGAGCAGCTCTGGCGACCAGTCCTCAGCAGTGAGAGGTGGAAATAGGTCTTCGGAAGTGGGGCCATGTGTCACCATGTGAGACCAGAGGGGACATGCTGGGTACTGACAACGTCCACTATGGTGTGCATGGTTTTGTTTTAAAAGTGAGATGTTGCATACTTTGTTTCAAAACTGTTTTTCAAAACCTCTTTTCTTAATAGATCTTAGACATTTCACTCTGTCGGAACATGACAAAAGCTCTATCACCAATACTAATCGTTATTTTATGAGTTAAGATATTTTGGCTGTAAGTTACAGAAAACCCAGCTATTCTGGGATGATGAAAGAGGAGGAAAGACCAGGAATTTGTCTCCGCATTTAGACAATAACCATGCTGGCAGAATCTGTCTGTGTAACTATTTTGGCGCTCTGGAGCTTGTTGAAAGTTTGAAACTTCTAGGAGAAGACTTAGACTGTAAATTGTAGTTAATTTTAGTCAATGGCAGCTCCTTTTTTTTTTTTTTAAAGATTTGTTTATGTATGCATACAAGAGCTGGGGTACAGGCCAGAGATGCGGGGGCGGTGGGAGGATTCACCAGAGACAAGAGTGGGGAACAGAACAGGCAGACCCACTGGAATACACTGCTGAGGGGAGCAGCGGGGGAGACCGGAGAGGCCTGCTGCGCCATGTGGGTTGTTGAGATGCAGGGATCGCCACAGGACAACCTCAGATCCTCAAGGATGACCCTGGAGGGCCTCCCCAGTGGCGCAGCGGTTGAGCGCTGGGTTGCGAAGCTGCCCGCGGCCTCTGCGGCGCCGGTTCGATCCCCGGCTGCTCCCCGGCCACCAGAGGAGGGTCCCACATGGCGCGCAGACCTCTCCTGCCGCCCGCTGCTCCCCTCAGCAGTGTACTTCGGTCCTTCTGCCTGCTCTGTTCCCCGCTCTGGCTCTGGTGAATTCTCTCACCCTCCCGCGCTTCTGACTGTACCCAGTGCATGTACAAACAAACAAACAAATAAATAAATAAATAAAAATACATGCCTCTTTAAAAAAAAAAATATATTAAAAAAAAAAAAAAAAAAAAGGATGACCCTGGAGTGAAGTGCATGAGGCACCAGCTCTTCTGCCCCTTGCTCCACCCGGAGCCCGCAGCTCTCACTCTTATTGGCCCCTGGTCCGCCATCTTGTCTATGCCTCATCTTTACGAAGGCCAAGCGGGCATCATTCATTCACTCGTCCACTCTCCCCAGTGTTGAGAGCGGCCCACGAACTCGTACAAGTGCTAGTCACACCTGTGCTCATGAGAGCAGGCCCTGCCAGCCACACAGGCGCAGTCTGGGGGTGGCAGCAGCCCTCAGCAGGCCAAGGGGTGGTGCTGGACGGGAGAAGCCTGGCCTGGAAATAGGAGGGGAGAGGTTCAGGTACCAGATACTTTCTGGTCACTGGGTGCTGGCTCTGAGCTACACTAATTCCAGGGGATCCAAACTGCCACTGTGGTGCAGGCTGAGCCGGGGCTCATGGAACACCCCTGCAAAAACAAGAACGGCAGAACAGCTGTTTCTGCCCCAGCACTCCCCACTGGAGTCCTAGAGAGCGTGGTCCACCCCGGCCTGCCTGCAGCGGACACTGGGCCCTGGGCCGGGACTGAGGCCTGGAAGGGGTGGGCAGTGTGTCTGGTGACCCATATGCCTGCCCAGCGGCTGGTGGACAGCAGACCCGATGCCGCGTAGAAGTGGGGGCATTTCCCCTCTGAACTCAGGGGCACTAGAAACAGCCCTGGGGGAGGTAGGCTGGGCAGGGACGGTCAGCCCCTTGCACAGACAAGGAAAACCAGGCCCAGAGGGGAGAAGCTGCCCAAGGTGAGGGGAGAAATGGAGGGGGACGACCGGGAACCGCAGCCCACGTGTGAAGGCAGCCGGGCCCGGCAGCTATGTTCGCTTGCGAGGGCTGCCTGACAAGCGCCGCCAGCTGGGCGGCCCGACTAGCTGACGTTCATCACGTCATCACTCTGAAGGCCCAAGTCTGGGGTCAGGGCGTCTGCAGAGTTGCACCCTCCTGAGGCCGTGAGGGAGAATCTGTTCCCCCAACCCGGGGGTGCTGTCTTTGGTGTTCCTGGGCCTGGATAAGCATCTCATGGCCTTCTCCCAGGGGCCATCTGTCTCCACGGTTCCCCTTTATCAGTGAATTAGGGTCCCCAGTGGCTTCCCCCCAGGGACTTCCTTTTTGGTACCAAATAAGGTCACATTCTGAGGTACTAGGGCTTAGGATTTCAACATCTGAGCTGGGGGGCAACAAATTCATCCCAGGAAAGTGGCTGAAAGACTGAATTTGTCAACCCGGCTCTGCTCGGCCCACCCCATCCCTGCACGGATCTGGGTTGGATTCCCAGCAGCTGGCGGCGGTGCATTCAGGAGGCCGAGCCAGGCATGAGGGCAACAGCAGGCACTCCCCGCAACAACGCCCAAAGTGCCTCCTCCCCCAGGGCCTGGCACAAAGAGCACCTCCCACGCACCCTTATTTCATCCTCACAGCCTGCAAGGGAGCGACAAGCTGTCCCCATTGAACAGACAAGGAGACGGAGACTCAGAGGAGGAAAGTCACTTGTCTCAGCTGGCAAGTGACAGTCAGGACCCAAAGTCAGTGGCAGGATGTCCCCAGGGTCCAGCCTGGCCCCTGCAGGCCGTGGGCATGGGATGGTGGGCAACGTGGAAGGAGAGGAGGCCCAGGGACGGCGACTGCTGCCGGACCCCAGCCACAGGCAGAGCTGCTGAGGAGGAGAGGGGTCAGGCCCGGACTGGCCCCCACAGTCCCGGCAGGCTGCCCCGTCGCGCCCCAGTGTCCCGCCGCTCAGCAGCCGGTGATTGCCAGCTCAGGTTACTGTGTCGCTGAGAAAAAGGCTATAGTGGTTCCCGACCAAGTTAAATAGGGAATCATAATATGATCCAGCAATTCCGCTTCTGGGATATGCCCAAGAGAACTTCACGTAGGGCCTCACGCTCACTGCAGCACGATGCACAAGAGCTAGAACGTGGCCACTGACGGCGGAATGGCCACGCAGCCTGGTGTGCCCACACATGAAATATTGTTCAGCCCCAGCGAGGAAGGGAATGCTGACAGACCCCACAGCATGAAAGAGCCTCGAAGACGTTCTGCTAAGTCAGACACAAAAAGACCAAGGCATGACTTTACTATGATTGTGTCAGGTACCGAGAGTAATTAGATTCATAAGACAGGAAGGAAAACCGTGATTGCCAGGTTAAAAAAAAAATGGCTAGGGGCCTCCCTGGTGGCCTAGGGCTTAAGTCTCAGACTACCACTGCAACAGCCTTGAAAGCAGGCTGAGTTTGATCCCCCGCCGGCCAGGGAGCTACCCACATGGTGCAGCAGACCTCTCCTGTCTCACCCGCTGCTCCCCTCAGCAGTGGATTTCGTCAGTCTGCCTGTTCTGCTCCCCGCTCTGGCTTTGGTGAATTCTCTCACCCTCCCCCGCTTCTGACTGTACCCAGTGCTTGTATAAATAAATAAATCTTGAAAAATAAAAATGAAAATAAAAAATCCGTTGGCTCTCATTTAAAAAAAAAAAGAGTATTTGCTGAATCATATCATTCATAGTTTAGTTACATGGAAAGATTCCAGAAGGCATTAGGGGGTTAAAGTGTGCCCCCCAAAAAAGACATGTTAACTTCCTAATCCCAGGAACTGTGAGTGTGGCTGTGTCTGGAACAGTCTGCAGAGGGAAGGTGTGTGGACAGGGGTTGGGGTTCCTCCTCCAGGGACTGGTGTCCTCAACACAAGGGGAGTGGTGGCCACATTAGCACAGAGGCCGGTGAGGGAGCAGGGCCACCGGGGAGGACACACGCACCCCAGCAGCTCGGAGGAGACCGGGCTCCTCGTCCCCAGAACTGTGAGAGAACCTGCTTCTGTGGAAGCCCCCCAGTTTTGGCACTTTTTTACAACCACCCCAAAACAGATGCAGAATGCTCCTGGAAAGCCAGGGCCAGCGCGTCATTAACCCTGGGGCTGGCGGGAGGGGCTGCCAAATCCTTGTCTGTCAGTCTGTTCCTGTGTGTGGAGGAGGTCAGCTCTGGCCTCGAGGCTCCGCCACGGACGTGCTGCTTCCCCAGCCACAACCCTCTGCCGCCTGGGCCACCATCCTGCCAGTACTGTCAGATGCCGGCAGAGGCTTTGCACAGGCGCTTTCTGCCCCCAGGTAGGGCCCCGCAGGCAGCAGCCGGCTCTGCAGGCAGGAGAGCAGGAAGAAGGCCAGGAGGGAGCGTGTCTCCTCTGAGGTCCAGCCAACGCGACGGCAGGGCGTGTCCTGGTGATGTGCAAAGCCCCTGCCTGGAGCGTGACAGCCGGACTCCTGCCCCAGACTGCTGTCAGGAGTCTGCGGTCCCCGGCAGAGGCGGGGAGCTGCCCCGAAGCACACGAGCACCCTAGGGGGCCCAGCGGTGCCCTGGCGGGAGCGCCCCTCATGCAGAGTCCTGCCCAGTTCCCCCACTGTCTCTCTCCCACCCGCCCTCCCCAGCACCCCCATGTCCCTGGCTCGGGGCCCCTGGCTTTGTCAGATGAGTTCATTAATCTGTGAGGCAGGTCCACGGCGCGTTCCAGAGCTGGGGAGGGCCTGGAGAGGGCCTGGGCTGGCAGGGAACTAGAGCTTGAGGTCAAGCAGCTTTTGAAGTTGGGGAGTGGACACGGGCCTCTGTGGACACGCATGAGTGCTGTGTGAGTGTGCCGTGTGCGTGCCCAGGGTGCACGCGTGTGTGTCCAAGTGGATGCGTGTGTGTGTGTGTGTGTGTGTGTGTGTGTGTACTAGACTGGGGCACAGGAGCCCTCTAAGTCCAACGACCCCAGAGGGCTTCCCATCCCCCCAACTTTTTGCCCAGGAAATGAATGTAAACGCGATCCCAGCTCCTTTCTTCCCTGATCACAGGGATCTGGCGGATCCCGGCCCTGCTCCTCCATGTGGAGAGTCTTCTTCAGGCTGGTGCTCGCCAGCTCATGACCAACTTCCAGGTAGAGTAAAGGATTAAATGGAAGGCACAATAAGAAGGGAAACAATTAGAATTTCTGCCTCATTATCATGGTAATCTTATCAGTCGGATAATGAGGTATTAATGGAGATTTAATGTGCATCTCATAACAGAATCCCTTGGAGAAAACACACAGGGAAATTGCTGTAAATCCACTTAATGATGGAGAAGTCCCAAAACACCATATTCCAAAGGATGAAAAATGCAGGATGCAAATGAGAAAGAATCAAGGTCAATAACACGGCAGGGACGGCCTGATGGCAGATCTGGAGATCCGCGCCGCCAGCCCCGGGGCTGCCTTTGCACCTCGGCCTCCGCTGCTTTCGGATGTGCGTCCCCAGTCACGAAACACGCAAGTGCAGCCAGAATGATTTGTATGTTTTAGAATCCACAGGGGGGTGGAAACACGCCTCACAACCCATCAGGGCCCCCGCTGGGAGCCATGGGGAGTGGGGGGGCTGTACCAGAGGCCGCCAAGGGAAGGGGGTTGGAGGCGGCGCCCCTTGCCTGGCGGTGGCGCGGGGAGCAGCCCAAGTTCAAGGTCGTTTGGGACCAGCAGGAGGGAGACGTGGCTTTTTCTTGGGCTCCCTTCTGGCTGCACCCCGCGGCGCGGCTGACCACAGGCTGCCGGGAAGGACGCGCCGAATCGGAGGCGCTGCTAGAATGTCCCCCGATGATGGCATTTCGTTCCAACAGCGATGCTGGGACACGGCAACTATGCAGACCCCGCTTTTCAGGTGAGAAACTGAGGCTCAGAGAAGTGCGCTCTGTGGTCTGAACTTCGCCCGCCCTCCAGGATGTGAACTCGCTGCCTCGGGAAGGGGCATCTCGAAGGTTCAGGCGAATCCTCTCCTTCCTGGCTGGGACCTTGCTGGAAATGGAAGCCCCTGACAAAGGCAGGAGACAGGGACAGAAATGGGGCCCTGGATGAGGGTCGCGGCACCCCAGGAGCTGCCAGCCCCTGGCCCCCAGCGGATGAGGGGTGAGAGGTCCGTGCTTCTGCCGCGGCCAAGGGACCCCTCCTTCCAGCGCTGGCTCTGGGGGTGCTGTCAGTGGCTCCTGAGAAAATGGAAAGGAGCCTCGAAACCCTCAAGCCATGGTGAAAATCACTCTGGAATGGGAAAGAAGCAGAAAATTCTCAGCAAAAGTTAAGAGTTGGGGCCTTATCATCCATCGGTGACTCATAAGCCTTGAGCCTCCCACGCGTTTGCAAGGACTGATGACAGCGGTCACTCCGGTATTTGTGTATTTTAGGGAACTTAGATAAGAGGAGTCTCCTGGGGCTCGGGGATCAGAGAACCGGCCCATTTTGCTTAGAACCGTCCAGATTTTAGTTCTATAATCTCCCATCCTGGAAAAGCCCGTTCCATGCCATCCCGGGGAGACCTGTGCCCCCAGCCCAGGGCTGCAGGCATCGGCGGCGTCCTCCCTGTGAGGGCCTGGCGGCCCCCGTGTGCCAGCTCTGTGCTGGGACCCTAGGGTGGCACGGCTCCCTGCCCAGGGGCCCGTCTTAGTACCAGCCCAGGGGTGTGCACAGGCAGCAGGGGAAGGCGGATGGGGGGTCCTCACCAACCAGCATCTGTGGGTTCTGGAACAGCCACCTTTATTTGCCATGTCAAAGGGGAATGAACCCACTTCACAGATGAGGCAACTGAGAAGGGACTTTTCCCAGGTGACAAGCAGCCGTGAGCGTCCGCAGGGCTGAGGATGGCAGCTCCGCTTGATGGGAGAAGTGGACCCCAGAGGCGAGGTCAGTGGGAACCAGGGAAAAGGTGGGTACGAGACATTTCTGGAGCCTTGCAGCTGCGTTCCGTTTAATCACAGACTGCAAATTGAATGAAGTGAAGACAGTGTTGCCTCTTTGAATTTCCCCCAGGCCCTGTTTAATGAATAAATAGGCATGATTTGTAATTAGCTTATCCATTGTGCGAAGCTTCTAGAGCACCTGAAGTGAGTTAAACATGCCCCCTGCAATCTTGTCGACAATATTAATTCGCTCAGCAAACCTTTCTTCCCGGCCCACAGAGCAGGCGACCGAATGATGCACCTTGCTCTGCTGCGGACAGATTGAGAAAAATTGGGATTTTTCAGCCTGGAAAGATGAAGACGCAGGGTCCTCATCAGTCCTGCCTCCCAGTGTGGGGTTTGGAAGCTACGGGTCCTGTTTGTTTTCAACAGCAAACGCTGGAGAACCCACAAAACAATCCCCCGTCTTCCCCCTCAACCAGCCTTTAAAATCCCGCAGCCGCAGGTCATGACCAGCCACCCTTGGGGGCAGGCCGGGGGCAGGCCTCACCGGTCTGGACTGGCTGTCTTCTGGGCAAGCTGTCACCTGTTGGCTGGGCCTGCCTGGAACACACCCCGTCTTTCCCGGCAGCCCTGGTTTGAGCCCCCCGGGGCCTGGCAAGCTAACAGGCGCCCTGGATCACTTATCCCATAACTGGGGGCGCTTGTTCCGAGTTGCGCCTGGTTTCTGCGCTGAGCATGTGGCCGCCGCTGAAACTCCAAACCCTCACGTTCCCCAGCACAGGTCGCTCCTTGATGGCCTCCACGCTTTCCAGCAAAGAGGTTTTCATTCATCTTCATCATGGGCACAATCTGTGCGCCAAGAGGAGGCGGCTGCCCGCGGGCGCTCTCCACCCGGTCTCCTGGAGGCGCTCTCACCTGCTCCTCCGCCTTCACAGCCGCGTTGACATCCCGCCTGCCCTGCTGCTTCCTCTGGCGTCTGGGAGGGATCCCCAGCAACCGGGCCCTCTCCCCGCCGCCGGGGCCTCGCCTGGGCGGCCAGGTGCCAGCTCTCACAACCCAGGAGGAAGCGAAGTCGCCCCTTCTTCTGCACGAAGCAAGTCAGGAGGCGGAGACGGTCCATCTGTCCTCGCTGCAGCCTTGACTCTAGGAAGAGGACCTGGGCCATGGGGGTCGGGGGGAGCGAGGGGGCCGGTCTCTCCTGCTCCAGAGAGTCCAGGTCAGCCCATTCTGCTGAGGCCCACTGGGTGCCAGGCTCCGTGCTGGGCGCTGGGGACCCCTTGGGTGTCCAGCCCTGCCCCCAGGGGCTCACACACACCAGGGGACGAGCTCTTCGGCGTCGGGACAGCAGGGAGCCATTGTGGGACGCCCTCTGCCCTTCACGAAGCTCCTTCCGCCCTGACCTACGGAGCTGGTATCTCAGAGGAGCGCGCAGGATCCCAGAGGAGCTCAAGATAAGGACTTGGGGACCCTCTGAAGCAGGATCAGATCCTGGCTCTGCCATTTATTTTCCTTGTGGCTTCAGATGAGTCACTTCACCTCCCTGAGCCTCAGTCTCCTATCAGTTAAATGGGGTCGCAACTCAGCTCACCAGTTAGGACTCCAAGGCCGTGTGTGTGTGTGTGTGTGTGTGTGTGTGTGTGTGTGTGTATGCGTGACACACTTGGCCCTCGGCCTGTGAAATGGCCCTGCCCCCAGGGGCTCGCTCTGACCGACACCACCTGCACTCTAGGGGGGCCCCGCGGTTCTCAGGACCCTGTCCATGAGGTCCTTTGGGGCCAGGCCTGTCAGAGCCACGCTCACGTCCTGACGTACTCGCCGGTCAGCTCTGTGGCTCAGGCTGCTGCCTCATCTGTGCAACGGGAACAATCACCGTGTCCCTGGGCTGCTGTAGGAGAACCTTCCAGAGCAGCGGGAGTAAGAGTTGTCATAGCAGGACACAGGCTGGGCAGGGTTAGGAGCCTGTTGTGTTTGTGTCCAGTGCGGTGGACACGCTGGAGTTCTGGGGCCTTCTAGTAATGTGTTCGGTGCAAGGCCCAGTGAGGGGGTGCTGGGGGTGCTTCCCTGTCCAGGAGCCTCCAGGCTCCGCTGGGCCTCCTGGCTCCTCCCCGAGGCCTGAGGGGGCTCCACTCCGCAGCCTCGCAGCCGGTGGTGTTCCTGCCCTTGGCCACAAGATGTCGCCCAAGGACCAGCAAAGCAGGGGCCTGGCAGGAAACCCGGCACCCAGACCTCGCCCAGGCTCAGGCCGACCCAGCCAAGCCTCCCCACCGCACACCGGGGGCAGGCTGGGGCAGGCAGCCCGCCAGGGGGCGAATTCCAGGACCTCCTGCTCAACCTGGCACCCTGGCTCTCGGAAGACGTCCATTTGTTGATCCGCACCTGAATTAATAAATGGGACTAATAATTAAACCACCTGCGAAAGGTGGGGAGTGCAAGACCTGGGGTGCAATCCCTGCAGCCTGTTGAGTGCCTGGAAATGTCTGGGGTACAGACGGGGAAAGGGCACTGTGGCCCATCTCTGTCCCTGGGGTGCCCCAGATGCTCCCACAGATGCCAGTTTTTGCCTGGTGGCCACGTGGAACCTGGACCTTCGAGGAAGGAGGAGGGGCATGGCCGCGGGCCTGGCTTCCCCTCAGGGCAGCCTGAGACTGGAAGGAAGCCCAGATTGGACTGGAGCCTGCAGCCGCACCCCCAGAGTCCAAGGATCCCACCGGAGGGGAGGGGTGGCCCGGGAGGGGCGGGGGTGGCAGGAACCCTGAAGGCCAGACCATGTGTGCTGGTGTCTCCAGACTCCAGGGGTCCTGGGCTCCCAGCCTGACCCTCCCAGGGTCACAGGTCCAGACGGCACCCCCCGGAGGCCCCAGTATGCAGTGGACCAGGACCTGGTGCTGTGGTGCCAGCATGCTGGTGGTCCCGAAGCTGGGGCTCCTCCACGGCTCCACTGCTCAGACCCCCCCGGGTGCAGGGATCAGGTCTGAGGAGGGCCTACCGAGGGAGAGGGCCACGGGAGGGGGCGCCACGGAGCACAGGCCAGATACTGGGAGCCAGAGCTGAGGCTGCAGAGATGGCCCACCAGCCTGCCAGGTCTGCGGGGGAGAGCTAGGGATTGGGGCACAGTGTCGGCCCCCCACATGAAGGCAGGGGAGGGAGATCCCCTCTCTCTGCTGATTTCGAGAGGAAAGGATAGTGGAATCCCCTCACCAAGGGGCTGCCAGCCCACACCTCCTCCTCCATCTGCAAACATTTGTGGACACCTGCCATTTGGGGTAGGACAGTCCCCAAAGAGAGCCTAGGTTCCAGGGAGGTCACTGCTTTGCAGAGGGGTGCGCCAGGAGGAGGCCCCTGGAGGGTATCTGGGGTCCTCTGGGGCTGAAGAAGTGGCCAGGGATTGCAGGCAGCGGGTCCAGCACAGCAAAGGCTTACGGGTGGGCAACCATGACCTTTCGGGTAAAGGTGAGTCCTGTGGCGCCGGAGGGGGAGCAGGGACAGAGGGCTACTGGGGGAAGAGCAAGTTGGAGTAAAAATAGAAAGGAAAAAAAAAACCTTTGAGCAGTAAAGGAATCTGATCAGACTTGAATTCTAGGGGCACCAGGAGAAAGGGGAGAGGAAGGCCTGGAAACAGCCAGGAGGCCCACGTGACCAGGGCGGTGGAGACAGCTGCGGCCCTTTCAGGACCCGCTCCGGAGGCTGGGGCTGGAGGCTGGGAACGCGGGGGAGGGCAGGAATACAAGGGCCGGCTGCCGGGGGCACTTGGGACTAAGCATCCAGACCCAGAGTGCATAAAAGATCGCTTGGGAAACTGCTTCACTGTCGTTATTATTCATGACCACAGCGAGCAGAACTGAAGCTCCTGCGCAGCCCTTCAGAAACGGGTTCTTTGTGTGAAGTCCCCGCAGGGTGTTTATGCTCCCAGAACAGCCAGTGCTCCCTCTCACTCCCTCTCTGGGCGGCTGCGCTGCTGGCTGAGGTCAGAGGTGAGGGCCTTTCCAGCTCTCAGTCCTGGGGCAGGTTCATTAAACCAGGTTAGAAAGAAGTGTGGGGGGCCTCCCCGGTGGCGCAGCGGTTGAGCGCGGGGTTGCGAAGCTGCCCGCAGCCTCTGCAGCGCTGGTTCGATCCCCGGCTGCTCCCCGGCCACCAGAGGAGGGTCCCACATGGCGCGCAGACCTCTCCTGCCGCCCGCTGCTCCCCTCAGCAGTGTACCTCGGTCCCAGTGTTTGTATAAATAAAAATAAATAAATCTTAAAAGGAAAAAAAAAAGTGTGGGGCCTGAGTCTGTGCCACTGGCCAGTCTCAAGCCCTCCTGAGTCAGCGGCAGCCTGTCTGGGTCCCAAACACCCACTGCACTGGAGTGACACCCCTGGGTGAAAGGCTGACTTAGGAGGAAGAGCTCGGGACTGGGTGCATATAACCATCCTCAGGGCCCGCACCTACACCCAAAACTGAAACCGTGGCCTTTAAGGAAGTGAGAGAGTGAGTCAGGGAGGCCGGCTCTGCCCTGAGGACCGCTGGAGGCCCTTCCCACCTCCCCACTCCTGTCACTTCCGGAGGCTCTCACCTCCTGGGGCTCTCACCTCCTGGGGTCCTCTCTACCAAGCCGCTTACTTAGTTTGCCTCACCTGTCACCACCACAGCCACAGAGGATAACGGGATTGTTAGTGATGAGAAGAGAGGTGGGTGAGAGCGAGGTAAAGAAATGAGGGGAGCAAGGGTGCACGTACGGACATGGGGACAGAATGGGAGAGGGTTGCCCTGAGGAGCAAGAATCGAGTCTGAGGCCAGGGGCTGCTGGAGCAACGCTGCTATTTACAGGACACTGTGGAGCAACACACGACAGAAACGCTGCAGCCATCTTAAGAGCTAAAAGAGCGAGAAAGACAGACAAGAAGTTTTCATATAGAAACTAGAACACCAAGATCTCTGGCAACTTGATGTTTGGGAAAAGATTGTTTTATATAACCTGACCTTATAAGAGAAGGAAACACTTGGATATAAGCAAATAAAAAGGGCTATCCTGGCTGTCAGGCAAGCGTCCTTGTCCTTTCAGAGGGCTTTTCTCTTCACACCTGTGACCCTTGTGGGAAACGAAGCCAACCCTTTAAGAGCTGGGTGAAGGAGCACCTTCTGCACCAAGCCCCGCAGTTCCTGTCAGTCAGGTCAGGCGCTGGCTAGGAATGCAGCTCCCTGCCTTCCCCAGACAGACTCAACAGGTGTGGGGCACGGCCCAGGCCTGCAGCTGGTAATCCCAGATGGCTGACGTGGGCACCACGGTCCAGATGTCCTGCAGCACGGGGAGCTTCTCACCCCTCAGTGGGATAAGTCACCTGGAGGATTTGCCTAAAGATTCCTGGCCCTCTCAGGAAGAAGGATCTGATTTACTAACAAGAGTGCCAAGTGATTCTCAGCAGGGTAGCTTGCTATAAGCACTGGTTTCTAGAACTCTACGGGGCTCCACCCCCACGAGAGATTATAATTTGTTGGTCAGCATCCTTGCCGGAACCACCAGAATTACTGATCTCAAACAGCACAGCCAATATATGTGGATCAACAGCCCTGCGTGGAGACGTTTTGTCAAAATTACAAATTAGGAGAGCTAAGGAAAGCATGAAAATGTGCTATTTAAAAAATCACGTTGGATACTCTTTTCACGGGAGCATAAAATTTAATGTTTGGGCAGCAATATGTTGAATTCTTGGTGAACAAATAAAACCACCACGGTTTTCATATTCCTCATCTCCATCAGCTTCAGTCACTTGGACTGAGAGTCATTTCCATTTTAGCACGAAACACGGAAGATATTTTCTACCAGATTGACTGGTTGACTTTCTTTTAGAAGTCTACGTTCTGCATTTTGGTACCCAAAGAAGACAGAAGAGGATCCCTCAGCGCAAGCTCTTCAGTGGACGCTGACCTCTCTGGGTAAAGAACGCTTTTACCGCCCAGGGCAGCTTCTGACCCGATTCACTTTTCAAGATGGAGACACACTCTCCAGGCAGCACCGAAGGAGGCCTCGCTGCACCCTCCCTGGCCAGCATGCGGTGGGAAAGGCTACACGGCCATGTACTTGGAGAGAGGGTTGGGTGGGTTACAAAAAGCACATAGGTAATTCCAGTTTGGCAAGAAAAATTGCGCTTTCGGTTCTAGGAAAGTTGTAGCATTAACTTTAATACTGTACAGACTGCACGGAAGCTGGACCTTGGTCAAACTCTTTAATGTTTCCTTCTAAAAGTGCAACCAGTGTGAAGGAAGCACCTTAACACCAGCCAGGCAACCTGCAGAGCACACTTGCTTCCATGACTCAGGCGCCGCCTGACGGCAATTCCGCTCACTTGAAAGATTAATAGAGATTTCAGTGAATACTGTGGTGAGGACTTCTGCTCCCAGAACCAGGCTGATGAACAGATGCCAAACCTGGGGGTCAGGTAGGAACTGTGCTGAACAGTTAAAATTCCCCATCCTGTTATTAACAGCTGGGACATTCTAGTTCTTCCTGTGCTGCATTTAAGAAATGCCCATACATGTTCAGATGAAGACCAGTGTGAATTCATGGAGATTATCAGTAATATTTGAAAAGTCCCACACATATTCCGAAAAACTTCTGAATACAAAAATAGATGACTGGAAACATAAAACCCAGTGAAATACTGCTCTCCCTTTTTAATCAGTTTTACAGAATACATTAGTAATGACATCAGAAGACAGGACAGGTTTCCTGTACATATACAAGATGGTGCAAGCTCATTACTGAGACTTTTATAAGGATTTTTTCAGTTTCAAGAGGAGAGGCAGTACAAAGTTTTTTCATACACATGAAACACAAGAATACGTAGACAAGACAGAGCATCAACTCAGCAGAGGTGACTTCTTAAGGCGCGTGGCCCTGCCCACACTGTCTGCATTTACCCAAAGGGAGAGGAGGACCTCCTCAATCTTGAACTTAACCTTTGCCGAGTGCAGGCCTGTGGGACATGGCAGCCCCATTATGACTCCACAGCCCAACCACACCAACCTTGACAAGAAAGTACGTCCAAGCGTCCTCAAGAGTAATAAAGCTATTCTTGGGCATCCTACTTCTTGGGTAACCTACATTCTAAATTATATTATTAATCTGGCAATGTTCTCAAGCATTTTGGCATTCAAAGTATCTCAAGTGTCTCATCCCTTTTCATCTACTGACTAAAACATCTGAGTTTCAAGAAGAATTGTTTTTGATTCCCGTACACCTCCCCCCAAATTTTGGCAATTACATACAGGATAAACTCACTAGAGAGGAAAAAAAAAAAAAGGGCGAATACAGACTTCTTAAAGAAACAAAGAAGGAACGGAAAGGCAGAAAGAGACTGTCTAGGACACACACATGGAGCTGATTCCACCACATTTCAATATCTTCTGTGCAATCCACTAACAATTTGGAGCGAGTGTGTTCCTACCCGCCCTTGTCACACCCAGGCACATCAGGAGGAAGGAATTTTTAAAACTTCATCCTCTAAACACACTTAGGTTGACCTTTATTTGACCCAAGCTGGGGTCTGCAAGGCAGGTGGTGGGAATCACATCACACAGAGCTATGGGCCCCCAGCACGAACACGGTCTCGCTATCCCGGGGCGGGGTCTCCGCTCTCTCGCTTACTCACCGCGGGGACATACGTGCTGGAAGTCTGTGGCACGTACATAAAGGTTTCCAAGACACAGGAAAAGAAAACCCATGCATGACATCTATTCCCAACCCTCACAACATCTAATTCTCTTACTACAGTGACTTAGTACCTGTATAAAAAGGTCTTCATATGCAGGTTTTGTTTTTTAAGAAAATCAGAAGAAAGTAATATTGTGGCTGAAATGTGACCTAAAATGCAAAGTGTTTTCTACCAAACGAATTTTTTAAAAAATAATTTTACAAGGAAAAACAATCTTTAATCTGTATTGCTGTTAACGCTCCCCAGTAGCAGAGTATTAACACAAAATACAAACTTGTTTTTTTATTAGCTAAGTTAATTCTACAAGATTTCAGTGAACTGAGCCGCTATCTCCCCATTTAATATTCACTGGCCTTACACATTCCACACACCAAATGTTTCCTGTGGTGATTCTGCACCTTTGCACTAACCCTTCCTGGGAAGTAAGTGCTGGGAGGGGTGCAATAAGAACAAAGAACATTCAAAGAACAACTATTCCTCTTTCGTGAAAGAGAAAATCAAGTTACACCTGTCACACATCCCACCACGTCCAGGCAGATAGGTACTAACTCCCACATCCAGGGCTCAGCACGATCATAAACCCTGTCGTGAAATCAAACCAGTGGTTGATGCTGAATATCCCGTACTCTTGATCTGCTTTCCAGAGGAAACTTAGGTGCACCCTAAACAGCTGAGCTGTGCTTCTCTGTCAGAACCTGAGTCAAGACCCCACACACCCATCTCCGTCTCTGGGGTTCACCCTCACCAGTGGCCCAAGCACCACAGAGCCCTGCCTCTGAGGTAGCCCTGTACCCCAAACTCACCACCTTCACCACAGAGAAGAGCCTTCTGCAATGTTCACATCTTCGTATTTATTCTCATAGTGATGATATGGAAGATTTACCATCCATCATGGAGGGAAAAAAAAAATCTCTCCTTGACTTACAAGTTAAATCCCCTAACAATGAACTTCAACTATTCCAAGTCTTCTATTGATGTAGTATTTATTGACTCAAATGCGGAAGTAGATGGACTCCCTCTCGGTCTTAGACCTCACATCAGCCAGTCTGTCTGTCTGGTACTGTATTTGTGATATCTGACTTCTAGTACCTAGGTATGTCTGACAGTTACACACAGATTTCTCGACCTAACACTCAAACGAACATTCTGTAGTACTGGTTTAATTTTTCTCTCTCCCTAAAAGGCAGAAACCACATGCCACACTCCTATGTAATTTATGATTACAGTATATTAAAATAAATGAATGAGAAGAGGTGGAGACAAAGAAATCCAGCTTCTTTAGGCACAGTGGAGCACAGGTATCTTGGAGAGAGGGAGGAACAGCCTGTCTTCATCTGCTCAAGGCTATTTATCACAGTTCCCTTAAAAATGCCTGCAAATGCGGCCAGCAACAAGGGGCGCAAAGGATGGAGCCAAGTTTGTTATAAAAGCAGCTAAACATGTTTAGGAAACATACAAAGTGACACCAGTCAGCGATGACCTATGTACAAGGCTTGTGCTTGAGGCCTTGGGGTGCCTCCCTGGCCAGCTGCTCAGACACCAAAACCCAGTCCTGATGAATTATCGATATACAATCAAACCCAAAATATTGAAAGACATAGTTTTTTTCAGAAGAGAGAAATAAAGGCACAGAAACCTGCCAAAATAGACTTTTCCCCCGTAAGAATAGTATGGTTGATTAAAATAGTTTATCACTAGTAAAACTTGTATCACTAGAGCAGACAATACAAATTAGTTTTTTTTAAAAAATGACATTCACTGAATTCTGGTCTGTGCATTCAATGTGAATCATCATCAAAAATATATTACAATTAACAGTTTGTAAGGAGTTCTGCTTGGGGTTTCTACACGATACCGAGTATTTCAGATGAGGAGGACCACAGTGAAGATTTAACTATCTATTCTTCCTTCTTACGTAACCACGTGTGGAGATTAGTCTGTCTCCTACTGCAGGTTCAGACGTCCACCATGAGACATGTCTGCGTGACCTAGTGATCTGCGGGCCCCACATCACAGGCAGCCCTGGACACCACACTCCACACCTAGAAAAGTCAACACACTGTGTCACACTTTAATAAATAGTTGTGTATTTTTTTGTTTTCTGCTTTTAAGCTCAGCTTAAATTTTGTCAAGGAAACCATTTCACAAGAGGGTACATCACAACCTACTGTCAGCAATAGTCCTTGTTTATTAGAATCTGAAGATGTCCATATTACATCAAATATAAATATATATTATATTTACATTTCCTTCTCAGCTTTTCAGTTTAGGTGAGTGTATTTATAGATAATGCCACTAATGTCACCACTATTGTAATCCTCAGTGCAACGGGTATTTTCCTTCTATTAGATGCAGAAGATAGGACAGCATCTTAAAAGAGGTACATACTCCTCTTTAAAATAAAAGGAAAGAAGGTGTATCCATGATGGAGATGTAGGAATCTTCTAGGAGATTTTGTGTTGTTTTTTAATATTTCAAAATACCTGAAAAACGTGGTCCCTTTTTCAGTACTATTCTCTACTTGGGGGCAAGAAAATAACAGAAGATGCAACTTAGAAAGGAGCCCAAAGAAAGAGAACCTGCATGTTAGCTCATTAATCTGTTTAGTAAAGATCTGTTGTAAAATGTCTGAACGCTGTACAGTATTATACAAAACAATCTTCAGCCTTCACACAGCTGGTACATTTCCTCAAAGACTTGTCTGCCCGCCTAACAGTCTGCGCCATGGCCTTGGTCTGGGTCACTTTCGGTCATCGATAGTTTTAATGAATTCCACGGCTGCCGTGAACTGCATCCACCAATAGGACTCCTCTCCGGACAGACAGCTGGCATAAAAGCTACTGATGTACTGAACAGTAGACAGCAAACAGGGTGGATTTGCCTAGAAAAGTGAAAAATTCTTAGAGTGAATCAAAAAGACAGGTAGCGATGCAAAAATTTCTAACATCTTCAAACGTTTTCCTGTCAGAGATACCGGTCCTTTCGAAAGTAATACCAAACTTCTCTTTGGATAACTTTAAAGCCCAGTTACCACCATGAGTAGCAAGAGAGTACTGCAGAGGCAATCAGGTTTTACTTGGGTTCTAATCCCCGCTGAACTGTCTACAGTTTACTATCCTTGCACGTCATTCACCTCACTGCACTAATCCCAGCAGACTCAACTACTCCACATGCCAGGATTCCAGATCATGAGAAAGGAGAAAACGCTGCAGGCAATGACAAACACTATAAAGAATTCAATGTGAAAGAAGATGGTAAAAGCACAATGAAAAGAACTTGTCCCGGGCCTCCCCTGGTGGCGCAGCGGTTGAGCGCTGGGTTGTGAAGCTGCCCACAGCCTCTGCAGCGCCGGTTCAATCCCCAGCTGCCAGCGAGGGTCCCACATGGCACGCAGACCTCTCCTGCTGCCCGCTGCTGCTCCCCTCAGCAGTGTATTTCGGTCCTTCTGCCTGTTCTGTTCCCGGCTCTGGCTCTGGTGAATCCTCTCACCCTCCTGCATTTCTGACTGTACCCAGTGCTTGTATAAATAAATAAATAAATCTTTAAAAGAAAAAAAAAAACTTGTCCCCACTCATTCCTTGTCTCTTTCAGTAACTGCACACTGAACCCCACCGAGAACTTCAGGCACTGCTTTAAAAGCTGGGAGCTCGTCGAGCCGCCCACCCGCCCACCTTTCTCCTACAACCCTAGTTCTGCACAGACACTCTCTTTCTGGGCCACACGGCTTGAGACTTGGAAAGAGGTCAAGGTCCCAGCACCATGTGTGCTCAGAGCAAGCTCTTCAGTGACAGCAGCGGGGGGCCCACCTTTATCAACACGAAGACCAGGACGGGGACAAAGTCGTCTGCCCCCGGGACGGAGTCCTCGTTGGCCAGGCTCAGAAGGTTCATGATGGTGGAGCACATTCTCAGGATGCACTGCACTTTGTCCCTCGGGGTCTTGTAAGCGCTTATCGTCCTGATCTCCGACTGTGCAGACGGCCACGGCGCCTCCCGAAGATAGACCTGCGTGAGACCACGGACACGCAGCCCTTCAGCCAAGTAGCCACCAGGGCAGTGACCCCAGCCCCTCCACTTCAGGGGCGGGAGGGGAAGGCTGCTGCCTGTCCCTTCCGCAGCAAACTCCATTCCCATCCCTTCCACTTTCACTTAAGAGTGAAGCTTAACTTTGCAACTTTTAGATAATTTGCTTTGTATTTTAAAGTAGAAAAACCAAGATGTCCATTAATAGAGCAAGGGGCATACAGTAACTCAGAATCTAGAATTCATAAAATTTCAAACAACTACATTTCTTAAGTAGCTAGGCTGGAACTTCTCTACATGCAGAAGCATGAACAAGCTGCTTTTAAAGGAAAATAATTGAAAAATTAGTTTGTACCATTGTTGCCACAGTTCCAGAAATGTTTAAAAAAATCAGACAATTTAAAAATGTATGCTAATTAACATTCCATTAGTAGAGTATTTAATAAAACAACCAGAAAGCTCAAATACCTAACTTTTTCTAGTTTTTAAGAGTGGTATGATGGGTAGGGAAGCTAATGTCAGTAGCTAAAGACAATGCTCAGGTCACACTCAGAGCCAGGGCCCTCTCGGGAACAGCTACACACTGATGAGCTGCCACAGCCCTCCCTCTAGTAGGACCCGGCTGCAGGCCCCTCGGACCCAGGCTGGACAGAGGCCACCAGCCTCTGACGGGTCGGGCGGGGCTCCTCTCTCTGGCTCTCCTTCCTCCCCACTATTGACATCCTTTCCATGCTGGGAATTTTAATCCTCAGAAGGACCTTTGAGAACGTGTAGCTGTAACTGATGTTTGTAAGTCATTTAAACACCAACTTTGTTTTCTTGAAAAACGGTGACATGCCATTGGCAGTTTGAATAATACCCCCCACCCACGCGATATAAACCTGTCTTACCTCTGGTATCTGAAGGGCTCTGTGATTTGCAGTCACGACTTTGGACAATCTCTGAATATGATCATGAAGAACCCTGAAAACCCCCAAAACACACATGTAAACATGTATTTCAAACTTATCGCTAGATAAAGATCACAGCTGAGACGAGCTGGCGGCTCTAAGTATTTTGTCTTGTCAGGAAGGCTCACGGTGGGGCCTCCCCAATGGCCTAGGGGTTAAGTCTCAGTGTTATCACCACAATGATCTGAGTTTGATCCCCGGCCAGAGAGCTAACCTACATATGGCGCAGCAGACCTCTCCTGTCTCGCCCACTGCTCCCCCTCACAGTGAATTTCAGTAGATCCACCTGTTCTGCTCCCCGTTCTGTTTCTGGTGAATCCGCTCACCCCCAACTCCTCTCTGTACCTCTGATCTACACCCCAGTTCTTCTACGCAAAAATAAAATCTAAAAAACAATAAACAGCAAGACGTAAAAAGGCTCACATTTAGGACATGCTGAGTGAGCAGAGGAGAGGCAGGGAAATCCTTCCTCCTCAGAACAGGATAGGACAGTTTCCAAGGGAGAAAGGAGAGGAGCCCTTTATCTAGAAGCTCCCTGAACATTAATTAGTGAACCAGCTGAGAGGAGAAGGCACAAAAGCCAGAAACCGAAGATCAGAGATGCTTAGATGCAGCCGCTCAAGTCACATCTCAGATGAAAATAATTAGGCCTGCAAAGGTGAAGGCTTTGCCAAAGGGTCCCCAGGGATTAGCAGCTGAGGCTAAACTCAGATTCCGGATTTCCAGAACACTCCGTCAATGCTCCACTAGATAAACCTGCAGCAATCCCCTGGAGGAGAGGATAGAAACAATCTGCTTCAAGCTGGCTCTCTGCAGCAAATACAGTCTGAAGGTCCCACTCAGTATCTCACGCCAGAAGCCAAAAACTGGTGGTGTGGGGAGAAAACAGGTTCCACCTGGAGCAGAGGCTTGGGGGCTGAAAGCTCTGCACTGTGAGCAGGTGAGAGAGGCAGGCTGGACAGGAAAGTGAGCTTGTTCTACAGAGGCCTAAGAGAGTCCTAACAGGAGTCTAGTCAGAAAGGCTTCCCCCAGGAAGTGATGCCGTCAAGATCTGAAGGCTTAGCGAGGGCCGGAAGAAAGAGAGCGTCTAGGCAGAGCTAGCCATCAGTGCCTTCCTAAAAGGCCGTAACAACTCACCCCCCAGGCCGACTCGGCATGTCCTGCAAACGCCAAAGGGTAAAAACTGGGAGCAGCTGACTTTCCTTAACTAGCAGACCCCAAGTCTCATGTAAAGCTTGTCTAATATATGGGGCCAGCTGAGGGATCCCTCCACGGTCCAACACAGGCACTAAGCACAGACGCACTCACTGGTCGCGAAGAATGTCCCCGTCCTGATTAGGGTAGAAGGCAAGCTTGAAAATCCGATTCATCACACTCCGTTCAATAGCCAGCTGGGCGTCCTGCAGCTGCTCCTCGCTGGCGTTTTGCCAGATGACATCCTGGGCCATCGCCCCATAGAGGAACTGCAGGAAGTCTTCCACCTGAGCAGTTTTATCATCAGCCGCTGTGAGTTTCTGAAAGTCTGCAATGCAAAAAGAGTAACTTTTAAAGTACACTATCTGCGTAATTTTTAAAAGGAAATTACAGCAATCACTTTTTCCACGAGCTATGCAGATACTATGCTCTCAGAGCCAATAGTGTCTGTCTGGTGTGGTTTATTTTAGGAGAATGTACAGCCAAATCATCCACATCAGGAAAAAGGCAAGAAATATATAAAAGTTCAAGAGCAAGGGCTCTGTTGTAAAATGATAGTGTTTTTAAAAATGAGATATATTGAGTGGATTGAAAACCTTGCCAGTTTACTCAATTTTTATAAATTGTAGATAGTCAAGCTAGAATACAAATAAAACGTATTGGTTTGACGTTAAGGTTTAATGGTTAAGAACCCATAAGGTAGCTGAGCACTGGGGGAACTGCTCCAGGCAGGCAGGTACTCAAACAAGCTGGTACATCCTATGTCCACATCTTCCTACAAAGGTGACCGAGGAGCTGCAGCATCTCTAGTACTAGTCACCTTGAATGAACTCCCTGATCTTCTTCTCCTTGCTCTCCAGCAGCAGCCTCACGCAGACGGTGGTGAAGTACCGATTAGCCACCTCCTTGTCCCGCAGCACCCTCTGCAGCAGCCTTTCCAGGTGCGCCTGCGTGGTCTGCAGTCCTTGCCGGCAACGCGTGAGGTAAGCGATATAGGGGGCCCTCTTCCTAAAAGGAAAAATCTTTGCAGGGCAGCCATATACACGGTGCACGCTGTCTATAGACACCAAGAATCTTACTTTTTCTTTCAAAAGAAAAGTACCTCATGCTGAAAAACTCTGGTTTTACAGATTAGTATGTCTGGCTGCAAATAACCATCCTGAACACTAATTCTGGGGCCACCTCAAAGCAGAACCACTCTGGGCCTCTACGAAGAACACCCTCTACTGGGCTGAACAATTAGCGCCCAGACTCGCTGCAAGTCTCCCAGCCCCTCCACATCTCTGGTCTACCTTGTGACGGAGCAGGCCCCCATGCTGCTGGGCCCCCCCAGACACTTAACAGGAAGTTGACTGCTACAGAAGACTAAAATAACAACCAAGTTTAGGTTAACACACCACTAGGTCATTAACATACCACCGCTTAGCTGCTTAGCCTGAGCGCCACAGTCATCAGCACCCCCACTCCCTGGGCCTCAAGATCTCTTCACTTGCAAGCATCTCAGTTACATTTTTCTCCACAGTGTTAGCAAGCGGCTGGCAGAGGGTAATGTGAAGCAATCCCTAGGCCCACTCCCGCTTTCAGGAAGCAGTGTTCCCGACACCACTAAGAACAGGAAAATGCTACCCCAGCTATCCCGGTCTCGCAGCATGGGCACACCGCTGTGCTGAAGCTGCTATTTGGCAAAGCTCAAGAAAATGCACTCCCTGCTACTACTAGCAGAGAGGCCCATTTATGAATGTATTTCCAGGAGAAGTATCCAGATGTCCCCCAGCAGTTTACTTCCAGGTAAACCCAGAGGAACGCTTTGCAGTAAGTCTAGATTCATTTCTGAAAGAACCAAGAAGCAAACCCTGACTGCTGAGAAGTGTCCGCGCAGAGCAGGCGGGGCCCGTTACCTGTAATCCTCGGCGATGGACGCCAGCAGTTTCCTACAAGTCCTATTATCGAAGCGGCACACGCAACGCATTGTTTCTTGAAGCTGAGCCATTAGATTCTTATCTTGTAAATTAATCGCTTCAGCTATTTGAACTTTTAAGAAGCATACAATTTCATTGTCTAAACAAACAAAAACAAGAATCCCTTTATTACTGACAGTTTCTATGGGCTCACATAAGCTCGACATGTCCCTCAGCCCTTGCCTGTCTATTCTGCATGCGTGTCAGTGGAGCCAGTTGTGTGGCCACCCCCATTCAGGCAGCATGTGAGTGGACCATCCGTCACCAAGGCCCTGGCAGTGACACTCATATGAATGTACTATCTGACCATAGGAATCGCCATAGACCTGAGATACGGCTGAATACTGGTAATTTCATATGGTTCAACCTGTAAATATAGGGAAAAAACAATCATGTAGCCACTCACCTTCTGGGTCTGTGTGGTCGGGTAAACCATTCCTTGTTGAATGGGTTAGCACTGGGAAAGCAACAGAATCCGCAGAGCAAAGAGCAAGCCTCAGTTTCTTTTTTGCATCTCTGAGGAGTAAGTTAAAAATGCATTAATTTCTTTATCCAGACAGGTCAGATGTTGTGAACATTTACTATGTAAACTAGCACGCTACCTCAGGACTCAAACATCTCAAGTGGTGTACCAAAATAATTCTTTTTTTTTTTTTAAAGATTTATTTATTTATACAAGAGCTGGGGTACAGGCCAGAGGTGCGGGAGGGTGAGAGAATTCACCAGAGACCGAGCTGGGAGCACAACAGGCAGACAGACTGAAAGCACTGCTGAGGGGAGCAGTCGGCATGAGACAGGAGAGGTCTGCCACGCCATGTGGGTTTCTCCCTGGCCGGCCGGGATCGAACCCGTGCTGCAGAAGCTGCAGACAGCTTCAAAGCGCTGCACTCAACCGGCTGAGTGTTTTGGGGAGGCCCCAAAACAATTCTTGACTTACACCTTACGTAACAGAACAGGCTTTCTAGTTACCCAAGGAGTAAAGCTGTGAAACTGCTCTGGGCAAGGACTCCTCTGCCAAGTCACCAGAGTCACTCTAATCACCACTCCTTTTCCTTCCCATCACGTGTCGGGCTCTCTGCTGGCATGAGAGGAAGGCCAGGGGGGCAAGCTGTGCCCGAGTTGAGACCGAGTGCTCAAGGCCTCCCCCACAAGCAGCTCCTGTGCTGAGAGGCCATCAGGATTCCTTTACACGCTGGTGCCTGCCGCCCTTTCTGGTCTTGTAGGGCCAGAACTTCAAATCTACTATTCAAAGAAAGGAACTGCAGCACCTCAGAGAACAGGCCCCGGGGCTCCTTCTCTGCAGGGCTTATATTTGTCCACCTCACCGACTGGCTCTGAATCTTTCCCGACTGGTTCTCGCCCTATGAAATGTGTAATTTGCAAGTCAAGCTGATCAAACGTAATGTTCACCCACTTTGCAACAACACTTATAAAATATTTACAGTGGTAAAATCATGGCTGGAAAGTAACTGTCTGCTACTCCCTCCAATTTTACTGTAGAAAAAAAATCATAAAGCTTTATAGTATTTACAAATAAAATAACATGCAATTTAGAGTTTGCTTTAAAATAACTAGGAGGAGGGCTTCCCCGGTGGCGCAGCGGTTGAGCGCTGGGTTGAGAAGCTGCCCGCAGCCTCTGCAGCACCGGTTCGATCCCCGGCTGCTCCCAGGCCACCAGAGGAGGGTCCCACATGGCGCGCAGACCTCTCCTGCCGCCCACTGCTCCCCTCAGCAGTGTACTTCGGTCCTTCTGCCTGCTCTGCTCCCCGCTCTGGCTCTGGTGAATTCTCTCACCCTCTCGCGCTTCTGACTGTACCCAGTGCTTGTATAAATAAATAAAAATAAATCAATCAATAAATAAAATAAAATAAAATAACTAGGAGGAGGAGGGAACAGGAAACAACGCTGGCCACGAATCAGTATCCAAGGAACCTGGGCAGGGGCACGTCACTACGGGCTCTCATTTTTGTCCGTGTTTGAAATTACTGTAAGTTAAGAGACTATATATATCCATATATGTATTTTTTTTTTAAGATTTATTTATTTTATGCATACAAGAGCTGGGGCACAGGCCAGAGATGTGGGGGGTGAGAGGAGTCACCAGAGACAGAATGGGGAGCAGAACAGGCAGATCTACTGAAATACACTGCCGAGGGGAGTGCGGCCAAGACAGGAGAGGTCCACTTCGCCATGTGCGTAGCTCCCTGGCCGGCCGGGTATTGAACTCATGCTGCAGTGACTGCAGATAGCTTCATAGTGCAGTGCCTACCCCCTTGCGCCACCAGGGAGGCCATACATATATATGTTGTGTGTGTGTGTGTGTGTGTGTGTGTGTGTATTTATATATATATGGGAAGAAAGAGCAGGAGTGGGGCAGGGAGAGGGAGGAGGAGCTAGATAACTGGTGCTTAAAAACTGATAACCCCTTGGGCCTTCCCGGTGGTGCAGGGATTAAGTCTTAGCACTCTCAAGCTATCACCAGCCACAGCCTGAGTTCAATCCCCAGCCAGGGAGGTGACCCACCTAGCACAGCAGACCTCTCCTTTCTCGCCCGCTGCTCCCCTCAGCAGTGTATTTCAGTCAGTCCACCTGTTCTGCTCCCCACTCTGTCTCTGGTGAATCCTCTCACCCCCTGCACCTCTGGCCTGTACCCCAGTTCTTGTATGCATAAGTAAGTAAACCTTTAAAAAAACAAACTGATAACCTGTGTCTAGAGCAGCACAGGTTCCTAGGAAAAGAGGACCTTTTTCAGGTCACTGAGGTCATGTTCTTTTGCAGGTCTATCAGAAATAGAGACCCACACAGGGCACAAGGAGGATGAAGGCCTGAAGGGCTCCAGAAGGCTGAGTGGGGACAGTGGACATGTCAGCAGCTCCAAAGCTGACCCCACCTCCTACCTCATCCTCTCCCTACATTTCTCACATGGGCTGGGAGCTTGGCATGGGCAGGGCACAGCCGCTGCTTCACTTCAATCACTCACTGATGTGGCCCTTGCAAGCTTGCGAAGGTTTTGTCTTCACCCGTGAATGAGTGCCTTTGATAAGTGACATGCACAACTGAAGCGAAGTCTTCTCAACTTTTTTTTCTTCTCTATGCTTTATATACTTTTATTTCATCACTGCAATGGTGATGAAAGCCCAAATCCAAAAGCCCTAAGTCCAAAGAAGTACCTGTAAGAGAAGGCTGAGTCCTGAGGGTGGGCGGCCTGGCTTGCAGAGTCAGGGAGGTCATCAGCTGAGATGTTCTGCAGGGTTTCATCCCGAGGAGAGTCGTGCGCACTTTCGCTGTCACCCATGACCTCTAAACAAAACCATCAGGGGGCATAAGCAAGCTAGTTGGGAATGTTCTGGCACTACCAGGTATTCAGAGCAACAATAAATGAACACTGTGCTTTTCAAAAAAGCTTCCTGAAAAAGGGGAAAATACTTCTAACATTTAAAACAAGTTATCAACAGCACCAATTATCAAAAGAACAAATGTCTAAAAGAATGGTTTCGCTTTCTTTTTAATTATTTTTTTAAGTGAGGTAACACTGGCCTACAACTACGTTTCAGGAGTACGTGTTTACACCTCCTCTAATATGTTACCATACCAGGCGCTCCAGAGACTGGCTTATGATCTAACCCTAATTCCAAGACAATGAAAGTCTGTATTAACTTATAAAGTTAATATTCTGCAATCAGAATCACTGACCCAAGAACTAAAAGAGGCTTCGAGATCATTTTACCTCAACACACCTGTTTTACAGACATGGACTCTTGCCCAATCAGAAAGCAGCCTGCTGTGCAGCCCCTAGGCAGCTGGGGGCTGAGCCGCTCCAGCATGGGGCCTCCCTTCTCCTCTCCCAAGGGCAGCGGGGAGAACTCCAAGATGAGCAAGGACAGAGCCCTGGCTCCCACAGCAGCGTCTGTCTTTTCAATTCATCAGTTTAGATAATGCATGCATGAATAAAATCAAAAGGAATAAAAAAGCCGCAGTGTGGCTACAGATACTGTGCTTACACAGGTAAAATAGCTTTATTCTTAGGAAAAAGTTTCAAATGTTTCAGGAAAAAAAAATAGAGAAAATGTGGCAACATGTTAACTGTTCAGTCTAGGGGGACCTCCATTGTGTCATTCTCCTTGTGTCTATTCTGTTATATTTAAACTTTTCCTGAGGGTGGGGGCAGCCTGGCTCGCAGAGTCGGGGAGGTCATCGGCCGAGATGTTCCTGAGGAAGTGTGGGAAGTTATGATCTAACCCTAATCATAAAGAAAGTGTGGGAAGTTCTCCCCACCAAAACCCACCTCTCAGGAGCCCTCTTGGACCCCTTGAACCAACACCGCAGCGATTTATCCTTTTCTATACTTCTGTTTCCCCCTCAGCTGTCTTGGGGGTTGTACCATAGTTTTCTGACAGCTCTCAAAAGTAGCCATTTAAAGGCTACTTAGAATTCAGATTGCTTGTATCACTGTAATACAAATCACCAGGATTCTGTCTTGATTTTCACCTGAACTTTCATAGTTTGCCATTGCTCCTTCACTGGGGCTGCTTCGTTTGATGGCGTTCCTGTATTTGTCCAGAATGTCCTCAGCAACCTGAGCTTGTGCACTGAGTCTAGGGCTGGGGTCATCTGTGGGGAAAGGAGAGGGAGAGAGTTAGCCCCCCTGGCTCGCGATGATTCTGATGTTAGTACGACACCAGTAGCATAATCCCAAAGGCGGATTAGGAGGTGAGACTTAAAAAGAGCACATATCTCAGTGTTAAGAGGCACCATGCAGCTGCCTACTCAGCCCGCTTCTAGGCCCGAGAGCCTTGCCAAAGCACGACATTGGGGGGATTAGCTCTACTTTCTCATCATCGCCAGAATTCTGCATGACAGTATCAAAAAGTTCAGTGCAGACTGAATGGATGATGGGTTTCTAGAGTGTTTGCACACTCCAATCACTGTTATGAGCAATTCATGCTAACAGAACCTCCAACAATGCATTTTTCTATGCAGACTTCATTTACTGAGACAGCTCCATGCTGGAGGGGAAAAAGTATTCAAACTTAGAATTAAACTCTTTTAACAGCAGTAAAAAATGCCTTTATTCAGTCTCCTTCATGAATTTCTCTCTCTACACCACATGCTGAAAAGTTCAGATGCTCAAGTTCTACCTCACTAAATGTGACCACAACAGTGCAGCTGCTGGAAAAGAGCACGTCTGTGCGTCTGCGCCTGCGGTGGTGTCAGAGGCACGCCTACAGAATCGAGACATTGTTGGGAGTGCTGGAACTGTTCCAGGGGTGCTCAGAGTAAAAGCTTATCACAACCACAGCACTGTTTACTACAGGACCACTCTTCTGTCATCGAGCCCAGGCCATCACAATGTCTTCCTAAGTCTAAGATGGCACAGTCATTCATTAACAGCTATCAAAGCAAAGAATTACTGTGGGTCTATGGGAGAAAATTAATGCAAACTCCTGAGGTAGAATTAGGCCAAGCAGGTAACTATAAAAAAATCACATCCTGGTAGAATCCCATTTTTAAAAATTCTAAATACACATGAAAATCACTGGGTGGGGTGTGTGTGTGTGTGTGTGTGTGTGTGTGTGCACGCTAACATTTATTGAGCACGTGTCAAGCATCAGGAACTGTGCTAAGCATCTCATCTGAATTATCTTGATAAATCCTCACAACACCCCTACAGGGAGATAACAATTGTTATCACCCCCATTCTATAGAAGAAATCAACATATGGAGAAGTTAAATAATATACTCAGAGGCTCTTCTATGTCCATAAAAAAGATATTTAGTACTCGTGTCTCTGTAAAATTGCCGTAAACTATAGAAAGGATTTCCAAAGTAATTTAATATTTCTGCTATGATGCACAATAAGACAGTTCCAATAAAATTTGGTCTTCTTCAAAATGTAAACTGATATAAATCTTTATTATCACCAAACCTTTCTTTGGAAGGGAGGTACTTGTTTGCTATTTGTTTGGGAGGTACTTGTTTGCTATTTGTTTTGAGTGCTGCTGACAGCTCTGAAAAAGGGACAACGAAATCTGTCTAAACATAATAAAAGTCACATGTTGCTTTTAACCTTTATTTCTATAAGGCCAGTCTTAAAATTTTTACCTCATAAAAAAGAAAACAAAAAATGTTATATAAATGAAGCTGTGAGTATACTTTCATGTAAAAATATAGACATGATTTCAATATCCAAAAGCAAGAGAATGTTCACACTGAATGAAAATCATATTATCTTATAGCCAATAAAAATGATTAAGGGTCTCCCCGGTGGCGCAGTGGTTGAGCGCTGGGTTGCGAAGCTGCCCGCAGCCTCTGCAGCGCTGGTTCGATCCCCGGCTGCTCCCCGGCCGCCGGGTGAGGGTCCCACATGGCGCGCAGACCTCTCCTGGCGCCTGCTGCTCCCCTCAGCAGTGTACTTCGGTCCTTCTGCCTGCTCTGCTCCCCACTCTGGCTCTGGTGAATTCTCTCACCCTCCCACACTTCTGACTGTACCCAGTGCTTGTATAAATAAATAAATAAATCTTTTAAAAAAAACAAACAAAAAAATGATTAAGACACAACTATGTCTAGTAGAAACTAGGAGAGGGCTGATGAAACAATGTAGTAAAAGAAGAATACAAAGTCACATACATACTCTCTAGGTCAAACATGAAAAGTCATGTTCAAATATGGAAACACAGAGAGAACATGAAAGAAGAAATAGGGTGGTGGGATTATGGACAGACTGTTAAGAACTTTCAGAACATGTTTAACTGATTTAATGAAAGTTTTCCATGGGCCATTAATCAGGACTGGGTAGAAATGTGTGCACCAGTTGGGAAGCTAAATTGCTTGAATCAAATACAAAATGAAAGAGTTTATGAAAAAAAAAACTACTTAGCTTCTAGTCTCAGCACCAATAACCAAAAAAAAAAAAAAAGTACTATTCAAACATACAAGTAAAAAAGTAACTTATTTATAGCTTCTCTAAAGTTACTAATACAACATTTTACAGATAGGACATTTCATTAAGAGTATTTCCCTTGGGAAACACAGATGGCATTCTCCACTGAGGAACATGGGAAGGATGTGTACACCTCTTGCCAAAAGGATGCCTTTCCAACTCTTCCCAATCAGACTGTGAGTCCCTGAAGGAGAGGACTCCTGTATGATTGACAAACTTCCCACAACACTTAGCACAGTGCCTGGCATGAGCCAGATGTTCAACAAGTATTTGCTGATGGAATAAGGAAGGCTTAAATGTTGTCAGCAGGAAACCATGAGGCCATCTCCTGCTGTGCAAAACCTTTTATTCCAAGAAAGTCACCTCAAAAAACAAAGCAGAGATGAACGCTAGGGCATGGAAATGCGTCTAAATACATGGAACTTGACGGCAGAGTCTGTATTAAAATGGGATTCTACCCGCACTAGGCTGAATTCTTTGAAGGAGGATGTTCTTTTGAAACCTGTCCCATTTTTTTAGTAAAAACTTTCATTTACTTTAGGATAACATAATTTAAAACCAAAATAAGAAAAAAGAGGCGAGAGATTAATTTCCCCCAGGTGCTCTACATCACGGGGCACAATACAGAGCAATCAGCTTTCAGGGTGGGTCATTAACACTGCCTGCTGCTCAAACTTTCCTTTTAGGGTGCTCATTCATAATGTGCCAAAAAGAAGCTGCAAAAATACAAATGCTGAATAAGGTAAGAACCCATATCCTAGTATTTTCCTTGGGTCAGAGAGCAATGTTAAATGAATCAAGCTGTAAAAAATTGGTAAAGTTCATAAATTTATGACATTGCTTGAACACTTTATCAGAAAAAAAGGAAACGATTAGGTAAAACAGAATTTCACTGTGACCCTGAATAATCAAGGACCGTAGATGTAAACAAATTTAGAATTAATTTATTAATCATCAATGTTAGAGAAAACTATTCAATCAACAACCCAGTATTTGGCATGCACAGCACCAAACCGTCACCACACCTTCCTAAAAGGCACTGAGTGTCATCATCTCACTAAGGTGTTGAGCTGGAGGCTATGCCTAGATAGAGGCTCAGGATCATAAACAGAAGTTATGATAATGAGGATGATGATGGTGGTGGCGGTCTGCAGGAAGAGCACACTGAGATTCACTGTGGCCGCCAACTGGAAACCACAGCGCTATGAAGAACATACTCCCCACTGTACACACACAGACACACTCTTCTAGAAAGGCAACGCTTATGGCACCCAAGATAAGTGTTATGAAATATGTGCTCTGGGAATGAAGGAGCCAGGAAGTCCATGGATCTACAAACCTGTGAGTGTTGAGAATCTGTCAGGCCCCAGATCATCTTTGTCTTTTTCTTGTTTTTCTTTCTTTCTAAATGGTATAGGAGCTGGAAATTAAATAAAGTCAGTAGTGTGACATATAACATACTGCACTACTTGGAAGACAGCAGTCATTTTGGAGTTAACTGGTGTGCCAACATTTCTAAGTGAAAGGAGGTTGAAAAGTTTAAAAGCTAAGAAACCCAAGTGTCAACTGGTAATAGTTCTTAAAATAGCATTGAAGGTCCTTAAAGAAGCTTTGAGAATCTGCTTTGGGGTCATTGTCATAGGAAGAATGATTTAACGGGAATCACTGGGACCAAATCAAAACCACTGCCTCTTAATCTCCCATCAAAAACAACACATTCAGAACTCTGAGCCTCATTCTCTCCTCCTCATCAAGTGGCCTGAGCATGCGTGGAGGCAGTGCTCCTCCGCTCCCGAGCACACAGTGCCGTGCAGAGGCCTTCGGAGTAGTCCCTAGCTTTAATCCTGCGTGAGCTCTCCTTTCAGGAAGAGATGCTTTTGCCAACTCAGATCTCAATATCTACTGGTGTGATGCCAGACTAGTCACAAAAAAAAGCAAACAATTTTATACAACTGCCTTCCAAAATAAGCACTCGTTAATATCTCGGTATAAACATTCTCAATGAACATAGACATAAAAAGCTTCAGTTTATCCCAGGAATGTAAAGGGTGATTTTTCATGTTTAATTACCAATAATGTTGATTTCTCCTGTCACAATTATTAGCAATACCTATGTCAAAAGTCTCAACCATGACCTGTGTGACTTCCATTTATGAAATGCTACCACTTCCTGCAAAGAATAAGCAACTGTCAATTTTTGAAGTTCTGCCTTAGCATTCATCTGTGTACAATTATTTTCTACACCCTCAGAACAGCTAAAAATTGAGGCCCAGCAAGTCTCGCAGAGAAACTCAGATACTGGCTCTCTGAAAGAGATTTGGGGGCTCTGCTTCTTGTTGCTTATATAGCATTCTAATATTTTATAAAATTACCTTTAGGCATGGCTGAAACAAAACGTTTTCTCCACCAAGGTCTGTTCCTGTCTGATTTCTCATCATCGCTATCTTTGCGTTCTTCAGTCTGTAGAAAAAGTTTGATGCTTTATTTGGAATTCAGTAGCAGGATAAATTACTATGAAAAGGATTTCAGTTAGTCTGTGAAATACAAACACCACTCCTACTTGCCCCCAAAGCAAAATTGTTGTTATTACTGTATAAGTAACTTTTGAACACGGAAGCGTATTTTTCAGTACTTTCTCAAGTAGACTGTGATCTGCTTGAGGATGAATGTTATCTCATTATTGCGAGTCAACTAAAAACTTAAGAAGGAACCCAGCATAAAGTAGGCACTCAAATATTTAAGGAACAAGCAAATGCCATGCACATGAAGTCTAGGGGGTAACAGAGATAGGTGCAGTAGAACCATTACAACACCAAGTGCTGTGTGCCAAGGTCTATGCAAGGGTATTTATCTCATTTAAACATCACAGCAGCCTTAGGAGATAAATACTATTTAGTCCTTTAAACACATAAGAAATACAAAGCTAAAAAGGTTACCTCCCTTTTTACTCAAAGTTACATGGTCTGATCAGAAATGAAAAAAAAAAAGTTACATGGTCTGAGTGTGGCACAGCTAGAACTGAAACCTAACTCTGACCAACTTCAAAGTTCATGTTTTGAGGAACAATCATGTTGCGTTATCATTCAGACCAAATGTCACAAGGCAGAGACTGTAAATCCTTTACTTGCTATCATGAGACCTTAGACAAAGCATTTTCACCTGTTTTTTCATCTATAAACCTGAGACTAGAAAGACCTTTTCAAAGGATGTCCATGTGAATGGTTTAGAGAGATGAGGGCATCCGTGCCAGGGAGTTTTTAACAGTGGGGTGAGTTATCAATTATTTACAGGGGGGACTCCCCAAATAAGTACATGCATGAGGAATAATAAGCAGGAAGATTTGCTCACTACTGGAGACAGGAGTTACAAGTACAGAAAGGGAGAGTGATGATATGGACTCTGATGCTTTAAGGTTGAAATGGAATGTGCTGCTGAGAGCTTGTTTCTCTACATGTAAAGACAACATATGAATAAATACTAGTGTGAATGTGTGTACACATACTCATACACACAGTCCCTAACTCCGTAAAGTGAGAGGTCCTGGGAGCAGCAAAACCCCGACAGCAGTGGGCAGACCTTGATTTTAGAACTAAAAGAAGGAAGGTCTCCTTGGAGAAATGGCTGCTTCCAGGACTAGGCAGACTGTACAATAAAAACAAGTAACACTTCGTGCCAGAAAGCAAAGCAATATTCAAAGAATGACAGCAGCACATCAAAGGAATCCAGGAGTCAGCTTGAAGGGACTCCTTGGCTGAATGGGGGACAGTAATAAACACACTGACTAAAATAGAAAACTCTAAGACCACAGTAAGTAATGATTAGTAAGTGGATAAACTAAAAATTTAACAGGAAATGTATATATTTTCAAAGTAACCTCCCGCCACACACACAAAATATGTACTATAAAGGGGAAAAGAGTAAACTTTTTGGTAGTGAAAGAAATGTGAAGTTTAAATAAAACTAGGGGCCTCCCCGGGCGCAGCGGGTTGAGCGCCACGCTGTGAAGTTGTCCACAGCCTCTGCAGTGCAGGTTCGATTCCCAGCCAGCCAGGGAGAAACGCACATGGCACGGCAGACCTCTCCTGCCTCGCCTGCTGCTCCCCTCAGCAGTGACTTTGGTCCGTCTGCCTGTTCTGCTTCCCGCTCTGTCTCTGGTGAATTCTCTCACCCTCCCGTGCCTCTGACCTATACCCCAGCTCTTGTATAAATAAATAAATCTTTAAAATAAATAAATACATAAAACTAGACCCAAAACTGCCTGGAGAAAAGTCAAGTGTGGTAAAAATGCAAAACACACGACTGCAAAACTATAGTAGCACAAGTTTCCTACGGGTTGTAGTTGTGGATATACGAGACTGACAAATCACTTTCAATCACAATTACAGTCCTGATGAGTCCAAAACCTATATAACCCATGTTAGTCGCAGACAACGGGCAAACCAGACAGACAGAACACTAACGTGACCAAACAGCAAACTCCTCTACCCGGCGCGCGTCCATACCTCTCCTCTCGAGGAGTCCTTACTCGGGGACGAAGATGATGAATGTGGCGCAGCCACCAAAGAAGTAGCACCAATGGCTGCTGCTGGAGGAAGTTCTCGCTCTTCATTCCCTGGACGCCGGTTCCAGCTGGGATCGCTCATGGGGCGCCGGACAGACGACACGATGTCAGAACTCCTGCTGCGAACTAATCTCTCAGGGTAAGAATGCCTCTGCTTGAATGCTTCCATTTCAGCTGGGGTTAAAACATGGGAACCAAAGTTTGGCAGTCGGGCTTCATTTCCTCCCACGGCTCCTTCCAGGATAGGGGGGTCCGGCGGTGGATGTGACGGCCTCGCATAGTGAACCTTGGGCCTTACCACAGCAGAAGCCGCTGGAACACAGGGGAAAGTTTGCTATTGAGACATAAGCAATCTACTAAAGGCAGTAACAAGGAGTTTTGATTTTGTTCTTCTGTGTGTAAGACAAGAGTCCAAAAGTTCATCCGACTAGTTTACCTTCATGTGAAGACAGCGGGTCAAACAAGGCAAGCAGAGATTCTGACTGAGAAGGAGGAGAAGTCAGCTGGTGGGCACCTAAGACAGACAGACAGACAGTGAAGACAACTTAGAACTCATGACTCTGTGAGTGTCCACATTGTGAAACAAGTCTGAGCATTTTTCCACAATTTTCCATTTTTGATAAACTAAGAGGAGTATCAGGAAAAAAATCTATTAAGTTTCAAATTCTGATTACTACACATTTGCTTGTTTTTATTGACATACACAGATTTTAATTAACTTAAGTGGTCTAGCATCCACATGCCTATTACATGCCTACCCACATGCCAATACAGTTAATGCAAAGAGCACTGAGTCCGAAGATGTAAGCCATCAAAATTTTCACAATTTCCCTGAGCCTTACCTTCCTCCACCTATAAAAATAGGGCACTAATACCTACAAAAAGAATATTAACAAAGTGTGATGAGGGGCCTCCCTGGTGGCACAAGGGGTTTAAACACAGCACTATGAGGCTACCCGCAGCCACTGAAGCAGGAGTTCGATCCGTAGGAAGGGGGCTGACCCACGTGGCGAGGCGGCTCTCTTTTGTCTCGCCCACTGCTTCCCCTCAGCAGTGTGTTTCAGTCAGTCTACCTGTTCTATTCCCCATTTTGTCTCTAGTGAGTCCTCTCACCCCACCTCCCTGGTACCGCTGGCCTGTACCCCAGTTCTTGTATGCATAAATAAATAAATCTTTTTAAAAAAGTGTGATGAAATATGAAATATGATACAGCTCTCAGTAAATGACAATTTATAAAAGAAATCATATTAAAATGAGTAATTTTCCATTACAACATGAAACAAATTCAAACTTCTAAAGTATGCCATTTTAAGCAACAGTAAAAGATGACTCCTCTAAGCATATGCCTAACAACCAAAATCAAAAATATTAAAATAGACAGGTGTGCAGAGGCTAAAATATTCAACTATATAAAAGAAATTGTTATTCTAAACTTGAGTCTGAGCTATCTTTTTTGCAAATGCATGACAGCATTATTTCATTTTTCCTTTTGTTCTTTATTTTATGGTTACCTCTTTTAAAAATTATAGAAACAGTGTATCATTATGAAAAATAGTTTAGGAAATCAATTCTTAAAACTCTGGTCTTAGGAAACATTTACATTCTTAAAAATTACTATCTCTAAGAGCTTTTGTTTATGTGGACTATAACTATTGGAATTTACCTTACTAGAAATTAAAATTGAAAATAATAAAGTATTCATATATTAATTCATTTTAACATACATATTAAGTGGTAACATAATCCTCTTTGATGAAAAATAACTATTTTCAGGCCTCCCTGGTGGCCTAGAGGTTGAGTCTCAGCACTATCATCTCTATGCCCTGAGTTCGATTCCCAACCAGGGAGGTACCCACATGGCGCGGCAGACCTCTCCTGTCTCCCCTGCTGCTCTCCTCAGCAGGGTAGTTCAGTAAATCTGCCTGTTCTGCTCCCCACTCTGTCTCTGGTGAATCCTCTCACCCCCCACAACTCTGGCCTACACCCAGGTCTATGCTAAGTAAATAAATAAATGTAATGTTTAAGAAAAAAGACACCACTGCTAGCATTTGGTCATTCCAATTCCTTCTATATGATAGGCTTTTTATGACAGGTTTTATAAGCTTATATATAAAATTCTTTAAATTTTTCAAGTGATATTATGCTTCAGATATTTCATATTCTTTAAAGCATTTGAAAAATAACCACAGAAACGCTATTTAATGCTTATATCAAAATTCACTTAGCCATTCTATTTTTTTATTCTTTTTTCATTTTTTATTTTTCCAAAGAGTTATTTATTTATTTATACGAGCACTGGGTACAGTTAGAAGCGCGGGAGGGTGAGAGAACTCACCAGAGCCAGAGCAGGGAGCAGAGCAGGCAGACCGATGAAGTACACTGCTGAGGGGAGCAGCAGGCGGCAGGAGAGGTCTGCGTGCCATGTGGGATCCTCGCCCAGTGGCTGGGGATTGAACTGGCGCTGCAGAGGCTGCGAGCAGCTTTGCAACCCTGTGCTCAACCGCTGCGCCACCAGGGAGGCCCTATTTTTTGATTCTTAAGCTGCTTCTAATTATCTGCCAATATGAGCATTATAAAGAACATCTTTCTGCATAAAACTTCCTCCATACCTGGAACTGTCTCCTTTTGACTACTTCCTAAAGCACACTTAAGTGGGCCAAATCTAGTGTGCATATTTTATTTCATTTTTTTAAAGATTTATTTATTTATACAAGCACTGGGTACAGTCAGAAGCGCGGGAGGGTGAAAATTCACCAGAGCCAGAGCAGGGAGCAGAGCAGGCAGAAGGACCGAAGTACACTGCTGAGGGGAGCAACAGGCGGCAGGAGAGGTCTGCGCGCCATGTGGGACCCATGCCGGCGGCTGGGGATCGAACCAGCACTGCAGAAGCTGCGGGCAACTTCGCAACCCAGCACTCAACCGCTACACCACCGGGGAGGCCCTAGTGTGCATATTTTAATACCTTAATTACTTTTTCCCAAATTATGCTCCGAGTGCTATAATGGTATCACCAGCAATGTGTAAGACTGTCTGTTTCACCCTCAGATGTGGCTGTTTTTAAGTCACTGTCATCTCCCCTTCTTACCATGAGTTACTTCATCCATGTCTGGACTAGTGACAGAATCTTTGCCCCCAAAATCAGAGCTGCACTCAGATCTCAGGTCCTCTATCTTATTGGGAATATCCTCAGAGGTTGCACTTATGCCTTAAAAGAAAGGATTAGTAAAAAAATAAACAGCAAGAAGAACAAAAGAACCACACAAAAAGTATATGAAATTGGGAGAAATATAAATATTCTCAAAAATTTTATGTCCAGTTCTATACATGTGAGTTCTATACATGTAAGGTATTTCGTATTATACCTTTATTGTACTACTGCTTAGATATGTTCACCTTGATTGATACAACATAATCAGAATTATCATGTGGTATTTAAATAAGAGTAGCACAGGCTACCCAGAACAGAGAGTTACAGAGGGAACACACATAGACTGTCAATTACTTTAGCAGGCTCCATAAAGCCACACATTATGTTCTCACAGATTTAAAGTCCTCTAGAAATAATTGTGTTTCCTGGAAATGACTTAGCCTTACATAAAACATATCTCTTAGTTATCAGCTTTATAAACAAGGTGGTAGGGACACACCTTCAAATCCTTATTCTTTAAAACAAGACAGACATACCCGACACAACACTGAGGCCTGGTGTGCTGGGGCGGGAACTGACCTCCCTGACATCCGTATCATCAGATGTGCTGCCCAGTCCAGAACAGCTCTCCAGCTCCTGCAGGCGCTCCTCCTGCTTTAGATCTGGGGCCTCTAAACACAAGACATAAGGTCCCATCAGTGATCCTATTAGCACAGCACAATTTCAGTTTCTTTGTGGCCCAGATGAAGAAAGCTACCAGTGCCTGAATGAAATCAGTATAAATAGATTTCTGAGTCTAGCTCAGCTAGCAAAGTTGAAGATGTGTTAAAGAAGTCAATCTTGTGATTGTCACCCAATCTCGGCCTGCTCATTGTGCACACATAAACTCTGCTCCCAGCCCACTAATCTCAGGGTATGCCGTTGACTAAAATGTCAAGTGAAGGAGAGTATGAAGTAGCTTAGCATTAAATCAACCACCTTCTGAAAACTAACTCATATGCACACTCAGCAGATTGGGAGCTAGTCCTACTGTTTCCTTTTGTAAATATTAGCAAGTCTGAATGCTTTGACATTATAAAACTTATCAGGATCATATAATTATCATTTACACATATCAGACAGAATTTAACTCAGACATAGTTACTTCTATCTCATTCTGTAGTTGACATTTACTTGAAGGCTAAGATTTATTATATAACCAGGTAAAAAAGCAGAAATGGAATACATAGGAGAAAGTACAAAACACTTTGCATACATTTATAATAATCCTGCACGAAGAAATTTTCTAGACTCCAGAGTCTCAATTTCACTGTATTTCAAAATACACTAGATATCTTTTAAAGGGTCAAGTTCTCCCCTGGGACAAATCTAAATGTGTTTCACCAGGCATCTAACCATTCAGAGATTGAGTTGTGAAGCTACCCCTAGTCTGACGAGTTACTGGAAGACAGTGAACTCGGTGTCTCACTCAGACGCCTGATGAGTTACTAACATGTGTGTCCAAAATAACTGAACACAGAGCCTGGCAGCACCTGCCACCTTAGCCTATGCCATTTTCCCTTAATGGACAGAAAATGTCCTAAACTAATTGTTCATTTGAAATCCTTAGCAATATGATTGCCTCATAGTTGCTGAATGTCTATTGGACAAGCTGTGTACACTACAGAAATAGGATACTTTACACATTTAAAAAGCAGAAGTCAACAGCACACTCACCCGAGTCGCTTGGCAATACCTCCACACTCCAAGCTTCGCTTGTTGTCTCTGATATGGTAGAGCCAGTGCAGGGGTCAAGAAGCACTGACCCTGAGCCTGGCAGGCACAGCAAACTGCCTAACATGTTCTCTGCTGCTGCACCTGTGTGGCCAGTGGGGAGGGGAGCAAAGGGTTACCAAAGGCCCTATGGAAAGAGCGGTGATAATGAAAAAAGCCAAACACTAAGATAATAAAATCTTCTCTACACTACCCACAAGAAGGAAGCCAAGCAAGAGTAAATTCAATCTGTAACACCACCACAAGCACAAATTCCTGCTTTGGTCACAATGACACAAGCTTTTCTTCATCTGTTTCCTCCTATTCACCTTGGACTTTGCACAGAGAAAACACTCATCAAGCCATTTCAATTAGCTTTCACCAGGGCTTTTTCCATCAAATTTTATGTGTGTCCCTGAGAGCTTTCTACAGTTTATAGTTGCACAGAAATTTAAAACAGTCAGAGAGATTTAACCACAGAAAATTTTACTACTCAAATATTTTTCTTCTGGCATATTAGCCACATATTCAGAGCAATAAAATATATTTGCAGGAAAATACACTTCTCTTCTACAGCACTCAGTCAACTGCAAAGGTAGCTTATTGTTTGCATACGGCTTACTGTTAGGAAAAATACTACTATGGCATCTAGAACAAATTTAAAAGCAGCTAAAAAATCTACTATTTAAAATACAAGAAAAGAATTAAACATTATTGTACACGTGTGTCAAACATACTCAAGTTGAGAATCCTTCACTATTTCTGATTAAGCCTAACAAAAGAACAATTCTAAAAAACTTTTGGAAAAAAGTAACTGGTGAAAGTTATTTTAAAGATATATCATAAAATAATTACAAATAATGTCTGGAACTTGCCTAAACATAAAAGGAGGTAATTAAAGGGTAGTGGGTAAGACAGATATGAGACAATTCATGTGCTAAGTATAACTGCTGAACCTGAGTGATGGGTACACACAGCTCGTCATATCAGTCTCTCCTGTATTTTGTTTGAAATGTCCCATGATTTAAAGAAAACGAAAACAAGCATTATGAGACTGCATGAATCTTTCAGAACTCATAGACTAGTACCCTAAAAAAGGGAGAATTTTAATGTATATTAATTATACCTCAAACTTGAGGTAAAAAAAAAAACTGTTCTTTGGAAGTGGACTAATTAAGTAGTTCTTCCCGATGTAAATTCAATTTTTAGAGAATCTCAGAATAAAATTATTCCAAAGGATTTTATGGCTCTAATCTGTAAGAATTTTCATGCTAATATAAGGTCTTTAGTCACAAAAGAAGAATATGCTAATTATAGATTAAGAACACATACTAGGTCTGCAAATAAGACTTAAGCTAATTCAAAAGACAGTTGGTTTTTTGGTTTTTTTTTTTTTTTGGAGGGGGAGAGTAGGGGGCTTAAATGTGGACATGGAAAACATTATATTTTAAATAAAGAAAAAAATACACAAATGCCTTGTTATATACAATTATTTCAGTGTCCTGGTAGCGCCAATATTCACACAACTGAAGTTCCCTATCATAAAGGGCGGGTGAATAGCAGAATTTTGTGGAGATATTAAATAGCAGTTACCTGCAATTTCTTGTAATCTATCTTCATCAATGTTAGGGTCAAAATCACTTCCCAAGACATCTGTACTCCAGGTCTCGCTCACTGTTTCTGATATATCCCGATCATCGGTCAGTCCCATCATGTCACGAATTTCAAACTTCCTTAGCTTATCATCAAGATTATCTTGTGTTGTAGCTATCAAAAACAAAATTAAGCATGGAAAAATGTCAGCACAGCTATGATTGCTAAATCAAGTTAAAGAAGTTTTATGTATTTGAACTTCAAGTTACATTTTTTATCATTAACACTGAGACCCCAGTTTCAAAACAGTGAATTATTTCCTCAGGGATGTACACTTTCCCCCTCCAAGCTGAGAGAAGCAGAGATATACTTCCCCTTCTGCTAGCTTAACTGCGGCCATCACTGCAATCCACTGTCACCCTGTATCCACATCTTCTGCAGTGTGACTCTGATCGGGAATTGGGATACATTTTTCCTTCTCTCTGGATTTGCACAGACTATGTCACTTTCCTTGCTCAACAAGGAGTAACTGTGCCGGTTATGAAGCTAGGTGTCAAGGGACCTTATAAACTTCTGCCCTCTCTCACCTTGGTTTACGTGAGAACAAGCTTTGGTCAGCCACTGGAGGACGAGAGATGACCCAGATCAAGTAAGGGTCACCCTCAATCAGCCAGCTTCCCACTGACCCACAGACCCCTGGCTAAGATTAGCAAAGCTGGGGCCCCCCTGGTGGCGCAGTCGGTTGAGCGCAGCACTGTGAAGCTGTCCGCAGCCTCTGCAGTGCCGGTTCGATCCCCAGCAGCCTTGGAGCAACCCACATGGCACGGCAGACCTCTCCTGTCTCACCCGCTACTCCCCTCAGCAGTGTATTTCTGTCATCTGCCTGTTCTATTCCCCGCTTTGTCTCTGATGAATCCTCTCACCCTCCCACACATCTGGCCTGTACCCCGGTTCTTGTATAAATAAAAAATAAATCTTAAAAAAAAAAAAAGATTAGCAAAGCTCCCTCCGCAACCACAGGTAACTGCAGATGCACAAGTGAGCCCATTCTGAATCCAAAGAACTACCCAGCTGACCCATACACCTGAGAGTAAAACCAGGTATTTGTTTTAAGTCACCAAGTTTTCAAGTGATTTGTTAATAGCATTACTGTGATAATAATTAACTGATCCATCCACACAAAAAAATTTTTCACTCGACCTGGATACATCCCAATTCTAGTTTGTTTTCTTTTTTCTTGACCACTGAGAGTAACCCATAATCTATCTCAAATCCCACCTTAACCTAGCTTCTGTAGTGCAAACTGCCAGCCACGCACATCAGAATCATTTAGAGGGCTGGTTAAACTTCTGTTTAAGCTGGCATTATTTTAGATTTCTGGGCAATTTGTAGAAAATGTAATCCTAATTAATACAATGATAAACCAGTTGAGTATAATACAATATTGCTATTTAAATCACACATACCCCCCGAATGGCAAGATTCACTTTTATTTTATAAAAACAGACTGAGCAAGGATTTTCCAGAAATGAGACAGGGAAATGGCTTTTTTTTTTTAAATCCCCAGGTAATTCTTAAGCACATTGAAGTCTAAGAATCATTGCCTCAGACCCAGTTGAGCACAACTGCCCTCAACACTCCTTTACAGGCCACTGCTGATCCTTAAATGCAGCAATCCAAACAACTTTTTCAAATTAATCTTCTTATAGCACATCAGGGTCCATCTATCTTTCTTTTTTTGTGTGTGTGGGTCACTCACCGGTGGCCTGGGATCAAACTGGCGCCGCAGAGGCTGCGGGCAGCCTCGCAACCCAGTGCTCAACCACGCGCCACCAGGGGAGGCCCCATCTATCTTTTAACCATTATCTCCCCTACTTGGTAACTCCTCACTAGATGCTACGCTACCTCTCTGACTGGCTTATTCTCTTTATCTACAATGACACAGCTCCAGTTTCTGCCAATACAAAGACTACAATTTTCATCCAACAAGCTTTTCCTTAAACTTCCAACCACATGTATCTCACTGGGAACTGCCCAAGCACTTTTATGATACTTTTAATAATTTGTGTACCATTTGTGTCTAAGTTATTTGAATCTTTAGTGTTTATCATTGTATCCCTTTAAAAAATAAATGTTACAGAACTGAAGTAACAAATATAACACAATTCAAGCAATTCATAGTAATTATTTTATGTAATTTAAGCCTAATTAACTCACTTACCAACTAAATTACATTTTTAGGAATTTATGCAACTACAAATAAATGCAAGTTTAATGGTCACTAGTCAGTCAAATTTATTCTCTTATTGAACACAGTCAACTTACATATAAACACACTGTTTGGGTCTCAACCAGCTAAATTCTTTACTACTTGAGCAACTGTGCACTCTCACTTTACCTTGCTCATGCTCTAACAGCTGTAGAGCTTCAACCCCATTGCTCCCAGAAGGTCCTGCTCCAAGTTCTGATACAGACTCTCCTTCCAGGTCTAGCGAGGATACTGAGTTGGATCGATTTGAAGGACCTAAAGAAATGTTTATAATGTAGTGATATTTTAAAAATATTCATGAACCACCATGCAATTGTTCATGCCTTGATAAGAGACTAAAGGTTGATTCAAGTGTCTTTAACATTGCATTGATACATTAAAAATATACATGCCCCTCAAGCCAGCATGTCTGCTTCTAGAAATTTATTGTAAGGAACTATAATCTAAAATTCATCTAAGATTGTCTATTGCAGGGATCCTTATAACATATGAAAACTAGAAGCAATCTACATGTTTAATCATAGAAGTTTAAATAAATTATGATATACCCATTTAAGTAAAAAAAAGTCATTAAAAGCCATGTTATTTAAGGGCCTCCCTGGTGGTGCAAAGGGGTTAAGACACAACCTCTGAAGCTCTCTGCAACCACTGCACCACGAGTTCAATCCCCAGCCAGGGAGCTACCCACATGGTACAGCAGACCTCTCCTGACTCGCCTGCTGCTCCCCTCAGCAGTGTACTTCAGTCATTCTGCCTGTTCTGTTCCCCACTCTGTCTCTGGTGAGCCCTCTCACCCCCCACACCTCTGGCCTGTACCCCAATTCTTCTATACATAAATAAATAAATCTTTTAAAAAAAAACATGTTATTTAAGAATATTAGGGATTGTAAAACAGTACAAACCTAATTTTGCTATAAATAGACCAAAATGTTAACTTATTATTAGAATGGTGAGATTACAGATGATCTGGTTCTTTTCTGGATTTTCTACAATGACTATACTTTTATTATCATTCAGAAAAGTTAGAGAAAAAGAAAACATTGTGTTTTATGTTTATTTTAAAATGTTAGTAAATTTGAACTATTTTCATTAAAACTGTTTGTCCTGGTAAGTGCAGAATGACATATTCTCACTTCACAACTTTGGCTCATTATTTTCTTTGTTATTCCTGCTTCCACTCTATCTTTCCAGCTCAGAAAGGTGTGTGTGAATGTGTGAATAAAGAATACAGAACATGAAAAGTATGCATGACACCCTGAGGTCCCAGTGAGTCCATTTTTTCCATGTAGACATGCACCACATCCCTCTAAAGGAGCTCCAGAATGTTGGCATATATTAATTCTAGAGAAGCAAAACTTGGTATTATTCTACTTAAGTCTCAATGAAGACCATGTCCTCTCCATTTTATACAACCAAAGGTCTCTTGCAATCTTAATTTTATACAAGAAACAATCTTTATAGCCAACTGTTCAAGATTATTAGAGGGAAATGTCATTATTCTCCTCAGTGAGAGGCACAGATGGTATAATTATAGTTTATAAGGCTCCTTTAAAGAACACAAAACAAAATATTACTCGAATAACACAATTCCTTGAATGAAGCAACCCTTCACCTTCAGATATTCCTTCCAGATTATCACTGCAGAGGGAAAAGCGCAAGGTTTTATCAGGTTTACCGTGGAGTTTGTTTTCATCGACTGGGACATCTCCTTGTCCTCCATCCGAAAGTTGCATATTTAGGATCTGAAAAATAAAAAGTCACTCACTTTTCACAACTGAAACATTACTAATAAGAAAAAAAAAACCACAGCAAATGTATGTTTAAGTTCTTCTTAATCTTGGGCCTCTCCGGTGGCGCAGCGGTTGAGCGCTGGGTTGCGAAGCTGCGCGCGGCCTCGGCGGCGCCGGTTCGATCCCCGGCTGCTCCCCAGCCACCGGAGGAGGGTCCCACATGGCGCGCAGACATCTCCTGCCGCCCGCTGCTCCCCTCAGCAGTGTACTTCGGTCCTTCTGCCTGCTCTGCTCCCTGCTCTGGCTCTGGTGAATTCTCTCACCCTCCCCACGCTTCTGACTGTACCCAGTGCATGTATAAACAAAAAAACCAAACAAACCAGCAAACAAATAAATAAAGCATGCCTCTATAAAAAAAAAAAAATAAGTTCTTCTTAATCTTAATTATTTTTTAAAAGATTTATTTATTTATGCATACAAGAACTGGGGTGTAGGCCAGAGGTGCAGGGGGTGAGTGGATTCACCAGAGCCAGAGTGGGGAACAGAATAGGCGGATCTATTGAAATACACTGCTGAGGGGAGATAACTGCTGCACCATGTGGGTCAGCTCCCTGACTGGGGATTGAACTCAGGCCCTAGTGGTGACAGCACTGAGACTTAATCCCTATGCCACCAGGGGGAGGCCCCTTAAATTATTATTTTTAACTAAAAACCCATTACTAAGAGGCCTTTCCCTGGTGGCCCAGCAGTTGAGCGCTGGGCTGCGAAGCTGCCCGCAGCCTCTGCAGCGCCGGTTCGATCCCCGGCCGCCAGGCGAGGGTCCCACATGGCACGCAGACCTCTCTTGCCACACCCGCTGCTCCCCTCAGCAGTGTACTTCATCAGTCTGCCTGTTCTGCTCCCCGCTCTGGCTCTGGTGAATTCTCTCACCCTCCCACACTTCTGACTGTACCCAGTGCTTATATAAATAAATTTTAAAAATAAAATAAAATAAAACCCATTAATAAGACTCTGAACAAGCTTTTAACTACTCCAGAAACAAAAGCATTATCAGTTTAAAAAAATTGAACCTGTGTCTTTCCATCACCCTACAGGTGGCAAAAGACTGAACAGGCAATCAGACACTGGATGCCAGTGGTTAGGGCTGTACGAATCAGAAGGCTTGGCATCAGTGGGCAAGTCCTTCTGGTTCTGCCTTGTGCCAATTACATAAACCTGGATAAATTGTTTAAGCTGAGTCTCAGCTTCTTCATCTATAAACTGGTGATAGTAACAATACATATGCCTCAGAGTTGCTGAGGATTGAATAAAAGACGCACATAAAGCACTTAGTATGGTACAACGACATATTAAATTTGCAGCACATTGTTTTCAAAAGTTACTAATTCAAACAAGAGGAAAAACATGTACACAAATAATCTTAGTCATTAAATGAGTATGCTCTGAACCTCCTCTCCATCACCACGTACACAGTCACAAAAATTTATACCAGAAGTTGAAGTGTGACTTCACAGCTATATCCAGTCTAGAGCTGACAACATTTTTTAAATGTTTCCTATTTCTTAGATAATTTCCATGTAACATAACTACTTCTCATTGCCCATGGGCCTCATAACTCAGCTTTGTGTGTGTATCTCCAACTTAATGAAAAACTGAGTGCTTTGTTGGAAGTCACACAAAATGTTTTAAGCTCACTTAGAACTTGGACTTACAGCTGTTGGTTTTCAAGGCCTTTGCTGGAATATCAAAGGAAGAATAGTATCCTTACTTAAAAAAGAAAAAACCCTTTAGGCACTGCTTTGGCCCTTCATTTACATGAGTAAACTGAAGGTTTTTTTTTTTTTAAAGATTTATTTATTTATACAAGAACCGGGGTACAGGCCAGATGTGCAGGAGGGTGAGAGCATTCACCAGAGACAGTGGGTATCAGAACAGGCAGACTGACAAAATACACTGCTGAGGGGAGCAGTGGGAGAGACAGGAGAGGTCTGCTGTACCATGTGGGTTTCTCCCCAGCCGGCTGGGATCGAACCCGCACTACAGAGGTTGCGGACAGCTTCACAGTGAGGTGCCCAACTGCCTGTACCACCAGGGAGGTCCTGAGGTTTTTTTAACAGCTCTCTATAATTATACATGTGATGCTTATGAATCAGTTAAAAATAGATGTTTTCCCTATTTTGTTTTTCTTTTTGTTTTTTTAAGATTTATTTATTTATTTTACACAAGAACCAGGATACAGGCCAGATAAGAGGGAGAGTGAGAGTATTCACCAGAGACAGAGCGGGGAACAGAACAGGCAGACGGACAAAATACACTGCTGAGGGGAGCAGAGGGCGAGGCAGGAGAAGTCTGCTGCACCATGTGGACCCTCGCCGGCCGGTAGGGATCGAACCAGTGCTGCAGAGGCTGAGGACAGCTTCATAGCATGGCACTCAACTGCCTGTGCCACCAGGGGAGGCCCATTTTTCCCTATATTGTTTTACAGTAAAAGGCAGATATAGAAATTCTTTATTTTATATTTTTAAGGTAACTTGGACCTTTAAATTCATCATAGTGAGCAAAGTGCAACAAATCTTCAGGAAAAATCCACGTAAAGGCCTAAGAATGGTATGAATTAACAGAAAACAAAAGGATCATAACACAATGACGATTTCCCCAAATTATATCTAAGAGCAGGCAATTTTGTGATCTTACAAAGAAGACTATCTTACTTTTAAACCAGAAAGTCTGTAAACTCTAGGATAGACTAAAATCACAGAATTTTAGAGTTGAAAGAATTTTGAGTTTCTTTAGCCCAGTGATTCTTCAATGGGCACTGAAATCCTTCCAGGGGCCTTTAGGGAGTAAATGGGAGGAATATGGGTTGTTACAATGATTGGCTAATTCTACTGACATTAGTTACAAGAGGATGGCATAAAAAATTAAAAAAAAAAACAAACCGAGCATCCCTGGTGACCTAGTGATTAAGTCTCAGCACTTCTACCATATCGGCCTGGCCGACCACAACGTCCTGAGTTCAATCCCCAGCCAGGGAGGTGACCCAAATGGCACAGCAGACCTCTCCTGTTTTGCCCACTACTCCCCTTGGCAGTGTATTTTGTGAATCCACCTGTTCTGCTCCCCATTCTGTCTCTGGTGAATTCTCTCACTCCCCCACCCATGCACCTCTGGCCTACACCCCAGTTCTATGCAAAAATACATAAATAAAATCTTTAAAACAAATAAATTTTTTTTCTTTTTTTTTTAAAGATTTATTTATTTATTGCTTGATTGATTTATACATACATGCATATAAAACAAATAAAATTTTTAAAAAAAGTTCTACAATACATGGGCCAACCCTCCAAAATGAAGTTCTCTTACCCATAATTCCAACATCACCTCCACTGAGAAACTATGATCTAGTCAAATCCCTTATCCAAATGAAAAATCATATCTAAGCATAACAAAAACATGTGTCTATTAGGCCTCTGCTTCTACAATAGCAGTGATGGTGAAACCACCATGACAAAGAAGACTACAGCAGAAAAGTTGTCCCACTTAGTCTGTGTTCCCAGCACCTACGCAGTCTGGCCTGAAACAGGCATTCTGGTATCACAGAGGCTAAATCTAATTCCTCTACACATGAAAGCCTTTCCTGTATTTCAAGATAACTTAAATTGAATCATAGGAAAACAAAGACATGCACAGATAAGAGTTCCTCTTTCCTTTGCCTCTGTCCCAAGTTCTTTACAATTATCTTCAAACTGATTATAATACCTCCCAACTCTATTTCTTCAAAATACTTCAGTTTTCTTTTCAGTAAGCTCTTCTGTTTCTTCTTTTATTTATTTATTTATTTATTTATTTATTTATTTGCTTGTTTGTTTATACATGCACTGGGTACAGTCAGAAGCGCGGGAGGGTGAGAGAATTCACCAGAGCCAGAGCGGGGAGCAGAGCAGGCAGAAGGACCAAAGTACACTGCTGAGGGGAGCAGCGGGCGGCAGGAGAGGTCTGCGCGCCATGTGGGACCCTCCTCCGGTGGCCGGGGAGCAGCCGGGGATTGAACCGGCGCGGCAGAGGCCGCGGGCAGCTTCGCAACCCAGCGCTCAACCACTGCGCCACCGGGGAAGCCCTCTTCTGTTTCTTCTTAATCAGTCAAAAAATACAAGGTATTTCTTTTTTTTTTTTTTAAATAGTGGCATGTTTTATTTATTTATTTGTTTGTTTTGTTTATGCATGCACTGAGTACAGTCAGAAGCGCGGGAGGGCGAGAGAATTCACCAGAGCCAGAGCCGGGAGCAGAGCAGGCAGAAGGACCGAAGTACGCTGCTGAGGGGAGCAGCGGGCGGCAGGAGAGGTCTGCGCGCCATGTGGGACCCTCCTCCGGTGGCCGGGGAGCAGCCAGGGATCGAACCGGTGCCGCAGAGGCCGCAGGCAGCTTTGCAACCCAGCGCTCAACCGCTGCGCCACTGGGGAGGCCCTAAATACAAGGTATTTCTAAAGAATATTTGACACTTTAAAGCAAGAATATCATTAGAAAGAAATAAACAGGGCCTCCCTGGTGGCGCAAGGGGTTAAGATGCAACCTATGAAGCTATCCGCAACCACTGCAGTACAAGTTTGATCCCCAGTCAGGGAGCAACCCACATGGCGCAGCAGATCTCTCCTGACTCACCTGCTGCTCCTCTCAACTGTGTACTTTGGTCAATGTGCCTGTTCTGCTCCCCATTCTGTCTCTGGTGAATCCTCTCACCCCCCATACTTCTGGCCTATACCCCAGTTCTTGTATGAATAAATAAATCTTAAAAAAAAAAATAAACTTAAAACATTTCCTATTGGTCACTGGAAAAGACTCTTCCATTTCCATACCACACAACACTGGCTTTCTGTGTCAACTACTACTAGGAAACTCCTTTTGGTGTGGACTCGACAGCAATTTCAGGGTCATAGATATATTAATGCGAAGTGACTAAAGAGCTGTTCACAGGAGTTTACATTTAGTGGTGTGTCATGGTAGGCTCAACAAGGATAAAAACAGTCATTAAACATTGGTGATTGTAGTGAAATGTAACAACACAATCCTACCTCATTTTCTGACATCATCCCTGGAGTAAGCTGGGGACCTGTCCCTAAAGAAATGACCAATACTTCTTCTGGCTGCACTTCCTGGATGGTTTCTTGAGATGATCCTTCATGATCCATATGTAAGTCCATTAACACATTGGTGCGACTTCTGCTTCGAGGTGCTAATAAAAAAAAATTCAAGTAAGATAATTTAGAAAAAAGACAAAATGAAAAAAATAGTACACTGAATTAAAAAAAAATATATTCTATGAATGTAGAACATTTGCGCATGCACAAAAAAAATGGTGAAAAAAATGGATAAGGAAACTCTAGATCTTCCCAGCTATTCTACTGATGACTAATACAGATTCTCCTTCCAAACTGAGAGGAAATAACAATCCATGTTTACCTGATGGAGAGTGACACAGATGACTGCATTTGCAGAACAGCAAACATATCCCAATCAATCAACTTAAGACTTGGGGTGATAAGAAAAGTACTACCCTATTATCTTTTCAAGATACCTTCAATTATTTCTCCTACAAAATGATTTAAATACCAAATATCTCCATACTACTAGTTGAAAATTTCAAATTGAAATCATCTTTCTTTTCAAAGAAACAGGAGAGATTTTCTTATGTTTGAATATGAGTTTCCTTTCTGCTTTATGGAAGCATCCTAAATGAATAAAGGATCTAATAAGGGGTATTTTGTTCCTAACTACAAGCAAACAAGTAATACTATTTTCTTAATCCATCCTATAAACCATTCAAGAGCATCTGGACATGGAAAACTTTAGTTTGTGACAATTTATAAGTTTTAATCTTCTGTGGTAAGTTTCAACTTTCTTTCAGAAAGCAATAAAATTCAATGCAACCAGAATACTTAAATAGAAATTGTTTTTTGGTGCAAAATAATCAAAACTACGAACATAAAACACAACATTCTATAGCACAAATAGCTTTCAACTTCACTTTGAGTGAAAGTTAACCTTCTTGAAGACAGAAATATAACCAATCATATTTGATCACAGTGCCGTAGATCTGGTCATTAATCACTTTTACTTCCAAAATTCAGAGTACACAGCAACTTCCAAAAGTCTAAAACAGGTCTACTTAAACCTTTAGTTGAAAAATTTTACATGTTCTTTCCTCTCTATCTTCTACTGAATTGTGAACTTAAACCCAACTTCATGAATAGTACCATGAGTCTCAAGTAATAAACTTCAAAATTTATGAAAATGTGAGTAACCAAATTCATGTAGCAATTTACATAAAGCAAAAGCAACATGCACATGGAGCACACTTTTATGATCTATTTCTTAAATAAAAGTTAGATAAAAAGAAGAACAGCCTATTACCCACCAAATGGGGTTACTAGAGTAATATGAGCAGTAAGATTGGTGGCTGAGGAATCCCAGGCAGTGATGGCTGCTAACTGTTGTCCTGGGTTGCAAAAGCAATAAACAGAAAGAAATCAACCCTTTGAAAAATGGACATATTTTTAAAAATATATAATAAATGCAATGACCAGTTCACATGATTATATAAAATAATACTGGGCAAACATTTGAAATTTACTTTCTATTAGATCCATATTTAATAATACCTTTAGAGGACAAGAAATGTAGGGGTGAATAATGGAGAAAAAAATCTATTTACCAGAAGCCATCTATTTCTTTACATTAACAAAGTGAAAGAGTCTATAAGATTAAAAATCACTGTGTAAAATGTTTTTATATTCTGAAAATTGATATTCTGGAATGATGACAGTCACAGTCTTGAGGAATATGATGCCACATTCCTGTTAAATGATTTAATTCCAAATTGCTTTAAATATAAGGTATATTAACTTTAAGAAACTGACCATTCTTAACAAATCAGCTCATGGAAGTTCAAAGTATGAAATCCTATCCTTCAACATGTGTAAAATACAGTACTATTTATGTTCACTAACTGTTGCTGAGCTCCTCCTTATAATCATTAAAATATTGACACTAAAATACTCTGTTCTCTTGGTCTGAACACTCCTTTTCTAGCTCACCTTGTCTAACCACCATTTATCCTTCAAAAGAAAGTACCAAGAGCACTTGTTCCAAGATCCTCTGCTAAACCACCAACCAGCTAAGTTAGGTGTCCCCACAACCCTCAACTGTTTGTCTCCATCAGACGCTTAGTATGCTGTAGAATACTGGCCTCTTCTTGTTCTCCCCAACTAGACTGTCAGCAACTAACTTGAGATTAAGGGCTGTCCAAATGCTCCTTGTGCCCCCAGTGTCTAACATAGTGCCTCACCTGTCAGACAGTTACAATACCAACTCACAGGACTTTTGTGTGCGTTAAATGAAACAATATTTATAAATGCTTCCAGAGAATTAAGTGTCTGATATATGGTATATGCTCAATATATGCTGTGTGTCTACTAAGCAAATAAACCTAATTCTTAAATAAATGAATCAATTTGGTAAAATAAGTTTTTTCTTTGTTTCTAACAAAGCTCTTAGTTTAGTTAATAAGACTATTAATAACAATAATGGAAACAGTAACTAAGAAGTTTCCACTTTACTGATGAAAATTTCTAAAATAATATTATTCATTATATTATTTAGAAAGGCCAGAGCTACATAATCCAAAAAACAAATGACATTTCCAAATATCTCCAAGAAAAGATACTTAAATATAAACAAATATACTACAGGTGCCATCATCTCATTTAATTATGAAAAGTATGTGTCTGGTTAAAGATACTAATAAACCGTAACTAATTTGGTGTGATTTTAAAAACCTGAATTTCTGCCAGTAAACATAGAGATTTTTTCACATTATTATTTTTTCACATTATTTAAAACGATTTCAAAACACCGAGCAACAAAAAGAGCTAAGAAATATTAAATTTAAGGAACAGTCCCAATAGGAGAAATTTTCTTCACCTATAGGCAGCCGATTCTTCTTATTTGCTGGGGTAGTTGCTGGAGACAGCTGAGGAGTGCTGTAGGGAGTCATTTCCAAACTGCTGCTTTTTCCTGGCTTTGGCTGAGGTACGTTTGCCAATAAATTGTCAAGAGCCATTCGATCTTCTCTCAGTTGATCTCCAGACATCACACTCTTCATAAAATTCACCTGGCAAAATTAAAAGGCTATTAGCGAGTGAAAACAATTTTTCAAACACGTCTATCAATATATTTCTCATACAAATACTCATCTATGGCCCTGCCCATGCTTAGATAAATGACTTTTGAGAAAATCATCTTAAAAAATAAAGCCATTACCAGAGTAATAAGCTGACTGTAAGTTATATAAACCACAGTTCTGCTCAACCCTTCCAGAAGATTAACAGAGGACATTGGCGGGGTCTCCACGGCTCGGCCCCCAATCACAACATCAAGGAAAGCAGCAACACAGCTCTGTTAAACAGGAAAAGATCACAGTGAAATTCTTCTTCAATTTAAAATAAGGAGGGCATTCCTGGTGGTGCAAGGGGTTAAGCACCGCACTATGAAGCAATCCGAAGCCTCTGCAGCACGAGTTCAATCCCCGACTGGCCAGGGAGCAACCCTCATGGCGCAGCAGACCTCTCCTGACTCACCCGCTGCTCCCCCAGCAGTATATTTCACTCAGACTGCGTGTTCTGTTCCCCACTCTGTCTCTGTCTCTCAGCCCCCACATCTCTGGCCTTTACCCCAGTTCTTATATGCATAAATAAATAAATCTTTAAAAATAAAATAAGGGAGCAAAGTTTTTTATTGCAGTGGACAAGCAAGGAAAAAGTTTTCTTCTTGAAAATTATACTAAACTCAACATGTAAGAAAACTGAACTCTTATGAATTGCCAATATCCATGGATAATGTGGCGAGCAAAGCCAGGCAGAAGAGTGCACACCATCCTACCAACTGGGAAAAGGGAGAGGTAGGGTGAGTGGGAGGACAAATGCAGGAATTTGCTTGTCCACAGACCTCTAGAGGGATGCACAAAAGATTGATAACATCAAGAACCCCTCAGGGAGGCTAGGGATCAGAGGTGAAGGGGAAATTTCATTGTATAACCTTTAAATTTTACATTAGGCTGAATGTACAACCTATTCAAAATTTGATAAACTAGCTGAGCAATGCCATGTTATCTTTAAAAATACACTTAAAATTATATAATTTGACTCATATACCCATAGATTTCTATTATTTTAATGAAATAATCCTAATAGCACTTTGATTCTAATTAGAATGGCATCACCTTAACACTTTCATAAGTGAGAATTAGTGATCTTGAGCAACAACTTTTAAATACTGCTGATCCAACATGGTATAGAACTCTACAGCTATATCAAGAGTAACTGAGGGCCTCCCCAGTGGTGCAGCGGTTGAGTGCTGGGTTGCAAAGCTGCCCGCAGCCTCTGCAGCACCGACTTGATCCCAGGCTGCTCCCCGGCCACCAAAGGAGGGTCCCACAGGGCGCGCAGACCTCTCCTGCCGCCCACTGCTCCCCTCAGCAGTGTACTTCGGTCCTTCTGCCTGCTCTGCTCCCCGCTCTGGCTCTGGTGAATTCTCTCACCCTCCCACGTTTCTGACTGTACCCAGTGCTTGTATAAATAAATAAATAAATAAATCTTTGAAGAAAAAAAGAGTAACTGAAAAGAATATTTACTTTTCTATCACCTGAGGACAATACCTAGTAATAGGGACAGTTAGATTTTTGTATAAACTATTTCACATGGCACAGAATTCAGTCTTACTTTGTCAAATTTTCCAAGGCTGCTCTTCGTCCGAGGATCTCCCTCTTCAGAGCCAGTCATTGCCAACTGCTGTAAAAGGCGGCCAACCTGCAAACCAGAGCAGCGGAAGGGAGACGCAGGCTGTAGGTACTCACAAAGGCCTCTCTACAAAAGCACACCCATTCTAGTCTACAACTCTACTTCATAGCAACGTAAACTCCACCTGATCAGGCATATGAAATAATCCCAAATAAAATGTGTAACTTGCCTACATCAGCTTTTACTATATTTAGAGTCAGTAGAAAATTTTGCTTTCATTTCTCTTTAACACACATTATATTGACATGATGAAATAAAAGTACAAAACCTTTGTGATATTGTACTTTTCATGTGTTTAGAAATTTAATTTGTGAAAGTTGATTCACTTGAATTTTCTCAGGTTAACATTAAGTATTTTTCCCTCTATAGTTCATAAAGTACTGCAAGTAGATTTTTTTTTTTTCCTAGTTATAAAAGCAAACAATTCCTATACAACCTAAGCTGTTTGGAAAGTGAGTATTTATTCACAGAGCACGTTCCTCACTGCCCAAAACAAATTGTTAATTCACTCTCCTTAAAGACACTTTGCTGAAAGTTAAGCATCACTGCAATATCTGGGCAAATCCACACTTCTAATCATTTTGAAAATATGATTCAATCTGTGTTGGAATGATAAAAATAAAAACTACAACTATAGTATCATAACAATAAATACAGTGTTTCACAGATGATAAAAAACTGAAATTTTTATTTCAGGAATTCCTACATAGTTAGTTGCTAAATAAAAACCCAATATATAGAGTTGATCATGAAAAAATAAAAGTCACCCAAAGACATATACTCTGTTCAAAGTAAACCTAGTCTCTTCTTCACAGTATTTCTGAGGGTTAAGATATGATTAAAAAGTTCGCTTAAGAATAAGACTTCAATTTAGATGATGAGGGGGGAAATGTGAACATAGAACTGAAAATCCTTTCTGAAATTCATGGGTGTAGAATAGTTTCAAATTTCAGAATTTGGAGATTTTAGAAACATTAGTTAGTGCCTATGTGTAACATATCCAATGTGTAGGATGGCATCCTGTAACCAAATACATTAACTCTTCTGCAGTAAGACATGAATATTCATTAATACTATAATGGAATACCTAGCAGCTACAAATAGTCTCATGTTAGTTCAGATTAGGTCTCACTACCAAATGAAATGTAAAACAACTCAGTTTTCAACCCTTCTGCATTTTGAAATTTTAGAAAAGCGATGATGGACTTCATTTAGAAAATCAAATTGACCATATATTCAAATGTGTAAGGGTCGTATTTAAAAACTAACACAAAATGTTTTAGGGCTACAATGTTTTAAAAGCCCAATATGATTGCTTTCATTTCATAAGAAGCAAATATTTAGGACCGTGTAAGGAAAAAGAATGGTAAGAACATAAGAATACTCTCACCAATTTCTGTTCCTACCCCACTGCACAATCAACTGATTTCAAACTGATATGCCTCATCAGTATTAATAGCAAAATCATACCTGCATCAGATTAAATCTCGCCACCTCATTAATAGGAGCATCAGAAATTATTCCATATTGTTCTGGATTGACAACTGCAGGACAAATGAAGCAGGCCAACAGGAGATCAGTACACATTGCCCTGACCTCCCCAACTTCCAGTCTATCTACACAGGAAAGGGTTTTGTACATCTGTGACACAATCCACCTCAAGCTATGTGGAAAGCAGTATGTGTTCTGCTTGAGATAACCAATAAATTTGTTCACCAAAGCCACTAGCTTGGCCTCATTGGAGTCCACCATTTCTTGAACCTTTTGCCTGAACCTATCTGAGCCTTTTTCTCCAAAGAATTTTTCCTGTTGAGATGGGGAAAACCTCTCAATTAGCTTGTTTGGATCTGTTTCAAGGTGATCTTCATCTTCAACAAGCAGCTGCATGATAGGCTCATGTAAAGTAGCCGTGAGAAAAAGTTTGGCAGAAAACAGTCCTTCAGAAAAAAGTTTAAATAAGATGCTGAAGGCACAAGTTCCTCTCCTCAAAAGTCTCCTAGGGTTGTCACTTTCTTTAAGTTCAAATTCAATCAAGTATCTCAAAACCTGAAGGAGGTAGCTTTCATCTTCTTGCATAATGCAGTTACCATAGAGAGAGGTAAAAACTGTGTAAATAACACTTTGTGTGTTCTCCTGATTAAGTTTTTCTCCAGCAACCAAAGAGGAGGCAATAAGACGAGGATTTTCCCTTAATCGATTCAAGAACTCTCCATAAGCAGTCTCCTGAAACCCTAACTGCTTATATCCATCAACAAATTGTGTGTCTTCCAAAATCTTGGCATGTTGACAACATTCAGCAGGGGAAGCTTCAGCACTTAAAAAAAAGCAAACAGGCAAAAGAATAAAATTAAAAGCAATAACAACATGACACATCTACTATGCCAAAACATGGAACTGGGAGCTGAGTAAAACCTCAGCAGTCTCAGTCTGTGAATTGGCAACATTTTTTAGAGCACCAGAATCTGAATGTGTGAAGAAAGACAGGAGCAGAAAGTACAAAGGAGAACTAATTCTTCACATTAAATCAGGCTCAATGAAAAACATCAAGAAATAACCATTCTGATTTTATCATCAAGATTAGTCCTTCTGAATTCTACAGAAATGTATCATACAGTAAGTACTCTGTCCTGTCTGGCTTCTTTTCTCAACAACGTACTCAAAATCACTATACTTAGAGTTCAAAACTGCTTTTTGAAACAAAAGAACAATGAGGTACTAACAGTAAAAAATTAGTTTTCTAAAACTGGAAAGCAAATATACAATATCAAAACACAGAAATGCATACGTTAATATTAGGAGAAAAGTAAAACACCTGGTAATTCACTCTCTAGAACAATAAAATGCTATATATACATGAAAAAACAAAATTGAAATTGGTGTGGTATAAAACATTAGTGCTTAAGTTATAATTCTCTGAAACAATATAATTCTCTGAAACAATACTAAACTAAGTAATGACTCACTCTGATGTTGATTTAAACTCTTAAACTATGCACTTTTGTCAGAAATAGATTCATTTAGTCACCGGTTAGTACAGACTTACAGTGGTTTATAAAATTTAAGATCTCAAAACCTTTCCTGTACCTGGTTATGATAAGCCGATCCAAATTAATTCTCTGTTGCTTAGCAATCCATGCTGTACGATACAACTTTTCAGCTGTCTTAAGTACATCTGCGTTGAGTCTCTGAATGAGCTGTTTCTCAGAGTTTACATACAAGCGTTCCTGCTTGAGGTGATGGGCCAGAGTATGAATATCTAGCTTCACCATCTTCGATGTGTAAAAGATACAAACAAAGGCTGATCACTAAAGTGGAAAAAGACAAATTAAAAATTTTTATGTTACAGAAATTGTTTTTCCAAAATCAAACGGGCTGGGAGAACACATTAAGAACTGGGCCACATTTAGTAGCATGGTTAACTTCAATTTTATATGTTTTTATTACAAAAGCATTATAGGTTCAGTATAGAAAATCTAGTAACACAGATAAGCAAAAAGAAAAGCTCTTAATAAAGTCACTGCTCAGAGACAGTCACTGGAGTTAAAAATTAAAAACACTGGCAAACCCTTGACTGCTTTCTTTCACACTGCAACCAATCAACACATCCTGTTGACTCTACCTTCAAAATACACTACAAATCTGACTACTTCTCATCACTTCCATCATCACTGTCTCTCACCCAGAGGTCTATAATCACCACTTGCTAACTGATCGCCCTGCTGCCTTGCTTGTACTTCTCGAGTCTGTTCTCTACATAACAGAGCCTATCTGTTAAACTTAAGTCAGATCACTTCAGTCACCCTGCTAGAAACCATCCAGAGGCTTATTTCCCTCTTAGAATGAAATCTGAAGACCCTACATGATCTACCCCTGCTCTATGCTGGTTCACACAGCTCCAACACTCTGGACTCCTTGGTTGAACAAACCAAGCTCACTTCCTCGTGCCCCTCTGCCTCAAAGCCTCTGCATTAGCTGATCCCTCTACCTGGAAGGCTATTCTTCCAGATAGCTTTGCAAGCCTTAGATTCATTCAAGCCTCTCTGTTCAAATGTGTTTAGAAAAGGCTTATCAGGCAATTCTTTCTAAAATTAAAAAATATCACTTCCTATTCCCTCTCCCAGCTTTTTCCAAATAGTACTTGTCCCGATCTTGCATTACATTACAGATATCTACTGCTTGTTCATCACGTTCAGAGTCATGCTTCCCCAATAAAAGATAAGGGCCACCAGGGCCAAGACTTGTCTGTTTCATTCCATCACAGCTGTAATTCCAGGGCTTTGGAGAGGGCCTGATTCACAGCAGGAGTTGAATAAATATTTGCCAAAGGAATTAATGGAATCTCACAATTCTGTTTATCTAGTAGCTAAACAAACTAATACAAACAGCACACATATTTTAAAGTATTATTATTTAAGCTATACTCTTGAACCTAGAATGTCTGCCAGACCACAAATGTTTTATATTAATAATAGAAGCACCCTGAGGTCAGATAACAATACAACATTGTGTGTCTAGACAGCAGACAGTCATTACCTTAAAAAATACTTCTCATTAAGAATTAAGCATTATGATTATACACTTGAAAGTTGCTATAAGAGTTGAACTCTAATGTTCCTACCATAATAACAACAAAAAATGTGAGGTAAAAGATGTGCACATTAAACCTCAGCAAATCAGACTCTCCTACGTGACCTTAATGGAGCTATCATGAATTGATAAAACAATACAATATGTAGTAAATTCAGATTCTAAGGGAGATGACAATTAAGACCACCAAACTGTCTATATGGTTTAAGATAGAATAAAAACATTTTCATATATATGAAATAAACATTTTTGGTACTAGCCAAAAAAATTAAACATTATGATAGCAGCTGGAAATATACATAGAGCCAACTCAGTTGCAAAAATAGATTTAACCGATTTTAATTAAGCTTGGTTTCTGAACATTTTTTTAAGATTTATTTATTGATGCATACAGGAGCTGGGGTACAGTCCAGAGTTGTGGGGTGGGAGGTGAAAGGATTCACCAGAGACAGAGTGGGGAACATAACAGGCAGAATGACTGAAATACACTGCTGAGGGGAGCAGCAGGCGAGTCAGGAGACGTCTGCTGCACCATGTGGGCTGCTCGCTGGCTGGCCGAGGGATCAAACTTGAGCTGCAGTGGCTGTAGATAGCTTCATAAGTTGCATCTTAACCCCTTACGCCACCAGGGAGGCCCTGGTTTCAGAACTTCTCAAAACTTTTCTTACTTTAGTGAACTACTGATGACCAGCAAAATTTCAGATTTACCACATAATATGAATGTAACTGCTATGAAATCAATATACCATATCAATTCTCAAGCAAACTATACAAAGCTTTTATTCCAAACTTCCTGTACTATTAAGGCCACCATATTGTTTTTCTCTCAAAAAATATGCCTAATTCACCAAAGTGATTCATCACTTAATTAATCACAAAAGCATCTGCGTACATTTTAAAAAATTGGTGACATACATAACTTTATTAATTCAGTCTACAGAAAACATGCATGACTTTGCAGACCTCAGTGTGGAAACCCTGCCCTCCTCTAGGGGGCTCTGAGTCCATATATGGAATCATTACTCAAATGGTTTTAATTATGCTGAGTATTACAGTGAATAAAACAGAACTGAAATGGGCTCTTAAAGATCTGTATGCTTTATTATTTAGTTCTGCTGCCCTGGGCACATATCACATGTTCTCTGAACCTGTTTATTTTTCTAACTGTAAAATGTGGGCACAGCTTCTGCATTTATTCTGTGCCTGGTATTAGGAACATATTAAGTACTACCTAGTGCATGCTATTAAGGACCTTCTATTCTAGGTGAATGAAGCAGACATGCAAGCAAGTGGCTGCCCAAAAATGCTACAGGTATTGTGCTAGAAGACTATGTATGGGCCTCCCCGGTGGCGCAGTGGTTGAGCGCTGGGTTGCGAAGCTGCCCGCGGCCTCTGCGGCGCCGGTTCGATCCCCGGCTGCTCCCCGGCCACCGGAGAAGGGTCCCACATGGCGCGCAGACCTCTCCTGCCGCCCGCTGCTCCCCTCAGCAGTGTACTTCGGTCCTTCTGCCTGCTCTGCTCCCCGCTCTGGCTCTGGTGAATTCTCTCACCCTCCCGCGCTTCTGACTGTACCCAGTGCTTGTATAAACAAAACAAACAAACAAATAAATAAAAACATGCAAAAAAAAAATTAGAAGACTATGTAGATTAGGGGCAAAGGAGCAGTGACTGACACTTGCACCTAGTATTAAAAGACAAGTATGGGGGGGGAGGGAAAGACAAGTATTTGCCAGACATAAAGAGGATGATGACTGGGGGTAGAATTCCAGATGGAGAGAGCCAGCCACAGAAATGCACAGAGGTATGCAACACAGTATAGCTAGAGAACTACACGAGGCTGGCTACAGTTTCGCATGTTTGTGTCTGTTAAGAGTGAGGCTAGCCCAACCGGAGAAAGAGTAAATGAGATAAGGATCAGAGCACACGGTACACAGAAGCCTGGTTAACAAACGTGGACAGCACAGCACAAGATGGGGAAAGAGCTTTAAACAGGGGACTGACGTGAGTAAAGTTATATTTGAGAACATAAACCCTGGCAGTAAGAAAAAGGATGAAAAGGAAGAGATGGGACCAGATGAAGAGAGACTAAGCAATTGCTGATTGTCAAGAAACATTGCGGGGGCACAGGGCAGGGGGAGGGGTGTTGGGCGGGGGAGCACAAGGTTCTGTGATGATAGTTCACTGCTGGTGGTGGGAGAATTATGGGGACCACATCTGAGGGGAGAAATCAAATATTGTACAAAAATGAACAATGATGTAAGAAATTTTAAAAAACAACATTGCAGTGGAAATGGAAAGAACAGGACAAATCCAGAGAACACTAGAAGTTCGAAAACACAAATCTGTATACATACACACACACAACTCACACAGAGGTGGTCAGTTAAAGGTCTCTAAGTGTGGTATTATTCACCAGGATAGAGTATCCCATGGGAAAACACTTCATGAATTGAAACTGTGCCAGGTATAGTTCTAAGAACTTTGCACACTTAGTTTTCATAATATTGAGATAAGTACTCTGCAATTAAGGAAACCAAGGCTCAGGAATATTAAATAACATGTCCAAGGCACAGAAGTGACAGGTGATAGAGCCTGTACACTATTATTACCCAGATCTCTACGAGAATGACTTGGAAATCCATTCCTTTGGTCCTGATTGATTTACCTAGAGTCACTCCTAAATTTTCAGTTACCACTCAGACATATGCTTTGCACAGTCTTCCATTTCTCAATTACATTTAAAAAAAAAAAAAAAAGCACCCTCGGTGCCTCCCCTGGTAGCACAGCGGCTGAGCACTGGGCTGAGAAGCTGCCCGCAGCCACTGCAGTGCTGGTTCCATCCCCGGCTGCCAGTGAGGGTCCCACATGGCACACAGACCTCTCCTGCCACGCCCGCTGCTCCCCTCAGCAGTGTATTTCATCAGTCTGCCTGTTCTGTTCCCCGCTCTGTCTCTGGTGAATTCTCTCACCCTCCCACACTTCTGACTGTACCCAGTGCTTGTATAAATAAATAAATATTATCTTTAAAAAAAAAAAGCACCCTCTTCCCCTCTTCTTCTATACCCCACAATCTTTCCAAAATATATTTCCACTGCTTTCCTTTCCAACTTTCTTGGTTTTGTTAATAGTTTTACTATTCCAGTAAAGAGAAGTCACCTTGCTGTGTAACACAGCCTGCATTCTTCATAGTGTCCATCTCACCTGACAGCATTCCATCTCCAAGTTTTTTAACGCAACATCACCCTATTAACATAGCCAAAGCATTATCACATCTGTGGTACTGCACTGTTTAAGATGCCTTCAATGGTTTCCCACTAAGTCCAAGGAAACAGTTCTTTGTTTAGGTTTATGACATTTATAGTTTTCAAAAACCTGGCCCCAAAACTATCTTTCCAGGTTACTTTCCATCACTCATTTCTAAGAACCTTTGACTTCACAAAGATCTCTTACTCAGTAGCCCTACACACACCTTTCTTCAGCTGCTTGCATGTTTCTTCACTTCTGCACTGTCAATTTGACAACTACGCATGTCCTACAATGTGCCCACTCTCTACTGCCGTGAACTGTTAAGTATTTTACTCACATTTCACAGGTTCACATCCTACTGCCCTCCTACAATAGTTTTAAAGACTTGAGATGTGCCATTCAATATTTTAACCAAGAACCACAGGTGGCTGTTTAAATTAGTTAAAATTACATCTTAAATTTATGACATGTATTCTATCTTAAATAGAAATGAATCAGAAGTTCAGTTTCTCAGTCTTAGTGGGCAATGTTGGGAATACTGGAGAGCCACAGGCAGTGAGTGGCTGCTGTAGTGGACAATACAGACGCAGGCCTCTTCCACAGCTGGAGACAGTTCTACTGGATAGCACTGCTGTAGCGAGTACTGCCTGGTCACCTAGGAATTCTTCACATAATTAAGAGTACCTTAAGCAGGGTAAGCACTTTAAAAAGTATCTTCTATTTCAATTCAAATGCAAGCACGTTTACCTCAGCAAAACTAATGTTCACATAAGTTTTTTCTGTTATAATAGCACAGTTATGTTAGAATTTTTTCATAATAAAAATAATAAGGGAAAATATTTTAGAAATTCTCAAATTGCGTCTTTCTCGTTGCTTTAAACAATTTAATTCAATGAATATATTACTGAGTTTTTCTGGAGCCTAGCCAGGTTCCCTAATCTCAAGGAGTTCACATTCTAATTATAACCAAAATACTGTTCAAGATAAAGCCACATAAAATGCTTCCAATGACACAGCAAAATATGAACCAATTTGTACAGTTTAGAACTTAAAACCTTTATAGTTGCATTTAAAAAAATTAACACATCACAGTAATGTTCCACCCAAACTAAACAAGCCTCTGTCCTCAAAAAGCTTAGTCAATGGTGACCTAAGGAGCAAAAGCAGAGTATAAGGAGAAATAAGAGCCCAATCACCCAAGATTCAAAATCTCCAAAACAGAAACTAACAATTTCCACAATAAAACCAGCAATTGTTCCAGACCTTCCTGTCAAGCTCTGTCATGGCGCGTACACACTCCTGCTCTCAGAATTTAGTATTCATCCGTTTCCTCAGCAGCAAGTTGGCACCATGTTCTACTTTCACATCTGTCTCTTTCTAATTCCTCTGCAAATAACCCGATTCTAGCCCTGTGAATCCAGACAATTAAAAAATTTCACAATGTACTTTTCTGCCTAAAGTTTCTTCTCTCTCCAATCTATCCCACAGACACACCAGTATTTCCAAAGCGCCAATTTGATATAAACATGTCCAGTCCCTCCCCAATCCCTTTTAAAAACCATTAACGACTTCCCTAACATGCCAGCATATCCTGAGTCATCTGTGGAAATCAGGAGAGAGCCTGAGCACTCAATTAAGACAAACCCTTCATTACTGTGCCAGGCTTCCAACAGCAGGCATCCAATGGAAGCTCCAGAAAATCCCATCCCTCAACCTGTCCTGACCACCAGCTCTTAATTTAGCTTGCCCTTTATTTCTGTTCATGTGAATCACAAGAAAAAGCCCCTAACTCCCAGGACATCATCCTACAGAACACAACCCTGGAACAGCTCTTCCAGTCTCACCTCCTGGCCTTCCCCACCTCTTCAATCCTTTTCGGTGTCCCTTGAATGCAAATTCAATTATCAGAAAATCTGTAATTTGGGCCTCCCCGGTGGCGCAGTGGTTGAGCGCTGGGTTGTGAAGCTGCCGGCAGCCTCTGCAGCGCCGGTTCGATCCCCAGCAGCCGGGCGAGGATCCCACATGGCACACAGACCCCTCCTGCCGCCCGCTGCTCCCCTCAGCAGTGTATTTGGTCAGTCTGCCTGTTCTACTCTCTGCTCTGGCTCTGGTGAATTCTCTCACCCTCCCGCGCCTCTGACTGTACCCAGTGCGTGTATAAATAAATAAATAAATATTAAAAAAAAGAGAGAGATGAGAAATCTGTACTTCATTTAAAAAAAAAGAAAAGAAAATCTGTAATTTGAAGCCTCTCTGGACTTTCTTTGCCTTCTTGTTTTCCCTAGCAACATGGCTTCCTCTCAGACCTCTCAGGCCTTTCCCACTCCCTTTACATTATGGGACCACTTCCAGGACATTCTCCTTCCCTCCTTATTAAAAACCTATCTTTGAGGGCCTCCCCGGTGGCGCAGCGGTTGAGCGCTGGGTTGCGAAGCTGCCCGCAGCCTCTGCAGCGCCGGTTCGATCCCCGGCTGCTCCCCGGCCACCAGAGGAGGGTCCCACATGGCGCGCAGACCTCTCCTGCTGCCCGCTGCTCCCCTCAGCAGTGTCCTTCGGTCCTTCTGCCTGCTCTGCTCCCCGCTCTGGCTCTGGTGAATCCTCTCACCCTCCCGCGCTTCTGACTGTACCCAGTGCATGTATAAACGAAACAAACGAACAAACAAATAAATAAATAAAACATGCCTCTATAAAAGAAAAAAAAAAAACACCTATCTTTGAATCTTAAGTCTTCAGATCATATCACTACTATCCCCTACCCCTACCCCTTATTGCAGTCATATACTGCAGTCTCTCTCACTCCTTCTGCATCCCAAAATTCCAATGACCACATGACCCCACCAAGGCTTTTAAGCCATTAATCCTACCACTTTTTTTACTACCCTCCACACCCACTTCTTGTCTCTGCTTCCCTCCATCCCTCCCTAGCATAAATCCCTCTGTCAATCATTATAATCACCTTGAATGCACTCTCAAATTGCCCTTCTCATCTGACTAACCCACAATACCAGCATTTAAATCCAATGCTTGACCTATGCCTGGTCTATACCTGTGGGCGAGAAAACAAACACAATCATGCTAATATCACTTTAAACTCATGATCACAAACCCCACATGGACCCTAATGATGCATGCATGGCACACACCCTGTTATTTCCCCCTCCATCCACCACTCCCCCACCTCTCAGGCAACTAATTCATATAGTCCACTCTCTTCACATCCCCACCTCTAACCCATCCTTATTCTCTTGCTTCCTACTTCACAGAGAAAAAGAAAACTAGCTGCCTATTACAACGCAATCAGAAGAGATTTTCCCACTAGCTCAAGGCATCACCGAAAGACAGACAGATCTGCATGTGTATTCTACCTTTTACTTTGAATTAAACTACCTTTCTCCTGGTTAAAACAATGCAATTTGGGCCTCCCCGGTGGCGCAGCGGGTTGAGTGCAGCGCTGTGAAGCTGTCTGTAGCCTCTGCAGCGCGGGTTTGATTCCCGGCCAGCCAGGGAGATTCCCACATGGTGTGGCAGACCTCTCCTGTCGTGCCCACTGCTCCCCGCTCTGTCACTGGTGAATCCTCTCACCCTTCCGCACCTCTGGCCTGTACCCCAGTTCTCGTATAAAAATAAATAAATCTTTTTAAAAAATAAATAAAACAACGCAAACCTCTCTTTGCATAATTCCCTCCCTTCGCATATATTCAAGAACATCACTACAGAAATCCGAACAACTACACCCCCAACATCTGTACTTCTCTCCCCACAAGATCATTCTCACCAGGATATAAACAGGCTATTATTTTTCATCTTTAAGAAAAACCTATCTGGGTCTCCCGGGTGGCACAGTGGTTGAGCGCTGGGTTGCGAAGCTGCCCACAGCCTAAGCAGCACCGGCTCGATCCCCGGCTGCTCCCGGCCACCGGAGGAGGGTCCCGCATGACGCGCAGACCCCTCCTGCCACCCGCTGCTCCCCTCAGCAGTGTACTTCAGTCCTTCCGCCTGCTCTGCTCCCTGCTCTGGCTCTGGTGAATTCTCTCATTCTCCCGCACTTCTGACTGTACCCAGTGCTTGTATAAATAAATAAATAATCTTTAAAAAAAAAAAGAAAAAGAAAAAGAAGTCCTTGAAAAAGGTGTCCATAATCACTGTCTCCAGTTTTTCTTCTCTCATCTACTTCTGAACCCACACCAATCAGTTCTGCCCCACCACACCATCAAAACTACTAGTCTTCAGGGGCTCCCTGGTGGTGCAAGGGGTTAAGACGCAACCTATGAAGCTGTCCACAGTCTCTGCAGAATGAGTTCGATCCCCCGGCCAGGCCAGCCAGGGAGCAACTCACAAGGCGCAGCAGACCTCTCCTGACTCGCCTGCTGCTCCCCTCAGCAGTGTATTTCAGTCTAGCTGTTCTGTTCCCTACTCTGTCTCTGGTGAATCCTCTCACTATCCTCACCTCTGGCCTGTACCCCAGTTCTTATATGCATAAATAAATAAATCTTTGAAAAAAAAAAAACAACTACTAGTCTTCAGATTACCAACAATATGTATATTATTAATCCAATGATAAATTATCATTCCCTCTCTTCTTGACTTAACAGAAGCACATGGCAGAGGTGACAATCCTCCTCCTTGAAACACCGTGACTTCCAGGACTCCACCTTCTCCTGGGGTTTGTCTTTCCTTTCCCCCCTCAGTCTCAGTCTCCTCTGTAGTTGCCCCTCACCTCCCTGAGGAGTACCCTCCCCAGGGGCTCAGTCTTCAGATGCTTCCCCTTTCTACCTGCACTTAGCGTCTAGGTGACAGCATTCCATCGCACGCTTACCTGCCATCAAAACGCCCACAGTGCCAAACGAGAATTTCCAGACCTTACCTTTCCCCTGAAAGCCAGGTCCATATTCGGAACTGCCTACACAACTTCTCCTTTGGGTGGCCTAGCTGCATCTCCAAGTTAACAATTCCAAAATTAAATCCATCCCCCCCATACACACACAAAAAAACTACTTCAACCCAATATTGCACCTTGCGAGTGCTCAGGCCTGAAACTGTTGTCTTTCTTGACTACCTCCATTTTTGTCCACAAAAGCCTTAAAGGAAAAATGAAGGTACTCAAAATTTTCATTTATTCCTCACATACTAGAAAATAATTTCCAAATTTTTTAACCTAAAATTCAAGGTCTAATTTGCACCTTAATCCACTCCTTCCATCCTACCTCACACTTATTTTTCTATATAAACTCTCCTGTTCCAGCCAAATCTGCCTTCTCATTTGTACTTTTTTTTTTTAAAGATTTTTTTATGTATGCATAAAAGAGCTGGGGTACAGGCCAGAGATGTGGGGGGTGAGAGGATTCACCAGAGACAGACTGGGGAACAGAACAGGCAGATTGACTGAAACACACTGCTGAGGGGAGCAGCGGGCGAGACAGGAGAGGTCTGCCGCGCCATGTGGGTTGCTCCCTGGCCAGCCAGGGATCGAACTCGTGCTGCAGAGGCTGCAGATTGCTTCATAGTGCAGTGCTTACCCCCTTGCGCCACCAGGGAGGCCCCTCATTTGTACTTTAATATGTATTTATGCTTACATTTATATCATGTTACTTTCATTTCCAAGGCTTACTTAATTTTTTTTAAAGTGAAAAAAAATTTTTTTAAGATTTTATTAATATATACAAGAACTGGGGTATAGGCCAGAAGTGTGGGAGGGGGTGAGAGGATTCACCAGAGACAGAATGGGGACTAGAACAGGCAGAGTGAATGAAATACACTGGTGAGAGGAGCAGCAGGTGAGAAAGGAGAGGTCTGCTGCACCATGTGAGTCAGCTCCCTGGCCAGGGATTGAACTCATGTTGCAGTGGCTGCAGACTGCTTCATAGTACTGCAAGTTAATCCCTTGCACCACCAAGAAGGCCCCCTCCAAGGCTTACTTTAACAAAATTTTCCTTCCCTATAATATAGTCTATCTCCAGAGATAATCCCAATTCTGAACTTCTAATGCACTACTTAGCCTTACTACTATTTTGGACCTTTTTTACTTGTCTTTTCATTTTAAATGTCTTCATCCTGTCTTTCCAGCAAGAATGACAGAACTCATCCCTCAAAGGCTGAGAACTTCATTAGACCTAGTATTTCCCCAGGCCCTATTACCATGGCCAAACACTGGAAGCATTCAGATCTTTGCTAATTGGACTGGCACACTGCTCTGAGAAAAAAAAGAAAGTCAATAAAATCAAAGAATTTAAAATGTAACACTTAGGCAAACCTAATAGTAAGAAATAGAAGTTTTTCCCTGAAAATTGCAAGCATTTTCCAACTTAGATCATTTTTGTTTGGAATAATCAAAAATTAGATTTTGAAAATCTGTAACATCAAGCTCAATAGCACTTATAATATTTTCTACAAAATAAATTACGTTCATGTATGTTAGTTAAATCAGATTTTAAACTTTTTTGACTCATGTCATCTCTGAGGGGCCAGCAAGAAGATTTTAGTTGAAGGAGTGAACCACACCGGGTTTATGTATCCTGCAATGGTAGGAGCTGGCAACTTAGGGCCCACAGGTCAAATATAGCCTGCTGCCTGTTTGTATAAATAAAGTTTTATTGAAACAAATTCATATCTGTGTTTATACGTTATCTGTGGCTGCTTTCAGTTACAATGGCACAGTTGAAGAGTTAGCAGAGTCCTCAGAGTCCATGTGGTACACAAAGTCTAAAATATTTACTATCTGGCCCTTTACAGAAAAAGTTTGCCAACTCCTGATAAGCAGACATACTTACTCTGAAAGAGCATAGAGCATGGTTAGGAAGCAGAGTCTGATAAGGAGAAATGTGTGAATTAGAAAGTCATTAAGAATTCCAAGGAGGGAACACACATACAAATGTTACAACTATGCATGAACTAAGACAAGGACTCTACTGTAGGAAAAAATTGTCATCAAACATTTTACAGAAAAAAATCACATTTCATGTGTTCTATTAAAAAAATTTCTAATTAAAGGCTTCCCAAGTTAGTGATATGTATCCAACAATTTTAAGCACCAAATAACTGCTAAAGTTCAAGTAAACTATCTCTTTATTATTACTCTCATTAGTTCAGGAATACCTTGGAAGAGTCAGTCAGAGAAGATCACTTGCTACTTTCTTATTTTATATAGAGGATACTTCCAACAATATAGTGGAAAGCATACTAACACTGGAGTGAAGATCTGATGCATTAAAGGCTCACACCTACTGGCACTGTGATCTGTCTCTAGTCACTTCATCCTAGTTTCTGCTTCCTCTTCTTCAAAACTGGGATAGGGCCTCCCTGGTGGTGCAAGGGGTTAAGTCTCAGCACTATGCAGCTATCCGCAGCCACTGCAGCAGGAGTTCAATCCCCAGCCAGGGAGGTGACCCACATGGTGCAGACAACCTCCTGACTCACCCATTGCTCCCCTCAGCAGTGTATTTCAGTAGGTCTGCCTGTTTCACTCCCACTTTATCTCTGGTGAATCCTCTCACCCCCTCCCCCACACCTCTGGTCTGTACCCCAGCTCTTGTATGCATAAATAAATAAATCTAAAAAAAAAGAAAACTGAGATAATGCCTTTATCTACCTCTCATGCTAAATCATACAGTTCACATGAGATGACTAATGCATAAGTAGCTACACAACATAGGAAATCATTATTCTTGTCAATTAAATTTTTATCAATTCAGGGGGGCCTCCCTTTTACATTTGTAAAAGGATTATTAAAGGTGAAATTAAAGGCCAACTATCTTCAAAGAGCATTTTTAATAACAGTATGCCTCCCCCACACAAATCTAGTTTTGAAATTTGAGAATAGAGCATCCTTTGCAAATAAATTAATGTGTCAAACTTAAGATGATCTAATTATACACATAATGACAACTAAATGCAATGTGGCATCCCAAATGGGATACTTTTAACTTTAGTTAAAAGTATCAACTTTAGTTAATAACAGTGTGTCAATATTGGAGCACTAATAATAAATACACAGTACTAATACTGTAAGATGTTAATAAAAAGGGGAACTTGGTGCTGGGTATACAAGAACTTCCTGTACTGGTCTCAATTGTTCTGTAAACCTTAAACTGTTTGAAAAAAATTATATTTAAATATTTTAAATTACACAAATAATATACTTCTGGATCCAAGCATCCCACTTAGCACCATTTTTCAATAAGAAAAAGCATGCAAACTTGTGTAATTTATTACAATTTCTAACCACCATCGGGCCAAAAAAAAGATTACCAGCTATATGATGTTCAAGAACCCGTTAACACCCGGTAACACATTGCAGTGTTTAAGCTATCACATTAAAAGTATTTTTCCTTTCAGTTCACTGTGATCAAAGATGACATAAAGAAACTTCATAAGATGAGGCAACCATAGCTACGTTACAGTTTATACAAATTTCTGGCAAAAGTATTTCCTACGGGCCTCCCTGGTGGCGCAGTGGTTGAGCGCTGGGTTGCGAAGCTGCCCGAAGCCTCTGTAGCGCAGGTTCGATCCCCGGCTGCTCCCCGGCCACAGGAGGAGGGTCCCACATGGCGCACAGACCTCTCCTGCCACCCGCTACTCCCCTCAGCAGTGTACTTTGGTCCTTCTGCCTGCTCTGCTCCCCACTCTGGCTCTGGTGAATTCTCTCACCCTCCCGCGCTACTGACTGTACCCAGTGCTTGTATGTATGTATGTATAAATCAATCAATCAATAAATCTTTAAAAAAAAAAAAAAGGTATTTCCTAGGCAGAGGGCCTCTCTGGTGGCACAAGGGGTTAAGCACAGTACTGTAAGGCAATCCACGGCCTCTGCAGCACGAGTTCAATCCCCAGCAGGCCAGAGAGAAACCCACATGGCAAGGCAGACTTCTCCTGTCTCACCCGCTGCTCCCCTCAGCAATGTATTTCAGTCAGTCTGCCTGCTCTGTTCCCCACTCTGTCTCTGGTGAATCCTCTCACTCTCCACATCTCTGGCCCGTGCCCCAGCTTTTGTATACATAAATAAATAAATCTTTTAAAAAAAATTTCCTAGGCAGAAATGTTCAAGAAAAGCAAGTTTTTCTATTCATTACCACTTAACAGCAAACTTTTCATTGTAAATGGAAATGATTGTGCTTGAAGGACAGTGTTTTAAGTGACTGGCAGTAGTAAAATATGTGGGTTGTAGTAAAGCATATAGTTGTTTAGGAAATAAAAACAATATTAACTCCCATATAATTCAGGATACTGAGTATTAGGCACCATCCTTGATGCTTTATAATTCTCATTTAACTTGTGTACAATCTCCACATTTTACAAAGAAATTGAGGAAATTAAATAATATGCACAAAATGGAATCATTAACTGGCAAAGCTGAGAATAAACCCCAGATGTACCCAGTACACCGAGTTTCTAACCACTTTGCCATCTATCTCCTAGTAGTGAGTGCTGTGACTTTTGGTCAAGGTCACTTCTTCTAAACACACACTCTTTCAACAGCTATCAATATGTAAGCCAATGCCTGGAAAATTTCCCCTTTCTTTGTAAGTTTCAACTGTCAAAGTCAGGTTCAGCTGGACTTCAGAACTAAGAACCCTGAATTCCCTCTAATTCTATGAAATAATATATGAAAGTTTACAGAAAGTAAATACACTAAACACTGTAAGACCTATCGAAAGTATCTTTCATGACTTAATCATACCAACAAAGTTTTGGGTATAGTACTCTAAAGTACAATGTAATGAGTTCAAAACTAGCTACACATAACTTAAATCATCTTTCTAGAATTTAGTTTTTCAACTGAAAAGTAATTAATTAGACAATACAGGCACAATCCCTTTTCATAATATCCTATCAATCTTCAATGCCCCAACTTAGTTCCAGACCCTCAACTTTGTCACTCTGTTTTTTCCTCTAGGCAGCTAACTGGAATTTTCAGTGAGCAGGTGAGCTCAGATAGTAACCAATATTGTCAAATGATTTGTACTCTTAGCATATTACCTGATTTCCTCCAATTTTAAAAGAGCCCTCTATTGGAAAAGAATGGAGAATATTCAAGATTTTTCCTCCTAGCCAGTCCTTCAAACTATGTAAGTTCTCATCATCTCAATAGTCCCTCTCCCGGTCTCCCCTTACTGGCTAAATCTTGTCAAGTTATTCTCCACTGCCTACAAGATAACGTCCATAATCTGCCATATGGCATCATGTTCTCAATCATAAACCCCTCTTTTGACGCCTCTAGTCTCATCTCCCACCATTTTCCACTTCCCCCAATTCAGATGTTGCTACCATACTTTATTCCAAAGTCATGAACATTTGCAGGTGCTATTTTTTTTTTTTTAGTAGAAGAACAAGGGTGCAGGCCGAGGTGCAGGGGTTAAGAGGATTCACCGGAGACAGAGTGGGGAGCAGAAAAGGCAAATCCACTGAAATACACTGTGTGGGGAGCATCAAACAAGAGTGGTCTGCTGCACCATGTGGGTAGCTCCCTGGACTGAATCGAACTCATGCCTCAGTGGCTGGTGATAGAGCTGAGACTTTGACCTGTGACTTTGAGCCACCAGGTAGGCCCCTGCAGATGCTATTATACAGGCCCAAGAGGTTCAGCTCTTTATTTTCAAGAGAACGCAAATGTATCCTCTAAGGCCAGCTCCCAAATATTTTCCCTCTTCGAAGCAATGGGGATTGTTCCCACCATCACAGCATCCTTTTCTCCCTAGGGAAAGTTACTCCATTTTCAAGTCTCTTTCAGTCCTTCTATTTACATCACAGAGAAATCTAAGCAAGGTGTCAATTTATCTTCAACACTTCTCCAACACTTGCAAATCTCACCTTATAATTAAAGCATAGCAGGCCTCAAACTCAGCACCATCTGCAAACAGTAGCTAGCTAGGTTTTGTAACATTGTTTTGTTTTGTTTTTTTAATATTTAAGTTGCAGTACATTTAGGATAAGAGTTGGCCTTCATTATTTTCATCACACTACTTAAAAGCTTCTTTTTTATTTATTTATTTATATAAGAGCTGGGGTACAGGTCAGAGTTGCAGGAGGGTGAGAGGATTCACCAGAGACAGAGCCGGGAGCAGAACAGGCAGATGGACCGAAATACACTGCTGAGAGGAGCAGCGGGCGCGACAGGAGAGGTCTGCCTCGCCATGTGGGATTCTCCTTGGCTGGTCAGGAATAGAACTGGCACTGCAGAGGCTGTGGACGGCTACACAGCACTGCGCTCAACCCACTGCGCCACCGGGGAGGCCCTACTTAAAAGCTTCTTTAAAAATAGTTTAAAGTATGTTCATTTAAAAAAAGACATTAAATAAATAACAGTATAAGTAGGAAAATCAAGTTACTAAATTATTAAAAGTAAAAACATTTTTATATATTGTTGCCTTCACCCTGACAGAACTATCACTTTTTTATTATATCGGCATTTTTCTCCTCATAGTAGTTTATGTAATATCCATACTAAAGAGGTAAGCCAAAAAAGGGATGAGTGTCATTTTTTTTTTTTAATTTATTTATCCATGCATACAAGTGCTGGGGTACAGGCCAGAGGTGTGGGGGAGGTGAGAGGATTCACCAGAGACAGAGTGGGGAACAGAACAGGCAGAATGACTGAAATACACTGCTGAGGGGAGCAGGGGGCGAGTCAGGAGAGGTCTGCTGCGCCATATGAGCTGCTCCCTGGTGGGCTGGGGATTGAACTTGTGCTGCAGTAGCTACTAGGGACAACCTCACAGGTTGTGTCTTAACCCCCTGTGCCACCAGGGAGGAGAGTGCCATTTTTTAATGCTCTAACGACAGTATTAGTTCCTGTATTTTGTCAGATAATTTTAATTTGAGGGTTTATTTTAATTAACCACTACTTTTCAGGGCTCTAACCATTCCATTCAAGAGACAGGCATCTCTTGCAAATATCTTTTATAAATAATCATATTGAATTACAATGATTTGTCCACATTGTTTCCCTTAAAAGACTTCGATTCTTCCGTGCAGAAAGTTTCATACTCATCTATGTCTTGCTGAATTACCTGCTCTAAAAATTGTCAGGTGTTAGAAGTAATGACTTATCTCTTTCCAATAAATGGACAGACATGCATAAAAGCTTCATTTAACACATTTCCATCACTTATTCATTCAACAAACAAATGTCTCTTATGCATATACCATGTACTGGGCACTGATAAATAAGAGAGACAAGGACTGTTGTTGAGCTACATTCTTACAGGAATACACAACAGACTGGTGACAATTTTCAGTGGCTTTCACAGACCAGACTTCTATGTAGCCCCTATTCTGTCCACTCCTCTGACTGGTTAGTTAAATCGCACTTAGGCAACAGGGCTCATCTCAAAGGGTCAGATTGGCTTGGTCATTCTCTCCACTCAGATACTTTCTCATTTGAGCTAATGTCTATTATCACATTTTGCACGGAAAATGACAAAAAATGTTTTTTCTCAACAAAACTTCAAATTCCCTGAAGTACAGAAATAAGTCATCCTGGTATCCCCATAAATTAGCGGAGTGATGGGATTCTGCAGGTGCCAAATAAATGTTTGAATTTAGAAATAGTTAATAAATAAATGACTGAATCATAGAGAGCAATGCTCCAGTTTGGAATCAGCCTGGGACTTTCCAAGACAAGTAGAGAACAGTAGCTGAATCTAAGTTGAAAATACTTACTAAATTTCCAATGAGCATAGCTGAAATAATTACTAATGTACTAAAAAAGATATTTCTTCACAATTAAAAAATACTCCCCCTGGGCCTCCCCGGTGACGCAGCGGTTGAGCGCTGGGTTGTGAGGCTGCCCGCAGCCTTTGCAGCGCCAGTTCGATCCCCGGCTGCTCCCCAGCCACCGGAGGAGGGTCCCGCATGGTGCCCAGACCTCTCCTGCGGCCCACTGCTCCCCTCAGCAGTGTACTTTGGTCCTTCTGCCTGCTCTGCTCCCAGCTCGGGCTCTAGTGAATTCTCTCACCCTCCTGCGCTTCTGACTGTGCCCAGTGCTTGTATAAACAAACAAACAAACAAATAAATAAATCTTTAAAAAAAAAAAAAAAACTCCCCCAGAAAAGAGTAAAATGGAAACAAATGATTCTTTAATGTCTTTTCTTGGCACATTGAAACAAGAGTGAAACATTGTAGAAAAAAAGGTAGACTTAGTACCAAATAACCCTGGCACAAGTACAGGGAACTGAAAGGCACTCTTGCTTTGTTTTTGTTGTTGTTTTTTAAAGATTTATTTGTTTATGCATATAAGAATTGGGGTACAGGCCAGCGGTGTGGAGGGTGAGAGGATTCACCAGAGACAGAGTGGGGAGCAGAACAGGTAGACTGACTGAAATACACTGCTGAGGGGAGCAGTATGGGAAACAGGAGAGGTCTGCTGAGCCATGTGAGTTGCTCCCTGGCAGGCTGGGGATCAAACTGGTGCTGCAGTGGCTTCGGAGAGCTTCATAGTGCTGTGCTTAATCCCTTGTGCCACCAGGGAGGCCCACACCGCTTTGAAGATGCAAGTTAGAGAAAACCAGAGTATTCTGAACTCAAATTAACACTGTAACAGACACTAAAATTGTTATGACACCAAAATTCTACACCCTACCAAAAGTAAGTGAGAAATATCCAAACAGATGTAGATCATACCCCCATATGCTCATTTTCCAGAGCTAAAAAGACAGGCCACAAGAATAATGAAATTCATAAATAACAAATGTGTAAGAGCAAAGCTCAGACTTTATTGTACAACTCAGTTGAGACTAAGTAAACACCTGAACAGCTAGTAAGTGCATTCCTTATTATATACTAGTGTATTTTCACTATCCCAGTTCAAAAACACTGACTTTTTTTTTTTTAATTTTTTTTTTTTAATAGAGGCATGCTTTATTTATTTGTTTGCTGGTTTGTTTGTTTGTTTTGTTTATACATGCACTGGGTACAGTCAGAAGTGCGGGAGGGTGAGAGAATTCACCAGAGCCAGAGCGGGGAGCAGAGCAGGCAGAAGGACCGAAGTACACTGCTGAGGGGAGCAGCGGGCGGCAGGAGAGGTCTGCGCGCCATGTGGGACCCTCCTCTGGTGGCCACGGAGCAGCCGGGGATCAAACCCGCAGCGCAGAGGCCACGCGCAGTTTCGCAACCCAGCGCTCAACTGCTGCGCCACCGGGGAGGCCCAAAAACACTGACTTTTTAAAACATTACTTGAAAGCATTACTAATGTGCCTGGCAATATTAAACAAGATTATGTATGAAAGACATTAAGTTAAGTTCATTACGGTACATCCCTAGCAGGGAATACCACATAATTATTAAGGAGGTAGAGGTAAACAAGAAAGATTATGTTTCATTATATTTCATTATGTTTCATTATATGAATAAAGCAACTTGTAGAACAATAAGTATGGTCAAGATTCCGGAGGTAGTACAGGGGTTAAAACACAAACCTGGGGGCCTCCCTGGTGGCGCAGGGGTTAAAGTCTCAGCACTACCAAGCTATTGCCAGCCACTGCAACAAGAGTTCAATCCCTGGCCAGGGAGCTGACCCACAAGGCTCAGTAGATCTCTCCTGCCCTGCCCGCTGCTCCCCTCAGCAGTACGTTTCAGTAGATGTCCCTGTTCTGCTCCCCACTCTGTCTCTCGTGAATCCTCTTATCCCCCACACCTCTGGGCTACACCCAAGTTCCTATATGCATAAATAAATGAAAAATAAATCTTTAAAAAAAAAACAAACACAAACCTGGACCCAGACTACCCAGGCTCAAATTTCAGCGTGGCCTCTCACTAGCTATGTAAGCTTTGACTAGTTACTTCTTGCCACAGGTGCCTCATCTTCAAAAGGACATAAATGAAAACCTGCTTCAGAATGTACATTCATATTGTCATATATAAAGTGGGCAGCTAGCACAAGTGTCACCTATAATTGCTGGAAAAAGGAAAAAATCCAAATAACATAGTATATGTATACACATGAGGGGAAGAAAAGCTTTTATTTTTTACACTTTTAATTTTTTTAACAAAGTACATTTAATACACTAATAATTAAAAATAAATAAAAACTTGGTGCTAAGATTTTTCCCTGCTGAAAGAGCTGTTAGTGCAATTAAACACTGCTCCAAATTCTGCGAATAACATTAAGAATGTGAAAATTTTCAAGTACAATAAAATGGATGCAGCACTTAATTTCTAGACATAGTTCAACAATAACAAGCTAACCACCAAAAAAGCAGAACTGCAATAGCATTAACATTACATCCTTTATTTCCCGTAGACAATAAATGATACAAAAACATCCACCCAATCTAGAAATGACTCAGGAACTTTCACAATTTGATAAACTACCATTAATTTTATTAGTCTGAAATAAAATACCGCCAAATCTAAATTCCTCCTTGATTCAACAATGTCCACCAACTCACGAAAACATGTATAAACCTAGAGACCAAGAGAAACCAAATAACTAAAGAAAATCTTCAGAAGCCTCTGTTGACTTTTGAGAGGAAGATTTCACCACCCACATGCTTTGAGGAAGCTTTGGCCCCTGGATAAACTTAGCTGCTTCCATAAATACAGAAGGCATACAAAACAACCCGAGAGAGGAGCAGAAAAGGAACTGTGCATGTCAGCTGTATTTCTGCTGAGTTGTCATACTGGTAAAGCCTGTTTCAAGATCCAAAAGTCCACCCTCAAAATTAAGAAAAGCATGTAAACAGCAGGCTATCATGTCCATTTTATCACATTGAACAGAATGGCATTCCATAAAATCATAATTATCAAGCTTCAAAGCGCATTACTATTTGTGACTATGTCCCAACTAAAAGGAACCTCTGGGGGCCTCCCTGATGGCGCAAAGGGTTAAGAGGCAGCAATATGAAGCTACTGGCAGCCACTGCAGCATGAGTTCGATCCCGGCCAGAGAGGTGACCCACATGGCCCAGCCGACCTCTCCTGCCTCACCTGCTGCTCTCCTCAGCAACGTATTTCAGTAGATCTGCCTGTTCTGCTCCCCACTCTTTGGTGAATCCTCTCACCCACCCTGGCCCCTGGCCTGTATCCCACTTCTTGTACGCATAAACAAATAAATCTTTAAATAAATAAATAAAAGGAACCTCTGGGTCACAAAAAAAGAAAAAAAAGCATCTAGGTAAACATTTTCAAAAAGAAATCAACTGCTAAGATACCTCCATGGAAGGGTGAACAAAACAGGTGCACATATGGAGTAGTAAAAATGTAACCCCAAAGTTACACAGACATGTAAATGACTGACAAACTCATTTTTAAAAAGATGTTTCCACAGAATTATAGAATTCATAATTTTAAATAGTTTACATAATGCCAAGAGGAAACAATTCAAGAAATGTTGGCAATTATTATTCTTACTATTATGGTAATGCTTTGAACAGACACTAATTGGTAGGCTTAATTAGTCATTTTCCATCAGAATCAAAATTGTCCCCTCACTACCTTGAATAATAGGTATTACAAAGTGCTATGCTTCAGAGGAATCAAAGTTAGATTCCTTGAGTTCTAAAGGAGACAGTAAGGATGAAATAATTTCTGCAAAAGAATTCACCTATTCTTTTCTGGTACAGAAATTCATATTTGTAGAGATCTTGCAATTCTGCCTTAAGCGCTATGACTTTTAGACTTGATGTGTTTTTGTCAGGTAGTCATGATCCATATATAATGGAAGTAAAACCAAGAAATGGGTGAGAATTCTGCAACAGAAAGTGAAAGGAGACAGAACAGGTTGAACATAAATGAGTTTCATTCAGGTCCTGAAAATTTTAAAAATACATGTATTTAGATAAAATTAAGACTGCCTGGAAAAAAAAATAACTTGACTCCAATCCTGGAAAAAGGTAAATAGTCTAAATATCACTTAACCGTCTCTTAAATTTTCCAACAGCAAGACCTCAGTTTAATTTTTTCAAAGATTCACAGATAACAAAATGAAACATAAAATAGCAAGGAAAAAAAAAAGGAAGAACTGAACACGTATGACAACATGCTTCCTACTAGTCTCCAGCGTGGGTGGACTGGCGTTACTTGGAAGCAAGACCAAGCAAGCCACTCTGGACAGACATCTTAAATTAGCGATCAGACATCTTGCCTGATTTTACAGTTAGAACAGTATGCTTAAAGCCTTATATCTGAAAATGGCTTACCAAAAAAATGTGTACACAAAGATAATTCTGACTTTAAAGATATATAATCACAGTGATAGCATTAAATTATACTTCCAGATGTAAACAATCAGGTTCACCTTCAAACTCAAAAAAAAAAAAAAAAAAAAGACAATATAGAAAGTCTTTAAGTTTTTTCTTAAACATTGGCTCAACCATTCACTTCTCTGTAGGAGAACACTTCACTGTATTGAAGTATCAACAGAGACTTACCACATCTGACCACTGCATTGTGAAGTTCAAAACTAGCTTTCAGCTTAGGAACAGTGAAGAACTGCCCTTCTGAAGATGTTTCTACACAATCATAATATACATTGAAACATATCCAGAAAATACAGATAATCATAAACAAGGAAATTGTAATCACCAAAATTTTGAAAACCAGAAATCAAATAGCTTGGTGCCCAGGATGCTTCTAAAATTGGTACACGGTAAGAAATTACTGATCCCAGTTTCTTTTCAAATGCAAATAATTAGGATTATTAAGGAGTTAGAACTGCATATAAGTCTATGTAAACACAAGCTTAGGCAGTTTAAATTTAGGGGAAAAAAAAGAAAGGGGCCTCCCTGGTGGCGCAGGGTTAAAGCACCACACTATGAAGCAATCCACAGCCTCTGCAGCATGAGTTCGATCCCCAGCCGGCCAGGAAGCAAACCACATGGCGCAGCAGACCTCTCCTGACTTGCCCGCTGCTCCCCTCAGCAGTGTACTTTGGTCAGTCTGCCTGTTCTGTTCCCACTCTGTCTTTGGTGAATCCCCTCACCCCCCACACCTCTGGCCTGTACCCCAGCTCTTGCATGCATAAATAAATAAATCTTTTTTAAAAAGGAAAAAGAAATACATAACTGAAATTCTTCTTGTCTCAGAAAAAATTAACTCCAGAGAAGGAAATACGTATGGTGGAAAAAAAGGAAGAAAGTTGAAGGGCAAAAATTTAATTAACCATCTGAGATCTTTTTTCTAGTATTGTTATTTTTTCCAAAGTAAGAGGGATTCCACTTATAAAGGCTTTTACAAAAATAAAAATCATACTTTACCTTGGAGAAATCAAGAGTAATGTATAATCAACTTTCTTCAATATATGCACTCCTAAAAAAAGAGAGAACATTTTCCATTGGGAATATACCCACAACCCCTCTTAAATTTTCCATAAATAATAGGGACAATTTTCTCAATGCAACTAATTTACACTGAAGCACATTACATGTAAGGAACGGCAAATTTTGTACTATTAGTTGCACCCCTTAATACATGTCATTGCAATTTCCAGAGTATCATTACCAGACAGCATCATCTTGTAAGATGTTAGGTGCTACCTGCCATCACTGGAAAGCAGTTCATAAACTCACAGCGGAATAAACGGGGTAAAGTGGCACTTAGATAGAGGCCAAGAAAGCACCAGAAGAGTTGGCCTTGTTTTAAAGTCAAGGATATGGTAACCAGGTGGAAAAGAATGAAAGCAGACTAAGCTGGGACAACGAAGGATAACTAGCAGTTACAAGTAATAACCGTGTTCCTGCTGCTTCCCACACATGACTACTATCAGATTTAATCCTCTGGGATAGGTACTTATCACTTTCATTTTACAGAAGTAGAAACAGGTTTAGAAAAGTCAAATAACTTACTGCCTAATCATTGAGCTATCATACAGCAGAGAAGGAATTCAAAACTGGTTTGACTCCACAGCCCATACTCTTCACTCCCCCATGCTGCCTCTGGGTCTTCAGTATGCAAACCTCGGTTCCTGGTGAGCAATTTCCCAGTAGAGGGCTCTAGAAGGGAGCGACCCAACTGGAGGTAACCATCACATGCTGAGTAGCTTTTTTCATCCCCAACTACCTTTATAATTTTTCCCCATTTTTCCTTCACATGCACCTAACACACGAAGAGGAAGGGGGAAGAAGGGAAGATTAAGTTGTTCTCTTATTCAGTCCACAAATCCTTACTTCCTTGTCTTGTGTTCAAGTTTCTGTCTTCACCTGAATCCCTATTTCCTTCTCCCAAATGCCTATTTCCAATAACAGCTATGATTTAGCGCCCAGTTCAAATGTGAGTCTGGTTCAAATCTCCTCCACACAGCATTCCCGGATCTCCCACTCTCACTGAGCAGTGATATCTCCAATCTAAATTTTCTCGATCCTTTGTAACTGGTATCTCTATTAATAACTGATTACTTGGGGACCTCCCTGGTGGCACAGGGGTTAAGCACCACACTATGAAGCAATCTGAAGCCTCTGCAGCATGAGTTCAATCCCCGGCCAACCAGGGAACAACCCACATGGCGCAGCAGACCTCTCCTGACTCACCCGCTGCTCCCCTCAGCAGTGTATTTCAGTCAGTCTGCCTGTTCTGTTCCCTACTCTGTCTCTGGTAAATCCTTTCACCGCCCCTCCCCCCCCGCATCTCTGGCCTGTACCCCAGCTCTTGTATGCATAAATAAATAAATCTTTAAAAAATAACTGATGACTCTGAGACAATTTTTTCAATTATCATTTCACAGATCACAATTATAAAGGAATGGGGGTACCTTTACAATAGAAATCTAGCAGACATTATCTTAGTCAAATCAGATTTTTATAAATAATGAAATTGACATCTGTGCCTCTGATGTGATACCTTGAAAGAGATGTAAAATCACCTATGTTGCATTCAAACCAAAAATATTTAACCAGTATCTGATCATAAAGAAACATTCAAATAAATTGAAATGAAAGAACATTCTACAAAACAACTAGTCTGGATGATGAATGTCATGAGAGACCCAAAAAAAAAGATTGGAAAATCATCCTAGACTCAAGCAGGTAACTAAATGTAATGCAAGATCCTTTTGATCTTGGATCAAACAAGCTAAGGACCATATTGAGACAACTGGAAAAATCTGGTCTGTATATTAAGCAATATTTATTATATTCATGTTAAAATTTTTGAGGGTGACAAATGAATTGCATCTATGTAGAAGACAGTCAACATTCTTGGGAAATACATACTAAAGTATTTTGATGGTATCTAAACCTAACTCACATATGGTTTGGCCAAAAAAAAAAAAAGTGTCTCTTTGTGGTTAAAGCAAACTTGGTAAAATTTGATAGTTATCAAATCTAGGTGAAGAGTATATGGGTGTTTTGTAGCACTCTTGCAACTCAGAAGGCTTAAAATTTTTCAAAAATCCAAAAATTTCTGGATTAAAAAAATTAATAGGAAAATAGCACTCAAATTCTGCCTCCTAAAATTCAGGTTAATCTTGGCACAGTTGCTTCAAGTCTTAAAAAAAAAAAAAATTCCAGCGATCATCACCTGTGTCACTAATTCCCATTCATACTGCCGTCTAGAAGTTGTGAAATTATGGGGTAGGGTGCACCACACTTTCAACTTCACTAAGTAATTCAAATATTTACTCTAAGGTAGCTATCCCAATTTAAACACTACCAGCAGTTTCTAAAATTATCATGTTCAACCACATCTTCACTATTATTTGATTCTATCAGACATAAAAAGTTTTTCTTGATCTGATATAAAGAATTCAGTGTCACTTAGCTCAATCTAGGATCACAAAGTAGAAGAGCCTCAGTTAAAAAGACATTCACATTGTCTTAATATACAGACCATGTCCAAATCAGACCTCTTCAAAGCAGGGATTTGCAACATGGTATGTGCAGTGACCTCCTGGTGAGGCAAGGGGTTAAATCTCAGCACTATCAAGATATTCCCAGCCACTGCAACATGAGTTCAATCCCAGGCCAGGGAGCTAACTCACATGGCGCAGCAGATCCCGCCTTGTCTCGCCCACTGCTCCCCTCAGCAGTGTATTTCAGTAGATCTGCCTATTCTGTTCCCCACTCTGGCTCTGGTGAATACACTCACCCCCTGCACCTCTGGCCTATACCCCAGTTCTTGTATGCACAAATAAATAAAAATAATTTTAAAAAAATGGTATGTTCAATTGAACTGTAGTCATCTCTTTCACAAAATACTTTACCTTTCCATACAGCCCCTTTATTTTTTCCAGGAAAAGTTTGCTGCAATAGCTTTCCATTACTGCTCATATTTTAGAGAAAAAAATAACTCACTCAAGATGTTGATAGGTGATTTACAAGCAAGTACAACTTTCATATCCCCTAATATTCTGAACACATGAAGAATGATTTATCAGTGAGAAGTCTGGTGCCAAAATGAAGCCAAACTATAAGAATTAAAAAGATTCCAAGGGCCCCCCTGGTGGCGCAAGGGGTTAAGCACAGCACTATGAAGCAATCCACAGCCTCTGCAACACTAGTTCGATCCCCAGCTGGCCAGGGAGCCACCCACATGGCGCAGCAGACCTCTCCTGTCGCTCCCGCTGCTCCCCTCAGCAGTGTATTTCAGTCAATCTGCCTGTTTTGTTCCCCATTCTGCCTCTGGTGAATCCTCTCACCACCCCCCCCACATCTCTGGCCTGTGCCCCAGCTCTTGTATGCATAAATAAATAAATCTTTTTTAAAATAAATAAAAAAATAAAAAGAATTCCAAGAAAATGCCTTACCAACTCTAAAATCTACATATTTGCTTCTATTTGAATATAAAACTGCAACAATAAGAAAATACATGTGAAGAGAGCTCCTGCTGTTTTGCATGTAAGGATGGAAAAATTAAAACACCTCTCTCTAACAGCTAAACAACCTATATGATTTAAATAAAACCAGCAGAGGCTTATGCAAGATCTTGGAGGGCTTCAATCACTAGGAACTAGGAAGTGCCTTAGTATAAAAACCTAAGGGCCAAAAAGTATTCACTTTCCTTTCTTCCTCAGATTATTTTGCAGATCCCTAGTACCCCGACTGAATTATCCATGACTTCTTCTATCTTTGAAAACTATTTCCTCACCCCAGTCAAATCTTTTATTTCCTAATTACTAAATTCCCTCTTCCATGTACACAGTCATCATATCTGCCTTGTCTTCTTTCTTATCTAATGATTCAAATATTCTTCCAGGCAGACTTACCCAAAAAATTTATTCCTACTCCAGGAGTCCATCTCCATGGACTGCTCTGATGGTCTGATGAAGCCTATGAACTCCTTCTTAGATTGCTTTTAAATGTATAATTAATATAGGAGATTACAAAGAAAACCAATTATACTGAACTATAAGAAAACACAGTAATAGTTGTTATTATCCCATTAGAAAACAAAAACTTAACAGTGGGTCTAACGACACCACAAATTCCAAGAAATAAGTATAAATATTTTGCGATATTTGCACCAACTATAAATATGAATCAAAATTATCTGTAATTTTTATTGGCGACCAAGTCACAGGCACTAATCATTCTACTGTGGTTTGCTACCACATTCCTAACTGAAAGACATGACAAAGTGCAGTAATCAGGTAATTTGTGGTTCTACCCCCATTCTAGCTCAAGACTCCCGAATTCTACCCACCAACTGGTGAATTCCAGTTAAAAACTCTTTCCAGTTGAAAGCCTTGGTGCTCAAACTGACTTTTGTCACACATTTTAAAATAAAAACAATAATTCCTCCTGCAACTGCACTCTCCTCTGTCCCTATCCCCGTGTCTCCCTAGTCTTAGGCTGCTTTACACACAGAACCTTGTTAATTTCCACGGCTCGCCTAGCCAGCATCCTTTAAATTCTGCCTGTCAATAAAAGATGAAATTGAAGGGGGGGGGGTTACCGGGAAGCAACCCACAGGCCCTCACTGGGACCTCCAGCAGCAGGTGGAAAGGTGCCAAATTCAGTACGTGTTTGCGGTAGGGGGGCTGGCCCCAGCCCTCGAGGCCGGCCTGTCAGGAGCGCCCCCGAGCTCCTCCGTCCTCCGTCCCCCCGGCCGCGGCGCCCAGAAGCCCGTCCACTTCCTTCTCGCCCGCAGCCTCGGTTCCCCACCTGCCGATGGCTGCCTCGGGCTCCCCCTCCAAGCGGCCCCGAGGTGCTCGGTCCATGCCCATCCCATCCCCCACGCGCCCCCCTCCCCGCTCCGGGCCGCCCGGACCCCGCGCGCCGGCGCATCCCTCCCCGGCCTGGCGGAGCCTCCCGGCCGCCCTCCCGCGCCGGAGCGGCGGGCCCAGGGCCCGGGGTCAGCGGCCCCCGCGGCCCGGCTCAGGCCAGGCTGCGGCCCTAGGCCACGGCCGCCAGGCAGGCGCCGCGCGCTCGGCGCGGGGGGACGTGGCCGCGCGCTCACCTGGAGGGCCAGGCGGGGATGGGCACCGAGGCTCCCGCCGATCGCCGCTCGGCCGCGCACCGCCGCCGTCCTCGCCGCCAAGTGCCACCGCCGCCGCCGCCGGCGCCACTTGCTGTTGGCTGCCCTGCGTCCTGCGGCGGCGCCGCCGCCACGCCACTGCGCGTGCGCCGCGCCGCGGGGCCCCCTGGGAGTGGTAGTTCGGCCGCGGCCGCGGAGCCCCGCCCGCCCAGCGCGCCCAGCGGGGCGACCGCGGGCGCCTTCCGGGAGGTCGTCCTGCGCCCAAAGCCGGCGCTCGCTTCCGGGTGCCGGGCTGCGCGGGGAGGCGTCCTCGGAGCTGAAGCGGGTGGAGTCACTCAAGTTGGAGCGTTCGCGTTTGCCCTAACTGTCACTTGCCCGAGACGAAAATCTCTCTCCCACACTCAGGATGTTCTCTCTTTCTCTCTCTCTCTCTCTCTCACTCTCTCTCTTTCATACACACACACTCACACACACACTCACACACACACACACACACACTCTCAGCTTTCTGTTAGGTGTTGCCGATCGCCTTCAGTGGTCCCTGGATTGTGTTAACTGAGTTCCCACTCCTCATTTTATCGACTTTTATTTATTCCAAACGACCACACCGATTTTGTTGTTGTTTATTCAATTGTCAATTGAGCCAATAATAAGAACTTTTTAGGAAAACATTTCAGGTATATTCAAATGTCAAGTTAACCGAGCTGAACATTGGTGGAAACCTTCTGAGAGAAGCGTTAGACTTGGAAGTCACCTTAAAAGTCGTTGGGATACCTTCCCGGCAGGGTTCCCCTCTTGTACACCCCCATAGAGGTCTTTCAACTTCTGCTTCAACCTTTCACGTTTCAGGGAGCTTTTACTACCTTAAGTAAGGCAGTCGGCTCCACAGCTCCAAATGTTAGAAAGTTCTGCCTCCTGCTGACCCGAAATCTAATTCCTTTTTACTTCCTTTCCTGCTAGTAGTTACACTGCCTGGAGCAATACAGAATGTTTTCCACTTGACAACCTTTCAAAAGATTGAAAACAATGATTATGTCCTCCAACACTGGGAGTCTCCAGGCAAGAAAGAAAAGAATAATCAGTTTCCCAGCTATTTCAAATATGAGTCAGCTGCCACACTGCTTTCCATTGAGTCATCCTCCTTGCTGGGTTGCCTTTAAAAATTGTCAAAAAGTGTTTCATATTAATTGTCTCATTTTATTACCACAATAGCATTCTATGGTAGGCTGATCAGTGATTATTTTATTGCCATTCAACCAACTGGAGAATTAAATGTGATCAAAGATTAACAGCTTTGTTATAAGGCCTTGCTCAAAGCACTAGGGAAGTGGAAAAAGTAACACGATATAGTTTATAATGTATGGTAAAATAATACCCACTGACTAAGGATCATAAAAAGTAAGCTCTGAGATTCCCAGACAAACATTTCATCAAGTTGAGGGGTCACAACCTGAAGGAGGAGGTGTCACAGGAGTTACAGGATGACTAAATCTCAACAAGGACGATGTCATATAAGGACTGCTGAGGAAGAACCCAGCCTGAACAAAACATGTAAATGGATGCATTCCATAGTTTGTGCTGACTTAACACCAAGTACTCTAGCTGGGCTGGAGCACTCAGGCCAGGCAGGAGGGAAGGAAAGGACTCCAAAGGTTGCAAAATGTTCCTTTTTTTAAAGATTTATTTATTTATGCATACAAGAACTGGCGTACAGGGCCTCCCTGGTGGCACAAGGGGGTAAGCACTGCACTATGAAGCAATCTGCAGCCTCTGCAGCACGAGTTCGAGCCCCCTGCTGGCCAGGGAGCAACTCACATGGCTCAGCAGACCTCTCCTGTCTCCTATGCTGCTCCCCTCAACAATGTGTTTCAGTCAGTCTGCCTGTTCTGTTCCCCACTCTATCTCTGGTGAATCCTCTCACCCCAACCCCGCATCTATGGCCTGTACCCCAGCTCTTGTATGCATAAATAAATCTTTTTTTAAAAAAAAGAACTGGGTTACAGGCCAGAGGTGCATGGGGTGGGTGAGAGGACTCACCAGAGACAGAGTGGGGAACAGAACAGGCAGAATGACTGAAATACACTGCTGAGGGGAGCAGCAGGCAAGTCAGGAGAGGTCTGCTGCGCCATGTGGGTAGCTCTCTGGCCGGGAATCAAACTTGTGCTGCAGTGGTTGTGGATAGCTTCATAAGTTGGGTCTTAATCCCTTGCATCAGCAGGGAGGCCCCCACAAAATGTTGTTGAGGGCGGTGAACATATTGTATGGTAGATGGTTAAGTAAAAAGAGCACTGGGATGGTCAATTAATTGCTCTGGGTCGTACTCTGTCAAATACAAAGAACTTGAATTAGAAAGGCATTTTTCAATCTACCACCCTGCACGCCCAAGGAATACAACCCACATATTAGAACAATGGACCACTACAACAGTCATTCTTGTGGAATGGAGAGTAGGTATCATTCTTATCACCTGTTACACATGGGGAAAGAAACTGGAGATGTAAAAAGTTGGTCAAAATCAATAAACAGTCCTCCTCCAGGTTCTGGAAAGTTACAGCCTGCAAGATTAAACTTAGTATCCCATCCAAAAAGTCAAATTATAAACCAGTTGTATAAATATGCCACTTTCATGAATAGAGACCAATACCCCCAGAGATTCCCATCCAGTGGTCATAAGGGTAAAACCAAAGGTTGCAGATGAAAGCTTTGTTTGCTATAAAGCAAAACACAAATGTAAGCTGTTAATAGTATGACTCAAGCAATACAGTTCAAACTGAAGCAGCAGGCAAACATCTAAAACAGCCTATGTTAAAGACCAATATGCTGTTCTGTATTCTGTGACTTGCTTTTTTCATTTAATAATAAATCCTTAATAAAGGATTAAATAAATCTAATTTATTTAATTTAATAATTGCATATCAGTACATAAAAACTACATTATTTTGAAGCTTTACATATTTGCGTAGTACACTATGCCACAGTTTATTTAACACACCCTATTAATGAACACTTAGTTTGACTCATTATGCTTTGAATAAACAAAAATATATATGAATTAAGTACACATTTTTAAAAAATATTAATTTATTTATGCATACAAGAACGGGGTTACAGGCCAGAGGTGTCAGGAGTTGGGGGTGGTGAAAGGATTCACCAGAAACAGAGTAGGGAACAGAACAGGCAGATTGACTGACATACACTGCTGAGGGAAGCAGCGGGCAAGTAAGGAGAGGTCTGCTGCACCATGTGGGTTGCTCCTTTGCCGCCTGGGGATTGAACTTGTGCTGCAGTGGCTGGGGGTAGCTTCATAGGTTGTGTCTTAAGGGAGGCCCCTACACATTATTTTTAATAGGAAAATTTTTCTAAAGTTCTTGAATTTGTCAGTGAAAAAATGCCAAAGACATGCACAGAAATTGTCCTCATCAGGTGGCAGAAAGTATTCCTTGGGCAAAATCTTTTTTTTACTTTACAATCCAATGAACCAAGGGACTGGACTCCAGTTACAGCCTTGCGCCATGTTCTCTGCCCTTAGTTGTCCTGCACTGGCCCCCACTGGCAGGCTCAGAAATAGTAACACTCAGAGGTTTGTTTACTGTGAAGCTAATGGAGTTTATGACTTAGGGCCCCTCATTTGCCTGGGACCTTCCAAGGGCCTGGCAATGTATTTACATAGTCATACAGATTGATAACACTAGCCGATGAATTTTATATTAACAGCTAAGTCAAGGACAACAAATAAAAACCTAAAACTTGAAAATACTAACATGAGAAAACTGACTCTTATACAATAAGGTTATAAATCATGCTACTCACATTTCAGCCCACTGAAGTCTATACTAAACCCCATTTTTCTCCCAGTACCAAGAATGATCCAATGGCTAGGATCTGTAATGTTAATGCAACATAACACGGTGGTGTATTTGAATTTAACCTATGGTCAATTATAATGCATGAAATGTATTTAATGTAATTATATAATGTAAAATATCTCACTGACATTTTTGTATTCTTAAGTATTACTTTTAGTTTTCCACATTTGGTAAGTTTCTAACAGCTTTTTTAATAACAAGAAAATGTTGCTTTTGAACAAAAAAATAACATGCTTAACAGTTTACTCTTTGAAACACATAGGTAACAAGTTTAAAGAGCATACAATGTTTTATTAGATTGATGTATCACAATGTCATTTCTTTTTTTTTTTATTCATTTTTATTTATTTATACAAGCACTGGGCACAGTCAGAAGCGCGGGAGGGTGAGAGAATTCACCAGAGCCAGAGTGGGGAGCAGAGCAGGCAGAAGGACCGAAGTACACTGCTGAGGGGAGCAGCGGGTGGCAGGAGAGGTCTGCGCGCCATGTGGGACCCTCCTTCGGTGGCTGGGGAGCAGCCGGGGATCAAACCAGCACTGCAGAGGCTGTGGGCAGCTTCGCAACCCAGCACTCAACCGCTGCGCCACCGAGGAGGCCCTCACAATGTCATTTCAAAATGGAAACACAGCTGAGTTCAATCCCTGGCCAGGTCTTCTGCCTCACCCGCTGCTCCTCTCAACAGTGATTTCAGTAGATGTGCCTGTTCCCCACTCTATATCTGGTGAATCCTCTCACCTTCCCCTTCCCCCATACCTCTGGCCTACACCCTAGCTCTTATATGCATAAATAAATAAAATAAATCTTTTTTAAAAATGATGAAAACTAAATACAATGTATAGTCCTGGTTTTTCAGCTAAAGGTGACATCACTGGGCCTCCCCAGTGGCGCAGCAGTTGAGCGCTGGGTTGCGAAGCTGCCCGCAGCCTCTGCAGCACCGGTTCGATTCCCGGCTGCTCCCGGGCCACCAGAGGAGGGTCCCACATGGCGCGCAGACCTCTCCTGCCGCCCGCTGCTCCCCTCAGCAGTGTACTTCCGTCCTTCTGCCTGCTCTGCTCCCCGCTCCGGCTCTGGTGAATTCTCTCACCCTCCCGCGCTTCTGACTGTACCCAGTGCTTGTATAAACAAAACAAACGAACAAACAAATAAATAAATAAATAAAACATGCCTCTATAAAAAAAAAAAGAGTTTTAAAAAAAAAAGGTGACATCACCATTGGTAGCTGAGTAAGGAATACATGAGCTCTATTTGCAACTTGCTGTGAGACTGAAATCTTAAAAAAAAAAAAAAAAAAACCACCTGCGCACACACACACACACACACACGCACAGGAATAAAGACACATTCTATATTGTAAGAGCAAAACATAAAATAAAAAATGACTGAATTTTAAAATAGAAATAATTACAAACTAAGAAACTCAATAGAGAAAAAGGTACAATGTCAGAAAAGAAATAGAAATGACCAATAAAAATTAGAAAAAGTACAACACTTCATTTGTGATCAAGGAAATTAAAAACATAGTTAAGATGCCATGAACATACCCCAAATTGAAAAATGAAATATTTGTTTTGTTTTTTAAATTTATTTATGCATACAAGAACTGGGGTGTAAGCCAGAGGTACTGGAGGTGAGGGAATTCACCAGAAACAGAGTGGGGAGCAGAACAGGCAGAGCTACTGAAATATACCACTGAGGGGAGCAGTGGGCAAGACAGGAGAGGTCTGCTGCGCCATGTGGGTGGGTAGCTGGCTGGCCAGGGGATCGAACTCCTGCCTCAGTGGCTGCGGACAGCTTCACAGCACTGTGCTTAATCCCTTGTGCCACCAGGGAGGCCCTTCTTTGAACTTTTGTAAGTGCGGGAATTTTCTTCTTGGTCTTCACCTTTTATTTATTTCTTTATTTTTAAAGATGTATTTATTTATGCATACAAGAGCTGGGGTACATACCAGAGATGCAAGGAATGAGAGGATTTACCAGAGATATAGTGAGGAACAGAACAGGCAGTTTGACGAAAGTACACTGCTGAGGGGAGCAGCAGGTGAGTCAGGAGTGGTCTGCTGTATGTGGGTTGCTCCCTGGCCAGCCAGGGATCGAATGCATGCTGCAGAGGCTGCGGACAGCTTCATAGGTTGAGTTTTAACCCCCTGCGCTACCAGGGAGGCCCCTCTTCACCTTTTAAAAAACGAATTCCATAAGTAGTAGACTACCTTCCTCCCCCATCCCCATGCAATTAAAAACAAGTAACAAGTAACAAATAGTACCTTTTCTACTCTTCCCTTTTTTTTTTTTTTTTTTTTTTTTTGGTGAGAGAGATTTATGACATGCTGCATCAGATGTTGTGAGAGAGAGGAAAGACCACAGGGTTTTTAGATGCATAAAAATTTTATGAATCAATAGCTGTGACTTAGGAAAAGTCATTTGATCTTTCTGAGTAACTGTTTACTGGTCTGTAAAATGTATGTAATATGCCTCCTCATAGAGCTGTTCCTTATGATTAAGGTAATATATGGAAAAGTATTTGATTAAGGCATTTTAAATTTATACATAAAATGTTTCTTTTGACTTTTTAAAAGCTTTCCTTTGACTTTACATAAGCTTCAGGGTCTCCCTGATAGCCTAGGGGTTAAGTGTCAGCACAATCACATCTACAGCCTGAGTTCCATCCCCAGCCAGGGAGGTGACCCACATGACACAGCAGACCTCTCCTGTCTTGCCCTTTGTTCCCCTCAGCAGTGTATTTCAGTCAGTCTGCTTGATCTTTTCCCCCGCTCTGTCTCTGGTGAATCCTTTCACCCTCCCACACATCTGGCCTGTACCCTGGTTCTTCTATAAATAAATATATCTTTAAAAAAATTCAAAGAAACACTACATGATTTATACCTAGTATTGCTTCTAGTTCAAATGTCAGGGAAATACTTTACTATCAGGGTCTAAATATTCAACTTGTCTATGCTCTATACCTTTAATTCCCTTTCAGAAAGAAAGATTTAGGGGCGAAATAACATCCAATTCTCATTAATTATTTTTTAAAGATTTATTTATATATACATACAAGAACTGGGGTACAGGCCAGAATTGTGGGGGGGTGAGAGGATTCACCATAGACAGAGTGGGGAACAGAACAAGCAGACTGACTGAAATACACTGCTAAAGGGAGCAGCGGGCGAGTCAGGAGAGGTCTGGGCCATGTGTGTCAGCTCCCTGGCTGGGAGCGAACTGGTGCTACTGTGACTGAAAGCTTCATAGGTTATGTCTTAACCCCTTGCGCCACCAGAGAGCCCCCAATCCTAATTAATTCTAACTGTTCTTATTTTCTGTAATCAAACAGTAAACAAACCTATTTTCTTACCCATAGGAGCACAAATAAAATGAGTTGGTTTAAATTACTGGACAACGTCTACTTTTTTCTACTACCCATCATCAAATATTTGCAAATATGTAACTACTCCATACCCTAAAACAAAATGTCTCATAAACCTGAAGCTCAGGATGACAACCTAGACTACAGAAATTTAAGAAAGCCAAGGCTCCAATCCTGGCTCAGTATCTTCTCAGCTGTGTGATCTCCTGGGCAAATTTCTTTATCTCCTGGGGCTTTAGATTCCTTAACCCTAAAATAGGGATAAAGGAAAAAATGCTTTTATAAGGGTTATAGAAGATAATGCACATGAAGTGTTTAGCATGGTGTTACAGCACTTAGTAAAATATTGATAACTTGGCACTGTTGATATCAGCATTTAACTGTCAGCAAACTAGGCTTATCTGTGCACTTTCTTATTCACTCCTTATGGTCACACTGTGGAATATATGACACATATAATATATAATAAATTGTCTATGTTTTTTAAAAGATACTACAACCACCAGTATACACAATTCCCTTTGGAAATAAGCCAGATACCACTTTTCTAAGTCGTAGAAAATGGAGCATTGTAAAAGGTAACTCTATTAATCAAGGGTGAGGTTGAAAGTTTTGTCGTCAATGGAAATGTACAGTGATATATGTATATACATGTGTATATGTACATATATTACTTTTTATATGAAGTGATGTGAAGCAATTAGTATGCTCTTACATTTTTAGCTTGCCTATGGACTGATGAAATCTAATGAAGGGTCAGTGTTACAACAGTATTACAAGCCCTGTAGAAAGAGATGGATGATGCAACTTCCATGGTAAGAATGGAGCTATCTGAGTCACCAGTGTAACCTTTGAGGAGCACTAAATGGGAGGGAAACTCCTGAGTATTGACTCCTACACCCCAAGAGTGAACTGTAAGATGCTTCAGTGCTATGTGGACAGTGTTGTCCATACCCATAAATCTCAGCATAATGTCCCATACCTTTTCCATACATATTTAAAAATACTTCGTATCAGGCCTTTTGCCTGCCCATGGTGGTATACCCTCCAAAAACACTACTAGAATTAATTTTTAAAATTATTAAGAGCACTGGCTGGAGTAAAGCCGACTTGGATATTAATCCTAACCCCATCATCACTCACTAAGAGCTCTGTGTCTTTAATAGTTAATACTTTCTTTCAGAATTAATTTTCTCATCTGGAACATGGGAAAGGCCTATCAATTACTGAGCTGAAGTGCAAGAACTGAAACAGATTGGAATTGACCCCTGAAACATAAACAATGTTTGGGCTATAGTAAGTCTAAGCTAAATAGTATAGTACTTTGTTTTTGCTACAGTAGTAGGGCATTCTCAGGAGGCCTTTTATTTATCAATTGCACTGAAGCAGAATTAGACAGGAAAGTATCAAGAATGAAAGCTAGAGTTACAATGAGAAAGGATGAGAGGAAAGGGAAGGCTAGAGGTGGCAAACTGGAAAATGACACTTCTCGGGGTGGGAGTGAGGGCATGGGTGTGCTGCCGCAGTGGGGAGGCGACTCTGGGCTGGGGGCAATTATTTGGGCCAGGTCTGTCCTGTGACTGACCCTGGGGCAGGACAATGTGAAGAGCCCTGGGATAGAAAGAGACAGCTGGGTGGGGGTATAGGGGCGACATAACTGGCTAGAAGGAGCAACGGTTTGCGGCCGGGCAGTGCCCGCAACAGGCCCCGCTCGAGGGCGGCAGGCCGGTGGGCAACAAAGGCCCTGAAGCTCGGACACGCCGGGACTCGCAGAGGCTACGAAGGGCAGAGATGTGCCGGGAAGTGATCCCAGCATCTACGCCGAGACCCGCCTGCCCGGAATGGGCGGGAGGCCGGGAGAAGAGAGCGCTTCTTCCCGCTTCAGGATGCGGGTCGGGGGAGGAGTGGGAGGCCTTGGGCGCGCAGAGTAGTCCAGTCTCACCGCCCCGGGGCACTCAGGGACGCCGGACGGGACCCGGCTCCCCAGGGCCCAACGGGGAGGCGGGATCTCAGCGGTTCCGGCGGAAACGACCTCGGAGTAAGAGGTCAAAAGTGGGACAGGCAGCTGGTGAGCCAATGGAGTCAGCGAACAGAGAGAACGTGGCCGCCCATTGGTGACTGTTGGGCGCGGTCAGCAGCCAATGAGCTCCCTCAATGGGCGGAGCGGTGACGTTGTTGCGGAGGAGGCCGCTTCGAATCGGCGGTGGCCAGCTTGGTGGCCTGGACCAATCAGCGACCTCCAACGAGCAGCGCCTTCGCCAATCGGCGGCCTCCACGACGGGGCTGGGGGGAGGGTATATAAGCGGCGTCGGCGACGGCGCGGTCGACGCTAGCCCAGACCTCACTGACTCGTCGACTGGGAATTTCGCGAGCGTGAGAGGTAAGCGCCGCGGCCTGCCTTTCCGGACCTGTCCTTCGCCTGCCCGCCGCTCCCCCTGAGCCCGGGCCCTGTCGCTCTCAGGCAGCTTCCGAGCGCCCCGGTGCCGCGGCCTGTGGCTGGATTGCCTGCGACTCCTGCTGACCGAGTGGCGACGGGCGCCGCCAAGATGAAGCTCTCCCTGGTGGCTGCGGTGCTGCTGCTGCTCGGCGCGGCGCGGGCCGAGGAGGAGGACAAGAAGGAGGACGTGGGCACGGTGGTTGGCATCGACCTGGGGACCACCTACTCTTGGTAAGTGGGTTCAGGAAAAAGGGGGGAATGGGGCGTGGCCTTCGGGGCGCGGCGAGAAGCTGGGGGCTCATGTCTCTCCTCGGGGTTTCCGCCAGCGTCGGCGTGTTCAAGAACGGCCGCGTGGAGATCATCGCGAACGATCAGGGCAACCGCATCACGCCGTCTTATGTGGCCTTCACCCCCGAAGGGGAGCGTCTGATCGGGGATGCAGCCAAAAACCAGCTCACTTCCAACCCCGAGAACACGGTCTTTGACGCCAAGCGACTGATCGGCCGCACCTGGAACGACCCGTCGGTGCAGCAGGACATCAAGTTCTTGCCTTTCAAGGTAGGACGCACGGGGGGGTTTGCTCACCCAGGTTTGGGGGAGGGGGGGAGCAGTTTAAGATGAAGAAGTAAGTGGGAACGGTGTTGAGACCTAGAACCCAGACGTTGTGTATGCATCCATAATAGTTTTCAATGATCTGTGTGTGTGTTTAAAGAAACTTAAGATGGTAAAGTTGGCTAAGGTAGAAACTTTATCTTTAAGTGCTCTGTCCATAGCTGTAGGATTAAAAGATTGAGTATAGTTGAAGGGGTTTGTCTTTGTAAAAACGTCTTAACTCTTTAAGTTTTTCTGGTCAGTATTCAGCTATGGAAGACCAAAATGAACCAAGCTTTGAGGGAGGGAAAGGGTCTTTTAAAGTTTGAAGTGTCATTGCTTCCTCCTCTAAAATGATAATCATTCTTTAAAATAGGTGGTTGAAAAGAAAACGAAACCATACATTCAAGTTGATATTGGAGGTGGGCAAACGAAGACATTTGCCCCTGAAGAAATTTCTGCCATGGTTCTCACTAAAATGAAGGAAACTGCTGAGGCTTATTTGGGCAAGAAGGTAAATATAGTTCTAGAACAACGTTAAGTAATTTGCCATTACTCTTGAGTTGACTGGGTTGTGTAGATACTTTTGTCATTTAATAATGAATTTGACACGCATGTTTATTTAAGGACTGTAGGTTAAACAAAATACTTTGCACATTAAGTTACTTCATGCTTGCAAATTTGTGCATGTGAAATAATATGTATTATATCCTCCTGCCTTGAGAACAAACTGGCTTGGAAACTGAAGTGGTAGTTTATAGTGTAACTTAAATAAGGCTAAACCATGTAATAAAGTACACTTAATTACTTTTCGTTACCTTTTTAGGTCACCCATGCAGTTGTTACAGTTCCAGCCTATTTCAATGATGCCCAGCGCCAGGCAACCAAGGATGCTGGCACTATTGCTGGACTGAATGTTATGAGGATCATCAATGAGCCGTAAGTGTTAAGTTTAAGGGTATGGCATATTTGCCAAATAGGGGGAATGTAAACTTGACTAAGTTTTCTTTTTCTATTGTTTCCCTAACAGTACGGCAGCTGCTATTGCTTATGGCCTTGATAAGAGGGAAGGGGAGAAGAATATTCTGGTGTTTGACCTTGGTGGTGGAACCTTTGATGTATCTCTTCTCACCATTGATAATGGTGTCTTTGAAGTCGTGGCTACTAATGGAGATACCCATCTTGGTGGAGAAGACTTTGATCAGCGTGTCATGGAACATTTCATCAAACTCTACAAAAAGAAGACTGGAAAAGATGTACGGAAAGACAACAGAGCTGTTCAGAAACTCCGGCGTGAGGTAGAAAAAGCCAAACGTGCCCTGTCTTCTCAGCATCAGGCAAGAATTGAAATTGAGTCCTTCTTTGAAGGAGAAGACTTCTCTGAGACCCTGACTCGGGCCAAATTTGAAGAGCTAAATATGGTATGTCCCTTGTTTTTTGCTTTGCTAATGAGATCTAGTTAAACTCTGAACTTAGGACGATGCATTTAGACATTTAGTCATGTCTAGGTCGAACAGACATCATCACCATAATTACGTCTCTTCTTCCAGGACCTGTTCCGTTCTACAATGAAGCCTGTCCAGAAAGTGTTGGAAGATTCTGATTTGAAAAAGTCTGATATTGATGAAATTGTTCTTGTTGGTGGCTCTACTAGAATCCCAAAGATTCAGCAACTGGTTAAAGAGTTCTTCAATGGCAAGGAGCCATCCAGGGGCATCAACCCAGATGAAGCTGTAGCTTATGGTGCTGCTGTCCAGGCTGGTGTACTCTCTGGTGATCAAGATACAGGTAGGTCACTGTCACAGAACCTTCTGCAGTGCTTTAACACTTTGATGGGGAAAGTAATATAATTAGCTATTTTAGAAAGCAATAGAATGTAAGCAGCAGGATCACACAGCTAGTTAAAGGGTACAGTGAGAACAAGATCTGGTGCAGTGTCAAGATCCTTAGCAACTGTATTTGCTATTTTTTAAGATTTGTTTATTTATGCATATAAGAACTGGGGTATAAGCCAGAGGTGCTGGGGGTAAGAGGATTCACCAGAGAGTGGGGAGCAGAACAGGAGGATCTACTGAAATACACTGCTGAGGAGAGCAGCAGGCAAGGCAGGAGAGGTCTGCTGCGCCATGTGGGTTGCTCCCTGGCCAGGGATTGAACTCCTGCTGCAGTGGCTGGCAATAGATAGCTTGATAGTGCTGTCTTTAACCCCTGTGCCACCAGGGAGGCCCTGTATTTGCTGTTTTTAACATGATTTTGCATAGCACCTAATCAAGTGGCAAAATGGAGAAGTGAACTGTCATTGCTTGTGGGGAGATGGCATGGTAGGGCTCTGATGACCTTTAAAACTTACCTTGATTAATTTATCTTTGCAGGTGACCTGGTGCTGCTTGATGTATGTCCCCTTACACTTGGTATTGAAACTGTGGGAGGTGTCATGACCAAATTGATTCCAAGGAATACTGTGGTGCCTACCAAGAAGTCTCAGATCTTCTCTACAGCTTCTGATAACCAGCCAACTGTTACTATCAAAGTTTATGAAGGTGATTGTCTACATAGTAGATCACTGTATGCTTTCAAAGACTGCAACTTCTTAATCTATGATATTGATGTGGCTAAGGAAAAAAGTGTTTGCTCTTCTCATATTGGGAGAGTTCATAATTTGACCAAACTGTTGAATTTGGTAGAGTTTGGTACAAAAATCCATTTTTTTTAGTTACCCATTAAAGTAACTTCTTTCCCATTTAAGTAACTTCTGAGCTGACACCTGAAAGAATAAGGGTCCACAGTGCTAGGAAGAGGGTGAAATTCAGAGTTATGGGGACTGTTAGTGCCATTTGCTGCTCCTTATGGACCGGTGCTGAGCCACTTCTAGCATTGTAGAGTGTCCTTGATGCTAGGTTTCCAGCAGACTGAAATGTAAGGATCCAGAAATGCTATTTGAACTTAATAACTAACTTCTTTTTGTGTGTAAATTCTAGGTGAACGACCCCTGACAAAAGACAATCATCTTCTGGGAACTTTTGATCTGACTGGAATTCCTCCTGCTCCCCGTGGTGTCCCACAGATTGAGGTCACCTTTGAGATAGATGTGAATGGTATTCTTCGAGTGACAGCTGAAGACAAAGGTACAGGCAACAAAAATAAGATCACAATTACCAATGACCAGAATCGTCTGACACCTGAGGAAATTGAAAGGATGGTTAATGATGCTGAGAAGTTTGCTGAGGAAGACAAAAAGCTTAAGGAACGCATTGACACTAGAAATGAATTGGAAAGCTATGCCTACTCTCTAAAGAATCAGATTGGAGATAAAGAAAAGCTGGGAGGTAAACTTTCCTCGGAAGACAAGGAGATCATGGAAAAAGCTGTAGAAGAAAAGATTGAATGGCTCGAGAGTCACCAAGATGCTGACATCGAAGATTTCAAAGCTAAAAAGAAGGAACTAGAAGAAATTGTTCAGCCAATTATCAGCAAACTCTATGGAAGTGCAGGCCCTCCCCCAACTGGTGATGAGGAACCAGCAGACAAAGATGAGTTGTAGACACTGTTCTGCTAGTGCTGTAATATTGTAAATACTGGACTCAGGAACTTTTGTTAGGAGAAATTGAGAGAACTTAAGTCTCCAATGTAATTGGAATCTTCACCTTGGAGTGGAGTTGAAAATGCTATAGCCGAAGTGGCTGTTTACTGCTTTTCATTAGCAGTTGCTCACATGTCTTTGGGGTGGGGGGAGAGGAGGAATTGGCAATCTTAAAAAGTGGATAAAAATAAAGCTGGGTTAGGGCGTGTGTTCACCTTGGAAATGTTCTATTTAACAATTGGGTCATGTGCATCTGGTGTAGGAACTTTTTTCTACCATAAGTGACACCAATAAATGTTTGTTATTTACACTGGTCTAACTCGTGATAAGCTAATTAGATCAGTCATTTGAGATTGGGGTGGGTGGGTTTGTGGGTGTGTGTGTGTGTTACGGGGGGATATTTTGGAATACTGAGGTAAGGAAATCTAAAAATTCAGTACTTGAATTTGCCCTAATATTAAGAAGAGGGGTATCCTTACCTAGGCATGGCCATTTCATAATACCCGAGTAGGGTTTTCTTGAACATGAAAATTACTATTTCCCCCATTATTTTTCTTTCTTTTTTTTTTTTTTTTTTTTTGTGGGACCCTAGCTGGCAGCCAGGGAATGAACCAGTGCTGCAGAGGCTGCGGGCAGCCTCGCAGCCCAGTGCTCAACCGCTGCGCCACCAGAGGAGGCCCTCCCCCATTATTTTTCTAAAGCTGTTTTCTTAGTGGCTTTCTATTAGAAATACTGCTTTAGATCAGCTTAGATTCTCTTTAATAATTGGTGGTGATAATTACTGCTGTTAACTTTGTAAGCATGGATCAGTTCATAGCTTAGGATGTAAAAGGTATGTTTTGAACCCTAGCCATATCAGAACGTCCATCTCTGAAATATGGAAACTGTGGAAACCTACAGCTGGGGGCCAAAGGCAGCAGTTTGTGACAAGACAGTCTCAAGGTTACTTGCGTTGGCTTCCTGAGGAAAGGGATGGTGAATAAAGGGCAGGCTCTCTGGTGCTATAATGAAGTTCGATATTGCCCACAACCCCCAAGGACAGAGACAGCTAGGCAAACAGCAGGAAGGTTAATTTGGTGCCTCCCTGGTGGCCCAAGGGGTTAAGTCTCAGCACAGTGAAGCTATCTGCAGCTACTGAAGCTGCAACACTGGGAGTTCGATCCCCAGCCAGGGAGCTGACCCATGTGACAGCAGACAAGTCTCCCCCGCTGTTTCCTTCAGCAGTGAATTTCAGCCAATTCGCCTGTACTGCTCCCCACTGTCTCTAGTGAATCCTCTCACCACCACCCCCCCTCACCTCTAACCTATACCCCAGTTCTTGGATGCATAATTTTTTTTTTTTTTAAGGTTAATTTGCTAAATATGGCAAAACTGGGACCTGGTCCCACACACTTATATTGAGACTCATCTTTGCTTCACTGTCCCCAAAGCCTCTGGGCAGGACTGGAGAGTAATACAGGCAGTTTTCAGGCCAACTTCAATATAAATTGTAACACTTGTTAATGCGGGCAGTGGGAAAGTCAGGGTCAGGCTCATTTCTTGTCTCCAACAGCTCATTACCAAGTGCTAATGGCCTGTACCTCTCAGGAACAGCTACTGAATATTAAAAGGATCTGTCAACCTCTAAGTGTCCACTCTGATTTCTACAGCTGAGTAGCCATTGCAATTCTGTAACATTTTTGTGAGTAGTCTTAACCAATCATACCTACCTGGGTTATGTTACTGGTAAAACCCTTCATAACAGAGGTTTCTGCACTGGGCTATTCATTTCTTCACCTTACCTAATTAGAGCAAGGGAGGTATGTAGTGCAGGGAAAAAGTTGGAGATTATAAAACAGCTAAGGTTTCATGCAACTTTTCTGAAGGTAACTGACATTCAGAATTAATAAAAACATGGCTTTTATTAGTCAACTACGGTCACAATACAATCATCATAGATTTCCCCCTCTGTATTCATCCCACCAAACACAAAACAGAGCAGTGTGTCAGTATGACTTTCCTCCAGTGAGTCACCACTTGGGCACATTCCTTCAGCCGCAGAATTCCCTTTGTCAGCACCACAATTCAGAGTGACAGAATCTGAATCTTCTTTCTCAGGAGACATCACTGGCCACGGAATGATACACATAGAATGGTCCAATCGTCCAGCAGGTAGAAAGGTTTCAAATTTAAGCAGGGTCCAATGCTGCTTTTCTGTGTTAGGGAAGACACACGTACAGAGTTAAGGGATTTCTAGAAATGATCAGTGATTTGCTGTATCAGCTGAGCCCTAACAAAAACAGGAAATAAATAGGGGGGGTGGGAACCTAGTGACCATATTATGGCTTAGATAATGTCATTTCTCTACAAGTTTTTATTTCTTTGGATTTGTTTTTTCTTATTTTTAGTTTATTTCTTTGGATTTTTGACCTCTCCGGACCAGTCAGTTAAAGTGCCATACTTTTCAAAGAATGGGTTCACCCTTTTATTTAAAACCTCCAGGGGGCACCTGCTCACCTATGTGATACTGGTACATTGTGTCCAGCGCACCTGTGGGTGTCATCCCTCCGAAGACATACATGTGTTTTCCCACAGCCACAGCTGAGTGGGCAGCACAGCCTGTGGGAGCTGCCCCAGTGGGACTTAGCTGCTGCCACTTCATGTCACCTGCCAAGAGAAAGAACAAATAAGGCAAAACATGGTCGAAACTGTGGTTTCACACTTACCTATCAGACTCCAGCAATTTGCAAACCAATCACTGATTGGCATTTACTAAGAGCTGTGAGAGTTCACTGTGTGAAACAAAATTATATGGGGTGGTCCAGGGAGGGAGGTGCTCAGTAACCTCTATTTTCAACCAACATCCCAGTGATTCTGGTGCAGGTGGTCTTTGGAGTACACAGAGAAATGTGATGCCCTCATGGTGACCAACAACATTAACTATTTTGGAGTCAAGTGATGAGGTTCCAAGAATTGTGTTCATGTGTGTGCACTTGTGCACATGTTTTAAACACAGTCCTTTAGGGCCTCCCCAGTGGAGCAGCGGGTTGAGCGCCGTGCTGTGAAGCTGTCTGCAGCCTTGGCAGTGCAGGTTCAATCCTGGCCAGTGAAAATCCCACATGGTGGTGCAGACCTCTCCTGTCTCACCTGCTGCTCCCCTCAGCAGTGTATTTCTGTCGTTTGCCTGTTCTGCTCCCTGCTCTGTCTCTAGTGAATCCTCTCACCCTCCCACGCCTCTGGCCTGTACCCTAGCTCTTGTATAAAAATAAATAAATCTTAAAAATAAAATAAAATAAGCACAGTTCTTTAGAAAGCAATTTTGTGAACACTGGCTTGACCCTTTAAATACCTCAATCACTTAATTCTTGTAACAGTGCTATGAAATTGCTATCCTGCCTACCCCCCCTTTTTTCTTACAGAGGAGGAAACAGGACTAGAGGAAAGAGTAAAAGATTTGTCAGAGATGGGCCTCCCCGGTGGCGCAGCGGTTGAGCGCTGGGTTGCGAAGCTGCCTGCGGCCTCTGCGGCGCCGGTTCGATCCCCGGCTGCTCCCCGGCCACCGGAGGAGGATCCCACATGGTGCGCAGACCTCTCCTGCCACCCGCTGCTCCCCTCAGCAGTGTACTTCAGTCCCTCTGCCTGCTCTGCTCCCCACTCTGGCTCTGGTAAATTCTCTCACCCTCCCGCGCTTCTGACTGTACCCAGCGCATGTATAAACAAAAAAAAAAAAAAAAAAAAAAAAGATTTGTCAGAGATCCCACAGCTAGCAAGTGACAGTGCCAGAACCATACTCAGGTCTGACTCCAAAACCTGTGTTCTTATCCCAACCTCCACAAATGCTCTCAACCTACTTGTGCAGGAATATTTACATCTTTTCTTTCTTTCTTTTTTTTAAAGATTTATTTATTTATGCGTACAAGAGCTTGGGTACAGGCCAGAGGTGTGGGGGGTGAGAGGATTCACCAGAGACAGAGCGGGGAACAGAACAGGCAGACTGACAGAAATACACTGCTGAGGGGAGCAGCAGGCGAGTCAGGAGAGGTCTGCTGCGCCTTGTGGGTTGCTCCCTGGCCAGCGAATCGAACTTGTGCTGCAGAGGCTGCGGACAACATCATAGGTTGCATTTTAACCTCTTGTACCACCAGGGAGGCCCAATATTTACATCTTTTCAAACGAGCATCTAAATGAGGCAGACTGTCACTCAATTTGAGGCTTAGAGAACTACTTTGGTGGAAAGGAAGAAGAGGAGCCAGGATCTACTACCTTGGCACACGAGAAAAGGACTTTCTTTTTAAAAATAAACATTAGAACCCCATTTGACTCCCTGCAAGGGACACTTTCTTGGAGTTTTTTTTTTTTTTTTTTTTAAAGATTTATTTTTATTTATTTATTTATACAAGCACTGGGTACAGTCAGAAGCGCGGGAGGGTGAGAGAATTCACCAGAGCCAGAGTGGGGAGCAGAGCAGGCAGAAGGACCGAAGTACACTGCTGAGGGGAGCAGCGGGCGGCAGGAGAGGTCTGTGCGCCATGTGGGACCCTCGCCCGGCGGCCAGGGAGCAGCCGGGGATCGAACTGGCGCTGCGGAGGCTGCGGGCAGCTTCGCAACCCAGCGCTCTACCGCTGCGCCACCGGGGAGGCCCTCTTGGAGTTATTTTTCATGTGTCAACTCAAGAGATCTCAGAGTGGGAAGGAAGAATCACCCAATCCAGTCAAAATTCTAGCCAATACAGGAATCCCAGCCAGAGTCACCTGGTGTCAGATGTCACCAAGCCAGAGAACCAGGCTTGCCCAGGCAGCCTGATCTGCTGCATAGCAGATCGTGTGCCTTCTGTTTCAATTCTTGCTGGAGCAACACAGAACATGGTATTCCTTCATCTGTCCACTCATTTACAGATATGCCCTCATCATCCTTGATATGCCAGTCACTGTGCCAAGTGCTGAAAATATACTTTGGAACCAAGGAGACAAAAATCTCTGCCCTGATAGGAGCTCACAGTTTGAAGGAAGGAGTCAGGACCATGGCCTGAAGAATGGGTCTGGACTCTGCTGGGCATCAGCCCTGTGGACACTTCAAGGAGATTCTCATGTTCTTCTCAACTTTCCCTTTCTACTTGCTTCCTCCTGTTTTTTTTAAGTGTTCAGTAGAAAAATTCTGGGTTAAAGACAGAGTTATCAAGCTATTGCCAGCCACTGCAGCATGAGTTCAATCCCCAGCCAGCCAGGGAGCTAACCCACATGGTGCAGCAGACCTCTCCTACCTTGCCCACTGCTCCCCTCAGCAGTGTATTTCAGTAGATCTGCCTGTTCTGCTCCCCACTGTCTCTGGTGAATTCTCCTACCCCGCTGCACCTCTGGCCTACACCTCAGCTCTTGCATGCATAAATAAATAGAAATAAATCTTTTTAAAAAACCCCAAAAACTTGGGTTTAAAATGATAAAATAAACACAAAATATAGTGAATTTTAATTATTATTATTTTTAAATAATAATTTAAACAAGAGAAGTCTACTGTGCCATGTGGGTTAACTCCCTGGCCAGGAATCGAACTTATGCTGCAGTGGCTGCTGGTAGCTTCATAGTGCTGAGACTTAATCCCTTACACCACAAGGGAGGCCCCCTGTAGTGAATTTTAATGAAGGATCAGGATTGTTCGAAGTGAGCAAACACTCAGGAAATGTTTGCTTCCATCATTATTATCAAAGCCATATTTGACAGAACATGGTAAAAATTCCGCTGGTTGGTCAAACTACCTTCACTAAGAATAAGGCTAAATTCTATCAAAGCACATTTTATTTATTTCATTTTAAGAAGACAAGCCCACGGGCCTCCCCTGGTGGCGCAGCGGTTGAGCGCTGGGCTGTGAAGCTGCCTGCAGGCTCTGCAGCGCCGGTTCGATCCCCAGCCACCGGCGAGGGTCCCACATGGCACAACAGACCTCTCCTGCCATGCCCGCTGCTCCCCTCAGCAGTGTATTTCATCACTCTGCCTGTTCTGTTCCCGGCTCTGGCTCTGGTGAATTCTCTTACCCTCCCGTGCTTCTGACTGTACCCAGTGCTTGTATAAATAAATAAATAAATCTTAAAAACAAAAACAAAAAAAACTATTGCAAAAAAAAAAAAAAGAAGAAGACAAGCCCTAATGCCTTTTACTCTACTTACTTATGTCAATGCAGTGGAGATCATCATAGAATTTGTCCCCTGACAAGCCTCCATGGATGAAGAGCTTTGTCCCCACTGCCACCATCACATGGCCATGTCGGGGGGATGGAGGCTCTCCAAGTGTCTCTGGCTGTGACCAGGTCAGAGTGCCTAGAAAAGTAATTCACTGACATCAGATGACAAAGCTGAGAAATACACCCAACCTCACTTCCCAGCAAGCAGAGATCCTCCAAGCAGAAAGTGATCTTGGGGAGGGTTATTCACTCCAACTCACTAACCTAATCTGGGTCTCTTTCCCTCCACAGCCTGTACAGCCTCTGCCTGAACACTTCCAGGGCTGCAGAATTCACTACCTAATGTGCCTGCCCCTTCTTCTAGGCATTAGGAAACCATCCCTTGCTTTGAATAAAAAGATCTTCCCCTAGGCCTCCCTGGTTGTGCAGGGGTTAAAGTCTCAGCGCTATCAAGCTATCACTAGCCACTGCTGCAAGGGTTCAATCCCTGGCCAGAGAACTGACCCATATGCTGCAGCAGACCTTTCCTGTCTCACCTGCTGCTCCCCTCAGCAGTGTACTTTAGTAGATTGGCCTGTTCTGCTCCCCACTCTGTCTCAGGTGAATCCTCTCACCTCCCATCTATATCGCTGGCCTACATCCCAGTTCTTCTATGCAAAAAATGAATAAATAAAATATTTTTTAAAAAGGTAATACAGAAAGTATGTGTCAGGTACAGGGTCCAATGAACTACAGTAGAGGATTTGGGGGCTTTCATTGTGGGCATGGCATAATAACATATTTTTTAAGAAGTGTGAATCTATACCCCTAAAACATATATAGTATTATAAAATGATTCCTTAATAAAATAGTAAAAAAGAAAGTATGTATCAGATCAGGACCTGGGTTCAGGTGCTGTGGTTTCTAAATTCATGCTTTTAACTACTAAGATCTACCCTTATTCTGGCAAAAATAAGACATAGAATAGCATCTATAATCTCTGTTTCCCTAAATCGGGAAAGCTGCAGCCCCAGGCAGCCCTGACTTAATTAATGACAACCCCAAGGTGTCCACCAGCTCATACTTGCATCAAACACATGAAGTTTCACATCTTGCACAGGCTGGGCGCCTCTCTCTCCACCCCCAAAGACATACAGCTGGTTTCCAATAGCTGCTGATGATGTGTGGAATGTTCTTGGAGATGGTGGGGGGCTGGTCACCTCTGGCATGGTCCAAGTCCTGGTTTCTGTTCCAGAGAGAAGGCAGGCACCTAAAATATGCAGGCTGTGGGGCCCCTGACCTTGACTCTGGGGCTAGGCAGAGTCACCCTTCAAGCCCCAAACCCCGATGGGGACAGCAAAGCAGACAGGGATCTTTGGTGGTAGGGATCTCATGTTACCAAACTCGAGGGGCAGGTCTACAATACGTAGAATTTGCCAGAGAGACTCATATTCCCAAGATTGAAGAACCACAATTACAATTAAGAATGAAACCAATTTGTTTTTTGGAGGCCTTCAAACACGTTTTCTGAACCCTCTTCCACTCTGCTGACTACCCTGCCCTGTGCCCATGCAGAGGGGCCCAACATGTTAAAATTCCTTCCCACTAGATGCTAGAAACCAAATGTGCCAAATTTCCCAAGATATATGGCCACTAGGAGAACGTAGACCATGTTATTACAGCTTCAGTAGTACTAATAATAGTTCCTACCAACAGTAAGTACTAAATAAATATTACTTCACCCATTTTACAGATAAGAGAATTGAAGCAAAGCCAGATTAAATCACTTGTTTAAGGGGACATGGCTAAATTGGGATTCTAATGCTGTCTTAATAACACCAATATCTATGTTCTTTTCATTCTTCTGACTTGAGAATAACATTTCCCCACCTAGGTAGCTGTATCCACAAGCTTACCTCTTTTTGGAAAGAAGCATACATTTTACAAACACAGATACAGTAATTGAGTACTTTCTCCAAGCAGAATCATTGCCGGGAGCACTCTGCCATTCCCCCTATGTTCATTTAACCCTGGGAGGTGGGTGGAAAGCAGCCCCACTTTACAGATGAGGGAAGTGAAGCTCATAAAATTCAAATCTTTCCCCCAGGTCACAGAGCAGGGGGGTTGAACTCAGATCTGTCAAGACTCTCATAGTTACTCCACCACAGTGTACCTGGAATTATTTCTTGCCTGGGAGATTATATGTCTTTTGTAAAGGTCTTCAGTCAATATATAAACAGCTGCCTGAAGCACTGGTAATATGTATGGGACTTAAATCTGAACCTGGAGACCAAATAAGTCTCAGCTAATCAAAAGCAAAATGTAATTGTCTCTATAGCTACAGGTCTTGGAGAGCTTTTAGATTGAGGGGATTTAGAAGGTTCACAACCTCCAGGATCAGAAGATTTTGTGTTGTGTTGCTGCCAAGCCAAAAACTAGGACAAAAAAAATTACAAAGGAATCTAAAGCCACATGAGGGACTTGCCTTAGTAACAAAAGCAACTAATGACTCACATTTTTCATATTTCTTGGGCATGTATCAAATTATACTTTCTAGGAGAGAAAAAGGATCTGGTACAAAATCAATTCCTTTGACAGAAGCTTTCCAAATTCTCAATGTATTTTATTTAAATGGTTGTCATCATTGAAAATTTAAAAGCTTGGTTTCCAGAACTGATTTCCATCTGCCAAGCCATAGCTACATCAGCCACAACAATTATAAAGCAGTAACTGTGCCGGATATTAAGTTAATTTAAATATTTGCCAGACTTACCAATGTAGGAATAAATTTTATTATCCCAAAGTGACAAAAAAACAACTATTGTGTAAATAAATATATTGCTGATGGAAGTAGCTGGGCAAGAGCTGGTTTTTATGTGAAAAATGTCCATGTTATGAGCAATGAACAAAATGCATATTTAGACAGTTAGATAAATGTTTCTTTTTCCTAAATCAGTCATGTATAACAATTATAAATTCAATTCCAGTCAGGAGCAAAACACAGTATTAAACACTGCTGGAGAGAAGATAAATTGGAAAAACCTTTCTGGAGAACAACTAGGTTAACATGTATCAAAAGTCTAAAAGTTCACAGTGTTTCACTTAGTCTTTATTTCTGGGATTGAGTTGTGAAAGAATTATAGTCAGTGATTTCTGAACAAAGATGGCCATGACTTTGTTATTTATAATGGTAAAAATATGAACACAATCTAAATCATGGTATTATCATAAAATGGAGTATTAAACAGCCATTAAAAATGTCCATAAAGTATTAAAAATGTTTACAAAGGGCCTCCCTTGGTGGTCGGTGGGTTAAATCTCATCACTGTCACTGTTATGGCCTGAGTTCAATCCCCGGCTAGGGAGCTGACCCGCATGGCGCAGCAGATCTCTCCTGTCTCGCTTGCTACTCCCCTCAGCAGTATATTTCAGTAGGTCTGCCTGTTCTGCTCCCCACTCTGTCTCAGGAGAATCCTCTCATCCCCTGCATCTCTGGCTTACACCCCAGCTCTTGTATGCATAAATACAGGGAGAAGCACTGCTAGGTCAGCATTTCTTAACGTGTCAGACCAGATAATTGTTTATTGTGGGAGCACTTGTGCTGCACCTCCCCCTGCAGTGACCCTTAGGGCTAATGGCTTGCGCCATGGTCCCTAGGTCCGGCTGGGCACCTGACTACCCTGCACGCTTCTCTCAACCCTGAGGTGGCCTCGTCTACTGCTGTGCTGGTCCGCAGCACACTTGTGCGCATTAGAGGATGCACAGCAGTATCTTCAGCCTCTATCCACCAGATGCCATGAGCAACCTCTCCACCCCAAGTTATGAGAACCAAAAAATGTTTCCTGTCATGACCAAGAGTCCATTGGGGGCCCCAATTGCGACTAGTGACTTAGGTTCTAGTCTGACTCAGTTAATGATTCCTCGGTCCCTTTAGGAAAGTCACTGCTCTTTGCTGGACCTGGGTTGCCCTCTCCATACTGCTGTTCTCTGAAGCTCTTCCAGCTCTGGCTTTTAAGAAGTTGATAACTGTACATGTCAGAGCAATAAAGCATAATTTCATTATTTTCAGATTCTGCCAGAAATTAAAATTCCCATTTTTCTATGAGGTCGATAAAGTTAGACATATTAATCAATACAATCCAAATAGGTTTTAGTTTGGTATTTAGAATTAGGTTTACTTATTTAAGTAATTAAAATAATCATTGGCTACTTACCAGGATTTAGCACTTGCAGGCAATTTCGATTTCCTGACTGGTCGGCACCTCCAAATACCCAGATGCTGTCCGGGGTACAGGAGGGAATGAAGCTGGCATGTTCATATCGGGGCAAAAGGCCTTCCAGGGTGGCTAAGTTCCATCGGTGTGTTCCTAGAAAATATTTCACTCAGTTCCTAGACTGGGCTGCCTACTTCAACTTTTTTTTTTTAAAGATTTATTTATTTATGCATACATGAACTGGGGTACAGGCCAGAAGTATGGGGGTGGTGAGAGGATTCACCAGAGACAGAGCGGGGGACAGAACAGGCAGACTCACTGAAATACACTGCTGAGGGGAGCAGCGGGCGAGTGAGGAGAGGTCTGCTGCGCCATGTGGGTAGCTCCCCGGCTGGGGATCAAACTCGTGCTGTAGTGGCTGTGGATAGCTTCATAGGTTGCGCCTTAACTCATGCGCCACCAGGGAGGCCCTGGGCTGACTACTTCTAATACTGGTTGACCAATTTGGGGCAGGGTAGGGAAGAGGGTCAAACACTTAAACAAGTAACTGCAGATCACTCAAGGGAATGTGGTCGACCTCTAAAAAGTTCAGCAATGTTACATGGAACTAACAAAGACTGCAAATGCATCACTAGTTTGTCCTGCCATTGTGTATAGTACACAGTGATCACCATTCATTTGTTCATTCACTCAGTCATTCATTCATCTAATATTTATAAAGCTCCTACTCTGTGCCAGGCACTATAGTAGTGGCTGGGGATAAAATGACGAGCAAGTTCCTTGTTAACAAGGAGCTTATACTCCTGCAAAGAAGTCAAGAAACAATCATGTGGGAAAGGGATATAAAAGGGAATAAATTGGGGGCCTCCCCGGTGGCGCAGCGGTTGAGCGCTGGGTTGCGAAGCTGCCCGCAGCCTCTGCGGCGCCGGTTCGATCCCCGGCTGCTCCCCGGCCACCAGAGGAGGGTCCCACATGGCACGCAGACCTCTCCTGCCGCCCGCTGCTCCCCTCAGCAGTGTACTTCAGTCCTTCTGCCTGCTCTGCTCCCCGCTCTGGCTCTGGTGAATTCTCTCACCCTCCCGCGCTTCTGACTGTACCCAATGCTTGTATAAATCAATCAATCAATCAACCAATCAATCTTGTATAAATAAATAAATCTTAAAAAAAAAAAGGGAATAAATTGGGAAAGCACAGGATACTATGGAAATAGAGAGTGGTTATGACTTTGTGATTTCTATTAAGAAGTGTATATTTGGGGGGCCTCCCTGGTAGCATAAGGGGTTAAGTCTCAGCACTATGAAGCTATGCAGATAGCAACCACTGCAGCACGTGTTTGAACCCCACGAGGGAGCTACCCCCATGGTACAGCAGACATCTCAGGTCTTCCTGCTGCTCCCCTCAGCAGTGTATTTCAGTGTATTTGTCTGTTCTGCTCCCCACTCTGTCTCTGGTGAATCTTCTCACCACCCCCCTGCACCTGTGGCCTCCGCCCCAGTTCTTCTATGCAAAAATAAATAAATAAAATCTTAAAAAAAAAAAGAAAAGAAAAAGAAGTATATATTTGGTCTTCATCATTTCTGGCTGGTGCTGCAGAATTGTTAGGGGGAAGAAACCCCAAACCTAGGTATTTGGGAGCTAGAAGTGAAGATTGAGACGAGTGTTGGAAGGAGACGTAGGAGCAGAGACACAAAAGCAGGGTCTCCTTTACAATTCCACCGAAACTAGTCCAGAGGCTTCAAAGGAAGCTTCCTAATGGAAGTAACATTTAACCCAGGATCTGAAAGATCAACAGTAGCCAAACAATAAGGAAAGGGAAGAGCTTTTCAAGCAGAGGGAACAACATGTGCAAAGACTTAGAGCTGGGCGTTCAAGATGTGTTCAAGGAAATGAAGGCTATTCGGTGTCATAAACATGGGCTTGAGAGAGCCAAAAAATGAACCTGGGAAAGGCCTGAAATGTGGAAGTGATGTGGTCAGGTGTGTATTTCAGGTACTACTCCCTGGCTAGCTGTGGAAAATGTACTGCACTGGGGCAACCTTGCAAGCAGGGAGACAAGAACAGAGCTGTTGTAATAGTCTAATTGAGAGTAGTGAGAATAGACAGACATGGATGAAAAGAGAGATATTTAGTGTGATTAATTGGATGTGTGGATGACAGAGGAGGTGAGGTCATCAATGTCGCCCAGAGAAATATCTGATGAGGGCTTCCCTGGTGGCGCAAGGGGTTAAGCAGCACATTATGAAGCAATCCACAGCCTCTATATCATGAGTTTGATCCAGGGAGCAACCCACATGACTCAGCAGACCTCTCCTGATTCTCCCGCTGCTCCCCTCAGCAGTATACTTTGGTCAATCTGCCTGTTCTGTTCCCTACTTTGTCTCTGGTGAATCCTCTCATCCCCCTCACCCCCAACTCTGGCCTGTACCTCAGCTCTTGTATGCATAAATAAATCAATCTTTAAAAAAAAAATCTGATGACAGAATGACTGGATGTTCAGGACTTCTTGGGACTCTTTCCTGCCCAACAAGGAGGTAATGCTTTGATGGGTGAGTTTAGCAGTCTGCTGAGACTGCATGGATCTCTTAGTGATGTTCATTTTCTTTTATAAACTGCTATCTGGTCTGAACTGGTGTGCTTAGGAATGGTCAGGGCTGGGCAGCAAAATCCCTGCTCTCTGGCCACCAGGCATGTGCCCTGCAGCTGCTGGACTTACCCAGATCCATGGTGTGCACATCTGAGAAGCTCCTGTTTGGATCTGCTCCCCCAACAATAAAGACCTTCCCTCTCTTGGCATCACCAGCTGGGGGCAAGTATGAGCAGCTATGGCCAACCCGCGCACAGGGGCTGTCTCCAGGGAGGGCCAAGATATACCTGCCAAAAGGAGGATGCATTCAGAAGGCCTGAGCAGAAAGTAAATGTGCAAAGTGCTCTTTCTATTCCTCATGAAATATTCACCAGCATGAGGATCTTGCACATACACAGACACTTTAACTTGTATCCAGCAAAGCAGGCTGATTAATAACAGTATCTTCCATTTGCACATAACCTCTGACTTTTTCAATATGGCCACTGTTTCCATCTCACAGTAGCCTAGTGGGGATGCACTATCTGTCTCATTTGGCAGATAGGAAAACTGACACCAAGAAATGTTCACTGATATGTCCAGGCACAGGGTGGTAGATACAAGCACAGGTGAGGTCGGACAGACCAAGTTCGTCCCAATCCAGGCACTTCCTAGTTGTGTGACCTTTTGGAAGTCACTTAACCTTTCTCAACCTCAGTTTCCTCATTTGTAAAATGAGGAGAGCAACCAGCTTTTACCTGGAGAGGTGATTGTCAGAACTAAGATGAAGTTTTATAATAGTGCAAGGAAGGACCCAGTGAATGGGCCTAGAGATCTATGTGCAATCACATTAGCCAGTGATACATCCCTCTGACCAGGAATGTTCTTAAAAAGCTTGACCTGATGAGAGCCAAAGCTAGAACTTTGAAAAATCAAATACAGGACCCAATCATTCCACTCTTAAAAATTATTCTGATCACTGACTCAGAAAACATTTACTTTAAGCTTCTTGCAGAAGAAAATTCCGTTGCTGGGCCTACCTGGTGGCACAAGGGTTAAAGTCTCAAGGCTATCAAGCTATCACCAGCCATTGTGGCCTGAGTTCTATGACAGCCAGGCCCAGGCCAGGCACAGCAGACCTCTCCTGTCTCACCCGCTGCTCCCCTCAGCAGTGTATTTCAGTAGATCTGCCTGTTCTGCTCCCCACTCTGTCTCTGGTGAATCCTCTCACCCCCTGCACCTCTGGCCTACACCCCAGTTCTTCTATGCATATGTAAATAAATAAATCTTGAGTTAATAATTTTTTTAAAGATTTATTTATTTATACAAGAACTGGGGTACAGGCCAGAGGCATGGGAGGGTGAGAGAATTCACCAGAGACAGAGCAGGGAGGAGAACAGGCAGAAGGATGAAGTCACTGCTGAGGGGAGCAACGGGTGAGACAGGAGAGGTCTGCCGCGCCATCTGGGTATTTCCCTCGCTGGCCAGGAATCAAACCCACACTGCAGAGGCTGCAGACAGCTTCACAGCACGGCGCTCAACCTGCTGCACCACCGGGGAGGCCCCCCAAAGAAAAGATTTCTGAGGGGAGAATGCCATGGTCAGATTTATGTTGGGTGAAGACCAAGAGCGGAGGCAGGAAAGTCAGCAGAGGCCCTCCAAGGTCTTACAGAAGGATGGCCTTCTCTCCCTCATCCCTCTGTGTGTCCTGCTTCAGTACCACTCACATTTCATCACCATCACCAGTTTAGTCTGTAGTCCCCACGACACTGAGATTATTCACCTTTGTGCCCTCAGCACCTACACACCAGCTGCCTCTGCCAGGCCAGTGTTAGTTGTCAAATGAAGGGTTGGTTGAACACGCAGTCAAGAAACAGTGAAGCCTGTTTATTCCAAACTCAATTCCCTGAAAATCTTACAAATGAGCCACAGCTTGGGGGAAGACACAGCATTGGAGCTGAGGGTGCCAGATGGTCAGTGCCTTTCTCTTCCTGGTAAATGGATTTTAATAAAATCAACATCTGCTCTGTGATAATTATTGCCCCACTATCTTTCCTCCAAAGACCTTCTCAGACTGTTTGAGTCTAATTACCAGAAACTGCAGTCAGTTTCATCTCTACCCTTTTTCATTGATGATCAAACATGTTAGTAAACTACTTATAAATGAAACAAAAACTCATGTTTTTCTGTGTCTCAATCCTTCCTTACAGACCATGTTGCTTTCCTGGGCTTGTCTCCAGGCTCCAAGACTGGCAGCTGCTTCATGGTGTCCTACGCAGAAGAAATAAAAGCACTTTTTAGACATTTATGATTATTTTCTGCCTAAAACACTGAACAAATCATATTCCCCCCTCTTTGAAATCTCTCCTGTTAGGATGCCAAACATTAAGGATGAGTTAATTTGAATAAGCACTGCCAACTCTTTGATATAATCAAATATTTGGGAGGCAATTTTAACAACTTTCTTAACACAGTTTCAGAAGTTTTTTGGCTAGAGTTTTCTGTGTCTGTGATTTCATGAAGGAGGGGTATATATCAAAATAAAATTTCAGGGGCCTCCCTGGTGGCGCAGGGGGTTGAGATGCAACCTATGAAGCTATTGCAGCCACTGAAGCATGGAGTTTCATCCCCAGCTGGCCAGGGAGCAATTCACATGGCACAGCAGACCCCTCTGGCTTCGCCCGCTGCTCCCCTCAGCAGTGTGATTCAGACAGTATGCCAATCTGTTCCTGCTCTGTCTCTGGTGAATCCTCTCACCCACCCACACCTCTGGCCTGTACTCCAGTTCTTGTATAAATAAATAAATCTTTAAAAAAATAAAATGTCAAAGTCCATAAGATATTTATCAAAACTAACACATTCTAAAGGCTGAGAAAATACTGAACTCTAAATAAATCCTAGCCACCACAGGCATTCAAAGTCTTCTGGATCCAACCTTCTTTCCAGGAACTTATGTCCAAAATTTTGAGCTATACTGAATTGTTCTTGCTATAGTATTTGTTGTCTAACAGGGCAAGTCCTTTCATAACTTGTAGCCTGTGCTATTTCCCCCATTTCAAATGTTCCTTTCCTTTTGGTCAACCAGCAAACTCCTAGTCAACCTCCAAAGCCCAGTTCAAATGTCCCCTCCTCAACTAACTCTTCCCTGATTTGTTGGTATCCACTTACACCTTCAGGTTATTTCCTTCTCTGTCCTCTGAAGGTACCCATTAAGCCACCATCACTGCAGGCACCACCCTGAGTGTAATTATCTATCTATCTAAAATTCCTAGACTAAATTCTAGGAATTCTAAAGAGCTGGGCCAGTCTGATTCAGGGTCCCCACACAGAGTAGAGGTGAGGGTTAGTGAGGAAAGAAAATGGATGAGATTTCTGAGAGATGAATGGCGAAACCCGACAAGCACCCTCAGCCACTGACTGCTGCCCCTAAAGCCCAGAGCTCAGGGGGGTCAACTTCGCATGGAGTAGGACATCCTGCAGCCACCTCTGCCAGTCTCCTCCACCTCCCCCTTAAGTCCCAGACCCGCATGGCAGCGACAGGGACCTGAGACAAGGTCGGAAGAGCACAGGCTAATGCCTTCGGTTAGTGTGGCCGGGCCGGAGGCAGGGATCTTCCCCGACGCTTTCCATCCAGCCGGGGCCCACTCCCCGCAGCCCCTGCCCGGAATCGCGCCAGCTCCTGGGCCCGAAGACCCCCGCAGTCCCCTGGGCCGCATTGCTTTACCTGCGGAGGCTCAGGCCGGACCCGGGCGGTGGCTCCGCCCCAATGGGGGCTGGACTTGGGCCCTCGCCCCGCCCCCGGACCCCGGAAAAGCGCGGCTGTCAACCGCTCCCCTGCTCCCCGCCCCCGGGGCGCGGCCTTGGAGGGGGCAGGGAAGGGTCCTCCCGGCCCGGGTGTCAGCCAGGCTCTGCATTTTACTGGAACTAAACCTGCCCAGCCGTCCCTGGGGCTCTCCCTCCCCCGCGGGGTAAATAAGCCAGGGCTACTTGGAAACGACTCACAGATGAAAAGCTGGGGGCTGGGTGTCCACTTGGGTGACCCAGTTCCTTGGGCAGCTGGGCGATCCTTAAAGGGCCTAGGCTATTTTCAGTACCCGACGACATGTTAGGGATTGCTTGTGACAGGGAGAGTTAAGGGCACTTTCCTTGGAATGAGATCTGGAGGCACAGTCTTAAGGCTAGTTTGAGCTTTGGCGCCTCAAACAGCTGACTCATTCCCTGATTCGCATCTGTCGCTATGCCAGGGATGCCTGGGACCATGCTGACCGAGACTAGCTAGGCCCCTGGCCTCCAGAGGTTTACAATATAACTAGAGAGATGAAAAAACAAACAAAAATAAGGAACTAAGTACAATCATTAAAAAAGTGCAAGGAATAGGGCCTCCCCGGTGGCGCAGCGGTTGAACGCTGGGTTGCGAAGCTGCCCGCAGCCTTTGCGGCACCGGTTCAATCCCCGGCTGCTCCCCGGCCACCAGAGGAGGGTCCCACATGGCGCGCAGACCTCTCCTGCCGCCCGATGCTCCCCTCAGCAGTGTACTTCGGTCCTTCTGCCTGCTCTGCTCCCCGCTCTGGCTCTGGTGAATTCTCTCACCCTCCCGCGCTTCTGACTGTACCCAGTGCATGTATAAACAAAAAACAAACAAACAAATAAATAAAAAAAAAAAAAACATGCCTCTATTAAAAAAAAAAAGTGCAAGGAATAAAACATCCATCAAATTAGAGTATTTTTTTTTTTATAGAGGCATGTTTTATTTGTTTGCTTGTTTGTTTTGTTTTTTGTTTATACATGCACTGGGTACAGTCAGAAGCGCGGGAGGGTGAGAGAATTCACCGGAGCCAGAGCGGGGAGCAGAGCAGGCAGAAGGACCGAAGTACACTGCTGAGGGGAGCAGCGGGCGGCAGGAGAGGTTTGCGCGCCATGTGGGACCCTCCTGCGGTGGCCGGGGAGCAGCCCGGGATCGAACCGGCGCCGCAGAGGCCGCGGGCAGCTTCGCAACCCAGCGCTCTACCGCTGCGCCACCGGGGAGGCCCCAAATTAGAGTATTCTTGGGGAAGTTATTTTTCTCTTGAGTCTGAGGGACGTCCATCTGCAAAATGTAATTAGTAAGATTTCTGGTAGCAGGTTGTGGTGGGTGTAAAGGGCAGGTGCCAGCAGCAAGTGCAGAGCGGGTCCCTATGAAGTGTAATGCTATGGCGAGTGGTAAATGAACTCTAGACACCGGTCCTGAGTTAGATGTTTTCTCTGCATCACTTTTGGTTTCCTTCATAACCACAGGTTACCTATGGCTTCACCTGTGTGTATATATCAGAGAAATCTACAGTCACTTAAGAGGGCTGAGGCCAATCACTGTCTTCTAGGAAAGAGAGAATATAACTAAGGAAGTCCACGGAACTCCAAGACAGAGTTATGATGGGATAGTGAGAAACAGTCAGACATACTCAGGCTCAAATTCAAGCTCTAGCAGTAATCATCTAACTCTGACACATGACAAGTTTATTTCCCCTTTTGAGCCACCCTTTCCTCCTCTCTAGAAGGGGAATAGTACAGCCAACTTCACAGAGCGCTGTTGAAGATACGATAGTATAGTTGAAAGGCCAACCTGCTAAATCTTGAAACCATAATGAGAATTTATAGATGAAATGGATTTTGAGGTCTGCAGCTGTCCTCACTGCTCAAATATGCTATTTCAAACACCTGGAGTCTTTGTGAGTTCTCATATAAATAGAAAAATCCCCATCAACTGTCTGCCACAGGAGTTTAGGAGTGCTCCGTCATTTGCTCTCTTTTCGAAAGAAAACCAAGGCCAGGTAGGCTCTGCCATAAGTCCATGTGTATCTAGATGGTGATTTCTGCTCAGAGTCACAGAATGTCCCCTGTATCCTTTGGCTAGGTCTATTTCAAGGTGTCACACTGCACTAGCACATAAACAAGAAAAACTGGAAGGGTTTGCAGGCGAAATAGCAACCAATTTTCATTGCGGGGCTATGCTTTTAGATAAGAAATCATGTCTCAGAAAGTGCTAGAAGGAACTTTTGAGATCTATTTTTTAAATGGAAATTGAGGCCTAGGCACAGCAGACCACTCCTGTCTCCTGTCTCCCCTTAGCAGTGTATTTCAGTGGATCCACCTGTTCTGCTCCTCACTCTGTCTCTGGTGAATTCTTTCACACCACCATCCTCCTCTTTACCCCCCCTCAACCCCTGTACCCCTGGCCTACACCCCAGTTCTTCTAGCCAAAATAAAATCTTTTAAAAAGGGGCCTCCCTGGTGGCACAAGGGGTTAAGATGCAACCTATGAAGCTATCTGCAGCTTCTGCAGCATGAGTTTGATCCCCGGCCTGCCAGGGAGCAACCCACATGGCACAGCAGACCTCTCCTGACTCGCCCGCTGTTCCCCTCAGCAGCGTACTTCAGTCAATCCGCCTGTTCTGTTCCCCACTCTATCTCTGGTGAATCCTCTCACCCCCCACACCTCTGGCCTGTACCCCAGTTCTTGTATGCATAAATAAATAAATCTTTTTTTAAAATCTTAAAAAAAAATGAAATTGAGGCTCAGAGAAGTTAAAATGACTAACTCACATAAATAACAGAACCAGGAGCCGAGATCACTGAAGACTGAGAACACATTCCACTTAGCAAGTTCTATACACTGTCTCCATCCCAAACCACCTAATGTGTCTATGATCTCTCCTAAGAGCATGCCCAACACCCTGAGGGATGCTTTCCTTCCTCTCTGCTGTGATGTCAAGATTGAGATTCAGTGAGTGAGGTAGGTCTGTAGGAGGGAACTTCTTATTGCCAGATCATTTGGTAATGAGGACCCCCAGCTATTTTCACTGGAAAGGCACACCATCAGCTTATTACCTACCTGTTCACTATCAGCCAAACAAACAATGATGCTGGTGACACCTTCCTCTTAAGCACTATATAGTTCACAAACAACATCATATCCATCTCCCTATTTGTTTTCCTTCCCAATTTTGAGAAAGTATCTTGAGTAGGATTCATTACTGAGGCTCGAGATGAAAAGTGAATTACTGGGGCCTCCCCGGTGGCGCAGCGGTTGAGCGCTGGGTTGAGAAGCTGCCCGTAGCTTCCCGCAGCCTCTGCAGCGCCGGTTCGATCCCCGGCTGCTCCCCGGCCACCAGAGGAGGGTCCCACATGGCGCGCAGACCTCTCCTGCCGCCCGCTGCTCCCCTCAGCAGTGTACTTCGGTTCTTCTGCCTGCTCTGCTCCCCGCTCTGGCTCTGGTGAATTCTCTCACCTTCCCGCGCTACTGACTGTACCAATGCTTGTATAAATAAATAAATAAATCTTTAAAAAAAAAAAAAAAAAGTGAATTACTGGTTTTCCAAAGAGGGCTTTTTTTTAATTTATTTTTTAATTTCTATTTATTTATTTATTTATTTATACAAGCACTGGGTAAAGTCAGAAGCGCGGGAGAGGTCTGCGCGCCATGTGGGACCCTCCTCCGGTGGCTGGGGAGCAGCGGGGGATTGAACCTGCGGTGCAGAGGCTGCAGTGCAGAGGCTGCGGGCAGCTTCACAACCCAGCGCTCAACCGCTGCGCCACCGGGGAGGCCCCAAAGAGGGCTGTTAAAAAAAGAAGTCAAACAGCAATTCCTCATTCGGATTTTTTTTCTCCAAGAAACTCTGTGCATATTATCTCTTTGATCCCTCATCTCCTAAATCCTAGATGTACCTCTTTAGAAAGGTCCTTCCTACCCCCACAGTGTTCAGGGCTTACACTTACATTGTACTCACTTTGTACATGCTATTGTTTTAAGCCCTTTCCATATTTTAACTCTGTTAACTTCAGAATGAGTCTGTGAGGTAAGTAATATTCTTATCGCCTCCATGTGGGGTAGGCACTGTTATCTCCATAAGTTGAGAAAACACAGAAAGGATAAATGACTTTGTCAAAGTCACAGAGTAAATAATAGAGCCTGGACCTGTGTTCTAGTCCTCTGGTGCTGGAGTCTCTACACTTTACCTTCACTATATTGACAAGCTAATGAGGTCTCTTCTACTCCACTTTTCTTTCTCCCTATATCCCTTTTCCTTTTTTGTACAAATTACTTTGCAATGAATGAGTTGCTCACTCGTATGTTCATTGTTTTCCCCATGAGCATCTTAACTATCTTACTTACATAACTATTTGTTAAATAAATGAAGAAAGGTATGCTTGCGGCATCATCATTTTCCAACAAATTTAAAAAAATTAATTTTACTTTGAAACAATTTCATACTTACAAAACAGTTGCTTGAGTGATCCAAAGAACTTTGCCCAGAGGCCTAGTTAAAGTTAAGCCAAATGTTCCCCCAATATACCCAATATATCTTTTTTTAAAAGATTTTTTAAAAGATTTATTTATTTATGCATACAAGAACTGGGGTACAGACCGGAGGCACGAGGGGTGAGAGAATTCACCAGAGACAGAGTGGGGAACAGAACAGGCAGATTGACCAAGTACACTGCTGAGGAGAGCAGTGGGTGAGTCAGGAGAGGTCTGCTGCGCCACGTGGGTAGCTCCCTGGCTGGGGATCAAACTCGTGCTGCAGTGGCTGCTAATAGCTTTATAAGTTACATCGTAAGCCTTTGTCCTCCCCCCCCCCCCCAATATATCTTAGAGCCAGAGGAGATCCAGCCCAGGTTCACTTACATAACAGATTTATTGATACCTGCTACTATTGGATTATATAACAATTTCCTAATTGGTTTCTCTGATGCAATCATTGTCTCCTACTGTCTCTCATAGCAGCCAGACCGAGTCCACATATGCTCCTGTCTTAGAGCCTCCCCATCCACATTTTCCTATAATTTCTCTCAGGTCTTTGCATGGTTAATTCCCCCACCTCTTTCTTGGTTCTTAAGATGTATCACCCCATCTACCTTACCCTAATTTTTTTCCTCAGCACTTAAAACTTTCTAATATGCTATGCCGTTACTTATTATATTTATTATGTTCGGTTTTCTCTAGTAGAATAAACCATGGTTGAGAATAGGAATGTTTATCTATTTCGTTGAATATCCCAAGCGCCTACAACTGTACCAGGAGCTTACAGAGCGTGTTCAACAAATAGCTGTTGAACGGACCGAATGTTGGTAAACTGAGTGCCAGGAACTGCCCCGGCAATGCGGAGACCACAAGACAAAAACTCCCTGCCCTCGTGGAACTCACACTGAAGGCTACTTAAGCCAGTCCGACCAATAATACACCAACCTCGGCTCCGCCGACGGTTTCCAGCTAGATTTGGCGGTCAGCTATTCATGAGGATTAAACGGAAAAACAGCTCTGTCTAGCATTGAGCATCAGAAACGCTTTAACGTGCATTTCCCTTCCTGCCAGGCTGGAAGTCTGGTACCTCTGCCACAGGTAGAGGAAAGGTTTTCAAAAGGCCTTGGAAAGGGGCAAATAGGGTATGATGGCCAGGCTTACCCCAACTCTTAACTGATGATGTTCTGGTGACAGAATGCTTAAGAGGGTCGGAGTGACAAACCAGAAAATGAGAGTCGCCTGCTTCTCTGCTTTGCATCGGAAAAGCCACGCTGGGTCCCTAGAGGTGTAACTCTGAAGGAAGGGAAGGACTAGCTGGCCACTACCGAAAACTACAAGTCCCAGCACCCCTCGCGGCAGACAACTACGGGTCCCAGCAGGTCTCACTCGCGGGACCGTGTCGGCCTCTAGCGGCCCGTACCCTGCGTTCGGCGGGCGAGGGCTCGGGGCGTGCCGAAGCCGCGGGGAACATCGAGTCCAGCTTTACGCCGCTGCGCAGACGTCTCTCGCGAGCCGGACGTGACGTAGAAGACTTCCGGTTCGGCCTCCGCCGCTATAGCCGCTACTAGAGCCGCTGTCGCCGCCGCCGCTGCCGGGGCTTGTTTCTAAAATGGCGCCCCTGGACTTGGACAAGTATGTGGAGATCGCGCGGCTGTGCAAGTACCTGCCGGAGAACGATCTGAAGGTGAGCCCTGCCCGGCGCGGGCGCCGCTGGCGGACTCACCCCTTCCGGCAGCGGTCCCGCCGGCCCGCCCTTCCTCTCTCTGCGGGACCCCGACGGGCATCCCGTCCCGTCGCGGCGGGCGCCTGACGCGGGCCCGAGCGCCGGGGCCGACTCGGCGTCACGCGGAGCGCCGGGGGCGCCCGTCCCCCGAACGCCGTCCCGCTGCCCGCGGGGTCCGCCAAGGATGTGCGCGGCCTCGGCCCCGCGGCCGCTCGCCCTGACCTTCGGGCTGCCCCGGGCGCCGAGCCCCAGCAGCTTCGCTCGGGAGACGCCTCCGCCCGGCCCCTTCCCGGTTCCCGGAGCCCGGCCGGGCCCCGGCGGGCAGCGCCCGCGGGGTGGGGCGCCCCGCGGCGGGGGTGACAGCGCGGGGGCCGGGCTGACAGGAGCTGCCGCGGGCTCCCGGGAGCGGCCCGCGCGGGCTTCGGAGCCTGAGGGGTGGGCAGGTGCCGGGCCGGGCGGCGGGTCGTGCCGCTTCCCCGCCGCCCCTTCGAGGCGCTGCTCCGAGGAGCGCTGCTTCTCCTCGGCGGCTTCAGAGAATTCCCTTTTCAGTGGCTGTTGAGCTCATGGAAGTGGGGAGAGCGGTAGGTCCTCTGAGTGCGAGTGCTTAGCTGTCTCCCAAATTTTTTCCCCTGAACTCCTTCTTAACTCGGAGATTTCATTTTCTTGGTTTCCTTTTTTTATTCATTTTCTTGGTTTTCTAAAGGAGAGGAGTTGGTCTTTATTACTGCCGAGTGCAAGTGACAGTCAGTGTGCGTGTGGTTAAAGGAATGCAAGGCTTCGATAGATAGACTGCTTTTCTTGAAAAAAGTGTGTTTCTTTCAACCAGTGCTAGGGTGTCTAGCAGAGTTTAGCGGCTACTGCCAGTACCTGCTTTTATTTGCTTAGTCAACTTTGGTTTGCTACGTAAACTTGATAGTTGTCAGTTCGTTTTATTATTTAAGCTGTGGGTGTAAAGCAGTTTGTCCATAGATTCTTTATCTTAAGGAAGATAGTACTTTTTTTTTTTTTTTTTTTTGGCTATTGCTTTTGGTACAGGAAGTTGATGTTTAGCATCAGTTAATAGTATGCAGAATATTTAAGGCCACAGGAGCTGTTATGAATGTAACTTATTTGTGTACATTCAGGTTAGTTATATGCACTATGTGATAGGGAAGTCATTCTTGGGCATTTCCCAAGAATTAAACGGAAAAACAGCTTTGTATAGTATTTAGCATCAGAAGTGCTTTAACGTGCATTTCCCTTCTCTGCCACAGGGAGAGGAAAGGTTTTCAAAAGGCCTTGGAAAGGTGCAAATAGGGTACTATGGCCAGGCTTACCCCAACTTTCAATGTTCTGATGAGAGAATGCTTGGTCAACTTTGGGTACAATACAATTAAGATTCATGGAAAACTGGGGCTCCCTGGTGGCGCAGGGCATTGAGACACAACCTATGAAGCTTTCGGCAGCCACTGCAACACAAGTTCAATCCCCAGCCAGGGAGCAACCCACATGGGGCAGCAGACCTCTCCTGTCTCGCCCGCTGCTCCCCTCAGCAGTGTGTTTCAGTCAGTCTGCCTGTTCTGTCCCCCACTCTGTTGCTGGTGAATATCTCACCCCACACATTCTGTCCTGTACCCCAGTTCTTGTGTGTATAAATAAATAAATCTTAAAAAAAAAAATAAAAGATTCTTGGAAAACTAACCAGACCTCTTTTGGTAGCACTGTTAAAATTCCATAGGTGAAGTTCATTTTTCCATATCAATGAATTGATGTGAAATTTCTATTATTGATAATGCTGTTGTAAGCCTATTATGAATGTATCTTGATATTAACTTGAAATTAGATACTAATATGATTTGGAAGATAATCAATTGGGATTTCTTTAGGTTTTAGTTTGATAAATAATAGATTTTCTTCCCACCTTAAGAAAGTATAATTATAAAACCATTTCATTTCTCTTTGCAACATAGTTGGATTGTCCTTAGGGTGTATCTGTTTCTTACTCTTCTTTTTTAATCGTCTGGGCAACTACTAAGAAAAAAATTCTGAATTTTTCTCTGTAAGTGAAGGCTTTTTTTCTTTGTCTTGGACATTTATCCGATTAGGTTGCTTGTGCTGCTCATCTCTGGTGTTTTCAAGAAAATGTAATTTTGTTTGTTGGCATGAGATGCAAATTAATAGTAGACAAGCCAAGAAAGTATTCCAGGAGCATCTTTTCTGATGCTTTGAAGCCAAAATAAAGATTCTGTCTGAGGAAGAAAACATTGGGGCCACTTAATGGTCGTGATGACAAAGATTTGTCCCAATAGAAAACAGAAATTCACTGGAATTTTTAATTGACGTCAGTTTTAAATCGACTAAAATAGTAAAGAAATTATACATACATAGGATGTTCTAGATCTAATTACAGTTTCTCTGTATCTAAACAAAGTGGTCAGATCACCACTTCTGGATCAAATCTGTTGATATATTAACTGTTCTGACTGAATAAGAATGGAATATGTAAGTTAGTGGACCGGATGCAATCTTTCTTATAAAGCACTCGTGTGATACTTATCACAATGAAGATATCAGAGAGGATTTTGGAAGATGTAGATTTCATATCTGATGAAGGGAGCGGGGAATGATAAAAGGCAGGTTTACTGAACGCTTAAACTTTTTTTTTTTTAAGATTTATTTATTTATGCCTACAAGAGCAGGGCTACAGGCCAGAGGTGTGGGGGGTGAGAGGATTCACCAAAGACAGAGTGGGGAGCAGAACAGGCAGATTGACCGAAGTATACTGCTGAGGGGAGTAGCAGGCGCTACAGGAGAGGTCTGCCGTGCCATGTGGGTTTCTCCCTGGCCAAACGGGATCAAACTCATCCTGCAGAGGCTGTAGACAGCTTCAAAGGTTGTGTCTTAACCCCTTGTGCCACCAGAGAGACCCCTGAATACTTAAACTTTTTAAAAGTGGTTTTTTTTTGTTTTGTTTTGTTTTTGGCCAGGGGAGGGATTCTGTAGTTTAGAGATTATCTGATCTCTTGGATAGTTATTAAAGGCAACACAAAGTAAAGAAATTGCATACATATAGCAGCACTGTTTACAATAGCTAAGCTTTGGAAACAACCCAAATGCCCAAAAATAGATGACTGGATCAAGAAGATGTGGTACATATACACAATGGAATATTACTTAGCATTCAAAAAAGATAAACACATGCAATTTGCAGCAACATGGATGGCGCTGGAAGGGATCATGCTCAGCGAAATAAGCCAGAAAGAAAAAGAAAAATACCAGATGGTCTCACTCATAGCAGGAATGTAGAAAACTTAAATAAGAGACCAGGAAAAAGAATAACTATAAGAAAGTAAAAATCAAAATCAACAAACAACTATGAACCAGAGACACTCTGTTGGGGGTGGGGGGGAGGGAAGAAGGGATTGGGGTCAAAATAAAGGGGTTGCGATTGTATGGGGAATATAAAAATAGAATTAAAATTAAAAAAATTGCATACAGAATACAGAATTGTTTTTGTTGTTCACGTTTCAGATATTAATCACTGTAAACCCCAACATAATATACTAACATAATTTTTGCATTTAGAGGGGAAGTATTTCTGGGTTAAGTGGAAAATTATTTGGATGGCTTCTGGAAGATCTTCATTTTAAGCAGCTTTGTAGTGAAATATTTCATTTAGAAATATGGTCTTTTTTTAGTTTGCTGTCTTCTGCGTTCACTGAGCAGAACTTGTATTGATCATTGGAACCCAGTTTGTTCCAGGGTTCTTAGGTTATTCTTTCTTACCCAGCTGTTATATGGATAGACAGATGACACACAGCACTGCCCCCCTACAGCTCCAGTAACTATGAAGAAGAGGATCAAGCTAGGAGGCTTCTTGGCCTGACTAAGGGTCTGGTGGAGCATGGTTGTGGGATAACTCTTGGGCCAGGAAAAAGGAGAACAAATCAGCAAGGTCCAGGATTATTCTCTCTCTCTCTCTTTTTTTTTTAAACTGAGGAACTGAAGATGGTTATCCTGGTAGTGTCTTAGAGTTGCAATACAAGGAGTTGTGTGATTCCATAGTAACTTTTATGGATAATAGTTAACATAATCTTTTTGGATCTCATTTATGTTTAGTCTGAGCCATCTCTGAGTTTTTCTTTTCTTTTTTTTCTTTTTTCTTTTTTTTTTTGTGGGACCCTCACTGGTGGCCAGGGATCGAACTGGTGCTGCAGAGGCCGCGGGCAGACTCGAAACCCAGTGCTCAACCTCAGTGCCACCAGGGGAGGCCCCTCTGAGTTTTTCTTAAGAGACTCTCCGCTCTACAAAGTTGTACCTCTTTCTGTAATGCCTCCATAAAGCTTTGAAGAATTCTCCCTTGATTTTTTTTTTCTTTCTGAGATTGGGTGAACATCTTTTGTACCTCCTCATTCAATTTCTCTCTGATTTTATAGGCTCATATGTGAGTTATGATATCTGTCTAAATATATATAAGATGTCTTTGTCCTTCCAGCCTTGAAGCCTGTTAGTCTTACCACTCACGGCAGTCCCTGTCTTCTTGGTTCTTCTGCTTACCTGAATTTTATATTTTGTATTGTGTTTTTCTTCAGGTATGCAAGGAAAACTGAACAGAGTATTGCTGTTAGGACATCCCATGGCTTTATATGGGGCTAGCATCTGTCTTTTAGGCCTCAGAATCACATTTCCTATGTCTTCAGAAAATAGTCTGTAAAAATGTCCAATAGAAATAAAATATTCAGAAATCTGAGCCTCATAATTTTTAGTAGCTATGTTAAAAAATGTAAAATGGAATAGTTGAAATTAATTTTAGTAAAAATTTTTCAACCCTATTTCAGTATGTAATGAACATAGAATTATTAATATGTTTTGTCTTTTTTGGTACTAAGTCTAAAACATATGGTGTATATTTTACATTTACCACACATCTCACTTGGGATCAGCCATATTTCAGGTATTCAGTAGCTACATGAGGCTGTAATTATTGTACAGGACAGTGCATGCCTCTTAAAAAGTCCCCAGCCCCTTCCCAGCGGTTTCAGAGCTGGGAGTCAGAAGTCATCTAGTTCTGCACCGTTCTCAATTTACTAAGGGGAAACTGAGCCTTGAAGAGTTTATAATCTCTCTGAGAATGTCCAGCTAATTGATGAATAAGGTTGGAAGGCCTCTTTATGCTGAGCTCTTTTTGGTACAGTTAATAACCTTTCCAGTATGCTTTTCTTGGTATGTCTTCTACTTCATTACCTTTCTTTTTAAGCACATTGGGTTGCTCTTCTCTCAACATGCCTGGTAGTTCCCTGCTTCTTTGTGTCAACTCAGTCTTTCATACTTACTTCATAGCACAAATGTGTCATTTAATGTGCACAGTAGTCCTGTCAATTGAGTATTAATATTTGCCCTATTTTAGGGTTAAGTAACTTTCTGAAATCAGTCAGGTAGTAAGTGGAGGAGCTGAGATTCAGACTCCAGGGTTCACATCCACAACTACCACTTATGCTTCCTCCGTAAAATACCCTCTGTGTTCCCTTTGAACACTAACTTAGATGCCCCTTTTTTCATTCAGGGTTACTATATTCCACAGCTAGAATTGTTAGCAATGATTAGAATTTACATGGCTACTTACAGTTTTCAGAGCACCTTCATATTGTGTATCATTTACACAATCTTTGTGATAGGCAGAACAGTTACCAGAGGTCAGACTTGATGTGATTTAAGTGATTTTTTTTTTTTGCCATAGTGATTCTACAGAGTATAACTCTGAATTTATGTGCTCTTAAAAATTCCCATCGTTTCCTTTCTATACTAACATTTGTCTCATAGCTCTTTATTATATTATTCCATTTTACCGCTTACAGTGATCTGTCTTATAGTAAATATGTCTGTTTCTACCATTAGACTATAAGCTTCTTTTTTTTTTTTTTTAAAGATTTATTTATACATAAAGAGCTGGGGTATAGGCCAGAGATGTGGGGGGGTGAGAGGATTCACCAGAGACAGAGTGGGGAACAGAACAGGCAGATCAACTGAAATACACTGCTGAGGGAAACAGCGGGCAAGACAGGAGGGTTCTGCTGTGCCATGTGGGTTTCTCCCTGGCCAGCCACGGATCAAACTCTGCTGCAGAGGCTGCGGAGGCTGCGGATTGCTTCATAGTGCGGTGCTTCACCCCTTGCGCCACCAGGGAGGCCCTAGACTGTAAGCTTCTTAAGGCCAGGATCTTGTTATGTTTTCTCCAATCTTAGGATCTGCTATTGCCTTGTGTGTGATAGACTATCAGTTAAGGTTTGTGGAATCAACTGTATACTACTTTTCAACAAACATTTCTTTAAACGTCTCCTTGTGTCAAGTACTGTTCCCTGTGATTGCTAGAGCTGGAACCCAATGCTTCCCTCTCTCTTAGAGAGGTTCTCAATATAGTGGGGGACATAGACAGCTAAAGAAATGATTATTGCGTGGTATAGGTGCTCTTGTAGAGGGCTGTCCAAGATATTGGTGAACATTGTGGAAAGCAGCATCTAACTTGGGAGCCAAAGATAGTTTCACATTGGAGAGCAGTAAAAGGATGAGTAGGTACACAGGATGGGAAGGTAACACCAGCAAAATAAATACCATGTGCAGTGGAATAGCTTAATTTGAAAGAACATGGCTTGTCCAGGGAACTTGAAGTAGTTTGGTTTGACTGGAGGTGGTGCTGCGAAGATAGGCAGAGTCCAAAACGTGGAAGACTGGACTGGTGAACTTAGATTTTTATTTTTTGACTTTGTGCTGTTGTTTAAGAATGTGGCTAACTAAAAAAGAATAGTAGATTCAAGGAAAACTAATACTGTTCCAATTGTAGGAATATGTATGACAAAATCATAAAGATGTCTGAGCGGAGTTTGGGAAACACTGCCATAAACTGTGTGTGCTCTTGAGAGATTTAAAAATATATATATATATATATATATATGTATTTAGATTTATTTTATTTTATTTTTTTTCTATAGAGGCATGTTTTATTTATTTATTTATTTGCTTGTTTGTTTGTTTTGTTTATACATGCACTGGGTACAGTCAGAAGCGCGGGAGGGTGAGAGAATTCACCAGAGCCAGAGCGGGGAGCAGAGCAGGCAGAAAGACCGAAGGACACTGCTGAGGGGAGCAGCGGGCGGCAAGAGAGGTCTTCGCGCCATGTGGGACCCTCCTCCGGTGGCCGGGGAGCAGCCGGGGATCGAACCGGCGCCGCAGAGGCCTCGGGCAGCTTCGCAACCCAGCGCTCAACCACTGCACCACCGGGGAGGCCCCTAGATTTATTTTATTTATATAAGAGCTGGTGTACAGGCCAGAGTCGCAGGAGGATGAGAGGATTCACCAGAGAGAGAGCGGGGAGCAGAACAGGCGGACGGACCGAAGACACTGCTGAGGGGAGCAGCTGGCGAGTCAGGAGAGGTCTGCTGTGCCATGTGGGTTGCTCCCTGGCCGGCCAGGGATCGAACTCATGCTGCAGAGGCTGTGGATTGCTTCATAGTGTGGTGCTTAACCCCTTGTGCCACCAGGGAGGCCCACCCTTGAGAGTTTTTTTTTTAAGATTTATGTATTTATGTATTTATTTATTTATTTATACAAGCACTGGGTAGAAGCGCGGGAGGGTGAGAGAATCCACCAGAGTCAGAGCGGGGAGCAGAGCAGGCAGAAGGACCGAAGTACACTGCCGAGGGGAGCAGCGGGCAGCAGGAGAGGTCTGCGCGCCATGTGGGACCCTCCTCCGGTGGCCGGGGAGCAGCCAGGGATGGAACTGGCTCTGCAGAGGCTGTGGGCAGCTTCGCAACCCAGCGCTCAACCGCTGTGCCACCGGGGAGGCCCAAATTTTTAACAGACAATGACAGTAGGTTTTGGAAATATTCTGGCCTGGAATGGGGCAAAAACCAAAAATATTTTAGAAGCAATAAACCAGGTGACATAACTTGAAATGAGTCAGTGACAAATGTTTATGTTGGAAAGTAAATGATAGGACTTGTTGACAGATGAGGTCTAAGTTGTGTGGGGTAGAGCAGCATTCGGTGTAGTATCTTAGTTTCTGCCATGTATTATTTAATAAATGCTAAAATGATGAAGGAATGCATAGGAGTTTGGTTTGTGCTGTGCTGAGTTTAGGATGCTGCCAAGTCAGACATTGAGGTGGAGGTGTCCACATGACTGGTACACAGGTTGGTTAGGTAACATATTGACTGCCAAATGTGCTCCAGACACTGTTCTAATAATATTAAAATCAGGAGAAAGATCTCGATAAGTGGTTTTCAATCGGGGTAATTATTTCCCACAGAGGATATTTGGCAATGTCTGAAGACATTTTTTGATGGTTGTAAATTGGGGGTAGAGGTGCTGAGGTATAGTAGGCAGAGATGTTGCTAAACATCCTGTAGGGCACAGGATGGCAGCCCCTCCCCTATCAGAGAATTATCAGTAGTGCTGTTTGAGAAACTGGTTTAGAGTAACTATACAGATATAACCGAGTTATTAAAGGTGTGTATATCATTGTCATCTTGGATTCCTACTCTTCATTCCCAGTGATTTGTAAACTATATTTGTAGATTACAAAGGCTCTGGAAAATGTAATTTTAGATAGATTTTACTTCCTTTTTTAAGATTTATTTATTTATGCATACAAGATCTGGGGTACAGGCCAGAGGTGTGTGTGGCGAGAGGACTCACCAGAGACAGAGTGGGGAACAGAACAGGCAGACTGACCCAAATACACTGCTGAGGGGAGCAGTGGGCAAGACAGGAGAGGTCTGTTGTGCCATGTGGGTAGCTCCCTGGCTGGGGATCAAACTCGTGCTCCAGTGGCTGCGGACAGCCTCGTAGGTTGTGTCTTAACCCCTTGCACCACCACAGAGGCCCTAGATTTTACTTCTTAAACTAATGGTACTTTATAGATACCAGTATGTTGAAAGTAAATAAAGAAAATGATATGTTGTGATCACCTAAACAAAGAATTACAAAAATTTAAAACCGAGTATATTTGAGATGCAAGAGTGAACAGGGTGACAGGGGAGAGTAGAATGCAACTGTGGACAGTATCTTGAGGAAAAGGGAGAGACGTTCTTAGGGTCTCCTAAGAATGGGGGGTTATGAATTCTTGCTTAAGGATTAGGAACTGTAGGGATTGATGAGTGTAGTTTGCCCTAAATTTGGAATAAGATCGATAATCCTCGCTTCAGAGACTGTTTGGAGCAGTAAGAGAATCCATGCTTCTTACGAGCCAAACAGAGCAACATTACAAAGGACTTTGGAGCAGAGGGTCATGTGTCTTGCCCCTGGCCAGGCTGGGCTCTGTGAGGCCACTGCATATTTAGTTGACTGACCTGCTAGAGACTTAGCTCTTTAAATATCCTTGATTGGGATCTGCAGAATTGGCAGTCACAGGAGGCAGCTATTACTTTACTCAAATTAGCATGCCTGGCCTGGGGTTGGAGGATGCTGCTGAAGTAGTTTACATGTGCTCTCCAGACACTCACTGGCCTTTGAGGTTGGCAGGGTTTCACAGTGATGATCTTTAGTTTATGGTCCAATATTACTTTTCTGATCAGCACTGGGGGTGTGGGTCAGCCACCTGCAGTGACTTTGCAGTTCAGGAGGCATTATTGGCTAGAGGTCCAGTTATTTGTGGGTGCAAAGTTTGGCACATTCAAATATAGGAATCGTGGAGTCCCTCAAAAATCTATGCCGCAGTTAGTTTCAAAATGTGATTAAATACACAAGTTTTCCGCTCACCTTTTAGTGGCCTCTTGGTTGGTTTCCAGTTTTGGCCTATTAATAAATAAAGCTACAATGAACATTGTGTCCAAAAAGTTAATTCACTTTGTTCCAAAAATGAGGGTGGTTTACAGAGATGAATTTAATATAGCTAGATAAATTTCATTCAGAATAAGTAAAAGAGAAAAAGAGAAAATAAAGATAGGCTAATAAGATGGAATCAACAGTAAAAATAAGAATGTATAAAATGAAAGCTCTGAAATTTTGGTTATTTGTATGAGATTAGACCTTAAACTTCTTAGAGCCTACAGAAATATGGAAACTGATCAATGAAAAATGTTTGCGATACAAGATGATAAAAACAAGCTTCTCGGGGAAATCACATCTTACTGTAACAGGAGCAAAGAGATATTCTTCCCCTGAGTTTTCCTTGAAGGCTACTGTTTAATTACACTATCTTTTGCACCTTTTTTGTAGTCTAGACAATGGCACTTTGGCGAGGACTGTTTACTATAATGCTGTATAAGGTCTTGGTTGCGAGACATTAAAATGCATTTGGGGGTAAAGCAATTGGTTAAGGAGGATAGTGTGATTACCTGGTGAGGACACATCTCTGGAGAAGTTATTCAGGGTGGAGTTTATGGTAAGTTGTTTGGGGAACATTTTAAACATCTTTAAAGTAATGTGTACATAGTGAAACCCCAAAGGTAACTAACAGTTTCCTGCCAGTGGGCAAGAAATTAACATTGTAAATAGAGAAATTTTCTCTCTGAGTGATGCATTGTGGACATGGGAGATGAACTTCTGTGGTGCAAATGTGTCAGAGGTTATGTAAGGGGAAAACATTCAAATTATATTCACGGTATGGCAACCTAGTCTTAAAATATATAGATCTGGAGCCTCCCTGGTGGCCTAAGGATTAAGTCTCAGCACTAACAACACCATGGCTTGAGTTCGATCTTCTGCGCCCAGGGAGCTGACCCACATGGCGCAGCAAACCCCTCCTGTCTCGCCCGTTGCTCCCCTCAGCACTGTATTTCAGTAGATGCACCTATTCTGTTCCCCGCTCTGTCTCTGATGAATCCTCTCATACCCCTGGCCTACACCCCAGTTCTATACAAACTAAAATAAAAAGTCTTTTTTTTTTTAAAGATTTATTTACACATATAAGAACTGGGGTGTAGGCCAGTGGTGCAGCAATTGCTGCTGCAGTTGCTGGTGATAGCTTGATAGCACAGACTTTAACCTCTGTGCCACCAGGGAGACCCTTGATGGAATTCTTTTTGAGGAGGAGGTTTTTGAGGAGAAATTCTCTTATGAGGCAATGGAATTCACTTTGATGAATGTTCCTGAAAAAATATTGCAAATAGTATCCATCATAATCAGAGAAATGCACTGATATTTTTTATTTTTAAAATGGCATAGTATCAAGGCAGAGGAGGCAGGGTGGGCAGTTAGAAGCGGGGTGAGTACAGTGGACTATGGTGGAGGGCTACAGTGATAACACCTTAGGGGAGAAATCCTATACTGTCAACGGACTAACAAGGATGTAAAACAATGGTACTTCATTAAAAAATATCATAAGGGCCTCCCCGGTGGCGCAGTGGTTGAGCGCTGGGTTGCGAAGCTGCCTGCGGCCTCTGCGGCGCCGGTTCGATCCCCGGCTGCTCCCCGGCCACCGGAGGAGGATCCCACATGGTGCGCAGACCTCTCCTGCCGCCCGCTGCTCCCCTCAGCAGTGTACTTCGGTCCTTCTGCCTGCTCTGCTCCCCACTCTGGCTCTGGTGAATTCTCTCACCCTCCCGCGCTTCTGACTGTACCCAGTGCATGTATAAACAAAACAAACAAACAAATATAATAAGTAAATAAACAAAAACATGCCTCTATTAAAAAAAAAGACTCAAAAAAAAACAAAAAAAACAACAAAAAAAACAAAAAAAATAAAAAACAAAAACAAAAAAAATAATAAAATGGCATAGCATCTATCAGAGAAAACATTTACAAAGTATTAATTGTGACTTTATGAAGCTAAATTAAAAAGAACAGTGCTCTTTGGCAAGATGAGAAGGGAAGTGGTGATGAAAAGCTTTTAAAAAATGCAGGTCAAACATGACATGTTTATTCTTTTTTTTTTTTTAAGATTTATTTTTATACAAGAGCTGGGGTTCAGGCCAGAGGTGCGGGAGGATGAGGGAATTCACCAGAGACAGAGTGGGGAGCAGAACAGGCAGAAGGTCCAAAATACACTGCTGAGGGGAGCAGTGGGCGAACCAGGAGAGGTCGGGAATCGAACTGGTGCTGCAGAGGCTGCGGGACAGCTTCACAGCGCTGCGCTCAACCCGCTGTGCTCAACCTGCTGAGCCACCAGGGAGGCCTTATTCTTTTGAACTATCCTTAAGCTAGATGGACGTGAGTTAGGGAAAAAAAAAAAAAAGTTGCAAATATCAGCTTGTAAACTTTGGGGGCTAATTAATATAAAAATAATAAAAATTATATATCACAGATTTAATGGGTTATAATAGAAATAGCATACTGTACAACATTGATCTTTTGAAATTAGCTGGAAGGGCAGCCCTCTATACCTGTAAGGAGAGAATTGAGTTGATGTGGTCTAGGTGGTAATTATTATTTTTTAATAGGTTGTATACATGAATATATATGCTATTTATATAATATCAATGTATGTAATTTATACATCTTGTATATAATTTATTTAAAAATAATAGCTTTATTGAGATGTAATTCAAATGTCATAAAATTCATTTTTTTTTTAAAGATTTATTTATTTATACAAGCACTGGGCACAGTCAGAAGCATGGGAGGGTGAGAGAATTCACCAGAGCCAGAGCAGGGAACAGAACAGGCAGACTGACGAAATACACTGCTGAGGGGAGCAGCGGGCACAGCAGGAGAGGTCTGCACGCCATGTGGGACCCTCGCCGGTGGCCTGGGATCAAACGGGCGCTGCAGAGGCTGCGGGCAGCCTTGCAGCCCAGCGCTCAACCGCTGCGCCACTGGGGAGGCCCCTATAAAATTCATTTTAAAGGCATACCGTTCATTGAGTTTTAGTTTAAATTCATGGAGTTGTTCAACCATCACTATAATCAGTGTTCTCATTACCTGAAAGAAAAACTCCGTATCCATCAGCACAACCATCCAAAACCTCCTCCTCCAAATCTCAGCCTTAGGTCCAGCCTCTAATCTGTTTTCTTTCTCTATGAATTTTTCTGTTCTGAACATTTTATATAAATTGAATCATACTGTTTTGTGGACTTTTGTCCACTTAACATATTATTTCCAAGGTTCATCTATGTTTTCATTCCCTTCTGTGACTGACCGATATTTCATGGTATGTTTGTACATTTCTTTATCCATTTATCTGTTGATGGAAATAGGTTGTTTCCATCTTTTGGTCATTGTGAATCATGGTGCAGTTGACATCAATGTTCAAGTGTGTTTGAGTCCCTGCTTTCAATTTTTTTGAGCATATATAGGAGAATGAAATTGTTGGGTCATTTGGAAGTCTTCTTGTAGCATTTTTTATATTTTTATTATTAATGTATGTATTTAAGATTTATTTTTCATGCATACAAGAACCGGGGTACAGGCCAGATTTGCGGGAGGGTGAGAGGATTTATCAGAGACAGAGCGGGAACAGAACAGGCAGACTGACTGAAACATACTGTTGAGGGGAGCCGCGCCATGTGGGATTCTCGCTGGCTGGTCCGGGATCGAACAGCTTCACAGCGCTTTGCTCAACCGCCTCCGCCACCAGGGGCGGTCCCTGTAGCATTTTTTTAAATATATTTTTTTACTTTTTACATCATTGTTCATTTTTAAAGAACATTTGCTTCCCCCCACCCCTATAGGTAGCATTTTGAGGAACTGTCAAACTGTTTTCTATAGCAACTACCAGCAGTGTATGAGAGTTTCAATTTCTTCACATCTTTGTCGGCACTTCACATCTTTGTCGGCACTTCACATCTTTGTCGGCACTTGTTATATTCTGTTTTTAACAAACAGTAGCCAGGGCCCTCCCTGGTGGTGCAAGGGGTTAAGTCTCAACACCATGAAGCTATCCACAGCCACTGTGTCATGATTTCAATCAGCATGAGTTTGATCCCCCGCCTGGGAGCTGATCCATTTGGCACAGCAGACGGCTCCTGTCTCACCCGCTACTTCCCTCAGCAGTGTATTTCAGTAGATCTGTCTGTTCTGCTTCCCCACTCTGTCTCTGGTGAATCTTCTCACTGCCTCCCCCCCCCCTTCACCTCTGACCTATACCCCAGCTCTTTTATGCATAAATAAATCTTTAAAAAATAAAAAACGATAGCCATCCTAGTACGTATGGTGTTGTATTCCCTTATTTGTATTTATTTATCTAATGACTAATTATATTGAATATCTTTTCAGGTGCCTAATACGTATCTTCTTTGGAGATACTTCTATTCAAGTCCTTTGTCCATTTTTAATTAGGTTGTCTTTATTGTGAGTCATAGGAATTCTTTATATATTGTAGATATTTAACTCTCATTGGATATGATATATGATTTCCATATATTTTCTCCCATTCCGTGAGTTGTCTTTTCATTATCCTTTTATACATAGAAGATTTTAATTTTCATCAAGGTCTCCCCCCCCCCCCAGTATTAACCTTTATCTAGATCATTGTAGAAGTCTGCTAACTGGTTTCCCTACTTTTCTGTCTTTGCCTCTTCCCTACTCCTCAATTCCCATAGTCCATTTATAGCAGTATAGCAGACGTAAGAGCATGCACTCCTTTGCTCAGAAACTTCTAATGTTTTCTCATTAAAAGCCCAAGTTTTTACATTTAGCCCTGAAAGACATAAAATACATGGTATTCTCATATTTTCTCCTTATTCAGTTCATTCTTGCTTTACCAGCCTTGATATTGTATCTCAGATAGCAAACATGCTTCCACCTCGGGGTTTTTTGTTTTTTTTTTAAGATTGATTCATTTATGCATACAAGAGCTGGGGTGCAGGCCAGAGGTATGGGTGTGTGTGTGTGAGAGGATTCACCAGAGACAGAGTGGAGAGCAGAATAGGTGGATCCACTGAAATGCACTGCTGAGGGGAGCAGCGGGCGAGACAGGAGAGGTCTGCTGAGCCATGTGGGTTGCTCCCTGGCCTGGGATGGAACTTATGACACAGTGGCTGTGGATAGCTTCATAGTGCTGAGACTTACCCCCTTGCTCCACCAGGGAGACCCTCTAAGTGGTTTTTATTGAAACCTGAATTTTACAACTGAAGGAAATGAGAGGATAGCTTTCATTATAAAGCCAAGACTCAGAGTTCAGAAACATTGTTTAGCTCACGGGTATTTGTTGCTATTGTGAATAATGGATAGCCTATAGGCTGGGATCTTAGTTAAAGCATCTGAGGGGTGTGGGAATTTAACATAAGAAGGAACTAGCTGCTCAGGCCAGGACCAGGACTCTAGACTGAAAGGGAGATGTTGGATTGAAGATCAGGAAATTATTCTAGTAATAAGAACAAACCATCTTATTTTGAAATTTTCTAAATAGCTCTAGTTCCTCTCATTTTCTCTTGGGGGGCCTTTTTTCTTCCTCCTTCCCCTTTCTAATTGTGAGTTCTCTCCTATGCCTGCCTTTGTAAAGTGTTACAGACATAGCTGTAAAAGTGTGTCTCATATTTATGTAAATTGTAGCATTTAGATTTCTTAATTAATGTTTAAAATCATTTCATTATGCCTTTTTGGCAGACCTGTTATAGAATCCAGGAGGGCCTCTGGCTGTAGTATAAGCTGTTGTCAGATGGAAGGATGGTTCCCCTCCTTTTCGCTCTCTCTTTCTTTCTTTTTAAGATTTGTTTATTTATACATACAAGAGCTAGAGTATAGGCCAGAGATGAGGGGAGTGAGAGGATTCACCAGAGACGGAGTGGGGGCAGAACAGGCTGATCTTCTGAAATACAGTGCTGAGGGGAGCTGCAGGTGAGACAAGAGAGATCTGCTGCGCCATGTGGGTCAGCTCCCTGGCCAGGGATTGAACTCATGACTCAGTGGTTGGTGATTGCTTGATAGCGCTGAGACTTTAACCCCTGCACCAACAGGGAGGCCCTGAACATAGATTTTCATTGTCAGGAGTGCAGTAGCTAGGTCATATGATAAGTGCATGGTTTGCAATTAACTTTAAAAATTAGCAGATAGGGCCTCCCCGGTGGCGTAGCGGTTGAGCGCTGGGTTGCGTAGCTCCGCGCGGCCTCTGCGGCGCGGGTTCAATCCCTGGCTGCTCCCCGGCTACCAGAGGAGGGTCCCACATGGCGCGCAGACCTCTCCTGCCGCCCGCTGCTCCCCTCAGCAGTGTACTTCGGTCTTTCTGCCTGCTCTGCTCCCCGCTCTGGCTCTGGTGAATTCTCTCACCCTCCCGCGCTTCTGACTGTACCCAGTGCATGTATAAAACAAACAAACAAACAAATAAAAACAAATAAATAAATAAAAAAAATACGTGCCTCTTTAAAAAAAAATTAGCAGATAAAAACCTATTCCTGTTAAAATTTTTTTTAACAGGAAAAGCTTTCTTTTTGGTAAAATTCGCCAGTTTACAGTTTCTTCTAAAACAATCTTCTAGAACCTGTTTTTGGAGCCAGAGAGTTTGCATTTCAGAGTTGTCATTGTATCATCTTTAGGCTTTATGAGATGGTAGAGGGAATCCCTGGAATCCCAGGGCCCTCAAAAGGTAGTTTCTTTTCTATCAAACAATATGTACATATTAGTTATTATCTATTTTGCACTCAATACTTAGTGTTAATATTGGAATGAAAGATTACATTTTATTCTCTTTCAGCGGCTCTGTGACTATGTGTGTGACCTCCTCTTGGAAGAGTCAAACGTCCAGCCAGTATCTACGCCAGTAACAGTGTGTGGGGATATACATGGACAGGTAAGATGTCAGGAGCAGAATTTTAGCTTTTGTATAGTCCATAGTTCATTGTGTTTACAATTGTGCTGTAAGAATAAACCAAGTAATATTTTTTCCTGGTTCTATTAAGAAAATTGAGGGGTTGCCTGTATTATCCAGTACTTTGCATGTACAGCTATGATCAGAAGGCAGTAAGTTAGGCACAAATTAAAACTGTTCAAATTAATTGAAATCGTAAACATATATATATATATCTTCAGTTAAATTTTTTAAATTTATTTTTGCATAGAAGAACTAGGGTGTAGGCCAGAAGTGTGGGGCAGAGGGGTTGTGAGAGAATTCACCAGAGACAGAGTAGGGAACAGAACAGACGGATTGACTGAAATACACCGCTGAGGGGAGCAGCGGGCAAGACAGGAGAGGTCTGCTGCGCCATGTGGGTAGCTCCCTGGCTGGGGATTGAATTCCTGCAGCAGTGGCTGCGGATAACTTCATAGTACTGACACTTAGCCCCTTGCTCCACTAGGGAGGTCCCTAACCTTTGTTTTGAGGTTAACAAAATGTACTTTTTCACATATCTCAGGAAAGTTTTTTCAAAATTCTGTGAGATTGAAACTTTTTGTAAAGAAGGGGAAAATTAGCCAAGCTCACCAGCTACTGAGGGACAGACCAGAGATTTGAAACTCATTTGGGTGCCTGGTAGCCCATGTTATTTTAAGTGCCATCAAACTGCAGACATGTTTCTCTTGTATGTCACCCTTTAAAATAATTGCTAATGGAAAGTTTAGAATTTGAGGGACCCTAAACTCTGACAACTGATTAAATCAAATGTAAAATGTATCTTTTGACATTTCTATAGTTGTCTTCCCATTGGGCTAGTTCTGGAATTGCAGGATTGGATTAAAAGTATAAACAAACTTGTTGGCAAAGCATTGGTTCGGAGAAACATTGAAACAGTGTAATCTAGTGAGGAGATTGTAAATTTCAACATCAGAGCATGTTTTAAGTCCTCCTTTGGCTACATAGTAATTATTTAAGAAACCACTTGAGTAGGTCACAGTTCTTTGTCCTTGAGACTGTAAAGTGGCATAAAAACAATTGACAGTAAAATTGCTGATGCATCAGTTTGAATTAAGGGAGTGATACTGGACTAATACTCTTCACTAGCATGTATGCTTGGTAAAATAAATTTTAAGGACGCTCCCTGTTCTATGGCAAAAGCAACTGTTTTATCCATTTTTTAAAAGATTCATTTTATTTATACAAGAACTGGAGACAGGCCAGAGGTGCTGGAGGGTGGGAGAATTCACCAGAGACAGAGCAGGGAGCAGGGCAGGCAGAGGACCAAAAACACCGCTGAGGGGAGCAGCGGGCAAGTCAGGAGAGGTCTCCTGTGCCTTGTGGGTATCTCCCTTGCTGGCAGGGAATTGAACCCACGCTGCAGAGGCTGCAGACAGCTTCACAGTGCTGTGCTCAACCCGCTGCGCCACCAGGGAGACCCACCATCTTTTTTGTATTCCCTTCCATCCTTTGTGTGTAAACATAGTCAATTTTTACATGGTAAGATTGTTTTGTTTTTTTTTAAGATTTATTTATGCATATAAGAACTGGGGTACAGGCCAGAAGTTGTCAGGGGGGTGAGAGGATTCACCAGAGACAGAGCAGGGAACAGAACAGGCAGATCCACTGAAATACACTGCTGAGGGGAGCAGTAGGCAAGTCAGGCAAGGTCTGCTGCGCCATGTGGGTTGCTCCCTGGCTGGGGATCAAACTCATGCTACAGTGGCTGTGGATAGCTTCATAGGTTTCGTCTTAACCCCTTGTGCCACCAGGGAGGCCCTACATAGTAAAGTTGTATAGTTATGTAATAGGTATAGTTTTTCCTAATAATTTTTCTATTTTGCTGTAGTTTTGCCAAAACCATTTATGACTGCAATAAGGTACTTGAGTTGGTAGATCTACTTTATTTAAGATATTCCCTTATGTTAATCATAAAGATTGACTCTTCCGTTCTTATAAGTAATGTTGTAACACTTTTTCTGTTGAGCTATAGATATATATTTATATATTTTTTTATATATTTAGATTTATTTATTTATTTATGCATACAAGAGCTGGGGTGTAGGCCAGTGGTATAGGGTGGGGGGCTGGGGTATATGTGAGGGGATTCACTAGAGACAGAGTCTGCAGAGGAACAGGCAGACTGACTGAAATACACTGCTGAGGGGAGCATCGTGGGAGAGAAAAAGGGTCTGCTGCGCCATGTGGGTCACTTTCCTGGCTGGGGATCGAACTTGTACTGCAGTAGCTATGGATTGCTTCATAGTGCTGACACTTAACCCCTTGCACCACCAGGGAAGCCCTCTGTTGATATCTTTTTATAAGCATTTGGTCTTTTTCTTGATTTTAGGATATAGTCACAGAAATGGCCAAAGTAACACAAACACACACAGTCTATATCTATGCAATGATGTATATATCAAGTTACATCTTTTTTATTGCTCAAACTGTGTGAATGTATGTATGTATACGTGTATATACACGTATAAATGATATGTGATATAGGTATACATACCATAAATACATTTGTGGGGTGAGAAGTGGGCATTTCTATTCCTTTCAAAGGAAAGGAACTCCACATAAAGAAATGCATAGCATTTTTTTTTTAAAGATTTATTTTTATTTATTTATGCATACAAGAACTGGAGTGTAGGCCAGAGGGACAGGAGTGAGAGGATTCACCAGAGCAATGAGGCTTTAATCCCTGTGCCAGCAGGGAGGCCAGACAGCACATATTTTGAACAAATAATAGTACCACTCAGTTGAGATTAAATGTTTGTTTACTATTTGCTTGTTAATTTTACAAAGACAGGGCACTTTTATTTTAAATTTTCTATATTTTTATTCTCAGCAAGTAATGATTTCAGATTTATGAAACATTGTTACAAAAGGTAGTGCCTTAGTTCTTTCAGTAGTTAATGCTGAAATTTTGCTTTTGTTTACCAGAACTAAGATTCCTTTACTGATTTTTGTTAGAAGTTTAAGCAGTCATTTTGTTTTCAAGTGTAAAAGACAAATGTTAGGAAATTATTAGTTGTATTCTAGTCAATTCCTTTAATCCATAATCCTTTTTCAGAAAAATACTAACATTTTCTTTATGAGTTAGGATTAGGATAATTTGGTTGATTGAACTCACCAAATACACAATTTGCTAGTTACCAGTTTACAGAGTATGATGAAATACACAAGTCTTCTATTTTGTTGATTGTTCAGAACATACTTCACAGCTATGGAGCCTAGGGTACACATTTCCAGTAGTAGAGTATAGAAAGTAAATTTCATGTAAATTCATTTTTTCAAAAAATTCTTAGCCATTTGTTTCCTTATCTTTTGTCTCAATAGATGCTAAGTATGAGGCAGAGTATCTAGGTTACCTTACTTACAGAGTATGTATCTCATAAATGATGTCAGAATTCTCAAGTTATTGGGAAATGTATGAGAGAAATTTGGGGGCTGGGGCTATAACTTTAACAATTACTTTGCAGGTAACTGTGAACTTTAGTTGGTGCTTTTTTTTCCCCTTGAAGACTTGGAAGCTGTGGGCATGGCAGTTTTGCTTATAATTTATTTCTTTTTATAAATGTAAATATTTGAATCAGTAAACTGCTTCTTTATACATTTGTTCTCAGTTTTATTTTACTCTTTCGCAGGAATTTGTAATCAGTATATATTGCCTTTCTTTTATAGTTTTATGACCTTTGTGAACTCTTCAGAACTGGAGGCCAGGTTCCTGATACAAACTACATATTTATGGTATGTTTAAATTAATCTGTGGATTGATGAATATACACATATACACTTTAGCTGTTAAGATATTTGCTTATTTTCCTTTTGGAATACAGTATTACGATGGAATTTTTTCTGAATCCTTTTATCATTTTCATTACTTTTGAAAGTTTCTGGGTCACTTTCCCATTCTATATTTTTTTTTCTCAGGATTAATCTTTATGCATACAAAAACTGGGGCTGTAGGCCAGGGGTGCAGGGTATGAGAGGATTTATCAGCAACAGAGTGGGGAGCAGAACAGGCAGATCTACTGAAATACTGCTGAGGAGAGCAGCAGGTGAGACAGAAAACGTCTGCTGTGCCATGTGGGTTAGCCCCCTGGCCAGGGATTGAATTCATGCTGCAGTGGCTGGCGATAGCTTGATAACTTGATAGCACCGACTTAACCCTGCATCAATAGGGAGGCCCCATTTTCCCATTCTTTTAGCTCTTTTCTTATTGGTCTAATATTGGACCAAGTACATTAATGGGATGTTTAAATAGTGTGTGACCATATGCAGTTGTTAAATACAAAACTAAACCTAGAACACTTAATTTTAATTATGGTACCTCCTTTTACCAAAAAAAAAAAAAAATAATAATAATAACAATAAGTTGGTAGCTATTCTTACACAGTTAAAATGATTTTTGAAATTCATTTTAAAACTCATGATTCACACATGACCTTTTAGAAAAATCAATTAAGTAGCAGAAAATTTTAAATTGTGATTTTTATGGGAAAATCCTTGAGAGGATTACACAGCAGGTTTCCTACAGCCTTCTTTTTTTTTTTAATTTAAATTTATTTATTCATACAAGCACTGGGTACAGTCAGAAGCGTGGGAGGGTGACAGAATTCACCAGAGCCAGAGCGGAGAACAGAACAGGCAGACCGACGAAATACACTGCTGAGGGAAGCAGCGGGCACGGCAGGAGAGGTCTGCGTGCCATGTGGGACCATCGCCAGCGGCTGGGGATCCAGCTGGCGCTGCAGAGGCTGCGGGCAGCTTCGCAGCCCAGCGCTCAACTGCTGCGCTACCAGGGGAGGCCCCTCCTATAGCCTTCTTTTGACTCATAAGACTAGCACACACATTTACTTGGAACAGCAATTTACTTCCATTTGAATTTTTTGTTAAAATTTTTTCCAAATAATGTGTAACTTCATTTTTCTTATTTTGGGTTATTTGTTATTTTGACCTCCAGTTTGCGCAGTTTAGTATAATTTTTAAAATATTATTGCTATTGTTTGTAACTGTAAATATTTACATTACAGGGTGATTTTGTAGACAGAGGTTACTATAGTTTGGAGACCTTCACTTATCTTCTTGCACTAAAGGCTAAATGGCCTGATCGTATTACACTTTTGCGAGGAAATCATGAGAGCAGACAGATAACACAGGTGTATGGATTTTATGGTAAGACCTTCTATTTTTCCAATTCTGAATGCTGTTTCACCTTCCTCTTTGCGGAAAAAAAGCCACACAAGTCTATATTTGCTTTATAGTAAAATACAGAAAATATCTTTTTCCACTTTCTCACTTTTTCTCCCTCTTCTCCCAATCATTTGAAAATCTTACCATAGAAAGAACCATTTTTGGGACTGTATATTGTTCGAAATCAGTCTCAAAGTGGAGTCCTCAATTTACCTCATTGGAAATATCCAGGGTGCTTGTTTATTTTCTTTTATTTTTTTAAAGATTTATTTATTCATGCATACAAGAACCGGGGTACAGGCCAGATGTGCGGAAGGGTGAGAGGATTCACCAGAGACAGAGCATGGAATAGAACAGGCAGAGAGACTGAAATACACTGCTGAGGGGAGCAGTGGACGAGACGGGAGAGGTCTGCTGCGCCTTGTGGGTATCTCCCTGGCCGGCCGGGATGGAACCCACACTGCAGAGGCTGCGGACAGCCTCACAGCACTCAACTGCCTGCACTACCAGGGACGCCCCAGGGTGCTTGTTTAAAATGTAGATTGCTAGGCCCCACAGCAGACATTTCAGGGTGGGATTCTAGAATCTGCTAAAGGTAAAGGTTCTGTAAACCATAGTTACTTCAATTAAAAAAAATATAATTAAAAAAAAAGTTTCAAAAAAAAATGATGAAAGTTCTGAGAACTATTCTCTCTGCATATGTGTGTGTATATGTGTGCATACCTAGATGTACACACTATCCTGAAATGGGATTATACCTGCTCTTTTTCACAGTATTACGACCAACATTTTAACTTCATTGATGTTATGTTTACTGTTGCATTTTATAACATCGTATGGATTTACTGTAATTGATTTAACTAGTACTTTTAACATTGGACATTGGGGTTGTTTTTTAAGTTACTGTTACACACATAGCTGAATGAATATGCTTTTACATATATGTGTATATATAATGTTATATATATATGTATTAATATCTGTGTGCTTGGTACATGTGATATCCCAAGGATACAAAATTAGCCTTTTACATATATATGTAACATATATGTAACATATATGTGTGTGTCATAAAACTTTTAGGTGTTTGAAAACTTTAAAAAATAAGGTTTGGAAGCTCTTTGGTGGAGATGTGTTGAGTTACTAATAGGAATTTTCCTTGAGCACAATTAAGGTAGACATTAAGAGATTTTACTGGATTATTTTCTTTGTTTATGGAGCTGGAAGGGATCATGCTCAGTGAAATAAGCCAGAAAGCAAAAGAAAAATACCGGATGGTCTCACTCATAGCAGGAATCTAGAAAACTTAAATAAGAGACCAGGAAAAAGAATAACTATAAGAAAGTAAAAATCAAAATCAACAAACAACTATGAACCAGAGACACTCTGTGGGGGTTGGGGGGCGGGGAAAGGAGGGATTGGGGTCAAAATAAGGGGGTTGCAATTGTATGGGGAATATAAAAATAAAATTAAAATTAAAAAAAGAGATTTGAAAATATTGATCTTATAACTTTAGTTGTAGATAATTTTGAATTGTGTTCTGTCATTATAAAGATAAGCTAAACGCTCTTATATTTAAACATGTCAGCCGTATTATTAAGTTTAGGAATTTTGATAATTGTTTCTATGTACCAAAAGCCATTTTATTTTACTAGGTTTTTGTTTTTTTAAGATATATTTATTTATGCATACAAGAGCTGGGGTAGAGGCCAGAGGTGTGGGGGGTGAGGGGATTCATTAGAGACAGAGTGGGGAACAGAATAGGCAGATTGACTGAAATACACTGCTGAGGGGAGCAGTGGGCGAGTCAGGAGAGGTCTCCTGTTCCATGTGGGTAGCTCCTGGCTGAGGATCGAACTTGTGCTGTAGTGGCTGTGGACCGCTTCATAGGTTGTATCTTAATCCCTTGTGCCACCAGGGAGTCCCTTATTTTACTAGTTTTTTTTAAGAATTTTTTTTTTATGCATACAAGAGCTGGCGTTTAGGCCAGAGGGGTGTGTGTGTATGTGTGTGTGTGTGTGTGTGTGTGTGTGTGTTTGTGTGAGAAAGGATCCAGCAGAGACAGAGTGGGGAGCAGAACAAGCAGATTGACAACTACACTGTCCAGGGGAGCAGTGGGCGAGACAGGAGAGGTCTGCTGCACCATGTGGATCAGCTCCGTAGCCGGGGATTGAACTCGTGCTGCAGTGACTGCAGATTGCTTCATAGTGCTGATACTTAACCCCTTGAGCCACCAGGGAGGCCCCTCAAATGCCATTTTAAATAAAAGTTTTTGATTCTTTTATAAAATAATGGATAATTTAGATGATATATATTGTTGACTCTGTGAAAGGAACTGACTCCAACTGCCTGACATTAATGTTACACAAATAATTACACCTTAGATTTTGACCAACATTTATCACTATAGGACAAAAGGAATAAAGTAGGGAAAGGAAGGATGACATTTTAATTAAGATGCCTTGACTGAAGAAAATGACAACAGCATAACACCTAATACTGAATTTTCTTGTTCCCAAAGCTGTCCTCTTCTAATGAATTTTATGGCTTTGTTTAATAAAGGGGAGCCCACTAACTCCTTAGGTGTGAGGTAATTTTAGTCATCATAGGACTGAGTACTGATTTTCAAATAGTACTGATTAAAAAAAAAATAGGTCTGCAGTTCATACTGACAAACATATACCAAGTGGTTATTATGAACCAAAGGCTGTGCATATGTATCAAGATGAAAATGCAGATTCCTGCCTGCAAACAGTTCATGTTAGAACTTTCTCATAGCAAATTTATGTAAGGTTCATAGAGATAGAGACAACCGTGAAGATTGACCATACCCCATAGTCTTTTGTCCTCTATGCTTTCCAGCTTTACTGAAGGCAATAGTGATACGCCCTGCCCCCACTCCAAATTAAGGAAGAAGTCAAATAGCATAGCTTACATGGTATTAATTAAAAGAAGAGAACTATACCCTATTAACTGTTGTTGACAGTAAGAGAATGCTAAGCTGAGAAAATGTAAGGCAATCGGTAATCAATGTTACTATAGATGTATTTACTGAACCTCAATTATTTAGTTGCACAATTTGACCAAAAACTTAGAAGAGACAACCTAGGCCTGAGAAATGTTGAGATAGGAATTATCCATACTCTTATAATTAAGATTCTTTAGTTTGCTTTATTATCTTGCTGGGGTAAGGAAGTTGTGTTAAATAAATTACACTATTTGATAGAATTGCCTAGTATTAATAACATAGTAGATGAAAGCATTTGCTTTGGGCTATGTGAAATTAATATTCAGTTATTTATGGTTATAACATTTTTTAAAATTTATGCATATAAGAACTGGGGTATAGGCCAGAGACGTGGGGGGTGGGAGGATCCACCAGAGACAAAGTGGAGAACAGAACAGGCAGACTGACTGAAACACACTGCTGAGGGGAGCGGCAGGAAAGTCAGGAGAGGTCTGCTGCACCATGTGGGTTGCTACCTGGCCGGGGATCGAACTCGAGCTGCAGTGGCTGAGGATTGTTTCATAGGTTGCATCTTAACTCCTTGCGCCACTAGGGAGGCCCCGATTATAACATTTTGACCAGGGATTTTAGCTGCTTCTTAGGGTCCCTTCTGGAATGAAAAAAAAAAAAGGACCACATTCTTTGGATGCATATGTATGCATATATATAAATATATATGTATAAACTTAAAAATACATGTGCATTAAAAAATAGACATCTAGGGCCTCCCAGGTGGCGCAGCGGTTGAGCGCTGGGTTGTGAAGCTGCCCACGGCCTCTGCGGTGCCAGTTCCATCCCCGGCTGGTCCCCGGCCACCCGAGGAGGGTCCCACATGGTGCGCAGACCTCTCCTGCCGCCCGCTGCTCCCCTCAGCAGTGTACTTCGGTCCTTCTGCCTGTTCTGCTCCCCACTCTGGCTCTGGTGAATTCTCTCACCCTCCCGCACTTCTGACTGTACCCAGTGCATGTATAAACAAAAACAAACAAACAAACTAATAAATAAATAAAACATGCCTCTTAAAAAAAAAAAATAGACATCTAGGATCCTTCTGGCTATATTTAGAGAAACTACTGGAATTAAATATGTTTTATAACTTCCTGTCCTTATTTAGGCTGAATTTTCTGTTATCATGATGGCTGCTCCAGTATTGAATGTATTGTTTGTTTTTATTGGCAGATTTAGAATTTCATTAATGAGAGCTCTTACACTTTTTTCATAGATGAGTGCCAAACCAAATATGGAAATGCTAATGCCTGGAGATACTGTACCAAAGTTTTTGACATGCTCACAGTTGCAGCTGTAAGTTGATACAAATTTTCTTGAAACAGCAAGTATTTTTTCCCTGCTATTATACTTTGCATATTTTTTTCTAATTGCCACCTCATTTATATCGATATCATTAGCATGCACTGATGAATTTAAATGTGACTGAATTTATTATTAAATACTCAATTCTTATCCTTTTTGCAGTTAATAGATGAGCAGATTTTGTGTGTTCATGGTGGTTTATCTCCTGACATCAAAACACTGGATCAAATTCGAACCATTGAACGGAATCAGGAAATTCCTCATAAAGGAGCATTTTGTGATCTTGTTTGGTCAGATCCTGAAGATGTGGATACTTGGGCTATCAGTCCCCGAGGAGCAGGTTGGCTGTTTGGCGCAAAGGTCACCAATGAGGTAAAATCAACATTTTGGAAAAGTAATTTGTTGGTTGCTAATGGACTATAGAAAAAACTATGAGAATAATAATAACTTATCTAGTTTGCTTAAACTATGGTAGCTGTGGATATCAATTTTTTCATGTGGTTTATCACAGTTATTTTTTCTTATAGTTATTTTTTTAATGGCTAAGTGAGATTGTGCAGTGAAAGCAACTTCCTTCAGTATCCAATTGATATTAGTAAAAGAGATGTTCCTTTTCTCTCAAATACTGCAATTAAGTAGTGAAATAGCAAGGGTAGATAGGTAACGTGTAGTATTTCAAATTGAGATTAATTAACATATTAGTTTTAGGTTTGTGGCATAATGAGTTGATATTGTGAATAGGTAGCTTTTTTAGGATCAACTATTTTCAGTGAAAAATACACTCATACTCCCACCCCCACCCCCCGATGACCTACAAATGGGAAGTAATCCATCATAACGGAGGCAGAAAGCTAGGTTCTGATCCCGTTGATGCAACATAACTTAGGTAAGTTATTTATCCTGTCTGAGCATATGTTTCTTTAAGTTGCAACAGGAGAGTAAATATCTTTGAGAATTTTTGCAAGAACCATACTGAACCCTCATTGAAACCAATAGCAATACATTTATTATTAAACCATAAAAAAGGAAATTTTGTTTCATATCTGATAGTATTTGTAAAATTCTTTTCTTCTGGAAACTTCTAATTGTGTGACTATATGATTCCTATAACTCTTTAAGACATAAACATTCATGACTCTTTGTTTATAGCTTATTGAAATTATTGGGGATAATTGTGGCCTGGGTTCTATATCCTTGAGAACTTTTAGTAGTAACAAGATTTATATTTAAATGATTATTTTCTTGTATATGTGACTTGATTTAAAAAATACTTAATGACACCTTTTTTAAATTGCAGTTTGTTCATATCAACAACTTAAAACTCATCTGCAGAGCACACCAACTAGTGCACGAAGGATATAAATTTATGTTTGATGAGAAGTTGGTAACAGTATGGTCTGCTCCTAATTACTGCTATCGATGTGGAAATATTGCTTCAATCATGGTCTTCAAAGATGTAAATACAAGAGAACCAAAGTTATTCCGGGCAGTTCCAGATTCAGAACGTGTTATTCCTCCCAGAACGACGACGCCGTATTTCCTTTGAGGCCTTCACCCATCCTGCTGACCCAATTTTCTGCCCTCTTCTTACCCCAACTTTCGTGTATTACCCTCTACAATATACTTTTTATTGAGCACTTTGCTGCTGAAATGCTGCCTCTTGCCTTTTTTTTTTTTTAATTTAAAATAATCTAAATTTATTGTTTGTTATGGTATAGATAGCATTTTGTTTTTCTATCAGTTTTCTTCCTCATCCCATCCCCACCTTGGACTCATTTGAGGAGACTTGAGAAATGTCTTAATACTCACACTGCTGCATGTAGCTCTTGCTTATTTACTGGTCTGGGGAAAACAGGATGTGTTTCCTTTTTTAAAAAAGCCAGTTGACAGAACAGAGTACACAGAAATATTCTTCCTTTTATATCATTCAGCCTTTGTTGTAGTTTGGTAAGTTTTAAAAAATTTCAGCAGCAAAGTTGTTATTCAATGGGCATGATGGACTGCAAATGCCTCAAGTTGTGTATACCTGTCCCAGCTGTAAACTTCATTGTCCTTTGTTGGATGATATTTTAAATGGATATAAAATAAATTGGTCTAAAGGGCTGCCCTCGTTGTGTTTTTAAATTTTAGTTAAAAACTGCTACAGCTTATGACTTTGTACATTAAGATAAATGTATTGATCCTTTTTCAGATTCCTTGTATTTTTTAATAAAGTAATCTTAAATACAACCCAGATAGGTTAAAGTGTTAAAAATTTTAAACCGCTTACATTGTTAGCTTAAAATTATTATTATTTTCTTTTTTCCTAGAGTTCTTGACCCTTTGGTTATTGAGTTTAAAACTTCAACTGAAATTCAATACTTTTTATTTTTTAAAAAAATCACTAAACTGTGCCTAAGAACATAACTGCCATATTAATGTTTTGGTTTATATTCTCCATAGTAATAGAAAAACATTTGATACATGTAATGCTGATGTGTGCATCTGATACAAAGTTGAGTAAAATGTGGTCAGTCCAGTTTACAATCTATCACAAGCATCATTCAGTAAAATTTATGTACTTTTCAATAGGAACCATTCTTCTCTTGCTGTTAACACTTGACCTTAACTTTTAGAAAGTGTTCATTTCTTAACTGCAACTGGAAAGGTTGAAAAGTCAGGACTCTTGTATTTGTAAACTGTAATCTGAAGCAGATTTTTTAAAGTGTAGAAAGAAACAAATTGTCCTTTTTTGTAAAGGTCTGTGATACCGTGTTTCGGCTTTCTGTAAGTAATTTGAATATCCAAAGGGTTGTGATGATCAGTTCTTGATATGCAACTGTCCACTTAATAAGGACAAGTGTTCAGTATCTCTTATGACTATGCTCATAAGCTGTTGGAATTTACCATTGTGTAAAATAGTTGGTATCCCTTTACTACTATAATTAATTTTTGTCGTTCCAGGAAATCTTTGTGAAGCCAGCCAATTAATAAGCACTTTAGCATCTGTTCAGGTAGTTTTGAAAACCAACTTTTCCCTGTCAGGAGAGGAACTTCCAGGTCACCTAAAAATGCAATAAAAATCTTTGTAGTCTAAGCTTCTTGGCACATAATTTTTCATCAGGGTTTTCTTTTATTAAATGAGCACAATACTTTTTTATTTTTTCCCTCAACCACCCAGCTCCTTGTATAGTTTTTAATTGTATATCTGTATGATAGAAGTGGCAAGGACATTTGCTGTACACACTTGAACTGTTGGGTCAGTAGCTTTGTATTACTGCCCTGACCCCAGTGTAATTCAGGGGGAAAGGTATTTTTATCTTACAGGGATATGTATTTTAGTAAATGTGAAACACTGGAAACTAACGACACAGACAACTTGGTGTGGTCTTTAAGCAGCTCTCTGCAGTATTTTTTCTGTTACCATAAGTTGTATTTAAATGCTTGCTCTCATTGCTTTTAAGTTGTACCAATAAAGCCAGTAACCTTCGGCTCTCCCTTTCCATTTGACACTCCTTAGCTCAGATTGGTGTAGTTGTTTTAGTTATCCCTGTAATGTGACTCTTACTTTTAAGTAATGGTGTACTGCTTTTGTTTGTCACTAGTTGGGCATGTGCCAATAATATTCTGTCCGTTCCTAATTGCCATCTCTGTTTTGCCCAGTTTTTTTCCTTCAATTGAATAATGGCTTTTTGCATGAAAAGAATAGTTTTTACTATTAGACATGTAAAGGGGAAAGAGAGTGAATGTATTGGACTGTAAGTTTGAAAGGAGTGCTTGCATCCCTCTAATAAATAAGGGCTATGTACTATATTGAGTAATCATGTGGTGGAAGATACTTGCAAGTCATAGATTTGTAGGCAGGAGCATCTGTTACTCCCTCTAGGCTGAATGTAAAATTCCCTGTGTTGTATTAATGGGGGTAATAACTATTTTTATTTGCCTATAATATACTTGGTTTCTAATAAAGTGTCCTAGGCTCTAGTGAGAACTGTCTACTTTTAATTGCCAATTATTCCCTTTCCTTATTTGCCTGATATGCTCTTGGCTAGCTTTTTATAGGTTAATGCTTTTTCCTGAAAAATCTCACCATTCTAAATGTGTTCTTTTGGGTGTGATCCTAAAAAGCCTGGATCAAGAGCACATCTAATATGCAACCTGCATCAGCTCCTACTCCGTCTGGATGTCTACAACTGTTGAAAGATTTTTGACGTCTTAAACCCTGGGATTTGCTCTTGAAATAAGGTTTGAAATACTGTTGAATACTTGTGTTTTTGCTTTGTAAGCCCAGCACCAGTTTTTGAAAATGCCTGTATTGTGAAAGCAAATCCGAACTCTTTCTGAGCCATTTTCTTTGTCAGAAGTAGAAGTGCTTTCCATTATCTTCTAGAAAATTGTATATCTGGAATTGAAGAGATTTAACAGCAAGAATCCAGATTTTTAAATGTAATTGTTTTTTAAATGCTAATGTCTGTAAAGCACCTTCAGTTCTTTGGATGAATGGTGCTACATCCTCTCAGTGTAAATTAATAAAGAGATTATAGGAGGTTTGTCAGACTAATGCTTAGTCTGTAGTATGTTCTGACAAGAAGTTAGCATTTTATATAACAGTTTAAATTAAAAATGCTTATTCCTTCTCTTGGTTGCTTGACTAGTAAACAGAAGTGAAACTCTTCCTTGTTCTGTATTTGACTCTGAGCTAAGTGTTTTAGTTCTTTAAAGGCAATATTCACTGTTACATCTTGGGTCCAGGTCCCAAAATCATGCATCATGAGATGGTCACAACTTTTTCAGTTGTATTTTTAAAGTGTGCAGTCATACTGATGAAATGTGTATCAGTAAACATTAATGATTAGGAAAGCCCCTTAGTACGATGCTAAACACAGTAGATGCTTGGGGAAGGTTCGTCCCTTTTTCACCGGAAGTGTTCTATTTACTTGTCAGTGGATGGATATGTAACATTTTCCCCTTGTGAGAGTAAGCTTATGCTGGCTTAGATCATTGTAGTGTTTTCTTAACTTAAAAATGCATGAAATTTATGAATTTGTGTCAACAAAATTATTTCCTACATAAGTATATTCTACTCAATCCCTGGGCACCCACTGTTGTTCTCAGCACTCTACTTTTTAAATTGGGAATGGGATATAAAAGACTGCCCTAAAGCATCGTGGGATAGTGGAAAGAATATAGGCTTTGGGATCCGATCTAAGTAAAGAGCCAGCTCTGCCAGTAAGAGTAGCTAACCTATATTGAGCACACTTAGCTAGATGCTGCACATGCCTTATTTCTACAGCTCTATGACTACACTGTCTTTTTTTCCTTCAGAGAAGGAAACAGGCTTAGAGAGGATAGGTAGTTTGCTGAAAGTTGCCCAAGAAAGCTGGAATTTGAACCCTCGTAGGCCACACGAGAATACATCTTAAACCCTCATAGGTAATATTGGTGTGGTAGCAGTGACCCTGTCTGTGGAAGTTCAATTTCTCTGAATCTTAGAATTCTATGTCTAAAATGGGATTGATTTTAGGATTAAAAGTAGTTCACATAAAGCACCCTGTACCTGTCCTAAAGCTGCCAATTATTGAAGGCTTACTCATATACCATTTGGCCAAATTCAATGCAATTGGGAAGTAAGAATAATCCAAGGCAATATGTAGTTGATAACACAGTTTAACTTATGTAAGAACAAATGTGGAGAAGGAAGTTCGATGTAGAGTGGAGTAATTGGGAAAGACTAACAGGATATGTGAGTTAAATGTGGACGAAGGATGGGATCTGTATTTCTTACTAAAAGCATAGACGCAGAGGTTAACTAGAATATACATGATACAAAGACAACTTGAGGGTGGTACTTGGAAAGGCATTATAAATAGCTGGAGTTCTGTTGATAGTAGCATGTCATGCATTGGCCAATTATGAAAGACCTTGAAAACTACACAAGATTTTAACCCATGTTTTAGGAAGAGTGAGTGATGTTCTAAAATTAGTCTCCTAATGAGTTGACCTCCCCATCAGGATCCCTCACATCTTACTCCCCTAGCCCCCACCACCCTGTGTGACATAATTCTGGGGTTTTTCCCCCTTTTTTGAGTGATGATAATGGGATTGAGGTGGTTTGTGGTTCTTTGATTTGGGGATTACATTAAATGCTAATTTGGGGAACCAATAGAGGTTTCATAACGTTTCCCCCCATCAAAGCCATTTAAGAAATCTCAATACAATTTACTGTTTCGTAGAGTGAAGGTCACTTTGAACATCAAAGAGCCATCATAAAATAAAGGACAACCCTTACATAGAGTAAATTTGTGAACAACTGGTATCCTCATTTTTTTGCCATTTGTGAAGATCAGTAAGGCTGTCACATTTTTGATGCATGAGTGCTCTGATAAAATGGAAGTAGTTTAAATTTTATGCCTCCTAGCTCCAAACATGCCAAGAATCTACCAAACAAGGAATGTAGAAAGGTTGAAAGGATACCACATTAAAGAACAATTTTATATGTTAATAAGCTAATTTTCCAAGATGAACTTGTTAAAGTAGAAAAGGAAAGGTAACTAGTACTGTGCTTATGTGCTTGTAGCCTGGCATGCTTAGGTCTGTCAATAATAAAAATGCAGTGAATTTTAAAATAAACTGGCTTAGAACATAATCATCTGCAGTACTACAGGATGGCTAGCACACACCCAAGTTGTATTTAGACGTTTCAAAATGGAACACATTGCTTTTAGTCAAGGCTTCAATCCTATTTACAATGTTGAGGTGTTTTTTCCCCCCCAAGGTAATTTTTTAAATCTCTTGCTTTCTTGGAAACGTGCACCCAAGCTTATGCTCTTTTCTGCAGAGGACTGAGTGAGTAAACCACGCTTTATTTTGGTGAATTCTTAGAATGTCTAGCTGGGTCTTCAATGATGGCTCTCTGAGCTTTGAGGACATTTCAGCATGATGCAGAGATGGGCTGCACACGCGGTGGTTAAAAATGAAGCTCATTTTGGAGAGCCGCCTCCCTGTTGCACCTGCCCGAGAAGTTTGGGAAATGCAGGGCTTGGCTTGGAATCCTGGTGTGGTGCAGTGCTGGGGGCGCCAGCAGGTGTGTGGGATGCTGGATGCAGAGCCCGGAGAACCTGCCGGCAGGTGTCTGGCGCCGAAGGTGCAGTTCCTGCCTTGCGGCGCACGGTGGCGCTCCGGTCCCCTCGGCGCTCCTCGCGCTCGCTGAGGCTCCTCCGCCGCCACCTGCAGTCTCAACCAAACTCTGGGTGGCGGGATGTGACGGCCCGGGCGTCCAATCAGCACCCGGGGTTTCGGCCGCTCTAGGGAGCTGGCCAATGGGAGCCGAGCAAGGGCGCGGGGGGCGGGCCCGGCGGCAAGCCCGGCGGAGGCGCGAGACCCCTCCCGCCCCTCCGCCTACTCCAGCCTCCGCCGCCCCGGCTTCCCGAGCGAGCCTGCGGCCGCCGGAGCAGCTCCCGCGGCGGAGCCGGAGCCGAATGGTCAGAGGAGCCCGGCAGCCCCAGCAGCCGCGGAGTCGCCTGGCCCCTAGGTGGGCCGCGCCGGGGGAGGCCGGGCTGCAGCGGGGCGGGAGCGGCCCGGGCAGCGGCGCGGTGCCGCGGAGCATTCGGGGCGCCGAGGCAGGAGGGGCGGGGGGCTCGGGCGCGGGGAGCTCCGGGGGGCGCCTGAGGGCGGAGGGGCGGGCTGGACGGCGGTCGCGTCCTCGAGGTCGGAGGCGAGGGGCGCGTGAGGGACGGGGCGCGGAGGGGTGAGCCTGGGGGCGCGGGCGGGAGGGGCCGGCGCGCGCCCCGCGGAGGGGCCGTGGAATGTGGGGGGCGCGGGGCCTGGAGGGGCGGGGTTCTCGGGGGCTCGGCGCGCTCGCCAAGGGGTGGGCACGGCCGAGGGGAGGTCGGAGGGGCTGGCGGGGGTGACGAGGCAGACAATGAGTAGGTGGAGGTGGGTGGTTTGGGGGAGCTGGGCTGTGACAGATAGTTGCTGAGGATGGAGCGAGGGTTCAGACGGCAGAGCGGGGTTTGGGCTGCTGAGAAGACATTCGGGGAGCAGCGAGTCCCAGGATGGCTTGGTAAATAGGGGGCAGCGCTTCAGGCGTCGGCGAGGTCAGGTGTGGCTTTAGCGAGCCTGTAGTCCTGCAGGGTGCACGCGGGGCTCTTGGCTGGCTCGGTGGGGTCTGGAGATGTGTTCCTGTTGGTTACTTTTAGTTACCATCTTATTTGTTTGGTCTGTAGACTGACGGGCACAGTGGAGAAACCACCTCGAAAACGGAAAAGCAGGTAAGGCAAAAGGCCTGCCTATTTTGCTTCGTGTTTTTCCATTTGCTTGGCTACACCTATGCTGTGCTGCATAATTATATACTGTCAGCGGATGAAGTTTTTTATTTCGCTCCTTTCCTAATGAATGCAATGCATGTAAGATCTTTTTTTTTTTTTTTGAGGACTTCAAAAGTCCTGTACACATTTTTTTTTGTTTGTTTCCAAGATAACATGGGAAAGAGATGTGGGTAATTTTTGAGAATTTACAGTTTTCTTTTACTTTAGTCATAATAATTTCAACTTCTCCACTAGCTCTGTAAAAAAAAAAAAATGTTTATTGAACATGTACTATGTGCCAGGTACTGTGTGCAGATTCTAATTATATATTTTCTTCTGTATTCCTCTAAGTCCGCAAGGAGGTATGTACCATTATCACCGTTTTGCAGAAGAGGGAACTGAGGCATAGAGAGGCCAGATATTTTCCCAAGATCATACATCTAAAAAATGATAGACCCAGCCTTTCAATCCAGGCTGTCTTATTCCACAGCTTACGCCCTGACCTTTATACTATAACGCTGCTAATAAACATGCAGTTGAAAATAGGTTTTCTTATTGCTTTGTCTCTTTTCACTGTAGATAAACTAATAAACATTTGAATCATGGGGAAATAGAAACAGTGGGCTTCTGTAGCCTATAAACAAGTGGATTATTCCTTGAATAATGAAGAAGAGCATATATCTGGCACATAAACATTTTCTAGGGCATTCCATGTGTCAGGTCCTACATAGCAGTTCTGTGTAGTCATTGCAAGATTCCTCTTCACAAGTGTAGGCACTGGCCTAGAGAAAGTTAGCTAGAGTAGTGAGGATGTGACAAGTAGGATTCCTGTCATAATGAATACTTAGTAAGTTATTCATGTTAGAACAGTAGGTAGGTGTGAAATGCTGATGGTGGCAGTGCCAACAGCCCAAGTTCCTTTGTCACTGTTAGGCCTGCACTGTGCATTATGGTAGCCTCATGTGATGGTTGGTCACTGAAAATGTGACTCACATGACTGAGGAACTGAATTTTTAATTTAATTTAATTGTAATTAATTTAAATTTAAAGACTGAAACTTGACTCCTTTTTGGAAAGTGTTTAAGTATGTTTGGAACAGCTTGGGTTTGGGTATGTGAATCTAATTTTTCATCTGTAAATTTTAAGAAATTTAAATAACAGTAAAATATTTCCAGTGAAAATTTCATGGCAAAATGAGATGTGTTCAAAGTATAAAATACATGCCAGATTTGAGGTTAGTACCAAAAAATGTCAAATTTTTCAATACTGATTTTTATACTGATTACATTGTGAAATAATATATTAGATATGTTGGATTAAATTAAAATATTACTAAAGTTTTACTTTTTTTGGCTATTTTTAACATGGCTGTCTGAATATTAAAAAGTACATATATGGCTCGTGTTATATTTCTTTTGGACAGCCCTTATTTAACTCTCACTACCCTGCTACTGGCCCCTCGTAGTAAACTTTTTTTTATTTAGATTGGTTTATTTATGCTTACAAGAACTGGGGTACAGGCCAGAGGTTCAGGGGGTGAGAGGATTCACCAGAGATAGAGTGGGGAGCAGAACATGCAAATTGACAGAAATACACTGCTGAGGGGAGCAGTGGGCAAGACAGGAGAGGTCTGCTGCACCATGTGGATCAGCTCCCTGGCTGGCCGGAATCGAACTCATGCTGCAGTGGCTGTGAATGGCTTCACAGTGCTGGGACTTAACCCCTTGTGCCACCAGGGAGGCCCTCATTTGATGGGGTTCCCTATGTGTTCACGTCTATAATTCACTCACTGCATTATCTAATTTGATCTTGTAATTCTCTTGCTTAAGATCCTTCTGTGGTTCTCCCATTGGTTATTGGACATAATTCAGATGGTTGAACCTATTGAGACTACCTTTATCTCACTCCTTCCTACCTTTCCATCCATAGCTTATTACACTGGGTATGGAAGTTCTCAATAATGGGCCTCTTAAATATCTAGTATTAGGGCCTCCCTGGTGGCGCAAGGGGTTAAGCACCGCACCATGCAGCAATCCGCAGCCTCGGCAGCACAAGTTTGATTCCCGGCGGGCCAGGGAGCAACCCACGTGTTGTGAAACTGCAGCCTCTACAGTGCAGGTTCGATCCCCGCCAGCCGGGGAGATACCCACATGGTAGGGCAGACCTCTCCTGTCTCACCCGCTGCTCCCCTCAGCATTGTACTTTGGTCAATCTGCCTGTTCTGTTCCCCACTCTGTCTCTGGTGAATCCTCTCACCCCCCTGTACCTCTGGCCTATACCCCAGATCTTGTATGCATAAATAAATGAATCTTAAAAAAAGAATAAATGTTTAGAATTAAATGAATTATCTTCCTGGTGAATATTTCACAAGGAGTTAATTGCTGAATGTAGCTCTGCATTCCCTTTGCCATTCCCAGAACTTATATTCTGTTTGCATAGGGGTTTTTGCACATGGTTTCTCTTTCTCTCCAGCATACCTTCTTTTTGCTGCTTGACAGGCAAAAATATTTTAAGATATTTAGAAATTAGCTTAACTATTAACATCCTCAGGGTGGACTTCCCCACCTCACCTCCTTCCTGTGCTCAACCTTATTTGCTCACATGCTAGCTTTTACACACATCTGTGTTTTATGGTTTGGACTAAATTTGAATCCTAGCTCTGTCAAATATAAATTGTGAGATCATATGCAAGTTAAAGAACCTCTCTGAGCCTCAGTTATCTCCTCTGTATGATGAAATAATAATAGTTCAACCCTTCTAGGGTTGTAAAGGGCTTAGTACCCTGCCTGGCACATATGAATTATACAGTAAATTTCAGGTTTGAAAACACATCAAATATCTATAATTTCCCACCTCTTTTCAAATTATATGTGTATGTGTGTGTATTTATATGTGTGTGTGTGTATATAGCCTAAAGGAGTAAAAATAATGATATTAAGGCAAAGAAGAAATGAGAGAAGAATAATAAAATTAAACCAATGGCAAAGTTAGTGTACAGACTATAGAGTATTGCACAGTCATTAAAGGTGGGTTCCATATTTGACTCTGAGTTTCCTAGAACACAGCCAAGAAGAAAACGAAGCTCAGCTTCCAGATTCATGGTGTCTATAAAAGTAAACACATGTTGTTTAAGAGAAGCACAACGTTTTTTGACTCTCGGATCTAAGCAGAATTTCTTTCACTGGTTTTCATAGTGGGGACACTACGTGTGTGTGTGTGTGTGTGTGTATGCATGTATTTACACATATATAATTTTTACACATATATTTTATATATAATATGTATTTTACATATATAATATATATTTACATATATATAATTTTTTTTTGGCATGTGTGGGGAAATCCCAATGATAGATATAGTAGTGAGTGTTTAAAGATGGCTTATTAAAATGATCTCAAGCTAGGTTCAGGTAATGTCAGTGAACATTCTTTAGAGCTCCAAAGTATGTGATTTAGAGCTAGCTCACAGATGGTTTTGCTAGGATCAGAGATAAAGGGAGATGAATAAGCTGCAAGAACACTGCTTATCCCCAGACCTAGAGGAGTCCCAGGCACCTAGAAAATGGTTGACTGGTGTATTGAATGATTCAGTCATTAAGTCATTCTCAATGAATATTACTTTTTGTGACCAGGATTTGGTAAGCCTCAGGCAGCAGTGAGTCTAAGCCTATATTCTCAGTCAAGAATCATGAGGGTGTGTGTTCTCAATGTCTACTTAAGGTCAGATCTTCACCAGGAAAGGATTTTGACTTGAAGGGACAGCCAGCATACATCTCCAAAGAAGTCCTGTGGGCAAGACTAAGACTCAGAAAAGCAGTTTGGGGACTGCTCTAAAAATAGAAAACAAAAATGGCCCTTTAAAACCCTAAAGATAGGTTATAGAGAAAAGGAGTAATGTTTGTTGCCGGAAATTTTTTATAGTTGTTATTCTCAGCTGCTTACTGTGGTCATAGAAATTCTCAATATCAAGTGATGTGACTTCATGGTGAACACTTAAAGATGAATTAACTGCAGAATGCAGCCTTAGGTATTCCTTTGAGTTGGCCTGCTGTGTAGACCTTTTAACTCTTATACTGTATACCCAGTTATATTTTGGAAAACAGTTGCCAAGTTTTAGGGCAGTTGATTTTAAGCCTTTCTTTTTGATAAACATTAGTGTCCTAGTTATCCTTTGAAAATATTACTTGTGCAGACCAGACTATACAACAGTTAAAAAAAAATAAAGATAATTTGAGACAAGCAGGTACTTCATATCCTATTGTTATTCTTCCCATGTGTTTTTATTTCCCAAATTAAAACTTATATTTCCTTATCTTAGTTGATCTTTGTGCCCCTAGCACTGCAGGGGTGCTCAGGAAACTGTAGTGAACCAATAAATGAATTGGTGGTGAGGGGAAATTAGTGTGGGATCGAGCTTTGGTGGTCCAAAATAATGTGATACTATTCAGTGCCCCTGATAAACTGTACTAGAATGGAAGAAATTATAGAATTAGGAAATTGGATCTTGTGTAGTTTTGGAAAATTCTGAATTCTTCAATATGTCTGTTAATAATGTCTGAGTTACGAGTTAGAGAATTCTTTCAGATCCTATTTGCAACAAGATCTGTTTGTTTGGATAGGATTCATGTGATTAAAATTTTACTGGATGCTTTGGGGTTTTTTTTGGTGTGTGTGATATGTTTAAAGTAAAGGAATCTAAGCATTGTGATGGTATTTGTGATTTGTTTGATTTATACTTGAATTCAAAAATATTGAAATGCTTCAGGGTTTTAGGGATGTAGCCATGAGTGAGATATGGCCCCTCTTGGGGAGCAGCACATGTAATTAGCGGGCAAGAGAGAGAGACACACAAAAAGAGTATATAACACACACACGGTAATGACTGTGTGTATATATACTTATGCACACACACACATGCACGTATGTATAAAGGGGTTCTAGTAATTCTGCATGTTGGTAGTGAGGGCAATTTCTGTAGACATCATCTAGTTCCCGGGGGTTAGGTTATTTTTGGTGGTTGTGTGACTGTTGTAATGGCCGACAGAGCAGCATGGATATAGACTGCCTGATGATGGGGTGTTAGTAAGCTGAATTCAGGAGCTGAACCTGGGCAGTGTCAGGTCTGGGAAGAAAGGTGTTTTTAAAAACCTGGGCAATGGTGTCAGTGTTTAGAGATTAAGTAGTGTTATTCAGCTGGGGGAGATTTTTCCCTCCAGGGGGACATTTGACAATGTCTAGAGAAGTTTTTTGGTTGTTATAACTAGGGGTGTCTAGGGGGTAGAGGCCAGGAATGCTGCCAGATTCCCTGTATTACACAGCATAGCCTCCTACATCTAAGAATTACTTATTTTAGATTGTTCGTGATGCTGAGGTTGAGAAATCCTGGTCTTTGAATCCCAGCTCTTCCAAATGACTTTGGTGCTTGGGCAAAGTGTTTAACCTCTGAACCTGTTTGCTTTTTTGCAAGATGCAGGTTGCAATGTTACCTACCTTAGACACCTAGGATTGCTACTCCCTAATAGCGTATAAACTGTGAGTGCAGGTTTTGGTCTGTCTTCTTTACTGTTCTAGTCCCAGCACCTGCAACATGCCTCACATAGCATAGGTACTTTAGCAGTAACTCTGCTGGAGAATTCGGTTCAATGGCTTATTAAGAGGATCCAATGAATTAATAATTACCTGTTTTACCTTGATTCAGTAAACCACTGTGACTATGGTTTGTTTAAATACTTTTATTTTAAAAATCAGCTTTATTGTGGTATTATTTGCATATAATAAAATTCACTCATTTTAAGTATACAATTTTAAAATTTTTTTACAAATATATGTTGTTGTGTCACCTCCCACTTCAGTTTTCACACAGAACATCGTGGCTGCTATGCTCCCCACCCCCAAATTCGCACCTTGTAATCATGGGTCTGACAAAATACTGATCTTTTTCCTCAAATCATGGTCATTTTGTTTTTTCTATAACTTCATATAAGTGAATCCTTCAGTATTTAGTCTTTTGTACACTTGGCATAATTCTTTGTCGTTTTATCCATGTTACTGTTCGTGACTGTAGTTAATTTCTTTTTATTGCTGAGGAGGTATTTATTCCATTGTATGATTTTTCTACAACTTGTTTACACTAGTTGATGGACATTTGGCTTGTTCCTAGTTTGGAGCTAGGATGACTACAACTGTTATGAGCATCTGAGTGAAGTCTTTGTGCAGACATGTGTTTTCATTTCTCTTGAGTAAATGCCTACGAATGGATTTGCTGGGTCTTATGGTAAGTGTATGTTTAACTTTTTAAGATATTGCCAAAGTGTTTTCCACAGTGGCTGTACCATTTTTACATTCCCACCAGCAATGTATGGGATTTCATTTGCTCCATATCCTTGCCAGTAGTTGGTTATTGTCATTCTTTTTCTGTAGTTACATACCATAAACTGTACATAGAGTATACAGTTTTATGTGTTTTGATGCGTATGTCCACCCTTGAAACCATCCCCACGGTCTGTATTCAGAGCCTGTAGAGAGATCTAGGAGCTGTACCATCCACATGGTTGTAGTTTTAATTTTTCTTACTTTAATGACTAATGTTGATGTTGGGCCTCCTGTATTTGTTTCCAGTGATATGACAACTTTGGTGAATTTCTGTTCATGTGTTTTGTCAAATTTTTTATCCATTGTTTGTCCTCAGAGTAGTCCTCAGAGTTCTTTATGTAGTCTGGAAACAAATTATCTTTTTTTATTATATATATTTTTAAAGATATATTTATTTATTTATATAAGCACTGGGTATAATCAGAAGCACGGGAGGGTGAGAGAATTCACCAGAGCCAGAGCGGGGAACAGAGCAGGCAGACTGACAAAGTACACTGCTGAGGGGAGTGTGGGCACGGCAGAAGATGTCTGTGCGCCATGTGGGACCCTCGCCTGCTGCTGGGATCGAACCGGGGCTGCAGAGGCTGCGGGCAGCTTCGCAGCCCAGTGCTAAACCGTTGCTCCGCCGGGGAGGCCCTTATCTTTTTTTTTTTTTTAAGATTTATTTATGCATGCAAGAACTGGGATACAGGCCAGAGGTGTAGGAGGTGAGAGGATCCACTAGAGACAGAGTGGGAAGCAGGACAGGTAGATTGACTGACATACACTGCTGAGGGGAGCAGCGGGTGCGCCAGGAGAGGTCTGCTGCCCCATGTGGGTAGCTCCCTGGCCAGGGATCGAACCTGTGCTGCAGTGGCTGCTGATAGCTTCATAGGTTGTGTCTTAACCCCTTGTGCCACCGGGGAGGCCCTATCTTTTTTTTTTTTAAATGAGGTAACATTGCTTTACAGCAATGTTTATGTTTTGGGACTACATGTTCACACATCTCCAAATGTGTGTTACCACACCATGCCCAGCACCAACATACAAATAATCCTCCATCACAGTCCATTAGGTCCCCTCCATCTTTTGCTTCCACCTACCCCTCCCCTTCTGGTAACCTCAGTTCCATAGTCAGAATCTAAGGATTTGACTTGGTTTAATTTTGTCTGTTCGTTTGCTTGGTTTTTTATATTCCACATATGAGTAGAATATAAGGTATTTTTCTTTCTCTTTCTGACTTATTTCACTTGGCACAGTCACCTTCATTTCCACCTGAGTTGTCACAAATGACAAGACTTCGTCTCTTTATTTTATTTTATTTTTTTAAAGATTTTATATTTATTATTTTTATACAAGAACTGGGGTACAGGCCAGATGTGTGGGTCAGTGAGAGGATTCACCAGAGACAGAGCGGGGAACAGAACAGGCAGACCGACCAAAATACACTGCTAGGGGGAGCAGCGGGTGAGACAGGAGAGGTCTGCCCTACCATGTGGGTATCTCCGCGGCTGGCGGGGATCGAACCTGCACTGCAGAGGCTGCAGACAGTTTCAAAACACTGCGCTCAACCACCTGTGCCACCAGGGAGGCCCTCGTCTCTCTTTATAGCTGTGTAGTATTCCATATTGTGTTTATACCACATCTTCTTTAGCCACTCATCTGTTGACATTGATGGGTGCTTAGGTGGTAGAAACAAATTCAAGTTTGGAGGCATAAGATTATATTAGGGGAGGGCCTCCCCGGTGGCGCAGTGGTTGAGCGCTGGGTTGTGAAGCTGCCCGCAGCCTCTGCAGCGCCGGTTTGAGCGCCGGTTTGATCCCCGGCTGCTCCCCAGCCACCAGAGGAGGGTCCCGCATGGCGCGCAGACCTCTCCTGCTGCCTGCTGCTCCCCTCAGCAGTGTACTTCGGTCCTTCTGCCTGCTCTGCTCCCCGCTCTGGCTCTGGTGAATTCTCTCACCCTCCCGCGCTTCTATCTGTACCCAGTGCTTGCATAAATAAATAATAAATAAATAAATAATAAATAAATGAATGGATAAATAAATAAATCTTTAAGAAGATTATATTAGGGGAAAGGTAAGCTTATTTTGGCTATGTGGAGTGTAAAATGCTTCAGTGAGCCATCTCTAACCAGGTGGGTGAAGACACAGGATCTGGAGCTGAGAAGAGATAAGGCTTGAAGTCATCAGTGATTCAAGTCTTGAAAATGTATGAATTAGCCTAGCTAGGCCATGTTGAGTAAAAGGTGATGAAGACAATGGAATGTGACAGTAATGTGGAGCGGGTGTAGACCAAACTGCTTCCAGTCCTTAGTATATTCTTTCTTTGCAGTATTTTCTATCCATTGCAGCCTCTCTGTAGGTAGTCAGCAAGCAAGTAGTACTTACCTCTAGGAGATAGATCTGGTAGATCTCTGTCGGTGTTCTTCAGTGAGAAACTGAGATTCTGGAAGTAGTTATATGGAAAACTAGGGAAATGTTTTTCAGTCTATACTGAAACACAGGAATATCCTCTAACTTAGAGTTTCTTTGTGATAGTGTTGTTTTTTGTCTCGACAACATCCCTATAGAAGTGCTGGGGGTTTGGTAAAGCTGTTTCTTACAGTAGGTGTCAGTGAAAGCCTAGGGCAGAAAGCCAAAACACAGCTCTGTGAAAAGAGATTCTGCAGGGCCCCAAGATAGCGTGGTCAAGTAGTCAGCAGTTTCATGGTAATATTTTATTCAAAAGTAGACCTTAGAATAACTCAAGCAGTGATGTTGAAAGGTATTCAAAAAGAGCCAAAGGTTCCCTGGGACTAATTCAACATTCCCTGAAGGGTAGGATGCCAGAAGAAGGCTAAGTCGGCTAGCTTCCAGCACCCCATTTCTTTTACGTACATACTTCTGTGTATGTGCACTTATATATATATATATTTATTTTAATATATATAAATATATAAATATATATATAAATATATAAATATATATATATTTATTTTATATATATAAAATATATATATTTTAAGATTTATTTATTTGTTCATACAAGCACTGGATACAGTCAGAAGCATGGGAGGGTGAGAGAATTCACCAGAGCCAGAGCGGGGAACAGAAGAGGCAGACTGATGAAACACATTGCTGAGGGGAGCAGCGGGCGTGGCAGGAGAGGTCTGAGTGCCATGTGGGACCCTCGCCAGTGACTGGGGATTGAACCAGCGCTGCAGAGGCTGTGGGCAGCTTCACAACCCAGCGCTCCACCAGGGGAGGCCCTGTGCATTTATATTTTTAATAAGGAAAATTTCAGATACAAATTTAAAATACTATAATTGTCATCTAGCGTCAACAATTATCAACTCCTTCCTGTTTCATCCATAATCTTCCTGATCCACATGAAGCATAGTACATGTATATTATTCATTGAATTACTTCATATGTGTTTTTGAAAGATAAGGATAACACCATAATACTATTAACAGTTACTTAAAAATTAGCAATATTCCCTTAACGTTATTAAGCATCTCATCAGTGCTCAGGTTTCTGTAGTTGGCTAATGATTTAAAAAATAGTTGTTTATTCAAGTCAGGATTCAGATAAGATTGGTAACTTGTAATTTGTTGATTAGATCTTAAGGTTTTTTAGTCCATAGTTTTCCTACTCTGTCTCTTTTTCCCCACGCTGTTTATTTGTTGATAAAAACACATTTGTTATTAAGAGTTTGCCACAATCTGAATATTTAATTTTCTAAAAAGTTGAGGTATAACTTATTTTTTAAAATATTTATTTATTTATGTATACAAGAGCTGGTGTGTAGGCCAGAGGTGTGGGGGGTGGTGAGAGGATTCACCAGAGACAGAGTGGGGAGCAGAAAAGGCAGATATACTGAAATATACTGCTGAGGGGAGCAGCAGGGAAACAGGAGAGGTCTGCTGTGCCGTGTGGATCAGCTTCCTGGCGAGGATCGAGCTGGTGCTGCAGTGGCTGCTGACAGCTTCATAATGTTGAGCCTTAACCCCTGGTGCCACCAGGGAGGGTCCCTGAGGTGTAACTTATATACAGTAAAATGTACTTGTTTTAGTGTGATGCCATTCTGTGAAATTTTGACAAGTGCGTACACTTGGGTAACTCCCACTGCAGTCAACAGAGAACAGTCCACCACTCTCTAGAACCCTCTTCCGTCTCCATTGACTGATGGCAGCTGTGAGCTACTTTTCCTGTCTGAATTTTGCTGACTCCCCAACCCCATCATATCACTTAGCATGTTTCTCTGTTCCCTGAGAGTTTTATAAGTTGGTAGTTAGATCTGGTTTTGCAAGCTTGATGACATTCAAGTTTAACTTTTTTTTTAAAGAACATTTCATAGGAGCACTGTGTACATCCATCACAGCTTCTGGTTTTTTGATGTTAGGAACCCATGGTATTCAGTGTTTATATTTGTATTTTCTTTGTGGGTTATAGAAGATGATATTCTTATTCTTTCATTTCTAAACAGAAGGGTCCCTTTGTTGACTTAATTTTTAAATTTTTTATTTTGGAAATTAACATACAGTGAAATTAATTTTTGTGTGTACAGCTGCATGAAATTGAACACCTGCATAGTCCTGAGTTTTGAAAGTGCAGAACATTTCCACTACCCCCCAGCAGCCACCAGGGCTGTCCCTGCCAGTTACATCCTTCTGCACTCTGGTCTGTTCCCCTTCCCTTCATCAATTTTTGATTTTCCTTAGGTACAGTTTGTAAAAGGAAAAGCGGGATAAGTGCTTGTTCTCTCCTCTCCTTTGTTTACCACATTTTAGTATGAGTTGGTTCACTAGCATGGGCCAAAGGAGACTTTGATTCTTTGTTGTTTTATTAATAATTCCATTATCAGCCTGTGGATTAAAGCATGTTCAGTGGATTTCAATCCATTATGATTATTTTTCAAATGGATGCTCACATTGACCGTGCTTTGACCAGTGGGAACCCTTTTAAAATTAGCTTCTGGGTCCTTCTGACTCTAGTGCATTTTGGTAGCTTCCTTGCTTCCTGGTTGGACAAGGTATTCCAGGCCCATCTTGTATGTTTTCTGCTCAGACCTAGAATTAGCCATTCTCCAAGGAGAACTATTTCTTGTGGCATCATTCTGCTTCTATCTTTTTTATATCCTGAGCTTCTATTTGGAAAAAAAGGATTGTATAACCTAAAAGTAGTTTTGAAAGCTGCAAAAAATGAATTTTATACTCTGTTCTTCAGTAATCATTGGATAGGAATAATATTAAAAATTTAGGTTTTTGATAAAAGCTGAGTAGCACACACTTGAGAGTTATATTTTATGTTAAGCTTTTGAAATACAGGTAATCTATGGTAGAATAGATTTTCTTCTTTTTTATGGAAATTTTGGATCCCTAACTTAAGTGGATGGCTTTCTCATAAGGCCATGATTTTTCTGGGAGTAGGGCTGAGGGGTGGAGGTGGGGGTGGGAGGACCCATGCAGGTATACATGTAACTAATTGCTTAACATACATTGTATATATTAGGAGAGTGTAGGCTGGAAAAAAATACTGTTATTTTTTATGTAATGATGAGAAAAATCTTATTATTTTGATGGGGCAACTTGTTTGGAAATTTTTTGGAAACAACCAAGATTCATGAGTAATAAAAATATTAGTAAATTATGAACTACATGCTAACTACGGCTCTTAACATCACAAGATAAAGTAACAAAGAAATACTACATTTCCAGGGAGCTACCTACATAGTGCAGCAGACCTCGCCTCTGTTCACCCACTGTTCCCCTCTGCAGTGTATTTCAGTCAGTCCACCTGTTGTGCTTCCCACTCTGTCTCTGGTGAATCCTCTCACCCTGCATATCTGGCCTACACCCCAGTTCTTCTAAGCAAAAAGAAAAAAAAATCTGAGAGCCGGGGAAGGGTAGCAGCAGTCCGTGTCGCTATGACTGAGCAGCACAGTGTCTAAGAGGATGTGGGTCCTTGTCGCATGCCTTTAATAGTTGTAATCAGGGGGCTCCCTGGTGGCGCAGTGGGTTAAGACTCAACCTAAGAAGCTGTCTGCAGCCTCTGCAGCACTAGTTCGATCCCCCTCCAGGGAGCAACCCACATGGCGCAGCAGACCTCTACTGTCTCACCTGCTGCTCCCCTCAGCAGTGTATTTCAGTCGATCTGCCTGTTCTGCCCCCCTCTTTGTCTTTGGTGAATCCTCTCACCCCACTGCATCTCTGGCCTGTACCCCAGCTCTTGTATGCGTAAATAAATGAATCTTTAAAAAAAATAGTTGTAACCAACTTCAGGCACAAGAACCAGCCTGCGCTGGGGATTCTGGTGAGAGGTTTCTGCATTCACAGGTACTTCACACACGTTTGTTTCCCTCTGCAGACTTTTCATTTATCTAGGGGAGGGGAGTTTTAGGTTCCCTCTCTCATGGTTCCCCAGTGAACTCCCCCCTTCCAGGTAAGTCACCCTCTTTTTTTTTTTCTTGTTTCTGCTTTCTTCCCCTGAAAGGCAGCATCTTCCCACCTTTTCCTCAACATAATCTCAAGGAGTTCACGCTTTCAGAAAACAAGCACAGGCCTCCCATGAGGCAGAGACTGTACTGTCTTCTTGGGGCTCGGGGCACACAGTGAGAACAAAGCAGCCATTGCTGACTAAATAATTTATTCAGCTACTCCCCCCCACCCCAATATTTTTTTTAGTCCTAGTGGTGGTTTTAAAAATCTTTCCATACAGGGCCTCCCCTGGTGGTGCAATGGTTGAGCGCTGGGCTGTGAGGCTGCCCACAGCCTCTGTAGCGCCGGTTCGTTCCCCGGCTGCCTGCGAGGGTCCCACAAAAAAAAAAAAAAATCTGTCCATACATTCTTTGATTCTCTTTTCTTTAAAAAATGGAGTTTAATTCTCCTGCCCTTGAGTTTAGGCAGGATTTAGCGATTTTTTTCCCCCAATAAGTTTTTATTAAGGTTATATTGGTTATGACATTATATAGGTTTTATGTAACTCTCTGTGAACAGTCTATCAGGATCACCCCCGGGTACGTAGCTTCCATCCATCACTGTGCCTCAGTCCCTTTGCCCTTTTCACCCCACTTGTTAAGCCCTTTCCCTGTGGTAACTACCAACTTGTTTTCTGTAGCTGAGAATTTGTTTTTGTTGTTTTGTTAGTTTGCATTGTTTCTTTATATTCACAGGTGACTGGAATCATTGGCATTTGTCTTTTTCTCTTGGGCTTATTTCACTTAGCTTAATACCATGTTGTCATAAATGCCAAGATTTCATCTCTTGTAGTGGAGTAGTCTTCCATTGTGTGTATGTGCATATGCCATCTCTGCTTTGTCCATTCTTCCATAATTGGACACTCAAGTTGTTTCCATATCTTGGCTACTGCAAATAAAAGCCTCTGGTGTATGCCAGAGGCTGGGGGAGAGGCGAATGGGGAGTTGTTTAATGGGTATAGAGTTTCAGTTTTACAAGATTATAACGGCAGCAGGGGATGGAGCAGGTTCTCTATGATTCGAGCAGACGGGGTAAAGGAGAAGTCCTGGAGCCCTCAGTGGCTTTTGCAGGCTTTTATTGGGATTTTACTGGGTACACAGCAGGCAGGGGGACCAGGGGGCAGGGGGACTGGCAGGCCTCCCAAGCCCCCAGCAAGTCTTCACTCTGTCTAGGCTCTCTGGCGTTCTCTGGTGGTCTCTGCTTCTCTGCTTTTCTTCTCTGCTCGTCTCATGATTCTGCTGGCGTCCCCGTGATGCTGCCCTTATACGCTCAGTCTCTCAGCCCAGGTGTACCCACTTGCGCATGCCCACACCCCACTCCAGGGGCCCGCCATCAGGCGTACATTCAGGACCCCAAGGATCCATCATCAATTCTAACAGCGGGAGGTCAGAAAAGCCTGACACTTTTTCACTTACCCTACGAAGATGAAGGAGGCATGGGGATGGATGGTAGAGGTGGTTACACACTAATGTGAATGTATTTCATGTCACTGAACTGTACACTTAAGAGGGAACTTCTCCTTCTCGACTGCTTGACTTGGGGCATTGGTCTTTTCCTGCCTTTGAACTTGAGCTGAAATGTGCTCTTTTTGGGACTTGAGCCTGTTGGTTCTCTCTCAGGTTGGAACTTACACCACCAGGCCTTTTAGACTTGGACTGGAACTATAACATGGGTTCTCTGAGGGTTTAGCTTGTTGGCTGCAGATCTTGGAACTTATCAGTCTCCATAGTTGTGTGAGCCAATTACTTGTAATCTGTCACTTTGTCTGTGTCTAGCTTAGTTACACACACACACACACACACACACACACACACACACACGTTCTGTTTCTCTGGAGAGCCCCAACCCATTCATAAAGAGTTGTAGCTTCTGCATCTCTAGCTTGGGTTCCCTTCTTGGATTCAGTCTGCCAGGGAACAGTCACCTTCACCTCAAGCTGAGCAAAAGTAGAGGTGTTCACATTTTCATAAATTTGGCAACTGTTTTGGAAACATTTCTCTGAAATTCCAGGCACTGTTCTCTGTAGTCTTGTTTTGCATTTGGCTTGCTTTCTCCTAAACTCTCTCCATGTACTCCTTGGGCCTTGAGAGTGTATGTGCCTGTTTGGTAGAGTGTGGGAGGACTTTGGGTGGGAAGCTTATGAGAAAGGTACTCACTCATGGTTTCCCAAAAGCTGCAAAGCGGCAGACTTTGTAACTGTGTGATTCTGGATGGGATTTCCAAAAGGTGGACTTACCAGATGACAGACTTAGAGAACTGCTCAAAACAAAGAATTTAGATTTAGAATGGTTGCCATCATTAACCTGTCTTTGTAACAACAGATAAGCAGATCAATCTATTGGGGTAACTTCTGGCTGAGGATAATAAAATTGTCAACAAGTAAGAGAATTCTTCATTTTTTTTTTATAAAATAGGAATATGTATCTATATTTTCCCAAGCCAGTTTTAAATCATTAAGGTAGAAGTTGAAAAGAAAGAGGATGCTTTTGATAATTCATAAGGAATTGTAGAATCCGTGCTGGAGATCAGTCTCAGTTCACCCACAGCACAGTAGGAAAAATCCTACTGTAATATACCTGAAAAGGAACTTCTTAAAAATTCCTCAACCTCAGTCTTGTCAAATATGGTTACTCACATGTTTACCAATAACTGACATGTATTCAGTGTTTCCTAAGAATGTTATATAAATTGAATGTCTTATGTACATTAATGTTGTCTAGAAATGCTCTTATGACAGACTAGAAATAGCACTTAGTAGAGATATTAGTGAAATTGTAGCTCTAGTGTCATTATTGAATTTTCTCAGTAACCATGTAATAATTGTCATATAAATGTGCACAGAATTGTTGCCCTTGAATAAATGCTCTTATACTTGAAAATGTTTGAAACTACTGGCTTCAGTATCTCTGATGAGAAAAAGGGATAATGGCTAAAGGATGGGGTCGTTGTAGAAAAATATGTTTAAAGAGCATATGGGGCTGTATGCTGGCGAAATCTCCAGAGCTTTGACTGGTTCCTAGTCACTCCTTTCTTTTTTTCCCCTATGTGCCCCGGGGATTTGATTCATCTTTTTTTCCCAACATCTGTTATGTAATCTGTTGTTCTCTCTGCCCATAAAGCCTTCTTTGAAATAAGATGCAGGTGCCTCAGCTTTTCCCTTACCTTGTTAACTCTGAAAGTGTTCAATGCTTTTTTTTATTTTTAAGGGTTTTTACGTAAATTCTAGTAACAACAGAGAATGAAATGAATGAGTAAAAATTTCTGTACTTTAGAATTAGCTTTACTAAAAGTAAGAGGTTTCCCTAACCTTCATTATGTTAAGTTGGAAAAGCTCAGTTTTTTATGCAGTTGCTGCTGGAATAAGGATGTCAAAAGTTTCTTCTAACTTGAATGTTTAATCTTTAGTGAGAGATTACCCACTTTCTGTATTTTATCACTATTCTGGGAAGCACCTAATCATCCTTTCTTCTTTTGTTCCTGAAGAGCATGACTTTAGACCACTGAATTTCTTCTTTACTGGGGAAGAGAAGCTCCAGACAATTGTTTTCCATCTTTTTAATCCCTTGCTTTTTTGCATGGCAAGTGTCCTTAATAAAAACGAGTAAACCTTATTAACAGAAAGTCACTTTCAGTCTATATTTTGATACAGAACCATTCCATTGGTGTGATAGGTTGTATTTCCCAAAGATGTCTGCAATAGAGTCTTTCATTCCACAAGTTCTACTAACAAATGTGACCTTGACAGTATTCCCATCTGGTCGGGAGGGCTGTATCCCCTCTATGACTGCCTCCACCAATAGAGAGTGACTCACAGTACTATATGACTTCTGAGGATAGGTCATAGGAATGCCACGTACTTCCACCTTCCTCTCTTGGGATACTCACTCTTGGAACCTAACGACGAGGCTGTGCTGTCAGAAGCTCAAGAGAGAGACCTTGTAAGAGAGAAACTGAAGCTCCTGGCCTTTCGCCCCAGCTGGGCTCCAGCTGACATCCAGCACCAGCCTGCCAGCCATGTGAGTCGTCCTAAAAGTGGATCCTAATCCTCCAGATCCCCATCATGCCGCCCCAGCCGTGTGTCCCTGGAGAGCAGAAAAGAGCTGTCCCTGTTCTTCCTACTCAAATTGCAGATTCAGGAGACGGTAAAACATTGTTTTTAAGTCACTGAATTATACAGCAGAAGAGAACTGAGTTAATTGGCATTTTGCTTTGCCGGAGTTTAGAGTGGAGATCATACTTTACATGAAATTGCCTCAGCTTTAAGAATAAGATGCATGCGTATCTTCAGGGGCACTGCTAGTTTAGTAATAGAAGAAAAATAGATTCTGGGTCCTCTTTCCCTTGTAGATGTTTTATTTCTTTGGCTTTCATTTTACATATTTATTATTTTTTTTAATTAGAGAGTAGTATAAAACAAAGTGAAAATCAGGCAATAAGATCCTTGTCCAGATAAAAGCATTCTCTTATATTTCTAACTGAGAAGACTGTGTGCAGGTTAATAGTGAGTGGTGATTTTGAAATGATTCAGGCCAGGTGTTTGACCTTGGAAAATGACCTCTTTGTAACTCAGTCTCTTCATCTATAAAGTGGTTTCTACTTCATAGGGTCCTTGTGAAACTTCAGTGATATACAGTGTCTAGATAGCGCCTGTCACCAAATGTTGGCTGTTTATTAGTACTGCTAATCACTACTACTATTATTGGCATTATTATTTTTAGACTAGGGAGGGGAAGGATACCAGCAGTAAGGTTGCAGTCAGAAATGATGGGAGTTAGGGACAGAGGCAGATTGGGAAGTCTGAAGGGACTAAGAAATTAATAAGCTTGCTTTAGATTTTTCAAAGCTCGCCAGTTCATTTAAGAGGTGAACAGAATGACCTCTTTGGGAAAAGAGATAGAGAAATGTCAAAAACAGGGTAGGGGTGGGCTGGGACTGGATTTTGGACTTTTACTGATCGATCAGTCAGTGATGTCTCAAATACATTACCTTTCTTACTAGTTCATTTTTTAATAAGCCTCTTAAAATTGTTGATGAACACATGCAATAAAATATATTACCAGTTGCACTCACTATGTGTTTCTTTAATCAGTTCTTAATTGTTTAAGTGTGTAGATTGATTACAGAGTAGAATAAATGAACTATATGAAGGAGGGGACCAAGGGAAGCTAACTTAATTCCCAGGGTGCTGTGCTTATCACCAGATAAAATTTGTATTTACTACTTCATTAGAAGACAGATGTCTTAGTGCCATTTACAATAGAGAAACTGAGGCTCAGGGCAGTAAAGTGACTTACCCAAAGTAATAACTAGGAAGTGGAAAACAAACAAACAGTTTTTGTCTGCCATCCTGCAATGTTTACTATTACAGACTAAAATAATGACACTGGAATTAAAAACAAAACAACTCTGGTCTATGGGGGTTTTCCTATGGGGGTTTATTAAAGTCCCACTAGGAGAATGAAGACAGTCCTTGATGTGGATGTCTTTGGTTTTCAGTGTGTCAAACTTCCTCACGCTTCCAAAGCCATTATTTTCTATTTTTTTAAAAAATTAATTTCTGCATTTGAGATAGTGTAGTTTTTTTTTTTTTTTTTGAGATAGTGTAGTTTTATCAGACATTTTTCTCTTATGGCTCAGGTAATTAGGTAAGAATAGTTGTTCGAGGTAACCTAGTACATTTTACTTTTAAGTGTCAAAGAAAATAGAAACAGTTGAAAAGAATTTTGTTTCTAGACAGTTCATGCTGTTACAGGTCTCTTAGATATAATGTTTAAAGGCAGAAATGTAAGCGATGTTACTTAATTTTGCAGCATAGCAGACAAACCTGATGTAGGAGGTTACATGATGTCAAGTAATTTGAAATGTTACTGAGTGATAAATACCTCCAGGACAGGAATGTGGCGTTTGATTGAACCAGCATAGTATTTGTGAAGGTATCGGATTTTTCTTCCTTTTCTTATATTTCAGTTCCTTTATCCTTTGAAGCATGTGAAATAAATTGTTCTATTTGCAAATTGACACAAGATACAGAATAAGGAAAATGGCAAAGGAGCGTTCAGTCATTCGTTTTCATAAATTATTTAAAATTTTTTTGTTCATTTTATAGAAAATGCTAGCTTAGAAAATGGGGTAACTAAGAGAGAGTTCATGAGCAATTTATTCAACAGAGAGTATTTACTCAACAAATATTCAACAGATAAGCTAAAAAACCTTTTTTTTTTTTTTAACATTCTGAGGACTTTAGATGGATAGTGGACATTCTCACGAATACTGAAAGCAGAGAATGGTTTTCTTTTAATATATTGTTGATGATTTCATCTCAGATTTTTGCAGGTTCTTATAAACTGGTAAAAAGTCTGAGTTTTTAACTGTAGTACAGTTGAAATTTAAACAGAAATTTTAAACATCTCAAGTTAAATTTAGTTTTTTATGTTTTACTCTGTCCAATACTTTTGATATGCCTTTCTCTGCTCTATTTTTCTTTTTTAAATAAAAAATGCATATGTATACATTTTCCTTCCTTCATTCTGGGTTTTGCTGTATCTCCTTTGCCAGAATATAAGCTCTGAGGTCAAGGATATTTCTTTGTTCATGAAGGACAGATGGTATCTGAAATATTATAGGTATTCAAGAAATGCTTTGTTGGGTCTCCCTGGTGGCACAGAGTAAAGTCTCAGTGCCGTTAAGCTATTGCCAGCCGTTGCACTGAGGCATGAGTTTGATCCTACACCCCAGTTCTTGTATGCATAAATAAATGAAATAAATCTTTTTTTAAAATGCTTTGTTGGAATAATATTATTAATTAACTTATTTTTGTATAGAAGAACTGGAGTGTAGGCCAGAGGTATGGGGTAGGGGGTGAGAGGATTCACCTGAGACAGAGCAAGAAGCAGAATAGGTGGATTGACTGAAATACCTGCTAAGGGGAGCAGCGGGTGAGACAGGAGAAGTCTGCTGTGCCATATGTGGGTTAGCTCCCTGCCTGGAATCGAACTCAGGCAGTAGTGGGTATAGCACTGATAAGTCAGTGATAGTGCTGAGACTTAACTCCTAGGCCACCATGGAGGCCCAAGAATATTACTTATTTTTAATTATTTGAGATGAAATCTTACATATATACAAAAAAGTATATGTATGCATTACCTATATATACATAACTTACTATGTATACTTTAAAGAAAAATAAAATAAGCATCTTTGTTCCCACTGGCCAACTTGTGAAATAGTATGTTATTAGTACTTTGAAAGTTCCTTATATGCCTCTCTCCTATAGGACTCAATTTCTTCCTTCCCCTATCAAAGGAAAACACTATTTTTCTTTTAAAGATTTATTTACTTAAGCATACAAGAACTGGGGTGTAAGCAGAGGTATGGGGAGGTTGGGGGGTGATTGGATCCACCAGAGAGAATGGTGAACAGAACAGGACGACTGAGTGAAAATACACTGCTGAGGTGGGGAGCAGCAGGTGAGTCAGGAGAGGTCTGCTGCACCATGTGGGTAGCTCCCTGGCCGACTGGGGAATCAAATTTGTGCTGTAGTGCCTGGCCATAGCTTGATAGTGCTGTCTTTAACCCCTGCGCCACCAGGGAGGCCCCGGAAAACCCTTGTTTTGAAATTGATTTTGTTCCCTTGCATCTTTTTCATTCTTTCACTGCATAGGAATATAACTGTAAACATATTGGTTAGCTTTATTTTTTTATTTTTTTTTTTAAGATTTATTTATTTATACAAGAACCTTGGTACAGGCCAGAGGTGTGGGAGGGTGAGAGGATTCACCAGAGACAGAGCGGGGAACGGAACAGGCAGACTGATGAAATACACTGCTGAGGGGAGCAGCGGGTGAGACAGGAGAGGTCTGCCGTGCCATGTGGGACCCTCGCTGGCCGACCGGGAATGAACCGGCGCTGCAGAGGCTGCAGACAGCCTCACAGTGCTGCGCTCAACCGCCTGCGCCACCAGGGGAGGCCCATATTGGTTAGCTTTAGATGTTAATCTTTACATATATGTGAAAACATACAGTATGTAGCCTTCAGTTTGCTTTTAACACTAGGAGTTTAAGATTTGTCATGGGCACAGATTTGATCCTTTTCCACTGTTACATTGTAGCCAATTATGTGACTATGTCAGTTTATTCATTCTTAGGTCTATGGGTAATCGAATTGTTTCTGTCACAAACAATGTAACCACAAACCTTTATGAAGTATCTCCTGCTGTACATGTTTAGAGTATAAATCTAAAGACTTTTTGGGTCAAACAAGATGGGCATTGTCACCTAAATATTGACAATTGTTTTCTGAAGTGGTTGCACCAATTTTTGATCCCATCAGCTACTTTTGTGACTTATAGTATCTTTACCGCCTTGCCAGCATTTGGTATTTTAGCATTTTAGCCATTGTGGTTGGTATATCAATACTTTGTGGCTTTTTGTGCTTAAATAACCACGATTAAGTACTCCATAACTTCTTTAGCCTCAGAATCATGTTAGACGCCAGCATCTCATTTCTGGTAACACATGATTTTTACATGGTATTTGCTTTCTATGACAGAAACTACTGAAAAACAAGCTTTACAACCATGGGTCATTATTGAAAGGAACGTACGTGGTCCAGTGTTAAAACTGATCTACCTAGGGCCTCCCCTGGTGGCGTAAGCAGTTGAGCGCAGCTCTGTGAAGCTGTTTGCAGCCTCTGCAGTGCCGTTTCTATCCCCACCGGCTGGCGAGGGTCCCACATGGTACAGCAGACCTCTCCTGTGGTGCCGGCTGCTTTCCTCAGCAGCGTATTTCGTCAGTCTGCCTGTTTTGTTTCCTGCTCTGTCTTTGGTGAATCCTCTCACTCTCCTACGCATCTGGCCTGTACCTCGCTTCTTGAATAAACAAACAAACAAATAAATAAATAAACTGATCTACCTAGATTTTGTAGTTTGTGTAGCAGCCAACAGATGTCACTGTGTTTCCCTTGAACCTTTGAAAGGTCCTGCAGCATCCTTGTGAACTTGCTGTGGTGGTTTGAGGTGCCTAGGCACACAGTTTGGGAACTACAGTTGGAATGTTAATCATGGTTACCTCTAGATAGTATAATTTTTATTGATTTCTCTATGCTTTCCGGATTCTCCACGTTTCTTTCATAATGAACAAATAACACCCATGAGAGATCAGAGAAAAAATGATACACTATTAAAAAATAATTTATTAACTGAAGTCTAGCAGGTCCTCAAATAACATCGGTTTTTTTGAACATTGTTTTATTATAAAGCTGATGAGAAAAAACAAATTCCAGGCAATACTGAATGAACTGTTGTTATCCTAACACCTGTTTTCCTTATGCATCACTGTATGTCAAGCTCAGTTCCAAGAACCTAGCAATGACATTAAGTGAGGACTTACTGAACTTTATTTAACTTTAATCTTTGCCTAACTTTTTTTTCCTGTTCTGCTCATGGTATCACATAACTTGCAGTTATCTTATTTATTCAGGAACTTCTCAGTGGTGACAATTTCTCAGATCTTGTTTTTGATGACCATGGCTGATTTGAATACCGGTCAAGTTGTTTGTAGGATGTCTTTGAATTGGTGAAGACCACTAAGATAAAATGCCATTCTCATCAGATCATAATAGAGTACCTGCTGTCCAGGTGACTTTCTCTCTGAATGTTAGCCTGGGTTACCTAGCTGAAGTAGAGTTTGTCGGATTTCTTCCTGTAAAATTCCTTTTTTTCATACTGTACTATTGGATAGGAAGTCACTGTGTGTATTTCACACTCAATGGGTGTTGTACTGCACTTCCTTCAAGGCCAAGTACACAAATTATATTAATTCCTTTCATAGGAGATTCAGTTATTCCTTTCCTTTTTATTTATGTATTTATTCAGTCATTTATTTTTATTTATTTATTTTGTTTGTTTGTTTTGTTTATACATGCACTGGGTACAGTCAGAAGCGCGGGAGGGCGAGAGAATTCACCAGAGTCAGAGCAGGGAGCAGAGCAGGTAGAAGGACCGAAATACACCGCTGAGGGGAGCAGTGGGCAGCAGGAGAGGTCTGCGCGCCATGCGGGACCCTCCTCCGGTGGCCGGGGAGCAGCCGGGGATCGAACTGGCGCTGCACCCGCGGGCAGCTTCGCAACCCAGCGCTCAACCACTGTGCCACCTGGGAGGCCCTATTCAGTCATTTATTTACATGATTGGACTCATGGATTTTTAAAAATAAATTCTCTGAATTGTAGCGCTCTTGTTCTCCCTGGACTCGGCTCCATCTTTTCAGCTTAGGACATCCCTTGAGCCCTTTGTGGGTTCCCCTACTCTGCTCCATACTCTGGAAATCTCTAGCTTGTGAGCTGGGGCAACTGTAGAACTTGCTTCGTTTACCCTTAGAGATCACTGTTCTTTACTGCATTCTGTCCAGTGTCTTGAAAACTATTGTTTAGTCTATTTTGTCTGTTTTATGTGGTTGTTTTATGTAGGAGGATAAATCTGGTTTCTGTTACTACATCTTAGAAGTGGAAATTCTTGAAATATTTTTTAGAATCCTGAATGAATGTTTAATTTTACTAAATGCTTTTTCTGTGTCTATTGAGAAACCATGATTTTCCCCTTCTGTTAATGTGTATTAAATTACATTGATTTTTTTTTCTAATGTTAAACCAACCTTGCATTTCTAAAATAAATGTAGTTAGTCATGGTGCTTTATTCTTTTTCTATATATTACTGGATTTGATTTACTAGTATATATTTTTAAGATTTATCTATCTGTGTTCATGTTCACATACTACCCTTTAGGTTTTGTCACTATCCTGGTTTTATAAAATGGGTTGGGAAACGTTACCTCTTTTTATCTAGAAATATTTGCATAATATTGGATTTTTTTTCTTCCATAAATTGTTAGGTGAATTCTCTGGTGAAGTCATGTGGTGATTTTATTTGGGAAGCTATTTAAATACAGATCTATTTCTTGAACAACTATAGGACTATTTGCATTTTTCTTTTGTTTTTGTCTCATTTTTATTCAGCTATTCTGGGAAGGTAGGTGATCTGTTTAGGGTCATAAATCTAATAATGAATAAACCTTCCAGCCCTATACTTATTTACACTATGCTGAACTAACGTAATATATACTTAAAATTTTGTAGAGTCTTTTATGTTCTCTAGTGGATTATAAACTAGCAGGCAGGTTCTATATCTGATGAAACTTAGTAACATTTGAGGCTGAGGGCCTCAAAAATATATTTGAATTAAATTAAAGCATATTTAGGATTTACATTGAGATTTTAAAAGAATAAAATATTATTTAAGTACATAATTGTTTCAGTAGTTTATTTGGACACTGTAGTTTCTAAGCTATCTGTTTTAACTCTTTGGCCATGAGTTATCACTGGTTAGAGTTTGTATTCAATAAAAAGGTATGAAAAGTAAGTTGAAAATACTGGTTTTCAACTTTGGAAATATCATTTACATTGTTGTATTTACTTTTTTCTGTTGTACTCATTTTTAAAAACCCAACACAATAGATATCTGCCTCTGATTATAAGACAGTTGGAAGAAAGAAAAATAGCTCTAGTCTTGAATATGATTTTCCAAGACTGTTTTTTTGGTTTCTATTTAAAAGGGAATGTAATTTGAATTAAATCTCCTGTTATCAGGGAAATTTTAATGAATATGTAATATTTCTATTTCATAAAATGTGTCCATCTTGTTATGGAAGATTCAGTTTAAGATCCACATGTTAGTGAAGAATGGGAGTTTGAATGGGGAGAGTTCAATTGAAGGTCTGTTTCTGTAAAGTATGTAGTTGGTTGCCAAAAGAAATATTACCTAGCAGCAGTTTACATGTGCCAAAAGAGGCCAGGGAAGTCTTGTAGTAGAAATTGTACAGAGAAGCTGTCAAACTATATCCCTAAGGATGTCAGATGGGAAACAAATCTTGTGATGCTAGAGAATTTTACTGGATGGCTAGGCCCTTGGAAATGAATCTTCTGATACGTGTATTTTTTAACCATGTATTTGTGTTGAATAAACTTCCAGTTATGTAATTTAAACTTCAAAAGAAATTTAAACCAAAATGTAATGCATTTTCTAAAATCATGTTATATGTAACTATTAACATATTTGAATTCTTTTCCTACAAAGTGTTTATCCTCTGAGATTAAGGTTTGGAAATGTATTAGGAGAAGGGTTTTATGTTCTTGGGAATAAGACATAGAAATATAAGAAATTTAAATTTCCTTTTCTGTGACAGAATGGAAAATGTAATAAAGCAATTGTGCCAAAGTATTTATTCATGATTCTTTTTATATTTAATATTGCAACATTTTCCATTTTTACTATACTCATTCAGGTTTCTGTACAGAATCATAGGAATTTTTAGCATAAAGAACCTTTAAAGGACATCTATTCTTTCATTTTGTGAGAAAGAGAAGCAAGGCAGGTGTCATTAAGATATAAGTAACATGCCTAGTGTCATGAAGGGAACTGGGACATTTTAGCACTTGGAGAGATAGAGTATTTCCTTATTGTTGTTATATTGGTGGGTTATTTGAAATTATAAATGTGTGGTGACAGCGTTGGTTTTTCTCACCAGTGGATGACTTCTAAAAGTTGTATCAACTTTCAGCTCACTGCTGGCAAAAGTAAAAAGTATCATTATTCTTCAGGGAACAAAAATAGTGTTGACTCTCAAAATAAGAATAGTTTTAGATGTTTAGAATTGAAAGGTTATTATGAAATGGTTTAATTTGAGTTTTCGGGGCTGCTTCTCCATTGGTGACATCCCTCTCTTCTGTTATGAGTGCCCCTTAAAATTCACAGATATGTCTTAGACTATCTGTGTTATAAAACATTGCAAGAAGTAGAAATGACCCTGTCATTTCAGCTCTAGGTGGTCCTTGCAGTTCTATTGTATGGTTGAATCTTCTCTTGTGAAACAATTAAAATCAGTCTGGTTCACTTTTGGGTCACAGAATGTTGATATTAATTATTTTTAAAATGCATACAATTCCTTACATCATCAAAGGCCTTTTTGAAGAAGCAAAAGAAGATTGCCATTTAATTAGAGAAAAGTTTCTTTTTACAGAAAAGTTTTATTTTGAGCTCAGATTGCAGCTGCATTAGAGCTGGAACAGCAGAGCAGAATGTTGGATTGTAGTTAAGAGAGAGGGCTTTGCCACATACTAGTTCTATCCCATTGGCAAGTTACTTCACTTTTATGTGTCTCGGTTTCTCTTACCGTAAAATGGGAATAATAATAGTATGTACCTTATTGTTGTGTTTTGAGGATTAAATGAATACTTGTGAAGTGCGTAGAAGAGTATTTAACCTATTGTATGCTATTATTCTTACAGCATGCAAATCTCTTAGAACAGATTCTGACTGGATAAATATTTAATAAATGTTAGCTGTTACTGTTACTAGGCTTTATTAACCAGTATGTTATAGACTCAGGTTCTTTAGAGTAAATTTGATGGCGTTAGCTAGCATTTCCCAAAGTACAAGAAGTAATTCAGTATTTTACAATCCACTTTCCTAGTCATAAGTATTTCCTCTCTTTCCCTATGCTTATAAAATCCTTTACTCTTCCTCCCTCCCTAGAGTAGATGTCCCCAAAGCCCCATCTAGTCACAGCATCAGGCTTAAAGTGCAGGGACTTGTGATAGTCTTTTTTTTTTTTTTTAAAGATTTATTTATTTATTTAAACAAGCACTGGGTACAGTCAGTAGCGTGGGAGGGTGAGAGAATTCACCAGAGCCAGAGCGGGGAGCAGAGCAGGCAGAAGTACCGAAGTACACTGCTGAGGGGAGCAGCGGGTGGCAGGAGAGGTCTGCGCGCCATGTGGGACCCTCTCCAGTGGCCGGGGATCGAACTGGCGCTGCAGAGGCTGCGGGCAGCTTTCCAGCCCACCGCTCAACCACTGTGCCACCAGGGGAGGCCCGACTTGTGATAGTCTTGACCTCACTTCTTCATGTGGTTCTTCCTGGGCTTCTGCATGTCCCAGCACTTGCTGGAGGGAAGGGGCAGGGTAACTGCGGTCCACCCTGCTCCTCCTCTACCCTTCCTTCCCTGTCTCTGCTCTTTGCCCCTTCTCTTTTCTCCCCATAGCCTTCCTTCCCCGTACCTCCCCCTTTTTCTTTTGTATTCGTTTTCTTCTAGTACTATTTTAAGTTCTAATCTCACACACACACACACACACACACACACACACAATCTTTTAAATTCATTTTCTTGCTTTGGATCAATCATTTTACTTTTAATCTTTTATCTTTGAATTCTTGGTTCACGGAGTTCATTCTTTTTAAAAAGCTTGATTTATTCCACAAATGAGGAGAAATGTACCTGGAGTATGTACTTCTTCATCTCTGTGTTGAATTTTATCTTTTTCAGCTTATTTTTATATCTTACATAATTTTGTATTGGTCCCAAATAACATTCCACTTTTTTTAACAGACATGAATGTAAAATCTGTTTCTATCACTTGCTTTTTTTGACTTTCAGCAGTTTGCTTCATCATTTTGAGACTTGGTTTTCTTATTTTTTTTTAAGATGTTAAAAATATTTTAAGATCAAAACATTTTTATGTTACTAAAATAAAATAGGTAGGTATTGAAATAAATATTTTTTATGTGGCCATCCTGGGTTCTCTGTCCTAGAATTTCATAAACAGGTCAAATTTAGATTGCTTCAACACTTCTAAATGCTACGAGGACTCCATTTTGTAACCATGCTTCTCTAGTTCAGGTTGTAGCTGTTGGGAAAAGTCACCTTCTATGTTGTTATTTCCCATTCCTCTCCCAGACATGCTCATCTTCATCTAAGCCAGCCCAGTTTTCCACAGGGAGCCCCTTCAATTCATCTTGCTCCTCCAGGAGACCCAAGTCTATTTTCTCTGACAGTGTGTCCCTCTGCAGCCTAAACCTCTCAGGCTGGAAGGGAAGTAGGAATTCTTGCTCTTCCTCACCACTGCTGCCACCTCAGGGGCTGACCCTGGTTTGATTTTTAAAATACTCTTGATAGTATCTTCCTCATAGTGTTATTATAAATTTGAGTTCACTTTTTTTTTCCTGATTGATTGATTGATTGATTGATTCGAGCACTGGGTACAGTCAGAAGCGTGGGAGGGTGAGAGAATTTACCAGAGCCAGAGCAGAGCAGACAGACTAATGAAATACACTGCTGAGGGGAGCAGCGGGCGTGGCAGGAGAGGTCTGTCATGCCATGTGGGACCCTCGCTAGTGGCCGGGGATCGAACTGGCACTGCAATGGCTGCCGGACAGCTTCGCAGCCCAGCGCTCAACCACTGCGCCACCAGGGGAGGGCCGCGTGTTTCTCTTTTAATAATTAAAAAAGCAGAAAAGGTTAAGATTATACAAATGAATGGGCTGAGAACAGAACTGCTGATGAGAGATTTAAAAGAAATGTTCATGTCAGGGACTTGTTAAAGGGACAGAAGGACAACAGGACAGAGAGATGTGACTGCATTTTAGGCATTACCTTTAGGACCAAAGGAGGCAAGCTGATCCACTCCACAAATTTCCCAAGAGGAACCAGGTGCTTCAGCGCTGGAGCTGAGGCAGTGAGCTGAAATGGGGCATCGGTTCAACATCTGAATCCTGAAAGCATACCGTATCCCACCCTACATTATGCAGCCTGACAACTGTCTCCCCAGCACCCGCTCAATTATGCAGAATAAGCTGAAGGTGTATGTGGGGGGTGTCGCTGTCATTAGAGACATCTTAGGATGGAGTGAGACATGGCACAGAGTGAGGATTATCTGTGTACTTAGCTGTGGTCATCTCGCTGGCCACCAGACTTCTGCAGTTCATTCCAGAGACCGAAGGGATCTTCTTCAGAGAAACCAAAGAAGCCACAAGCAAACTTTCTCAGACTGACATTTGAGGGTAGATGATGAAGGAACTTTTTCCTCTAGGGAAGCTCTCTGATTGAAAACCCTCTATATATTCTTTGTATTCTGTGGCTGCAACTCAGATCTTTAAGTCCCTCGTTCTAGAGGCACAGACAATGGGAACCGACCACTATACCATGAGGCACAAGAAAAAGGCTTCAACACTAACAACAGAGACAAAAAGAAACATATCATTAAAAGAAATCTGGGGGACACAGAGATAAGACAGACTCAGAATGCAACTATAAAAAGACAAACAACCAAAACAAAGTAAAAATTTTCTAATTTGTTGTTTCATAGAGATAAGGATTTATAAAATAAGGACTAGAGTCCTTGAAGATGGAACAATTTGGGAATGAGAAAGCTGTTGGTTATATGTAACTATGGTAGCTCAAATTTTAAAAAGGTGTGTGTGTTTTTAAATGATTGAAAGGTGATGTTGAAGATACCTCCCAGAAAGAAGAAGGAAAACCAATGATTAAAAAATAGGAGGGAAGAGATGGCGCTTTTAAAAATTAATTGAGGTAGCCCAACGACAGACTAAGAGACTCTAGCGGGGAGAAAGACATGCATAATGTAGGGTGGGATACGGTATGCTTTCAGGATTCAGATGTTGAACCGATGCCCCATTTCAGCTCACTGCCTCAGCTCCAGCGCTGAAGCACCTGGTTCCTCTTGGGAAATTTGTGGAGAAAAGAGAAAAACTGTATTAAACAACAACAAAACAAGAAGTCAGTCACAGAAGTCCACATGTTGACCTCTTCCAGCTATATTGAAATACCCTGTTAGGGACACATTCATGGACAAAGAAAGTAGATTCACGGTGGCCAGGGTGAGAGGCTCATGGAAGGTGGGAAGTGACGAGTCGTGAGTATAAGCTTCCTTTTTTGAAGTGATGAAAATGGATAGATAGTGGTGGTCAATAATCAAAACTACTGAGTTACACACTTTAAAGGAGATGAACTGGGGACCTCCCTGCTTCTAGGCCACTGCTACCAGCTGAGTTCAATCCCCGGCCAGGGAGCTACCCACATTTGGCACAGCAGACCTCTCCTGTCTTGCTGGCTGCTCCCCTTAGCAGTGTATTTCAGTAAATTGGCCTGTTCTGCTCCCCACTCTGCCTCTGGTAAATCCTCTCATTCCTGCACCTCTGCCCTACACCCCAGTTCTATGCAAAAATTAAAAAATATACATATAAATTTTAAAAAGAATTAAAAAAGAGGTGAGCTGAATGGTATATGAATTATAACTCAATTAAGCTGTTATAAGAAATACCCTAAGTGTTATGAATGACTTCCCTGAATGACTAATAAAAGATTGTTTTGTGATAAAATATGACTTGGAATTATAAAGCAATTAACCACCTCCACATCAGGTGATGACAGAGAAGCAGCTGAGAAAAAATTGCCTGAGCCTCCGGCATACACCAAATATGGATTTGCTAGTGTATGGCTAAATACAAGGTTACATTTTTGTTTAGTCTAGACTTTGAGGGGATCGGCTGTTTTGTTTTAAATTTGAAGATGGTTGTTAGTTTGAAATATATGTTTTGTGCCTGTAACAAATTTTTACTCCAGTGGTTTAAAGCTACTATTGTAAAGTCAGAATTTGACAGAATAAAACCCCGTCCCTTTAATTCCAATCATCGTCAAATCATTCACTCAACACATAGGAGAAAGAACTCTATTGCACAAATGTCCTGTCTCATTATTGATTAGATAGAAATAGATGCCCTTTGGGAAACAACATGAATTACTTTCAAAATGTATTTGGTGGTTTGCCTGATTGGGTCAGCTCAATATTTTTATCTTAGGCCTGACATTTGCTATTTCTGGTGAATATTTGTTTTAAAAAATAGTCTAGCCATCATCCATATTTTTGGAATTGTACCAGTACTGCTTTTGCAATTTTATTCATACATTTCCCTAGCTTTATCAACTTTCGTTTATTGCTAGTCTGTGTTAGATCTTAAGGTAGAAATGGAAGCCAAGAGTGATTATCATGTGAGTATCCACTTTGCAATTTCCTTTAATCATTAAAAAAAGATGATCTTAATTTTATAGTATGATTTGACCCATGGGGTTATTTGAAGTAATGCTAAATCCCTCCTAACTTTGTAAAGGTGCATGCTCAGTGATTAATTTGGGAAGTATTTGACTTAGCCAACTACTTTTTGTGTCAGCTCTACCCACTAGCTTAGAGAGAATTATCTTAAAGTGATGTTAGCTGTCTGCTGTAGTAAACGGTATAAATAACATTTTTAAATACACTGTCAGAAATCTCTTCATTTTTCAGCATTTGTAAATTTTTTGCTTTTCTCTCTTTTTTAAGGATTTATTTATTTACGGGCCTCCCTGGTGGCACAAGGGGTTAAAACGCTACCTATGAAGCTATCTACAGCCACTGCAGCAAGAGTTTGATCCCTGGCCAGGGAGCAACCTACATGTCACAGCAGACCTCTCCTGACTCGCCTGCTGCTCCCCTCAGCAGTGTATTTCAGTGATTCTGCCTGTTCTGTTCCTTACTCTGTTTCTGGTGAATCCACACTCCCCCATCCCCACCCCACACCTCTGGACTGTACCCCAGTTCTTGGATGCATAAATAAATAAATCTTTAAAAAAAGATTATTTATGCATCCAAGAACTGGGGTGTAGGCCAGAGGTGTGGGGGGTTGGTGAGAGGATTCACCAGAGACAGAGTGGGGAGCAGAACAGGTGGACTGACTGAAATACACTGCTGAGGGGAGCAGTAGGGTGATAGGAGAGGTCTACTGAACCATGTGGGTCAGCTCCCTGGTGGGGGATTGAACTCCCCCTTGCGCCACCAGGGAGGCCCTGTTTTTCTCTTAATGTATTGAAAGCCTGCAGAGATGACCTGATTAGCAGAATTAGACTGAAAAGATGGAAGGGGATTAAGATCTGTTTGAATTCTGAAGCCTAGAGCCTAGATGAGGGAATGACAAGGGTGGAACAGTAAATCTCAAAATGTTTCTGACTTCAGATGCACTTGGGGGGCCTCCTTGGTGATGCAAGGTGTTAAGATGCATCACTGTGAAGCTGTCCACAGCCACTGCAGCACAAGTTCGATCCCCGGCCAGGGAGCTGACCCACATGGCACAGCAGACCTCTCTTGTCTTGTCCGCTGCTCCCCTCAGCGGTGTATTTCAGTTGATCCGCCTGTTCTGCTCCCCACTTTGTCTCTGGTGAATTCTCTCACCCCCTGAACCTCTGGTCTGTACTCCACTTCTTGTATGCATAAATAAATAAATCTTTAAAAAAAAAAGGTGCTCTCTGGACTCATCTCCACTAAGTTTGGGAGTTAGCTTTTTGAAATTAGTTATAGCCATGTAATATGTACACCTCATACTAGAAACTACTTTGTCATTTTTCTAGTTACTTTTAAACTAGATGGGTTTTAAAATAATAGGAAGAGTATGTGTCAGCCCTTTTGTACTTTGGACTAGAATAAATTTTCCCTGGTCAGCTTGAAGAGGAGTTGAATTCCTTCTCTAGTGACTGGCTTTGTATTTGATTGTAGTTTTCAGTGTCCATTTCTGCTTGTGGAGATAATCCTGTTAGGACACATTACCAGCTGTGTATAAAGGTGTAGCTATATGGAGCATAAAATTAGACATGCTTCCTGCCTTTGGCTCACAATCTAAACTTAGTAGGTGAGAATCTCCTTTCCTCGATGTCATTAAAAATAGAAGATGCCCATCTGTCTGGAATAGTTAAGATACAGTTCTGCCGACAGGCCTGGAGGATGAACTATATAATGCTGATTTTCTTTTAACCCCAGGAGTCTTAGAAAATTAAGTTTGTTTTTTTTTTTCAATACAGAGGCCAAGAGTATATATTTTTTAGTGATTGACCTTAAATTATCCTGTAAGTTTTTGGAAATCAGGAAAACTTAAAATAATTGAATTTTGAGGAAAAGTGTAAGAGATGAGATGAAACAGTATCATCTGATTAAGAAAATTGGTTTTGAAGTGAAATCTAATTCTAGTCTTATATTTATAATTTACTGGTTCCATGAGAAAGTTATTTAACTTCTCTGAGATTATAACTTCATTTATACAGTTGGAATAGTAAGGCCCACTTTATAGGGTTGTTGAAATGAATTAAATGACTTAATATTTATAAAGTACTTCCTTCAGTTACTGATGTAGAAGGCATTATTATTCTTCCCATTAATGTTATTTTTGGTCCCTTTTATTAAAAATCCTGCCACCTCACTGTTAAAAATCTTAATGTGGAACTCAGACTGTAATATGGGATCAGAAATAAACAGGGAATTCCTAAGAGTGTTTGAAGTCATGGAAATAATTTAAATGAGTACTGAAAGTCATCCCCAAGGACTGACTGTATTTAAGGGATGCAGAAGAAATTGGGAAATTGAAAAAGCCATCAGTGAGGTATAAAGAAAACTAGAAGAGTAATGCGATAGCAAGAAATGGATCCTTCATTCATTCATTATATCAGTGATTGATGTAAATTTAACTGTTTACTGACAGGCACATACATTTCTTGTGTTTATTCCTTGCTTCCAAATGTAGGAATGTTCAAGTCTAAACCAAGCCTAAACCAAGGTAATAGTGATAGTTCTTATGCTTTCTTCAGATGAAAGGTGTGTATTGTTTAGTTTTTAAAAATGATTTTTAAAATTTAAAAAAATGATTTCTGTCTTAATTTTGTAAGAATTACATCATGGTTAGTTTAATTTGGGAGTGTTAACCGCATATATATATTTCTCCCGCATTTGTATATATGTTCTTAAAGGATGTCAAGGATATATCAAGTGGTGTCAGAAATAACTTCAAAGGAACTGCAGTCGCTTCTCCACATCTCAAGAACATTCCCTACAAGTCAATCTGGTTTTAAAAACCGTCTTAAAAAGCATTTACATCAAAGGCAATATGGGACACATTTATCTATGTTAGCATATATTATTTTTAATCTGTGATTTTCCCAACTGAGCAGAAGTGGAAACAAGAGGGAGATTTTTGATATTGTAGGTGTACTTGCTGATTAAGAGATAAGAGTATAGACACACAACCCAGGAATTATCTTACTTCTGCTACAACAACAAAACCCTCAGATCTCTACTTCTAGCCTATGTAATTGCTTTTGGCATAATAGCTATTACCTCAGACAGACTGAAAGTTTAATAACTAGATTGGAGATTTCCCTTCACAGTGCACAAATAGGAAAAACACCACCATAGATCTTCTCTCCCACATCTGACCTCCTCCATTCCTTTTTTTTTTTTTAAGATTTATTTTATTTATTTATGTACACAAGAACTGGAGTGTAGGCCATAGGTGTGGGGGTGGTGGTGGTGAGAAGATTCACCAGAGACAGAGTGGGGAACAGAATAGGCAGTGAAATACACTGCAGAGGGGAGCAGTGGGCTACACAGGAGAGGTCTGCTGTGCCGCGAGGGTGAGCTCCCTGGCCAGGGATCGAACTCAAGCTGCTGTAGCTGGTGATGGCTTGATAGCATGAGACTTTAACCCCTGCGCCACCAGGGAGGTCCTGAACATAGATTTTCATTGTCAGGAGTGCAATTGCTAGGTCTTATGATAAGTGCATGGTTTGCAATTGACTTCAAAAATTAGAGGCTAAGAACCTCCTGTTAAAAATATTTACTCATGGGCCTCCCTGGTGGCGCAGTGGTTGAGTGCTGGGTTGTGAGGCTGTCCGCAGCCTCTGCAGCACCGGCTCTATCCCTGGCCGCTGGGCAAGGGTCCCACATGACGCGCAGACCTTTCCTGCCATCCGCTGCTTCCCTCAGCAGTGTACTTTGTCAGTCTGCCTGCTCTACTCTCCCCTCTGGCTCTGGTGAATTCTCTCACCCTCCCGCGCTTTTGACTGTACCCAGTGCTTGCATAAATAAATAAATAAATCTTTAAAAAAAAAAAAAAGAAATCTTAAAAAAATATATTTAGTCATTTTTTGGGCGAAAATCATTTTACAGTTCCTTCTAAAACTGTCTTCTAGAACCTGTTGTTTTGGAGCCAGTTTGCATTTCAGAGTGGCCATTGTATCATCTTTAGGCTTTATGAGATGATAGCGAGAGCTGACAGAAATGTAATCCAGGGCCCTCAAACAGTAGTTTCCTTTGATATCAAACAGTACCTCCTTAAATCATAGGACTCTAAGGAGGAGCATCCTGATTTTTTTTTTTTTAAGATTTATTTTTTATTTATATAATAGCTGGGGTACAGGCCAGAGGCGTGGGAGGGTGGGAGGATTCACCAGAGACAGTAGGGATCAGATCAGGCAGACAGACCGAAAGCACTGCTGAGGGGAGCAGCAGGCAAGGCTGGAGAGGTTTGCCGCGCCATTTGGGAATCTCCCTGGCTGGCCGGGAATTGAACCTGCGCTGCAGAGGCTGCAGACAGCTTCACAACCCTGCGCTTAACCTGCTGTGCCACTGGGGAGTCCCAGCATCCTGATTTTTTTTTTAAAGATTAATTTATTTATGCATACAAGAGCTGGGGTACAGGCCAGAGATGCAGGGGGTGAGAGGATCCACCAGAGACAGAGTGGGGAAAAGAACAGGCAGACTGACTGAAATACATTGCTGAGGGGAGCAGTGGGTGAGACAGGAGAGGTTTGCCTCACTAGCATCCTGATTTTTTATATGAATTTTATATGTCCTAAATATATTGCATGTTTAAGTCTTTTTTTTATTTTTAAAGATTGATTTATTTATGCATACAAGAGCTGGGGTAAAGGCCAGAGGTGTGGGAGGTGAGAGGATTCACCAGAGACAGAGCGGGGAGCAGAACAGGCAGACTTGACTGAAACACACTGCTGAGGGGAGCAATGGGCAAGACAGGAGAGGTCTGCTGTGCCATGTGGGTTGTTCCCTGGCTGGCCAGGGATCGAACTCATGCTGCAGAGGCTGCGGATTGCTTCCCAGTGTGGTGCTTAACCCCTTGTGCCACCAGAGAGGCCCACATGTTTAAGTTTTAATGTATTGAATGATATCTATGTTGTGTGAGTATATATTTGTATATATATGAAATGTTAATCTTTTTCAGGCTTTTAGACTTAGGAGTTTAAAGAAATAAAGAAGGGATATAATTTAGCTATCATGAAATTGAATTACATCTTTTTGGTGTGCTTTGAAGTCAGTTTATATGTAATCTTCTCACTGATGGCCACAAGTATAGGAATGAACCAATGAAGTTCCCCCCTCGCTTTAAAATTTCTTCATTTCTCAACTCCAAAAATAATTTTGATATTTACACCTTAAATTACAGGCAATGATGCATCCTGAAAAATAATGAGGTGTATATATATTTTACTATATGGTCTGTGGTGCATGAAATATTTTAAGGCAAGGTGTGTAGTTTATATCATATAATTCTGTTTCATTTGAGAGAATCACCATATATTTGTGCAGAAAAAAAGGGTTGAAAGTGTGTATCATTGCTAACTGTGACGAGCTCTAGGGAATGAGTTTCCCAGATAACAGTTCATGGGAAAGTGACTTACTCGGAAGGGTTACAGGGACACTTGGTAGAGAGTAAGGAAGTGGGGCTGGAAAGAGAAGGAGGTTGGAGTCTAAGCAAGGATGTAACAAAGATCAGGCAAAGCTCCAGGGAGGGCTACTGGCTCGGTTTCTGCAGGGGGTTCTAGAGCTAAACTGAAGAGTTGTCACTCACAGAGTCAAAGAAGGAAGGGCCACCCTTTCTACCCCCATACCCATGTATGTGTAATGTCCAATGAGTGCTGGCAGCCTCGGGGTAGCCCTCCTGCAAAGGCTTGCTGATGCTGGCTCTTGGGAGTAAATGCAGTGTTGGGGGAGATGTAGACAGTTGTACCTGTCACCCAGGTTAGAGAGTTTAGTTCTTATCTAGCCTGGGTTGTCTGGGGCTGATTCGGTAGCTCCCTGGGTTACAGTTCACTTCTGTTTTGTTGGTCTGTCATCACCAGGTTGTTGCTCACACCCACATGGTTCAAAAGGCTCAATACTAGGTCCATATTCCTGTTCGATAAAAGGGGAAAGATTGGAAGGAAGAAGGCACATTAATTCCTCTAAGGACAAGTTGTGGATTTTATACACATCACTTCAGCTCAAATATCATCAAGCAAATCTGGATGCAAGGAAGAATGGTTGGCCTTAGGCCCAGTTAAAAATAGAGAGATAAATAATAAGTAAATTTATAAAATGTGAAGTGGTAATAATTACTTTGGAGAAAAATAGTGCAGTATAAGGAGGGAGATTGCTGTTTTATGCAGAGTGGTTAGGGACGGTTTCTCTGGTAAGGTGATTTGACCAGAGACAAGAGTGAAATATGAACTAGCTCTGCAGCTATTTGGGAAAGAGCTTTCCAAATCGAGATTATAACATAACATGAGACACAAATGTGCAGCCTCTTGGCATGTTTGAGAAACTACAAGGAAGCCAGTGCAGGCAGACAAGAGTGGCTGAGAAAGTAGGAAGTAAAATTTTGGTTGCGGCGGTGGTGGTCAGGCTGTATAAGACCTTGTGAGCCTTTGTAAAGACGGCAGGAAGGCTGTGCGAAGGTTTTGAGCTGAAACATGTTCAGGTCTGACTTACATTTTTTTTAAAGATTTATTTATTTATTTATACAAGCACTGAGTACAGTCAGAGGCGCGGGAGGGTGAGAGAATTCACCAGAGCGGAGAGTAGAACAGGCAGAATGACGAAACACACTGCTGAGGGGAGCAGTGGGCAGCAGGATAGGTCCATGTGGGACCCTCTCCCAGCAGCCGGGGATCGAACCGGCACTGCAGAGGCTGCGGGCAGCTTCGCAACCCAGCGCTCAACCGCTGCACCACCGGGGAGGCCCTGACTTACATTTTTAAAGGATGTCTCTATCTGCTATGTTTGGAAAGGATGTCTTGATCTGCTTGAGTAACTGGGAGAATGGAATTGCCTTTCACTGAGAATAGGAGGGTTATGAAGAGTAGATTTGGGGGGAGGGGTGACTGGGATCCAGTTTGGATATGTTTAGTTTGAAATGCCAGATGGAGATGTCACATATGAAGTTGGATGATGGAGTCTGAAATTCAGGAGAGTGAGCCAATGTGTAGATTTGAAAAAATGGAAGCCTCTCAGTGTGTATCAGTACTTAAAGCCACGAGAATGCTTACTGTGACCTACAAAATGAGAGAAGAGAACATTTTGGAGGTTTTCCTTCTAGGGTTGGGCAATGAGGTGAATCAGCAGGGGAGACCAGAGGAAAGGCAACCAGGGAGCTAAGAGGACAAAATGATGTCTTGGAAGAGAAATAAGAATATTAAGAAGAGAACGGCCAACTGTGCCTGGTGCTATGGTGAGTGACGTAAGGTGAGGACTGAGAGCAGCCCTTGGGCTGACCAGCATGGCGGTCTTTGCTATTGACACGTAGTGCTTCAGTGCAGTGATGGGAACAAGTGTGTTTGAGAGAATGGGAGGCACTCAGAGACAGTTTTTTTGAGTATCTTTTCATGAGTTACACTGTGAAGGAGGAGAGTAGAGAAATGTATAAAATTTAGGAGAATGAGGGCCTACCCGGTGGCGCAGCGGTTGAGCGTGGGTTGCAAAGCTGCCCTCAGCCTCTGTAGTGCCGGTTCGATCCCCGGCTGCTCCCCGGCCACCGGAGGAGGGTCCCACATGGCGCGCAGACCTCTCCTGCCGCCCGCTGCTCCCCTCAGCAGTGTCCTTCGGTCCTTCTGCCTGCTCTGCTCCCCCCTCTGGCTCTGGTGAATTCTCTCACCCTCCCGCGCTTCTGACTGTACCCAGTGCTTGTATAAATAAATAAATCTTTAAAAAAAAAATTTAGGAGAATGAGGGATTTTTAAGTGGGAGATGACATGGCCGGTTTGAAGGCTGGTGACAATTGTGTTGTATGGAGGAGGTGACTGGGAGTAGAGGAAGTATGCTTGCTGGACTGATGTCCTTGAGTGGCAGTATGGGATGTGAGAGCCAGTGGTGGAATAGAGGCTTTGCCCTTTGTTGGAACACAGTCACTTCAACCTGGGGGCTTAGGAGGGGAGAGTAAGGTTTCCAGTTACAGATGACAGCAGGTGGTCCAGGGCTGGTTGGCTGTTTGTGGAAGATATTTACTGCTTGCCTGGTTTTAGTGAGATAAAGAACAGTTGCCATCTGGTGAAAAGTTAGGATAGGGGGTGAGATATTGGATGTCTGAGGAGAAAGCGTCAGATAGTGCTCGAGGAAGGTAGAGGATGAGTGATCTAGGAGAATGTGGTGGCACTGCCCATTTTGAGGTCATGAATTGAAAATGAGATGTCAGTGTGATTGTGTTTCTGTAGCCCAAGTGTGAGCTCAGTGGAGGTAGAAGGTTGGGCTTATAAATAAAGTTATAAATAAAACTAACTGTTCGCTTAGCTGCTTTCAGAAGGTTGGTGATGTGAATGATATTCAGAATTTCAGCTTTTTAATTATACTTGCTTTTGGAAGGCTAAGATTAGTGGGTGATAGGTCATTAAAACAAAACAAAAAAGGAAAAAGGTTTGGTACTGTTCCAGGAAAGGTTCTTTGTAGAGAATTGTAGACCCTAATTCCAGCCAACTTAAGCAGAAAAGGAATTTATTGGAAAGCCGTCAAGCACCTCAACACTGATGGAAAGACCAGAGAATCTGGTTCAGAAATAGATAGGAACCAAGGGAATTGAGCGATCTGGAATTACCACCATGGACACACTGCTGGAAGACCTTGGTGACAGATGCTGCTGTGGTCTGAATGTTTCTGTTCCTGCAGAAATTCTTACATTGAAATCCTAAGTCCCATAGGTTATGGTGTTAGTAGGTGGGGCTTTTGAGAAGTGCTTCAGTCATGACTGTGGAACCTGAAGATATTGGCGCCTTGTGAAAGAGAGTCTGGAGAGACCCTTTAGCCCCTTTCCACTATGTGGGCCTACAGCAAGAAGTGTGGGAAGCAGTAGAGTCTTTACCTGACTTCTAGCCTCCGGAACCGTGAGAAACAAGTTTCTGCTGTTTATGTGCTGTCCTGTTTGTGGTATTTTGTTATATCAGCCTGGACAGACTAAGACATGCTGCTGTTGCTGCTGTTGCTCAACTCTGCTAGCCCATCTATGGTGACTTCTGGAAATATTTCTCATTGGAGTCACTGACTCTATTCCAAAGATCTCTAGAGAGATTTTCTAGGCAGCTTTCTGGCCCACCTGTCACTCTGCAGGTGCCTCTCTTTTTCTTTCTCCTTTTCCTAATAAACCTGTCCTTTTAAAATGTGAAAAAGAGGCCTCCCCTGGTGGCGCAGGTGGTTGAGTGCAGCGCTGTGAAGCTGTCTGCAGCCTCTGCAGTGTGAATTCGATCCCAGCTGACCAGAGAGATACCCACATGGCGTGACAGACCTCTCCTGTCTCACCCCCTGCTCCCCTCAGCAGTGCTTTTGGTCCATCTGTCTGTTCTGCTCCCCACTCTGTCTCTGGTGAATCCTCTCACCCTCCCGCACATCTGGCCTGTACCCTGGTTCTTGTATGCATGAATAAATAAATCTTTTAAAAAAAGAAAAGGTAAAAAAGAAAAAAAAGAGATTCTTTGGCTGCTACATTAAGAAGGAAGTATTGAGTTCGGTAGCAGAAGTGGGGTCATGTGAGGTTTCAGTTTAGATGATAGTAGCTTAGATTAGGATAATGGTAGTGGAGAGGAAAAGAAGTGAATCCATTTGTCAAAAGATCCATTAAGCTGCTGCTAAAATTCTTATCTTGGGAAAAAGAATTCTTCCTCTTGCTCTCATTCCCCACCCCCTTTCTCTGTCTTCCATCCTCTCTCCCCCCGCCTCTTTTCCTCCTTTTTTTTTTTTTAAGATTTATTTATTTATGGGGGCCTCCCTGGTGGTACAAGGGGCCTATGAAGCTGTCCGCAACCACTGCAGCACGAGTTCTATCCCTGGCCTGCCAGGAAGCTACCCACATGGAGCAACAGACTTCTCCTGACTCTCCCGCTGCTCCCCTCAGCAGTGTACTTCAGTCAGTCTGCCTGTTCTGCTCCCCACTCTGTCTCTGGTGAATCCTCTCACCCCTGCACCTCTGGCCTGTACCCCAGTTCTTGTATGTATAAATAAATTTTAAAAAGTCTTTAAAAAAAAAAGAATAGCGACTCGACAGAAGAGTGGATTGATTTATGCAGACCAGAGGACTGTAGTCTATTTGACGCATGAGAATCCCCCGTCAGCAATGCTGCACTGTCTCTATGAGTCACCATCCTCAGAGCCCATTTTACCCTCCAGGGGGGTTATACACAATAAGAACAGATGAAACTACTCAGCAGCAAAGGATTTTATTTTATTTATTTTTTAATGTGGCAGACTGGTGTTATTTATTTATTATTCTTAAAGTCTGTTGATGAGCACAAAGCTTCTTCCTTTATGCAAGCATTGTATACTTTATTATAATATAATTGCTTTTACTTTTTACTTGGTATTATAAAAGAAAAATGGCTACATTTGATGAGAATTGATCATGACCGCTGGTGAGATAGGGCAGTGTTCCTCATCTTCACTGTACAGGTGAGCAAACTGAAGTTTAAAATGTCAACTCTGTGGGCCTCCCCGGTGGCGCAGCGGTTGAGCGCTGGGCTGTGAAGCTGCCTGTAGCCTCTGCAGTGCCGGATCCATCCCTGGTCGCCAGCGAGGGTCCCACATGACGTGCAGCCCTCTCCTGCCGCCTGCTGCTCCCCTCAGCAGTGTACTTCATCAGTCTGCCTGTTCTGCTCCCCGCTCTGGCTCTGGTGAATTCTCTCACCCTCCTGCGCTTCTGACTGTACCCAGTGCTTGTATAAATAAATAAATAAATCTGAAAAAAAAATGTCAACTCTGTGACTTTGGGGAGAACAGCACCGTTGGGACTTATACGTGGGTCGTCAGAATCCAGATCCTGTGTATATCACACCTTATTTTAACCTGTTAGAGTAAAAAAAAAAATCATCAATGTCAAAATAAAGGAGAACAGTGAAAGTGGTGATTACCTCACACTACAGCTTCTTTTTAATGAATGTCATTATAGAATCTGGCTGAACATAATTAGTCTATTTCCATTTCTCATTCGACAGGCCTGTTAACACAGCTTTTATGATTATAGACCCAATAAATCATCCTGAAACGAAAGTCCTGTCGGGGCTGCAGGTAGCCTCTGAGGGTCTTTGTGCTAATTAGGAAAAGGCCATTCCTCTGGTCCCTCTGGGTGGACGAGCCGGGGAAGGACACAGGTTCCCCACACACCAGGAGGCCTGGCTTGGGCATCAAGTGTCTGCATTTTAGCTTCTACTCTAAAAAGTGGGGCCATGAATCCTGTTCATGTTAATTTATTTATGAGGAGCTGGGGTTATCTAGTGTTGTGTTATTCCTCGGAACAGCAGGTGTGTACCTGCCTCAATACCTCGTACGGGTTCCCTGTGCCTGCAGCCTGAAGCCCCCGTCTTCACTCCGCTCACTTGCTTTACTCCATCCAGGTCTCTACTCAAATGTTACCTCCTCAGATGTCACCTCACCTGCTTTACCTGAAGTAGCCCCCCCAGACACATTCCCTCCTTTCCTGCTGTATCTTCTTTCTAGCACGTCTTGCCACGGGGAATGTTAACATTTTATTTTTGCCTCTTATGCACTTGTGAAAGCAGGGATTCTGCCTGTTTTATTCACTGTTGTATTTTAGCACCTATAAAAATACCTGGCATGTAGAGGCTCTCAGTCAATATTTGTTAAATGATGAACTAACATCACCTTCTTTGCACTGACTGATAGGAGTATAACTGTATACTAAAATGTTATGAATATTGTCTAATCATGAATGACATGTCAAAGACAAATATCAAGCAATTAGAATTCTTCCTTGGCAGATAGAGAGATCTGATAACCCAAGTCCATTAAAAGAGAATTGTTTTAGTAATTCTTTTGGGTCTTGTAATTTCCTTTCAAAGAGTTGATTCCCAATTACTGGGGAAAAAAGTTAAAAATACTATTAGTTGTGTTTTAAGCAGTAGGGCCCATGAGATTTGAAGCATTGGGATAAGGAGATCAGACAACCCTATTTTGTGTTCTTTGCATTCTTATTAAATGTGCTGCACTTGAGTGCCTTTGGGGAAGAAGAGCGTGACTTTGGTGTCCTTTTCAACTGTGCAACTGGATAAATAACTTAATCTGAGCCTTTAAAAAAATCTCTAAATTGTGGTAGTAATGCCTATGGGGGGAGGAGGGGAAAGGGTGGGGGGGTGTGTGTGAGTGTGTGTATGTGAAAGAGAGAGAGAGATAAAAAGAGAGAGAGGTGCCTTTTATACTTTCTGGCACTTAGGAGCTTGATGTCACTCATCCCCTAACCTTTTCCTTTTTCCTGTCTTAGTTGCAAGTGACTAAAAACCCAGGGAGTTGAGGGTGATTTCTTTTTTTTTTTTTTTTTTTTTTAAGATTTATTTATTTATTTATACAAGCACTGGGTACAGTCAGAAGCACGGGAGGGTGAGAGAATTCACCAGAGCCAGAGCGGGGAGCAGAGCAGGCAGAAGGACCAAAGTACACTGCTGAGGGGAGCAGCGGGCGGCAGGAGAGGTCTGCACGCCATGTGGGACCCTTCTCTGGTGGCCGGGGAGCAGCCGGGGATCGAAGCGGCGCTGCAGAGGCTGCGGGCAGCTTTGCAACCCACGCTCAACTGCTGCGCCACCGGGGAGGCCCTGAGGATGATTTCTTGATAACTTCCCTCTAGATTAGTCTCCCAAACTTTAAGCTGTTTTTTGTAGTAGGTAGGCAGCCGAGCTACCTGCTATAATGTGGGTGTCATTTTATCATTGGAATTAAGAGTAATTCATCTCCTGTGTTTACAAATGTTACGCTGTGTTCACTTCATAAACCTCAGGGTCTGGTTCCAGCCTTTTAATTGAATGTTGCATGAAAACTGAGTGTCCTAACTGGGAAGCCCCCTGTGTAGTGTTTCCCACAGCCTTCTTCCATGTTCCATAAAAGGCAAGTTTTTTTTTTTTTAAGTCACTGACACAACATGTTCACTAACATATAGATTTGGACACTTGTAAGAGTCTTTTATGTGTCATCTTACAACTTCTGTAGTTGTCACCACGTTGGCAGAATGGAGGTGACATACACAGATTCAAGGAGGAGGATTTCCTCAATAGAGTGGCTGGGGTCTGTGTCAAGTGGAGGAAGCCAGACACAAAAAGGGCACAGAGGGCCTCCCTGGTGGCACAAGGGGTTAAGGCTCAGCACTATGAAGCTGTCGGCAGCCACTGCAGCACGAGTTCGAGCTGCAGCCAGGGAGCTACCCACATGGTACAGCAGACCTCTCCTGTCTTGCCCACTGCTCCCCTCAGCAGTGTATTTCAGTCAATCTGCCTATTCGGCTCTCCACTCTCTCTGGTGAATCTTCTCACTCCCTGTACCTCTGGCCTAAACCCCAGTTCTTGTATGCATAAATAAATAAAATAAATCTTTTTTTTTTTTAAAGCCACATATTATATGATTCCATTTATGTGAAATACCCAGAACTTAAATTCATATAGAGACAGAAATTAGGCTATTAGTTGCTTGAAGGGTGGGAAAGATTTCAGGAGACAAGAGCATGGTTGTTAGTAGATTGGGGGTTTCTTTTTGGGGTGATGAAAATGTTCTAAAATTGCCTGTGGTGATGGCTGCCTGTCTATGAGTATGTTTTAAAAAACTCTTGGTCACTTCAGGTAGGTGAATTGTATGGTCTGTGAATCGTATCTCAATAGTGTTATTACATTACAAAATATATACTTATGTATTTCTAAAACCAACTGTTGCTAAATGAAATAGTAACTTTTCTTTTGATGAAAAATTTATTATTTTCTTACTTCTACTTCCAACTTATTGCAGACAAAATAAGCAGTTTAGGAGAGGAAAATTAGAATCATCATAAGTATCTTTTAATAGTTTTTGTTTCTTTTTACTTTGTTGCTTTCTGTTAGGCTATGTCTCAGTTGAATAAATACTGGAATTAGTGTATTTGTGGGTATTAGGTCAAGGCCTCTCTTTCTTCACACTTGGTACGCAAATGGATGTGCTTAGAGTATCTTGGACAGTATCTTTTTTTTTTTTTAAAGATTATTTATTTATTTATACAAGCACTGGGTACAGTCAGAAGCGTGGGAGGGTGAGAGAATTCACCAGTGCCAGAGTGGGGAGCAGAGCAGGCAGACTGACGAAATACACTGCTGAGGGGAGCAGCGGGCGGCAGGAGAGGTCTGCGCGCCATGTGGGACCCTCGCCGGGAGCCAGGGATAGAACTGGCGCTGCAGAGGCTGCGGGCAGCTTCACAGCCCAGCGCTCAACCGCTGCACCACCAGGGAGGCCCTCTTGGACAGTATCTTACAGGTAACCTTCTGGCAGTAGGCAGGGCATTGCTGCCTCAGGCCCTCATCCTTTACTTTCTTTCCTTACACTCTCTGTCCTCTGTCACTCAATGAACAACACAAATTTTGGTAACTGGGCCTTTCTCTTATAATTATAGCATGAAATTTAACTCCAATCTTATGTTGGAGTAAGTCATCACTCTTTTTTTTTTTTTTCCCCAGAAAATAATTGTGTGTAGTTCATGGTGAATTTTGCTGTCCTTGATACATGAGAATACTTTATACTCCGGTTGGTAAGGACCAGCTTTTTGAGCACTGCCATTTGTTCATATTAAAAGAGTACCATCTGCACCAGGCAGTAGCTTCTTGTTCCTTTTACACTGAATATGGCAGAGCCCATCATCATCACCCCCTCCTCATATACACCCACGGTCAACATTTTTTTATACTGGTATTTTTCAATTTAAACTTTGTGGATTTTTTTTTTGAGTGCATTTATTATAAAGATGCAACTAATAATTTTAGGGTATGTTATAATTTACAGGGTAATTTCATATCCATTAACTATTGTCCAAGAGGCTTAAGAAGTAGCTATTATTAACATTCCATTTTTATAGCTGAGAAAATATGTGTAAGACTCTTATGTTGATGTTGAATTAGACAAGCCATTCCATCTTTTTACACGTCTTTTGAGAATCTGAGCACATAAAAAAAATGATCTTCCTACCAGGTGATTTCTACAAATACATTTTCTTTGTCAAAATAAATCTATTCTATTTTGATTTCATTTCCTATGCACGTCCATTGTTTTCTTGGCCTGTTTCCCTCTTGGGTCTAACCTATCTTTTTGAAATACAAGTGAACTGCAGAGGAATAGCAGTGGTGCTCTGGCACATTACGTGGTGTTTTTAAACTATAGCTTATCGTTTGAGAACACTGTCATGTCTTTCACACCTAAATAATCTCATCCTATCTTTTCAGCATTTATCTGAGACAGGCAGGACAGGTGCAAATTACTTGTTTTTGTGGATTAAAAACCTGTAACTCAAAGTGTTAGCTCAAGTTTTGTGTTTGCTTGTTTGTTTACAATCACCTGGGTAGGAAGTGCTGAACAGGAACCTCCGGTTGTCTCCTGGCCCAGGCCCTCTGCTGTCAGGCCTCCGCTGTGTACTGCCGGGACAATGTGATACACACTTAAATCATTTCCACTCAGGGCTTCTTTCATATTTTCATCCTGCCAGCCACCTGATACTCAGAATCAAACACACAGGAGTAATTTCTCTTTGCTTTATCAAAAGATTTTTTTCATAAAGAGATGGCCAACAAGGCAGTCAGGACTGCCAGGTGCTGTGTGTTTAGAAGAACACATCTTCGCCCCTGCCCACGGCTCTCCCACTCGTGTGCCGACTTTGTCAGCCGTGTCAGGACCCTGTCAGATATGGACTGGCTTCCTAGAGCTGCTGTAACACAGCACCGCAAACTGGGTGGCTTTAAACAACAGAAATTTATGCTCACACATCTTGGAGGCCAGAAGTCCAGAAATCAAGCTGTTGGCAGAATTGGTTCCTTGTTAGACACTCAGAGGGAGAGTTTGTTCCATGCCTCTTCCCTAGTGTCGGGGGTTTGCCAGCGATCCTTGGTGTTCTGGGCTTGCAGCTGCCTTAATTCCAGTCTGTCTCCTCCTTCCCACAGCCGTCTCCCCACTCCTGCCTGCGCATGGCCTCTCCTCTCTGTGATGTTGTCTCTGCATCTCTTCTCCTTTGCTTATAAGGACACTGGTCATGTTGGATTCCAGAGTGACCTCATGTTCACTTGTATTTTAATTATGTCTGCAAAGTCCCTGTTTCCAAATAAGGTCACATTCACGGGTACCAGGAGTTAGGATTTGAACATATCTTTTGACGGAGCACAGTTCAAACCACAACAATATCTGTTCTTGTTCTTGTATTTTTCTTCTTACCCGTGTTTACCCTTGTGCTTCCCATAGATGTCTTGTGTGTTGATTTATATGTATATATTTGCTCTCTATAATATCAAAACATGTATATAGATGCATTATATTTTTTTTTATTTTTTTAAAGTATTTTTTTTGTTTTTTTAAATTGCTAGTTTTTATTTTTTTTTTAAAGATTTATTTATTTATACAAGCACTGGGTACAGTCAGAAGCGCGGGAGGGTGAGAGAATTCACCAGAGCCAGAGCGGGGAGCAGAGCAGGCAGAAGGACAGAAGTACACTGCTGAGGGGAGCAGCGGGCGGCAGGAGAGGTCTGCGTGCCATGCGGGACCCTCGCCGGTGGCCAGGGATCGAACCGGTGTTGCAGAGGCTGCAGGCAGCTTCGCAGCCCAGCCCTCAACCGCTGCACCACCAGGGGAGGCCCGATGCATTATATATTTTTATCTGTATCTAAGTTTTATTTAGTTTTTAGTAAACCAGTGAGATTGTGTCTGCCACCTTACATTAAAATTTCAGTTTTCTTTGTATTAATATTACAAACATGTGAGACCAGAAGAACTGTTTATCTAATATGGGCATTGGTGGAATTTTGCTTTTCTGTATTGCCATTCTGTGGCTTTGGTGTCAAGCTTACATTAGCTGTATTAAAACAAATGTTAGGAAGAAAGTATATTCAATGTTATGTGTTTTTTAAACGTTTGGTAAAATGTACTGTAAAACCATATGGGTGTGGTGTTTTTTTCCCTTCCTCCTGCTTCCTTTTTTTTCTTCTCCAAGTCTTTTTATTCAAGAATAACATAGTTGGAAAAGATTATAGATGATATATGAATGCATTTTCACAGTGTTGAGGCCAAGTCAAGAAATGCAGTATTTGTTGCCTCCTCCGTAAAGGTAATCACTCTCACGAGTCATTTGTCAGATGCCACGGAGTAGTCCTGCCTGGCCTGTGTGCCCTCCGTGTCTGCTCCTTCTTCTTCCACGATGGTTCATCCACGTTGCTGCAGGGGGCTGGACTGTGTTCATTTTTTTTGCACTCCAGTCTTCCACTTATTTATCCATTTTGTTATTGGCAGATAAATTTGATTGCTTCCTGATCTAGCTTCTGGCAGTTACAAATTTTTCTTTCACAAACGTTCCTGTCAATGTCTTCTGGCGCACGCATATTGAGACACACTTCATTGCTGAATAAAAGGGTGCATTTTGGTAGGCACTATTATTAGAGTTCTAGTTGTGCCTGCTGCACATTCTTATAACGCTAGGGGTGTCAGGTGTGTGTGTGTTTAACATTTGAGACATTCCGGTAGAATTTTGTATACCTCATTTTGGCTTTAATTGCAATAGTAGAGGTCAGCACCTTTCTCTTGACTGTCTCTCTCGTGAAGTGTCTATTCAAGACTTATGTTCACCTCACCCTCTTTTTTTATTGGAGTGTTGTTGTTTTACCACTTTGTAGGGGTTATTAATTTATTTTTGGTCTAAGTCCTTTGTGAGACATGTGTGTGTATATGTGTGTGTGAGAGAGAGAGATTAGAGAGAGAGAGTTGTGTCTTCTCTTACTCCATGGCTTGCCTTTTCAATTTCTTCATGCTATCTTTTAGTTAACGCAATACTTGGTTTTTGGAATATTCCAGTGTTTCCTTCTTGATGACTGCTTTTGGTAACCTTTTTAAAAAAGATTTATTCATTTATGCATACAAGAACTGAGGTATAGGCCAGAGGTGTGGGGGGGGTGAGAGGATTCACCAGAGACAGAGTGGGGAACAGAACAGGCAGACTAACGAAAATACACTGCTGAGGGGAGCAGCGGGTGAGACAGGAGAGATCTGCTGTGCCATGTGGGTTGCTCCCTGTCTGGCTGGGGATTGAACTCATATTGCAGAGGCTGCGGATTGCTTCATAGTGCTGTGCTCAACCCTTTGCACCACCAGGGAGGCCCTTTGGTAACCTGTTTAAGGGATTTTTTTTTTTTTATTAACTCAGGATCATGAAGATAGCTTCTCATAACATTGAAGAGCTATTTTATTTTACCTTTTATATTTCATCCATCATCTGCCTAGACTTGATTTGGTGTATAGTGTAGATAGGAATCAAGATTCATGGTTTTTTTTTTTTTTCCTTTTAATTTAGATATTCAGTTGACCCAGCACCAGCTCTTTTTATTTATTTAATTATTTTTATGAAACTATTTTTCCTTATTAAATCATGTCAGTGTACATGTGGGTCTGTTTCTTGACTGTAGTCTAGTGTATTGGTTTGCTTATCTTCTCTTGCACCAGTACAAGTCTTTTATTCTGGATTTTTTTTCTTTAAGATTTTTATTTATTTATGCATACAAAACTGGGGTGTAGGCCAGAAATGCAGGGGGTGAGAGGATTCACCAGAGACAGAGTGGGGAGCAGAACAGGTGGATCCACGGAAATATACTGCTGAGGGGAACAGCGGGTGAGACAAGAGAGGTCTGCTGCGCCATGTGGGTCAGCTCCCTTGGTTGGGGATCAAACTCGTGCTGCAGTGACTGTGGACAGCTTCATAGAGCTGAGACTTAACCTCTTGGGCCACTAGGGAGGCCCCCTAATTCTATATTTTTATGAAGGCTTGACCCCCCAATGGGGTTAGACCCCCATCTTGTTCTTCAAGATTATATTAGCTGCTGTTGGCTCTTTGCATTTCTATATAAATTCTAGAATTGTCCTTTTTCACAAACAAATCTATTGATATTTTGATTGGTATTACAGTAAATCTATAGAACAGTTTGGGGAGTATTGATGTCTTTATAATTTTGAGACTTCTATGCAGAAATCTGGTGTATTTTTATTTTTCATGATTCTTTAACAGTTTTCAGTGATGAGGTCTTGCATATCTGTGTCATATTTATGCTGGTTACTTGATTCTGTATTATAAATGATATATTTTTTAAAGTTTTACTTTCTAGTTATTTCTTCTTGGAGATAAAGAAATACAATTGACTTTTTTATAGTTACCTTATAAATATATCCAGCAATTTTGCTATACTTACTGGGTAATCCTAATAATTTATATGTAAGTTCTTTTGAAATTTCTATGGAAAGGTTCATATAATCTGTGAATATTGACAACTTCAAATCTTTTATTTTTTTCAGTCCTTACACTCCTTTTTCTTTTTTCTTATTCAATATTGTATCACAGATCCTGATGATAACAGTTGTTCATAATGTTGAGGACAAAGATGGCAACATTTCACTACAAAGTATGGTATTTGTCGTGTAGTTTTTAATTCATGTTCTTTATGAAGTAAGGAAGTTCCTTTTCTGTTCCTACTTTGCTGAGTTGATTTTTTTTTAAAAAGATGAATCCATGTGAAATTTTACCAAATGCATGCTCTGTATCTGTTGAGCAATTGTCATGTAATTTTTCTTCATTCTACTTATGTGGTAAATTACAGTGATTGATTCTCAAATATCAAACCAACTTTTTGTTCCTAAAATAAACCCAATTTCATCATGTCCTTTTTATATATTGCTGAATTGGACTTGCTAGCATTTGGGTTAGTGTATTTGTGTCTATATTCATTAGTTAGAATAGCCTTTAATTTTTTTTCTCACACTATCCTTGGTAGGTCTTTGTATCAAAGTTATGTTAGTCTCATAATTAGTTGGGGAGTGTTTCTTCTATGTTCTGTGAGAGTTTTATAAGTTTGGCCTTTTTATTTCTTCTTTAAATATTTTGTAGATTTTGGGGCTTCCCTGATGGCTTGGGGATTTAGTCTCAGTGCTATCGCTCTAACGGCCTGAATTCCATACCCGGGCAGGGGGTTGACCCACATATGGCGCAGGAGACCTCTCCCGTCTTGCTGGCTGCTCCCCTTAGCAGTGTATTTCGGTGGATCCACCTATTTTGCTCCCTGCTCTGTCTCTGGTGAATCCTCTCCCCACCCTGCATCTCTGGCCTGTACCCCAGTTCTATGTGAAAATGAAGAAATAAAAATCTTTAAAAAAAAAAAACCAACAAAAAATGTTTTGCGGATTTTGATGGCAAAGCCTTCTGAACCTAGAGTTTTCATTGTAGGTAAGCTTTCAAATATGTTCCTAATTTGTTCCATGGATATAGAACTATTCCAAATTTCTGTTTCCTTTGTATCTAGTTCAGTAAGTTCAGTAAGAAGTGTTTATATTGGTCTTTGTTTTACTTAAATGCTCAAATTGGCATTTTTTGTTACATTATTTCTGTTACCTATCTTTTTATTACCTATAGTGATACTTCCTTCCTCATTTTTTTATATTATTCTCTTTTTTTTCCTACATCATCAGTAGGAGTGAAATACATTGCTGAGGGGAGCAACGGGCGAGTCAGGAGAGGTCTGTTGCACCATGTGGGTAGCTCCCTGGCCGGGGATTGAACTCGTGCTGCAGTAGCTGTGGACAGCTTCATGGGTTGCGTCTTATTCCCTTGTGGCCCCAATTTTCATTCTTCTGTGTAGTTAAGAGAGTGATAAAAGTTTCATATGAGCCCGCAAAACCTTGATTGACCTCAGCTCAAAATAATCCACATACCAAAGTGACACATTGTGGGAAGACCTGCTTTGAACATCTTGGGGAGACCGCTCCTTCAGTCCAAGCTCATAGACTTCATTACATTGAATGACTTATTCCATTGCCATTTACTGACATAACTGCCTTTTCATTTTGCCATCTTACTCATTGCTTTCTGTTTGTCCTGTTTTTTCTATATTGCTTTTCTCTGTTCTTACTTTCCATTTGGTTGGTTTAGTAAAAGCTACTTTATTGTTTTGACCTTATTAACTCGGTATTTATGCAGTTTTAAACTTTTATCTTACTAGTTACCCTAGAGATTAAAGTATGCTCCCTTTGGCCTCCCTGGTGGTGCAAGGGGTTAAGCACCACACTATAAAGCAATCTGCAGTCTCTGCAGCAAGAGTTTGATCCCCGGCCGACCAGGGAGAAACCACCTGGCGAAGTAGACCTCTCCTGCCTCGCCCGCTGCTCCTCTCAGCAGTATATTTCAGTGGGTCTGCCTGTTCTGTTCCCCACTTTGTCTATGGTGGGTCCTCTCACCCCCCACATCTCTGGCCTGTACCCCAGCTCTTGTATGTATAAGTAAATAAATTAAAAAAAAAAAGTATGCTCCCTTTACTTAAAATTTAATATCCATTAGCATTTTTGTTACCTCTGGAATAATACAAGGACCTTAGCCCATTTTAACTCCTTTTACTCCCCTTCTGAGTAAGGGGTAACATTGTCGCTTCTTTCCTTTGTAAAGCACAAAAGATATATTATCTTTGTTTTATATCATCAATTTCCATTTGGATTTGCTGACATATTTCCTTTTCCCTTGCTCCTTATTCCTTTCTGCATCTCCAAGCTTCATTTCGGATTATTTTCCTATTTCATAAGGACACTTTTGCAAAGTCCTATTGGAGATGACTCCTGTCTCTTCCTTCTGCCCTTTTCTTCTGCCACACTTTGCTTCCCTCTGAGTATTTTCCCTTGACCTGTATTCCAGTTCACTAATCCTCATGAGTTTATTAGCTGTGTCTAATTTGCCATTAAGTTAATCTATTAAGTTGTTCATTTCTATTATTAATTTTTTTCGCTTCTGGAATTTCAGTTGATTCTTTTTTTAAAACAGTTTTCAGACCTCTGCTTGTATCCTCCTTTTTTTTTTTTTCTTATCTGGAACATACTAAGCAAAGTTATTTTATAGACTGCATCTGATCCTTGTACTATTTGTATTCTCTGTAGAATTGTTTGTCGCATCCATGTCTCACTAATTTTTTGGTCATGTTGTCTTCCTGTCATTTGCGTGATAATTTTTAAAAACCATCTCATTGTCTCTGTTTGTGTGCTGTGTATCATTTAAGAAGAATTTTAATTTGTTTCTGACTGATGACTAAGGACAGCTGACTACAGAGTCCCTTACAGCCAGTCAGGAATTTTGATGATTTGAAGTTGGTTTTCAGTTGCTCTGAGGTCTGGTCTGCCCCTAGACCGTAGGCCTTCTGGATGCTGAAAGAATCTTTCCAGAGTCCTTCTTGCTTCTGGACTCATAACTTCCATACCTCCACCCCTGAGCATCTTTTAGCTCAGGCATTTCCACTGGTGCAGACACACGTTCTTTAAAGGATCCCCTCTCTTGCTTTCCCTCTCCTAGATCTTGACTCTGTAGTTCTTAATTATTTTAATGGCTGTGATGACAGATTTTATTTAAAGTAAAAAATAAATTTTAGTTGTACTCTGTGGAACTGTTGGTCCAAATCACCTACACTACAATGTATTTTTATAAGTATCACAAGTGACCTTAGTAGAATAATGTCCTTAATATATCATTTGTTTCTTCTCAGTATAATAAACTTCTTGTCACAATTTTAGCATATTAGGCAAAATGTATTTAAAAATATATTAAATGGGGCCTCCCTGGTGGCGCAGCTGGTTGAGACACAACCTATGAAGCTCACCATAGCCACTGTAGCACCAGTTTGATCCCTGGTCAGGGAGCTACCCACATGACGCAGCAGACCTCTCCTGCTTGACCGCTGCTCCTCTCAGCAGTGTATTTCAGTCAGTCTGCCTGTTCTGTTCCCCACTCTTTCTCTGGTGAGTCCTCTCACCGCCCCCTCACCTCTGGCCTGTACCCCAGTTCTTGTATGCATAAATAAATCTTGAAAAAAAGAAAAAAAGAAAAAGAAAAATATGTTAAATGGCCAGTTCATATGGTGTTCACGTTATAGATGGAGAATTGATTAGAAAAATATCATATTAATTTTACTGCTTATTCATTTGGTAAATTTAGAATTTTTTGATAAGCAAAGTAGATTGATGACTCCTTATATTTAAAAAGCCTTCTTTTTAATAAACCTCAATTTAAAATGCTGATTTAAATAAACTACTTTTTATCTGAAGATTGAATAACCCGAGATTTCAGTGATGTTTCCTTACCTGTTCAATAACAACTACATTTTGAAAGTTTAGGGTTTTTATTATCTAAAATTCTTACTGCAATTCAGTTTAATCCACAAGCCTGTAATGAGCACTTATGGTGTTTAAAGTTCTCTTCTGCTTGGAGAATGAGAGTAACTGTAACCCCGAGGAGTTTGGGCTCTGGTGTGACATTAGGCACTGATATCTATATTATTAGGGCAGAATGTGATCAATGGCATTACAGGGAAGGACAGACATGCTTATCAAATACTTGAATAGAAAAAGTGAGAAAGTCATGAGAAGCTATTTGTCTTTTGCAGACTAGAATCTGGAATATTTAAAAAAAATTATAAGGGTCTTTTTTATTTTACCTTCCGATTGTACTTCCCCTTGCATAGCAGTTGTAATATTTTGAAAAGCTGTGTTGCCCTGAAGATGACTGTTGAGAATTATCTCAGCAAACATAATGCTGTTGCGAGGGTGACACATCACTACCACCTTTATATAGATATATTTGTTTAGATATATCAATTTTCTTTCACATTTGTCCATGGCTTCCTGCATATTCACACATATTAAAATAATTTCATGTTGTACTTTTTCAATATGTCAAGTGTCATAAGTCTTCATGACTAGAGGTTTTGGTATCTGAATTATCAGTCTATGAAGTAACTGGTCCAGAATTGAAATATTCTACTATAATAAAATACTCAAAACTTTTTCCAGTTCTCTCCATGTAGATTTTTTCTTCATTCTGCAAGCATTTGTTGTATACCTGGTGTGTATGGACTCTGTAGATTGTGGGAGATAAAAAGATAAATCTGACCTGTGTTTTAACTTCCAGTTAATCACAGTCTAGTACCATGCTGTTTAAAAGAAATATAATCGAGTCAGCATGATTATAAATTTTCTAGTAAGCCACCTGAAAAAGTAAAAAATAGATGAAATGGATTTTAATAATTTATTTTATTAAATCAGAATATTTCAAGATGTAACAAAATAAAAATTAGCCATGAAATTTTTATATACTTATTTTCGTACTAGGTCTTCTAAACCTTGTATATTTTATATTTATAACCCCTCACAATGTGCTCATGTCTCAAGTGCTAGATAGCCACATGTGTCTAATGACTGTAGTTTTGCCCAGTGTAGGTCTAGAGGGTGAGAGAAACTCTTTTTTTTAAGTAATTGTTTTCTGTATAACTTAGGGAGTCACTGAAGACACCTCTGTTGACTTGCTCAAATGCAAGTGCTGGGAAGAGATTAGATTTTCAAGGAAGGTTTTACTGGAAAATGTGTCATTTGAATAATGTCTTGAACTAGAATATAAATTTGCCAGGTGAACAAAATAGGCAGAGAGAATATCATGTGAAATTGTGATGATACATGAGTAGCATTTGTTCAGAGACTTACAGATGTTTCCCTGTGGTTCTACCAGCAGTTCTGCACCACTTCCCTGTGTTTTAAATAATCTGTCACTCACGATAGTTGTTCCTTAAGATAAGTTTCCAGAAATGTAAATGCCGGGTCAGGCAGAATGTATCTATTCCACATGCACTTGTGAAACTCAGGGCCTGTGTCTGCACCGCCCTCGGCAGATGTGCTGGTCCCAGTGCATCCTTAGCCGCTGGACTGGGAATGCCCTTCTCACCCTTCAGGGTCTCACTTCTCCTGCCAGTTCTGCCTCATTCTGTGTGGCTGCAGCCGTCAGGGCCATGTGTGAAGTGGGGCCCTACGGCTGCCCGCTTGTGCACACCTGTGGGACCCTGCCTACTCCGTGGTTGTAGGACTGACTCATTCAGGAAGGGGTGTGGGCTCCCCTGGACTTCTTAAATTTCACTTCCATGTTTCTATCTTTGGGATTATTTCTTTATCTATTTTTGCATTCTCTGAGCTCTTTAAAAAAAAAAAACAAACCCGCCTTATGCATTCTCTACTTCTGGGAAATTTGCTTCCACAGTATTTCTAAATCCCCCTCACCATGTATTTTTTCCTGTCCTGTCTGTGTGCTGTTATGTGTGTGTGATCGCCCTCATTCTCTATTCCACATCCTTGATTTCCCCCCGTAATCTATCTCTTCCCAATGTCCTGTCGCATGGTATCTTGAACCCGATATTTTAGCTTATTAACTTGTTCAGCTGCATCCTTTTTGCACGTCAGGCCATCCATCTATTATTTTCAGTGATTGTAGTTTTCATGCCCAGTTATTTTTTTGTTTCATTGTGGCATTTTCTTCCTGCTTTATGTCTAATATCCTTTCTAGTTGAATATGTTTATTTTAAACTTACTTTCTTTTTCCCTCTGTGGAAAGTCTGGGGTAACAGCCACCCTGGCTCATGAGGTACAGGAGGGGGTGGAGGGAGGTGCCTTCTGATTTATGCCTTGGTTGTGCTGCTCCTGCTGAGTTTAGAGACTCTAGGTGGGGCTAGTCTGGGGGAGAAGGCTTACCCAAGACCCTAACCCTGTGAAACAGCTTCCCAGGCACAGCACTTTTCAAAAGCTGTTTCCCTCTGTTAAAAAGTCCTAGTCTCCTGAGTATGAAAAGAGGTGATGGGGGGAGGGGTCACCAGTGCTGTGGCATGCTGTAAACTACTTCCTACCAGCTGGCTCCCGTGCCCCCTCTATCACCCAGAGTCCCTTGACAATTCTAGGGTTGCAGGCAATTTTCCCGCCTTGAGACTGCAAGTGTCTGTTCAAGACAATGCTGGAGAAAAAATATGCACCAAAATAACTGTAGCACACTCTGAGGCCCATCTCTGGTCGCTGCACTTGTCTACTCTGCCTGGTTTTTCACTCTAAACGGGGGTCACATTTCTCGTTGTTGACTTCAGGATTGCTAGAATGTCTGTGTATAGACCCAAAAGAATTTTTTGTTTGTTTAGTATAGGTTCATACTATTTTTGCTGCCTGGCAGCAACTTCTTTTTAAAATAATTAACATGACTGATTTTATATATAAGATAATTTACGTTCAATAAAATATAGATTTAATTTATACTTCTGTGTGTGAGAGGTTTTTATTATCCCCTTTATGTTGAGGTGTTCGCATAGTACTGCCTTAATACCTAAAATGTCATTATAAATTAGTGATAGGATAAAGTATAGTTGTTAATACCTCAACATTCCCTCTTTGGTTCTTTTAGGTTGTTTGCCGTGTTTAAGTATTATGATATTCAGTGCCCTCAAATTGGATCTCAAAATCTATACTAGCCTGTGTGTTCTTTCTATACACTGTTTTTAGTAAGAGTTTTGGTTTCATTTGCTGATTTATTATGAAAAATTACATCATACACACCGTATCTATGCATATTGAATGAATAACAATTTTAGGAAAAAAATAAATATTATGATATTAAAATAAATATCACTATGGATAAGCTGGTTTCCATTGGTGGGATCATTTTCTAGGATGGATTTGCAGAATAGGTTAAATATATAAATAGGTCAAAAGCATTTTTGATTCTTATATATGCAGACGAAAGCCTGGAACATAATAGTGATTCAAATAATATTTATTAGATGAGAGAATATTGTAAAAATTGCTTTCCTGTGTGGTTGTACCAATTTTCATTCCCATTGGCAATAAGACATTGTCCAATCCCCATACCATCTTACACTTAAAATATTTTGATGATTTGTTTGTAATCAGAAAAATTCTGCCTGTTTCTTGGGGAAAAAATGCTAAAGGATGATGTAACCAAGGTCTCTTTATTTTCACCTGTTGGGTAAATGGATATGTTTTCTTGCAGAACTGAATTTGCTCTTAAAGAAATCATGTCCTCTGGAGGTGTTGAAGATGACATCCCACAGGGAGAGAGGAAAACAGTTACAGATTTTTGTTATCTTCTGGATAAATCTAAGCAGCTGTTCAATGGCTTAAGGTCAGTGGATTCCTGATGCCTTCAACTTTCCTCTAGTTCTGTATTTCCCCTCCCAAGGCTGATGTGTAATACATTTCTGAAAATTATGGCTATTATCTTAAGTGCATATCTGTACTAAAAGAGATCATGCTTTTTTTTTTTTTCTTCTGTTTCTTCATTTTCAGGTAAAAAAATAGAAAGGGAGGACAACATTGTTTTATTCAAGTTGAAAAGAGCTGTTTTGTTAAATGGTTTTATATAGATGACTCCACATCCTACTCGATTTGCTTCTGATTTTACAAATTGGGACGCTGTTGTCCAGAAGCCTAAATAGGGTTATTTATGCAAGTGGATGTATGTGCTCTCTCGTTGCATTTCTGTACACTTGTTTATATTTGCTTTTTTAAAATTCAGTTTTATGTTTAATTTTAAAGATGTTATTTTATTTTTGTGTAGAAGAGCTGAGGTGTAGGCCAGAGGTGCAAGGATTCAACAGAGACAGACTGGGGAGCAGAACAGGCAGATCTACCGAAATACACTGCTAAGGGGAGCAGCAGGTGAAACAGGAGAGGTCTACTGTGCCATATGTGGGTCAGCTCCCTGGCCGGGGATCAAACTTAGGCCATAGTGGTGGTAGTGCTGAGACTTAACCCCTAGGCCACCAGGGAGACCCCTGTGTTTCTTTTTTCAGACTTTCTCTTAGGATAAAATAGCCACTGAGTAAAATAATGATGGCATGTTCTAGATGGTGTTATTTTTACTCTAGTTGTGCATGCCCTGAGCAGTTTGGTAGCAGAGATTGTATGCACTTTTCTTAAAATGTATACTTGATTCCTGTGTGTGGTGGGTAAATAATTTCCTACCATTTTGTTTCATGTAAGTGATTTACCCTATAATTCAGTTATTGAGATTCTTTGGATATTGGCTTACTTCAGACTGAAAGCTTCATTAGCTTAGTCTCAGTCACAAATGAATTCATGCTGTAAGTAAAATCTAAGGAGAAGCATAAATTATTTTTGAAGTTTTATATGGGAGTAAATAGCTGCAAAGATAGTGAGTTATTTTTAATGTACAATTCATTTCTGGGTAGAAATGCTATCTTTTTCTTATATGTTTTATAATTTCATTTTGTATCCCTAGGCTTGGAACCATACAGGCAGAGCTTATTATTTTTTTTTTTTTGTTTACACATACCAACCTATATATACATTTATTTTTTAATTTATATATTTTTTACATCATTCTTCATTTTTGTACAATGTATGTTTTCTCATCTTGGTTATAGTCCCCATGAAATTCCCATCACCAACTCACCCGTGTTCCATCACCATAGTCTTTTAACCATAGTTTTTTTGAAGAAAAACTATTATAAGAACATCATGCAGACTATTCCATGGAACAAATTATATCACCACCCTCCTCGGGCACAGGTAGTGGTAGAGAACCATGTGCTTTTTAAGAGGAAAGAACAAGGTGACACTTCACCTCCATTTAGGAAATGGAAGCCTGAAATTCAGAAAGCGCAAGCCAACTGATTTTGGATGTCTATATCTGATGAAGAAGGGAAAACTGCAAGGCAGAGACTCGCTGTACTTAATTACACATTCCTACAGAAGTAAGGCAGCCATAGTGAGCTCCATGGACTGGGATGGACTAGTTGATGCTTCGATCTGGAAAGATCATGAACATAACAGAAACCAACAAGGGGACATTTTATCTTCTTCTTTTTTTTTTTTTTTTTGCAACCTCCCCATTTTGACCCCAATCCCTCCCCTCCCGCCACCCATCCCCCCAAAAGTGTCTCTGGTTCATAGATTTTTGTTGATTTTGATTTTCACTTTCTTATAGTTATTCATTTTCCTGGTCCCTTATTTAAGTTTTCTAGATTCCTGCTATGAGTGAGACCATCCGGTATTTTTCTTTTTCTTTCTGGCTTATTTCACTGAGCATGATCCCTTCCAGCGCCATCCATGTTGCTGCAAATTGCATGTGTTTATCTTTTTTGAATGCTGAGTAATATTCCATGGTGTATATGTACCACATCTTCTTGATCCAGTCATCTATTTTTGGGCATTTGGGCTGTTTCCAAAGCTTAACTATTGTAAATAGCGCTGCTATAAACATAGGGGTGCAGGTGTTCTTTGGAATTGATGTTTCTGTGTCCTTTGGGTAAATACCTAGGAGTGGAATTGCTGGATCATATGGAAGCTCTATGTTTAGTAGGTCCAGAAATCTCCACACAGCAGGCAGAGCTTATTTTTATAGAAGTTAATTGATCTTATTCTCAGTGAAATAAGCCAGATAGATAAAGAAAAATAACGTATGGTCTCTCTTTTAGGAGGAATGTAGAGGATCCAAATAAGGGATCAGGAAAATAAAGAGTAAATATAATAAAGTAAATATCAAAATTAACAAACAACTATAAACCAGAGACATTCTACAGGGGGGAAGAGGGGAGTAGGATCAAAACAGGGGTGGGAAGAGCACAAGGGACTATGGTGATGGTACACGGGTGAATTGGTGGTAGGAATTTTGCAGGGACTGTAACCGAGTTGAGAAAGCACACATTGTACAGAAATGAAGAATGATATAAAAAATATTCACAAAAGAATTTAATTGATCTTTTAAAAAAGCTTTTGCAATGTTAAATATACTACAAGACTGTCAGATGAATCCTCCATGAACATGCTGTCTAAACCTACCCTTTCGGTCCCTCCCTTATCCCAACAGTGATAGTGATAAGTGGGATTTGCTTGTGATGTCTTCCTACATTAAAATGAAATGTCCCTTGGGGCCTCCCCGGTGGCGCAGCAGTTGAGCACTGGGTTGCGAAGCTGCCCACAGCCTCTGCAACGCTGGTTCAATTCCCAGCTGCTCCCCGGCCACCGGAGGAGGGTCCCACATGGCGCGCAGACCTCTCCTGCCGCCCGCTGCTCCCCTCAGCAGTGTACTTCGGTCCTTCTGCCTGCTCTGCTCCCCGCTCTGGCTCTGGTGAATTCTCTCACCCTCCCGCGCTTCTGACTGTACCCAGTGCTTGTATAAATAAATAAATAAATCTAAAAAAAAAAAAAAATTAACCATCCCTTAAAAAAAAAAAAAGAAAAAGAAATGTCCCTAAGAGCCGGCCCAAGTTTTGTCACTCCTCTCATTCCTGAGATAGGGACTGGCCATTGCAGGTGCTTCGCTAACATTTGTTAATTGAAGGCATCCCCAAAACTTGGTTTTTGACTCCTACTCTCAGCTATTTCCTATTTTGTACAACAGAAAAGATCTTTTAAGACAGTCTTTTCTTTTGCTTTATGGATAAATTGCATCCTTATGTAAATAATTATAATTTTAAAAATTGACTCCCAAAAAGCTAAGGTTTTAAGTCTTTTTTTTTCTATTTTGTTTTAGTTATTTTGCAACTTTTGGCTGTTATTAATATGACTGTGAACATTTGTGTACAAGTGTTGTGTGGACATGTTTTCAGTTCTCTTGAGAATAAACCTAGGAATAGAATTTCTGGGTCTTTTTTTTTTAAAGATTAATTAATTTATTTATATAAGCACTGGGTACAGTCAGAAGCACAGGAGGGTAAGAGAATTCACCAGAGCCAGAGGGGAGAGCAGAACAGGCAGATTGATGAAGTACACTGCTGAGGGGAGCAGCGGGCGGCAGGAGAGGTCTTTGTGCCATGTGGGACCCTCGCCCAGTGGCCGGGGATTGAACCGGCGCTTCCAGAGGCTGCAGGCAGCTTTGCAACTCAGCGCTCAACCGCTGCGCCATGGGGGAGGCCCAAATATCTGGGTCTTATGGTAACTCTATGTTTATAACCTTCTGAGACTTTACTAGACTGTTTTTCAAAGAAGCTACACCAAGCAGTGTATGGGGATTTCACTTTCTCCGTGTCCTCACCCACACTTGCTATATTCTGTCTTTTTGATGAGAGCCATCCTTGTGGGTGTGAAGTGGTATCTCATTGTGGTTTTGATTTGCATTGCCCTAATGACTAATAATTTATTATTAGTTGGTGGGGATACCTCTATCAGTTTAGTTGTTAAAACTTGAAACTTTACCAAGTTCAAGATTTAATTCTTTTGACACTCATTCTTTGAAATAGTCAATATATAAAGACACAGGTACCCCTGACTTGCAATTGCCCCTCTTAGTTTAAGTCATAATTCTGTCAGTAGACACATACACACACACACACACACACACACATATAACTTGCAGGTATCATAATTTCCTTGCTACCTGAAAATCATTATGTGCTATACTCATATATTGATTGTCTCCCAGTTGGGAAGTAGTACTTTCCTAAAGTGCTATTTGAAAATTTGACAAAACTAATAATAATGATTTGACATGGAAGAACAGATAAGCAAATCCATCGGGGATTTATTTTCACTACTTTGTGTGACATACCTTCTTCAATTTAAATAAACCTCATTTGTTTTGACAAAAAAATTGTCTGATAAGTCAAGTGTATATATTCCCTGAATGCTTTTGGGCTTTTGTTGGAGAGGTGTGAGGCTAATAGTACGTCTGTAGTTTACTGAGACATTTCTACTTTGACCCTCCTTTTTATTTTCATTTTTTTTCTTTTTCTTTTTTTTTTAATAGAGGCATGCTTTATTTATTTATTTATTTGTGTGTTTGGTTTTTTTTTGTTTATACATGCACTGGGTACAGTCAGAAGCGCGGGTGGGTGAGAGGATTCACCAGAGCGGGGAACAGAACAGGCAGAAGGACCGAAGGACACTGCTGAGGGGAGCAGCGGGCGGCAGGAGAGGTCTGCGCGCCATGCGGGACCCTCCTCTGGTGGCCGGGGAGCAGCCGGGGATCGAACCGGCGCTGCAGAGGCCGCGGGCAGCTTCGCAACCCAGCGCTCAACCGCTGCGCCACCAGGGAGGCCCCTTTATTTTCATTTTTAAAGAAAATTTGTTTTATGCTCACAAATGGAATAATGTAGAGCTATTGGGTTGCTTGAAAAACATAGAAAAAATACATTGTGACTTTTCTGATAACCTAATATTAGAGATTTTGGTGGAAATATAAATGAAAAATTACCCATTTTATATATATATATATATATATATATATATATATATATATATATATAATTCTATTAAGGGCCTCCCTGGTGGCATAGGGGTTAAAGTTCCAGCACTATCAAGCTGTCACCAGGCACTACACTATGAGTTTGATTTCTGGCCAGGGAGCTGACCCACATGGCACAGCAGACCTCTCCTGCCTCGCCCACTGCTCCCCTCAACATTGTATTTTAATAGATCCTCCTGTTCTGCTCCCCATTCTGTCTCTGTTGAATCCTGTCACCCCCTCATCTCTGTCCTATACCCAAGTTCTTGTATGCATAAATAAATAAAAATAAATCTTTAAAAAATTTTCAATTAAATCTATGTTATGTACAATTGCCATATTAACTTTTAGTGGGAACTGTTTACTCTTAGGACCCAGTTTGGTCTCTTTCTTCTGAGGGACTGGATTTTCTCCCCACGTCTGGCACACTGAGGGTGTGTAGTTTCTGTGCCTGCTTATATAAGTGAAAGTGTTTTGTTCACTGTTAGATTTTGATTGGTGAGTCATTGGAAAGGCCTCACTACTCCTCAGTTCTAGGGATGCTCATTGACGTTCCCCACAGTGGCAGGTTGAGAGTTCAAAGCTTCTCCACACTGCTTTCCCAGTCTTCTTCAAAGGAGCTCTTTGAGATATGTGAATTAAACCTCTCTGCACTTTTAAGTATTGGTATAGTTTTTGAGTATTTCTCCTGAAAGAAGGGTTTTCTTTGGGAATACTTAAAACTCTTAGTCTGAAGAAAAAACAGAACCTTAGTGCTTACAGAGAAGAAATATATTGGTAGAGGTTCTGGACCAGCATTGGACCTTGAAGAAGTGGGGTGCAGTGGGAATCCAGCTGGAATAGCATCTGCCTTTAGCACTGCACCCGCTCTCCTGCACTCCTTTCACTGCTGGCCTTATCTTGTTGCTCGCCTTCCTTTGTGTTTTATCTTTCTTCAGTTTGAAAGCCGGTTTTCCAATTTATTATAGATGTATAATATTCTCGCAGAAAAGTACACATATTATAAATAGACCAAGGGACACATCCATGTATCTTGTGCAAAATAAAGCGTCCAGCCCTCAGCAGCCCCTGAGGTGCCCTCACATTGGACTTTTTCATTCTTTGTGAGCAGGACAAAAAAGTGTATGTCAGTACCGAAAAGGCTTCATATTTTCTGTATAGTATCTTGTTTGGGACGTAACAGTTCTCTTTTTACTCTTGAAGGTATGTCTTTCCACCTTACATTCAGCCATTCATCCAATTTATCAGAGTCTTTTTATTTTCCCGGCTGTGAACATCTTAATGGAGTATTTTTCTTGACTAAAAATACCTTCTAATAATATGTGCATAATAAATAAGCTCTTCTTTCCACTCACTGTGTAAGAAAACATAGTCCAGAGAATGAGAAATGAATAAAATGAATGGTGTTTTGCTTATAATAGCTCTTGCATGTAGTTACAGTAGTAATGAAGTGAGAATAATGTTAGAAATAGCTTTGAGTACTGTCAGGAAATGATCAAAAGCCCAAGTGCTTGCAGGGTTCTGGTTGCCATGGTGACTAAGGCTGCTGAAGCAGAATGGAATATTTGGTGGGATTATGTAAGGCAGCACCTTGAGACACGTATGTGAGACACACAGCTGTGTCCCCCAGCGATATCCAGCTTTGGGTGCTTTGCAGCAACAGAGGCCTCAAAGTCATGAATTATTTGACTCCAAAGGAGCAAATACATAAAGCCAAATAAGCCTTAGAGGCTGTAAATGTAGCCACATTTACAGAGAAATACACCAAAATGAAGTGTAACGACCTTAGATAAAAGTAATTACTGAAATAATTTTTATTAAATATGCTCCTAATATTCAAATCAAAGAAGAACTTGTCTGTAATGCGTCCTTTAAAGCTCTATGTTTAGGAAAAAAAATATAAAGCTCTATGTTTAGGATGTCCTTGCTTCGAAATATGGAGGGATAACTGAACAGTTCACAGCTTGCTCCAAGGGTCTTCCCCTTTCCTGTGAGGGTCTTCCCCTTTCCTCACATTTGCCTTCTTATCTCCCTCTCTTTTTCTTCCCTTCCCTCTTTCTTCACTTTCAAAAAGTCCATACCTTGCTTAAGGCACGTTCTACAAGCTGCTAAGTGAATGGGGTGTGTTATTTCAGGGGTTGTACCCTGAACTGTTTTCCAAGGGCAGCATGTGCTTTCATCTTCCACGGCTTACCTCTCAGCACTGGGCTTGCATTTGAGGTAGGCCGCCGTCAGAGCGCAGTAGATGCCATGATTTGTGTGCCTGAGAGACTGACTAATACAAATATAATGTGAGCCACAGCTGTGGTTTTAAACTACCTTGTGGCCACATTAAGAAAATGTAAAAAGAAGCAAGTTAAATTAATTTTAATGCTGTATTTGATCCAAGATATCCAAAATATTTAGTTCAACATAATTAATAAGGAAAAACAACTGAGTTCTTTTTCATACTCTGAAATACACTGGATATTTTATTCTTACCCACATTTTCGTTTATATTTATCGTATTTCAAGTACTCGGTAGCCACATGTGGCTTTTACCTCAGGCAAAATTCCTCCTCCTACTTTTAACTTCAGTTCTCGAAATAGTCCACTGTGCTTTCTAGTGAATATACATTGACTCTTTTGGGGTTCTCCTTTCAGGGCCACCAGATGTCCCCACTTGTTCTTCCTGTCTCTCTGGTGCAAGGGTCTTTGCTCTCACTTCTTTGGGCTGTTGGTGATTTGTCTTCATCCAGCAGTATTTTGGAACTTTAGGGGTACATCACTTGTTAGATTCATTTACTAGGCCTGTCTCAACAAAATACTGCAGACTGGATGGTTTAAATGACAAATATATTGTCTCACAGTTCTGAAGGCTGCAAGCCCAACGTCAAGGTGTCAGCAGAGCTGGTCTCTTTCAAGGCCTCTCTTGTTAGCTTGCAGGGGCTGTGTCCATGCTATGTCCTCGGGGGGTCACCCCTGTGTGCACCTGCACCCTGGCCTCTCTCTGGATGTCCTGACCTCTTCTTACAAGGACACAGACCACACTGGATGAGGATCCCTCCCTCAAGGCCATCTTGTCGTCACTTAATGGCTGCTTTAACAGCCCTGCCCCAACTACAGTCACATTCTGTGGCTCCAGGGGTTAGGCCGTCACCTATGAATGTTAGGAGGGCACAGCTCAGCCCATTACACTTACTTTTGCTGTGAAAATGTTGTCTGTGGATTTTTGGTTTTGTTCTTTAATTGTTCGGTCTGGTTTTACAATGTATTTGAGTAGATTCAAAGCTATGTTGCTATCATTTCCCCAGAATCCAGAGAATCAGCTGTTTGAATGCTATACCAAAATCTTAAACAATTAAATAGACTGGTATGTTTCTCATTACTTCTTTTTAACTAACAAAGCTCAGTGTGACCTGGTCTTATAAGTTAGTTCTCTCTGAGATCTGAATTGTCAGGCCTGACTAGAAACAAAGGTAGGGCATCTTCCCACTCTGCTGCCAAGGGGAGCCAGGCCACGGATCGCTTGGTTGGAACAGGGTATTTGTGGTTAGTTTTTTATGATCCTCTAGGAAGACTGTAAAGAGAGAAAAACAAAAAGAGGTATTTTAAGAACCTTGCAGAATTCATTAAATCCTCAAAATAGCCTCATTAGTGTCTCGGTTTTCTTCTTTTATTAAGAATTTACTTATTTATGCATACAAGACTGGGATGTAGGCCAAAGGTGCAGGGGAATGAGAGTATTTGCCAGAGACAGAGTGGGGAGCAGAACAGGCAGATCAACTGAATACACTGCTGAGGGGAGCAGCGGGTGAGACAGGAGAGGTCTGCTGTGCCATGTGGGTAGCTCCCTGGCCGGGAATCAAACTCATGTTGTAGTGGCTGCTGATAGCTTCATAGTGCTGAGACGTCACCCCTTGGGCCACCAGGGAAACCCTAGTGTCTCCTTGGTTTTCTTGATTCTGCATATGAGAGGATCAAAGGTTTGGCAGGTGAAGTAATAACCTGTGTTAATATGACAGACTGTAATTTGGGAAGCGATACTTGAGAGTTTTCCCTCAATATAAGTATATAGGTGTAAAGACCCCAACTCTCACAGGGCTGCTCAGATAGTCCCTCTTGGAGTAACCTGGGCAAACGCCTCACCCTGGGAACCATGGCAGATGCGCCTGTCGCCTTGCTTTCATCACCTGTGTGCTCAGAGGGCCCATCGAGAGAGTGCCTTTGAGTGTCCTCAGACCTCCAAGATGGCCAGTGCTGTTTGTGGGACAAGGAAGGTACAAGGCACCAGGCATTTAAAATTTGGCAATCTCTTTTTCTATGAGCAAGCTGCTGTTGGAACATGGTTATTAATAGCTATTTCTAATGATAGGAATTTTTATACTTCCCCTGGAGCTGCTTCACAGGAGGAGGAGATGCCTTCCATAGCTTTGACTTGGATTTGACGTGGCATGTCTAAATCCACACTAGAGGTGATTATTAAGCTTTTCATATTCATGAACCATCATTAGGAAGGGAACAAGGTACTAAATGCCTTCTGTGGGTCAGCACCGGGGCAGGATACAGAGGTAGAAAGGAGACGTCTACCTGCAAGCTGGCCAGGCCCTCCAGCACCTTCCCTCTCTCTAAAAAAGCTTTGTTCCTTCATCAGTCAGTGGAGATTCGGTATTCTCTATATATCCGCCCTTAGTGGCGTCACTCAGCCATAATAGTCTGTGTACTTTCAAACTCACAGTTCCACTCCTAAACTTAAACTTAAAAAACAGATATACCAGTGGGTTACAAAAGGAATACTGGTGCTAAAGCAAGGACATGCTCAAGTGGTTTTTGCAAGTCAGAAACACAGCTTTGTCTGGTAGAACATGATCCCAGAAGCACGCATGGGACAGAGCTGTCCCTATAATAGTGCCCGCTCTGTGTAAATAAGGTGTGTGATGGGGCAGTGGGAGCCTTCTTCCGAGAAGTTGAATTGTTTCTTCATCTTTGACCACAGCTTTGTTGGAAACCAACAGCATCCCAAGACTCGGAGAGCAGAATGAACTCCCAAAATAGAACTTTATGGATGTAGACTCAAAATCTAGGCTGTTTTTCCAAAGGATAGAGAGGATTCACTGGCCACCAGTTCCCTGGCAACTCAAGCTCTGCTCTCATTTGAGAGTGAGCAAGCGCACACGCATGAGACAGAGACAGAGAGAGAGAGAGTATGTGTGCGTGTGTGTGTGTGAGTGTGTGTGCACACATCTGCACCTACTTACTGAACATTTAAGGACCAGAGTAAGGAAAGAAAAGCTAATGAAAGATTGGAAGAACAAAGAGAAGAGAGTTACCTGTTGGTGGGAGCTGGGGAACAGCATCTTGCCATAGAGGCCAGGTGGGAGAGCTAAGGAGTGTCTGTTGGGTTTGGATGTTGAGTGTAGGTAGGCGTCAGTGAGTGATCTCAGCTAATTCAGGTTAGTAAAGATGGTTGCTTCATAGAAACTTGGAAGCAATTTCCTGACTTCTCAATATTACATTTGAAACATCTCTAAGATTCACATTGAATCATTTGCACCACACTTCTTCCTACCATAGTCTTCTGATTTCTATTAATAGAGCTGAGGATTTTTTTTAAAAGAGACATTAGTGTCGTATTTTCACTTTCCTATAAAGCCTTAGAAAAAGAATAGGAGCAGCCAATTTATAACATAGGTGCCTTTGCACAATATGAAATATAAGGCCATTTAGCTTATGGGATAATTCTCAGAACCCCATTTAATTTAATTCTATGGATCATTAATTCCCATCTTTACTGACAGTAATAATAACCAAGTGATATATTCAGATCTTCAGGCCAGAGTCAAGCTCTGAATAGTAGAAGAATTTATGTAAAACTCTTTATAAAGCATCTTAGTTAATTTAGAGTCTCATCATAACTTGTGATGTTTCATTGGAAAGGGTGTTGGGCCTCCCTGGTGGCGCACGGGGATAAGTCTCAGCACTATGAAGCTATCAGCAGCCTCTGCAGCACAAGTTCTATCCCGGTCAGGGAGCTGACCCACATGGCACAGCAGACCTCTCCTGTCTCACCTGCTGCTCCCCTCAGCAGTGTATTTCAGTGGATCCACCTGTTCTGCTCCCCACTCTGTCTCTGGTGAATCCTCTCACCCCCACACCTCTGGCCTACACCCCAGTTCTTGTATCCATAAATAAATAAATCTTTAAAAATACATATATGTATATTGCAGCTTATTACCAGGAGCCTTATTCTAGCCTTTCAGATCACCTTTTATGTACTTTTAGGCCTCATACAAGATTTCCTTTCCCTAAAATCCTTTTTACTGAACATGTGAAATTATCTAATCATGTAATAAAACACTGCCTTAGCAGCATGTATTACTGAGGTTTATTAAATCTGTCAGTTTTGGAAACTCAAAGGACCTTGAGGCAAACAGTAACCTGAAGAGTTTACACAGTATCTTTAAAGAAGCACTTGAGTTGCCAGTTCTCATGAAGTTCATGCTGCTGCCTAGTGCTTTTATAGGATAATACAGTCTTTCTAGCGGCAGCTACTTGATGTCTTCAAGATTCTAGCAGCAACTTCAGTTTTAAAAGATCTGGCTAGCTCTTCCTAATGCAACCTCTTACTAGAGTTCCTTTGATCCTTTGACATAAAAAAAGATGAAAACTTGCAATATATGGAAACCAGTAGCTATAGTTAACCTATTTCTGTAATCTGAAATGAGTTTCTATTTATCATAGGATAATGGAAATGAATTTTTAAAATGCAATTATTAGCTCATTTTTTACTATGTGTGCATGAAAAGTTGGGGTAGAGAGACCTTTGCTTTTTTTGCTCATTGTTTTAACATCTGCTATGGAAATGCAAAGCTCTCCCTCAATCAATTCCACTTACAGAAGTTTACCTTTTATTCACATCACTTAACTATTCAGATTTATTACTATTTAGTTGTTTATTACAGCATTTTTATACAGGGAAAAACTAGAAACAATATAACTGTCCATCAGAGGTAATTGGTTAAGTAAATTGGTTATAATACTCTATTACACATAATAAATATTGATATAATTTTATTTTTACATAGAATAACTGGGGTGTAGGCCAGAAGTACAGGGGGCTGAGAGGATTCATCAGAGACAGAGTGGGGAGCAAAACAGGTGTATTGACACTGCTGAGGGGAGTAGCGGGCAAGACAGGAGAGGTCGGCTGCGCCATATGTGGGTCAGCTCCCTGGCCAGGGATCGAACTTGGGCCCTGATGGTGATAGCACTGAGACTTAACCCGTTGGCCACCAGGGAGGCCCAATATAATTTTATATTGCATTAAAGAAACCTGATATATTACTAAATTTAAAAGGCAATGCACCAAACATTACATATAGTTTTATCCCATTTCTGTTAAAAAAAAATCCACATAGATACATAAGTATGCATATATAATACATTCATGATAATGGTTATTTCTGGGGATTAGAATTGAGGGGAGAAAAGACTATAAAGCTTTAAATGTGTTGTAGTATTTTTTGTTGTTGTTTTTTTAAGATTTATTTATACAAGAACCAGGGTCTAGGCCAGATGTGTGGGAGGGTGAGAGGATTCACCAGAGCCAGAGTGGGGAACAGAACAGGCAGACAGACCGAAAGCATTGCTGAGGGGAGCAGCAGGCGAGACCGGAGAGGTCTGCTACGCTACTTGGGATTCTCGCCGGCCAGCCGGGATCAAACCTGTGCTGCAGAGGCTGCAGACAGCTTCAGTGTGGCGGTCAACCGCCTGCGCCACCAGGGAAGCCCTGTAGTATTTTTGTTTTCCAAGAGACTGGTGTTATTTTTAAATTTTCGAAAGAAAGAAATATAAGCTCTTTGTGAGAGACAAATAAAAATCATCCCCTCCCCTGTGTCTGTGCCCGTGTGGGCTCCTCTTGCCGTGACTCTGGGCTTGGTAGTATTCAAGAAGGACTTGAGCGGTGCACATTAGAGCTACCCTGCTTCTTGGGGTCCTTGAAGTCCCCCTCATGTTAACAGATCCACACTAGCCCACTGGGTGAAGAGAAGCCTTGGGACCCAGCATCTTAGCTCCCGGCCAGGCATCTGCTGGACACCCACCAGTCCAGATGAGGGGTCCGTCACTGGGTGCTGTCAATAGGTACACGGTGAGGTCTGGCGTGTGTGCCTCTCCTCTGTGAGTTTTTAATTTAAATCATGTAATACTTAAAAATGACGCAGAACAGTGTCGTAGGATTAACTTTCTCCAGGCTTCTGAGTTGGATCTGGTTTTTTCTGGGTTTTGTGGTTAGTCACCTTTCCTTAGTTTTTTCTTTTATTTTGGTGGAGTATATTCTCAAGCAGCTTTTCAAGAATGGGTGCCTCTGAGTCCTTCCATGTTAGAAAATGTCATTATTTCCGCTCATCCTTACTAGAACTTTAAAGTCAGTTTTCCTTCTTCATTTTAAAATGAAGACTGGTGTTAGTCTGATTCTTATAACCTTGTGATTTACTCCTCCCGTTTGGAAGTTTGATAAAGATGGCTCATTTTTCATTCATCCAATTTGTTAATTGATAGATCCTTAATTTGTATTTCCTCTTTTCAATATTTGCTGTAATCTTGTTACTCTTTCATTGATCTTTTCTCTTTTATGTTCCATCTCATTTATGAGGAGGGGAGAGTCATTGACTTTCCAGAAGATTTCCTCAGCATTATTTTATAGCTCTTCTAATATTTACTTCAGTCATCATAATTTTTAACTTGCAGCCTCTGTCTTTGTTCTGGGTTCATTTTCACATTGAATCTTATCCTTATTTTTGAGTGTGGTAATTCTGAGGATGCTAGTTTAAATTTTGCTGATTTTTTTAAATCCTGTTCTCTGAATTGCCTGTGTTTATCTCATTGCATACTTTCCTTCAATGTCTAGTAATTTCTTCTTCAAGAATGACATAATAAGGGCCTCCCCTGGTGGCGCAGGCGGTTGAGTGCCGCTCTGTGAAGCTGTCCACGGCCTCTGCAGCGCCAGTTTGATCCTGGCCGGCCGGTGAGGGTCCCAAATTGCGAAGCAGACCTCTCCTGTCTCGCCCGCTGCTCCCCTCAGCAGTGTATTTCATCAGTCTGCCTGTTCTGTTCCCCTCTCTGTCTCTGGTGAATCCTCTCACCTTCCTGCGCATCTGGCCTGTACCCCAGGTCTGGTATGGATAAATAAATAAATCTTTAAAAAGAAAAAAAAAAGAATGACATAATAAAACGTCTGAACAAGAGTCCTGTATACTTAGACTGGGTTTATTGATTGAGAGATTTGCTTTAGGCTAAGCAGATTTGCTTTAAACTAATCTTATTCTGGGTCCACTCCTACCCCAGCCAATAGAATGAGTTTACCCAGTTTCTTTAGTGCAAAACTGCTCTGTCTTTCCTCCTCTTTCCTTCTGGCTCTCTCCTTCACTCTCTCACTTCTTCTCTGCCCCGGGAAGAGAAACCTTTGACTACCCAGTTATTTTGCATTGGTGGGGTGAGGTGGGAGTAGGGTATTTTTGGTTGACCTCTCTATTTGAAACATTTTTCATGTATTTTTTCTTTTGTGACTTCTCTGGCTAGGCTCTTCCTTGGCTGTACCCTTTTTATGTGTTTTCTAGGTTCCGGCTTTCTCTGCTCTGTTATGTCAATCACTGGGTGATACTTTCAGGATGGTCGGAGACCCTTTGGCCTCAGCTTATACGTGCTGGCTCCTGTTGGATTCCACCACTGGGCGGGGTCAGCAGATTAGGGGTAGAAGGAAAGTGGTATTTCCTTACCCCATCTGTATGTTCCAGAACTGCATCCTTCTGCTCCATTAGAGCTCATGAAAAACAAAGCAGCAACAAAAGCAAAAAATGGATCAGTAAAAATGTGAGGCAGCTCATGAGCTGGGATAAGAAGCATACCACACTGTAATCAGAGATCATTGTTCCTTTATAGAACAAATGACCTGACAGTTAAACGCTCACAAATTTAATGGACAGTCTGATTCCATTTAGCTTCCATGTACCAGTAGCCATTACTCAGTTTTTTTGAGACATGTTCTCTCTCTTTTAGACTTTATTACAGATACCTTGAGTTTATTGGCTTTCTAGATAGCAGAATCCTGAGATTCTTTCCCCTGATCTGTTTTGTGGCACTGAAAGAATGGACTTGGTACTACCTTCCTGTCTTCACAGACTTGAAGGAAAAGATTTTGCCCTGAGGGTGAAACTCAGTCTTCAATGGGATGTATAGCTATCATTTATCGATAGGATCTTTTACAGTTATGCATTCGTATTGTTTTCTTTAATCTTCCACGTTCTGGAATTTGTGTATTTTTCCCTTTTCCTTTTCAACCCTGCTTGCAGCTAATTCTTAGTTTTGAGTCTGTCATTTTCTCGTATTTTGTTAAGTGCAGCTCATGGCAGCAGGACTGGCAGCACATTATTTCCTGGCCTCTTCGTATAAACTCAGTGGTCACATTGTCTACTTCTCAGGCACCTGCAGGTACATGCAGTTTTGCCACAGTCTTCTGTAGATGCCGTCATATCTTCAGCCTGCAGTAACAGTTCTTTGCTACTCAGTGCCCACGCCAGTGTCATACGTGCTCTGTCTCTGTTATGCTCTGTCTCTGTCACTTCTGGTATCCGTGTCTGTACTGGCCTTCCTAAGTAAGTCATCTGTAAAAAGTCCAAAATTGTAGTACCTTACTGTAATAGAGATTACTTTCTAGCTCCCAAGTGAGTTACAAGTTGTATGCAATTTTGAGGCTCCATAAATGTGCCTTACTCTGTGTTCCAGGCTGAGCAGCAGCCCTGTCTTGGTGTTAGGTCAAAGGGAAAAGTGAAAATGATGAATCATGTATCATCTCTTAAATAATTTTCTCAGACCTGGTGTAGCCAACTTAAAATTACATATCATTGACCAAAGTGAGTTCCGCAACTAGGCACAGTGTTCGTGTGGTAGGGAAATAGTTGTCTCTAAGGGATGTGTTCCAAGTTACCCGGTCTAGGGACAGGCATGTATAGTTTTTCTTTTGGGGATAGTTCTAGAATAATTGAGAACAGTTCTACCACCTACACACCCACTTCTAGATATATTGCCAACAGCAGTGTTTTTCAAACTGCTGAATTCTTCACTGAAGATAAACATTTAGAAGTTAACAGTTTATAAGTGAGTGCAACTGACATCACCCAGAGAAGGGAAGAGAGTGTTAGAATCTACAAGGAGATGAAGAATGAGATGAAGAGTTAGGAGGAAGAGTAGGAAAGAATGTGTCCTGGATCCTGGCGATAGGATTATTTCTGCTCCAAAATTAAAACTTTTAAAAAAGAAAGCCTGAATGCACATGTTTTCTTTTTTTTTTAAAGCTTTTTTTTTGTTGTTGTTAAGATTAATTTATTTATTTATACAAGCACTGGGTACAGTCAGAGGCACGGGAGGGTGAGAGAATTCACCAGAGCCAGAGCAGAGAGTAGAACAGGCAGACTGACAAAGTACACTGCTGAGGGGAGAGCAGCGGGCGGCAGGAGAGGTCTGCGTGCCATGTGGGACCCTCGCCGGTGGCCCGGGATCAAACCGGCTCTGCAGAGACTGCGGGCAGCTTCGCAACCCAGTGCTCAACCGCTGTGCCACCAGGGAGGCTCTGAATGCACATGTTTTCAATCTGTCCAATTTGTATCTAATAAGACTTAACCTCCAGATAGCCTAAGAGCTTTAAAATTAATGTATGTTTATTTGTTACACAGAGATTTGCCACAATATGGACAGAAGCAGTGGCAGTCCTATTTTGGAAGAACTTTTGATGTTTACACCAAACTCTGGAAATTCCAGCAGCAGCATCGGTAAAGGAATTTTACAGTTAAATGAGTGTGAAGAAAGTCCATTTTTTATCAGTCATAGATTTGACCTTTACTATCTCAGTGCTTTTTCATATGTTTCATCTGTATGATCCAAATGAAAACAAATTGATTTTTTTCCTATTTAAGGTTTTAAAATATAATGTTCTTACCTGATTTTTAAAGATAATCTGATATCTGAAATGGTTCAAATTAACTCTAACGTAGGTGGACTGATTCATGATTTCATTCTAAAACAGGTGTTATCTAATGACTAAAGCTATTTGGGAGATACTGCTTCTAATTTTCATATATAAAGCTCAAAGAAGTTTCTTTTTATATTTCAACTTGCTTTAAATAGACTTTTAATAAATGCTTTTGGAATTTAATTGAATGATTATGTTGAAATCTCATGAAAAATTTATGAGTTTTGCTAAATTGGGTGGTATTTTATCCTATGGAACTTACATATTTGGTTATTTTTGAAATTTATAGTCTCATTTCTATGTTCTTATTTCCTATATAAAACAGACAAGTCTTGGATAATCGGTATGGCTTGAAGCGGTGGCAAATAGGGGAAATTGCTTCTAAGATTGGGCAGCTATACTACCATTATTAGTAAGTGAATTGCAAATGAAAAAAATAAAGTGTTTTCCTGGTTTAAATACAGCATGCACAAGTATGCACAGTGTACTTACTAACTAGGAGGGAAAGCTAATGTGTTACACGCGAAACCCTAATAGTTCATGTCGTGTTGATCAAGGCAGCATCCTGAAATGGCCTTTCATAATCAAAGTGACACTCTGTCCTTCAAAAGCTCACCTTCCAAACAATTCATTTGTTCAGACTCACTTATAAAGGAGCCTGAGTTTGGTCTTAGAGAAATGATAAATACTAAATGAATTTATAGTTCTTATAGCTTACTTAACTCTTAATTCTATACAGAGATGTGTCATAACTTGTATGTTTGAGTTTTTAAACACATTTAAAACACATACTTGTGGGATATGTCTAAAAAGTTACACGAAGGATAGAATGATTCTGTTGATTATATTCTTAGAGCAGTAGCATGTATATAGTCCCACCCACGAGTCAAAGAAATAAGAGAGCTCTGTTTGGAAGAGTCTAAATCTTATTATCACGAGATGACATCAGTTATCCCATAGAAAGGTCTGGACCATTTATAGTTTTAATAGGCCAGAAAACTCCTTTTTCTTCCTGTCGTTTGGCATGCCAGCCCACATTGCCACCACGAAAACCTCTCTCTGTTGGGTAGAATATTTTCTTGAGAAGTCCCTTGTAAAACTGGAAATTTTTAATGGAGAACTGATTTCATTTGAAGATTAATATGGATTAGTCCATTTCTGAGTCTTGTGAGAGAAAAAAATCAAAAGAAGTTAACCAAAGGATAAGGGACTGTGTCAGAATCTGGGGAAAATCCTGAGATGTCTGGGCCTGGTGGGAAGATTTAAGGAGGTGGAATACCGTTTGGAGAGTTTGGAGACTGACAATAACGTATACTTTTTGGGTTGCCATCAGAAAATGTTTGGGAGCTATGGGGAGGTTTTCTTTGGTAATTATCATTATTTTTACACATTTTAAGGGTTATATGATTAGTGCCTTGCTGATTCGTATTTAGGATAGCTGCTCCCATTCCCTTGTGCAGAGGAATAGAAGAATTGGTACAAGTATTTATCATGGTGAAGAGTTCGAGATTGTCAAATTTAACGTGTGTTTTGTTTTGTTTTTCTCATAGCCTACGCACATCAGAGACGAGCTATCTGAATGAGGCTTTCTCCTTCTATTCTGCAATCAGACAGAGATCTTATTACTCTCAAGTCAATAAAGAGGACAGGTATGTCCCTATCATGTTTTCAGAAAAAGGAAAATAAACCACTCCATTTTTTCACTCCATGTGGAAATTAAAAGAGCACACAGCTGTTTATGACTTTTATTTGCTTAATGGGCTTCCTTGAGTGCATGCTACCAGGCCTTCATAAGCAAACAGGGGAATGTTACTTAAAAGTAATAAATATTAGAGATGTTGTAACATGTCACAACTGGAGGCAGGACACAAAGAAGGGTTGCATTTTTTTCTTTATGAGAGTTTTATAAAGAAGAAACAAATCCAAAGTGAGGCTTTTCGCCTTGTGTAACCTTAGTTCCAATGCATTCAACAGCCTGTTGACAACTGTCAGCTCCAGAAAAGTTTACAGATGCTGTTTGGATTCTCCTTGACAGAACCAATTCTGTCTTAGAGTTGTGTAGGTTCACTGATGGGGGGAGCAAGACACATTCTGTAGAATTCCTCCATTCCCAGTCGTAACCCACTGAGCACTTCTCATCTATCTGGCAGTGTGGTCGATGTTTGGGTAGGAGAAAGGAAAAGAAATAAAGATGTGCTGTTGTCTTTTCATAAGGTTATCTTGTCTGGGAGGTGTGGACATTGGGTTACAGGTAGATTATGATGTTATTAATTCCACATGAACATACAGTTGAAGAAAGCAGGGGTCTGCTGGAGATGGCTAGATTCCAACAGCAGCTAGAGGAGTAAGTTCAGTCATAAAAGATCTGAATATTTTCTCTGCTCCAGCAGCAGAACTCACTGCAGTTGTATTGTAAAAAGATAATAGTCTCCTAACGATAAAAAAAAAACATAGTTTTCACATGCTTTTCTAGCAAACACTTTGTCGTTGGTTGTCATAAGCTAAACAACAACATTTTTGGGAAAAGCCCCACTCTTGTAAATCCCCTTCAATCCACTGCAAATCTTGTTCAAACTTGTATAGAAGAGTTTGCTTGACACAAGCAAAATATGTAGATGCTGAATTTGAAGTTTACTGCATGTCTTTTTGTTGTCTTTCTTCATTCTTCTATCAGAAGTTCCGCTATTTATTTTCCTTCAGATTTTTCATGGTTTGCTTTATTTATTTTTCACTACATTTTCTCTAACTTTTTTTTCGTTTGTTTGCATTCATGTTGTACAATTTGTCTGCATTCCTGATGAGATCATTTGTATCTCTAAAAAAATGCAAAAGGACTATGTGACATTTTATCAGCATGAAAAATACCTATTAAGTACAGAACTATTTTAGGAAATAGTAAAATATCTTGTATAATTCACTTATCTGAGTTTTCTTATTTGCCAAAGGGGAAATTGGCATTGGGCCTTTGGCTTAATACCCAACAGTTTAACTTATTAAAATCACTTTCCATCCTAAAAGCAAACACCACATCTGAATTGTTTCCCTGTGCTGCCTCCTAGAGCAGGGTGGATGAACAGAGGCAGGGTCAACTGGAACCAGGACGACAAAAATCTCTTGCCTTTGGCCCCTAAATTGCTCTTTTCTCAGGAAGGAGTGTTTTCTGTCTCTGGTGAATTCTCTCATCCTCCCGTGCTTCTGGCCTATACCCCATTCTTGTATAAATAAATAAATCTTTAAAAAAAAAAACCCTAAAGTGTATTTGATTAACTGAAAAGAAAGCAAGAAAGGAGCAGCAGAAGAAGACAGCCATACAAGGGGCAAATAGGAGAGATGTTCAAGGAGGCCCGTTCAAGCCCGGCCAAAGCAACAACATTAAATATAAGTGGTCTGAGTTTGCAGAGAGTGATGCAGAGTGTCAATGTAGATTTTAGATAGCCAGGTCTTTATTTTGCCAGCTGAAAAAAAGATGTATTAAAATGAGAAGACAGAGGTACTGGGAGGGATGGCAAGAGAGAAGGCATACAGACAACAAGCATAAGAAAATGGACTTGGTTATATTAACATCAGGAACATAAGATCTTGAAACAAAGAATGTTGTTCCAGGAACTCTTTTCCCCTTGTATTTCTCTGACCCTTGTGTTCTACTCTTCGTTCTGCCTCATTGTTGTTATCTTAAACACTTCTCTTTCTAGGAATGCTTTTCCCACCCCAGAGCTAGTCCTGCAGGCACAGGTACCATCCTGTATTCCTCCTGTTGCATTTATTCCACCGTGTGCTAAGCATTTATCTGTCTCTTCTACATTTTAAATACTTTTCTGCCTGTGAGAACTGTGTTTATAGGCTTTTTAAAAATCAATCTCCCTTTATCTCTTAGCACAGTGCCTGGTGCATATGAGTTCTCAATCGATATTTATTGAATTAATGAATATATGAATGAACAACGTAATGAATCAGTAAGAAATATGTTAAAAGACTATAGGTTATATACAGAAATGTTTGCAATTGTGCAAAACAGGATCATAGAACTTAAAAGCTCTTTTAAGCTAGCAGAAAGTGGGAAAAATAATAAAGTATGTTTTCCCTTTAAAGCTAATGATAATTTTCCATTTATCTGCTACAGACCTGAGCTGGTAGTTAAGAAACTACGATACTATGCAAGATTTATAGTGGTTTGTCTTCTTCTCAACAAAATGGATGTTGTGAAGGATCTGGTTAAGGTAAGTGCACTTTAAAATAATTCAAATCCTAATCCTAATCTCTAATTGTGTGTAGATAATTTTGTTTTGAAAATAGATTTAAGGTTAAAATAATTTTTGAATTCTCTCAATCATTCCAACATTCAAAGTATGATGACTTCTGACACGGGTAATGATTAAAAGAAAATTTCCAACGCTTCATATTTCAAACACACTAATCAGAGATAATTCTCTGAGTTCCTTGCTTTTGTCATTTCAGCATGTTTTATGTTTTACCACCCATCAATGAATGGTTGGGAAATACAAAAAGAAGTTAAAATATTAGGTTTAAGAGAAAATAAATGAAAGGTTAGATCAAGAAAAATTCCAGCATGTTCTACATAGGTATTGTGAGTAAATTTTGTTTTCTTCTTTTCTTTAGTATGGCTATATCACCATATCCTTAGTTAACTCAGGTAGTTAGAGTTAACTGCATTTGGGATACACTTAACATCTATTATCCTTGAAATAAAACATTCTGGTCTTCATGTAGTTAGTGGTTTCTGATTGGTATACTTATCACTTCATAGCATGCTAGGTTTTGGAGAGTCTTCCTCTACCTTCCTCTATGCCCATTTACTGAGATTATTTCCAAGAAGCAGTGTGATATAATTCCAAAGAAAATGAGGTTGACAGTATTTTTTCTAAGGTTAAAATTTTCTTAGAGGGTTTTACCTTTAAGAGTTTTCTATTAGTAAATTCATGGCTGATGTAGCTCTGAGATTTGGGTTTGTGTGGATCTCTATGAAGATCAGAATGTGTTTCATTCTTTAGTTTTTTATTTTGAAGGAAATTCACGTATTTTTCATTCTTTGTTATTGGTTCTAGTTAGAATTATATATTGATATTAATCAAGCTTAACTATATCAGTTTCTTTTAAGAATATGGTACAATATTGCAATCTTTTTTTTTTCTATATCCTTTTTTGGTGATGTTTTAAAATAGGAATTGTCAGATGAAATTGAAGATTACACACACCGTTTTAATACTGAAGATCAAGTGGAATGGAATCTTGTGCTTCAAGAAGTAGCAGCTTTCATTGAGGTCAGTTTTGAATAAGGTCAAAACCTTATCATGGATAAATAAATGTCTACATGGCACACATTTTTTTTTAAAGATTTATTTTTATTTATGCATACAAGAACTGGGGTGCAGAACAGAGGTGCAGGGGGTGAGAGGATTCACCAGAGACAGGGTGGGGAACAGTACTAATACATGCTGAGGGGAGCAGCGGGCGAGACAGGAGAGGTCTGCTGTGCCGGGCCACAGCCGAACTCAGGCCACAATGGCTGGTGATGGTGCTGAGACTTTAACTCCTGTGCCACCAGGGAGGTCCTATAGGGTACACATTTTTATTGTGTGTGCATGTCAAGAAGAAGAAATAGGGGCTTCCTTGGTGGTGCAAGGGGTTAAGTTCAGCACTATGAAGCTGTCCGCAGCCACTGCAGCACAAGTTCAATCCCCAGTCAGGGAGCTGACCCACATGGTGCGGCAGACCTCTCCTATCTTGCCCACTGCTTCCCTCAGCAGTGTATTTGAGTCAATCTGCCTGTTCTACTTCCCACTCTGTCTCTGGTGAATCCTTTCACACACACACACACACACACACACACACACACACACCTCCACACCCTTAGCCTTTACCCCAGTTCTTGTATGTGTAAATTAAATAAATCTTTTTAAAAAATAAATACTTGTTATATTGACATTTTATCTTGGCCATCAACTACTTACTGCCTTTTTTTCCCCCCAGGCGGACCCCGTAATGGTATTAAATGATGATAACACCATTGTTATCACATCTAATCGTCTTGCTGAGACAGGAGCCCCTTTGCTGGAGCAGGGCATGATTGTAGGGCAATTGTCTCTGGCTGATGCACTCATTATTGGTAATTGTAACAACCAGGTAAAGAATTATGACAGAATTTTGTCTTCTATTGCTACACAGTTATTACCTTGTAAATATCTTAACATCCATTCTTGAAGAAACAGCCGATTCAATTATGCCTTGCCCATATAGGAACAGTTCTTGTAGAGCAGGTATGCTGGTCCTGAACTCTTTTGACTTTTTTTTTCATGAAAATAAAAGTTTTTCTTTCATCTTTACTTTCAGGAAGTTATTTTCACTAGCTATATAATTTTAGGTTGGCAATGTTTTATTTCTGCTTGACTATCTCTTTTTATTATTTTATTTTTAGATGCACTTGCAATGGATTTTCCAATTTTTATTTGGTTTAAAATGTCTTTACTTCCCTTTTCTTTTTGAGTTACATAATTTGAATTTGGTATTTGTTTTCTCTTAACACCTCAAAGATTTAACTGCATTGCCTTCTAAGCCTTGTCTAGAGGGTCTTCTCTCATTCCCTGTGTACAGTAACTGGTCATACTGTGCTATAGGGTAGTTTTCTCACATTGCAGAAAACTAAAGTAATGCTTGGTTGAGACATTCAGCATGGCCACAATATCCAGTCTTTGTGCTTCTCTCTGTGAAATTTTGAAGAAAATTAATTCTTTTGTTCAGTCTGTTTTCAAATGTATTAAATGATTCAAATATTTGAAACTAGAGAATAATCTTTTAAAAATGGATTCTTGACTTAACTTCTCTTTTATTTTATAGAAACAGGTCCATTAAAAAATTATTTATTTGGTCCTCATATGCCAACCTGAAGTTCTATAGAAGTATTCTTCAAAATAGAAAAGGATCAGTTTTAAGCATTATATAGCACCTAGATGTAATGAATAGGGTATAAAATGTAGACCATAGCCTAACTGTTTTGCCAGAAGTAAGCATGTATGTTAGGATTTAATATAGTTCTCTGTGTTTACATAAGTACTTTCATTGGTTTTCAAAAATACTTGAGGAAAATGATGGCTCAAAAGAAGTAATGATAGATGGAAAGAAGTGTGATAAAGCAAATACAGAAAAATGCTAATGTTATTGGGTCTAGATGATGAGCATTTGGTATCATTGTATAATTCTTTCACCTTTTTTATCTTCTGAAATTCTGGGGAATGAAATACCCAGTGTCATTAGGTACACATGAACATCGTGAGTAGCAACATGACAGAGCCTTCAGGGCTGTGCACAGCAGTAACCATCAGATTGTTCTCCTTGCAGGTTAAGTTCAGTGAACTAACTGTTGACATGTTCCGGATGTTACAAGCCCTGGAAAGGGAGCCTATGAATTTAGCTTCCCAGATGAATAAACCAGGAATGCAGGTGAGCTTTTCCCTACATTTGCAAGGTGGTGACTCGCTCACTGCTCCTCCTGGCATGCTGTTGTTCAACAACTGCTTCAAGTGTCAATGAACAGTTCTTTCCAGGAGAAAGTGATAAGTATCATAACGGTACATTGAGTAAAAAGATATATGATAAAAAGGCTGGTAAGAAAAGGCCTTGATCCTGTCGCATTCAGAATTCTCATGAATATTATTTTGTGTGTCAATACAGGAATCGGCTGATAAGCCCACCAGACGGGAAAACCCCCATAAGTATCTGCTCTACAAACCAACCTTCAGCCAACTATACACATTCTTAGCTGCGTCTTTTAAGGTATATATGATCCACTACTTTTTACTATTTAGGGAACGTGTGTCCTAAATGAAATCTGAGCATCACTCCACTTTGAGTTAAGAGTTTAGATAAAATATGAAAATGAGAAATGCCTTTAGAATATCCTAATCGCAGATCTTTTTGGAATGGAAGTTGCTCATGTTTTATGAATATTCCTTACCATTAATTAATGAGGATATTGATTAATTATCGTTCTCCTTCCTCCAGGGTTTTTTTTTTTTTTTTTTTTTTAATTACTGTAGTACTTTAGTTATACCAGCCAATGCAGAATTTAAAAAAAGGATCAGATTACTTTGGCATTTTATATATTCAAAAGGCTCTGGGCAACGTTTTGATCATGTGAACAAACTGTAAGAAATAGGGAATTCCTCCCAAAGTTTACATAGGAAAAGCCAAGGATGGAAGTTTGTGTTTTAACCTATACATATCAGGACCTTTTCTTTTTCACTTCAGAGTTTTCAGAGAACATTGTGTAAGTGATCAGGCTTTTGAAGCAGAGACTGTCTTAACTTTAAATAAAACAATTGTTTCCCTTCTTTGTTGTTTTGTATATGTGATTTTCTTTAATTTCAGGAGCTGCCTGCCAATAGTGTGCTTCTGATTTACCTGTCAGCCACTGGTGTTTTCCCCACAGGTCGTTCTGATAGTGAAGGTACAATAAAGGAATGCTCCCTCTTGTGAGCAGGGCTTGAATTCTCTTAACTTTCTACAAGATGATGGCCCGTAGTCCACAGACCATCTCAAGCTTTCTAGAGAGGCCTCCACATTTGAAATCTGTTCTATTTGTTGAATTGGCAATCTTGTAGATATTCTAATTTATTTGCTAAGATCAACGTTGAAGTTCAAAAATCAAACCACATACCAATTGCATGCCTCGCTATCAAATTTGCTAAAAGTATATATACCTATATGGAATTTGGTGTTTGAAACTGTAAAGGGCAGTGAAATAACTAGGCCAAATTATTCACTTTACATCATTGAATTATTCTCAGCATTAGAGCATTTAGGAATTTGGTCAGTGGCTTCATTGTGGCTAAAAGTCTTTGTAGAAATCAGTGCACTTTTGTAACTGTGAAAGTTCAAGTCCTTATCATGATATTTGTTTTCTGTTTTTTGTTTAATTTGTATGGATTCAACCTGCAGAATATTGGGATGCTATTTCAGAATAAAAACTTAAAACTGGCCAGAATATGTGAAACTGGTCAAAATAGATGCGTAATTTGGATGTAATTAAGACAATTAAATCTTTGCATACACAAAAAAAATTCTTAATACCCTTAACATTTTCCTCTTCATCCGTTTGTTGAAATTTGCATTCCTTTATACAATGCATGTCCCTGCCATCTTCCGTGCATGACCGTCGGATCCTCTTAAGGTGTTAAAATGAAAACAAAGCAAAGTAAATCTCAGAGTCTTTTCATTGCAGTGATTTTTTTAAAGCAATAAAATATTATTCATAACATTAAGAGTGATGCACAGTCATAAACTATTTCAGGATTGTTTTAAATTAAAGTTAGTAATGATAGTTATAAATATTTATTTCTGTGTCTTATATACTTCAAATCAGATTTTCTGGACCCTTTGTTATTGACCTCTTGTTTTACTTTTTCCAATTATAATAATAGCTACTGACCGAAGGGTTCTTTGTTTTTGTTTTTTTAAAAGATTTATTTATTTATGAATACAAGAACTGGGGTACACGCCGAGGTGTGGGGAGTGATTCACAGAGATAGTAGGTAGCAGAACAGGTGGATCTACACTGCTAAGGGGAGCAGCAGGCAAGACAGGAGAGGTCTGCTGCATCATGTGTGCCAGCTCCATGGCGGGCCGGGGACTCAAATTTGTGCTGCAGTGGCTGATGATAGCTTGATAGCATTGTCTTTAACCCCTGTGCCAGCAGGGAGGCCACTGAAGAGTTCTTTGATAACTGTTGTACTGAACCTTCCACAATTCCTATTCATGCAGGCAAGAGTTTCACTAACTCTTATCACCGGCTGGAAAAGGTTAACAACAAAACTGGAACTACAGCGATTGATGTAATGTTAGTCATAATGGATTTGTCACACACTGAAATTACGATTTCTTAAGAAATGATGTTTTTGTCAATGAGAATTTTCAAGTTCCATTCAAAATTTTCCCTAAATTCTACAATTAGTGTCTCACTGAAAATTTTATCTGAGCAATTATTAAGGCTTCATACTGCAACTGTCTTTCTTTTGTTTGTTAAACCTGTGACTAAATTTTGCATAAAATGGAGAGATCACTTTGAACATCCTAGATCCCCAGCCCGTTTATTATTCAGAATAATGGGAAACAGTAGATTGTTGTTTTGTTTCTCATTGTATTCTGTTTGAAGAGCTGATGAATAATTAAATGATTTTTTGTTGAAACATGCTGAAATCATTTAAATGCTGCATTAAACTAAAATGTTAACTTTTAAATGAAATGTTTTGTAATAATCTTCCATTTGTAGCAATGAGAGTCACACAGTACTTTTGTAACTTTTATATGTAAACATCAAATTAATGTTATTCTCCAATTAAATTCTAGGATTCCCCTTTTTGTTTTTACAGGTCCTTATGATTTTGGAGGGGTACTTACTAATAGTAACCGGGATATTATAAATGGAGATGCCATCCACAAACGAAATCAGTCCCACAAGGAAATGCACTGGTATGTATTCTGGTGTTTCCCCCATTATGAATGTTGTAGCTCTTGTAAAATATTAAATGAACTGGGGACTTCTTTCTAGTACTAGAAATGTTTCCTCAGACTGCTATTAATGATAATTATTTGGACTCCAGAAATCTTACAGACTCTGACTACCTGAGGAAATTGGAATTTTTGACTGATATTTGTTTAAAAAATATTTTTTGAATGTTTATTATATGGTCAGTTACTATTCAATCCGTTGGGGATATGGCAGTGAACCAAACTATATTCCAGTTGGAAGAGACAGTAAATACATAAATAAATGTCAGGGCCTAGTAATATTAATATGAATCCAGACTTTTTAATATAAAATTCTACAGGTTTGCTGTAGCACAAATGAACTTAATTGTGATGATTTTATTTTATTTTTTAAAGATTCATTTCTTTATACAAGAGCTGGGGTATAGGCCAGAAGCGCGGGAGGGCGAGAGCATTCACCAGAAACAGAGCGGGGATCAGAACAGGCAGATGGACCAAAAGCACTGCTGAGCAGCGGACCAGACAGGAAAGGTCTGCCACGCCATGTGGGTCTCTCCCTGGCTAGCCAGGAATCGAACCCACGCTTCAGAGGCTGCGTACAGCCTCACAGCACTGCGTTCAACACTCTGCGCCACCAGGGAGGCCCAATTGTGATGATTTTAAAGAATTTTATCCATGAAAATTTGCTTTTCCAAAGTATGCGTTCTTCACTGCCTGGGCCATTTTTGAAACTAGAATTTCCCTAGGTGTGAGATAAAAATCTGATTATAAAGGAAACTGGATTTTTTGGCAATGTCTTTGCATTTCTAACAGCACTTTGCTTAGAAATGTGAACTGTCGGGCCTCCCCGGTGGCGCAGCGGTTGAGCGCTGGGTTGCGAAGCTGCCCGAGGCCTCTGCGGCGCCGGTTCGATCCCCGGCTGCTCCCCGGCCACCGGAGGAGGGTCCCACATGGCGCGCAGACCTCTCCTGCCGCCCGCTGCTCCCCTCAGCAGTGTACTTCGGTCCTTCTGCCTGCTCTGCTCCCCGCTCTGGCTCTGGTGAATTCTCTCACCCTCCCGCGCTTCTGACTGTACCCAGTGCATGTATAAACAAAACAAACAAACAAACCAGCAAACAAATAAATAAAGCATGCCTCTATTAAAAAAAAAAAAAAAAGAAAAAGAAATGTGAACTGTCACACACAAAAAATGGGGAAGGGAGGGTAGATATGATTTTTCAAATCAATGTGTAATAATTAATAGTCCCCAACATATGTCAGTGCTGTTGCTGACCTTAGTTGCAAATTATCTGTATTAAAAAAAATTATATTTGAAATATATTGAGGTTTGGTGATACTGTTTATTGGTGCATCATTTTATATATTTAAATTTACACTAATATTTAACTTGACCGTTAAGCAGTGGCAAAGAGCATACGCACCAAAGTTGTGACCATCTTAAGCATGTTACTAGAGTTCAGCTGTTGGATCCATTAGGTCTACTGTGGGGTCCAGAATTTTCATGCACCCCAACTGATGGTGATGCAAATATCCAGAGTAAACATAAAGAATTATAAAAGGGAAGTCCCTACTTAGTGTGATAGTAAGATATAAGTTGAAATTTTGAAAAATCTTTAAAATAAGTATAGATTTTGGAAGACTCATTGAAATACAAATTTAGTTGTGTTAGTACATGTTGCTTGCAAAACGTGTTCTCAAAGGGGGCTTTTTAATACTAAGCAGGTATCTGCATGCTGGCTTCTGAGATTTTCATGTTACGTGTTTAGTCAATCTTTACATATACAAACTTCTCTTTAGCTTCAGTGTTCTTGAATAATTATTGCTGATTTTTTCCCAAATAAAATAGCTAAGTTGTCTATCCCAGTAAATACAGACTTTTTATCCCTGTGCTTAAGTAATCTTTTTCTTTCAGTGTTAAGATGAAACCAAATTGAAGAGTAGACCAAATTGAAGAATAAGATTTTCAAGATCAATGTTATATTTACTCGGTTACTTATTGTCACTGTTGCTGTTGTTTTCCCAGCCTCCATCCTGGGGATCTCTATCCTTTCACCAGGAAGCCTCTGTTTATCATCGTGGATTCATCCAATAGCGTTGCATATAAGGTGAGTCCTGTGAGCTCCGATGCACCTGTAGACACTGTGGAACCAACCCCAGGTAACCACTCTTAATGTGTGCCTTTTTCTTTTGCTTTATTTTATTTCATTTTACACAATTTGTATTTAGTCTTTCTTTTCTTTTGAGGTTGTGCATGCTAGTCAGGATCTGGTGCTATGAATAGAAACAAGAAGAAAACGCATGAATGGACACTCAGTGGAAAATAATAAATCCTTCTGCAGGAAAAAAAATATTCAAGATTTCCAAGATCTCTGGTGGGAGGTTTATTTTTGTTATATAACTCAGAATAATTTTCTTTTATAGAGGTAGAAGTAATGGGCAAATTTTCTGTTCTAGTTTTCCATCCTTTTCCCTTCTACACTTCTGCTGTAGTTTAGTAAACTTTCTATAGTCTGTTGTACAGCTGTGGTCATTGTGTAGTGATATAAAGTGTTTCAGATGCAGTGAATTGCCTTTTAAATTTATGACAACAGTGAAAAAAGATGACCCTGAATGCTAGGAAAAATAACAGGTTTCTAAATATAACTTGAACATTCTTTGTTTTGTATCTTGGTGTTGAAGACATGGTTTGTGATGATTGTATGAAGGATGCCGGCAGTGAAATACTTTAAAGTTGACTATTAGCATTCAAACTATAATAATTTATAGGAAAATGAAACCGAATCTTTCGAGTCCTTTGTGTGTGGTTGAAATATTTCATTAGCGAACAATATGTTCAGAAATAAGCGGAGAGCACAGATCTGCCAACTAAAACCATTTTTGTTGTGGGCATTCGTATAATGAGATGGAGAAGCAGATAGTAGCAGGTTTACTTCGGGAGAGCAGTGGAAATGCTTGTGAGCCAAGAGACCTGACCCCAAACATATGTTTTCTATCTAGTTTTCATGTTTAGTTTCACTTTTCAAAGTTAAACTCTGAATTCTAAGCGCATCCACCCCACCCTAAATTTTACAGCATATTTCCTGCAACCACTTTGTCAAGTTTAATATTGCAGCTTTTTATTTTTATGAAAATTAAGCATATCCTTTAATAAATCTTGTGCAGAGATTGTTTTTGTCCCTTTTTGAGGGGATGGAAGGCTGCTAAAGGAAAAAGCTTATTGGTTATAAAAACAGAAGAGCCCAGACATTTTGCGTCTTCATACAATTCCAAAGAAACTTTCTGTGTCTTTGTCAGTGAAAAGGAATTATTTGCTGTGTTTGATGATGTGGCAGGTCAAATGCCTTACTCAATGTGATGCAGCATGCATGTAGAATATTTTAGCAATCTATTAATTTTTCTCAATTCAATTGGGCGTTATTCTGTCCAACCTTTCGTAACCTTGGAAACACCATTCACTGACTGTGTCTGCGAACTCCAGAGGTGTTTGGATATAGAATGAGTATTGGGTGCTGATGTTTTTTCTTAAAACTTTTTTTTTTATAGGTTTTTTTTTTATAGAGGCATGTTTTATTTGTTTGTTTGTTTGTTTTGTTTATGCATGCACTGGGTACAGTCAGAAGCGCGGGAGGGTGAGAGAATTCACCAGAGCCAGAGCGGGGAGCAGAGCAGGCAGAAGGACCGAAGTACACTGCCGAGGGGAGCAGCGGGCGGCAGGAGAGGTCTGCGCGCCATGTGGGACCCTCCTTTGGTGGCCGGGGAGCAGCTGGGGATCGAACCGGCACCGCAGAGGCCGCGGGCAGCTTCGCAACCCAGCGCTCAACCGCTGCGCCACCGGGGAGGCCCAAGGGTGCTGATGTTTTTAAAACACCATTGTGCATCATTGGAAATATGTTTACTTAATTACATGTCATGATTTAATTCTGCATAGGTTTCAATATCCTGATATCCAGGATAACTGGAATAACAGGGAAGATGTTTTTGTTTGCTTGCTTGCTTTTGATGGAACATGCAATGCCAGTCCTCTAAAACATTAAATTGTCTAGAACATACTGATCTTCAGAAATGAAATGGGGAGCCTGTATGCAATCGGCAGAGCCGACTGTGGCACAGAACAATTTGATCTTTTTGAAAATTAGTAGTATTTATTGCATTGAATCAACTATGCTCTTCTCTATGGTAACATATAAGGACATCTGGTATTTACTTTTCCAACAAAGCATGTGTAAAGAAATCTTAAACTTCCATTTTGCAAGTTTTTAATGAAAAGTTTTTAAGGGATGACTGATGTATTCTTCCTTGAATACCTATTTTGCTATGTATGACTGTTTCATGAACATGTTTTCTAAATATTTTTTCATTTAAATACAAGTGGTTCATGTATATTTCCTCACTTAAATATTATAATTTTATTCTTAGGAGAGTAACTCAGCTATATAGTTTAAAGCTGTAGTTCTCAAGTCTCTCAGCACATCAGAAGTATTCAGAGTCCTTTTCAAAACCCTTTGTACCTGGGCCCCAATTCTTGTGATTCTGATTCATTTAACCTGGGGCAGGTCTCAGGTTAAATTATTTGTGTAATTCCTGTGTGTGGTCAGTGAGAACTACTCAGTCCCCAGGGCCGTTACTGAAATCAGTGGTCTCATGCACCCCCTGCCCTGCTCCTGTTTGCCCCTTGCCAGAGACTACAACTTACATCTTTTTTAGCTGATGATATTGGCATTTGCCACCATTTTTATAAATAACACGCTTTTATCGATAGTCCTGCTCTTTCAGTTTTAGGCATTGTGTATTGATTTCCCATCACACCTTGTTCCCTCATTTATACCCCTTTGTGTCCTTTTATCCACATAACACAGTCAAATCATAATTTCAACTTGTTGACTAGAGGGTTCTTCTATTGTTATGACTATAAAGAGCTTTTAGCAGCTGCGCCACACTGTGCACTGTCATGATGATATCACTGGACCATGTAGTTGAGTACTCTCTGAGCTCAGGATCATCAGGTCTTTCTTGTGGGCACACTCACCAAGGAGCACTCAACATCCTGCCTGGGAAGTGAAGATGGTTACCAGTGTTAGGCTGTGCTTTCCCTAAAGTCTGTGAGGCTTGTATTTGTATACACATCTCCCTCTAGGTCCCCTAAAGCTCATATTTCAAAGATTTTAAATCAATATATTGCAAACAATTAAATGAATATAAGCACTATCAGCTTTATTTTGTAGTCGAGGAGATGGTCTGTGGCGGCTAAGTATCTTGCCTAATTGATTCCAGCTCTTATTCCAAAGACCAGGCTCTTTCCATACTTCACTAAGAGGAGCTTTGCATGCTCATCTGGGCCTCGTTTCAGAGAGTGATGGAAATGCCAAGATCTGTGTAACAAGTATGGTCCATATTTTGGCTCACAATTTCCACTTAGGAATAGGCAAGTCACAGTGGCCTTCCCTATAGCAAGGTGTTACTAACAGAAGTAAAATAAATTCCCTCAGTCATTTGGGCAATACTTTGTTCACTTCAGCTTTCTTTGGAAGAAGAAAATCCTTTGAGTATTGAACTGTTTGTGACAGAGCTGGATCCCTGCCAGCGAACGTGACTTACACATTTGTCAAAACAGACATATTTTATCCAAACAGCTTCATCCTAAAAAAGTATTTGACTGATGGCTGCAGATTGCTGCAGTCTATTAAGACTTTCACCTTCGTAACAAGATTGTGGAAGAATCTCCATTTCTTTCTTGCTACTTTGAAAGATCTTGGTTTCGGTTATTCTTCAGTTATACTGTGGTATGTCTAGATTTTGTTTCTTTTTATTTAACCTATTGGTTTTTGGTGAACTTTTTAAAATGGTATGTTGTATTGTTCATTATTGCTGGACAATTCTCAGCCATTGTCGCTTCTAATAGTGACTATGCTTTCTGGAATTCTGATTTTATATATAATGTACATGATGTATATGTGCATATTCATGTATATGTGAATATATACATAGCATTGTCACATCTCTTCCACATTCTTGGCTTCTCATCTGTATTTTTTTTTAAAGATTTATTTATTTTATTGATACAAGGACTGGGTACAGTCAGAAGCACGGAAAGGTAAGAGAATTCACCAGAGCCAGAGCTGGGAACAGAATAGGCAGACTGACGAAATACATTGCTGAGAGGAGCAGCGGGCATGGCAGGAGAGGTCTGTGTGCCATGTGGGACCCTTGCGGGCAGCTTCGCAGCCCAACGCTCAACCTCTATGCCACCAGGGGAGGCCCTCATCTGTATTTTTCATGCTTTTGTTTCTCTAGTTGAGATCTGGATAATTTCTCCTGATCTGTCTTCCACTTCATGAATTCTTTAGGTATATCTAACTTGCTATTAAACCCATTTATTGATTTTTTATATTGGTTTTAGCATTTTTCAACTCTAGAAGTTGTATTTCATTCTTTTTCAGATAATCCACTGTCCTTTTTATTGTTCCCAATTTTTTGTTTTCAAGTTCTTTTAAACTTAATAAGCATTATTAATTTTGTTAACTGGTAATTCTTATACCTGAAATCTGCTTTTGCTGTTTAAAGTCACATTTTTTTTCATCCTTATGTGCTTGATTATCTTTAACTATTTCTTTATTTCATTATCCTTAAAAGGTGGGGGAAATTAACTGAGTCCTAGAATGAAGGTACTTTTGTTACAAAACAGGGGGAAGGATACCCCAAAACCCCCAAACCTGTCTGCTCTAAATAAGTTCTGCCATCCGCCACATCAAGACAAAACATATAAGACCTGTAATGGAAAGAAATTTTAATACAATTAGTATGCAACAAAGAAAATGGGAAGAAAATGGTTGCCAAATCAAGCATCTGAAGTTACCCATCCCCTTGTGGGTAAATGCCCAGCTAAACAGGGTTGGCTCAAAGCAGAACCTCTGAGGCTAAAGCCTGCTACAAGTCTAAAAGCACCTGCTGATGTGGACCATAGGAAGGGGGCAGAAGGGACCCAACATATCTGGAACTAAAGGCGCAAAATCAAGATAAAAGCTGCCATTGTTAACCTCCCCAAGGGTCTCACCCACATCTGTTTCAAGCAGTCCAGGACCAGGACCAAGAAGCAAGTGCGCTTCTTCATACATGTCTGTGCTCCATGTGCCTCCTCCAGATCTCCTTCTGACTCTCCGTCCTTCCTCCCTGCTTCTCCAGTCTCCTCTCCAACTTCTTCTCCCTGCTCAGCTCCACCCTTCCTCGGGTGGGCCAGGGAACCTGGAAACTTCCCTTTTCCTGGGGATCACCCTGTTACACTTTCACCCAGAGGGGGTCTGTGTTCACTTTGGCTAGACACCTAGAAGCACTACCGTTTGGCATCCACAGCTAGGGGTTCCCTAGGTGGTATGAATTTGTGTTGCAAACAAGCAAGAGGACTATATAATTACAACCTCCAGGGACTGTTTTTTGTTACTGGAGTTGGATAAGGCCTTTGAAACCTAAATTCAAGCTACTCCATTGCCTCTGACAAGAGAAGGCTGGTGTTGCCTTGCTTGTTTCCTGTTTGCTTTACTGGTTTTCCCTATTCTCTGACCTCTCACTGGAGTGCCCTTAGGCTCCATCTTTGTTCCTTTTCATTTCCTGCTCCAGCGGACTCTCTTGAAGCTCTTATGTAGTTCATATCTTTAATTATTATACTGACAATTTTCAAATTTATATCTCCAGCCAGAGAGGCCTCTTTGAATATGATCTTCCTGCTCCATATCTCCGCTGGTAATTGTAATAGAGATTATAAACTTAACATCCCCTAGCCTCTTCCACCTTCCGCTTCCTCTGCATCAGTTAATGACTATTATGCCTTTAGATTTGCCCCAGCCCAAATGCTCAGATTCATCCTTGACTCATTTCCCTCACACCCCATATCTTGTCAGGAAATCCTCTTGGCTCTAGCTGCTGATCTAGAATCTTATCACCTTCTCTGCCATCACCCTGGTCCAAGCCAACATCATCTGTCTCCTGAATTATTGCAGTTGCTTCCTAACTAGTCTTCCTCCTTCTGCCCTTGCTCCCCTCCAGGATATGCCTGTAAGTCAGATCACATCACTTATTTTTTTCCTAAAGATTTATTTATTTGTGCATACAAGAACTGGGGTACAGGCCAGAGGTGTTGGGGATGAGAGGATTCACCAGAAACAGAGTGGGGAGTAGTACAGGTGGATCTACTGAAATAGACTGCTGAGGGGAGTAGAGGGCATGTCAAGAGAGGTCTGCTGCACCATGTGGGTAGCTCCCTGGCCGGGGATCGAACTCTTGTTGCAGCTGCTGCGGACAGCTTCCCAGGTTGCATCTTAACCCCTTGCATCACCAGGGAGACCCAGATCACATGACTTCTCAGCACCTCCCAAGCTCCTCATCCTCCACCCTCACACACCTGCCCCATTCTTCTCCAGTCATCTCTGTACTTTCTCTTGTTGATCTCCTGTCATTTGGTTCTCTTTGGCCACAATCACCTTGTTCTTTAACCCTAAGTGGCAGTCCCCTTAGGGTCTTTGTGTTATCTTCCCTCTGACTTGAATCCTCTCGCAAAGATGCATTGTTCTTGGTGTTTGATCAGCTGAAGCCTAGGATAAGGTCTTCCCTAATTTCCCTGTTTAGAATTATATGCCTCCCCACCACTCTTTATCCACCCTTCTTCATTTTTCTTAATAATCATAAGATGGGTTTTCCCTGGTGGCACAGGCGATTGCGCGCAATGCTGTGAAGCTGTCCGCAGCCTCTGCAGTGCTGGTGTCTTCCCCGCCGGCCCCAGAGCAACCCACATGGTGTGGCAGACCTCTCCCGTGTTGCCCACTGCTCCCCTCAGCAGTGTATTTCAGTCTGCCTGCCTGTTATGTTCCCCGCTCTGTCTCTGGTGAATCCTGTCACCCTCCCGCACATCTGGCCTGTACCCCGGTTCTTGAATAAATAAATACATCTTTTAAAAAAATTTGTAAGTTAACTTTTAGATTGCACCATCCATTGTTCTAAGCATGTTCTACAACCCAATGTGTTACTTTTAATCACATAATCCAGTATGTTACTTTTATTACTCCTCCCATTTTACTGATAAGAAAATCAAGGCACAGAAAAGTTAAGTAATTTGGCCACAGTTGCACATACAACTAGTCATACAACTGGTGGCTGATTCAGGATTTAAACACAATCTAATTATAAGTCGGTGCTAGTGGTGCTCTATGCTGTGTTTCCATATGTAGTGCTTGTCACCCTCTATGAGATTACATAACATCCTTATTTTTGTTCTCTACCTGCCACCTCCACCCCCATCTATAAAATTAATTCCTCTAAATCAGCTGGAACAGAAGCATAAGAGGCATCCTTCAAGAAACTATTTTCAGGAGGGAGGGGGCCCAGTGGACAATAGTGGAGGACCATGGGTGCTGTAGTGGGGGTGGGGGGTAGCTTATATCTGGAGAGGTGGGAACCTGTACCTCTGAATCATATACAGTGTTTTAAACTAATGTTATATCAACTAAAAGAAAGGTAGGACGGAAGAAATACTTTCCCAGGCCTAAAATTTAAATATAGTCTGATAGGAGATATTTATGTCTTTGTGTTGAAGGTCCCCAAGATCACCCCCAGATTGAGTGATTTGTTAGGAGGACTCATAGTTCTCAGTATATAGTTGGATTCAGCCCTAAGATTTATTACAATGAAAGGATACAGAGCAAAACCAGCAAAGGAAAAAGGCACAAGATGAAGTCCAGAAGAAAAACAGGGGCAAACTTCCAAGAATCTTCTCCCAGTGAAAATCCGACAGGACACGATTAATTCCCCCACAGCAAGGGAGACAGCACCAGTGAGTGACTACCCTGGAAGTTCATGAGGGAACTTCCAGTGCAAAGGGCTTTAAATGGAGACTGATCAGAGGGCACCGTCTGCCTGGCAATGCCAAAAGGCTGTACTCCCGGGAAGCAGGTGTTCAGCTTGCTTGTTTGCAAGTTCTAGGTAAAGAACTTACCAGTTCTGGTAACCGCTCTTACCAGTTCTGGGAACTGTGGGAAGCCTTCCCTAATCTAAGCTTCCAGAAACCAGGCAGGGACCAAGCTTGTAAGCAGGGCTTTCAGTTGATAGCAGTAAGACTGTTGCATTAACTCTTTCTGAACAAATTGTTGTGTTTTGTGTGTGTGTGTGTGTTTTAAGTGAGAACACAGAGGTTGGTCAACCAGAAAAAGGAAATGTTGGGATGTCAGTAACTGCAGTGTCCATTCTAGGGCTGTCCTGGAGCGGGAGTATCAGGCAAGGGTCCAAGATCATCTCTGTTGTGAGAGAGAAGGGCTCAGCAAGAAGCCATAGCTGAGGACTGCGCCTCAGTATCATTCAGTTTATTCCCTGTGTTTTGATTATAAGAAACTTCTCATTATTTAATTTTTTTATATGGCTACAATATTCACAATGTCACAAAACAAAAAAGTTCCAAAAGGCACAATGTGAAACCTCTTCATCCCTTCCAGTGCAGCTCACACAGTTACCACCTCCCTGCGTTGGCCCTGTTCTTCCTGTTTTAGTATACAGTACTACATAGCCTCCCGCTGCAAGGCTGAGCCCCAGTTACTCTTCAGCCCCTTACTGATGACCATTTGGTGCTTTCCAGCCCTTTACTGCTATCAACAGCGCTGCAAGGAGTAACTTTGAACTTGTTATTTCACAGATTTGAGAGTATGTCTGTAGGGTCACTTCCTTGTAGAATCGCTATGTTGCTGGAACAATGCATCTGAATTTAATAGACGCTTCCAAATTGTCATAAAAAGACTTTATACCAATTTATACTCCTACCACCCACGTGAGTGTTTATTTCTCCATATTCTTGCCAGCAATGTATATCCTCAAACTTTTGGGAATTTTACTAATCTGATAGGTCAGTAAGTGATATTTTAGCCTAGTTTTGATTTTATTCCTCTTATTATCAGTAAGGTCAACATCTTTTCATATGTTTGAGCCAGTTGTGCTCCCTATTCTGTGACTTCTGTATTTTCTTTGACTGATATTTTTACTGGATTAGTGGACTTTCTCTTATGGTTTTGGAGAAACTCTTTTTATATTAAGGAGATTAATCCTTTGTAATATGAGTGGCAAATATTTCCCCAATCCATCATCTGGATTTTGTTTTAGTTTACTTAGGCTGTATTTTATTATGCACAAACCTTTGATTTTGGCAACTGGGTTTATTAATCTTAGTTTAATTATAATAGGAAGATCTTGAGGGTTACAAAAACAACCTTTGTTTTCCATACTTTCTTTCTGCACTTTCATTGTCTGATTTTTTACATTTAACTTTGCTTTATTTGGGACTTATCCTAGTGTATGACCTGAAGTGTGGAGCCAGCTTTTTCCCCCCTAGATGACTATTCAGTTTTTTCCACTAGTTTGAACTATATTCAAGTCTTATCTGTTTTGGCATCTAATTCTGAGCTCTTCATTAAGTTCCATTGATCTGCCTGTTATGCCAGAGCCACACATTTTAAACTACTGACAATTGAAATTACAATTTGTTTATCTGATGAGACCGATTCTTCCTCTGGCCTCTTCTGCCTCAGAATCTTTCTGGCTAACCGTATTATTCCATATGACCTTTAGAATCACTTTGTTCAACTGCAAGAAAAAATCTGTGCCCTATTTCGTTGGTTTAAATTTAATAAATTAATGTGAAGACATCTTTAGAATTTACTCCAAGAACATGGTACATCTTTCCTTTTGTTCAAGTCTTCGTTTTTATCATTCAGCATTGTCTTTCAGTTATTTTTGTTTCTCTCGTTTCTCATTGATTTTATTCCTAGAAGTTTTATCTTTCTTGTTGCCTTACCAGTTTGTGATTTTACTTCCCATGCAGATCTATCTTTAGAGAAAGGATATCCTTCATCATGCAAAGAATATTCTAGCTTGTCAGTTTAATTGTCACTGTAAATTAGCACATTGACATCCTGGTATTATATATCATTCTGTGTGAGCAGTTAATATGACTCACAGTGAGAGACGGATCTAATCGTCACATACCACTAAGTTAGATCTTACAGCCTTTGAGTCTGAGAGCCAGACTCTCCACCTTAAAAAATTCACCTTTGTAAATATGTTGCCAGGTGGGGTGGCCTCTTGGTAGTCAACCAAATGACCTCTCTCTGTACTACTGCACCCACATTTTTCTTTACTTTAAAAATTAACAGTTTACTAGTCATTTTCACTATTTTAAGAAAGCCTATTATAAAATAGTAATTATATATGAATGACAAGTGTTGGCAGCTGTTGCTGGTGTTTCTGCATCTGCTTGCGAATAAAGGACCCAATCTATACGCTAATGATGTGCTTTGGGAAATTACTTAGTAACTGTCTTTGGTCAAGTCTTTAATGAAAATTTTAAATTCTTATATATTACAGAATTTCACAAACTTATTTGGACAGCCACTAGTCTGCTTGCTTTCTCCTACAGCATACCCAAAAGCTTTACAAGGTATGTCACTGTCTATTACATCTCGAGGTCGCAAATAAAAACTGTCTACATTTTGAATAATACTGTTCTTTCCACACACCCCCCCCCATAATAATCACATGTGAATGTATAGTGTTTAACGTGGCAGGTGTCAATCCGATAAAGACCCCAAAGTCTTCCCCACAACTAGACTTTTTAATGTGCTGCCATTTAGGCCTTGAGAGAATTCTTTAAAAGATGATCTGTCGTTCCTGAGGAATGAATGGGCGGTTTTGGTCCCTTGCTGTTGGGGAACTCATGATTTGCAAAATTTAAAATATATTTCCAGGCATTAGTTTTGGTGTGTTTGTCATCATCCACGTAACATAGGATTTCCTCTTTCTCTGGCTACATATTTAGGCATCTTTTAAGACCATAGATTTCTGGTCTAGAAAACTTCTCTGCCTCCGCCTCTGAGTTAGGGTAACCTTACTGGCATAACTGAAAGGATTCCTTTTATTCACATTTTTGGCTTTTTCTTTTTTTTTTTTTTAAATAAAAGAAGCTCAGTCTGCCAGAGAGACAAGTCAGTGTTTGGCTGCTTCTCAGAAGGCTGAGAAACGACAAGACTTTTTTGCCCCACATAATTTGTCCTTAATAAGCACACTTAACATTTATTCTAACTCCCAGTCATTAAGCTAGGTAAAGTGCTAAACGAACCTTAATGCTGTTTTGGCAGTACTTGTCACTGTTTCACTATCTCCCTAACTGTGAATAGTGCTGATGTCTCTCTGTGGGAGATGGCATTTTACTGCTACTTCCCAGCCAGAAGCCCTGTCTGCTGACATAGTTTGACACAGGAAGTGATGGTCAGCATTTGAATGCCTGAGAGAAGCTGGAGACTTTTCACCGTTGTTTTAAGGTAAGTTCTGCTGTTTAACAGAGAAAAACATATGGAAATATTAAGTTCATGTATCCAAGAGACAGATTGCTAAGAGATAGAACTTACCTTCAAACAACGGTAAAAATTCTCCTGCTTTGAGGACTATGTGAACCTGTTTATTATCATTTCTGGAGAAAAGTAACCCCTTCCAGTTATTTGAGAGTATACTTTTGTTAACAATTTGTCTTGTCAAGATGCAATTTTGTTTAAAGGCATGTGGTCTGATGGGTTAATACCAAGGTTATTTGATCTGAAAAGGCTTTTTTTTGTATAAAGTAAAAACAGACTCTGGAGGCAGATTGAATTTAAATCCTGACTGAACCCCTCACTAACATGTGACCTTGAGAAGTTACTTAGCCATTCTTTTGTTTCTGTTTCTTTATCAAATGGAGATAATAATTGTACCTATCTCATTAAATAATCTGGGCACATAGTATGCATCTAAAATGTGCTAACTATCATTACTATTAATATGCTTAGTTAAGTAATCTATGTCTTTAATGTAGTTTGGTCCAATGTCCTGTCTTTTATGCTATGAGCTTGACCTCTAATCCCTTAAATAAGCCCTGTCTGGACACAAAACTCACACAGATACTAAAAGTATTTAGAATGTTAAATTAGGTTCCATGCCCCGCTGGTATCTAAAACCGACAGTTCTCTTAACGGAGAGTTGCTTCATTCACTCAACATTTACTTACCAGGCGCTGTGCTAGGCCCTGGAGAACACTGAGCAAGCACAATGCTGCTTCTTACAGAATCAAATGTCCAGTGGGGGATAGACACTGTAGGTGTTGTGAGTGTTTCATGGGCAAAAACTCATGGAACATGCAAGAGGAGCTCCTAACCAGCACTCCAGGGGGAAGAAGTAGATGAGATGATGTGGAAAGTGGAGTTGAAAGACTCCACTTTATATAGAATGAGATGGTGTGTCATTATGTGTCCTGGCAGCCCAGTTCCTAAGGGGGGGGGGTGTGTGGGGGAGCTTCTGCACCCCCATAAACAATTCTCAGACACCAACTGGGTGTCCAGAAATTCAGTCCTGACACTATCTACCCAGTGTCAGCCTGCACGGATTGAGGGCTCAGTCTCCCAGGTCCACCCTCCACTTCAGATGCTGGCTGCAAGCCGCCGGCACGACCATGGCCAACCAACTATGGAGTAGAGACCCCTCGACTTCTCCCCAGGCTTCAGGTGCCCATCACAAACCCAGGTTACCATCCGTGCTTCGGATTGGCTGGCTCTAAATCAGCACTTACCATGACACTCTCTTCACGTCTGATTAATTTGTTGGAATGACACACAGAGCTCAGGAACATACAGATGGAAGAGATGAAAGAGCAAGGTGTGGAACTTCCATGCAGCCCATTTTCCCAAAAATCTTTACTTATTCACCAACCTGTAAGCTCTCTTGAGTCCCTCCTTTGGGGCTTTTGTGGGGCTTCATTCCTTATACATTCATTGGCTATTGGCTTTTAAACTCCACTTCTGGCTCCTCTCCAATGCTAGGAAGTCAGAGGGCAGAACTGAAAGTCCTAACCCTTTATTCGCAAGATTTGGTACCCCGGTAACCAGCCCCCCATTTTCAGGTGTTTTTCCTAATGTTACCTTGATTAAAGTAACAAAAATCACCTTTAACACTCTACATTGAAAAAATTCAAGACTTTGGGGGGAGATATGAGACAGGAGCTGTGAAGGTCAGATACATAGGAGAAATAAATGTTTGGTTATCGGAATAAGAAAATACATATTTCTTATAAGTCACAATCTTGCAGGTGGGGATGGGAATGGGAAGTGGTTGAGCAAAAGTGTTTTTGCAGAGAAGTAGCATGTGAACCCTCGGGTAAGAGAATTTATGGAATATGTATTGAAATTATAGTATTGAATAGCTCCTTCTATCTAGAGGGTAAGCTTGGAATTAGGTGACTGAATTATGAAAAGTCTTTCAAGACATGTCAAAAGATTTAAATGGAGAGCAGTGGGGGTGCCAGCAGGAGATTTTTAACAGAGGAGTGGCATGAAAGAGCATTAAGTCCACCCACAAGGAATGAACTGGAGAGGAGCATTGATGAAAACAAGGAGGTAGTGCTGGCGGAAGCAGGGACAGTGGCTGAGTGAGTGTCTTCAGAAGACACTAAGCGCTGAAGGCCAAGCGGACTTGATGATGGTCTGGGCGTGCACGAATAGGGGAGAAAAGGAGTCGCACTTCCAGGTTTCTGGCCGAGGTGCTGAGAGAAACGATGATTGTGGAGGAGCAGCAGATCCATAAACACACACACGGGGAAAGCATTGTGCTTTCATTTGTTGAAATGTTGAGTTTGAGGTGTTAGGTTGAATAGAGTCAACTAGAGCAACTCTGTCCAATAGAAATATAATGGGAGTCCAAAAAAAAAAAAAAGAAATATAATGGGAGTCACATAGGTAATTTTAAATTTTCAAGTAGCTACATTTGGAAAAATAAAGAAGAAAGGAACAGGTGAATTCCGTGTTGCAATATATCTTTTTGTACAGAGGCCGAAGTCTCACATCTGTTTTAGACTTTGCAGGGAGCCTCTCTTCGGACTGGTCACATTTGAAGTGTCCATTAGCTGCCGTAGGCTACGAGTCAGGTGTAAGGAGCCCAGCCTAGATGGCCATTATGATAACTGCAATTATGGGAGTAGGTGAGATCAGCAATGTGTGAGCCAAAAAAAAGGAAAACAGTGATATTTAAGGCCTAGACAGAGCACACTAAACTACCAAAGGAAAATGAAAAAGGTGGGCAATTCGAGCTCGCGTCTGGGAGTACGCTCATGAACTGTCCACCATTTGTCTTGTATATGGGTGGAATTTGTTGGGAGGGAAAAGATAAAGGAATATGTTAATTTCATTTCTCATGTTTATGAGACTCTCTCTCTTAAGTTTGTTCAACAGAAAATAATGTGCCTGAGATATGTTTTTGTAGTTCCATGCAGAATCTGCTTTGTGGAATTACGATTTAGTGACGTAGCTTCAATTTAATACGGCAGTATTCCTCAGACTCATCTCTTATCTTTCGTAAAATTGTTGTCTCTCTATAACATGTTTGTTATTACAGATCAATCTCAGCGGGGTAGCCTCTTCACTCTCTTTTTGAACAATCCTCTAATGGCCTTCCTGTTTGTCTCTGGATTGTCAAGCATGCGTAGAGGCCTGTGGGAAAAGTGTCAAGAATATCTTCGAAAAATCAACCGCGATATCGCCCAGCTACTGACCCATTCACGTTCAATAGGTACCCTGCTAATCTAACTGCACATTTACCAGAAAGTACTAGAATGGTTTAAAATTGTTAAAAATTTTTTTCAAGTATTTTTCCCAGGCAGGAAAATTGAGAAGGTTTTCCTAAAGTTTCCTTCCCCTTTTCTCCCGCTTAAACATCCTTTCACTGTCACCTCTCTCCTCTTGCAGATCAGGCATTTCTCCAGTTTTTTGGAGATGAATTTCTTCGCTTGCTTCTCACAAGATTTATCTTTTGTTCAGCCACCATGAGGATGCACAAGATTTTTCGGGTAGGCAAAGAATATTAAAAACCAACTGTACATTTTAGATACTTAATCATCATGTGTTGTATTTATCTGTTTTTTAAAGTAGGTCCAAAAGAGTATTTACACAATAATAGTTCTGAAGATGAGCAATATGAGGCATTTCTAGGTACCTACTACACAGTTTAAGAAGTAGAACATTTTCATGACCTTTGAGGCCCTTGGGGGGTCCTTCCTGATCACTGTCTCCTTCAGTGAAACTAAAATCCTGAATTTTATCATCTTTCAGTTTTCTCTATAGTTTTGCCATGTTATTTGTTTTCCTATACATCATATTGATGAATCGATACTCTGTGTATTTATCTCCACCCTTTTCCCCACTTACTACTATTATATTCCTCAGATTGAGCCGTGTTCATGACTGATTGTAACTCTCATTCATTCATTTTCACCGTTGTATATGATTCCATTTTTGTTTGTTGCTTAGCAATGGAGCTACATTGGGAATGCATTGCTAGGCAGTTTCTTTTTTGTGCAACCACTGTAGGGTGTGATGATGTCAACCTCGGTAGTATACCCTGCTGGCTTCATGGTCCAGCCTATTGGCACTATGATTGTATGTATGGTCTGTCTTTAGCGGAAATGTGAAGTGATAACACAACTGTCTATCAAAAATTGCTCATCCGTTCTAATGATAATGGATATTAGGTTAGTTCCAGTTTTTTATTATTATAAAAATGATGCCACTGTAAAATTTTCTGTTGGTTTCCTGGTACATATATTTAAAGAGTTGCTCTGTGAAAGAGACCTAGTAGTAGAATGTGAGGTCAGAGGGTTTAGGCCTATTCATTTTTACTAAGTAATGCTAAATTGTTTTGCAAAGTGGTATCAGTTTACATACACACCAGCAGTGTAGAAGAGTGGCCGTTGCTCTTGCGGTCATACTTTATATTTTATATGAATCTGGTCAGTGCAAAGTAATAGTTCATTGTGATTTTAATCTTCATTTCCTGTGTTCCTATTAAACACAACTTTTCATATGTGCTTTTTTTGGTGTTCTTTGTGAAGAGTGTATTCAAGTTTATGTGTTTTACACTAATGTAGTTTGTTTCTTTCTGTGTTTTCTTCTATGTACACAATTCATTGAGATCTAAAATTTTTTAAATTATATTTTTATAGAATGAAAATCAGACTTTTCATTCTATAAGAAATGTTTAAAAATATCCCTGAATGTTTTTACAAGTTGGTTGCAAGTCTGTTCTAGTTAATTGTGGCCATCAATAGACTTTATCCCCTTAGCACTTTATCATGCATATAAGTAACTAGAATTTTATGTCTTTTTCTTGTATACACTCTATATTCAGCAAAATACACAAAACTGAAGTTTACCATTAACAGGTTTTATCAAATAAATACACCTGTGTAAGTCAAGCCCATCAAGTTGTACTACACAGCATTATGAATTATGAATTCAATTTCAAAGTCTATTCATGTTACCTATTTCTTCTTACTTTTGGTCAGCTGTGTCTTACAGTACATCTGTATAATTCATTGTTTATATTCTTCCATTATTCTTTTAATCTTCTGTATGCTCTCAGTTGATCTTCATGCCTCATATTAGAATACATGTCTTGCCTTTTTATTCTTTTTCAGTCTTGCTATTGGTTTATTAGTTTTTATGATCTTTCCAAATAAGCATCTTTTGCTTTCACTCATTCGTTTACTATTTGTCTCTTTTCTATTTATTCCTACTCATACCTTATTACTTCTTTTTAATTACTTTGATTTTAATTTGAAGCACTGCTATAATTGTATGCTTTTGACACTTGTTGACTGAGATTTGTTTTATGACCTAACATATGAGATATCTTGGTGACAGTTCTGTCTACACTGGGCCAGAATGTGTATCCTGCTATTATTGGGTGGAGTTATGTATGAACTTCAATTTGTACATTTGTACAATTTGATATTGAACTATTGTAAATGATGTTGTTCAAGTCTTGTATAATCCTGATTTTCTGTACACTTGTTCTATCCCTGACAAAAGAGTATCTAAACTCCTTTTCATAATTCTGAGTTGGTAGTTTGTCATTTCTGTGTGTGTATGTGCATATGTACATTTTGAAGCTGTTAGTGGGTCATATATGCTTAGGGTTATCATGTCTTCTTGTTGTACCCAGTCATTACTGCAAAAAGACAGTCTTTACACACGGCAGTATTTCTGGGATCTCTAAACTTGTTTATTCAGTGTTATTATAGCTATTATCTGGTTTTCTTCTGGTTTGTGTTTATATGGCTAATCTTTCTTCATTTAATCTATGTCTGCCTTCAAAGTAGATTTCTTTCAAACATTAGTTAGGGCCTTCCTGGTGGCGCAGGCGGTTGAACGCAGCGCTGTGAATCTGTCCGCAGCCTCTGCAGTGCTGGTTGGATCCCCGCCGGCCTCAGAGCAACCCACATGGCGAGCAGACCTCTCCTGTATTGCCCACTGCTCTCCTCAGCAGTGTATTTCGTCAGTCTGCCTGTTCTGTTCCCCGCTCTGCCTCTGGTGAATCCTCTCACCCTCCCGCGCATCTGGCCTATACCCCAGTTCTTGTATAAATAAAAATAAATCTTAAAATAAATAAATAAAACATTAGTTAGGTTTTACACTTTTTATCTAAGTTGACCATCCATCTCTACCTTTTCCATTTTAAGTTTTCAACTACATTTAATTACATTTATATTTAATGCAATTTTCAATATAGTTTGATTTGAGTATGCCATTAGTTATTTTGTCTTGACTGTGTTTGTCCCCTTTTTTCTTTCTTTCCTGTCTTCATCTTCATTTGAATTAATTCAAGTGTTGTTTAGAATTTTATTTTAACAACACTATTGATTTATGATCTATCTTTTGTTTTACTGTTTAGAAGCACTTCACATTTTATATAATTATTTTACAACCATGTACTTTCATTTTTTCATACCCATACTCCACACTGTTATCATCATACCTCTGACTTTTACATATGGTATATACTACATGATCCTTTGTGGCTATAATAGCATTAAACAGTTGAATATCTTTTTTCAGAAATTTTAATGAGGAAATAATTTAAGCATCTGAAACACTAATTCTGAAACACTATTTCTTTGTGTAGATTATTTTCCATCTGGTATCATTTTTCTTACTTCAGAATTTCATTTTCATTTTTTTTTTGAAGATTTATTTATTTATGCATATAAGAAGTGGGGTACAGGCCAGATGCACGGGAGGGTGAGAGGATTCAGCAGACACAGTGGGGAACAGAACAGGCAGACTGACGAAATACACTGTTGAGCGGAGCAACAGGCGAGACAGGAGAGGTCTGCTTTGTGATGTGGGATTCTTGCCCGCCAACCAGGATCTAACCCACGCTGCAGAGGCTGCTGACAGCTTCACAGTACAGCGCTCAACCACCTGCACCACCAGGGAGGCCCCCTTTTCATTTCTTATAATGCAAATCTGGTGGTGACAAATTCTCTCATTACGTATTTATGAGAAAGTTTAATTTCACTGATTTTTTTTGAACCATAGTTATTTAGAAATGTATTGTTACCTATCTAAATACTTGAGAATTTTCAAGATTTCCTTATTGATTTCTAATTTAATTCCTTTGTGGTCAAATAATATACTTAGTAGGGTTGAGTTCTTTTAACTTTGTTATGGTAAATATTTTATGGATACTTCCTGAATGTATATGGTGCTTCTGGGTGAAGCACTCTGTAAAGGTTTGTGAGATCACTTTGGTTTATAGTATTGGTCAGATTCTTTATATCGTTATTAATTTTCTTTACAAAGTTTTTTTTTTTTTAATTTTTTTTTAAAGTAGACGCATGAGGTTTCTTTATTTATTTTAAGATTTATTTATTTATTATTTATTTATACAAGCACTGTGTAAAGTCAGAAGTGTGGAAGGGTGAGAGAATTCACCAGAGCCAGAGCGGGGAGCAGAGCAGGCAGAGTGACAAAGTACATTGCTGAGGGGAGCAGCAGGTGGCAGGAGAGGTCTGCGTGCCATGTGGGACCCTCCTCCAGTGGCTGGGGAGCAGCCGGGGATTGAACCGGCGCTGTAGAGGCTGCAGGCAGCTTCGCAACCCAGTGCTCAACCGCTGCGCCACTGGGGAGGCCCTCGTTACTAATTTTCTAAATGCTTGTTCTATTACTTTTCTTAATATATAATATACCCATTTGCTTGTGGCTGTTTTTAAGATTTTCTCTTTATGTTGGTTTCCTATAATTTGATTATAATATACCTTGATAAGGTTTTTTTTATTTTTGTGATTTTCTTTATTGTTTTATTCCAGTTTGGGGTTAATTAAGCATCTGGATCTTATATGAGTCATGATTTTATATTTTATAATATTTTTAGTCATTATTTCTTCAAATATTTTTTCTCTTTTCCTCCTTTCCTCTTTATATAGGACATCACTTACATATTAGTCACACAACCCAGTAGTGCCTAATAGTCACTTGTGTGTTTTTTGTTTTTAAGTATTTTTCTGTTTGTTTGTATTGCTGTGTCTTCAAGTTCAGTGGTATTTCCCCTACAGTGTCTAATATGCCATTAACTCTAATCTGTTATTTCTCATTTCAGGGATTATATTTCTTTCATCTCTAGAAGTTCTATTTGGTTCTGTTAATGCCTTCCATTTCTTTCCCTATGTGTGTTTTCCTTGTGTCCTTGAATGTATATATAATAGCTAAAGTCCTTATCTACTAATATTATAGTCTCTGTCATTTCTCATTTGCTTTTGTTTTTCTGATTTGTTAGGGGTCTTGTATACCTAATTCTTCGTATGTTTGTGATTTGCTGTTAGAGTAAGCATTGTGAATTTTATGATGTTGGATATTTGATTTTGTTGTTTTCTTTAGTGTTTAAATAGTGTTTGTTCTTGCTAGTATTACTTGAAAATCTCTGTCTTTTCATGGCTTGTTTTGAAGCTTTTTGGGGGGAGGGGTATAGTGTTAACGTACAGTTTTGGTTTATATAGCCCCAATACTTAGAGGCATAATTCTTCTGGGGCCTCTTTCATGTTTCCTATTTCAGCAGTTATTCTCCACTCTAGGTGGTGTTTAGTCAGAATTTAAACAAGTCCCAGCTTTGTGTGAGCTGAGGAAATTGTACAGTAGTTTCCTTGTCGTTGTGTGTGTGTGTGTGTGTGTGTGTGTGAACAGGAAAAGGTGGACTTACTGAAATACCCTTCAAGGGCTCGGAGCAAGATGGGAGAGGTCTACACTCCCCCAATAGTTTGTTTCCTCCTGTTTTTTGTCATTTTTCTTAGTGTTTAGTGTGGTAAAACAAAAATTTGGTCTTTGTAATATGTAATGAGTGATGTCCACAGGCAGGAGAGAAAGAAGTGACATTGACATATATGAACTGTCATATATGTAGAAAAGTAGTAACTTATTTCTTCGGGAAATTTTAAATGTCCTGCAAAATTATAGTCTACAGAATGCCAAATTAAAACTTGCATGTGAGAATGACTTGATTATCTCCTCCTTTTGCCTCCATATAATGACACAATTTTTTCCTTTTGATAATTCTGTCCTTTTTTTCTGATATTGTTTACATATACTGCTCAAATATGCCTGTGCAGATACAACTCTGAATTTCAAATTCTGGTTAAGGGAGTGTTCTGTTAAGCTCTGTTTGCTCATTGCCTCAAATTATATCTCTCTATATATCTCTAGTATATATATATAGATATATATAGATAGATAGATATACATATATTTATATATAACCTGCAGCTTTTTTTTTTTTTAAAGATTTATTTATTTATACAAGCATTGGGTACAGTCAGAAGCGCGGGAGGGTGAGAGAATTCACCAGAGCCAGAACTGGGAGCAGAGCAGGCAGAAGGACCGAAGTACACTGCTGAGGGGAGCAGCTGGCGGCAGGAGAGATCTGCGTGCCATGTGGGACCCTCCTCCGGTGGCCGGGGAGCAGCCAGGGATCGAACAGGCGCTGCAGAAGCTGCGGGCAGCTTCGCAACCCAGCGCTCAACCACTGCGCCACCAGGGAGGCCCTAACCTGCAGTTTTATACTATCCCACAATCACCTCCTCTTTTATGTTTCTCTTTCTCTCTCTCTCCCTCCACTGCCCCCAGTCTTGTGTTGTGTATTCCTGGGGTCTTAAACTCACCTTTGATCGCCCTGCTCCTGTAATTAATTGCCAAGGTCCATGAATTTGATCTTAGAGTATTTCTCATGTCTTTACTGTCATTTAAATTTCTACTGCAACATTATTTACTCAGTCATTTAACACATACCTGCTGCCATTCTGTATATGCTGGAATTTTTCCCCCAGCAAGTAAAAATTAGTATGATTCCCACATAAGACGGAATAGTACCCAGAAATGACAGGCCCCAGTGCATATTTCTGAAATAACTAAATGAGTATATTAGGTTGAGCTATAATTATAAAGATTGTCGTTTTTGAGGTCAAATGGTCATGTCAGGAATTTCATATGTTTAACAAATATATTATTAAAAGAATCATACCAATAAGGAGAAAAATAACCTAATACTCTTATGTTAACAGTAATATTACTGTTGTGTATATACTTTAATTATACTGTAAAACTTGTCTTTTCTCTTCTTTGCCTGCCAGGAAACACGAAATTATCCAGAATCATATCCACAACTGCCAAGGGATGAAACAGTGGAGAACCCTCATCTCCAGAAGCACATTTTGGAATTAGCATCCATTCTGGATGTTCGAAACGTGTTCCTTGAGAATACCATAGATGACTATTAAAACAAAATCTTCTTGTTGAAACAATTTTTCATTTGCCACAGATTTTAAATGGTGCAGTTTTTTAATGTGATGACAGATAACATACATAGTGGTGTTACTTAGTTTTTATTTTTTAATTTAAGATCACCGTTTTAAAGAAGAACTGAAAAAAATTGTTCAAACTTTTAGGGTAACTGTTTTAAAATACAATCTTTCAGGTCTTTTAAAAACAATTAATTTTGGGATTTTTTTGCTTTTGGTTTTGTTTTCGTTTTGAGGTATAGTACTTACCTCCAACATCTAATCCTACACTCAAATTCACTACTCGAACCCCAAGAAGATTAAATCATTTATTTTTGTATAATGAGGAAAATTCAACTCTTATACTTGGACCTTAAATGTGTGGATTTGGAAAATATGTAATTGTTCACAAAGATGAAACTATCCAGCACGGACTACTAAAAAGCAAGAACAGAGAACCCTTCCATAATATTCTTTTTATCCCAGCCTAGTAGATAGAAAGATGTGCGACTCTGAAGCATAATCAAGAGAGTTCCTTGAGATCATTTAATTCATTTAAATACTGTTTAAACTTCAGAAACTGTACAGTGTTGATTTGCATCTGATAGCCAAATCTGTAATAGGGGTCTTGAGATGATAAATACCATCTGGAATGTGTGAGTTCTGTTCGCATAGTTGTAGTCTTTGAATGCTGGAAATGAAAAAAAATGATCAACAGCTTTTAAATATTTCAGTCAGAAAGTCAGATGTTGGTTTCAGAATACCCTACTTAAGTCCATGAGATCAAGTTTAAAGGCTGCCAGGATTAAGTTCATGGCATACGGTACAGAATTTGTAAACATTTTGCCTGGTACAAATCTGAGACTTCCAAGTCAGAGATGTTATTAATTTTAGTGTGGGGGGGTAACTGAATTGTTATTTAACCAAAAATGGAAGTTGCTTTTGCATTGATAATTTGAAAAGATTTTTTTAAACCTCCTTGTATTTAATATTTTATATTCATGCACAAGTTTTTAAATTATTTTAAATAGGACTCAATGTTTAATATAAAGGTTTTTATGTTTTTTTGTCCCCGTCATCCCTTTCATAATTTCACAGGTACTAGCTGTTTTCTTTCCCCTCTTTTGATCCCATGGCATTCAAGTTTAGGAATCTATGAATCAAAAGCCCCTTCTTCCTAATTTTCTACACAGGCTCACATCTACCTCTGGCAGTCCCAGGGGAAATGAGGTGATTGCTTTGGTGCCTCTTTCCTGTGTCCCTAGGGAAATTTTACTGTAATCTTTATAACTGGGGTTTCATTTCTGGCATAGGGATTTGGGTCTAAGTTATTCATATATCTGTTACAATTTGGTTTTTCATCTGAATTCTTGAAGTTACTGTTCTTGGATTTGGGGGACACTGAGGTGTTTCATTAAGTTTTTTATATTAGTTTTGTTTGTTCTTTTTTGGAAGTTACCTTAGAGATTTTCTTTGCTAGTGGGTTGTTTTTCATTGTCAGATAAAGATTGCCTTTTTTTTTTTTTAGAATCTTAATAAACTGCATAGCTTTTGTTTTATAACAGTTTTGCCTGAACTACAGCAATAGACTGACCTTAGTTGTCTGACCTCTTGTTTCAAGTTCACTGAAGTTTGTGCCAGTAATGCCTAACAACATTTTCCTGTTCTCTGATGCTTAAAATAAGAGTTATCACCCTGAGCTTTATCCTCACCAATTTAACATTAAGAACACTGGTCTGAGAAGTAGAAAACCTGAGTTCTAATCTTGGCTTTCTTGGTTCACTTGATACCCTTTGACAGGTGTTCTCATGTCTCTGCTTGTCAGCACTCTCATCTGTAAAATGAAGGTGTTGGTCCAGGGTCCTTTCTAATTCTGTAGTTCTTTAAATCAAACTCTTGGTTCCAAAAGATAGAGACTTTTCCACCCATGTCACCTGCAAAACACAGCATTTTCTTTTCTAAATTGTTTACAAGTTTTTGTTAAGATAATATCAGACCCACTTAGTTGGGTTGAGAATATCCTGAATAAATTAATTTTTGTGATTACAAATATTCTGGTCCAAGATGAGAGGCCTTGGAAATCACAGTGAGGGTTTGGATGGTGACATTGCTCTTTAAACTGAGGGTAGTGTCATTCCTCATTAGTTAAGAATCCAAAGATAAACTCAAGTGATTTTGTATCTTCAAAGAGAGGAAATAAGCCCAAGAAAATTATAAACTGTTGTTTCATTCTCCAGATTTTATTCTAGGCATTGGAGAAGCAGAGTAGACATAAAAATCCATGGCTTCATGAACCTTACATTCTAGTAGGAGTGGTCAGGCAGTATACATTAAATAAATTTCTGTTGGAAAGTTGTGATATGAAGAAAATTTAGAGTATGGTAAAGGAAGTCTTTTGTTTGTGTTGGGAAAAGAACAATGTTTAAATGAGTGGCCATAGTAGGCTTTAAGATTACCTTTGTGCAAACACTTCATGTTTTTGTCTTTTTATTTTTTTACTTTTATTACGAAAGTTTAATTAGCCCTCATATACCATTGCCCAACTTCTGCATTTTAAGGCGTTACTTTAATCAGAGAGAGAAATATAAGTGGACAATAACCCAATGGGCTCAAGATGGAAATGACAAGGAATCCCATTTTTGTAATGCATATAACTCCTCTTTATAAACATAAAAATATTAAGCCCTATATTTATTTATTTTTTAGAATTCATAGAAATTTGAATATTGGAAGAGAGCAAAACAATGGCAAAGAGCACTTCTTTGTTTTCAAACTGCACAAACTCCCCCTGGAGATTCTGATATAATCTTTCACCTCCCTTAAGAATCACTGTAAGCAAAAAAGTGTAAAATTGAAGAATCCAGTTATACACAAAACAAAATTAAGCACAATGAAATTTCTTTCTTTATCTGTATATTTTTGAAGTGGGTGAAGCAACTATCTTCCCTATTTTACAGAAGAGAAAGCTGAGAGACCAAAAATAAAAAACAAAAACCGTCCGTTTATTCATAGTGATAGAGATAGAACTAAAACTCACATCTTCTAATCTCAGCCCAGTCTTTCCAGTTGCTCTGGTTTCTTTCTATCATGAGCAAGAAAGAACTAGAGATTTATATTTTGGCACAAAAGATTATGGTATTTTTTTAGTTCAGCAAATACTGAAACCAGTGAATCAGTCAGCCCAAGCAACTATTTGATTAATTTTAAAAAATTCACATTCATACATTTTATCTTTGATTTTAGCCAGGATATATTCTTTGTATGTGTGTTTTCCTCCTAGGAAGTGGTGCTCTCTAAACTTCTCAAAGCACATAGAATTTATCGTACCCTTTATATTTTTACCATGTTGAAATGTTTTGAGATTATAAAAACAAAGTGCAATCTACTCATGACTGAAATTTCCCTGATATATAGGTCTGGATGTAATATTTTGCCGATAGTAGCCCCTTATTTTCTTCTTGCAATAGAATTTCCTGAAACAGATCAGATGGCAAACTTTGTTGCGGTAAACGGAAAAGCAACAAATCTGATTCATATATTAATTATGGAGCTTTCTTTAGCATTCTTGTCCAAGTTTAATCTCTGACCTGTGTCACTTTGAAACTTTCTCTCTTAGAAGGTGTTTGGACTCAGTTGAAAAATGTTGTAATTAGTTATCTACAGAGACATGTAGTCAGCCTGACATACAGAGAACATTCTGGACTGAAAATATAGTAAGGTGCCAAGTCTGCAAACCTGGTTAATGCCAGTGATTCAGAACCACCTCCCCACCTTGAGTGAACAGATTTGATAGGAATGTGAATGGTATGAATCACCTGGTGATGTTTTGGGTGTATATGTTCCTGTGTGTGTGTTTGGAGAGTATAGAGGGTATTTACATTGAGGGCTGTTCTGTTGACCTTATTTATTTGGAATTCTTACTTTTAATGGCATGTGTATATTTTTGTGATGCTAAATGCAATCTGTGTATACTTGTATATATGTATATATCTGTAAATATATTGGTTTGCAGTGATACAGTATGTGTATATTATATACCCATACCCATTTGTGGGCTGAATTTATTTAAGTTCTGTGAGGACATCATAGTGGCATTATTCATGCTGCTGTAATTAGGTTGTGGCTGTATCTCATTCATGAGCCTCTATTTTGAGGGGCTTGTGTTTGGGTAAAATGGGCTAATTTGGAGTTGAAATTAGGATGTAAAGAGCTTGATATCCTTAGCTTTAAAAATCATTTGCCAATTTCCATTTAAACTGATGATACATTAGTGATACCAACCTGAAAAACCCAAGTATGTAACTGAGACACCAGCAGGTTCTTAAACTATAGTAGTCCTTTATTTTCTTGACCCATAGTTGAGTGTTATTACTGAATAGTTAAATATTTATATTGAGTATCAAGGGGCCATGGAAAAAATTACTTTGATCTCATTTCAAAATAGATAGGAAAATGTCCTGTGAATAGGGAAATACGTTCCTGGTTGCCATTAGTACCTTATACTAAATTTTAAGTTTGGAACAAAATTTTTTCACCAATGTGTCTCCTTTTATATCTGTCTCTGTGAGGCAGAAAAAAGGGCATTAGCTCAAGGAAGGTTTTGCCTGGGTGGGATGGGATTTAATGAGGAACAGAGGCTGTTAATTAGTATATTTGCAGCAACTCTGATGAACTTAGTCCTTTTTTGGCATTATTGATTATAGATTTTTCTTATTGGAGTCGATATCAAAGATGAGTATGCTCATCTGAGAAAATGTTTCCAGTAAATAAAATGCCTCCAGTTGTATTTCTTTGTCTCTATGAGACCACTTGTGTTCTGCAAATTGATATATTCATACATGATGTAGGAGTCTTAATATTAGGTGCATGGCATACTAGAAATCCTGAGCCTTCAAATCTCTACGAAGGAAGAACAGTGAGGGGGACAAGGAGGGAAACGTGCAGTGCCAATTTGCAAAGCAGAGGAATTGCAGAGTATCAGTGAGATTACTCCTGTCTTCTCTGGGCATGCTCACTTGCATGCTGGCATGTAGGAGATGTTTAATATGCATTTGAATACATGCACAGAAGAAATTAAGTAGAGGTTATTTTTGCATGATAAAATGTAACTGCAAAGCAAAAAACTTTTTACCACTTTATTTGCCAGAAGAGTAAATCTGATTCTACTTTAAATTATATCATGTCAAAGAGAAAACTTAGTCAGGAGACCATTTTACCAACCCCAGTCAGCTATTCATAACATTTATCAAATGTTAAATGTTATGATAATGAAATGTTATCAAGTGAAAATGTTATAAGTTCATAACATTTATCAAATATTTCTTAAATATTAGAATTTGGTAACATGCTATTTCTGAAAGGAAAAAAACAATCAGTGAAAACAGCCATAGTCTCTTATATTGTGTTGTTTTAGTAACCACATCATTTATTGCAATTGGAGATTAGCAGAGCAGATGTTATGTTACTTAAAATTCATGAAACTGACTCAGGCTCAATGGAGATATTAATTTGAGCAGAGTAGCAGCAATAAAATGTACAGTAGATGAGATTAACTGTGAATATCATCTCTGACTCTAACAGTTGCAAAGCTGGTTACTTTGTAGTTAAATAAGGAATGCAAACCTTTTCTTTATTCTCCTGTACTCTTATACAATGATACTTTATACCCATTCTTGCTACACCTCCCAGTTTTTCCTAGATACTGTGATTAAACCTAAAAAAGAAAAAAAAAGACAGTTCTTGCTCAAACTAGAATTTCAAAATATATTAGACTATCTTCCAGCTTCACTGAGTTTTTGAACAGAGATTTATCTAAACATGCCTTGCTTAAGGAAAGATAATTGTGTGAATGGAATTAGTTAATTATTGAAGAGAAGAGTGTCAGGATGATATAGGGGGGACATACCCATAATTGGGTAAAATAATTGTATTAAGTATAACTAATTTTTTGGTGTCACAGAATTATTTCCTTTGACATGTTTTCTTACGCTGAAATCAGTGTTTTTTCACTTACTAGTTTAATGTAATATTGACTTTTGAGAATTCCATTTCTGCATATTATTTAATCAAGGTCTGAAGCACCATTTCTTAATTTTAAGATATTTTTGTTAATATTTTTGTTTTTAAAGGTTATTTTACAAATCAGTTATCAAGTTACTCTAAGCAGTGTGATTTTTAAACATACTTGAATAGTAGATTCAGAGCTTTTTAATAATTTGAAATACACATATTAGTTCTACACTCAGACTGACTTAACCAAACTTGAATTTAGTAACCAGACTATAAATTGGGACTATTTTTCCTATTTTGGTGGACAATTCCAGGCTATATCCTAAGACAATCATCTTTTTAGGTGTAATAGATGGTACCTTCAGGGTTCAGGTTTTTACTTTTCTGACAAGCTTATGGAATAAAAGTTAATAGACTAAGTGATAACATCACTTTCACAATGAGATAGGGAATTATAGCTCGCCCTCCTATAGGTCTACAGTAAATATTAAAGTTTTTATGTTATGTCACTAATACTCTTTTCTTTTTTGAAGCAGTTATGCATGTCTATTTGTCCATGATTGGAAATTAAGATTTGAAAACATTACAATTTGATCCTTAAGTGTTCTCAAAGATCAAATCATTTCCGGCAATCACTGTAAAATGTGAAATGATCCTATATGATAATCCCCAAGTAAATATTTCCAAACCACAAATAACCACTGTATTTTTTTTAAAATCCTATCCCTACCCTCCTTTGCATGTTACTGATCTTTTCCCCCTACATTATAGCTAACTATTGTAATTGTACTAAAAATCTGCAGGAAAAGTTGCCTAAAATGTTTAGGACAATAGAGTTCTTACTACTATATTTTCCTTAAGAATGAGGTGAGCCTTTTTTTAAAACTCTGTTTCTTTATCTTATTAAAAAGAACTTTTAATGGTTCAGTAAAATGTTAAGGACTTTGTGTTGTGGCCTTTTACAGTTATCTGGATACATTCCTTTTGTTACATAGAAGTATGGCTAGTTCTCTAGGTTTTGTTTGTTTTTAATAAACCTTGCCATTCAACAATTAGAAGCTCTTCTATTTTGGAGACTTCTTTCAGTGGAAATAGAAAGGTCTTAGGTAAGAGGAAAGGCAGATGCAATGTCCTACCGTTTTCACAGTAGAGCTTGCAAGTGAAGAATTTTATCTAAGTAGGTTATCTTCATTGTGTAGCACCAATACAAATAGTGGTTTCATTAATCATTGAATCAAGTGAAGCAGTTATAAATAATTTCTTACTTTGCTGTAAAGGTTATTGTAATGTCAGGCCACATTATTTTCTCTAAGCAATTTCCACAGTAAGGTTGGCTACCATATTTCTTTATTCATATCATCACTAAAGGTTAAGATAATCAAATAAGAGCTAAAATAAGTTACATTTTATCTTTCTTCCCTAAATATAATGGTGAACCTATTGTCTGTATTAGGGATATTAGGCAGAAATGCACTTGTTTCAATCATAGCAGAAATTACATTTGGAGAATATAATTACTTGACTTTCTAGTGGTGTGAAATACTTTTTAAAAATTGTGCTTGTCTGTAACTGAAATGTTATAGAATTGTAATACTATAGGGATTATAGAGTTATATTTATTAGCTCTCCTCAAGAGTTTGAAGCACAATAATTTTCATGTAACAATTCTAATCCAAGTGCTGCTAATCTGTCGTGCAAATAATGAAGCTATTTGGTTGCCTATCTAGCTATTCACATATCACTGTACTCCTTAAGATGTAGTCTTGTTGCTCATTTGTATTGAATTTTGGATATTGTGGGTTAATACTTTAGAACAAAATCCATCAACTCAACTCTGTGAGACGGCAAATCATTTGAATACATTAGTTTTATATATGTTATCAGTAGAATAAATTTTGAAGGGGCTATTTATTACCAATGACTAAGGGGAAAATTATATTGTCAATATCATTTGACTTGAACATTTGTGCTATTGTAAAAGTCTTGTCTGTTGTGTTTCTAAATTGCTTAAGCCATACACACTCTTAAGGATATTTTCCCTTTTGTTTCTTTTCCGCAGCCTTTTCCTGCTTTGTTATGGTTAACACTTAATAGATTGTAGAAACTGAGAAGTTATTGGGACATTTTAGTTTCCTGAGTTTATCACTTTTGACGCTTGTATGATATGTGATCTGTCATAAAGGGTAGCAATCATTTCACTAACTACTTCACTAAATAAATTTCAGAGTAAACACTGTGATTCTGCAGAGCAGATTCAGTAGGCCCTGTCTTTCCAATGTTTTCTTCTGTTCTACGGTACCTTCCACCTTGAGGGCGTTTAAATACTAGAGAATGGACAGTTAAATGTTGTTTTCATGTTCACTGAATAACAAGATTACAGAATATTTGAATTTTGTTGTCAGTGTATTGCAGGCATTTTTGCATTGATAAATGTTCTCTAGGAATGTGACCACATCCATCAGGTGTGAACTCTTGTAAATGAATTTTGTATCTTGGATCCACGTATATATTAAGTGTATCATCAATATAAAAATAAACATTATTTGCTTAAAGTTTTTGAAACTTCTTCAGAATTGCTAACAACAGAAGTATTAAACTGCCAATGGTTTGCTTCTTTGATATCTGTAGCAACCACAGACAACTAGCTTGGGGTTAAGGACTCAATACTTACTCTTTCAGTTTGTAAATTTTCTGAGTCCTAGTCTTGATTTTTCTCCCTGTCCTGCTCCTGGTGGTCAGAACTGGGCCACGGAGAGGGAGGGGTGGTTTCAGGGGAACCTGCCAGAAGCTCTGGCTGGTGTTTGGACCGGGGCCAGAACAAGAGCTCCTTCGACGCGGAATGTCTGGTTGGCCTGGAAGAGCTCTGAGACCGGACACAGGCTACTGCTTTGAACAAGGCAGTTTTAACTTTCCAGGCTTTGCTCATCTGTCAAAAACTGGAGGCCTTTTAGTGAACAGTGGGATTCTGGAGAGGGCGATTGCGTGTGTGGCTTGTTTTAAAATGACAAGCGCTGAGCCGAGGGCATCGTTAGAGCCGAGTCTGCGCCGTGTGATGGAGACACCGACCTGCTGGGACCACAGCTACCCGGGACGGGGCGGCTGCGTGGGGTGCAGCGGGCATGGGGTGCGGGGAGCGGGGCGGCGCGGCCGGGGTTCCCCGCAGCGCACGCGCAGGCCCCAGGGGTCCAACTGGGTTCCCGCCCTTTTACCTCGCGGCTCTCCTCACTGCCCAGCTCTGCACCGGCCCTTTAAAAAAAAAAAAAAAAACTTCGGCCATTCGCTCGTCATCCCGGGCCGGTCGCCGGCTGACGTGGCCGCCTGGACGCTGCCTCCGGCCCAGCGCCCGCGCCTCCGGCCGTTCCGGCCCAACCGCCGCCCTGAAACTCGCGCTGACGCCCGCGGAGGCCGCGCTCGGGCGCATGCGCGCGGCGTCGCTCCTCGCGCAGCCACTTCCGGCGCGCGGGCGAAGGTGCGGTTCCGGGTCGCCGCTCTGCTCGCCGCCGGCCGCGGGGGCTGGTGACGCGGGCCGGCTCTCACGAGAGGCCCCGGAGGCGGGGCTCTGCGGGCTGCCCTGAGAGCGGCAGGTGCGCGGGCGGGGGCGCCGGAGGCGCGAGCAGGCCCCTCATCCTTCCGGTGGCCTCGATCTGCCCCCATAGCGGCCCGGACCTGGTGGCCCACGACCCAGGCGGGGGGCGGTACCGGGCTGCTGAGAGGGCAATGGTGGGGGCGGACGCGGGCAGCCAGGCCTGGGAGTCTTAGGGTTCTGGGTACTCCCCCCTGCGCGACCTTGGGCAAGTCACCCCACCTCCCTGGGTCTCAGTTTCCCTGTTGTCAAATGGGAGAGACGTTGGGGTCCTCCTTTCTTTGACTGTCCAGGCACGGGTGGATCTGGAAGGAGCCTGCGGGAGTGTGAACCAAAGTGCCGTGGCAGGTACCTGTCTGCCTCCCAGGGCGTTAGGCAGCTGTCTCTTACCCACCTTAGCCATCCTTTTGCTCAGTGAGTCAAGGCCCTGGAACCAGACTGCCAGGTCTGGCCAGGTAAACAATGTGTGACTGTCAGAAGCAACTGAGAAAGAAATTACGGACCGTGGGAAACCTTACTCTCATTCAAGTTTTGTTTTGCTCAGGGCTCCCAAGACCGATTTAGGCACCTTCTGCAAGGAGAGATTGTGTTCTTTGTGTCTGTAAGTGAAACTGTTAGGCAAATCACAAATGCAAAGGAGACCGAGGGTGAGGGAGGGCAGCTCGCTGAGGACTGTAGCAGTGGCAAGTTTTCTCCTTCTCCCTTAACAGTTCTCCCTCCTCTCCCAGCCCCCGACTCCCAACCCCCAACGTTCCCAACCCCCAACGTTTTCCCCTCACACTGTGAAAGGAAGTATCCAATGCGTTTTATCTTTGTCTTCATGCAGGGCAGAATGCTTTGACCGTCAAGCTGTTTTAAATCTAGTAGATTAAGCCAGGTGAGTAGGTGGTTTACAGACCTTGAAAGGTAAAGTTTTGGGAGAATAGTATATACTTAAATGTATCTGAAATGGTAAGAAGTCGTTTGTAGATCTTAAAGCAGACCTTAGTTAGCCTCCACAAAATATGAGAATTTAAAGTTGGAACCAGGTTATTAGTGTTCCATACAACATTGGGAGGAAAAGTTGTTTGATTCTCATGTTGAGTATCTTGTGAAACATTCTGTAGAAAAGAAACTTATTTGAGTTCATTTCAGTCACCCTTACATAAGACAGCCATTCTGTTTTTCCAGGAACTGTTTAAGGATATCTGATCCTATTTACAATATAGTTGTCTGGTTTGCCTGCTTTTTTCTAGGTTGTCAGCTTTTCCTAGCGGACAGCTGATTGCAGACCATCCTGGAACATTAGACTAGTATACCTTTTCCCCATATTGAGTTACACGTTTTTTGTCTTCCTTTTACCAAAAAACCAAAGAAAACCTAAACTGTAGTTAATATTATTGTGAGAACTCAAAAGTCTGTGTGATAGTGTTTGTACTGGAAAATTTTGCTAAATGTGTTAATATGTGTAGCCAACTTGGTGTAGTAAAAAAAGAATACGGACTTGTGAGTCAGAGTACAGGTTCAAATGCCAGCCCTGTCACTTAGCCACATAATCTTTGGCAGGTTACATCATGTCCCAGTGACTGAATTTCCTTGTCTGTGTATATGAAGCGCCTACGTGCCTTTAAAGTGTTTAGTAATTGTGTTCTATTAAATGTACCAGTAAAATTATGAAACAATTTTGAAACCTGAAGCTTAACATGGCAACTCAGATGTGAAATCTCTCCAGTGTTTAACCTTGACCTCTCTTTCATCTGATTTATAGATACTGTGTTGCCATAAGTCCTTGGCCCACATTTAAGTAGGGATGCAGCTAGCTTGGATGTCTGGAACTTTTTAGCCTCCTGTCTCTGAATTCCTGATTGCTAGCCTAAGGCCTGCCGTGGTCATTCAAGAGCAGGTCATCAGTGCAGGATAACCGCACAGCAAAAATGTTTGCAAAACTAAAGAAGAAAATTGCAGAAGAGACTGCTGTCTCCCAGAGGCCTGGAGGTGCTACTAGGATCCCAAGGTCGGTGAGCAAGGAATCTGTTGCCTCCATGGGAGCTGACTCAGGAGATGACTTTGTAAGTATCTTCTCTAGTTTTTAATATTTTAGTACAGTCTCAATATATCCCGTAAGTGATACTTCAGAAAATCTATCCAATAAATATTTGCTTTTATTTTTTTATTTTATTTTATTTTATTTTTTTGGTAACATTGCGCTATAGCACTATCTAAGTTTCTGGTGTGCATTTTTTTTTTAAAGATTTATTTGTTTATTTATTTATACAAGCACTGTGTACAGTCAGAAGCGCGGGAGGGTGAGAGAATTCACCAGAGCGGGGAGCAGAGCAGGCAGAAGGACCGAAGTACACTGCTGAGGGGAGCAGCGGGCAGCAGGAGCGGTCTGCGTGCCATGCGGGATCCTCCTGTGGTGGCCGGGGAGCAGCCGGGGATTGAACTGGTGCTGCAGAGGCTGCGGGCAGCTTTGCAACCCAGCGCTCAACCACTGCGCCACCGGGGAGGCCCTAAATATTTGCTTTTAAAATGACAACATTATGGGCCTCCCCGATGGCCAGTGGGTTGAGTGCAGCGCTTTGAAGCTGTCCGCAGCCTTGGCAGCACCGGTTCAATTCCTGGCAGGCCAGGGAGATACCCGTGTGGCACGGCAGACCTCTCCTGTCTCGCCTACTGCTCCCCTCAGCAGTGTTTTCCATCCTTCTGCCTGTTCAGCTCCTCGTTCTGTCTCTGGTGAATTCTCTCACCCTCCTGTGCCTCTGGCCTGTACCCCAGTGTTTGCATAAATAAATAAATCTTTAAAAAAAAAAAAAAAGTGGAACCTGGTAATAAAATGGGAACAGAAAAGGGTGATAGAATATATTGGTTTAATAAATGTCTATCTAAAAATAAATAAATAAAAAATAAAATGACAACATTATTTGCAGTTTATATCTGATTCTTCTCACTTTGAGGTACTTTTCCACTTTTTCTTGTTTTTCTGTGAGTCCCCTTACAGATTCTCTATCCTGTCCTCTTGTACTCTTTTTTCATCTGTACACCTTGTGCATTTTCTTCCACTTTTCATTTCTCAAAGCGCCTTACTTAGCCTATGGTCTCTACAGACATATAGACTTTTAGTCATTGTTGTTAACAAGGTCTAGGAGTTGCGTGTGGCATTAGCCAGAGTGCAGTTTTGTTGGAAAAGTGGCTGAAAAGATGTCATTGATGACTACAGTGTGTCCCTTATTTGTACAGTACTTTCAGGTTGGAAAGGTTTCAGAAAGTGAGGATGCTGCTATGTCAGGTGAATGTCAGGTCTTAGGACGGAAAGGGTGTCTTTGGCTTATGACAGGATCATTTTAAAGTCAGAGTTTTTTAAAATGATTTATAATGCTTGCTATATGTAAAAAATGTACGCAATTAAATGTATGAGATGAATGGTTGTGAATTTGTCACCTTTCCAATGAACTAGAACATTATCAATATTGTTAAAGCTATTTGTATGCTCCTTTCCAGTCCCTTCACACACATCCCTTCCTTCCAGATAATCACTCTCTTAAGTTGCTTGGCTTTTTAAAATATCCTGTCCAGAACACACACACACACACACACACACACACAGTTTGTTGTTCAATGTTGCTTATTTTTTAATTTTATGAAAGTGTTATAGTGTATGTAGTCTTCTTGAACTTTTTTTTGACTCGCTATGTTTCTAGATTGTGTGTTAGATGAAGCTGTTGATCATTTATTTTGCTGCTCTATAAGATTCCAGTATTTGAAAAGCCCACAGTTTATCCTGGCCTTCTCCTGGTGATAGACATTTGAATTATTTCCAGGGTCAGATGAGTCTTCCTCCTCCTTTCTTATGCTGCCTGTCCTGGTCAGATTACATGGCAGAAGCTGTTAGGTTATTGGGGTGGAACAATAAGATCGCCAGATCTAAATTATCATTGGCTGCTGTATTTAAAGGGCTATATAAATGCACATTTGACCCCAGGCTGAAGTTCCGTGGCAGAGTACCAGCTTTCCCTTCATGCTGACATGCTAAATGAAGTCTCTTATCTAGAATGTATTCCAGATCTAGAGATTGACCTGAATTCAGGAACCACTTTGAGACTTTGAAAGTAACCTATTTGGACTTTATATAGACGTGTAATTTCCTGATCCTTACTCCCTATCTGCAGATCCTTATATCTCATAACATATATTTTCCAAGCACGTGCCTCTACTCTCATATCTAATATTGTCAAGTGAACAAAGCTGAATGTATTAACTCCATTTCCAAATGTGCAGCTTCACCCCCCAGGTCAGTAATAAGAAACCTCGGAGGCATTTTAGACTTCCTGGTGTCCAATCAGCCAATGAGTTTTTTGGCTTCCAGCTCCTCAGTGTCTTGAACTCACCCTCTCTATTCCATTTACTAAGTAGTGCATTTACTTCCATTTTATTCTGTCTTTATCTCTTGGACAAATGTGATAACTTATCTGGACTCCCTACCTCCACCAAAGCAGATCTATTCCTCTTTCTCCAGTGCTTAAAACTCAGTGGCTTCCCCATCTTTCAGGGTGAGGTGCAAACTCATTGCTATGGTATAGTGGTGAACTCTTGGGTCTTGTCACAGCTCACCTTTCCATCTCATCTCACTATTTCCTACACCCTGTGCTCTAGCCATATTGAACTTCAAAGGCCTTCCTGAAATAGACAGCATTCCTTCCTGCCTACGAATGTTCACATATGCTGTGTCTTTCCTTGGAATGTCTCCTGTCTCCTCCTCTCACGCCTGCATTTCCCTGACACTCTTGTACGCCCTTCTAGACTGGTCTCACATTACTTCCCAGAAACCCCCTTGACCCTGCTGCCCTTCTCACCCCTCTACCTTATACCCCTCCTGACTGAGTTTCATCCCTTGTCTCTCCTTCCTCCTGTGAAAGCACCTCTCACACTGCCTTGTTGATTGGCTTCTTTGTCTTTCCCACTAAACTGGGAGCTTCACGAGAGGGGACGGTGTTGCAGTTGGCAGCCCAGGGCAGGTTATGGAGTCAGACCCAAATCTCAGTCCCTGCCCCATTGTTATTGTGTGATTTGGGGCAGGTTTCTTTGCGTTTCTGTGCCTTTGTTTTCACCCTATAAAATGGTAGTAGGAAGTGCACCTGTCTTTATTGAATTGTGTTGTGATGGGCATCCCTGGGCTCACCTCGAGGTTCTCTTGTACACTGGGCAGACTCAGGATCCCACATACTGTAGTTTTCCTCTCTGTTATCCTTCTTAAAGTGAAAGGGAAAAGGTGTATGGGGCAGAGCCTGGAGGAAACTGGGCACAGACTTTCCAGAGCCCTCCTCTTGTTACAAAGGAGTGTTTAATTTCCCCACTTATGAGTGGTAAAATGAGGTTTACCAGGGAAACTCACTAGAGACTCAGTGGCCAGACATTTTATCGGAAACTAGACAGGTACACTTTGCCTGCCTAGTATTTACCAAAATGCCAGACGCCCAGGAGGAAAACAGGTGTTCAGTATAAACTATATCTTTTGTACAAACATTTTCCGTGCAGAGAGCCCTTCTTATCAGGTGTGGTAGCAACTCTTACAAAATCAAAGTTCCTTAGGCTGCCAAGGGCTAACTTTACAAGTAGGCCTTGCTGAGGCTGATGCTAAGGAGAGCACTCTCAGCCTGTGATGTTGATTTTTCTGTTTTCTGCAGCGTATACGAAAGCCTTGCCATAGGCCTGGCTCGTCACAGCATTTCATAATTAGTAGCTGCTGCTGCAGCTGCTGTTGCTGTTTTAGGGTGGGCTGTTTCCTACTCTCCCCAGTGCTTAGCGCAATGCCGAGCATAGGAGCTCTTGGTAACAGTAACGATCATACTTTTACTACAAATAATGGATGATTTGTATTAAAACTAATGGTGTGCCAGCCTCTGTTCTAGGGACATGACAAGTATTGATTATTCAGCCCTCATCACAACTCATTTGTTACCATAGTTTCCAGCTGAGGAAACCAATCTCTCCAAGATCTTGTAACTGATAGGTAGTGAAGATGGGACTTTAGCCCAGGCCTCCCCTCTGCAGACACTCCCTCTTAACTACACTGTGCTGAGTCTCAGTCCATGTTGATGGGCACGTGGCTGGGTTGCCTAATGAATATTTCAGTCAATTGTTCAACCACCTTTGAAGACATTTTGGAAATAAGATGGAGGAAATATGACTAAAGACTATATATATTAGATGATACTTTTAATTTTGTTAGGTGTACTAATGTGTTGATGTAAAGGACAATGTCCTTATATTTTATTTTATTTTATTTTTTTTTTATAGAGGCATGCTTTATTTATTTGTTTGCTGGTTTGTTTGTTTGTTTTGTTTATACATGCACTGGGTACAGTCAGAAGCGCGGGAGGGTGAGAGAATCCACCAGAGCCAGAGCGGGGAGCAGAGCAGGCAGAAGGACCGAAGTACACTGCTGAGGGGAGCAGCGGGCGGCAGGAGAGGTCTGCACGCCATGTGGGACCCTCCTCTGGTGGCCGGGGAGCAGCCGGGGATCGAACCGGCGCCGCAGAGGCCGCGCGCAGTTTCGCAACCCAGCGCTCAACCGCTGCGCCACCGGGGAGGCCCAATGTCCTTATATTTTAGAAGAGGTTGATCAAAGTATTTAGGATGAAATGTCATGATGTCTTATTGAAAGTACTTCAGTAAAACAAAAATGAGGAAGAAAATGTGGGAAAATATCAGCAATTGTTAAAGTAGATGGAGAATATTCACTAAACCATTCTCTTGACTCTTCTCTTTAAAAAAAATTTCAATCAGGGGCCTCCCGGGTGGTGCAAGAGATTAAATCTCAGCACTATGAAGCTATCTGCAGCCACTGGAGTAAGAGTTCGATCCCCTGCCAGGGAGCTAACCTACATGGCGCAGCAGACCTCTCCTGTCTCGCCTGCTGCTCCCCTCAGCAGTGTATTTCGGTCCTTCTGCCTATTCTGTTTCCCACTCTGTCCTGGTTAATCCTCTCACCCTCTCACCCCCACATCTCTGGCCTGCACTCCAGTTCTTTCATGCATAAATAAATAAATCTTTATAAAAAAAAGTTTTCGATCAGAATAAAAGAAATAGTGAGTTAGTTATTAGTAATAGTAAGTAGTGCTTAAAATAGTAGTGGTGCCCTGTATGTTTTAAGATAATACAGACTGTTGGAGAAATTTGTTGTCTCATTAATATACTGATTTATTAAATACATTTTGTCTGGTAAAATCTTTGGTGCATTTTAGAGAGTTAGATTGACATCCATTTGTTTTATAGATGAAGACACTAAAAATTTTTAAATGTCAGTGATAAATTCTTTATCACAGACCAGCCTTTGATTTCCTCTTTATCCCCCCTTTATCCCAGGACTTTACCTTTGGATAAATAAAGTAATTTCCTTTTTCACCACTGAAAATAAAAATTTTTTAGTATTATGTACTTGGAATAATATGATCATAATGGATTTATTTACCACCATTTACTCCCTTCTCATACATAACGTGCAATTTGTCTGTTTAGCCTCATATGCTTTCTTCACACGGTCTAGGCCTATTGATGGAGATAGTGTTGCTTCTACTTTACACATGGAGAAACTAGCTTAGTTCAGTGGCTTTTTGGTGATCACAATTCATTACTGTGTAACAAAACTTAAAATAAGAATTGTCACTTTTTTGGTTCAGTTCTGTGGTCTCACATGCTGAGAACCCCTGTGCGAATATAATCTCTTCTTGTGTCTATTGTGTCTCCCTAAACAGGCTTCTGATGGAAGCAGCTCCAGAGAAGATCTCTCATCTCAGCTTTTGAGAAGGAATGAACAGATACGGAAATTAGAGGCCAGACTTTCTGGTATGTCTAAAAACTCAAAAAGTAAACAAAGGACTTGCTTTGCCTGACCTGCTCTCCCTATAAAATAACCATATGGCATAACCTTATAATTATTTTGACATTTTTTGATCTTTTTAGTTGAAAGGGAGCAATTTGTACCCTCCTGTTCTTTACTACTTTAGTGTGCTAAGTAGTGTAAATTCAAAACTCAGTTTTAAAGTAAAAAAAAAAAAAAACTTCTGTTTTTCTGCTCCCTAGGTTTCTAGCCATGGATAGAAATGGTATTGAAAGCATGTGTGGAATAGATTTGACTGTCTGTCACCTGCTAGCATAGTTTGCATCAGGTGGAGAGGGTCGGGGGAGGACATTATTCACTGGGAATGGCCAAGAGATGTGGGATTCTTCCGACCCTGAGGGCGAGGGAGAGGGTTTTGCCACTTGGTGTAGCTACCTATCACCTGTGTGAGTGTTATTCTGGTCCTTTGGACTGCTTTTCACCAATATTTCAAACTTCAGCTATAACTCATTACATCTTTTTTGTATGGTTTACAGTTTACACAACCCCCATTAAGTCCTTTGCCTGGACGGGGCATGTTTGTGATAAAGGTGTGAGTTTTTGTTTTGATTTCTACCAATGGATACAGTTTGAAAGCTTCATCCTGTGAAGTGATCAGTGGCTTCTGTGTTTCTTTTTGTCCCTTGGCCTTATGCCCATTTTATTGGAGTGAAAGCAGTGAAGTATAAAATTCACCAAATTTTCTGTAAAACATTTGTATAGGTATCAAAGGCTCATAGCTACCAATTAGTCCATTATCTCATCTTGCTCTCACTGTAGTCTTACTCGGCTTAGAAGTCAGCTCACACAGCTAGCAGGTGGTAGTGCTGGGATCCAAACCCAGATTTGCTAGATACTAGTGTTACTGTTCTGCTACCCCTGTCTATAGGTACTGTCAGTACCAGAAGTGAAATAACTTTATGTTTAATGTTGTGGAGAAAATTATAAAATGGTCGGTACCATGCCTAATACAAGAGGAAAATTAGTTTGCACTTGGCTTAAGTAAGAGAAGGGACAAGGAAAAGAATTGACATTTATTGAGCCTGTTGATGTTCTAAGTATTATCCTGCAGGCTCAGTATGTATAACAACAATAATAGCTGCTACCTTTTATTAAGTATGTGTGCTGGACCCCTAAGACATATAGAACATTTAGTTTATTGTCAAGTGAATCCTTTGAGGTAGGTAAAACTAATACTTAGGGTCAATAATTTGCTTAAAGTCTCCCAACTAAGGGCTGACAGAGTTGGGACTTGAACTCAAAGCCTGTCTACCTTTTCACTAAACCATGCTATCTTTGGCCAGCAAGGTGTTGTGCTTCACCTTAATGGGGCATAAGCTGCTCAGTTCCTGTGTAGAAAGGACTCTTTTAGAGAATTAAGTCCTTTCACTATAAAGACTGTGCTATGCCAGGGTATTTGCTATTGTCCTAACCACTGTGATTCAGTTGTGTGGACTCTAAGTGAGCTGGTTAGTGAGTTCCCTTTGCTCCATCCTATTGCTAAGACTGAAAGGGGAAAGTGAAAACAGATTTGAAAATAAGTCATGAAAAAAATTGCTGGTTTTCCCAGCCAGCCCCATCCTTGTTCTTTATCAAGGCTGAACAAATCTGCCTGTTTGTTTTCATCATTTACACCATGGATAGTTTGTATTTATACCTGTTTGCCTGTCTTGTTCATTGTTAATGGGAGGCTGTCTGCCTAGCTTTCCTTAACAGGAATGGTTTTCAGGTTGAGAAAATCATCATCACTTTCACTCATTTTTTTGTTTAATTAACTTCCTTTCCTGATGTTTGTCCATTCCTGGTATGTGCGTCACCCTCCTCACCCAAGACTATGCTGAACAGGTCCGAAACTTGCAGAAGATAAAAGAGAAGCTTGAGATTGCGTTAGAAAAACACCAGGATTGTACGTATTTTTTTCCTGCTTTTTTTCAATCTTTGTAGGATTTAGTTTCTTTTAATGAAATGATAGCGTGTGATTAAATTTGTCCCTTGTCATAGCGCAAATGATTATTTTTAATCAGGTCACTGTAACATTTGTCTGATATCGGTACGCACACAACTCGTATTTATGTGCCTCATGTGCATGCTTTTTGGGAGAATGTCATTATGTGTACCAACTTGTCTCCATTCAGTTGACCACTCTTGGCTACCCTTCGATTCTAGTAAAGACTAGAACCTGCCCCTTGGGCATAGATTAGGAGATTTTGGATCTAGTGGTAACTTCACTGCTGCTGTTTTTAGTAATGGGGAACCTCTGGGGCCCTCCTCGAACAATAGGAGATCCATTTGTCTAGTCTGCATAAATATGTTCTCCTTGGGGTTCAGTCCAAGAAAGATGCTAGCACAAGTAGAAAGTCATTTCCTATTAACATAATTTATAAAAAATGAAAGAGGGGTCTTTCTGTTTTCCTGTGTTTGGATTTTTTTATTTTTAATTCTCAAAGTGAAAGTAACCATTACTTAGCAACAGCATTGGTGTTTTCAGGCAATTTTCAGTGTTTTATCATTGTCCCACTTAAAAGTGACCTTTTGGCATCTTCTAAACATAAAACAAAAAAACTGTGGTCTATTACTAAGACCAAAAGATTCTTCAGGGAAAGTCAATCAGGTTTGTCCCAACCTCATAATCCATTGATGTGACCTTGGCCTTTTTTTATTAGGTGATATTTAAAAGTAATGACATGGGCTATTTGTCGTGCTGTTCCTGAAATATTTCCATATCTCAAATAGAGCCTTTTTGTTAACAGCTTCCATGCGGAAATTTCAAGAGCAGAATGAGACATTCCAAGCCAACAGAGCCAAAATGGCAGAAGGACTGGCTTTGGCATTAGCCAGAAAAGATCAGGTATTTTATATATGACACTGCCCAACACTCACAGAAAGATTTCACTTAGTGCATGAATTCAACAATTTATACATCTGGTAGAAAATATTTACTACCTGGGAGAAAAAGAATAAGAAACTTTACAGTTATAATCATGAAATGTATAATGTATCCAGAATGTGAGAGTATCATTTTCTACACCTGTGTAGCTTTGTAAAATGGAGAAGGGAAATAGTATGTCTGTAATCGGAGGGGAGCTCCAAGATAAAGAAAAAGGTCTCTGCCCTATGAAAACCTGCCTCACAGCCTAGACTTGCCTTTTATAATGGGAAAGATGTCGTCAGGCGAATCACCATCCAGGATGTATATAGATATTATTGTTTCTGTCTCCAAATTTGTTTAACCCCAGCCAGCTAGACAGAGAGGGACTCCTATAATCTCAACAGAATCATCGTTTGGAAGATGCTGAATGAAGGACAGTAAGCAAGGGAAATAATACTGTTCTGGCTATCACAATAATTATGACGTATACTTTGTTAAATAATACTTTAAGCATTGCTATATTGTAATGATAATCCTGATTTATTAAGACTGGATTAATTTATTGTATTGTGTTTCATTTAAGAAAATGTATAATTTATTTCATCAGCAGTAGATAGGGACTATTGGCTGGTTATTTTAAAGTCTGTATTAGTCACCTCAGACATTTACTAGTCAGAAGAAAATGTGTTACTCAGTAATACTTAGTGTTTAGGTATGAGTGTGTTTGTTTGTGGTATGAGTGTATATAAATGAAGAAAATTGGTGGGTTCTGATTGTAGGCAGTTGGGATATGATCTTTTCTACCAGTGCTTTTTTTTTTCACCTGTGATTTGTGCAAAAGGAGCATAAAACCTTTTTTTTTTTTTTTTTTTGTGGGACCCTCACTGGTGGCCGGGGTTCGAGCTGGTGCTGCAGAGGCTGTGGGCAGCCTCGCAACCCAGCGCTCAACTGCTGCACCACCAGGGGAGGCCCATAAACCCTTTTAATTTATACTGGATGGCATAAAGCATGTGGGTAAAATGAAGCAGAGAAGGAAAGTAGTTAACAGGTGCTGCTGAAGACCCTGCTCCCACCTTGAATGAATTAAATTTCTAAATATCAGTTGCAGAGTTACCAATTCAACTTGTCTCAGCTACCCACTCCCAAGAAATTATAGTAGTACTCGTGGGGAACCATGCAGGGGTAAACTGAAAAGCTGTGTGAGAGTGGCAGATGCAGCTTTGTCTGGGTGTTCTACTCAGTCTAAGTCTGGAGGCTTATATTTGTGTTCTATAATTTTATATAAAGTTTATTTTCTTCTCCTTGTAGGACTCTTGGCTTTTTTCACTGTGTCAGCTGCATGGGTTTTGTTTGTTGATGCCTTTGCGTTGGGGAAAGGGAGTATGGTTGGGGAGAAAGGGATAGGGAGTAAAGTGGTTTTGTTTTCTGAAAATCTTGTTATTACTGATACTTTTCCCTGAAATCTACTTTTTTGTTGTTTTGTTTTAGGAATGGTCAGAAAAGATGGATCAAATTGAAAAGGTTAGTTCATCTTTATTTTTGTCTCATTATTTATGTTGGCCTCTTCTCTGGGGTTTGAGAAGGGTTTTCTCCACTTCCCAGTGTCCTGCTTGCTGTACCACTCCTTGGAAGCAGGGCACTTATACCATAAACCGGGTGATTGGACACCGACAGACCAGTGTGTGCTAGTGGTGTGCCATGTGTGTTTCGTTTGCCTCTCCCCACGTACCTTCCGCCTCCCTCACCTTTCTCTAAACACCTGAAGGCGATAGGGACTGCATCGGCAGGGCTCCAACTTCTAATTGGATTTCCCTTTATTCCCCCAACCTTCTCTATGTGTGATCCCTTCAGGTGACCCCTGGCCAGAGGTCACAGCTTCTTTTGGACCTGTGGTTTACCCTTTGACATAGTTTCTCTCTGGGTTTCCGGTAACCTCTTCATCCTGTGCCCCTTCAAGCTCATTGTTAGTGGCACATCATCTCTTTTGGGCTCTGTACCTGGCCTGCCGCTTTGGAAAGTCCCTTTATCAACCTCTCCCCAAAGTGCTTAGTTTGAGTCTGCCCTCTGGTTCCTGCTGGGCCCTGCCTGACCCGTGGCAGCATTACGAATACTTCCCGAAGAGGCAGTGGGAACGGAGGGCCTGTCTTAAGACAGCATTGACTGTGGAGAGGAGAACCTCTTGACTGACACGGTTGAGGAGAACTGACTTTTCTAGCACCATTGCTTGTGTAACCCTGTGTGAGGTTCCTTACGTCATGTATTCCTGGCTCCCAGACATGAACAGGAAGATGAAATTTCAAGCCTGCAATTTAAAAAAACATTATAATTTAAAATAGTCGCTAGAGTCATCCCCCTCAGCCGGAATTAGGCTGCGCCTTATCCCTTGTTTTCACTTGAATACTCCTGAATTACTCTTCGTGATAGAAAATTATTCCTTAGATTGATGTTCAGGTACAAAATATATTTACTATTAGCTTTATTAAACAGAGAGTTTTATTATTGCTCCTTTCTTGCAGTGAAAAATTAAGTTAAACCAATGACTTTCTTGGTGCATCCTGAAGGAACCTGATTATAAAGCGATCAGAATACTTTAACATTTATGTAAGAAAAGAACTACAGAAAAATCATGCTGTCTCCCAAAGAAACCTGTGCTCTTAAAATTTAAAAAAAAAAACAACTCTGAATACATGGTATTAATGACAGTCTTCTTTAATACAGAGGTGTGGGTTAGATTGTTAGATTAAAATTTTCATATATATCAAAGATTGCATATTTGAAATTCTCATTGGACTATTTATCTTTTAAAATTATGGTGAAGGGGGATCCATATAAAACTAAGCTAAATAAAACCTACTTGATTTCACTAGGGGATTTTGCTCTTTCCCATCCCTCCCCCCAAAGGAAGGGCCAGGAAATACTTTAGACAAGGAAAAAGTGAAACAGTCTATGAGGTCTATGAACCACTGTGATTTTTGGAAATGCTATTTTTGAACTGTTTTAATATTTTTTCAGTCAGACATTGGAGGCTGCAACAGCAGGGTTTGTGCCAAGAAAATGCATCTTGGGAAACTGTCATTTAGAAAATTGTAACCTGCTGCCACCAGTCAGATCTAATGTGTATTGACGTGCTAAACTGAGTTTGATAACTGAAATCAGTTCTTAATGTGTCAATTTTTTTTTTATAGGTGTTCATTCTTATTCTAGTTGTGCTTGTTATTCAGCCAGATCAGTGTGTCAGGGGAAATAGACATGAAAAAAGGATCTGGGCTTGCTGTCCAAACTTAAGAACTTAAAAGTATTCATTATTGCTGTTGTTACCCTTATTCACAACTACCACTTAGAACACATGTATTTTAACTTGAAGAATCTATAGATAACTTTGTAGATAATTGCCAAAAAATTTCCCATCATCAATGTATTATTATCTACTGACAAGAGATTTCCTTAATTTAAGATTTTCTTGGTCCTCCCGGGTGGCACAGGGGTTAAAGTCTCTAAAAAGTGTCAGTGCTCTCAAGCTATCGCCAGCCACTGTGGCATGAGTTAATCCCTGGCCAGGGAGGTGACTTACATGGTGCAGCAGACCTCTCCTGTCTTGTCCACTGTTCCCCTCAGCAGTGTATTTCAGTAGATCTGCCTGCTCTGATCCCCACTCTTGTTTCTATTGAATCCTCTTAACCCCCATACCTCTGGCCTACACCCCAGCTCTTGTATGCATAAATAATAAATCTTTTTTTTAAAAAAAAGAATTTTCTTTTATTAAGAATTCTGCTGAAATAATACGGATTTCTAATGTCCCCGCTACCTAAATTGATGTCTTCTTCTTCCACATAGGAGAAAAGGTTCCTGACAGCTCAGTTACAGGAAATGAAGAACCAGAGTTTGAATCTTTTCCAAAGGAGAGATGAAATGGATGAACTTGAGGGGTTCCAGCAGCAGGAACTGAGTAAAGTAAAGCACATGGTGCGCATTGGTGTTTTAGCAGTTAATGCTGATGATTAATTGCTCTGATTTTGCGCATCACCACTCGGAATTCTGACAAACATACCCGCATTGTCTTTGATATTAATCATACTTGTATATTTTTCAGTTTATTGAAATGGGGATGTTCTGTTTGAAATCTGTTTGAAATCCTTCCCTCTTTTTTTTTTTTTTTTTAAATAGAGGCATGCTTTATTTATTTATTTAGTTTGTTTGTTTGTTTGTTTATACATGCACTGGGTACAGTCAGAAGCGAGGGAGGGTGAGAGAATTCACCAGAGCCAGAGCGGGGAACAGAGCAGGCAGAAGGACCGAAGTACACTGCTGAGGGGAGCAGCGGGCGGCAGGAGAGGTCTGCGCACCATGTGGGACCCTCCTCTGGTGGCCAGGGAGCAGCCGGGGATCGAACCGGCGCCACAGAGGCTGCGGGCAGCTTCGCAACCCAGCGCTCAACCACTGCGCCACCGGGGAGGCCCTCCTTCCCTCTTTTTTAAACAACTGGGCATATAAGCCCCTGATAGGAGTTCAGAGATGTTATTAAACTTTGGATTATCACTTCAAATTTTTTCAAGTGCATTTCTTGGTAGAGGTCCACTGAAACTTTATGTCTTCATGTATCAGCTTTTAAAAAAAGAAGAAAGTCTTGGGAAAATGGAGCAAGAGTTGGAGACCAGAACCAGAGAACTCAGTCGCACCCAGGAGGAGTTGATGACCTCTAATCAGATGTCTTTAGACTTGCGTCAGAAGCTAGAAGAGTTGCAGAGACACTCCTCAACGCTGGAAGAGCAGAGGTTCTTGCTTGGTCTGTGGGGCCCGGGGGAAGTGGTGTTAGTATAGCTCTGGCTGTAGCCTGCCCACCTTTTCCCACTGCTCACTGTGGCTCTTTTCTGATCTCAGTTCTGGCAAAACTTCTGGACTTTCCCTCGTCTGCTTAGGCTAAGAATCCCTACCCCAAACCCTCATTCCATCTCACCTGCCTAAGCTCAGAACTACTCCAGCCCAGCAATTGCCCAGCAATTCAGTATTTTTTAGTTTCTAAGCTAATGACTAACCAAGGGCAGATCAGGATTTCTTGCTTCAGCCTGGGTGCAGTTATTTTTCTTGTTGGCCTTCTGCTTCAGAGAGAGCCAGAGAGTCTTCTCCATTGATGATGTTCACAAGGTTAATGTCTGCAGCCCTGACATATTAAGAACCATCTGTATTTTTCCTGTGGAAGAGTGTGTCTTAGATGAGATATCCAAATGTGTTCATTGTCTGCTTCCTTTCCATAAAGAGATCATGTGACAGCTTCAAAAACAGGTGCAGAAAATAAGATCACAGCCCTGGAGCAAAAGGAACAGGAGCTGCAAGCATTGATCCAGCAGCTTTCTGCTGATTTGCAAAAGGTAAGGATAGGACTGGGAAGGGCTAGAATGATCCATGAAGAGAGGTCGAAATTGTCGGAAACTCTAGCCTCTCAATGGCTGATGAATGAAACCTGTTTCTCATGTTGTCCTTGTGACCCTTGTTCCTGGTCCAGCCAGGCTACCATCAGGGGGAAGTGGCCACATCACTTAACAGTGGTTGCTTCACAGAAGTCAGTGTTGCCCTGACAGGAATTCACAAAGCACACACCATTTCACCTTCTCAAATGTGTCCACCTGATGGACGCTAAGCCTCAGAAAACGCTAATGAACACTGATGGTTGACAAGGCCAGGGCTGTGCTTTTGACGTTCCTGTTTCCAATCCAATTTGTCCTGATGCTTGTAAATGATATCATTACAATTCATTTTTTCATTTGATTGACATAAATTTATTGCCCTGTTACTCTAGGCCTGTGCTTAATTTTGAGACTATAAAGATGAATGATAGTATAATTGAATGTAGAATAGTGTTTCTCAGTGGTATGTTACTTGTCACCATTTGAGCAGAAAAGTGGTTTTTGTATGATTGTCCCTTGCACTGCATACATTTAGCTTTCCTTGCCCTGTGTTCTTTTTTTTTTTTTTAAAGATTTATTTATTTTTGCATAGAAGAATTGGGGTGCAGGCCAGAGATGAGAGGATTCACCAGAGGCAGAGTGGGAAGAACAGGCAGATCTACTAGATCTACTGAAATACACTGCTGAAGGGAGTGCTGAGGAGAGGTCTGCTGCGCCTTGTGGGTCAGCTCTGGCCAGGGATTGAACTCAGGCTGCAGTGGCTGCGGATAATTGATAGTGCTGAGACTTAACCCCTTGCATCACCAGGGAGGCCTGTTGTTTTCCAATTAATTATGTGTATAACTGTCTCTGCCACCAGTCTCCATGCTTCTGTGGTCAGCAACTGAGTCATCTGATTGTATCCCCAGGAAAGAGCATACAGTATAGGCTGGCTTAGAGTCTCTTGAATTAAGGGATCTTGAGTCCGTTGGGCAAACCCCTTCTACTACCTATGTTGTCACATCTGTGAGAATTCAGAATGGCAAGTACGTCTTCCCTAAACCCTAGGTCCAAATTGCTGCATCTTATTCTGAGGAGAGATTGACCAGGTTGCAAGCTAAACCTGGAAGTGTGACTTGAGATGGAGGAGCAGAAGTGGCAGGTGAGGGAACTCGAGGAGGTAGAGTATGTGTGAGGAGGTCTAGGTCTGCACGTTGACTGCTGGAGCCACGCAGCCTTTCTTCAGAGGAGAATGGGCTTCCTTCGTGGCTGCAGGAGCCACTAGGGATTTAAGGACGTGTATGTTCAAAACTTCCTTGATGCTCTGCTTTGACATTGAACAGTACTTGAATTAGCAGTGAAAGGACAGAGTCCCAGCATGCCACTGCCTTCCACCATCATTGCTGAAGAGCTAGACTAAAGTAAAGTGGGCAGCGCTGGTCTGGGGCCGAGGTGTGATGCCGGCAGCTCTGCTGTGAGCCAGGATAAAGATCATTTGCTTCACTAATTCTCTCTTCAGCCTTAAGGCAGCTACATTGGCATTTCTGCTCCATCCAGCCTCAGTTTCCAGGACCGTGGTTGTGGGTCACTGTTGGGCTGTCTGGGAGCTGCTTGAGTGAGATCCCCTCTGCTGTTTTTGGCATGTTGAGTAATGATATATGTCCCATTGGACTCTGGGTTAACAGGATTAAATGTGCTTGGTGAAAATGGGAAGAAGGGTATTCCTTTGGCTGGCAGATTGTGATAATACAGTTCAGTTATTTTATTTTTTTTAACTTATTTTTTAATGTATTTATTTATGCATACAAGAACTGAGGCACAGGCCAGAGGTGTGGAGGGTGAAAGGATTCACCAGAGACAGGGTGGGGAGCAGAACAGGCAGATTCACTGAAATACACTGCTGAGGGGAGCAGTGGACGAGCCAGGAGAGGTCTGCTGTGCCATGTGGTCACCTCCCTGGCTGGGGATCAAACTCATGCTGCAGTGGCTGTGGACAGCTTCATAGGTTGTGTCTTAACCCCTTGTGCCACCAGGGAGGCCCCAGTTCAGTCATTTTAAAGAGGACAGGCATCTGCTGAGGGTCCTGGCTAGATTCTGTAGAGGTAACAGCATTGTTCTTTCCACATTGTCGGTTGGTTAGACTGGGGTGAACATTTGCCTCTTGCTGAACTCTGTCTAAAGTAGATGTCTGTGTGGTGCTGGCTTCTGATCACACATCTTCTGTATCCTTTTTGAGGAGTGATTTCCTGGTGTTTCATCCTTGTAGAATATGCTTGAGAATGGAATTTCCAGGAAACATCGTGGCCGAGAAGTGCCAGAAGGGGGAGAAAGGAGGTTTATCAAGCAGTGTAATTTCTGTTTCCACCTGCAGGCTACTGCTGAAACTCAAGAAAAAGAAAAACTCATCACACATTTGCAAGAGAAGGTTGTGTCCTTGGAGAAGCGACTGGAGCAGAAATTCTCAGGAGAAGAACATGTGCAGGAGCTCCTGAAAGAGGTAGCTAGCTCTCTTGGGCCAGCCTGTGTTGGGAAGGCAGTGTAACTCTGGGGGTCTCATCATATCCTAGAGTTTCAGCACTGCAGAGTGTTTGGTGAGACGAGTACTCCCTCCAGCTTCCAATTTCTATTATTTCTTTATTTCTTCTGTCCTGCGAAAACAGCCTCATGTCACCTGTGTGTGACATGTTTTCCTTGGGGGAAGGGGAAGCATTGTTCAGAGTTGCAAGTGAACCCACCTAGTGATTACTCCACTTGGGCAACTTGTCTCACTGCCCTGCTGTGCTCTCCACCCTTGTGCCTTTCCCACTGCTCTCACCCCTGTGTTGAGAGCAGCAGCTGCCCTGGGCAGCAAGCAGACTCTCCTTAGTGGAGGGAGACACGAGCAGGCTGGCCTAGAGGGCAGGTGAACTTGTTATCAGGTCTGAGCTCATCCTCTGCCGATGTTCTGCTGCTCCTCTTTGGACCCCAGGGATCGGCCTCTCCATGACAAAGCCAAGGCCGTGGGTCCAGATGAAACCATCACCCTGTTTCACTCAATTTCAGCTAAATGTCTCCATCTCCACCGCTCTACCTCTGGGCTCCCAGCAGCTCTAGCCCAGTCTGTTAGAAGTCTCCAGACTGGCCTACCCACCTTCGTCCTCTGCCATGGTCTTCTATGCTCATTGCCAAACTGATGTTCCTACACAGCATTTCTGACCACATCACATCTTCCACAACTCCCCTTCAGTCTCCAGTGTATGTAATGTGGGTTCTCGGGTGTTCATTGATTTCTGGAATCAGACTGCCTGGATTGGTATCTCACCTCTTCTACTTACTAGTTTGTGATTTAGAGCAAGCAATTTAATTTGCCTTTGTAAAATCACGTTATTAATTGTATCAAAGACACAGAATGGGTAGGATTAAATGAGTTCTAATATATGAAATGCTTAGATTGAGGCCAAGAACATAGAGAGTCTCAATATATTTTAGCTATTATAATCATCACTTTCCTACCATCATTATTACAAAGTTTAGCACACATAGCACTTTCTTGAGGAGTTTGTTTAAAGCATATATCTCTCTGGCCCTACCGCCCAAAATTCTGATTTCAGTAGACTTTGGAAAAGACCTCAAGTTTCACAACCACCCACCCCCAGCCCCCAGCTATATCTGACGACGGTATTTGGATGGCCCCACTTAGAAACTTACTCCCTGCAGAGTTAAGTTCAGACCCCTTTCTGCAGCATTAAAAACTTCTAGGACCTCCATGGTGGCGCAACGATTGAGCACTGGGCTGCGCAGCTGCCGTGGCCTCTGCAGCTCCGGTTCGATCCCTGGCCGCCAGTGAGGGTCCCACTGGGTGCACAGATCTCTTCTGCTGCGCCCGCTGCTCCCTTCAGCAGTGTACTTCGTTAGTCTGCCTGTTTTGCTCCCCGCTCTGGCTCTGGTGAATTCTCTCACCCTCCCGTGCTTCTGACTATACCCCGATTCTTGTATAAATAAATAAATAAATATTTTAAAAAAATTTTTTCAGGGCCTCCCCTGGTGGTGCAGTGGTTGAACACTGGGCTGCGAAGCTGCCCTGCAGCCTCTGAAGCACCGGTTCAATCCCCGGCCGCCAGCGAGAGGGTCCCATATGGCATGCAGACCTCTCCTGCCATGCCCACTGCTCCCCTCAGCAGTGTGTTTCGTCGGTCTGCCTGTTCTGTTCCCCGCTCTGACTCTGGTGAATTCTCTCACCCTTCTGCACTCCTGACTGTACCCAGTGCTTGTATAAATAAATAAATAAATCTTTAAAAAATAAAATAAAATACTTTAAAAAAAAAAAAGAACAAAAGGAAAAAAAATCCATTATCTTAAAAAAAAAAAAATTTTTTTCAGCATGAAAAAAAAAACAAAAAAACTTTTCTGGTTTTGTTTCTTGTCCTGAGTCCACCATCACTTTAGCTTTTGGCAAGTTTCAGTTCCTGAGTGTCCCAGGCTGTTTCATACCTGAATTGATTATCCTTCTGCCTGGGCACAGACCATGCCACCCACCCCTGGATTATGAAACCTCCACTTTTCTGAGCTTTAGGGTCCCCAGCTCTGTGGGCCCCTCTTGTACTGTTTTATCTTCTTGTTAGACTTTACCCCCAGCCTCACGGTCAACAAACCGTGGCACATTTGTGTATACTTTATGTAGGTGAATTTTATCTCAGCTGTTTGTTAAAAATTTATTGGTGTCTCAGGTGCCTAGCACAGATGGTTGTATGTAGCAGTATCAGTAAGCATTTATCCAGCAGAGAAGTTACCGTTTTCTCTTACTCTTTCACCTTACAGAAAGCAGTTGCTGAGCAAAATTTGGAGGATACCAGACAACAGCTCTTGGCAGCCAGAATCAGCCAGGCCAAGACCATAGACATCCTGGAGACTCAGGTACTGCCCTCCTTCCCAGTGATGGAACGGGAGGGGGTGTTTCACATGGTGGTGGCTGAGAATCCTCTTGAATTAGTGGTTTTCTTTTGAAGGGGCTATTTTTTGGATCTTTCTTTAACACACAGGTTGAGTTAGTCACTTTTCTTCGTTTTTGCCACATTAACATCGGTGTTCCACACGAAGTTATTCTTTTATTTATTCTCCTTTATCCCTGCTCCCCTTCCTCCCATAGGAAACCATTCCAGTGTGGTTAATAGAGATCATTTTATTGTCGGGTCACCTTAAAATGGGTGGCATTGGTATGTGTGCATGTGTGTTAATTTATGTAAATGATAGAGCTGAGCTATATCTTCTGTTACTTTCAACTCTCCATCTCCCACCTGTGTCAGCTTCATTGTACTTACCTGCTCGGCGCTAGACGTCCAGATCGCCGCCTTCTTCCTGCCACCACAGATGGCACTGCCATGAATATCTTGCCCCTGTCTCCTTAAGGCAGACCCAGAATGCGCATGACCTAATGTGACTAAGGAGGGCAAGAGTATCCCCAGAAGGGCTGCACCTGGCCCCACGCCCCCAGCATACATGAAGTTTCCTGTATCTTCATCTCTGCCTTTTCTAGCGTTGGCATTTCCCAACCTTTTAATTTTCTTGCCAGTTCAGTGAGTGTAAAGTGATATTTAATTGTGTTAATTTGCATTGCTATGGTTACTAATGAGTTTGACCATCTCTTCACGTGGCTGTTTGTGTTTTGGGTTTCTACTTTTGGAATTGCCCATTCATATCCTTTGCTTGCATTTTTTTTTCCCTTGCTAAATCTAGATTTCTGATAAATCTGTTCAAATGAAGCTCCACAGCTTTCTTCATTATTTCTGATCATTCTGGATGTTTTTTTGGTAGTAAAATATACATTGAAAAATTTGCCATTTTAATCAGTGTCGGTATATTTCACTATCCTAGGTTCTTCATATAGGTAGAATCAGGCAATATTTGTCCTTTTCTCTCTGGCTTATTTCACTTAATATAATGTCTAAAGGTCCAATCACAGTCTAGCATAAGCCAGTATTTCCTTCTTTTTTTTTTTTTAAAGATTTATTTTATTTATGCATACAAGAGCTGGGGTGTAGGCCAGAGGTGCAGGGGGTGAGAGGACTCACCAGAGACAGAGTGGGGAGCAGAACAGGCAGACTGACTGAAATACACTGCTGAGAGGAACAGAGGTCTGCTGCACCATGTGGATTAGCCAGCCAGGGAGCTACCCACATGGCGCAGCAGACCTCACCTGTCTCACCTACTGCTCTCCTCAGCATTGTATATCAGTCAGTTTGCCTGTTCTGCTCCCCACTCTGTTTCTGGTGAATCCTCTCACCCCCCCCCAACACCGCACCTCTGGCCTGTACCCCAGTTCTTGTATGCATAAGTAAATAAATCTTTTTATTTAAAAAAAAAAGAAGTAATTCAAACCATGGAAAACTTTTGCATAAAAATGTTAACAACTTGGGCCTCCTTGGTGGCTCAAGAGATTAAATCTCAGCACTATGAAGCTATTGACAGCTACTACAGTACAAGTTCAATCCCTAGCCAATGAGGTGACCCACATGACTCAGCAGACCCCTCCTGTCTTGCCCGCTGCTCCCTCAGCAGTGTATTTCAGTAGATCTGTCTGTTTTGCTCCCCACTCTGTCTCTGGTGAATCCTCTCACCACTCCACACCTCTGGCTTATACCCCAGCTCTTGTATGCATAAATAAATAAATCTTTAAAAAAAATGTCCACTACTGCATTTTTTTCAGTGGGGAAATGAAAAACAACCTAAGTGCCAGTACAGTAGACAGTGTTCAGTAAATTATGAAACACCCTTCGAGGAGCTAATCTAGGATGTGAAAAGGCACTGTTTCAGTGTTTTCAGTAGTTCAGTAGTATTCCATTGAGTATATCTACTAGAATGTCTTTTTTTTTTTTTTAAAGATTCATTTATTTATTTATACAAGCACTGGGTACAGTCAGAAGTGCGGGAGGGTAAGAGAATTCACCAGAGCCAGAGCGGGGAACAGAACAGGCAGACTGACGAAGTACACTGTTGAGGGGAGCAACGGGTGAGACAGGAGAGGTCTGCGCGCCATGTGGGACTCTCCCTGGTGGTCGGGAAACGAACCAGCACTGCAGAGGCTGCGGGCAGCTTCACAGCCCAGCACTCAACCGCTGTACCACCCGGGAGGCCCTCTACTAGAATGTCTTTATCCAGTCATCTGTCGATGGGCACTTAGTGCTTTTTAGGGCAATATGGATGGATCTGGGGTGATTATAAGTGAAATTAGTTAGAAACTGAAAGACAGTTGCCAGATGGTTTCACTCATCTGTGGACTGTATGTAACCAGAGAAAACAAACTGGCAAAACATCATAAAATTTAATTCTTAGACTCTGAGAAGAGGCCACGGGAGGGACAGTGATTGGGCAGTGACTCTGGGCCTTGATGGAGGGTGAGCGGCCACGTGTGAGTTTGAAGTTGTTCTCCTAAAAGTGTGTAGTTTTGTAAACAAATGGCAAATTAATATAATTTTATTTTAACAGTAATACTAACCTTAAGTCCAGAACACACTTCTGTGGAAACACAGAAGGAAACCTGAGTGAGGAGAAAAAACACAAAGTTTTGCCAGAATTGTTTAAAAAATAGTGAGATAGCATAGTCAGTGATAGCATTTTGTAATGGTAGATTTGGTTTTTTTTTTTTTTTTCTAATTTAAAATTTTTCCATAATGTACCTGTTTTGCAATTTAAGCAGATTTGCTTTTAAAAGCCATTTTTTATTTTCAGCTTCTTTAGACTGAAAGGAATTCTCTGTTTCCCCCCTCAGGTGAAGGAACTCGAGCAGAGCCTGCAAGCATCTGAGGATAAGCTGAAGCGGAGCAACGATGTGGCAGCAGCTCAAGAAGCACAGATTCAGGAGCTTGTGAGTGGTTCTGGAGGCAGCTGTGTTCAGGCCCTGGTGCACTCTTCCCTCCTGTGCCTTGTAGATTCCCAAACTCACGTCGGGAATGGTATTCAGACCTGCCTTAGATCTGGTTGTGCTGACTGTCAGCAGGTTGGGGGAGTCGGGATCTGCTCTAGGGTCTGAGTCACCCTATAAGGTAGTGACTGGCTGATGACACCCTGGCCACTGCCACAGGGCCCAGCGTTTTTCTGAGGCTGCCAGGACGGTAGCTCCCTGCAGTCAAGACACAGCTTACAGTCAGGGCTCCTCTCCTCTGGAGAGGAGACAGCAAGGACTCGGCCAGTCGTCACAGCCCCGGTGAGGTATTAAGTTTGAAACTTGGCATCTTTTGCATGTTTGCCATGTCCTGGGCTCTGTGCTAAGCACTTCACACATATTTTCATTTAGTCTTCACCGCAGACCTGAGAGGTGTGTACTGTTACCTTCTAAAGGAAACAGACCCAGAAGGACTAGCCAAGGTCCCCCAGCTGGTAGAACCATATCCTTCTTAGGTCAGAGGCCTGGTCTTCACCACTATTTTACCCCACCTCTCAGGAAAAAGCCTCAGCCTCGGAGGGCAGCGTTGAGTAGACAGCTGTCCCCCAGCACCATGACCAAACCCAGACTCAGCTACAGGAGGCCAGGGTCAAGGCCAGGACCTGCAGTGGCAGCACCCGGGCAGAGTGGGTCAGGAAGGAGACGTGTCTGTTGGACACCCATCTTTGAGTCACCAAGGACCAAATTCGACCCCTCTGAATACCTTTGTCACCATGAGTAACTGTTCTGTGTCCCTCTCAACCGCCCCCAGGTGGCCACCAACAAGGAGAACAGCCATGCCCTGGAGCAGCAGTGCTCCCAGCGCACCCAGGAGCTAAAGGCCCAGCTCGAGGCCCTGGAGAGAGAGCGGGCGGCCGAGCTGTCTGCCGCAGAGCAGGGAAAGGTGAGGAGGACAGGAAACACCAGTCCTGTGACAGGAAGACCAGCCCTGCTCTGAAATAGGGATCCACTCTTTGGAACAGTTTTTGCCTTTCCGACAAGATCGCTGTTCAGGAGACTGGATGTTAATAGGCTGCTTTATACCAAAACCCAAACAGATGGGGTTTCCTTTTCATTGGGCTCTACAGGGATTTCTGGATCTTTCTGAGCAGGCTTTCAGCTTCTCCCCACCGCCCTCTAAAGATGACATAGTTCCTCTCTAGGCTTCCTTTTCCCTGGTCTCCCTCCCTGGCCTGAAGTCTTCAGGCTCAAATGTCTTTTTTGTGAGTTTGTCAAGTGGCTCTCTGTGTATGACTGTCACCCCCATCCTCATTTCCCAACAGTAATGGTGCGGGGGGAGACCTTTTCAAGGTGGCATGTCAGAGAGGTAGGACTGTGACCTGGGAGATAGGGTAAAGGCCTTTGCTTTCTATGTATCTTCTTTTCAATTTGCAGAGAGAGCTGGAGCAAGAAAATGCCGCCCTTAAAGAAAGTAGGAGTGAATGTGAACGTTCTTTACAGCATCACCAACTTGAGCTAAAGAAGCTAAAGGTATTTAGCTAATGGAATTAGTTTCACATACTACATCTTTTACACAAGTGTTTGGAGCAGCCAAGTGGAAGTTCTGTGCTTAGAGTGGAAAAGGAGTGGAACTAGCATTTGGTCAGACTTTGCTAGAAGTTGTCACCACACTGAGTCCGTCAGGGACCCAGGATAGTGGGAAGACAGGTGCTCATTTGGCAGCTGCCATCAAGGTTCCAAATGCAAGTACCTGTCCAGTTCCCTCTGAGAGGGGGGCTGCTCTGCCATCTCACACCCCGGCAGAGGCCTGGCCTTCCTCTGTTGTCAGCAGCTGCCCAGGGGGCTCTGTGGTGCTGACTTTCCCAGGGAGGCCAGTACAGCAAGGCCATAAGGATCCTTATTTGTTCATTTCTATCCGGGCCATGCACAGACATGAAGGAACAATCTGCTGTTTGTTACCCTTTTCCTTCTGACAACTGCTTAATTCCCTGGACATAACTCGAGGATGAGGAAAGAGATCCTGCCATTTGGCTGTCTCTGCTGCATTAGTCTGGGGGGTGCCGCAGTGCTGAAACTGGGGAGCATGTTCTTTGGCATCAGTGTCTTCATGCAGTCCTTCAAGAAACACTTGAAGACCTGTTAAGTGCTATTGTACCATTTAGGCGCCAGGATGTGGCTGTGACCAAGACCAACTCTCTTCCCTGTGGAGCTTATAGCTGAAAACAGTAGACAAGAATAGTCATAAATGCTCTGAAAAATAAAACAGGTAATAGAGAGTGGAAAGGAGGGGACTCTGAAACATGGAGGTTAGATAGGACTTCGGTGATATTTGTGCAAAAATCTGAACAAGAATGTGAGTGTTTAGGAAAAGAAATGTTCCAGACAGAAGAAATAGCACATATGAAGGCACTAAGGCGGATGAAAGCTTGGTGTGTTCAGGGAATAGCACAAAGGCTTGTATGGCTCATCTTTCTGGGCTGGGGAGGTATGTGGATGATAGTGAAGGGGGAAGTTACTGGTTTTAAGTGGAAAGTGACTTAAAAAGTTTTATTTTAAAAAAAAGTTTTATTTTAAAAGGATTATTTGAGAGCTCGGATGGGAAGGGAAAAAAAGTTATTCAGCTTCTGTGGAGGAAGCTCCATAAAGGCGGCAAGGACAGAAGCAGGAAGACCAGTCGAAGGCTTTTCAGTTAACCAGACAAGGTGGTAGTTGCAGATATGGGAAGAAGTATTCAGATCCAAGATGGATTTTAGAGAAGGACCCTTTAGGATTTGCCACTGGCTAAATGGAGGGAGTGAGAGGAAAAGGAATTGGAGATAACTCCCAGACGTGGGTTTTGTGACTCAGGGTTTCTCAGCCTCTGCACTCTTGATATTTAGGGTGGATCATTCTTCTTTGTTGGGGGGCTGGACTGAAACGTGCACTGTAGGCTGTGCGGGAGCATCTTAGTCAGTACCCACTAGGTGTCAGTAGCAGCCCCCACTTTGGCAACCAAAAATATCTGCTGACATTGCAGATTGAATTTATAGCCAAGGGGCTGTGGAGTGAGTGTAGATGGGAAAGAGGGCCTGCGGCGCTGAGGACCAGCATTCAGAGGTTCAGAACAAAAGGGGAACGAGCGGGATAGCAGGAAGGCCAGGCAAGTGTCGAGTCCTGTGAACCCCAGAAGCCCCGAAGGCCCCGAAGGGGACAGGGGACTCACCAGATCTGGCAAGACTGAGGTCTCTGACACCTTGCCAAGAGTGTGTGCTGTGGAGTGGAGGGGGTGAGGTTGCGCAGAGGAGGGTAAAGTGAGACTGGAGATCCTTCCACTTCGGTAAAGGCAGAGGGGGCCGTTCAGGCCTTCTGGCCCCGAGGACTGGCAGGACCGCTGGCTATCCATGGGCTGAAGGCACGGGAGTGTCTACCAGGCAGTGAGCCAGCCTTTGGAGCAGCTTTTGCCCTGGGGTGTTTTCTGGTCCTGAAGGAGAAACCGGAAGATCATCCAAGCTTGTTACAGCTTCTCAGAGTTAGGGGAATACAAGCTAGAGTTTAAACTACCCTTGGATCCAGCCTGGGAGATCCTTTGAGCGTTGGTTTGGAACTTTGGACAGCTGCACTCTAGGAGTAAGGGGGACCAAAAGTAGCCAGCGCCCTCCCCCCCACCCCACCCCACCCCCGCCCCCCTTGGACAGCACATCAAAGACATGGGGCAGCCCAGAAAATCTCATTAGGTACTGCTGAGTTAAGGTGGTCTTAGGTCTGTGCTCCTGGCTGGATGGAAAAAACAAACAAAAATTCTCTGGAAAAATGTGTCATCCCAAGATCTATAAATATTTCCGCACATACTTTTTGAATTCAAGATCGAAGATTATCCGGCAGGCGGAATACAAACAACATAAACAGAAAAAACCAGACTCTCACAGGGACTTAGGTATCTTACTATTATTTATGTTTAGCCTTTGTTTAAAGGGATAAAAGACAAAATGGAAGATTTGGAAAGTATAATAAAAGACAGCTGTTTTGAAAAGGAATTAGGTAGAATTTTAGTACTGAAAATGTACAACTGAATCCGAGGATGCAGTAGATTACGAATGAGCTGGAGAAAGCTTTTGAGGTGATAGATGTTTCCACTTTTTATTGTGATGGTTTAACCATGAATCATATTTCACACCTTAAATATCTGCAGTTTATTGCTCGTTTTACCTTAGTAAAGCTATTTAAAAATAATGAATGAGTTTAACAGCAGGGTAGAACTAATGAGGGAATTTGTGAAATAGAAAAAAAAGCAGAATAAATACAGAAGAGAAATGATATAACACATCCTGGATCCTGAAACAGTAAGACGTCGCCAAGGTAGCACAGGAATCAGCTGCCAACCCTCGGCCTAAGGGAGCAAAGGGAAGAAGTTGAAATGATTACCCTTAGGGATGAACAGGAGCAGCCCCCTGGATTTGACACCCAGACCCCTTGAGGAGGGACACTGGACACTGGGGTGTGTGTTGGGGGATGGGGCAATGTATGAGTCAGCTGCAAAAGTTAGCAAGACTGCAAAGAGAATGTAGCTGCTCCTTCAGGAAGAAATTGCTGCCAGGGGGAGCATCGTTGCTGTGATCATGGTGGCAGACAGGAGAGTAAGAAGGAGCAAGTCTTTCTCCCTCCTCCCGCCTTCAGTCGCCCCGGCACGCCCCCTGCTGGCGGAGACTAATATGAGGCCACTGGTCCGAGCAAAGTGTCTTCCCAGGACCCCAGGCACGACCATGACCTGGACCTGCACACACAGGTTTATTTAGAAGCTGGTTCATTTTCAGACCTTTGGGGAATTTTCTTGATATCTTGGATTTCTAGTTTAATCTCATGAAGGTTAGGTAATGCTCTGAATGATTTCCATCTTTTGGTATTTATTTAGATTTGTTTTATGACTCAGCCTTTGGTCTATCCTGGTAAATATTTCAGTGCACTTGAAAAGACTATCGTTTACTGCTGCTCGCAGGCACACCAAGTGGGTTGATCCATGTATTTTCTGGGCTTTGTTTTTTGGTCTTCTTGTTCCATCAGTTACTGAGAGGGTTGTGCTAAGTCTTCAGCTATGATCATGGATTTGTCTCTTTGTCCCTTTAGTTCTGTCAATCTGGGCTTCAAAACAGCTGTTCCCCCCCACCCCAGCACCTCCGGGTGCAGAAGCTGCTGCACATGGGTGTCCTGGTGGCTCCTGCAGCCTCCCTGAGCCAGGCGTCCACCTCGAGGGTTACGTAGCTCCACCTCTTGCTCCACCTCTGGTATCAGTGGGGCCCCCATCCCCGCCATGAGAGGTGTGTCTGGGTAGCCTGAGTCCCACTGTCAGCCTCTTAAGTTCAGGCACCAATATTCCTTGTCTCCCAGAGGACTCTCAGGAGGTCATTCTGACAACTCCATCAAAGGCGCTAGAGTGCCGCTGGCCATGTGGCTGACTTCTTCCCCCATCCCTCTGCCATGGAGGACCCTCAGGTGTCTTCTCTTCCTGCCTCAGGCTCCCTCGCCCTGTCAGTCTCCCGGCATGCATCCTTGCTGGTTTCTGCTGTGGGGCTGCATCCTGCAGGTCAGGGGGCCTCCCCACAGCAGCTCCACACTGTGCAGCTCAGCGGACCCAGCTTCACCATGCAGACGAGGGATCTGATATAAAAGGGGTTTTGGTTCATCTTGGGTGACAGAGTATCCCTTGGACAAGTCGATTTGCCCATGGGGGTGAGGTCCTCTAATTGGCCAAGTCGGAACTTCATGCTATCCCTGTTGCCCCCAAATGGGGCTACAAATTGTCAGGTGGGAGTGGGAAAATCAGCAATGAGGCTCTTACCCACCCCAAAAGGATTCTAGGTAGAGACCTCCAAACACGTTTTCTCCTGAGCACCTCCCTGACCAGTGTCTGGGCAACCCTGTTCACCTGGGGGATGATGGGCCGGCACGCACAGAACATCAATCTTAAGGAGAGGACCAGGGTGCCTGTCTGGGATGGTGTCCGCTCTGGGGAAGGCCACTGAGGCAGCCCTCTTTGTGGCAGGAAACAAGGAGGGCTCCCCCCTCCCAACCACCCCCTCCCAACCACCCCCCTCTCCCCACCCTCACCCCCCCACTCCCACTGGCTGGGCTCTGAGCTTAGGCAGATGCCGCCTGGCTATGCCACATGCTGCCTCTGGGGCATCAGGCAAATGACCGAGTGTCTCAAAGCCTCGGTTTGCTCTCCTGTTCTCTGGCGTCCTTTTGAGAAGTCAGTGCCTGGTAGTGTTCACGCGTTGCTTATTATTTGTTCTGTATCTGCGTTGTTCCAGTACACTGCTTCGTTCACGTGGGCCTGAGAGGCTATCTTGGTCTGTGTTGATTTCTTCAGGGCAGCTCTTCGGGGCCAGCTTGGCCCCTAAACTTGACCCACGTGCTGGCTGGTGTGCTCCTGGGCTGACTGGCCCTCAGCAGTATGCCCATTCCAGAGAGGTCAGTCGGCTGTCTGGCAGGGCGGTTCTTTGCTGGACGCAGAAGGCATTACAGCAAGAGGGCAGCCTGGGGACCTCAGGAAGAAGTGTACCCTCTGGGGGCTTCGTGGCAAGTGTGCAGCGAAAAAACACGTGGACTGAGTTTTGGGGCTCAGTTTCCTCCCTGTTTCCTGGCTTGTAGGAAGAATGGAGCCAAAGAGAAATTGTGAGCGTGGCCGTGGCTCAGGCCCTAGATGAGGTGCGGAAGCAGAAGGAAGAGTTCCAGCAGCAGGTAGGCCCCATGGGACCACGTGAGGAGTGGCCAAAGGGGTAAGGCCCTGACCTCAACCCAGGCAGGACCAGCCCAACTCTCCCCGTCTGTACGAGCAAGCGGCAGACACAGGAATGGCATCAACCCGAGGGCTCCGGCAAGTGGAAAACGATCAGCCCTGACCCGTAGGAAGGTGTTTTTGACCTTTGGTCAGTTAATGCCAGTGGCAGACATCACCTGGGAACGGCTCCCCGGGCCCTGTGGGCCCCAGTTCTGGAAGGTGGGACACTGGTCAGCGCTGCCCGCGGGCCCCAGAGACCACAGCCAGCAGCGCTCCTGGAAGGAAGGGTGGGAAAAGCCTTCCCTGGCTGATGGCCCCAGACCTTCTAGTTGATTGGCTCTAGGCCTTTGGTGAGCCCTTAACAAATCTGAATCGCCTCTGAAAAGACAAGGACAATCACATCTTCCAGGATGGCATCATGGGGGAGGCGGGGTGTCAATGCCCACCCAGAGCTGGGTGCTCACAGGCACTTAGACATGGGAGTTATGGTTGCGGCAGCTTGGGGGAAGGCAAGCAGAATCTGTGGGCTTCTGCTGGGCCTGCTGCAGCCAGGGAGACACCGAGAGCGAGGCCCCGAGCCAAGCCCTGCCAAGGAGCATTGATTTGTGGGTGTTTATAGGATCAGAGGCGAGCTCAGGGCATGTTCTAGGTGCTGGGCTTCGGGGTGTCATTTATGGGGGTGTCTGGGTAGTAGAAAAGTAGAGATTCCTTTGAGGGAAATGGGGTTACTGCTGCTAACTCTCTCATGTTGATTTTTCTCTCCAAGGCTGCTAACTTGACAGCTATAATCGACGAGAAGGAGCAGAATCTGCAGGAAAAGACTGAAGTGATTCTCCAGAAAGAGCAGGAGATTCTCCAGCTGCAGAAAGGTGAGGGGTCTCTGTTCTCCCCTGTTCTGCCCAGCAGCCCACCCTGAGGGGCCGGCTCCCAGGCAGCACGATCCCTGGGCTCACAGCGCTCCCCATCCTCTGTCCGACCAGATCACGAGTCTGCCCTCCAGCAGATGCACGAGCTGCAGGCTGAGCTGGAGGCCCTGAGGAGCCTGCAGGCAGAGGAGTCGGAGGCCGCGGGCGCACCGGAGGACCTGCTGAGGCTGCCGGGTCAGGAGCAGGGGGTGGCACCTCATGTGAGTCCCAGCTGAGCCTCAGGGGCCCTGGCATGGCAGCAGTGTGTGCTGAGGGAGACTCAGGGCTGCAGGGGACGGGTAGGGGTGTGGGGAGACACTGGGGAGCACTCGTGCTCACGTGCTCCTGCCTACGGGGTGTGGGGCAGGACACTGCTCTCCTCTAGCTTCCTTGAAAGTGGGGTATCACTGACCAGGATGTTGTGAAGCTGGAAATGCCCCAGGGATGTGCAGCGTGTCAGTGTTCGGGCAGCAGAGCCCATCCTTTTGAGCGTGCATGTGTGGCGTTGGTGCCTCAAGCAGGGTCTCTGCAGCGCGAGTTTGGGCCCCGCCCGAAGCAGCGCCCGCATCCACCCCCAGGAGCACAGAGTGGAATGAGTCTGGACCTGTCCCTGGGAACCTTGGCTTGGCTTGAGCATTGCCTGGCCTGGCTCTTACCTTTCTGCCCCCTCCCTGCAGGCAACCTTGAGGGCTTCGCAGGACCCTGAGTACCAGCTTCCTGCCCCAGAGGGAATCCCAAATGGGGAGGTTGGTGCCATGGATCTCGAGCAGCTGCAGAAGGAGAAACAGGACTTGGAGCAGCAACTTCTGGAGAAGAATAAGGTGAAGAGCCTCTATCCCAGGCATTTTGTCTCTGCTCTGTGCCTGCCCTTGTGCCTGACCCTCAGTCCGCCCTTGCAGGGTTTCCTGGATGTCCTGGGCTGCTCTGGGGAGACATGTTGCCTCTTTCATCAAAAAGGCTTCTTCCAGATTTTCCTCTTCCGGGGACTCCGTGGTCTTCCTTTCACAATCCCCCCAGCACTCCCTTCCCCTACTAGAGATGACGGGGGTGGGGGGGGGGTGTTAGGGCTTAAGCAGCGGGAGTCTTGGGCTTGCCCCACCTCTGCTGCAGCCTGCCGGCTCCTGCTGGCCCTTGCTCATCCTGCACCTTTCTCCAGCGTGGAGTGAGAGCTGTGAGGCCTGCCTTTGAGTGGCTCTGTGGGGACAGGAGAATGAGAGGAAAGTGTGGGAACTGTCCTGTACAATTTCTGCTCCGTGGCAGAAGCTGAATAAATGTCATGATTCTTCCCACTGGCCAGGCCTCTGCGCCTGTCACTGCGGGCCTCGTTGGATCCTGACTTTACAGTGTCTGAGGGGGTTAAGTGACTGCTGATTGTGACTGCTCCGGCCTAGAACTTTGCCCCCAAATTGTGTGAGTGTGTGAGTAAGTGAGTGTGTGTGTGTGTGCGTGTGTGTGTGTGTGTCTTCATTTTTTTTTTTTTAAGATTTATTTATGCATACAAGAGCTTACAAGAGCTGGGGTGTAGGCAGAAGCGCAGGGGGTGTGGGAAGGTGAGAGGATTCACCAGAGAGAGAGTGGGGAACAGAACAGGTGGATCTTCATAGTGCTGAGACTTAACCCTTGCACCACCAGGGAGGCCCTGCTTGCTTTATTGCTGTTTCCCCAGCCCCTTGGCCGATGTCTGGCATGTTGTGGGGATATTTGTTGGATGAATAGATGAGCCCAAAGCCCAGAAAATAAGTTACATAAAGTAAGATAGCAAATGTATTGCTACTCTAGGGGCAATTTCTAGCCTCCTGGTCAACCAAGAGAATACAGATTGAAACCACATGAAACATTTATAAAATGGGGTGTTGGAGGTGGTTTAACAGGTTTGACAGGAGCTGGAGGCACTTGCACAGCCCTCTGACTGGGTGCTCTCTAGAGACCAAAGAAGCCTCTCGAGGACACAAGGCTTATACAGCTTTGTTTAAAAAATGGCAGTTCAGCTGCCCAGTGAGACATGGGGCGGCCCCTCCTGTCCCACTTAGTATTACCGTTAGGAAAGCTGTGAAAACTGAGAAATGAAAAATACTGTTCAAAATTCTATCTACTTAAAAATGGTGACATTGGGAAAACAGTTCATCCTTCCTAGTGATGAGTAGAATGTGTATTTGGCGATACTTAAGGTTCAGAAGACAAATTAAACTTACTGAAAAGATCTCAGCCCCCGTGCGGGTGGTCGTGTGGAGCCACGGCCCTCCCACTGCTCCCAGCGCACAGTGCGGGTTCTTAGAGGGTTTCAGGGGAGCAGCGGTGATAATACACACCTGCTGTGCCCTGAATACCCTCCTCGGGGCTCGCGGCGCATAAGTAGAGTTGCTAAGGGCAGGGGACACAGCAGACATGTCGCGAGCTCTGGAGCCAGTCCTGAGGGGCGTGTGGGACGTGACACACGGGGCCGTGACACCTTCACCGCCATGGCCGGGCTGGGAGAGCAGGTGGATGCGGAGCGGCAGCACGCGAGGGCACGGCCCCGGGGTCACAGACACACGGGTGACAGCTGACCCAGCCTCTTGAGAGACAAGGCGGGGACTTCTCTAACAGGTGTATGGGGACCCAGGGGTGTCTGTGCCGTTTTCCTTTGTACCTTAAAGATGGTGAAATGAGCATTTAACAAATGGCTTTTTATGGGGTGGGGGTTTATCTCAGACCATAAAGCAGATGCAGCAGAGGATGCTGGAACTCAAAAAAACCCTGCAGAAGGAATTGGTGAGTGCCCTGCTCGTCCCACCACCTGTGCCATCCCCAGCTCTCTGGTCCTCCTGGGGTCCCTCACTGTCTGATGAGCCTCTCCTCTCCCCTCCCCCCCCCCTGTTGATTGCAAAGGGCCTCTGGGAAGTCAGAACAGCTCCCCAGATGGCCTCTCCCCTCCCCCACCCCACCTGGGGGTGGCTGAGCCTAGTTCAGACTCTGGCACTTTCCTCCCAGTGGGGCCTTTTTACCCTGCTGAGTGCAGGGTGTGGCACAGGAACAAGAGGCGCCACAGCCTGGGCCAGGAGACTCCCAGGTGACCTTAGCCCTGTCTCCAAGGTTCCATGTAGCACCTTCCCATTGGTTTTTCAGAAAATCAGACCCGATAACGAGCTTTTTGAAGTCCGCGAGAAGCCTGGTCCTGAGATGGCAAACTTGGCCCCTTCTGTCACAAATAACGCTGACCTGACGGATGCCCGCGAGATTAACTTCGAGTACCTTAAACACGTGGTCTTAAAATTCATGTCCTGTCGTGAATCCGAGGTAATGGGCTTGGGCTCTTTTGGGGCACCGAGGTCCACCCCAGGGCTGGGCTCATTTGATGGCACCCTGCACGGCCTCCCGTCAGGCCCATCTCTCCCTCCCTCCCCACATTTCCACTTGACCCAGTATGGACACTAGGTGTTTCTCCAGCTGCCACTGCCCTGCTGACTGGGCGGCGGCGGCCACGAGGGAACTGGCTCCTGGTAAGTGTGTTGGATGCTGAGGCCGAGTCAGAACGTGCCCAGCGCCCTGCCTCCTGCCAAGGAGCGGGACTCCCAGCTGCTCTGGGCGTCCTGGCCCTGTTGTGGTCCCTGAAGTAAAGATGGTGCGGGAGACTGGACCTGTCCTTGCATCAGACTTCAGTGCGCTCTGCTGTGCCCTTGCCTGTTCCTTGCTCCCCTCCCTGGGAGCAGGTGCAGGAGCACCAGGAAGTTGCCACCGTGTCGCCCCCAACCCCCACCAAGGCCTACGGCAGCCCAACTTATACTCTCTTTCAGGCTTTTCATCTCATAAAAGCAGTATCAGTGCTGCTCAACTTTTCTCAAGAGGAAGAGAATATGCTCAAAGAAACGCTGGAGTATAAGGTAGGGTCCCCTGCTCTGCTGTCTGGCTCCCCCAGAGCTTGGCTGGAACCCAGCCCTGGCCAGTGAGACCGGTTCCAAGCTGCACTGTCAGCTCAGAGGGTGCTTTTTTTTTTTTTTTTAATATTTATTTATTTATTTATATAAGCACTGGGTACAGTCAGAAGCCTGGGAGGGTGAGAGAATTCACCAGAGCCAGAGCAGGTAGCAGAGCAGGCAGAAGGACCGAAGTACACTGCTGAGGGGAGCAGCGGGCGGCAGGAGAGGTCTGCGCGCCATGTGGGACCCTCGCCAGGGGCTGGGGATCGAACCGGCGCTGCAGAGGCTGCGGGCAGCTTCACAGCCCAGCGCTCAACCGCTGCGCCACCAGGGGAGGCCCTCAGAGGGTGCTTTTGAGGATGAACTTGCCTCGGGCAGGATTTTCTCAGGATCTGCTTTGTGCCCCAGGCCTGTGCCGTAGTCCCCAGCAGGTCTTGTACTTTCCAAAACTTTTTCACCGATACACGTCTTCGGCAGACCCAGGTCTGGCTTAGCACAAAGACTTCAGGGGGAAAAATCCAAAAGTAGTTGCATAAATGATCTAATAGAACAAAATTTAGGGGAAAATGACCTGCAGTTTCACCTACTGGTTGGCTCAGCTGCCGACAGTTAACCACTGGCTTCCCCGGCTCTGCTCACAGCTGCGCCGAGGGCAGGAGGGGGCGCCCAGGCCCGGGGAGGGGCTCCTTCAGCTTCCCCCGGGCCTGGCCCCAGTTCTGGTCTCAGGAGCCTCTGTGTCTCAAACAGATGTCGTGGTTTGGGTCCAAGCCGGCGCCCAAGGGCAGCATCCGGCCATCTATCTCCAACCCGCGGATACCGTGGTCCTAGAGGGAACTTGCCAAGCGCGGAGCTCCGGGGGCGGACACTTTTTCTGTGAAAAGAACACTGATACACCGGCCTGGGTGGGTTTTTAATCACTGTAACTGCAGTATTTTGTACAAGCGTCTAAACATTGTTTACAAGACTCAAGGCCACTTCCCTGCAGACTGCTCTGGCCCGCAGAGGGAGCCGACCCTCGGTCGCCCGGGCCCCCACCAGAGGCCCTGGCGCCGCCTTGCCAGGGCTGTGGAAACGCCAGCTGCGGCCAGCACCCACCTGCTAACGTTAGCACTTTGAACGGAATTGTCTGTCAGAGGCGGCGAGAGACCCATCAGGTGGCCGCGCCCCTGACTGAGATGACGCAGCCCTTGAAGTGGTGCCCAGCCGGCCACACCGCCTGCTTCTGCGCAGTTAACACCATGGGGGTGCCCTTTGGAACCCCCCCTTCCCTGGTAGCATGTTTGGTCAGATGAGCTCGAAGAGGCTTTTTAACGTCCTCTCGAGAACACGTCGTTTCGCCTGCTCAGACCACCTGGGGCTTTAGATGGTGCTCGGGCCAGTGTGGATTCAGGAGTACGCGGCGTGCTGAAGCCAAGCAGCAAACGTATTAAAAGATCCTGAGTAAAGCACCAAATACACTCAGTTGCCTTCTAATGAATGTACGTCTCGGATAGGTTGCTGGTAAACCACCCAATATTTTTTATAGCTGAAGCTGTTCTTCATTATAAACATGTCTTCTGATCACAAAATCCACCCAGCTGATGTTCTTGAAGGAAGTCAGCGCAGCAAGAGGACATGGTTTCTAAGATCGGGATCCCGTCCCTTTGGCATTTGGCTGGCATCCGCGGCGTGCACCTCCCTCTGCCGCAGTGGTGGATTCCGATGCTTTGCTCTCCATGCTGCGCCACGGAGCGAGTGGTCATCCCGTTTCCTGCTGTCAAGGACAGGCTGCTGTCCTTGAGCCGCTCAGGGCCTGCCCTGTAAGCGGACCCCCCCCCCATGTCCTCGCGCCCGTGCAGGTGACCACCGCCCATCCATACGCGGTGTCAACAGCGGCCCCGGCTGCGGTGCTGCTGGCACTGCCGGCTCCAGGAGGGACGGCAGCCCGCTGGCTTGGGCTCTTAGCGACGCGGGAACAGGCTTGCCCTGGATAAGTCACAATGTCAGATCGTTTGATTTAATTTGACACAAGTTTCATTGGTTAAGTAAAACATCAGTACCTGGAGCTCCTAAATTTCTCATCAGTTATCCTGTGATGTAAAGTTGTCTCAGTTCTGCTTAGGGTTAAAACACCAAGTACAGCTCACGGAAAAGCAAGGATTTGTAGGAACCCTCCTGCATTTCCACGGACTTACGGAGCAGGGACAGCATCACCTTCGGCCCGGCTCAGGCTGCCCACACCCCCCACTCCCCAGTCACCTACCTCCTCCCGGGGCCCCTCCCTGCGGCTGTCTGTTGTTTAGAACGCTATTCCCCACTTCCCTGGGGACAGGAACAGGAGTCCCTTCCCTTCTGTAATTGGAGAAGAGGTGGCTTTTTCTATAACACAGGACTTCCTCCTTCCAGCTGTCCCAGGAGAGAACCCCTCAGAAGACTGGGGAGTTCAGGGCTTGCCAGAGCAGCTACAGCACGGCTGTGGGAGCCCCGTCAACTCCTCTGTGGCTTCTTCAGCCCCTGAGCTGGCCTCACGCTCACCCCCACCCCCACCCCTGGCAGTTCTAGGGCAGTTTAGGGAGCCCATCACTAAGCCCGTTTTCGCTTAGGGAGGATGAGTTCTGATTCAGCTTTCCTCCTGCATGTGGAATTCAGCTTTAAAAAGAATGGAGTAAATATTCTAAGTGATTTAATGCACTTTTACTTGTATAAAATGTTCTGTGATAGACAGTATACATAGCCCTTTATATCAATATTAGATCCGGATCTGTCCCTCCATGTTGTAAATAGGGATTATATTATCTAAAACTGCTGTAGAGAATTCATTTGTGGTGCAATATACTTTTTGATTAAAGCTCTTCAATCCAGATGCAACTGCAGTGGGTTTTACTTGATGTAGTTTGGTGTCACTATCTCCTTCTCTTGTTAAACGTAGTACATCGCCTCTCCTGTTTAATACTTCAGGCCAACTTCAAGGGCCATGTAGAACATTTGTCCTTCAGGAGGAACCTCCCCAGCGGTTTGGAATTGCATACGGAAGTGCAAGTTATCGAGGGAAGCCAGCGGCCTAGTCCTACCTCTCTGGAATGCTGGGGTTTCTGCAGGAGTCGGGAGGATTGTGTCACCATGGTCAACGCAGAGCTCCATGGCTTGCATGACTGGGAAGAACTTCAGAAATGTGAATGGGGCCCTCCCCTTTAACAGAATGCGAGCTGCACTATGTGGCTGAAAAGGAAGATCATTTTTGCTCTTCTAATGAAACTTACTGTTAGTGGCTGTAGGAGACAGTGTTGCTTTTCTAGCCGAACCCAGTCAGGAACCAGTTACCAGGCCTGTCTGAGGCCCACTCCCAAGAGATTCCAATTGCAGTCACACAAATTGAAGACTTTTAAAGCCTAGGTCAATTATTGAATGTTTGGCACTTTATTAAATAAGCTCCAAAATTACATACAAATCAAAGGAGTAAAAACAATAAATAGTTATTCAGCAAAACATCTCCCCCTAGCAGCCAGTAGCACGGTGGCCCAGGCCTGAGGCCCTGCGGTGGCTGGAGGGCTGTGCTTGCTCCCAGGAACGGTGAGGCGGGCATAGGTCTATTCCCTCCACATCCGGTTTCCAGAAGAGTCAACCTCTCACTTATTACCATCCCCTTCACCACGATTCTTGTTTGACATATATAAAACACACCGCAAGTATATCTAATAAGCCAAGAGCTTTATTGATGCAGCAGGCACTTTACAAGGAACCCAAGAGAGCCCGGCTTCTGGGGGAGGTCGGACGCTGTACAAACCCTCAGGGTTTTTCCACTTAAAAAAAAAAAAAAAAAAAAAAACAACTCTCCCTTTCACCACAGCCCTTGGATCTGCACCTGCCCGGATCATCCCGCTCCCGTTTTAAACAGGCAGTGCACACAGGTATCCCTGACCAACGCTGGCCAGTCACTCTGGGAGACAGTCACAATGTCAGTTCTGCATTCTTGTGGACAAAGGCATAGACTATCAGATCCTGCAAAGGATTTAGGAAACAGTAAGACGATTTCTCCCTCCACCTTGAAAATAAAATACACTTGAGTGGATGCACGTCCTGCAATAGTTTAGTTGGGAGTCCTAGGAAGATGGTCGTTGTCAATCCCGTCTTCACCGGCTTGGGCATCCAAAATTCTTCGCAAGGTAACAAGAGTCCCTTTTTATTTTAAACAGTCTTTCTCGCTGTAAGAACTCTTATAATGGAGCCTAGTCCTCCTACTGCTAATGCCTGTGGGGCAGGAAAAGGAAAGGTGTGAATGAGACCTGGCTGGCCCAGGGGTGCCCGGCCTCCCCGGGAGAGGGGCCACGATGTAGGACCCGCCATGTCAGACGCTGAGAGAAAGGATTCCCTCGAGAGCAGTTAGGAGGCAGCAACAAAGCCCACATTCTAGGACGCAGCCCTGCCTGGAGTCAAGGATTTCAAGGTGCAGAACTGGGCTTGAGGACACTGTGGCCAAGCACATAGCAGAGCCCCCAAATTTCACTGTGACACGCCCATTATTTCCAGCCCCAGGCACCGCTCTAGGCACTTACAGCACTGGTGCTTTGGAGCTGCCCTCAGAATTGCCAACAGGGTCAGGCATTTGGTGCCTTGAAGGGACCAAAGGGCCTGGCCTCCACCATGCAGTGGGCTCACTTGGTTTGTCCAGCGCCACGGCCACCGCACCCGCTCAGCTCAGCAGCTCACCTGACCAGCGAGGTGCGGCAGGACCGAGGCCACAACTCCAGCCCGGCACTACTGAGGCTGCCCACGTAGCTGAGCCCTCTGTTAGAGGACCATTCTCTTACAGCTCAACCGCCTTTCTGGAAGGGCAGTCTTAATAATAGGCTGGCCTCCTTTCTTGGCGGATGTGTTTCCTGCCTATCAGGACAGGGGACACAGGCACAGAGACAGGTCACAGGCTTGACGAGGCTTTGCTCTTCTACCGAACCCAGCAGAGGACAGGACAGGCACAGCCCTTTTTGGCTTCGTGTGGATGAAGGCCCAATAAGTGACTTGTCAAGGTTTCGGCCACTGCCCCCTCGGCCTGGTCAGGCTGAGGCCAAAGCAGAGAGCCCTGGCAGCCATTGCTAATAGCCCCGTTCCACCAATGCAAAGAAGGATCATGAAGCATCAGCCAGCAGCAAGCCCACCTTCTCCCTCCCACACGGGCCTGCCTGTCTGCCTACCATGCCAAGTCACCCGGCCCCGTGTCTTCACAAGCCAGCAGCTAATGCAACTGCGGTTACCAGAGGCAATAGGCCCCGGTTGGCCCTGCCAAGCGCTTCCAGAGGGGAGTATGCAGACATCGCAGGTGGCTAGGCACGACCCCTTATGCTCATACCCTCACAGACCATCCATCCGTTTGGGAAGGTCTGACCTGCTGACTTGAACCCTGGGTTGGAGCAAGTCGTGGGCTGTCAGCATGGGTGACGTGTTCACATACCTTTTCATGCCACTGAAGTAACACTGCGCTGCTATTTTCTGTGGGCTTCTCAAACCCTTTATAAATGTACTTCATTAGCAAGTCAATGCCATTTCTGTCCAGTGACTGCACAGCCTGCTCAATTTCGCTGCTCTTAAAATTTGTAAGCACTTTCAGCACAACACCCTGGGCTCGTTCCTAGAGGAGAGAGAGAGGGAGTGAGGCCCAGAGTCACAGCCCAGGCAGATCCACGTCTACCACTGCAGGCAGAACTTACTAGAAAAACTGCACGATTTCTACTGTATTTGGTCTGGGGTGTTTAGAAAAAATAAGAGGGCTGAAGCTCCTGCTGACAAATTCCAAGGTGTCCCTTACTAATAAGTTACCCCACTTGTTCTTGAGGGTGGAGAGTGGTTTACTGTGGAGAAGCATCACTATTATTGATGATACCAGCGAGGCCTAGATGCCACAGGAATCACAACTGTGGAGACCTATTTTCTTTAAAAAAAAAAAAAAAAAAAAGGCTGATTTGGCTGCAGCTCCCCACCTTACCCACACCCGATAACTGGGTTGCTGCCCTGTGCTTCTGAGTGCAGCCACGGGTCACATCAAGATGCTGTCACCATTTGGCTAATCCCACCTTGTGAGAGACCCCTTCCCCTGGACCCAGTTTCCAACCTCAGTGCAGCAAGCACAGCTGTGTGTATCTTCTCACCTAGTTTTTAAAAGGCAGCAGATCTCAGAAGCACTGAAAATCCTTGTGCGGATCAAGCCTGTTCAAGAGCCTATAAAAGCAGCGCCGCTGAGAAGCCCTGCCATGGCAAGCTGATTTATAATTCTGCTAATCAGCAAGGGCTGGACCGACTTCTCAAAGCCCAGAGGCCCTGGGGAGGAGTGAGCATTTCTTTGGGGAGCTTTTACTATAAACACTGACAGCTTTGACGGCTTCCTTGGAAGCACTGCCCGGTGCCAACTCCCTCCCCGGCAGACACTCACTGGTGCAGAGATGAAACAGAAGCCCCTGGGAGCTCACACACAGTGGGGAGACGATAACCACAGCCAAGCCCCAACACCACCCAGCAGAGCTGCCTCGAGACGCCCTTTACCTTCACAGCTTGATTCTTGGTGTTGACGGGAGAGTTCCGCAACGCGGCGTGAAAGGCCCGGAGCATGTCCCCTGTGCATCGCACCGGTTAAGGATGGCTTGGCCGTTACGTCCGTGCTTTCATTAATGAGCTCTTCGGAAACAGCTCAAAAGCCCCGTCAAACGGCGTCTTATCCATGTCCACCCACCACCCACTGCCGACTTCTTGGTGGGCAAACCTGTTTAGAGGTTAACCTGTAGCTTCCCTGAGCCAACGAGAGGGTAGAGGGCACCTGCAAGTCCCCCTGCTGGCATCCCCGAAACCATCCCCTCAAAGCAAGTTTGGACACACACTCACTCCCTGGAAGGTACAGCAACAAGGTCGTAGCTCCCTGGGGGGGCGTGCAGAAGAAGACTGCGCCCCCTCACGCCAGGGGGGCCAAGCATTTCCGTCTGTCCCAACCACCATGCCGGGTTGTCATTCTCATTCCCAACAGGGAAGGATGAAAGCACATGTCTCCTGACTCTTCATCCAATGAGTATTATCAGTTAAACTACTCAAATTAAAATGAGCGAAAACGTCTATCTTCCAAGTCCTACCTAAGATCACTGAGGCCCCAACTGCGACCAGGTCAGGGGAACTTACTCATCTAAAAGTGCCTTCTGTCAACAAGCTGGCACCCCCCCCCCCCAAAACTTGGTGGCAATCCTGACACCAGTCTTTGCTGATTTCTGAATACTGAGCACTCAAAAGAAAACTACAATCTGGGTTAGGTCCCCAAAGGTGACACCTATTTTAAACTGAGTTACATCATCCGACTTTCATTTCCTCATCTGAAACACTGGCTTCAGCCAAAAAGCTTCAAAAATAGAACAAGGAACGGCTTCTGCCCAATCGGGTCTCTACTGTTCATGCAGGATACCCACGTGTGAACAGACCAAGCCTACAGAGCCGCATCCCAGCTTCCCTGGTGTGGGATCCATGGTGACAGAGCTGGGCCCAGGCTGCCCTGGAGCTGTGCCCAAGGAGCTCCCTGACCCCCTGCTAGGCTCTGAGTAGAAAGAACGCCCTCCCCCACTCCATATCTGCGTGTCTTTGTCCCTGTGTCTTTGTCCCCAGCAGGGCAAGGGTCAGTCTGATATAAACCGCTGATAACTTCTACCAGCTAACGCTTCTCTAACCTGGCATCCCAGAACAGTAAGCAGTCCCAGCAGCCTGAGAGAGACGCAGCTGGCATGCTAGCTGGAAGGACTAGCAACCCAACCATTCAGAAGAGGCATGGGGAAGGGTGACGATAACCAGCGCATGGTGCCAAAAAAGTCACTGCTTTAAAGTCACCTCCTCTCTGTGGTGCAGTCCACCAAGGCTCCGCATGGCTGTAGAAGATGCACTGCAGGTCAGATCCTCTAGATCAGGGTCCCCAACCTCGCACTGGTATTTCAAGGAGGGTGATCTCTGGATGTGAGGTCTGTCCTGCATACTGTAGAATATGTAGCAGCAACCTGGCCTCTACCCACTAGAGTCCAGTAACACCCCAAGTTATGACAATGGGAACATCTCCAAAAGGTTGACAAACTTTCCCTGGGGGAAGGAGGAACAGAAATCACTCAAGACCACTGCTCTGGACAGATCCCTGCTCCAGACAGCCAGAACCTGCTTCAGCAAAGCACAAAAGGAACTAATACCAGAAAATCTCTACAAAGTCTCAGAGCCTGCGCCAGGTGCTTTCACATGTCATCTCATTACTGCTAACAACTCTTTGTGGCAAGAATCCTTCCTGTTAAAGGCAGTGAGTCTGAGGCTCAGAGAAGGGAACTGACCTATTCAAGGTCACAAAGCTAAGCGGTCCAGCTGGCCTTAAAACCCAAGTACGCCTGCCTCCAAAGCCAAGCTCCTTCTATAATCCATTACACTACTCACCCAGAGACCGAAGCCGAATGGCCAGATCTGCTGTGCGCCCAGCACTGTGCAGGAACCTTCCAGGATGTTGCTCAGTGATATCCCCAGGGAACCTGGAAGGCTGGCATGGTTCTCTTCCATTTAGTGGGGGAGGATGCTACCGTCCAGAGAGGGTATGTGACCTATTCAAGGTCACACAGCCCACCGCCCTTCTGTACTTCATCTGGGTGATCTCCCATCTTGACTCTTTCCCTTCCTTGCCCTCCCTCTCTCCAGCCAACCCCTAGCCCTACTCCCCTTGCCTCTCCCCAAGCCTCCCAGAAGTCTGTGCTATAAATTTTGTAATCTAAGTCCAACTGTTGCCACAGGGCAGGGACTCAGTAAACATCAGTTCTTTCCTTTTCCCTCTATGACCCCACATTTGCCAGGATTTCAGTTCTCACCTGCTAACCTCCCTTTCCCCAATCCCCAGAGGTACACTCCACGGCAACAAGGCTGACACTGCCCTTAGTGGAGAAACTGCCATGCCCCAGATATGCTAAGCCTGGCCTGCAAGCCACCTCCAAGAACGGATCACATCAGAGGAGTACCAGGCGATGACCTTCCCTAAGTCCAAAAGTATCAAGACAGAAGATAACCAGCAAACCTTGTCCTCTCTATTTGTAGATGGTTCTGGCCCACCGGCCTGACCTTGGCGCCCCTGGGCACTAGTGGCCTGCGCCCAGCCAGACTGCAGAATCCACCTTCCCTCCCAGGAGCGCTCATGACTCCATTTCACCGAAGGCGTGAGCAAGGAGAGCCTGAAGGGGCAGGAAATACAAGTTTGAATCCTCACCTTTGAAAACACATTCCTGTTCAAAGGATGACGGCTTCTGTTTTAAAGGCCGTCCACGGCCTGCCTTCCCAAGCTGAGTCAACCGACGAAACTCCCAGAACCTGATTTATACACAGCGTGAACCTCCAGCCCTTCCCTGGCGCGTGGGGGAGGGGCAGGGACTTCCTGCAACACCATCTCAATAAAGAAAAATCCTTCCTGTGAGAATAAGGCAGTTTCCTGTGCTAAACCTGCCAGCGGGCCCCGCGGGCCGTGACGACCACCTCTATTTTTACTCTTGTTTCTAGATGCCTGTTTTCTGTGACCACAAGCGCAGTCACTTCCAGTCACAGGGCTCCACTTTTACACTTCGCTTCGTGCTGTCTGGCTTTTCTTAGCTCTCAACTACCAGCTTCTCCCACCGCTTCCTGCACGAGGGGCCTCGGGGGCGGCGCGCGCACGCCCAGGTGCAGGGCCCGGCGCCCCCGACAGGCCGGGCCGGGCGAGCGGCAGCGAGGCGGGGGCGACACTGGGCCCGGGGGCGGCGCAGCCTCAGCCCGCAGGTGCCGGACTCGGGGCGCAGCCCGCCTCCCCGGCCTTTCTCCCCCGCAGCCTCCACCCACCTCCTCTCGGGAGCTGCCGCAGTCGCGCCCGCGAGGCTGCGCCCGGGGCGCCCCGCCGCCCCTTCCCCCGCGGCTCACCTCGCCCTCCCCGTCGGGCCCGCGGCCCCTTCCGCGCGGGGGGCGGCGCGGGGCGCCAGGGCCAGCCGCGGAGGCCCGCGGGGCGCGAGGGGCGGCCGCCTCCCCGGGTCTGGGCCGCGGCGCCGGGGCCGGGGCCGGGCCGGGGCCGGCGCGGGAAGGATATTGCCGCAGGAGCCCGTCCACCTCGCCCGGGTCCGGGCCTGGCTCGGTCGCCGCGGCCGCCGCCTCCTCCTGCTCGTCCACGAATTTGTTCTCGTCAAACTCGTCAATGTCCACCCGACGGAAGCGCGAGGACAGGGTGTTCCGGGCCATGGCGGGGCGCGGCGCCCGCTCTGCCCGCTCCGCCGCAGCCCGACCTCGACTCCGCTCGGCACCGGCGCCGGCTCGGGGGCGGGAAGGGCGCCGGCCCCGCCCCCCGCCCCCGCGCGCAGCCGCCGCCGCCCACTTCCGGCCGGCGCCGGAACCGGAAGCCGGGGGCGGGGCCGGCGCCTGGCCGCGAGGGGAGCCGAGCTGGGGTCGTGCCGGGAGCTGGGGGGCGCCCCCGGCCCCCCGCTGGACTCTCACCTTCGCCGACCCGGCCTCCGCGTCCGGGGAGCGGGCGCCTAGAGCCGCGCGGGCCCAGCGCCGTGCCCGCCATGGCGGCGCCTTCCCGCTTCCCCCTGCGTCGGGAGCCCCCGGCCCCGACGGGCTCGGGGCGCAGCCGCGGACTCAGGGTGATCACGGCCCAGCCTGAAGGGCGCGGGGTGCCCAGGAGAAGGAACCAAGCTCTGCCGGGGCAGCTTCTTGGGAGGCCTTCGCGCTGGACCCCGAGGCATGAGCCGTGGTTCTGCCCGAGGAGCAGCCCCCGCGGCGGCGGCCGGGAGGGAGACCGGGGTCTCGGGTCCCCGACGCCCGGGCCAGCGCCCCGCGCGGAGCGCAGAAGGGCCGGTGCAGAGGGAGCGTCCTGAAGGGCCGGGACGCTGCCAAGGCGTCTGAAGTGCACCCCGAGAGCTGGGGAGATCCTGAAGGCCTTCGGCGTTAGGCCGGCGGGCGGGGGTGCACGCTCGGCCCCCATTCAGGGAGGGGAGGCGAGGCCGGGGCCCTGCGAGGGCGGCCCTGGCTGGGGGGGCAGCGCCTTGCAGGAGATGGAGTTCCCCAGAGTCTGAGATGGGAAAGATCGGGGCCGGGGCTGTCGCTTGAGGGTTTTGGTATTGGGCCTTCGCCGCGGACGGAATTGCGCTTGGCTTCCATGTCGTGCTCTGTTTAATAAAGGCCAGTCGTTCACGAAATGTGACTCGTTTTTCCCGAGCACTTGCCCTGGAGCTGCGTCTGCAGGTCAGAAAGTATTGCCAGACCACGCGGCCGTTTACTCTCGGGCGCTGAAGACACGGACTCCGCGGGGGAAACAGGAGCTGGAGCCCGGGTCCCGACACCAGGCAGAGCCCGCCTGCCCTTCAGCCCCGGCCCTCCCGCAAGCCGCGGCCCGGGCAGCAGCGCCGCCGGCGGCAGGTCCGAGGGGAGGCGCGCGCCGCCCCCGCCCATCCTCACGCGGCCTCGCCGGCCGGAGACCACCCGCACCCCCGCTCGCCCCCGCCCCGCCCGCCACCTCGGGCTTCAGATTCCTCCGAAGCAGGGGCCGAGTTAGTTCAGCGTGGAAAACCCTCCCCCCCCGCCCGGGAGCCCCTCGCTCTCCTCCTCACCCCGGGCCCAGGGGTGCGGGTCGGGGCGGCGCGGAGGGCGATCCGCGCGGCGTGGCCGGAGGAGGGAACGAATAAAGAATGAAGCTTCCGGTCCTCACTGCCATCCCCGGCGAGGTGGCGCTCACCCCGGCCTCGGCTTTTACCTCCCGCGCGGGGGCGAGAGCCGGACTGCGGGGCGGGCGGGGGGGCGGGCGGGGGGGCGGTCCCAGCGATCCTCGCCGGGAGGGGGCGGGGCTGAGGGCGGGCCCAGCGATCCTCGCCGGGAGGGGGCGGGGCTGGGGGCGGTCCCACGCGCTCCTCGCCGGGAGGGGGCGGGGATGGGGCGGTCCTACGCACTCCTTGCCGGGAGGGGGCGGGGCTGAGGGCGGTCCCACGCCCTCCTCTCCGGGAGGGGGCGGGGCTGGGGGCGGTCCCACGCGCTCCTTGCCGGGAGGGGGAGGTGTCGGGGGCGGGGCTCCTTGGCCACGCCCACCGCCACCCGGCAGTAGTTGCTGGGGTCAGCCCCGCCCCTTCCTCTTTCCCTCGAGCAGGCGGCGGCGGCTAGTGCAGCAATGGTGAGGCTGGGGGAATCGGGCGCCATCCGCGTGCTGTGGGGCTCGGGGGCTAGGGTGGGGGGCGCGGGGTGAGCCCCAGGGTCCTGTTTCCCAACCGGGCCTGGGGGGCGCCGTGGGGGGTGGCCTGATGCCTCCACAGACTACCCTATCTTCACCCTCTCGCGTCTGCGGGCCCGGGTCGGGAGAGGCGCGCGCGTTGCCGGGGCCTCCGCCCTCCAGCCCGGGAGTGGGGCTCGCAGCCTCGTAGCGGGCATGCACGACGGCGCGCCCACCGGGCGCTGGTGGCCCCGGGCGAGGCGCGCGCCCTGTGGGGCTGACCGCGACGCAGGTGCCGGGCGGGTGGCCGCGGGGAGCGGCCCCGCGGGCGTCTGACCGGGCCCTGGCGTGCGCGCAGGCCAAGATTAAGGCCCGGGACCTTCGCGGCAAGAAGAAGGAGGAGCTGCTGAAGCAGCTGGACGACCTGAAGGTGGAGCTGTCCCAGCTGCGCGTCGCCAAAGTGACGGGCGGCGCGGCCTCCAAACTCTCCAAGATGTGAGTGACGAGCCGCGGCGGGGGCTGGGCCCGCGCGTCCGGGCCGGGCGCGGTTTCCGGGCAGCCTGAGGGTCGTTTCCAGCGTCCGCCGTGAGAGCGGGGGGGGGGGGGGGCTGTCGCCCTCCCCGGTCCCCTTGCTCACCTGGCGCGCGGGAGACTCGGGCCTTTTCCTCGAACCTGCGGTTCTTTGCCGAAGTGCCCTTGCTGGAGATACCCCCGAGACCCTCTTTAATGTGCCTGCAGAGGCCGCTTTGGGCCCCTCACACTTGTGCTTTTTCTTCTTCTGCCTCTTTGATCTGGCAGGTGGGTGCCCTACCCCCCTTTTGGGTTGTACCTTAAGTGGCAGGATCAAGAGTGACTGGAGCGCGGGCTCGCAGCCGGCCCAGCTGGCTCCAAATCCCACTTCTGCCACATCTTCCCTTATGGGCATGTTGGCTCACCCCCCGGAGGTTTTTTCTTACGTGTGATGCACCCAACACCTTAACTGCTAAGTTGGGAGAAGATGGGATGAGTTGGGGACACTGAAGTAAGTTGCGTGCTGAATCCCCCTAGGCCGTGTTTACCAACCACCCCCTGAGGACCCTTCATTTCCCAGTGAGCATCACTCAGCATGACTGGCAGTGAGCTTATCCGCAGCCATAACCCTGAACATAGGTGAAGCTCTTTCCTGCCCTATCCCCACCTGCCAGCTCTTCGCCACACCCCTCCAGCTCCTCCACTGGCCTCCCCTCTAGAGCATCTTCCTCCTCCGTGAATGTGGATGCGCTGGTGGAGGTGTCCCCTGCCCTGTGACAGCAGGCATCGGGCTGGGAATAGGGGAGCTGGGGGGAGCTGGGTGTCTTTCCCCATCTTGACCGATGTCTCCGTCTTGTAGCCGAGTTGTTCGCAAATCCATCGCCCGTGTTCTCACTGTCATTAACCAGACTCAGAAAGAGAACCTCAGAAAGTTCTACAAGGTGAGTTTGGGCTGGAAGCTTGGTTTCTGCTGAAGAGGTTCTCCTGGGGGTGCCTGGGTTGGGTCTTCCCAGCTTGCAAATGGCTTCTCCCTCGTCCCAGGGGCTTGACTAGCAAATGGCAGTGCAGGCTGCATTTCCTTGTGCTGCTATTGTCAAGAAGTCCGTGTTGGGATGGAGTCTGGCTGGAGGCTTGGGTTTGAATCCAGCCTCCCTGGGCCATCTAAGGATCAACCTGAACTGTTTTTAGTGTCTTATTAGTGCCCTTTGTCCGTCGTTGCCAAGTACCTGACATTCCCATTTTCCAGATGAGGACCCCCAAGATTTGTGTTAAGATGCCTGGGATCATGCATAGTTAATGCGGTCATAGGCCTAGGTTCTGAGCCCCGTCTGGTGGAGAGATGGAGTGAGAGTTCCAGGGAGAATTCTATAACTATTTTTTGGACTTGTCCCTAAAGTGAATGTCCAGGGATCAAGCAGAGAAGCAAAACCAGTCGACGGCTCTATGTGCTGTTGTGTACATGAATGTGTTTTATTACCAGCAAGTCCAAAGACACTAAGGCTGGCTGTCAGGAAAGGGAGGTTGTGGGCAGGCTGGGCCTCAGGACACAGGGCAAAGCTGAAGTTGTTGTCTGGAGAGGATTTCTTAGAAGGGAAAGCACCAGCCTGCCTTTCAAGAGAATGACGAGGGACCTTAACACATCTGAGAAATGGCTTCGCAGCAACAAGTTATTTAAACTTGTGTTTAAATACTGAAGGGCTTCACCTGGCAAAAAAAAAAAAGGCATCCCAGGGAGCCGGGGCCAGCTGCATGTGGCAGGTGTTGCTGCCCCGGTTGTGTGCGCGTGTGTCGGGATGCTGTTCTGAGGGAACCGCACAGAGGTGGTGCTGAGCAACTGCTCTCGTGCCAGCTAGTGAGTGCAGGGCATTGTGGGTGGAGAAACCCCAGCACCGTCGGGTCAGGTAGAGGGGAGATCTCTGCCTCTGTCAGGGCTGGCCAGTAGGAGTGTTCTGTATCTGACTCCTGTATGGTCAGCTCTGACCATGTGTGCCTGTTGAGCACTTAATGTGACTACAGTGGCCAGGGGACCGGATTTTTAATATAAAGAGGCTAGTGTGTGGCCAGTGGCTCCTTGTAGACAGCAGAGCTCTAAGAGCCTTAGCAGATGGACTGGGCCTGTGCCTGCTGACCCCGGGAGGGGTGTGCCGGACAAGGCCTTCTGTATTGCAGGTTCCGCTGGAGCGTGCCCTCACATAACCACACACACCTGCCCTTCCAAGACGTTGGCGGTTCTCAGAAAACCTGAACTGTTGTTCTTAGAGGCTTTTGTATTCACTTTTCTCCACCTTGAAGCTGGTGTCCAGTTTGCTTTCCAGGCTGTTATTATTTGTGAGGTGAAACCTTCCTTAATCTCATTCTTCCTCTACTGGTGTGCTGCTTGTTACCAGTTTTCCCTCTGGGCAGAGAGCTCCTTGAGCAGGGACCAGAAGCTTTCTCGGAGGGGTGGACAGGAGGGGTGGACGGGCTGTGAAAGGTCTGCACTTTGCTCCCTGCAGAGATGACCTTTACTCTGTCTCACTTGTTAAGTGGAAGCAGGCCCTCCAGGTTTGCTGAGCCAGACTCTGGGCCTAGTCCCTACTTGCACAACTTGCCTAACTTGAGCTGAGAGCTCTCTGCGCCATGTGGGTGCCACATGCCCCTTTTTGCATTGGCTGTGGTTTTGACGTTGCCTGGGCATCAGCAGGTGGAAAGAGCACTAATTTGGGAGGAGCACACATTCAGCTGTAACTGCGTTGAGGTTTTGGGCAGGCTCATCAACTTAAATAAAATAGGACAATTCCCAGGGACCTTAAAATTGGGGGAATTAGGGCCTAACTGATGGCGCAGGTGGTTGAGCGCCAGACTGTGAGGCTGTCCGCAGCCTCTGCAGCATGGGTTCGATGCCGCCTGGCAGGCGAGAATACCACATGGAGTGGCAGACCTCTCCTGCCGCCCGCTGCTCCCCTCAGCAGTGTACTTTGGTCCTTCTGCCTGCTCTGCTCCCCGCTCTGGCTCTGGTGAATTCTCTCACCCTCCTGCGCTTCTGACTGTACCCAGTGCTTGTATAAATAAATCTTTTTTAAAAAAAATGGGGGGGATTAGGGCCTCCCCGGTGGTGCAGCGGTTGAGAAGCTGCCCGCAGCCTCTGCAGCGCCGGTTCGATCCCCGGCTGCTCCCCGGCCACCGGAGGAGGGTCCCACATGGCGCGCAGACCTCTCCTGCCCCCCGCTGCTCCCCTCAGCAGTGTACTTCGGTCCTTCTGCCTGCTCTGCTCCCCGCTCTGGCTCTGGTGAATTCTCTCACCCTCCCGCGCTTCTGACTGTACCCAGTGCTTGTATGTATGTATGTATGAATGAATGAATGAATAAATGAATGAATGAATAGATAAATAAATAAATCTTTTTTAAAAATGGGGGGAATTAAATGAATTAGTGATTGAGGTGTGTGGCCTTGTCTGTCTCCAGCGCCGTGTGGCCTGTCCCCCGCCGGGTGACTGCCTGTGGTGCATTCATCACACTGTTGCTACGCCCGCCCCCTTCCAGCTGTGCGCTACTCCATCCATCCCAGCCTCGGGCTGTCTAGCTAACCCAGTAGCTCCTAGCCCTGGTCCTCAATCCCTCACTCTCTACCTCCCAGGGCAAGAAGTACAAACCCCTGGATCTGCGGCCCAAGAAAACGCGCGCCATGCGCCGCCGGCTCACCAAGCACGAGCAGAACCTGAAGACTAAGAAACAGCAGCGGAAGGAACGGCTGTACCCGATGCGGAAGTATGCGGTCAAGGCCTGAGCAGTGCAGCGTCAATAAAAACAAACTGGCTGACATTGCTTTGTGCATTGGTTTGTACTGCACTGGCAGGTGGCTCGGAGGGGCCTTCTTCTGTCCCCAGGCCAGCCTGCCTCTCCAGCGCCCTGTGTGGGGCGGGGACCTGCTAGGGTTTCTCTGGCCTGTGGCATGGTACAGGGGTCTGTACCTGTCCTTTCATGGGCTCGTTCTGCCCTGGGCAGGAAGAGGAGGGGTTTGTGACCCAAGTGCCTTTGTCTGCGTTGATGCATCCGGCCATAGGTTACATTGTGGGTGACTGGATCGCAGTGGACCTGGCATGTTGCCCATCAGCCATCAGCAGCTCCGGACACTAAGAGTCTCCCATCAGGGGTGAAGGTGCAGGTGTGGGGCACATCCAGAACTCCCTGTCAGAGGCATGATGTTGGGCTCCGGGGCTGCACATCCAGCCTGCTACCACCTTCCTCTGCACCCTTGGGCCCAACAGTCACTGGGCTTACCTTCAGGGTCTCCACGCACTCTCCTGTGTTGCAGTCCCAGACTTTGACCTGGAAATAAAATGAGCATAAGGAGGCCTCACTAGGCAAATCTGGCATCTTTGAAACCACCTTGGGGTGAGTTCCAGCCAACATCTAATCTAGATTGTGTGGCCTGAGGTGTATTTAAAATGCTCAGCAGGATAGCTCATGAAAAATTCAAAAATACCTGATGGAGTTTCCTACGAAGTGACCTGAGAGGTGAAAATGTCAGTGCCACTCACCTTTGGGCGAGCCCAGGCTTTAGTTCTGGGCACAGAAGAGGCTGGGTCCTGCACATGGCACCCTCCTACTTGGAGATGAGGGTGTGGGCTTTTCTGTAGAGGGCTCTGCTAGGAGGGAGGGGGCAGGAGGCAAACTGCAGGGGTAGGTTACCATTCCGGAATAGCCGACGCTGGCCAGCTGCTGCTCGTCAGTGGAGAAAGCTATGCTCTTCACCCAGCTGATGTGGCCCTTGAGCTGGACAAGCAGGCTTGCGGTGGAGGGCTTCCAGATGTGAATGGTCTTGTCCCAAGAGCCGGATGCCTGAAGAATGGCACAGCCTCAGGTGTGCGGCCAGAGGTGGCCCATCACCCTCTAAGAGGCATGTAACCAGCAAAGGGCCAGCCTGGGCCCCGGGGCTGCCCGGCTCACCAAGAGGCCAGATGCTGAGTAGCAGAGGCAGCTGATGTTGCCTCTATGGCCCTCCAGCTCCTTGTGGACCGTCGCCGGAGCCCCCACTCGTAGGTCCCAGATGCGGATGGTGGAGTCCCAGGAACCTGTGGCCTGCAGAGAACTACCATGAGCACAGACCCGTCCTAGTTTCTCAACTGGCCAGGCTGCCGGCAGCAGGCACTGTTCTCACTGAGTCTCCCTTCTACAGATGACGGGCTGGCTCAGGAGGTGAGCCACCCAGTGCTCAACCCCAAATGGGAAAGGTGTGGACTCCAGGTTCTCTCAATGTGGGCCCCTGAGGCTTTCAGGCTCACCAGGCTTTCTGAGTTGGGTGCGAAGTCACTGCTCTGGATGGAATCTTGATGCCCTGCTAAGTGGCACAGCATCTGGCCAGACTGGAAGGAGAGCCCTGAGCTGCCGGAGGCTGTGGAAGGCAACAGCAGCCTGGCCCCTGCCAGGTTCTAGGCCTTATGGGACAGACTCAGGCCTTCCTGGCGGCCTGCCAGGTGATGTGGGCAGTGCAGGCAAGGGACCTCATGGGCAAAGGTCTTGAGGCACGAGGGCCAGTATGTATGGGGATGTAGCTGCAGCAAGATTTGGGGGGTCTTGGATGCTACATGAGGGCATGGGCAGTGGGTATGACATAGTGGCCAGCCTGAAGGGTCCATGTCAACCTCTGTGTTCCAGATCCCAGGCCTTCCTCTGGCCGCCCGTCCACATACCTGCACCTCCCAGAGCATCACCTGCTTGTCCCAGCCACCTGATGCCAGCCACTTCGAGTCAGGGCTGAAGCTGACCGTCTCCACACTCCGCTGGTGACCTGCAGGTCCCAGGGTCAAGGGGGAGTCGAGGTGGCATAGAACAAAGCAAGGGAACACGGGCTTGACTACTTGGTTCCTGGTCCTACCGGCCCACTCACCCTTCAGGACCTGCAGACACTTGGCTTCTGCTACATCCCACAGGCGGACGGTGCAGTCACAGGAGGTGCTGGCAAAGAGGCGGCCATCCGGGGAGAAACGGCAGAACTTCACGGGGCCTAGGGCGGGCAGCCGTGGTTAGGGAACAGGGTGCCCTCCACCCGCATTCCAGGGGTTATCTCCAGCCTAGTGGCATACTTCCCCTCCCTGCTCCCAACCTTAATCCTCACCCTCCACCTCCTGGAAATTCCTGGCCTTCCCTGCCTTAGCCTGAAACTCCGACCCCAATTTGCCCATTTGGAAAATATGTACCCAAATCAAGTGCAGGCACCTTCCAGAAGAAACTCCTTAGCAATCCAGCCTAGGCTCATTACCTCCTTTGAGTAGGCCCAGCCTTTGGACTTCACAGCTTAATCAGTCATCGTGATCACCGATTACTTTGTCTTAGTGATAATTACAGTAATTACCTTGACCAAGTCCTTACTGGGTGCTGCGCACTTTGCATTTTCTCATCCCATAAGGTAGAACTATTATCCCTGTTCTAAAGGAGAGCCTCAGAGGTGTTGTGACTTGACAACAGTAATAGCAAAAAGGTGGGTAAAACTGATGAAGGACAATGTGCTAAGTGAAATGACCCAGCAGCAAAGAGAAAGACTCCATGATTTCACTTCAGTGACAGAGCAGAGCAGGAGAGCTGGACAGAAGAGGGTTTTAGTCTTGCCAGACGGAAAGAACTTGGAGGCTAATTGCATAACAGTATAAATACACTTAACACTTCTGAACCAAGTACTTAAAGATGATGAAGACAGGGAAGATGCCCATGTGACAAGAGGCACCTTGGGGTGATAATCTCAAGCCAAGGAATGCCGGGGGTTGACAGCTGTCGCCACAGGTTTGGAAGAGCCAAAGAAGGATTCTTCCCTGTAGGTTTCAGGAGAACTTGATACCTTGGCACCTTGCTGACATGTTGATTTCAGACTTAAAAACTCTAGAACCATTAGACAAAAAATTTCTATTGTCTTAAGCTAAAGAAAGGCTAAGATGGTAAATATTACATATATTTTAAAACAACTTGGAAAACTGGCAGGGTCTATATCAAGGTCTGTCAGACCCCAGGGACCAGGTCCTATCTCCTTACCCTCCTACCCCAGCCCTGCCAAGGGTCATACATCTATGCCCAGCAGGCCCCAGGCCTCAGTCTTCCACCCAGGCAGAGGAGCCCCACCTGTGTGGCCACCCCGCCGCCACAGTAGTCGTCCGCTGTGGGTCTCCCAGCCATACACACAGCCATCCTCCGAGGCTGTGAGCAGTGTCTGGACGTTGGGAGATAAGGCGGAGGAATTGACCTGGAAGGAGAGCACAAAACAGCCCCATGCCAGGGTGAGAAACACCTGTGTGCTCATCCCTGCCCCCAAACCTTAGGCTCAGGAGCTTGGGGTGGGAGGCCTGGCCTCTTCACTGTACACCTGGAGCCCAGAACCCGGGGATCACTCAGCAGCCAGAGCCCTGGCAGATGCCAGATGTTGACGCCTGGCCCCCAGCACTAATAGCATGTTCTGGAGTTCTGAGCCCAGAACTAGGTATTCACAATCTACCGTAAATCCTGAGTTCACTTGGCACCCAGAGCCGAAAGAACACTGGACTCAGCCAGAAGTTTGAGCCCCCTCTGGAACCAGAGCTTAGAACCTAGAGTCCATTCTGGAGCTGAAGTCCAGAGAACACGCTGGAGTTCTCACTATGCAGAACCAGGACCAGGACCCAACCACTCTGGGCTACTCTGGACCCCACGCAGGGAGCCCTTCTGGGCCTCACCTCCCCACGGTGCTCACAGAAGAATTTCACCCTTTCCACAGCCAGCGTCCTTGGGGTCCCTGTGCTCATGGGCCCGCTAGTGGGTGCTGGCCCAGCCTGCGGACCCCCCACTTAGGACAGGCCGGAGGAGACGGGCAAAGTGTACAAGTGGTCTCCATGGCAATCGGGGCGGGGCGCGCGCAGGCGAGACCGCGGGCGGCGCCGAGAAGGGACTGCCCCGTCCCGGGCCCGGCGGCCGCTAGAGGGCGCGCCAGCCCCACACACCGCACCTCCTCCCGCGGCGGAACGTGTGCGGGCAGACCCGCTTGCGAAGGGCCCTCGGCAACTTTGGAGACCCGCCCGCCCCTGAGCCACGCACCTGGCCTGCCGCGCGGTAGGGGTTCAGGAGGGCCTGCTCCACAGCCAACACCTTTTCCTTCAGCAGGAGTGTCCAGTGCTGAGGCTGAAGGGCTCCCGTGGAGGGTACTAGAAGTAGTAACTGTCAGAGGTAGTGTGTGTAAAGCGCATGGCTTCGAAAGTGGGGTCACTGTTGTTATTCCTGGAAGTGCCAAGTATGCCCTCTGAAATGTGGAGGGAGCCCCAGGAGCGGCCAGGGTCCTGTTGGAGCGTTGACGCTGAGCTGGGAAAGCACTGGGGCATTAGAGCCACAGGTCTGGATTAAACATGGCTCTGCTGGCGACAGCTCTGCAACCGTGGGCCACCACCTGGTCACGAAGTGCCTCTGTTTCCTCTTCTGTAAAATGGGGTTGCTCACCGTTTGGCCTGTTGAAAGGTCAGGGAGATGGTACCTGTCACGAACCCCTGGTGTGCAGCAAGCCCGGCGAGAAGGGGCAGGCCGTGCCATCTTCCTTGTCCCTTTAGCTTAAAACCTGGGTGCAAAGCTCCGGAGACCCTTGGCCAGGCTCACCCAAGGGACCCACAGCCCAAGGCCACCTCACGATACAGAGACGACCTAGTGGCCGAGGTCTGCCTTCAGGCCCGGCAGGGGCTGGGGTCTGGCCGGCCCTGGTTGGGACAGGGAACACACCTGCAGGTCATGGCCCATTGGTGGGGCCTCTGGTCCCAGTGTGATGGCAGCGGCAGCAGTTCATCGGCTTGGGCTCCCCTCACAGGATTGGAGACCAGCTTCCTGCCTCTCCAGAAGGGTCCTCTAGGCATCTTTTCCACCCCTTGACTGTCTTTTCCGGAAGGAGCCTGCCACATTCCCTCCTGCTTCAGCCCAGGCCATGGGGGAGGAAGCTGGGTTGGAATTCCCAGGATAGATGCTGTGCTGACCTCTCCCTCTGTGGCTCCAGCCCCGAAGGTGACCCTCTGTCCTGGGGCCAGCCCACCTCTCTGCAAAGCACCTGCCCTCCAGGCTCCTTGGTTCCCTCTGAATCCACCAGCAGTCCCCAGTCACTTCAAAGAGAAAACTAGAGATTCAGAGAGGGAAATGACTCACTCAAGGTCACACGGCTAGTAAATAGTAGAGTTGAGATTCAAATCCAGGTTACCCCAAGCCCCTAGCTCCTTCCTTGTACCACTTTCAACACAGCTTGAAGGAGAAACTGGGGAGGTAGGAAATGAATCTCTCCCCCAAGAACAGCCTCCCCCTGGATGGGGCCTCACTTCCCGTTGGAGGGCTATAAAGTGCTGGGTGATTCGGAACCTGCCTGCAGGGTCTAGCACAGGGAAGATGGCTGCTCCCGGGACACATCAGCACCTTAGTTCCAAAGGGCTGGAAACAACCAGAGCAAAGACTGTAGCGGTAAATGACTATAGAGTCAAATAATGAAGCGCTACAGGGCCAGGGAAATTCACAAACGACAGGTATGCAATCAACATACAAACAAGATCAGCTAAAGAGCAACATGGCAGAAGACACCCTGGGCACGGTCCTGTCCTGACCAAGACTTGCCAAAGGCAGCCTCCATCCTCAGCGCACATCATTTGTAGTGAGACTGTAGAGAAAAACCACCAGCAGGGCTGGCTATGGGGTTGAGGGGAGGGGCAGAACCAGGGCAGGGGCCTGGGATCCTGGTGAGATCCCAGCTGAGCTGGGCAGCAGGCACCCCCATGACTGGGTTACTGTTTTGTAACCCGCCTGCCTATCTGAACAGTGCCCGCTTCCGGCTTGCCCCACCCCCCATTTCTTGTCCCCACCACCCCAAGTCGTGAAGAGTTTAGCGGATCACACAGTGCAACGGCGAGGGTGTTTTCCAGCCACTGCTCCAGAAGCAGAGAAAGCTGATTGTGACAAAAGAGCAAGCAGATTGCGGAGAGGGATGGAGGGTCAGATGGCCCCATTCCTGCCAGCCTTCCAGCCCGAGGCCGCCAGACTAAAACACCTGTTTCTTTTGAGTAAATTCCCTCTTGCAGGGTGAGCTACAATTTGGTTTTGGTTACTTACCACCCAAGGGGCTTTGGTAAACCATCTCTGTAATTTCCACGCCTATCTCTTCATATAATGCTTGTGGGGCTCCTTCTCAGAGGGTCCCTGTAGTTATTTGCACAAAGGGATCATAGCTCCTCAATGGTGACCAACCCCTTTGAGTCTCCATAGTCTCCCCACAATTCAGGCAACCCTAATGGGATGCATTGTAATTGTCATTGTCCCTCCTAAAGCGTAAAGACCAGAACAAGGTCTCTGGGTGAACTGACAAGTGCCAAGTGTCAGCTCCAGTTTTCTAGACACTCAATCTCTAGTAATGCAGCCCGAATCACTAGAGGCACTTGTGTTTTCAACAGCTACATTATTCTGGTGACTCACTGAATTTGCAGGGAGAGCTGCTTCCCACGAACGACTGTCTGGTCAACTCTCCCTTTCCCGTCTGATACTCGCACAATGGATTCTTAGGAAAAACACAAAAGACCTTCCATGAGGCTGGTTAAATGTCATCTTCTTGGTGCCCAGCCAGCCCTGAGTTTGAAAGCATTGCAAGTCCGGCTCTATTGCACAAAGCATTCATTCTGCCCGGGTGGCAGCTGCAAATTTTATGAGCAGGCCAACTTATGAAAATGGTGATCCATCCCAGGGGAAGGACAGAGCCTGTGGTCTGTCACTGGAGACCGCCACCGAGCCTCACTTTCTTGCTCCCATACACACCCATCAGGGTCATGGACCAAATGTGGCGTGAGACAGGGCCTGGCTCCCAGCGGAGCAGATCTGGGCGGGGAGGAGGGCTGTGAGACCGACTCGAGCGGGGCTCAGTGGTGGCACACCCCAGAAGCCATCAACAGCCAAAAGGGGCTGTGTGGGAAGCAGCTGGGGGGGCAACAGATGGGGAGCACTGAAAACTGGGTAGCACAGCCAGGGAGAGGTCTGGGGACCCTAGGAGAGCATTGGGTTGGCCCAGCAGGGGTCACGGGCCCAGGGGGTGGGCAGGACATCTTGACAGGCAGTCTAGGTAAGCTGCTGGCGTCTACGCACACCTCCACCCTGCGCTGTTAATCCATCTAGGAGCTCTAGATCGCTTTAAAACCAGTTTTGCCCCTGGGGGCTCTGGAGCCAGGCAGCTGCATTCAAGTCTGACTCTATGGCCCCACCGCCTGGGACCTCGGGCAAGTCACCCGACTGCCCTGTGCTGCAATGAAGAAAGGGGGGGTTGCCCGTTGTGGCATTCGCTTTGAGGACTGAGTTGGTGCACGTGGAGTGCCGGCGCGCCCTAAGTGGCCTGTGTTGATCAGCCATGTTACTGGAGTAGCATAGTGAGAGCCCATATTTCTCCACTGTAGCCCCAAAGGTAAGAAGACATGCTCCCAGGTGTTACAGAAATCCAGGTAGGTGTGTACTTAAAGGAGGGGGCAGATGTGAACTTACACCTCCAAATCATGTGCTGTGTTGTAAACCAACGTCGCCTCGAAAAAGTGATACTGTAAAGAATTAGAAGTAAATGAATGAATGAATGAATGAATGACAAGAATCACCTCGTTTAACCCCTGGAGGCCCTCATCGGGGTGTCTGGAGTTTTCTGTCCAGAGCACACTCAAAGTCTGTTCACAATTGCTTGGAATTCAGTGTTGGGCTAATTAGTTTCTGGTTTCTGGACCCACCTGTTCTAGAAAAGTTGGGGGACTGTGCTTTCATTTCTCCTGACTCCGGGGTAGTTCTTTGTGGCCTGGGAGTCATACTCTTCACTCTGGTTCTCTTGGGGTACAATTTGCTAGAATTAGACATTTGGTCTTGTTTATTGACCTTTTGTATTTTTAGTCTGCTTTTTCCCAAAGACAGTTTTTGTTTGTGTAGCAGAGCGACCCTGACGCCAGAAGGAACCCAAAATGCTCAGGGGACCTGACCTCCACCCATATTCCCAGTGTGGGCCTGGGGCCCGGGCCTGCGTTCCCAGCCTCGGGTTCCCACTCTTACCCACAGGCCCCGGGGCCTCTCCCACATCCTTGTGACTCTGAGACAAGGCGGAATCTCGGAGGCCCTGGACATATCACTCTCCTGATGCCAGGTCTAGAAGAAAGAGGGAGCCTGGGGTGGAGGCCTGGAGGGGCCTCCAGCTGTGGAGACAGACTTATGGGCCAGCGGAGGGATTTTTATGGGATTTCATTCATTTTGATACAGGGTTGGCAGGTTCGGGGGTTTTGGGGTCCCCTCTCCCTGCCCTGTAACCATTTAACCAAAGATGGAACCTGGGTCTGTCTGACAGGTGCCTCTTCTAGGTCCTATCGCTTTTCTACAGTGCTTTATTCCTAGCGCACAAATCAGTGTTTTTAATTTTTAAGTGTTTAACTTACATGCTGGCTGGAAAATAGGTGTCATAGAGAAGGCTATAAAAAAGACCCAGGGTCTAGTCAGGTCCATGTGCTCCGTCCTCACTCCTGCAGGCCATCGGTGGGTGCTGTGAGCAGCTGGGGGTGTGAGCTGCTAGTGACTTCTGCGTCTCCCCTCTATAATGTGGACACAGTGACGCGTGGCCCGAGAGGCCCTGAGGACGGCAGGGTTGCCCAGTTAAATGAGGTAAGATGAGCAGCACAGGTGTGGCCTAGCGCCTCCCACATAATTGGTGCTCAGGGTTGGACTGCTTCTTTGCCAGCTACCAGTAATTTGTGTGACCACGGCTATGCCCCTTCAAGCCTCAGCCGTCCGTCTGGCTCCCCAGCTTACACCCGGGGCAGGCCCCACCTGCTGCTTTCTTGCTGCGTCCAGAATTGGTCCCAGTGCAAGAAAATTGAGAGAAGGCCAGGAAGGGAGTAGAACTCTCCATACTCAAGGGGCTTCTTGGGGTGATGGATGTGGATGGAGCTTCAGAAGCGTTTACCATTCCAGATTTCCCCAGATGAAAATTCCCACTAAGGTGCGGGGGGGGGGGGGGCACAGGGGAGTCGCCCAAGACCCCGTTGGGGTGGGCAGCAGAGCCAGAGGGACACCAGGCTGAGTCCTGAACTCAGGTCCTCTCCCGTTCCGCGTGGGTGAGATCAGTTACTCCTGTGCTCGGGCCGGGCCCGGAGCGGGCGCTGGAAGGACTTCTGAAGGAATGGCTGAGTAGATGGAGGGAGGAAGGAAGGAGAGGTTCAACGGGGACATTACTTATAGCTCCCTTCTGGATAGCTTTGGTTTCTCCCTCCGCACCCTCGTTTCTTGTGGGTTTTCACAATGGCCCTCCCTGGTGGGCTGCTTCACCACCCTCCACAGATGGAGAAACTGAGGCTCCGTTCGCTCCGGGCTCTAGCCCTAGCGCAAGAAGGCGGCAGGGCTGGAACTAAGCCGAGGCCCTGGGATCAGCTTCGTGTGGGTGCCCACTGGCTTCCTTTGCCTTCCCGTTGTGCCAGGGCCAGCTCAGGGCCCCTGAGTCAAGCAGTGGCTGGGCAGAAAGGAGGTGCTGGGTAGACACTGAACCGCCAGGTGCTGGTTTGGGCAGAGAGCACAGATCCCCGGAGGAAAGGCCGCAGGAGCAGATAAATGGTGAGGCCTTGGGACACTTGCCCAAGTCCCCCAGACTCTCATCCCTACCCTGCTAGATTCAGCCACTCCTGAGCCCTGAGAGGCTCCGGATGAGGTTGGCGCCCAGCTCTGTGGCCTCCCTGTGTCTACCCGGCTCTGGGGAGGAGGGTGGCGGCGGGACCAAAGAGCTGCTGAGGCCAGGGCGGGCATGGCTGGGTTCCGGGCGCCTGTGCAGCTCGCAGACCAAGTTCGTCTCTGGTAGCCTTACCTCTTCCTCCTGGGGCTTGGGGGGACACCTGACCCCACCCCAAAAGTAGCACAGGGAGGCAGATATGTGGGAGCAGAGCCCTGAGAGTTGGAACCGAGCACCCCGGCTGTCCACCCCCGGCACAGCTCCGTTCCTGAGGTGCACCAGCCCCGCCCAGGTTCTTGGGGTCCCGTGGCCCCAGGTGGGACTGGCCCAGGGCTGGCCTGAGTCCATACGGGGAGGACTGAGGACAAGGCCCAGGGTGGGTGGTGACTCTTGTTCCCTGGCCCCCTGGGCTGGCCCATCTTTGGTCCTGAGTGGGGTTCCTGGAACCTTCTTTTCCCTGGAGCTGGGGGCGATGGGCTTGACATCAGGGCAGGGAGGGGAGAAGGAAAGGGGGATGGGAGTGTAGCCGGGCCAGGCGGCCAGCTCTCGCCTCGCCCACTCCCTTTCCTTTGGTCTTTGCTTCTGTCCCGCCCCCCCCCCCCGCCCCCCATGGCCTGCCTTCCACCCGAGCCCCTCCTCCGGGTCTCCCTCTGCTCCTCTGGCCCGGTCACTCTCTGGGCTCTGCAGGCCACAGGGAGTCAGGGAGGAGGACCAGGCCCCCTTCGGGCAGCAGGGAGGTCTGCTGGGAGGCGCGGGCTTCTAGGTCTCTGGAGAGGAGACCTCGGCCCAGCGCACAACGGCAGGAGAACTGGGAGCCGGACCTGGGAGACAGGACCAGGCTCTGCGAAGGGCTGAGGGGCGAGGTTGCAGACCTGCCTCTGGAGCAGCCAGGAATGGGGCGTAGGGCACAGTGGGCCCCCGTGGGATGTCTTGGGAGCAAGAATGGGAAGCTGAGGTGAGGGGCGGGGGCCTCGGCTGCCTGCCTGCAGTGGTTCTCAAACTAGATGTCATGGAACGCGGAGGGTGCAGGAAGGTGCTTGGGAGCTACCTTGAGAGGATAAAATGTGGGGAAGGAAGAGACCCAGGGTTGGGATCCTGGGCCCCTGGCCCCGCTCCTGCCAGAATGTCTGACAAGATTTATGGCCTGTGGTCTGGGCTGTGGGTGAGCAGCGGGGAGCGTGAAGGGTGTGCACAGGCACAAGGGGCAGCCCTGACTGGGCTTTAGGCAGCGAGAATGGGCTGCCAGAGAGAAGGAGCTGAAGTCCAGGGGTCAAGTACCTCCCACCCCACCAGGTCCCTACACAGAGGTTCTCTGGCCTCCTGACCTTTTCTTCTTGGGTGACCAAGAGGCAGAAATAGTGACCGACTGTCACGACACAACGCGGCAGACGCCACACTGCCCCACTGTGCACCTTGGTGGCGGGGCGGGGAGGTGGGGGTGGAGGAGAAGTCCAGCACCCAGAGAGGAAAGACACACCAGGACTTCCAGATAGCTTCCGAGGAGGCAGAACCTGGACGCAGCCAGGTCTGAGTGCCCGCCGGGTGCCTGGCCCCTCGGGCAGCCCAAAGCAGGCACAGATCCAGTGCCCTGTGGAAATCTGACTGGCCGGGACTGGCCTCCAAGGAGACAGCTGGGAGACAGGGTCTGGGAGACCCTTGGGTGAGAAACCAGACTCAAGCCAGAGCGCGGAGCTTCTCGGCGTGGGGGTGTGGGAGGGGTGGTGGCTGCCACTTCCCGTGCTGTGTGACCTTGAGCTCCTGGCTGAGCCTCTCTGGGCTAGGGCTGTTCTGAGTCCCCTGTCAGCAACTATCTGGGCTCTCTGCTCAATTCTGGAAGCCCAGCTTCGGGGCCCTCCGCCAGTCCTCCAGCCTTAGCAGAGTGATGGAGCTGATGGGCCCTGGGATCCCACCCTATCTTGGCTGGTCTGGCCTCTGCTTCATCAGTAAGTTGTGCGGCTGGTGGCTGGGGTGCCCTGCAGACAGGCCCTTGCTCCTCCACTCGGGGCTGAGCCAACAGCCTCACCCAGCCCCCAGGCCCTGACCTTCCTCAATGGCCATTTTGCATTGTGGGCCCTGGGGCCCTGATGTTTGTTCAGTGGCTCCCAACCCTGAGACCTCATGCTAATAGAGTCCTATCAGCATGGGGCCCCAGTGTCTGGGGGCTAGGGTGAGAAACCCTCTTCCAGACTGTCTGGGGCATTGTCCTGCCCTTCCTGTCTAGGGGGTAGGGGTGGGGGGAGAGGGCATTTGTGGTCATTTCCTCTCAGACTTGTTTCCCTCTCCAGAAGCACAGGTCTGAATCCCAGCATGCAGCTACCCCCAGCTGTGCATTCCCATGCAAGTCCCAGCAGCCCTGCCTCAGTTTCCCAATCCAAAGGGCATACCACCCCTGTAGACCTGGGTTCAAATCCCCACCTCGAGACCGACCATTTAATGGCTTGGTGGCATAAGTTTCGGTTTCCTCTTCCGAAAAATGGGAGCTTGGACCAGCCTCCTAGGTCATGAGAACATGGACTCCAGCAGCCCTGGGCTGCTGGGTGAGTTGGGGAGTCCCTCGACCTCTCCAAGACTTGGGTCCCTCCTGTGTGGAAGGGGAAGACTTGGCTGGTGAGAAGTCACAAGAGACAGAGCTGGCATGGCCTGGGGGCTTGATACCTGCTGCCCTGGAAAATCAACTCAGGAACTGCAGAGCAAGATGGCCCCATCCCATTGTCCCCACAAATCAAGATAGATGGGGGCTCCGGGGAGCTGCCCCTCCTGGCCCCACGTAAGTCTCTGGGTTTTTCTTGCTGAGATTTTCCATCTTGACTTGGTCTTTCAAGTGTGCTTCTTAATTTTCAGATGTGTGGGGATTTTCTAGTTGGCCCTTCCGTATTTGTTTCTTGAGTGAATGATGTGGTCAAACCACGCCCAGAGCGAGTTCCAGCCATGGTTTTATGGCTCAATCCTTGGTTACTTTTTGTCAATGTTGCATTGTCCTTGCAAAGGCTGTGCCTTCTGGGAGTGTAGGCTGCAGGCTTCTAGAGTTTTTTTTTTTTTAATCATTTAATTTCCTATATTTTTGATGACCTTTTCCCTGCCCTTTTCTACCAACTACTCAGGAAAATATGTTATGATGGGAAGGGGGGGTGTTGTCTATCTCTCCTTGTATTTCTCCCAATCTTTGTGTTCTGTTCAAGTTACCTTACTGGGTGTATATAGTTTAAAAATCGCGACTATTCCTGACAAATAAAACCTCTTGTCATTATAAAATGTCTATTTCTAGTCATGATTATGACCTTAAAGTCCACTTTGTCCTCTATTGATCGAGCTTGGCAGATCTTCTTTTGCCTTTCCCCCTAACACTTTCTTTTTTTTTTTTTATTTTTATTTTTTTATAGAGGCATGTTTTATTCATTTATTTGTTTTGTTTATACAAGCACTGGGTACAGTCAGAAGCGCGGGAGGGTGAGAGAATTCACCAGAGCCAGAGTGGGGTGCAGAGCAGGCAGAAGGACCGAAGCACACTGCTGAGGGGAGCAGCGGGCGGCAGGAGGGGTCTGCGCACCATGCGGGACCCTCCTCCAGTGGCCGCGGAGCAGCCGGGGATCGAACCAGCGCCGCAGAGGTCACGGGCAGCTTCGCAACCCAGCGCTCAACCACTGCGCCACAGGGGAGGCCCCCCCCCTAACACTTTCAGTGGTTATTTGCAGACTTACATATTCCATTCTTTTATTTTCCACTTTGCTGAATTCTTTGGTTTTAGGGGCATCTTTTAAAAAAAACATTTATTTATTTACGCATACAAGAGCTGGGGTGCAGGCCAGAGGTGCGGAGGGGTGAGAGGATTCACCAGAGACAGAGTGAGGAACAGAACAGGCAGATTGACTGAAATACACTGCTGAGAGGAGCAGCGGGTAAGTCAGGAGAGGTCTGCTGTGCCATGTGGGTAGCTCTCTGGCCAGCTGGGAATCAAACTCCTGCTACAGAGGCATCAGACAGCTTCATGGTGCTGTGTTTAACCCCTTGCACCACCAGGGAGGCCCAATTTGAACTTCCGATAATGTCAGGTACTGTGCTAACCGTTCCCCTTGCATCATCTCATCAATGATCTGATCATTCCTGTTTACAGATGGGGAAACTGAGGCTCGGGGAGGCTGAAGGCCACAATGCTTAATGACACAGTGAGGGTAAGAGCTCACATTGATTGGGCGCCGAGGCTCCAGTCTGTGCAAGCACTGTATATACAGCACATTATTTCCTGCTCCCCGTCATTTACTGCTCCCTGGCAGCCTGTGAGGTCCCCTCCATCCTCATCTTAGTAATTAGTAGTGAAAGGCCAGAGGGCAATGCCTTGCCCTAGGCTGCATGGCTAGAAGTAGGGTCTGGCCTGGATTTGTTTTTTGTTTTTAATATATATTTTTTTCTTTTTAAAGATTTATTTATTCATGCATACAAGAGCTGGGGCACAGGTCAGAGGTGTGGGGGGGTGAGGAGGAGAGTGAGAGGATTCACCAGAGACAGATTAGGGAACAGAACAGGCAGATTGACTGTAATACACTGCTGAGGGGAGCAGCGGGTGAGACAAGAGAGGTCTGCTGCACCATGTGGGTCAGCTCCCTGGCCGGGAATCGAACTCGTGCTGCAGTGGCTGGGGATAGCTTCATCGTGCTATGTCTTAACCCCTTGCGCTACCAGGGAGGCCCTGGCCTGGATTTGGCTCCATAATCCCCACTCAAGTCTTGTGCCTCTCTAAGAGGTAGAGTGGAGATTTGAACTCTGGACCTGCTGTGTCCAGGCCCTACTTCTCACTTCCTCTGGGAGTCCATCCACAGCCAGGCCTTAGCCTGTGGGAGGCTCGCAGCATAGCAGGGCAAAAACCACAGCTGGGAAGCCGCCAACCTCTAGGCAGGCTCAGAACTCAAGTGATTCTGCGGAAGTGGCTTTGGCCAGGACCTCTGAAGGGGTGTGGGCTCCCCAGGGCTGTGGCGAGGCAGGGCCTGGGCTTCCCAGATGGCCCAAGAATTGGTAGGCTTGTGCGCTGAGCCAGTGTTTTGCAGAAATTACTGTTTCCAGACTCCCGGGGCTTCCAAGTTCTTACACTTAAATATTTTCAGCAGACGAGTCTTGCCACATCCCTTAAAAAAATAATAAACAAATTTGTTAAGCCTAAAGTTCAGAAACATGTGTTCAGCAATTACCTCTCTTTCTGTAACCTCCATGCTCTCTATAATGACAGTGAAGTCTGCTGTGACTCACCCATGTCCACTTGGAAGGAAAGCTTTGCAGTGGGGCAAAGGTCGTGGGCTCCAGGAGTACTATGAAGCTATCTGCAGCCGCTGCAGCATGAGTTCGATCCCTGGCCAGGGAGGTGACCCACATGGCACAGCAGACCTCTCCTGTCTCGCCCGCTGCTCCCCTCAGCAGTGTATTTCAGTAGATCCACCTGCTCTGCTCCCCACTCTGTCTCTGGTGAATCCTCTCACCCTCTGCACCTCTGGCCTGCACCCCAGCTCTTGTATGCATAAATAAATAAATCTTTACAGAAAAAAAGAGTCATTTCACTTCTCTGAAGCTGGGAGACATGGGCCCCTGGTAGTTGATACTCTTATTATCACCAGGAGTAACAACACCAATTAACCCCAGTGCTTGGTACACCCGAGGACACCCAAAGACACTGTGACTGGGCCTGGCCAGCTGCAAGGGGGTGAGCCGTATCCTGGTGGCCAGACTATTTCTTGGAAGGACGGGTGCCCTTGACACTATCCCTGGGGCTGGTGCCTGAGCTGGGCCTCCGTTCCTCAAGGCCCTTCCTCACGCTGAGGCAATGCCCAGCTGCAGCACCCCACCCAGGCTGCCCTGGGGCTGGGTGTAACACCGTCTGTCACCAATGCTCACAGCTGGCAAGCCCCTAGCACGGTGGGGTCAGGGCCTCAAGCCCAAGAGGCTGGGGATGGGAGGGCGGAGGCTGGAGCAGGGGCCAGCCTTGACCTCTTGGCCTGCACAACGCTGCTGGACGTCTCCTCTGTTCATATTTGAAATCTTGGAGGAAACAATTTACCTGAACAGCCCCTATACCTGCTCTTCCTCAGGGACGGCACCTCCTTCCGCCTCTGCATCGGCCAGAATCCAGGGGTTGTCTCTCTGTCTCCACAGCTCCCCCACTGAGGCTACTCCCAAGTTTCTTCACTCATCATTGGACTCGATTAGTTTGCTCAGGCGACTGTCATGAAATAGCACAGGCTGGTGGCCTGAACAGTGGAATCTATTTTCTCACACTCTGAAGGCTGGAGGTCTGAGGTCAAGGTGTCATGGGGATGGTTCTTGCTGAGGACTTTTGTCCTTGGCGTGTAGATGGCCTCGTGTCTCACACAGTCCTCCCCGGGGGCTGGCCTCGCCCTCACCGCTCCCTATGCACACTCCAGTCATCCTGGGCTAGGGCTGGTTTCACTTCATTTTACCTTAACTACCTCTTTGAAGACCCTAACTAAATACAGTCACATTCTGGGCATGTGGGAGGTTAGGACGTCAACGTAGGGATTTTGAGAGGATAAAATTCAGCCTAAATCCTCCACCTTCTGGGCTCACTGCCTCTGCTGGGTCCGGAGGTGCTCCCGCCGCTGTGTTGACTCCTCCACCAGCCCCTGCAGGCAGCCTGATCTGATCTTGTTCTCCTGTTGAAAATTCACCCTGACCCCAACCCATGTCTCGAGTTCCAGCTCTGTCTCCCTTCTCTCAGCCCCAGCACCCCCCACTCCAAAGCAGGAGCCATAATCTACCAAACTCAGTGCTGTGCTCAGGCTGGTTTCCGCTGTTTCTGTGGTTGAGATGCAGTCGTTGCTGTCACTATCTCTGCTTAATAGGAGAAATGGTGGCTTGGAGAATAAAAAACTTGCCAAAGGTCCTCCAGCTGACAGGGGTAAGGCAGTGCTCAAACAGGCAGTCTGGCTAGATATCTGTGCTCTGCGCCTGGCACAGCTGTCCCTCTGCCTGGCATTCCTCTCCATCCAAACTTGGCTGGCAAACTTCTTTTTTTTTTTTTTGTGGGACCCTCCCCGGTGGCTGTGGAACGAACCAGCGCTGCAGAGGCTGCAGGGGGCCTCGCAGCCCAGCGCCAACCGCTGTGCCACCAGGGGAGGCCCATCGGCTGGCAAACTTCTATGTATTCTTTAAAAAACCCATTGCAAATGTCCCTTCCCTTGCGTGATTGTCAGTCCCTGCCTTACAGGGCACCCACTCTGCTCTTAGTAGAGCACTGATCACAGTGGGAGGGGATCGTCGTGACCCTGTATGTCTCTCGGGGGAGAAGGACCTGATCCGATCCCCCTCCATGTTTTCCACACTCAGAACAGGAAGGCCCGGGGCAGACACCAGCGGATGAGTGAGCTAATGAACAAATGATTGAATATTTTATCACATACGGATTGTTACCCTGGGTATATTTTTGAGAATAGATTCCAACTCTTTATTGAAAGAGCCGGATGCATCAAATCCCCTCCCCGCTTCCGCTTTGGGAGGGAAAAAAAAAAGTAAAACTCCAACACCTGTATCCTTTTCTGATGGATGTTTCACCTTTTTGTTTTGCTTTTAATCCTAAACCCAGCACAGCTTCTTGGGCCTTTGTAACAAACTCACCCCTACCCCAAGGTGATCTAACACTCCAGGCACTCCTGCCCCAAGATCTTGGGAGAGGGGTGGGAGGGAAAATAGAACAAGGGAAGGAAGAAATTTTTAGCAACCTGGTTGGCTCCTTCCACACTCCAAGTAGTCAAAAATGATGTTTCTTTGTTTAAAAACATAATAATAAAGACGTCGTTTTTGCAAAACTGACCCAGCCACTTGTAAGTGATGCTAATCACATCATTGATTTAAACCACCCAGAAAAGGACAGAGAGAAAAATAAAATGACGACACATCACACCTTCCAGCTGCTGACACAGTGTCCTCACTATGCGGCGGGACCACGCCTGAGCCGTGAGCACTGTGCTTCGTTAAAAACCTCACCACCCAGAGACAGCGCTTGACACATCTGCCAAACCTCACATCTGCATCTTGTAACGCCAATTCATTTGTCTGGCCGATACTTGCTTATTGAATGCCCGCTCTGTACCAGGCTCCAGCTGGGTCTTGGGATAAAGGGTGGAGCCCCCTCCAGGGGACAGACTTCAATCAAATAATGATACATGCGATGATTTTGTTAGAGCTATGGTATGAAGTGGGTGCTGGCTCTTTGCCCTCGCGGGTGAGGGTAAGGAGGGCTTTCAGGAGGAGGTGACAGGGTGAGATGAAGGGAAAGGAGGTGTTAACCTGGAGGGAGTGAGAAAGGACATGCCAGGAAGGGGCAAGCCCAGTGGGGGAGGAATCTCACAGTTCCCCTTCTGCCACCCCCGCAGAGACCAGATTCTGATCTGGAGGCTACGCCTACACTCACAGATGGGTCTAGGCTCACGGAGGTCCCCGGCTCCCTGCCGGTGCTGGCAGCAGAGAAGTCTGGGGAAGACCAGTCAGCCCCCTTTCTGCCCCTGGACACCGTGGTGAGGCTGTGAGATCGGGAATTGCCACGGCCATCTAGTGCCCGCGAGGATGAGGCCGAAAGGTGAGGGTGATGAAGAAAAAGAGCAGGAATCTGGGTCCTTGATGCCATCACCGTGGGCTGTTCGACCCAGGGCTTCTTGTTCACAAGGATTTTGAGTTGGGTTTTTGAGGAGTGTTTAGTTGGAAGTGGGGGAGGAAGGGTTTACCGGGTATATTGTACCTGGATTATGGGCTGGCCCGGGTAGGAGTGGGGGCTGGTGGAGATCGGGACAGGAGCCAGAGAGTTGTCTCCCCAAAAGCCCATTAAAGGGAGTAGCCTCCAACCCAAGAGGCAATCGGGAAGTGAGATATGGCAGGAGAAGTGGGTGTGTGTCTTTGTGCACAGAAGCCTCACCCAGCTTTTCCAGACCCCTTGGGTTCTCGGCTAACCCTAGCTCCTCTCCCCACCTCAGTGGGAAATGCCCCTCTTAGGGCCCTGGATTCCCCGGGGACTGGACTCTGCGTGTCCCTGGCTTCCTAATCATTGCCTTGGATGGTCAGTTGCTCCCGGAAGTCCGATCTAAATGTGCTTTCCTGACACATTCACAAACCATAAAATACACCCTTTTAAAGCGTACCATCCGGTGGCTTTTATAGTCACAAGTTGTGTGATCATCATCACTACCTTCTTCCAGAACACTTTGTCACCCCATAAAGAAACCCCGTGCCCCTCAGCAGTCACTGCCAGCCCTCCTCCCGCAGCCCCTGGCAACCACCCATCTTCCTGCTGCTCTGGAGCTGCCGATTCTGACATGACACACGCATGGACCCGTACAGTATGTGGCCTCTGGAGAGAGGCCGCCCGACCTCCCCACGCACCCCATCAGGGAATATTCTAAACAAGTGCAAGGGCGATGCCCACCTTCTTACTACACAGAGACATATATATGATGTGTGTGATCCGCACAGAAATAAAACCATGCTACACCTTGGTTTTTAATCCCTTTTCCCCAGGGAAGGATCGCAGCTATCTTTCTGTGTCAATACAGGTGTGCGGGGCCCTTTTAAATGTCTGCAGAATAAATGACGTGATCATAGAAGGAAACTGGGCTCAAGCCCAGGGCTCTCTCGCTCGTCGGGGGCGGGGGGTGGGGGGGCAGATCTGTGCCCTCCGGACAGACTCTGCTATGAGTGTGAATGATACACACAAGCTTGGCGCGCATTTCCTTGAAGTCCAGACCCGGGACCACGGGCCAAGTGGTTTGCGTGTTTATTTGTTTATTTTTCTGTTCTGCCCAATTTCTCTCTGGAGAGTTCAGGTCGGGAAGGCTGTCTGCTCCCATGAAGCATGGCGGCCTCTGGGTGCCTTCGGCTTTAATTCCTTCCCACTTGCTTCTCCGCGTTTGGAGTTTAACTGGTCTGTGCCTCCACTTCCTTATCTGTAAAATGGGGTTAATCAAAGTATCCATCTCATAGGATTTTGTGAGATAAATTAGCACGGTACCTTTCAGCAGTGGTGGTTCTCAACTGGCAGCCTCCCCCCCACTGGGAAATGTGGCAATGTCTGGAGATGTTTTTGGTCGTCACAGCTGGGTGGGGTATTAGTACATCTAGTGGGCAGGGGCCAGAGAGGTTGCTAAATATCCTACAATGCACAGCACAGACCCCCCACAGAGAACAATCTAGCTTCCAGTGTCAGTAGTCTGACATTGAGAAATCCCTGTGGAAAGGGCCAGGCCGCTGAAGTGTTGACTCATTGTTTAAGCTCCCACCAGTAGAGCACGAGAATGTTTGCTTCTCCAAATTTGACCAAACCACTTTAAATTTGGATCCTTTGATGGGGAGCACATAATATGGTGGCAGATTTCTTTTTTTTTTTTTTATTTTAGTTATTTATGCATACAAGAGCTGGGGTGTATGCCAGAGATGCATGGGGTGAGAGGATTCACCAGAGACGAAGTGGGGAGCAGAACAGGTGGATCTACTGAAATACACTGCTGAGGGGAGCAGCAGGGGAGACAGGAGCATCATGTGGGTATCTCCCTGGCCGGGGATTGAACTCATGCAGGCAGTGGCTGGCAATGGCTTGCTAGCACTGAGACTTTAACACCTGTGCTACCAGGGAAGCCCCATGGTGGCAGATTTCCAAGCCATCAAAGGAGAATTTCCTTTTCTTCTTCTGGGCCTGGCTTCTGGATTAGCCTCTATTCGGGCTGTGGGTTTCCAGGGAGCTGACAGGAGTTGGGGCCAGCTAAGCAACCTTTGCCCTTATCAGCAAACGCTTCAGAATTCCTGGGATTACCTGCTTGTGGGTTTCTTTGACTAGGTAGAGACAGGACATGTGCTGAGTGGAGAGGGGCTTTGGTCAGCTCTGGATGCAGATGTGCACACTTGTAAAAATAAATTATTCCTCCAAGCCTCAGGTTTTCCCATCTGTAAAATGGGATTATCATGAAGATTAAATAAAAGAATGTAGCACTGTGCCTGCTTCATGGTCACCCTCCAACAATAACAGGCACACTTATCCAGTGATTACGACATCCAAGCCCTGTGTTAAGACTTTTTCACAGTTATTCAACTTCACGGTAACTTCTGAGATAGTTATCATATAATCACAGTAAGGTCAAGACCCTGGGTCTATCTATCCAGGTACAAGGGAAAGTCACCAGTGAAGCATTCAGTTAACATTCCACAAATGTTTGCTGAGCATTACTAGGCCCCCACCCAGGAACTGGCAAGTAAAAGGGGCTCCTCTTTCTCCCCCATTCACAAGTAAGAGGTAAACGAAAAACAAACAAGATGTCAGGGCAAAGTCCAGATATATTAGCCTTCATTACGAGATGCAGGCTGAGATTCCCGATCAGCAACTCTTCTCATCTGTTCATCGACCAAGTGCACTGAGCGCTTGCATTGTGCCAGCCCTGTGCCCCCAGTGCTCATCCCCCCGCCTGGGCAAGGCTGGAGTTTGTGCAATTGAATGACTGAATGGGGCAGCCAACACGGAGGATGCTGGTGGGTTGGGGACCCTCATGCCTACTTGGATCCTGGACAAGAAAACTTTATTTTTTATTTATTTTTTTTAAGATTTATTTTATTTATTTATGCATACAAGGGCTGGGGTGCAGGCCAGAGGTGTGGGGTGGGGGTGTCTGACCAGAGACAGCGTGGGGAGCAGAATAGGCAGATACGCTGAGACACACTCCTGAGGGGAGCAGCAGGCAAGGCAGGAGAGGTTTGCTGTGCCCTGGGGGCATCAAACTCATGCTGCAGTGGCTGCAGATAGATTCATAGTGCTGAGACTTATATAACCCCTTGTGCCACTAGGGAGGCCCAGACAAGAAAACTTTTTACAAAACAGAGCCTGGAAGCCACCATCCAGTGCTTGCTGAGCAAGAGATTTGTCTTGGGCAGGTTATCAGGAGAGAGTGAGCAGGGGAAATTCTCTCTTGGGGGCGAGACTCAGGATAAATCAATGTGTTTAGGGGTGAGCAGGATGCCAGCTTTGCTAAACTGCACTTCAGGGTTCCTTGGAAGTTGACCAGCTCCCTCTGGTCTGTTAAACTCGTGGGTGGTAAATGCCAGGAGGGCTCTGGACTGGCTCTCTGACCTTGAACTGATCTTGTGGGACTGGGCACAAAGTTTCACTTTGATTTTCCAGGCTGCCTCAATTTCTAACATCTCCCTTCTTGAAAAAAATCCCCCGATATTTGGGGCTCAAATTGGGATATTTGAATGAGACTGGGAGGGTGAGTGGAGGCCTTGAATGTCACCCCAGGAGCATGGATTTGATCCTCAGAGCAATGAACCAGGGATAGTGATAGGTAATGGAGTGAAATGAACTTTCATTTTAGAATGTTCACTCTGGCAGCTGAAGTGGAGGATCAGAAGGTAAGAAGAGATAAGCAGAAAGATCAGTGTGGAGGTTGTCACACAAGTCCAGGCAAAAGCCAGAGCAAGACCTTATTTGGACCTTGCCCTATAGTGACAATGACAAAATGTAGCACATCTAACACCACCCTCACTTTCTATTCTCATGGCAGACATTGCTAATCGCTCACTGTCCACCCTCACACCCGCCCTGCTCTCTGTCACATAAAGTTGTCAGTTCTGAAGATATGTGTGTATTTGCTCATAATTCACCTTGAATCGGCCCTAACCTGAGGCTCTGGGGGTCAAAATGATGGTCACGCATTGTGCCTCTCCCTTCCCAATGCCCTTCTGGCACCCTTTTACTAAGCCTTTCACCTCACAACATTCCTGGAAGATCAAGTTTGTCACCCCCATTTTACAGATGAGGAGACAGAGAGCAGAGAATTCAAGTAGATGCCTGAGATCACAGGTGGTGGGTGGCAGAACTGGGATTCAAATCCAGGGCTGTCTGGCTCCAGAAGCCCTGGCTCGTTCCAGAAGAAGCTTGTCCCAGCTGCAGCCCGTTTGCCTTTATCAGGGCATCATGCAGAAGAGCCAGACAGGTTGGGGCCGATATCTTGGTAACAGTAACTTTCCCTGTTGATAAAATCCCTGGCTTTAAAAAACCTGGGAAACTTGGCTTTGGAATCACCCTTATCTAATCTGCTCTGCACTGGGTCATGGAGAAGGAAAACTCTGACCCCTGGGTGGGGGGGGGGGGCATTGGGGGATGGTGGAGGGGGTGCTGCACAGATGGTGAGGGCCAGAGGCCTGTTGCTGTGGAAGAGAATAAAGTTTCTGTCCTCGCACTGTTGGAATGAGAGCCCTGCAGCCAAGCGGCCCAGGGCCAGGGCGGGACCAGCCAACCTTTGGCACGTGAAATGCCACCCCCTGCTCCTGGCAAATCATTCCTGGTAATAGGTCACCCCCTCGGCAGGCATGCATCCTGAAAGCCCTGTCTGTTCCTGCCTCATGGGGTCCCTGCTGGAATGTAGGGGGTTGAGGGACTGGCTCCAGATATGGCTAGAGTTCAGACGGGTGGGCAGGGAATGGCTGGGTACTGCCTGGGGGCAGAGGGAGCTTTGTGCTCTGTGCCCCAGAACCCCACCCCTCTCCACATTGCCCCACTGGGGAGAAATGGCTGACAAGTCTGGCAAAGGCTGCTCTCTCTGCTCCCTCTTCTGAGGCAGCTAGCATAGAGGATGCTTTCCTGGGTGGCCCCTGGCAGCTGGCAGACCCACCCCGTAATGACTGGGGTGCTTTTTCTGAACAGCATGAGGGTGAGGGCAGGGGCCTCAGCCCCAAATCATGGTACAATCACCCAGAGAACTTTCAAACACCCCAGATCTCAGTCCCCACCCCAGAGACTACAGTGGTTGGTCTGGGATGACCTGGGCATCGGCCCTTATTAAACTCTGCAGTGATTGTGATGGGAGCCGGGTCTATGTTTGCAGAGGCGGTGCGGCTGCGCAGCCACCTCCAGCTGTGTGATCTTGAGCCCTGGAAGCAGCAGCCCGGCCCTGCTGTCCTCATTTGTAACATCTGGACAGCAAGTTACCCATTTCATGGGGCTCCTGGGAGGTTTCAGAGGGACCTGCCATCACGCCTCAGCCCCTGTGCAGAGCACCCGCTTGTATGTGTCCTTCTGTGGGCGTCGTGGACAGTTCCTGTGTCTTCCTTTCCCGCCCAGCCAAGATTTTAGGGCAACCAAGCCAGAGAGTCTACCAGGCAGAGAGAGGTCTCTCTCTGACTTGGGGGCAGGTTGGGGGGTGTTGGCCTCTGTGGTTCTTACACCTTGGGGAAGCCCATGCTCCTTGGCAAGCCACACGCAGCCACTCGGGCTTCCTGCTCGAGGCCCAGGCGCACCATCCAGGTGTAGTCATTTCTGGCCTCCCCTCCCACCGCAGGCTCTCCTGGGCAGGGTGAGACCCACTCATAGGAGCCAGACACGAAGGAGGGTCCACCTGCCTGATGCCCATGGGTCCTCAGAGTGGCCAGTTCCACACCGCACCTGCACGGCCCCTTCTAAATTCCCGCATGTGCCTGCCTCTCGCTCAGGGCTTACACCCACACAAGCCTCGTCCCTTGCTTTCTCTCAGGTGCTGCTGCCCACATCCCGGGAAAGGGTAAGAGGTGAGTCAGGTCGGCTGAGTCCACTGAAAACTGCGGCCTCTGTTTAGCCGCTAAGCTGCCTGGAATGCTGAATCGGGGCACAGAGCTTCTTCTGTGGGTGCTGTGGGAGCATGATGGCCGCGGGCAGCAGAAACGCCCACAGCCGGTGCCTGGGTGTGTTCTGAGGCAGGTGTTTTCCCTCCGAGATGTGTTTTCTTGTTCTCATACAACTGCAGGATGGAGTCCCTGGAAATAGCCCATCTGTCCTCCAAACTTAAGGACCTGAAATTGCATTCTAGAGATTTCTGCATGGAACCTCACCTATGCAGGTTCTTGACAAAATGCTGCATGAATAAGTGAGAGAATGTAACCCACCTCGTGGCCATGGTTCAGAGCCCAGGCCGGCTTGCCCGGCCAGGCTCCATTGATCACTCCTCGGTCGTTCAGACACATGTTGGGGGGCCCTGGTGTTGATGACCTAGCAGGGGACAAGATCTGCTTTCATGCGCTTCTACAGCTTCCCTGGGGATGGGACACATTAGCTGAGGCCTGAGCCACCAGGAGGAGGCACCCTCGCACAGCTCCAGGCGCTGGTGTCCCAGGCAGGGGTGCCTGGTCCTATCAGCCCACAGTGCACAGTGGCACCGTGCTTCTGCCAATCTGTCCTGTGGGGAATGGGACCCTCATCTTCCCCAGGGGCCTCAGGGACAGCCCCCAGCTCTCGGGGGCTCTGTGGAGGCTGGCCTGCAGCTGGGGCAGGTCCAGAAGGGCAAGCCAGGTTGCATGGGTGAGTTTGGAGAGGTTGTTTTAAACCCAAGTCACCCATCAATGGTTTGAGAGCGTGCTGGGTACCTGAGCAGCCATGTGATGATGGGCCAATCCCACCCCTCTGGTGGCATCAAGGACTCTGCCCCCTTGCTGCTGAGTCACTCTTCATGCCCCCTGATGTTTGCTGATCTCCCTTTTCCCACAAAGAGAGACTGGGCTGGGCTCACGGGCATGGTACCCACTGGGATCTAATCCACGGGAACTCACTTTGAATTTGGGGTCACTGACTTTCCTTTTACTGTTATAGTCTTCCTCCTTTAACAACTTAAGTTTTTCTTTTGTCAACAAGCATAGAAAGCTCCTCTTTAGGGCCTCCCCGGTGGCGCAGCGGTTGAGCGCTGGGTTGCGAGGCTGCCCGCGGCCTCTGCGGCGCCGGTTCGATCCCCGGCTGCTCCCCGGCCACCGGAGGAGGGTCCCGCATGGCGCGCAGACCTCTCCTGCCGCCCGCTGCTCCCCTCAGCAGTGTACTTCGGTCCTTCTGCCTGCTCTGCTCTCCGCTCTGGCTCTGGTGAATTCCCTCACCCTCCCGTGCTTCTGATTGTAGCCAGTGCATGTATAAACAAAACAAACAAACCAGCAAACAAATAAAGCATGCCTCTATTAAAAAAAAAAAATTAAAAAAAAAATAAAATAAAATAAGTCAAAGGAATGAAATAGCAAATCCTGATGTTGGTAAATACAAATTTTACAGAGGCTGCCCAGGTGAATCACTGAAACTGGGGAGACGTGGGGCTTGGAGATGCTCAGCGCCTCCCCCGCAATTCCATGAGCCTCTCTTTTTCCCCCTGGGAATATCTTTCCTTTTGTTCTTACCGGTCCTTCCGCCCCATATTCTCTGATGCAGGAGCCAGTGTGAACAGCGATGCTCTCTCTGCAGCTGGCCCAGGGAGAGGGGGGAAGCGGTGAAGCCAGTGTCTGAACCCCTTTGGGAGCAGCTCCCTTCTCTGTGCCAGGAGGGTCTGACTTTCTGCCTGAGTTGGATTCCACACTAGTTCATTATTCAAAACTGGTTCCAACAACTGTACAAAGACAAAGTCAAGTGACCTAAAAAACTAAATATTTTTTCAAGTTATTAAATATGTATGTTGTGATGAGGAAGCAGAACATAGCACTGAGTCAAGATTTTAAATCAAGTTTTTCATTATGTATTTATTTAGATATATAACACCTTGTTGCAAAAAAGATATTGTGGCAACTTACAAAAACAGATAAAATACCACAGAAGAATAATAAAGAAATCAGGGTAAAAGCAGAAACCTAGAGTCTAGTAGGAGACTCAGTACAATTGTTAAAAATCCTCTCAAAAGTGACTTTGAGCTCCCTAGTAGCCAAAGCAACAACAGTCAACACAATTTGTTACAACGGTTAGTTTGGAGCTTTGTATAAACAGACCTGGTTCAAATTATGACTCTACTACTTGTTAGATCTATAACCCTGAGCAGGTTGCTTTACCTCTGAACCTGAGGTTCATTACCTGTAAGGGGGAAAAGTAATGCAGTCCTTGGTGGTCCCTGGATGCATTAGCGATAATGTATGTAAAGGTGCCTTCTAGCTCTAGGAGGGTGCTGCCTGGGCGAAAGGACTTGCCCAAGCTTGCAAGTAAGAGGTGGAGCCAACCCAGGACTCCCTAACCCCCATCCAGTGTTGCGTCCTTTTGTCACTAAGTGGTTCCGGGACTGTCCCCGGGGAGGGTGCTTTGGAACACCTGCACCCTCAGGGCCCTCAAATCATGCCTAGTAAAACCTTATGGACTCACCTTAGGTGTAGCCCCCTAGGCAGGGTCCCTGTTATTTCCTCCCCAGACAGAACAGATTAGACATTAAGGCATGGAATCTCTAGAGAGGAGGCAAAGGCTACAGCCAAAGTCTCCTGATGTGCCACATTCAGAAACACCAGAGACAACGTCCTCTGGCTTCCACGCTGTGGTTGGCTAGAGGTGCCAGCCCTCCCCAGTCCAGGCCTGTCCTTGTTTGAAGTACCTGTTGCGAAATGCAGTAAGGTCCAAGGTGGGTCAAAAGAAGTCGATGGGGGTCAGGTTTCCTTGGGAAACCTGTTGCAGGCTCCACTTCCCCACAACAAAGCCCCAACAGCCTCCTATCCCTGGCAGAACAAAACTTGATTGAGAATTTTCCTTTCTCTGTTAAGGTATATTCACCTTCATTCCAAATGTGATTGGAGGCAGTCACTCCTTGGCTTGGCATTCAAGGCTCTTTAACCAGCTAATTCCAACCTCCTCAAGTGTCCCATGTGGCCTGGCTACCCTGGGTAAAAGCGACGGTTACAGTTTCTGGGACTGCCACTAGGGCGACGCGCAGTTGGCGAAGAACAAAACTGACCAAGCCGGAAATTCTGACTTGACCAGAGAAGAAAGTGCCGCATCACCTGGGTAAGTCCCTTTACCTCGGTTTCCTCATCTGTGAAATGGGCACATTTAGATTCTCTGCTTTCCATTGTGGAGATGCAAGGGGAGCATTCAGGTGGCACGTCCGGCCCTCTGCCGATGCTCAGCCAGTGAGGGTGTTGATGTTACCTGGCTTTGCAGCCTGGCTCTCCACCCAACTGCCTACGAGAAAATGACTTAACTTCTCTGGGCCCCACCTCCACCATCTGGAAAATGAGGGAAAAAAACACCATCCCACTCCATAACCCTTGTATTGAAAACAGAAGGGGCCTGGGGAATGTTTGAGGGCTGGAGCCAGCATCCTTCCTCCAATAACACTTGTGTTTGTTATTTAGTTTTTCAAAATAGTCTCTTACTTTTCCTTTTTCAATTTCACGAAGAAAGTGGGGCCTGAACACGTGTCACATGGTTGGGTTGTGATATCATGACAGGCACAGCCTTGTAACCCCCACACCCAGGGCCCAGGGCAACGCCGGGCCGTGCAGCCCCCTGAGGAGTGTCAGCGGAGCCCATGGGTGGGAGAGGCTGGATGGCCATCGCTATGAGTCAGGCCCTGCTTGGCTGGGTGTCATCATTCCCCTTTATTTCACGGGTGAGTTACAGCTTAAACCAAACATTTCACCTGACAATGCCTGCAAGAAATACATCCTGCACAAAGTGCATTTCCTTATACTCTTGGGTGGGCAGCTGAACTTCCTAGCCTAGCATCGCGTGTTCAAATATATAAACACCCCAGAGCTGGCAGGGGGCAGAATGAAGGTCGGAGTTGTATGGGGATCAGAAGTAGATACCCTTCAAGGGTGTTGAGATGGTTTGGGTGCTGGGGAGTCGAGCGCTTTCCAGTCAGATACAGACAAGGCCCTTCTAGAAGGAGATTGGCTGTGTCCTGTTCTCAGCTGACCCTGAGCCACCTTCTAAACCTTTGGTGAAACAGGGAGTGGACTGGAGAACTTCTTTCCTTAAAATACTTCTTTTCTAAAAGTATTGTCCAAAGCAGATCAGGGCAGCTGGAAGGTGCTTGTTTCCTGGGCCCCTGGGTCTAAGACCCCTGAGCCAGCTGCAGCACCAGGCCTGGCCACTTGTGTACCCTCAGCCCCCAGCCTGGTGAGGGCGACGCTGGCCCGGGCATCTCCAGAGCCTTTCCTTCCCTCCTAGCTTGCACCCTTTGGCTTTTCCCTGCAACCAGAGGTTGGAGGCGTCCCTTGGACCCAGCTGCTCATATTTCTCTGCTGTCCCAGCCCCCAGGCTGCTGGGCCACCCATTAAATGACCCGGTCAGCGCTGACAAAGGAAGCATGTTTTGTCCTGGTACCAGCCTGGCTTTGGGCTTGGGTCTTGCTCATGGCAGTGCTAGAGGTATCCCTGAGTACATGAAGGTTGTGGGTCGTGGGGTCAAAGGCCCAGAAAGAAAGGACAAGATGGGCCCCAAACCCAAGGGCTCTGGGAGGGATGGACCTGAGCCTGGACAGGTGGCCAAAGCCAGCACTTCTGGGTGGAGAGGGTGCCTTGGGGCCTGGCCTAGCTCCCTACCCCAGCAGGCAGCTGCCTGCAGCCTTCTCAGCTGCTGCTGCAGAAACAAATGACGGCACTGGTGAAGAGTAAGAAAATAAAATGAGTACAGAGGGAGGGAAACCTTGGAACGGGGGCTGGTGTATTTTCTTAGGGTGTGGTTTCTGCTCAGTGGCTGGGTGACCGTGGATGTTTGGAATGCGGTTGGACAGCGGGTGGGGTGTGGGTGGGAGACTGGCCAAAGGCAAAGAGCAGAGCCATTAGCCCAGGGGCCCAAAGTCCAGGGCCACCAACAGCTCACGCAGCACCAGGGCCTGGGGTGGCACACAGGCCTCAACCCTAATGGATGAGCCACAAGGGGAGAGGGAAGGCCTGGAGGGAGGGGAGCGCAAGGTCGACTCTCCCCATCTGTCAAGCGGGGCTGTGAGGAGAACATGGCCTGCATGATCCAAACGGGGGCCACTTCGGCAAGAGACAGTTGTCTCCGTGCCTCCGTGTCCTCCTCCATGAAATTTAGCGCTCTCCCCTCCCAGGATGGCCTCGGGAGGGGGAAGCGGGTTAGTGCAGGTGCTGGGCACAGTTCTCTGCAGGTGGAAGGGATGAATATTCCACTGGCTGCTGGGTAGTCTGCCCCGGCCAAGCCAGGCGCCTAGCAGGAGACCCACGCCTGGGTCTCACCGCTTCCCGCCGTGGCGAGCCCCTGCCCCGCACGCCTCTCCTGGGGGCCGGGGCCGGGCTCAGACCACGAAGTGGAGCGCGTAGGTGAGCTGGTGGCCGTTGTCCCAGGCGTACAGCACGCGCTCGCGGGGGTTGTAGTCCACCTGCGTGGTGTAGGCGTGCGCGTTGACGAAGGGCAGCTGCGGGCGCGCGTCGGTGCCCGTGTGCGTGTCGAAGGCGTAGGTCACCTGGCCCTCGCGCTGGCTGTAGGTGTCCACGGCGTACAGGATGCCGCACACCAGGAAGCAGTTGCCGTAGGAGCTGCGGCGCAGCCGCGTCCTCCACGTGGTCTCCCGCTGCACCGACAGGTCGCCGGGGTCCAGGCGGCTCAGCACGATCACCTCGGCCTGCGCGGCGTCGCGGTCGTCGGCGGCGGGGTAGATGACCCACAGGCCGCTCTCGTCCACGGCGAAGTCGATGTCCGAGTGGCCGCGCCACTTCCAGGGCGTGGTGTCCTCGTACACCACGTCGGGCAGCAGCGCCCAGGAGGCCACGAAGCGCTGCCGCAGGTCGTACTTGATGATGTTCTTGGTGAAGGCGCGGTTGTAGTAGAAGGCGCCCTGGTACACCACGTGGCCCGTGCCGATCCAGTTGTAGGGCAGCTTGTACATGTTACTCCAGCGGCCTGCGCGGGGGGCGGGGGGTTACATCGCAGCCGGGAGGGGGTGACGGCCGCGGAGCCCTCAGTCTGGCCCAGGCCCTTGAGCTGCCCAGTGAACTGTGGATACTGAGGGTGTCTGGGCCTGGAGCTGGGCCCCTGGTTCTATCATTGGAGGAAGAGGTGCTATTAGCCGCCCTCCTGCGAGGAGAAAACAGGCTCCGAAGGTTCGGGGTCACCCACTGACAGAATGGCACAGCCAGGGTCTAGGCAAAGCCTCCTCCGGCCCACGCTTCCTCTCGGGGTCTTTGCCTGTGCTGTTCCTTCTGTCTGGGCCACCGTCCCCCACCTCATCTGCCTGGGGCTAGGCCTCCTTATCTGTTCGAGCCCTTAACGGAGTTAATCTCCCCCAGGAAGCCTTCCCTGATCTCTCCAAGCTTGAGTGAGGGGCCTCTCCTCTGGCACCTGTAACCCTCTGCCTCAGCAGCTGTCACTGGGTTCCTTGCTGAGCTGCAGGGAACAGGGGCCAGGTCAATTTTGATAGGAAGGAGGAAGGACTCTGGCTGTTCCAGGTCACGCCTCTGACTCCACAGCTTTCATGATAAGTCCAGACAGTTTGGCGTGGCTCCCCAGCCCACTCATTATAGTCCACCAGCTCCCTTCTGCGCTGCCATGCTTCCTCGTTGCCAGGCCTCTGTGTGCAGGGCCTTCTCTCTGGGACACCTTTCCCTCTTCCTTCTGCAGGACCTACTCCCTGCTCTGCCTTCAGGCTTAGCTCGGCATCACTTCCTCTGGGAAGTCTTCCCTGATCTCCAGGCTGGGTTACCACAGCACCCTCAACTCTCTCTGTAATACTGTACAGCAACTGCTTCTTTAAGTCTTTGCCTCCATATCACACTGTACAATTTTAGAGGAAGGTCATAGCTAAGTGACCCCATCCCCCCATCATGCCCCAGATCAGATAATAAAATTTCTGCCCTTCCCTATTCTAATAGTCCCATGCTGGCCCCTGCCCAGACCTGCAGCTCCTCCTAAGGCCTGGGGCCCTGCTCACCTGGCAAACAGGGTGATAACCCCCACCTCCAGAGTTAGGAAGATGCCATAAGCTGATATGCACAGGGTGATTAGCAGGGAATCAGAACTCAACAAGTGGAAACTCTAAGTGTTGTTCACCTGACGCTGAGTTACACCCATGAGGGCACCCCTCTTGTTTGCCCCTGACAAAGTCTAGGCCACCACACAGGGGACACCCCCAGACCCCCCTCCTTGGGATGGCTGAACATTCAGAGCTAGGCCAGATGAGGAAATCCGGACCACGGGAAACCACAGGGCAAAGGAGGACCATGTCTCCATGGTGGACCCTTCCCTGGCTATCCTCGCCCTGCCCCCACCCCATTTCTGGGGTCCCTGACCTTGCTTGAAGTTCTCCAGGTTTCGGAACTCCACCAGGCTGTTTCCATAATAGTAGTTGGTGACGTAGATCCTGTCGTCCCGTGCGGTTGGGTCCTTCATCCAGGCTCCCTCGTGGCGCCCGTAGCTGTGGTGCCTCACCGGGGGGTCCACGGCCCTCAGGGTGCCCTCACAGCTGGCCTCTCTGCCTGCAGGAGTGAGGGGTGCAGCTTCGGGTACACGACCAAGGCCGCGAGCCAGACCAGTGCCGGGAGCACTATCTGGGTCTGACTGAAATCCCTCCCGGTGTTTGCTTGCACCCCCCACCCGGCACGTTAAAAACCATCCTGATCAGGCAGAAAACACGCAGCATTCAGAAAGAAGGAGAATGCAGAAAGCAAAAATCATTCAAAATCCCGTTGTCCAAAGAAATGTTTGAGCCGGTTGTATTTCCTTCCTTTTCTTTCTTTGCATGTACAATCACGCAGGCGTACTGAAAAAAAACCCCTTCTGAACACATTTTTATGTATCCTGCGTTCCCCTCCACTGAGCAGTTTCTCACATCATTAAGTGGCCTTTTACCGACGAGACGGTTTTTTTCCAATTTTCTGACTTTAGAAATAAGCTGTGAGGAGACCAGATCAGCTGCAGCTGTGGTAACCTCTCCGGTGGAAACTTCAGGAAAGATTCCTGGAAGTGGAGTGGCGCTGGGGATGGAGTGCAGGCTTATTATCACAGGTAGCCAAGTGCCTTCCAGAAGGATCGGCTCCCTGACATAATAAGAAACATCTCTCCCCAAAGACAAGCCCAAGATCAAAATCGGGCCAGAGAGTGGACAGGGGAAATTAAGAAATGAAAAGAGGTGCTGGATTTGATGATGGCGTTCTAGGGAGCGTTGAAGAAGAATTTGTTGAAACTACTGCCTATTTCACTCTAAATGTGGTCAAAGGTTTTCTGTGAGGGATCGGGTAGGAAGCACTTTAGATTTTGCAGACCATGCAACTCCCGACCCATATTCCTCCCTCTCTCCCTCCCTCTCTCTCTCTCTCTCTCTCTCTCTCTCTCTCTCTCTCTCTCTCTCTCTCTCTCTCTCTCTCTCTCTCTCGCTCTCTCTCTCCACAACCCTTTAAAAATATAAGAACCATTTTTAGCTTGAGGGCTGTGCTGGGAAAAAAAAAAAAAAAAACAACAAAACAAACTACAAATTACCAACCTGCCAGGCTGCAGGCCGGATTTGGCCAGGGCTGTAGTTTGCTGCCTCTGTGAGGCTCACTCACCTTGGCTGGGGACGTCTGCTTGGGAAGGTGGCTCGGTGGGCAAGGGACGGGTGCTGGGAGTGGGGGTGAGGGTGGGAGTGGGGTCCGAGGTGGGGCTGCCCCGGGCCAAGTCCACTCCCTCCGAGGCCACAGGCCCAGCCTCATCATGCTCAGCAGAGTTGGGCTCTGGTGGCCTGCCGTCCGCCCTGGGGGGCGGCTGCTCCAGCCAGGAAGTGCCCTTGAGGGCATTGTCTGTGGAGAGAAGACGGTGTGCTGATATCGCAGCTGCTCAAGGCCCTCCCGGGACCCAGTGGGCTCCCAGCTCTGGGATCCTGAGGCAGAAAAGGGGAGTCCTGGGGAGTGAAGACCTCCAAGTAGGAGGCGGGGTGGGGCTGGGGAGGCCTTGGTGGTCAGCAGACTGGCTCCGCTCCCCCAACTGAGTAGCCTCAGCAGCTCCCCTGCCTCAGTGGGTCTCAGCGTCCTGCTCTGTAAAACAAGAGGCACGCTGTCCACCTCGTGAGGCTGGAGTGGCGCTGGGGATGGAGTGCAGGCTTATTATCACAGGTAGCCAAGTGCCTTCCAGAAGGATCGGCGCCCTGTCATAACAAGGAAAACATGCGCAAACATTGGCGCAGGTGCTGGCAGACACAGACCCCGTTCCTTCCTAAGTGCTGAACTCTGTTCCCCTCGCCCTCATTCCGCAGAATCACCTCCGGGAGGGGAGGTGAATTTTACAGGCTTTTTTCCCCTTTATCCCTGGGTGCCCACCCTCTGCTTCCTTGGACCCAATTGTCTGACTTCTTGCTTTCTTCTCCCTGCCTGGCATCCGCTCTGTCCAGGGGTCCAGCTGGCCCTGCCGTGTGGCAGCCCGTGGACCCTTCTGGGATGGAGCACACCCTCTGGCCAGGCCGGGGGCCTGGGCTCGTCAGCCTGCCAGGGCAGAGTCACATGCGGCAGCTGTTTCTGGGCAGTGCCCCAGCCAGGGGTCAGAGGTCTGGGCAGTGGCCAGGATGAGCTGGCAGGACTGGGGGCCAGCAGCTGACACCGGGGTTGGAGGAAGAGGCCCCAGAGCCCCCGGGAGATGCAGAACAAGGGAGTCCTTGAAGGAGTCCCTCGCAGACCGTGGCCCTGCCCCTTGGGCATGGGCCGGGCAAGGGGCCTCCCTGAGGAGGTATCAGCAGAACCCATGAAGGGGCACAGAATTGGGTCACCAAAAGAGATCAGGGCATCTGGAAAGGGGGGTTCAGGGAGGGATCAGGAGACACACCAGCAGAGACGGCTCAGAAATGTGGGTACTCAGAACTTTACTCTTGTCTCTCCATTCATTACTTTGCTGCCCTTCTCTGCTCTGGCAGGAAGCACAGACTACAGTCCATACAGTAGTCTGCGGGGTCTCCTCTGGGAAAAGAAGGCGGAGGAGCTGGATTGGCTACAAGGCCAGTCTGGAAATGAGAGGGATCCCCAAAGACCCCATGTCACTTGCCAGGAGCCTGGCCCAGCTGTAGCCCCCGGGCTCTCTCACCCCACCTCTGGCATCTGGTCCTGGACATGTTTTTTCCCACCTAGACTGTGAGTTTCAAGTTAAGGCAGACTCTTGGAGACATAAGTACATGGTGGACCTTCAGCAAATCTTTGCTTGAAAAGGAAAAAGCAAGGAGGGGGAAGACGCCTGTAAATTCTGGAGAGGCACCCAGTGGCCCTTTGAAACGGTTTTATCATTTCATCCCCAACACTCCCATGAGGGGTTGAGCAAAGGGCAGCAGCAGGTAACCAGCAGAAGTGAAATCTGGGTCAGTCTGACTGGAGAGGGGACCCTGGGTCAGGGTAGAGAACCATCCATGTGCTAACTCCATTCCCCACGGCTCCAGTTCTCGCCAACTCACCAGCCACGGCCTCCGTCGCTTCCTTCTTGCCTGCCTTGTAGTAGGTGATACCTCGGATCACCGCCTGCTGCTGAGCCAGGGCCCGGGGCTTGGCTGTGGGCTGGGTGGATCTTCCCTTGCTGCCCTCCCTCTTGAGCTTCTCTGCCTTCAGCAGTTTCTCCTTAGGGGGTTTTGAGGGGCCCCTGTCCACAAAGCTCTTCTGCACGTTGCTGTATTTGTCGGTGTCTTTGCGTCTCCCTCCAGCTGTGTCCTGGGAGAGAAGAGAGTCTCAGATTTGCAGATGGTATGAGAGGTGATGTGGGGGCTCAGGGAAGCTAGCCTGGCGGGCGGGGGGGGGTGTGTGTGGCCATGCTCCAGACCCTCTATCCCATGTGCTCACACGGTGAGCCTCCCATGGTGGCTTCCTCCATAACTAGGGTGGGTCTCAGCTTCCCCCTTGGCTCTCTAGCTCCCCTGCAGGCTTGAGGCCCAGCCTGGGAGGTTGGATTCCTGTCCCCTTTCCCAAATGCTGTCCCCCCCAATTCCAGCGAGGTTGCAGGCCAGCTCCCTGGAGGTAGCCAACCACCAGCCCAGCTTCCCATCTGTCTCTCACTGGTCTTTGTGTGGGGGCAGAGGAGAGGTTCTCAGGCCCCTAGGCGTGGTGACCCACTCAGCTCAGTGTGCCTGAAACTTTCCCAGTTTTAGTGCTGAAAAGTCTGTGTCAGGGAAACCCTTCCATTGTGGGCCCACCGGGCAGGTTGGTCGCCTAACAATAGGGTGTGCGTGCTTAATGTTTGGTAAGTTATGGTATTTTCTCTTCCTTTTATTTTATTTTTTTTAATAGGCCCGAGATCTTTTATTTATTTACTTTTTCCACTCCTGTCACGCCAGGGAGCCACAGGGAGTGGGCCCCAGCAGCCAGTGCACTTCCCAAGCACCTTTCTCCTTGGCTTCCGTTTGGTCCTTCTCATTGTCTGTCAGGCGTGTCAGGACACGGTCTCGGCTCTGCACGTGCTCACTGTGCTCAGTTGCAAACGTGGATTCTCTTGGCCAGAATCTTGCCCTTAACTTGTTTGTTTACAACAAAGCCAACTGCATGCTGGGTGGCACCGTAGACACTTCCAGTGTTGCCATGGTAATAGGTGTGTGCCTTCCGTTTTGAACACGGCCCACCCCCTTGATGCCCACAGTGCCACCTTTCCTGTAGTTTCTCATGGATGTGGCCAGAGGGACACCCCAAGTTTCCCGAAAGGCCTGGAGGGCACAGGGCGGAGCCTCTCCTCTTACCCTTTGTGTTGGTCCCTTTGGCCACTGGGAGACCGAGGTTCCGGCCCACAGGCTATTTTCACTTCCTCTTAAACACCCCCTGTGCTGGCCTGGCACGAGAACACAGGGCCTGTGCCATCACCTCTTGTTAGGCTGATTTCAGGAGATTCAGCAAGTGGGGTATCTGGCTGCCTTCGCTCCTATGGACTTGGCACCGGAATGGGGAGGAAGCCAGCTCTGGGCCAGGGCACCGGCCTCCTCCAGGCTTTATCGGGCTGGAGGAGGTTCCAGCTGCAGACACAAAGGGCCCGTCGTCATGGTGTCAGCCCAGGAGCGGAGGCGTGGGGAGGAAGAACCTGGGCTTGGCACTCACACAGACCCCGAGTGGCCACCCTCTTTCCATGCCTCCTTGTCTGCCAGCTGGGGGTGCATGTCACAGGTGGTCATGGGGTGAACTAGGATCATGTCTGGGCGGAAGTCGGGGTGAGAGCAGGCTCCCCAACAGACGAGGCCGGAGTGGAGAGTGCAGCGGTCTGCATCCGCCCCCGGCGCCGGTCCTTTGGGAAAGGGGCGGAAATCCACTCGGTGCTGCAACTGCCTTTCCCACCCCGGGGTGTGTCCATCACAGGAGGGGCTCCTCTTTCTAATCTTCTGCCCAGAGGAAGAGCCTTTTCTGTCATCTGTCTGCGGACAGGAGGGCCTTTTGCAAATGCGACCAAGGTGTGGTGTATGTCCCGGGAGCCTCTGCTCACTCTGCTCTGAGCTGGAACCGGGCACGTCTGAGGTGCGCGGCAGAAGTCCACCTGGTGGACTGGTTACATGAGCTGGTATACATGAGCTGGTTGGTTACATGAGCTGGTGTAAGTCTGCAGGGCCCCTGAGGCAGGGCCCACCTACCCCTGAGCAGGCCTGACCCAGCCAGGCTCCCAACCACAGCAGGGGAGGCGGGAAGAGTTAGCCTGCAGCCCACCTGGTGTCCCAGGCCAGGCGGGGAGGGGATCCCTGCAACCTCTCCACTGGTCTGGAAAAGTGAATGAGAAGACTGCGCACCGCCAGGCTCAGGGGACGGGCATGCGGCGGGATGCCCATGTCTCCTCTCGCTCCCCTGAGCTGACTGCACCCAGTCTATGATAGGCCCCTACCCCCCGACACCCGCCCACCATGGGTTTCCCTCTGTGCCCGCCCCCAGTCCTGCCCGACAGTCTGGAAACCCTCCGCCCTTCCAACTGGCGCTCAGGGCCGAGGCGCTGGCATACTGGCTCCCGAGCCCACCCGCCTCTGCCCCCACAACCAGAGCTCCGGCCCCACCTGCGCTTTGCTGCCTGGGCCGGTGGTGGCGGCAGCAGGGGCAACGGCAGGGACCGGGGCCCCGTCCTTCTGCAGCAGCTGGAGGCTCAGGCTGGAGAGCTCCTTCTTGAGGCTCGTCATGATGGCCGAGTGGTTCTCGTAGCGCCTCAGCTGCTCGCTGACGTGCCGCATGCTCTCCCGCACCACCTCGTTCTCCCGGCTCAGGTTGGCCTTGACACTCTGTGGGGGCAGGACCTGAGGTCTTTCCTCTGACCCACCCCCTCGTCCTGGGGACAGACACCCCAGCCATCGGGCTTGGTGGCCCAGTCTGCTGAGCAGGGGCTTGCGGGTCCCAGTGGGGAGCACCAGTGAGGACAGAGAGGCAAAGCATGCTGCTCAGAGACCCTGTCCTTACTCATTTTTTATCTAAAAAACGAATGAATAAAAAAAACAAATGGATAAAAACGAATACTTCTCTGCAGTAGCTGGGACATGGACGCAGCTGTGATCTCCCTCCATGGGTGAACAGAGCAAAAAGACACGGTACATCCACACCATGGAATATCACGCGGCCACAAGAAAGGATGAAACGCAGCCATTTTCAACACAATGGAGGAAATTTGAAAGTCATGTACAGCAGAGCAAGTCAGGATGATAAAAACAAATACTGGACAATTCAACAACAAACGCACTTTCAAAAACTACTGGACGTCAGCAAATGTCCTGCGAGCCCTGAGGTGGGTGGGTGGGGAAGGGGAGGGACAAGGAGACACACAGGGTGGTGGTGGGGAAAAGAAATTAAACAAAAAAAGTAGAGGGGCCTCCCTGGTGGCCTCCCAGGTGGTGCAGCGCTGTGAAGCTGTCCGCAGCCTCTGCAGCGAGAGTTCGATCCCCGGCCAGGGAGCTACCCACATGGCACAGCAGACTCTCCTGACTCGCCCGCTGCTCCCCTCAGCAGTGTACTTCAGTCATTCTGCCTGTTCTGTTCCCCACTCTGTCTCTGGTGAATCTTCTCAGCCCCTGCACCTCTGGCCTGTACCCCAGAGCTTGTATGCATACATAAATAAATCTTTTTTTAAAAAAAAGTAGAGAAAAGACAATGACAGATTGGGAGGAATGGTCATAACAAATGCACAACAGTCCTAACGCCCAGTATACACACAGCCTTACGGACTGATGAGGGGGGAAGAAATGGGAGTACATGATGATGGCACAGAATTAAAAAGATATAACGGGGGGCCTCCCCGGTGGGGCAGCGATTGAGCGCTGGGTTGCGAAGCTGCCCGCAGCCTCTGCAGCGCCGGTTCGATCCCCGGCTGCTCCCCGGCCACCGGAGGAGGGTCCCACATGGCGCGCAGACCTCTCCTGCCGCCCGCTGCTCCCCTCAGCAGTGTACTTCGGTCCTTCTGCCTGCTCTGCTCCCCGCTCTGGCTCTGGTGAATTCTCTCACCCTCCCGCGCTTTTGGCTGTACCCAGTGCTTGTATAAATAAATAAATAAATCTTTAAAAAAAAATGTGAAGTGCTTTACTATTTGAAAAGTGTTAATACAATCTTTTTTTTTTAAAAAAAAAGCTATAACGGGGTATAAAAAGTATCTCCCCCACCTTTTTTCTTAGTGTCAACAGCTGTGACAGGTTCCTTCCTTTCCTCTGTCCCCGCTTTCCTTTCCTCCTTCCTTTCTTTTCCAAACTCTGTCCTTTTTCACTTGATCCTGTTTTGCGGAAAGCTCCAGATCTGCACGCATTCTGCCTGCCCCGCCCATTCCTTTTACTGGTCAGAGGGTAGGCCATGGTGCAGATGGGCCGTGTTTCATGGAGCCAGTCCTTTATGGATGGTCATGTAAGTTGCTAGCAATCTTTTGCTACTTTATATTTACCTTTTAGTTTCACTTATAGTATATGTATATGAGAGCGCGCGCACGCGCGCACACAAACACACACACACACACACACCCCCCTTCATTTTGTAAAATACCCAAATAGTGGCGCTCTGGGGTTTTGCTATGGGTGATCTCTGATCCTTCCTAGTCTCCAGGTCTTGGGCTGCTCTCCTGTTGGCTCCTCCCACAGCACTAGCCCCACCTGAACCACACTTTTGTTCTCCTGATTCACCTTGTCATCCCCTTGCTGGGGACCCTGCCTGGCTTTTGCCATCCCAGCCTCCTGAGAATCTACCCCTGGTTCTGAACCCTGCTGAGAACAGATGGGCCGATAGGAGCCACCGTGTTCCTCTCTGTGGACACCCCCTTACCTAGGGATCCCCGTCACCAGGCTGTCACCCAGACTGGCCTGGTTCATGGGGCAGGACTCAGGAAGCCTGGGCAGCCTGGCAGCCTAGCCCCAGCAGGTCTGGGGAGTATGTGGAATTCCTTTGTGTGAGTCTACTTCTTAGCTGAAGCAGGAGAGACCACAGGAGATGCAGGAAGCATCTCTTTGCTGTGGACCTGCAAAGTATCAGAATTAGGCGTCCAGAATTTCATTGATAGATATTCTGAGAGGAGAAAATGAGCTAAAAACGATGCATGTGCAGTCAGCCCTGGGTGTAGAGTCAGGTCCCAAGAGGCCGGATTCAAGTCCTTGCTCTCTGCTCCCTGGCTGGGTTACCCTGAGCTAATGACTTTACCTCTCTGAGCCTCAGTTTTGTTTTTAAAGATTTATTTATTTATTTATTTATTTATACAAGCACTGGGTACAGTCAGAAGCATGGGAGGGTGAGAGGATTCACCAGAGCCAGAGCCGGGAGCAGAACAGGCAGACTGACGAAACACACTGCTGAGGGGAGCAGCGGGCGGCAGGAGAGGTCTGCGCGCCATGTGGGACACTCGCCCGGGGAACGACCGGCGCTGCAGAGGCTGCGGGCAGCTTCGCAACCCAGCGCTCAACGCTGCGCCACCGGGGAGGCCCCTGAGCCTTGGTTTTCTTGCTGGTAAAATGAGGATCATTATGATCATAACAACTAAAAGTCAGGATTACTGAGAGGACCGGAAAGGCTCCGGATGGGGAAAATGCCTCATGAACTAGCTCGCAGAGAAGTCAGATGGCGTGAGCCGGGTTTCTCGGCCTCGGCACTACGGCCGTGTGTCAGGCTGCTGTGCGTGTGGGGGGCTGTTCTGGGCATTGCGGGACATCTTGCGTCCTCCCTGGCCCCAACCTCCAAGAAGCCAATAGCTTCTCTCCTCTCCCCCAAACTGCAACAACCAAAAATATCTCCAGATATTGCCAACTCTTTCCTGGGGAGCAAAATTGCCTCTGGTTCTGAATTGCTGACGAAGGGAAGAGATCAGGGGGATGCTGGAACCCCAAATGGCTGCCTGAACCCTGGGGTTTTTCCTTGGGCAGAGGGAGCCAGTTCCTCCTAAGTGAGGCTATTCCCCCCTCCTGCCAGGGCTAGCAAAAGGCTTGTTTCCCATAGAGCTTTCAGTGAACAGAAGCAAAGTACAGATAATGCAAAACAGAAGATAATTCACAAATCATTTCTTTGTGGCTGCGGAAATCATGTCTGATTTGTTCCAGTCCCAACAGACATTTCCTTCAGATCCTCTGGCTCAGTTATGTGAAATGAGTTAACATTTCCTAAGATTACAAGAGGAAAGGGCAACGGAGGATACCTTCAGAGCCACAAGAGAACCTGGCACACTAGGTGCACAGGAAATATTGGTACAATGGAGAAATTCAACAATTGTTACCCTTTTCCCTGCTGACTTGGGCGGGCCCATGGAAGGCACTCATCAAACACATTTTGAATAATTAAAGCCACTGTGACCCCAACCTTGGGGGCTAGTAAGGGGTTAATCCCCACCCCCACCCCGGGTACAGGATGCCCAGGTTGCCCCCTCCTTCTGGAAAGGAAGTGGGAAAGGAAGCCCCCACGCCTGCTCCTGGCAGCTGCATGTCCCCAGGCTCCCCGCAGCCCAGCAGAGGCAGGATGCAGGAAACAGGCAGACGCCAGGCTGTGCCAGCAGAGAGGCAAACCCCGACGCTCCAGCCTGACCCTCCATGCTCACCCTGCCTGTCCCTGTCCTTGGGGAAGTCCCTGTCACCCACCCAGCCTTCCAGTACCCTCCATCTCTCTGCCAGCAGCTCCCTGCTGGGGACCCGCCTCCGGTGGCCACCAGGGACTAGCCAGAACTGCCAGACCCCTTTGGACACTGGCCTCACTCCCAGCACCGTATACCACCTTGGCCTCTGGCTCGAACCCCAGCCCTTACCTCTTCCAAGGTGTCCATCTGGGAGGCCACCTTGCGGATGTAGGCATGCACTTTCATCAGGTCCAAGCTGTACAATGTGCCCTCCAGGAGATCCACCATGGACTGCAGCTGCGGGGAAGGCAGAGGCTTAAGAGACAGGCCCAGCGCAGGGTCAGGCACAGAGGGTGCAAAAGGAGCCCCACCACAGCACAGAAGTCCAGGTGGCCTGCTCAGGCCCTCCGTGCTTGCGGGACCCAGCCTGCTAGCAGTCACGAGAAAAGCAACCAATGTTGGGCCTCCCCGGTGGCGCAGCGGTAGAGCGCTGGGTTGCGAAGCTGCCCGCGGCCTCTGCGGTGCCGGTTCAATCCCCGGCTGCTCCCCGGCCACCGGAGGAGGGTCCCACATGGCGCGCAGACCTCTCCTGCCGCCCACTGCTCCCCTCAGCAGTGTACTTCGGTCCTTCTGCCTGCTCTGCTCCCCGCTCTGGCTCTGGTGAATTCTCTCACCCTCCCGTGCTTCTGACTGTACCCAGTGCATGTATAAACAAAACAAACAAGCAAACAAATAAAGAAAGAAAAACATGCCTCTATTAAAAAAAAAAAAAAAAAAAAAAAATCTTAAAAAAAAAAAAAAAAAAAAAAAAAGAAAAGCAACCAATGTCATCTTTACGCATTTCCATGCACTGATGTCATCTTTATGCATTGCCATGTGGTGGGCACTGTGCTAGGGGCTTTAAGGAGTTAATCCACTTCATCCTCACAACCACCCTACCAGTGCACACCGGAGTTGCTCCCCCACAGCCCCTGGCATCCTTCTTTCTCTCGAGCCCACCCCCAGCTTTGTCGTGCCCCCTTGAAGCAGCCTGCATCCCTGAATCTTCAAAGGGCTGTTTCACCCCAGAGCACACGGGAATGTATTCTGTCCTCCTGGGCAGCCCTTGGGTGATGATCTAACTGGTATCAGCGTCTAAGAGCCCAGCTCCCTTGCCCCAGTAAGACAGCTGAGCTGTTTCTCACTCTCCAGCGTCCCCTGGGGCTGAGGCTGGCACCTGGCCAGAGATCACACCCTGGCTGGGCTCTATCCCCTATTGGGGGTTCCCGTCTCCACTTCGGTACCAGTTTATTCTAAGAAATCACCTGCACATGAATCACTCGCCTCAGGGTCTGTTTCGAGGGACTCAACCTAAGACAAGGTTTGGCCAACTTTTATCTTTATCTGACGGATTGGGAAGCCACAGCTGGGAGAGGTGACGTGACTTGTCCAGGCCACCTGGCTGTTTGGGGTAGAGCTGGGAACAGAACCCAAACCTCTTTCCTGTCATGCAGGATGGCTCCTGTCTTATGGGCAGATGGGGAAACTGAGGCCGAGCGAGGACTAGGGCTGGCACAACAGGTCAGTGGCAGACACTAGGTCTCTATCACCCAGCCCAGGGCTCTTCCCTGCAGCTGCCCTTCTCCTCCCCTCCCTGCCACACCTCACAGGGCAGGACACTTCCGTCCAGATGACCAGGATGCCAGCCAGAGCATCAGGGAAACTGTGGCTCAAGATTCCAGTTGGGAAACTGGCTCGCCCTGGTTTTGCAACCCTCCCATGTGGCCCCCTCCGGGCGCTGCATTTCCTGTGGCCTGAGCTGACAGTACGCCTGTCTGGTCCCGACCAGCTGTTTCCAAAGCAGATTCACTCTCCCTCCCCCAGGGGTGTTCCGGCTGTTTTAAGCCAGAGAACTCTTCTCCAATCAGACTCTGATCTCTAAAACAGAAATGGGGTGAGGGGGTGGAGGTGGGCTCTGATGGAAGCAGGGATGGGGACTTGACTCTTTCTGCTCCTCTGCAAGCTTACTCAGGCCCTGAGGGTTGCATGGCACCCCTAGGACTTTGTGGAACACACTTTGAGAACCACACACTTAGCCTCTTAGGTGTCCCAGCTTCCTTCTCTGGGAGACGGGAGACGGTTGTGGTGAGGAACGGGGCTCAGCACAGAGTGGGTGCATGGCAAGTGCTTGGGAAGCAGCCTCCGGGCTTCCCTCCGCTTTGGCCAGGGTCTCTCCACGGCGATATAACTTGACCTGCCTCCTTGCTGGGCGTGTGTGCTCCCTGATGCCGTTCATGTGCTTGGCATTTGGGCCCTCATGATCAGCCCCTGCCACCCTCCTTGACCTCAGCAAATGTTTACTCTGGGCCTAAGGATGGTGATGAACAAGACAGACATGAGTCTTCACCAACACAGGGAGTAACACACAGGTGCTCAGATCATGAATGATGGGGGGCTGGCCTTATCTGGGAGCAGCTGTGGATTAGGAGTCTGCCAGGAGGAAGTTTTGTTTGAGCCGAGTTCTGAAGGTGGAGCACAGATCAGGCAAAGGTGGGTGGCAAGGGAAGGGCATTCCAGACAGAGGGACAGCTTGTTCAAAGATCTGGAGGGGAGAGACGTGGCATGTCGGAGCCCTGCTTCTCAAAGTGTGGTCTGCGGACCAGTGCCGGTCCAGACTGCTAGTTACTAATCCGAATTATGAAATGTGAAAGGGGTTCTGACAAACTTTAAGAATCATTTGACAATTTTGTATCAATTTTGTATCTGGTAACTCCCTAAGTAAGACATGGGGCTTGTATTTTGAATGTCTGCTTTTAATTTCATTTCATTTTTCTAATAATTTTTTTCAAAGTATTTTTTACCAAAGTATTGGTATTGGACAGAGTTTTTAAACAACCGGTCTTTGGACACAGATAATTTGAGAAACAGTGTGTTGGAGGCATTCATAGCTGCTGTGACAGAGAAACTGCGGGGAAGCAGCCTGCACCAGACAATGCCTTCATTTCTCCTCTGACAGACTCCTACACATCCCTCAAAGCCCAGATCTAATATTATCATCTCTTCCAGGTTCACATGGTACCTGAGACATCCCTTGGCCCGGCACCGATTGCACTGTTGAGGTCAGAAGCTGTGTTCCCACAAGCCTGGGGGTTCTAAAAGGGAAGGGCCATGTCTGGGTCATGTCCAGAAAGAAAGGGAGTGAAGAGGCCAGGGGCAGGCCCTTGCAGACAACCTTCCCAAGAAAAGGGATCAGGGATGCCCTCCCTCCTCTTCAGAGTCATGCAACTAAGGCCAAACCACAGCTGGAGAGCTTAGCTTGAGGAGAAGGCTTGGGGTAGAGGCAAGGGGTGGGTGGAGGGTGGTTGTGCCAGCCCTCCCTTATGGGCTTCCCCTAATGTCCTCCCCTAGGGACTCCTATTCCAGCCTCCTGCTGATGCAGGGAGAGCCAAGTCAATGGGAGAGGCCTCTGTCACCTTCTCCTCTTCGACTTTTCTGGGTTCCCCTCAGGTATCAGGTCCCCTCAGGCATCAGAGGGAGAATATCTTCTCTTCCTCTCTAGACCCACCTGCTGGGGCAACCCCACCACCACCCCACTGCAATCCTCTAAGGCTGACTGAAAACCCCCAGGCCATTGCACATGGATGAGGTCTAAGGGACAGTGGGATCCTGGCTGAGAGAGCTGCCTAGTGACCCTGGCAGTGGACATGGGGCCACAGCAGAGATTTCCTGGGTTCAACCTGTAGTGCTGCTAATTTCTTGCTGTGTGATCTTCGTTGAGCCATGATCCCTCTCTGGGCCTCAGATTCCCTCAGAAGTAAAGCCGGGTCCAAAAGTTCCCTCTGCAGGGCCTCCCCGGTGGCGCAGCGGTTGAGCGCTGGGTTGCGAAGCTGCCCGCAGCCTCTGCAGCGCAGGTTCGATCCCCGGCTGCTCCCAGGCCACCAGAGGAGGGTCCCACATGGCGCGCAGACCTCTCCTGCCGCCCGCTGCTCCCCTCAGCAGTGTACTTCTGTCCCTCTGCCTGCTCTGCTCCCCGCTCTGGCTCTGGTGGATTCTCTCGCCCTCCCGCGCTTCTGACTGTACCCAGTGCATGTATAAACAAAACAAACAAACAAATAAATAAAACATGCCTCTATTAAAAAAATTTAAAAAAAAAAAAAGTTCCCTCTGCAATAGCAAGGTTTTGTGTATCCTCGTGTCAAGGCTGCTTAGTTTAGTTATTGAGGAGCAGATTTGAGTAGGAGTTGGATTTGTTCTGGAGCTGAAATCTGGCTACGGCCTTGGGGTTTGGAGTCCGAGGACCCTGGCCAGGCCCCAGGGCGATCCAGCCGAGGCCAAGTTGTCAATAGGCCCTTGGCTTAAAATTCAAACACCCTCCCTCTAACTTTGAGAGTTTTGGTATCCATTCAGTTGTTACAAAACTAAAAGTGAAGTGAAAATTTTAAAGGAAAGACTTTTAGCCCAATGCCCAGAGGCAATTATTCAGTCTGCCTGTGTGTCTTGGATGCAGAGCTCCTGACTATCTTCGTTGCAGGCCATCTCAAACCGTGAGCCACCCTGGAACACAGAGACGGCGTTTCCTTCTGGAGCAGGGAAGGCTCAGCACCCACTTTAGAAGATGTAGACCCCTTAAGCTCCGGGCTCCTCTCTTGAAAAACAGCCCCTCGGGGTGCACGTGCTGCCCAACCCTCATTGCAGCACCCCGTGGATTCCAGAGTTGGGAGAACCAGTGCAGGAAAATGTGGGTGCTCTGGCCACTGTGAGTAAAAAAGGCCCTTGTCTCTGAACCCGGAGGCTGGGTTCTCCTGTGGCATCTGTGACACTGGCAGTGAACTGGTTAGCTCACCAGCAGGGGAACTTCTCAGCCACCTTCACAGTTCTTGATACCAAAAAAGGCAAAGTAGATACTCATATGTTTGAAAGACATTATAAAAGAAAAAGATGTTGTCAAAAGACACTAAGTAGTCTGTCCCTTTACAAAAGGAGGACAGGAGAGCAAGGTGGCTTAGGAGCTATGCATTAGACACAGCAGGACCTGGGTTCAAGTCCCACCCCCGGCCCAGCAGCATGGACTTGAGCACGGCACGGATGGCGCAGAGGGGCCTGATGGCTGTGGGGTTGTGATCTAGGCCACACAGGCCAAGCCATGGGTCCTGCTGGCAGGCCCTGGCTTGGGCTGTGTCCCCCAGAGAGGGTGTTTCTTTCTAACCTGCCAGTGGTGGAGGGAGTGGTGGTACAGCCTTCCCGTAAAAGGATAGTGTAGAGGTTCTGTGTCACTTGTGGGAGCTTGGGCAGGTTACCTAATGTCTCCAAACCTCAATTTTCTTGCCCATGAAATGAGGACAGATCCCCTATTTCACAGAGTGGTTTAAAAATTTAGAGAAATAATGTGTTTAGCATGACATCTGGCCTGCAGATGGTCCTTGAACATGGGAAATGTTACTACATTACAGACTACAGAACGCCACAAAATTTACAATTTTAATACTATGCAGGTCGCCCCCATTATCTGAAAATAGAAGGTTCCTATTTGGTGTGATTCAGTAGGTCATTGTTGGGATCTGGGAATTTCAGTACCATTAATTAATATGAAAACTTTTGTGCATTTCCTGACTCCCCAAAACAACCTACCAAATCATACTGGATAGGAACCCTCTATTTTTGAATAGTGGGGAAATCTGTATAAAGGTGCTGACAGATGACCTGGTTAGGGGAAACAGGGGGCACAGGACTAGATGCCAGGGGTTATACTCAGCAAACATCAGAGAATCCTGCCCCCAAACTGGCCCAAAGGCCTTGGGCAAGAAGCGGCACCCCCCTCAGGGAGCCTCTGCTTCCTCACCTGTAAAAAGGGGTGATAACAGCCTCTGCCCTGGGGTGTGTGTGTGTGTGTGTGTGTGTGTGTGTGTGTGTGGACTTTCCATCAGGACGCCTGGCGCCAGCCTATGCCAGGTACTCCCTATGCCCAGCTATTCCCATTCTGCGCTCACCCCAGAAAGTCTACCTTGAGCAGCTCGGGTGCCTGCTTCTTGAGTTTCTCCATCTTCCACTCATTCTCGCAGGGGTTGAGCGAGGAGGGCGGGGCGGTGCAGGAGCAGCGGCAGTCGGTGCCCGAGCTCACGGTCTCCACGGTGTAGAAGTCCTCCACCCGCGCCCGCCCGCTGCGCACCCGGCTGCACGCGTCCTTGGCCAGCGGCCGCAGGATGCACTTGCAGCGGCAGTCGGAGCCCTCCGAGGTCATCCGCACCTGGTCCTCGCCGCCGAGTATCTGCAACGAGGGCTGGGTGAGCCGGTGCTGGGGGCAGGGGAGAGGCGGGAGAGAAGAGGGAGGCGGAGGGTGGCACCACCTGGCCCGCCCGTGACTGGGGAGGAGGAGGGCCGAGAAGCCAGTGACACTTACAAGGAGATAAACCCCTTCACAATAACAGAAACAAAAGGTGAATCGACACTGTGAGAACCGTCGGGCCGTTCTTCAGGTGGCTAATCATGGAGTTACCATGTGACCCAATAATTCTCCTAGGTATATGCACCCGACATTTGAAATCAGGCTTTCAAACCAGGACGTGCATGCAAATGTTCACAGCAGCGCTCTTCACACTAGCCACTGGGTGAACACAACCCACGTGTCTATCATCCCGTGAATGGATAAACACGTCGTATATCCATGCGAGGGAATAGTATTCAGCTGTGAAAAAGGGATGACACGTGCTACAATGTGGATGAGTCTTGAAAACATTATGTTAGATTAAAGAAGCCAGGCACAAAAGTGAACCATGTGACCTCAAAGAGATTATATAACCTCTTGGAACCTCCAACCTGCAGTGACGAAATGCACCACTCTCTGAACCTGACCTCCTAAGTGAGGACCGAAAGAGGTAAGATGACCTTACCTCTAGTTTTTAGCAGTTTCCCTTCAATCCCACCCTGGAGTGTCACACTTTCCAGATGTGGTCACTGGTCACTGGGGACAGCAGAACTTTGTGCCCACAAGAGTCAGCTCAGTGAGATCATTGGCAGGTGCCAGGCTCAGTCACTGCTTCTATCCTGCCTTGCCCTGACACACCAGCTGGTTGTGGGCACCCCAGCCAGCAGCTTCCCCTAGCTGGCTCAGCCAGCCTACCCCGGGCTCCAGGCTCTTGGGATACAGCTGTTCGTGGCCCAGTCACACATATCCCAGGCCTCCTGGCTGCTCTTCTCTCCCTGAAGCCATCTGGACCCAAATGAGTTCATGGCCTCCTTGGGCCTTCCCCGAGTGTCCCAGCGCCCTCTGGGGAAGAGTGGTAGCACTCTGTGTCTGCTATGAGCCCGCAGACACTTTTTTGAGTGTTGTGGCCTCTTCCAGACCCTCAGTGACAGTTGGAGGTGTAAAAGAACTAGATCAAGGTGCATCGACCTTCACAGTCATGGAAGAAGCTGGCATGGTAAGCTCTGAGTCCAGAAAAAGATACCCAAGACTGCTCACCCCTCCTCCCCCAAGTAGGGCACATCTTTAAGGAGGAGAAGGGTCCTGCAGGGAGAACAAATCAGTAATGTGAGTACAAGGGCCTGGCACACTGGGGGCCTAGAGGCAGATCATTCTGGCTGGTGCTGTTAGAGAGTCTGGGCTGGCAGGAGGCGAGGCTGCGGGTGGCAGAGCCCAGATCCTGGAGGGTCGTGAAAACTGGCGGAGGATCTTGGTTTCTTCCTGGAAACACTGGGGAGGCCCGGGAAGGGTCAGCAGGAGAGAGCCAGGGTTACATCTGCATCCTGGGAAGCTCGCTCAAACCTGCTTGGTGGGCAGACAATGGCTGGAGGGGGCAAGCCTGTGGTAGGCCCTGGGGAAGACGTGACTGAGAGCTCTCTGAGCCTGGGGAGGTGCTGCACGCTGGTTAGGCACACAGTGGGCCACCTACAGCTGCATGCTCTTGAGTGGATTAATCTCTTCTCTGCCCTGCCCACCCCCCCACCGCCCACGTTCTCTCCTCTGTAAAATGAGGGCGCTACTAGTGGTCCCCAACAAAGGGCTGTGTGAGGAGATGAAATATCAGTATTGTGGCGGGGCCAGTGCCAGGGGCACACGATTACCCCACAGAATTAGCTGTTGTTACTACCCGCAATCCTGAAGGCGGTTGTTTATTTCTGTGTCTCTCCCTGGGGGTATATTTGTAGATATTCTAGGCAGCGCCCTACCCATGAGGAAACTGAGCCCTGGAATCATTAAGTGACTTGTTCAAGGGGTGGAATTCCAGCCCCTGGGGGTGAGGAGGGTGGGGACATGGATAGCTCTGGGTGGAAACTTTTTTCCTGGGTCATCTGTGGTCCGAATGTGCTCTGGGCACTGCAGGGCAAGGCTTATTATTATTATTTTTTTTTCAATGATGTATTTATTTATTTATTTATTTATTTATTTATTTATTTATTTATTTATTTATTTATACAAGCACTGGGTACAGTCAGAAGCGTGGGAGGGTAACAGAATTCACCAGAGCCAGAGCAGGGAACAGAACAGGTAGACTGACGAAGTACACTGCTGAGGGGAGCAGCAGGCACAACAGGAGAGGGCTGCGCGCCATGTGGGACCCTCTCCGGTGGCCGGGGATCCAACCGGCGTTGCAGAGGCTGCGGGCAGCTTCATAGCCCAGCGCTTAACCACTGCGCCACTGGGGGAGGCCCATTTTTTTTTTTTTTTTTTGAACAGGACAGATTGTATTTATTTATCTTAGCTTTTCTTTTTTCTCTCAAAATTTGTTGATTTGCCAACACCGTCACCCCTCCACATGTACACAGCTTCACTCTCTCTCCACCTGTGCTCCCAAGCCAAGACCCTCTCACCTTCTCTCCCCTAATCCTCACCCCCCAACCCCTCTAGTAACCAGTATATTTTTCAGAGTCTAAAAATCATTTCTGTTGTGTTTTGCCAGTTTGTTTTCTTTCGTTATTTATATTCTGCAAATGAGTGAAACCATGTGGCAACTGTCTTTCACTTTCTTATTTATTTCACTTAGCATCATCACCTCAAGATCTAGGACTGAACTTAACAAAGGGAATGGAGGACCTATACAATGAACATTTTAAGATGCTGCCAGAGGAAATAAGACACAAAGAAATGGAAAGATATTCCATGTTCACAGATTGAAAGGATAAACATTGTTAAAATATGGTCATATCACCTAAAACAATTTACAGAGTTAATAAAAATCCCAATGACATTTTCCAAGGAAATAGAAGAAATAATAATAAAATTTGAATGGAACCACAAAAAGACCCCAAATAGCCAAAATGATTCTGAGACAAAAAAAAGAAAAATGGAGATGTTGTACTCTCTGGTGTCAAACTATACTACACAGTGATAGTAATCAAAACAGTATGGTATTGGAACAAAAAAAAAAAAAAACAGAAACCAGGGTAACTGGAATAGAATAGAGAGCCCAGAAATAAACCCACACAAAGATGGACCGTTCCTCTCTGACTGCAGGGCAATTCTCCAGTGCCTGCATGGGCTGACTCAGGCTGGGGTCTTGCAGGTTCCATAGACTGTTGCTACGACATCCAGTCAGCCTTCTCTTTGAGACTTGTGGGCACTCTTCCCAGTTTGACTGGATGCCTAGGCACCCCTCCCACTCCTCTGGGTAGGGCTGAGAGCTCAGTGGGTGGATGTAGGAGTGTTCTGTGTGGCCACCCCCCTCAGCAGCAGCCTCCACATCACACTGCAACATTCCTTTCCTCCTCAGATGAGGTGCTACATCCTGATGGGTGTCCAAGGGCTGATGCTGGCCAGGAGCTAGAAGAGGCCCTGGCTCCTAGCCCCAGCTGCCAGGAGCCCCCTTGGGAGCCCTACCTCCTGTGGTTACTCCTCCTAGGGGCTAGACTGGAGGCAATCCCATGGTGGGGTGCCAGGCCCAGGCTCAAATCCCAGCTCCCACATCGCCTACCTCCTGGCATGGCCTCAAACCCTCTGAGCCTCAGCTCTCCTCTGTAATATGGGTAGGATAACCTTCCTTTCCTCATTAGCTTGTCCTGAGGCTGAAAGGAATCCACACATGCAGCGCCTGGCACAGGGTGACTACCAAGTGCTACCTGCTATTAAAATCACTGCCAGTAACATCCTCTCACATTCGCACATTATTTTCAGTCTCTCTACGCTCACAACACAACCCCTTTTTAGAGAGGAGAGAGTTGAGCATCAGAGAAGGCTAGGGGCTTGCCCAGGGTCACACAGCAGTCTGACTCAAAACTTGGTTTATATGGTGTTCTTCCCATGGCCACCCAGAGTCACCAGACCAGGGTTTTTCTACCAGCAAATGAACCTCATTGGGTCATGGAGGTGAGGGGGTTGCCTAGAACTGGGGGTCCCACTGGGCCTGGCCTACCCTGATCTTGGCTTGAGCACTGGAGATGCTGCCAAGTAGGAAAGTCCCTGCCTCAGCCCCCCGATCTGTCCCTGCAGCCTTCTTGGCACACACAGCTGCCAAAGACCCCCAAAGTGTGGGTGGTTTGTGCTAAGGTCCCTAGATACTTTCAAAGAAATCCCACAAGGAGATGGTGAGAGGGTATACTGGAGATTTTTCTGAACAGATGGATAAATCTGGTGAGGATGGGGGAAGAAAGCAGGTGGCTGCAAGCAGTGAAATGCAGAAACTGGACAGATTTATTGTGTCACCTTGAGGTTTGGTCTTCCCCCCTTCGTGGCTAGCCCAGACTTAGGGTGGCAGGACATTTCCTCCTGCAGGTAGAGACCTCTCCTATAGCCCACTGCCAGCCAGACACCTCCTCCAGGAAGCCCGCAGGCACCCAGATTTAATTCATCCTAAACGGGACCCAGTGTCATCTAAGCCCTGTTGACCTACCTTCCTGCCCAACCCAGACCTCCCAGCCTCCTTCTTACTTTTAACAACCTGTTCGTCGTGGTTTTCTGATTCTTCGTCCTGAAGCTTTCCCACTTCTACCCTTTGCTCTCCTCTCCGGAGCCACAGCCCGCGTTCAGGGAAACAGCGTTCACTGTTACCTGGACGACACAGCAGCCCTCTCTCTGCTGGACTGAGCTTCCCTAAACCATGCTTTGATGATGTCACTCTCTTGCTCTACAAACCTCCATGGCTCCTTATCACTCCCATGCATTCTCAGCTGGGGGATGTGCCTTGGAATTACCTGGGGTGCATCTGGAAAATGCAGTCGCCCTGGTTTTGCTCCACATCCCCTAGATTCAGGCTCTCTCAGGCTGCCCCAGGCTATCGGCATGGCAGCGTTCTCCAGACTCCTCCGGCTCCTGTCGAGGATGTTTGAACACCCCCAACCTGACTCTCTTGGGCCTCCATGTTTGAGTCTGTCAAATGGGGAGGAAGGTTGTGTAAGACTCTGGCTATAAGTGCTGGGCAAGGGCTTTGGCACACAGAATGCTCCTTAGAGGTTCCTTCTGGGTGCTCCAGCCAATGGGAGTGTTGGGGCAAGACCTTCCCGGCAGAGGGACTGGCAGGGGTTCGGGGGTATCCGGCTAGGCCCCACACTCTGTGTGTGTGCAGAAGGTGGACACTTACCGGGCAACCCTTGCCTGTTCCAAGCCTCTGTCCAATTACACCCACAGGCAGAACCGCCGGAGCAGAGGCCCAGCAACACCTATGCCCCTGGGGCCGGCCTGACCCAGAACATCGGATCCAGCCCGGGACAGCGCGCCTGCTAGCTCCAGCTCCTCCTGCTCCACTGGCCCAGCTCCCCAGCCTTGGCCTTCCTTCTGTCCTCAGCCTCCTGCTCAAAAGCTGGGGCAGGCCAAAGACCCCCCCCAATCCCTGAAAGCAGCCTTCTCACAGATGGGGAAACTGAGGTAGAAATGGAGACTTCTCAGCCATCTTCCAAGATCTCAGCAAAAAGCGGGGTCCTGGGCTGGTGCCAAGCCTGGGTGTCAAGTGCTTACACGTGTGTCCATCCCAGCGTCCACACTAGACACCCCTTCAGAAATGCCAGAGGAGGTGTGAACCCCCTTCTCCCACTCCCAAGCTGGACAAAGCACTTCCTCAGATGGAAACACCAAATCCTGTTTAAGGGAGACCTTGCCATGAACATGAAATTAAAACAGGCTGAGAAAAATGCTGGTGGTGATCACAGGATTCTGGGGTGAGTACTGGGGTGAGCTGCCCTGTACCCCTGAAAGTGTGAGGGGAGGAGAGGCTAGACCTCCTACTGGGGAAAGCTGCGGAGGGGCAAACTTAACCTTTTAGGGCCTAGATAAGCTTCAAGTTCCTTGTCAGCCCTCCAAAGGGCTTCTCCCCAAGCCCCGCCACCAAGAACAGACTTGGAGCGGAAGGAGGGTTGTTATGGGAAGGGAGAGGGTGATAATGAAAACAGCTCCTTCTCCGCAGAGCCAGCAGGAGTCCGGCTGTGCTGAGGAATGCGGAGTAAATTCACCCATCACTTGATTTTTATTTTTCCCAGCTGGCTGCAGCAGTGCTGGGTGGGAGGTGTCTGGGGGAGGGCTGCGTTCAGTTCCCCAGCTGCTTTATCCTCCAGATTCTAGGATGGCCTCCCCACCCCACCAGCCCCAGCTTGCCCCTGGACAGCTAAACACACACACACACACACCCCCCCCCAGCCTAGCAAGTGTTTGGCTGACTCACTAGATAAACAGCTTGTTGGGTTTTCTTTGTCTTTGCTTTGTTTTCAATGCAAGCCCTCCCCACAAGCTCCACGGCCCTCTGCGGGCTCAGAGGATGCCAAAGACCAACTATTACTCCCAGTTAGAGATGAGAGGTGCAAAGCAATAATCAGGTTACCTGGGTTTGTGCGTGTGTATGTGTTTTCTTGCTCTCTTATTCCCTTACCTGAGTCAGGCCAGGGAATCCTAGAAGGCCACACATGGAAGGGAAGTTGGGGAAACTTTGTTTTTCAGATGAGAGAACTGAGCCCAGAGACAGGCAGTGGTTGCCTCGGGTCACACAGCTAAAGAACAGCAAGTGGGCAGGCCCTAGGTTACTGGCTTACAGGCCCTAGGGTACTGATGCTCAAGACAGCTGCCCCTGTGCCCGAGGTTCCCCAACCCTAAAATGGGAATGACACCCATTCCCTCCTTGTTCCCAGGACTAGCCCACATGTTTTCATACCCTGAGCTGAATCTTCAGCTGAGCGTCTCCCATCACTCACATACCTGCCATGCACTTAGTGGTTTCCTCTACCTGCCGGGCTGGGAAAGAGGCTGGACACGTCCAGCCAGGTCACTCCCCCGCTCTCATGCTCAAACAGGGCCTCCCTCCCTCCCTCCTGCCCTTCTCTTTCTCGGCCTCCTACTTCTCCTTAGGTCTGTTTCCAGAACCCCACAGGGGTTCCTGCTCGGACTGACCCTAAGTCTCTACATTTTGGATCTCACTCCCTTTTGGGGTGCCTGGGGTAAGAGTTCAGAATCACAGATAAGTTAAATCTTACTAATTTAGAGATTTTCAACCTCTGGGAATGGGAACTACTGTTCTTCTCATATCTACAGAGGCTCCAAAAGGCAAAGGCCCAAGGTCACTCAGTGAAGTGTTGGTGAGGTCTGCACCTAGACCAGAACCTAGAGATTGGAGCCAGAGCAGATCCTTTTGCCACAGCAGAGCACATCAGGTCACTTCTGGAGACCCAGCATCCTGGGAGAGTGAACACATCCATGCAGGAGCGCCGGAGGCCGGGCCAGGGCAGTCCAACCGGATTCACTGGGCACGGGCTCTGGGGCCCCAGCGTAGCCTGAAAACCTTGGTCCAGAGCCCATTGCAAACCTGGGAGTCACTGGGTTGCTGTTACCCGGAGTCTGCCCCGACGTGAGTCAACTTCTCATGGAAACTTCGAGCCAGTGGTCAGGCTGCCCCTTCCCAGCGCTCCTGCCTTGCTCCTGGGAGTCCCGTCCCTAGGCTGGGAACTGAGACACCTGTCGGCGCCCCCTTAAAGTTCCCAGCGCCTCCTCTGTGCCCTCCCTTTCAGAGGGGACCTCCCGGCATCGGACTGGGTCCCAGCGCCCCCTCCTCCCCAGTCTTTGTGCCCAGCGCCGCGACCGTCTCCAGCGCACTCCCCCGACGCACTCCCCTCCCGGGGTCCTGGGCCCCTCGGGGCTAAGCTCCAGAGCGACTCTCCGCTCCGCGGTCCTCGTCCGCCGGGCCGGGGCACCCTCTTGGCCCGCACCCCAAGCCAGAGCGCCCCCTCGCGCCCAGCTCCCCCGAGGCGCGCGTCGGGGCGCAGCGCGTACCTTGCCGTCGGCGCGCCCCGGGCCCGCGCGCAGCAGCAGCAGCAGCAGCGACAGCAGCAGCCAGGGCAGCGGCCCGGAGGCGGGCGGGAGCGCGGCCGCAGCCATGGCCGGACGGGCACCGCGGGCGCCTCTGCGAGCTGGTCCCGCGGCCGGCCCTGCCCGCGCGGCGCGCCCCCGGCCCCCCCGCTGCGCCCCGCCGCACCCCGCCCGCGCCCTGGGGGCGGAGCCAAGGCGGAGGGGGCACCCGCCCTGCCCCGCCGGCTCCGCGCGTCGAAGTGAAGTGCGTCCCTGCAACCAGAAGGAAAAAAAAGGGGGGGTGTCTCGTTCAAACCCGCAGGAGCGGGGGGGACAGCGACGGAGCGGGGGCCCTTCCGAGGCAGAGGCCCTGTTCTGGGGGGCGCGGGGCTCTTCACCTCTTGGAGCCCCAGTTTCCTCGGCTGTGAATGGGGGGATAGTGCTTTCCTTTGGGAGGGGTCGTCGGGTTCGGGGGACTGATCCGGGCAGGCGCGCCTCTGCGCCTCTGCGCTCTCCCGGCGCCCGCGCCCGCCGGCCCCGCCGGCCCCCCGGGAGACGCCGCCCCCGCGCGCCCCGGTCTGCGCCCTGCCGCGATCCCTCCCAATCCCCGACTGAACTCCAGCAGCGCCGTCCGTTAAGCACCCTCGCCCCCTCCCCGCAGGGGAGCCTCGGGTCTCGGTTTCCCGGCAGCAGAACTTTCCAAGCGGCCCTCGGGGGCGGCCCCCCTCGGGTTGCCCCGCCCAAGCGCCGCCCCGGGGCTCCCGGTCTCCGGCGCCACGGAAACGCCGGGCGGAGTCGGGGGCCTCGGCCCCTGCGCCAAGGCGGCCCCTCGCTACCTCCCCAGTCCACGGCGCCGGTCACACCCCCCCTCCGCTCTCCCGGTTTCTTCCCCAGGGCCACCCGTGACTGCCCCGGGGTCCTTCTGCCGGTCCTTTGGCGACTGCACGCCCTGGGGGGGGGGTAGGGTGGACCCCCTTCCCTCCACGCTGTCTCTGTAGTGACTTCTCCCCAGGAACCCAAGACAGCTCCGCGTGTCTACTTGCCCCCCTGGGTGAACTTCCAACAGTTAAAAAGAAGTTGCCCTCAGGCCTCAAATGCTCCCCTGGCCCCTCTCCATTTTCTTCATAGACTGTCATTCTATGAAACTTTTTTTTTTTTAAAAGATTTATTTATTTATGCATACAAGAGCTGGGGCACAGGCCTGAGATGCAGGGGGAGGTGGGGGTGAGAGGATTCACCAGAGACAGTGGGGAGCAGAACAGGCAGACTGACGAAATACACTGCTGAGGGGAGCAGCGGGTGGCAGGAGAGGTCTGCGCGCCATGCGGGATTCTCGCCGCCCTGCCGGGATCGACCCCGTGCTGCAGAGGCTGCGGATAGCTTCACAGCGCAGTGCTCAGCCACCTGCACCACCAGGGAGGCCCTGAGTATATTAAAAAAATTTTTTTTTGTGTGTAGAAGAACTGGGGTGTAGGTCAGAGGTAAGGGAAGGTGAGAAGATTCACTGAAGACAGAGTGGGGAGCAGAGCAGGTGGATCTACTGAAACACACTGTTGAGGGGAGCAGCGGGCGAGTCAGGGGAGGCCTGCCGCCCCATGTGGGTTGCTCCCGGGCCGCTGGGGCTCGAACTCTTGCTGCAGAGGCTGCAGACTGCCTTATAGAGGGGTGCTTAACCCCTTGCGCCACCAGGGAGGCCCGAAACTTTCTTTCTTGTTGGCCTGTTCCTTGTGTCCTGCGCATCTTCCCTTGTGGGGGGCATCAAGTAGACTTTGTCTCTCCCCACAAGCAGCTACTAGCTCAGGGTCCCACGGTGCTGTCTCTGTCCTGGGAGCAGCAGCTTCAGCATCACCTGGGGACTGTCTCCCCCTCCAAAGAATGCACATTCTCACAGCCCCCCACAGACCTAATGCAGCGGTAACTTTAGGGGTTAACAAGCACTCCAAGGTTTGAGAACCTCTGGATTGAGACCCCAGGAGTCCCAGCTGAATTAAAGGATCATGTGCAGTAGGTGTACCCTGATTAGCTTCTTTCATAACTCGGGATCCCCCGGGGGGGGGGGCGTCACAACCAGGACTAGATTAGCGTAAGAAATAAATATGGGGTGTGTGTGTGTGTGTGTGTGTGTGTGTGTGTTGTGTGTTCCCAGGCGCGCGGCTCTCAGAGAGCTAGGGCGGTGCTAAGGCTTACCTTTCTTTGAATACTTTTTTTGCATCCTGTGAATTTGCCAGTGTTCGGTTTATTCAAATAAAAACAGACAAAATATACTTGCAACAAACAGAACCCGCTGGGAGTTAGTTCCTTTTCTCCCTGTGCTCTGTGACTCGCCTGCCTTCTCCGGGGCTGCAGGAGCCGGCCCCCGAACGCCGCCCTCTGCCGGCGGGCTCTCCCCGCGGCCTGCGGGCTCCCCGGGCTCCGGCTTCCCGCGCTGCCCTCCGGCCTTTCCTCAGGGGGCTCCGTCAGTTCCAGCTGGTTCTGGGAACCTCCGCACGGGCTGTTCCTTCCACCGGAAACTCCCTCTCCGCGCGGCCCGACCCCACTCAGCCTTCCCATCTTGTTTCCACGCTCCTCACCCCAGAAATCTTCCCTGACCACCCCCCCCACCCGAAGGAGCGTCACCCCCGTGGAACCAGCAGTTTCTAAATGTGCTCTCAGCTGTGGCGTGGATGCACAGCTGCGGCTTGTGTGATTCTTTGATTTCACTGGTGTCTGTCTCCCCCCTTCCCGGCCAGGTCCCATGGGGGCTCACATCTGCCTTGTTTTTAACTGTCTCTCTGTCTGGTCCTGTTTGTCCGTCTGTCTCTAGCCTCAGGCCCGCTCCCCCTTGCAGCTCACCTTCTCCTTACTTTCCAGCTCTGCGGTGAGTGCTGCTGGCGGAAGGGGTTTTTTCCATGTGTTTTCCTGCGCCTGTTTCTGCATTTGTAAATTGGGGGGAAAGTATTGACTGTCTTGGGATTGTTGGGAGGAAAATGTAGGCAAAAGGCGCCTTGAGAGTTGCTGGCCCTGGTAGTCTGAGGACGCTGGCTTGGGTCTCAGTGCATAGTCATTTCTCTCATCTTTCTGCTTGGGGTTAATTGATTCTTCTCCAAAAGTATTTTCGGAAGAGAGCTAGCTAGGACTTAGGACATTCTATAAATAACATTAATAACAAGCCCCACTTCTTAGGTCAGACCTATATTAATTGCTTTGCATGTGTCATCTTACTTAATTCTCATACCAATTTCCTGAGGTAGCAACTATCATTATTATTTCTCCCTCCTTAGCAACCAGGACTTTAAAGCTCAGGGGAACATACCGAAGTCACAGTTATTGAGTAGAAAAGTCAGATGTTTCCTTTTTTTACTCACTTGAAAGTAAATTATTTTATTTACAATTATTTGCTGAGTGTCTACTATGTTCGGGCTCTGTGCTCAGCAGCTGGGGTTATAATGAGAGTGAGAAGGAAGGGACTTGACTGGGGACAGTCAGAGAGACCTCAAAAGGCATTTGTAAGGCTACAAGGACAGAGCTGGCGTCTGGGGAGGAGCCTGTCGTCAGGACTGAGTGTTTGGCTGAACGGTCTGCACATTGCTGAGGGTCAGTCAACTTAGAATCTTCTTCCACTGAAACCCCAAGCCTTCCAGAGGTTTCTGCAGTAACAGGACCCCTAAAAGGATCTCCAGTGAAGGGGAACTCACTACTTATGGAGGCTGGAGATAGGAAGGGAATTTCTGGTCTTAGGAAGGCCATTAGACACTTTTTTTAAAAAAGATTTATTTATGCATACAAGAACTGGGGTACAGGCCAGAAGTGGGGGGGGGGGAGTGAGAGGATTCACCAGAGACAGAGTGGGGAGCAGAACAGGCAGATTGAAGTACACTGCTGAGGGGAGCAGCAGGCTAGTGAGGAGAGGTCTGCTGCGCCATGTGGGTCAGCTCCCTGGCTAGGGGTCGAACATGCTGCAGTGGCTGTGGATAGTTTCATTGGTTGCGTCTTAACCCCTGCGCCACCAGGGAGGCCCCCATTAGACACATTTTAAAACCTAGGGTGGAGTGGAGGACCTATCTTCTCCTACTCCCCTCCCCCAAACACACACACACACACACTCACTCTCACAGAGGGCTCTGGGCTGGGGAATGCAGTGGGGAAGCAATCACAGAGAGCTCCACAGAGTATGAAGGGAACACCAGGGGATCTCAATGTCTCCTGGTGGGAGATCTCATGGAAGATGTCTCTGAGGAGGTATTTGAACAAAATCCTGAAAAATTAAGAGGCATTTAGGAGTGCGGTGGGTGAAGCCAGCAGCACCCCAGTTTGAAGTAGCCAAGGGCTGAGGTGCTGTTGTCAGAACTCCTGGGCTTGGAATTCCCGTCACTGGTGGGTGGTGACCTCTTCCTGTACGGTAGGAGCAATCCTGGCGTTACCTCCGGAGGGGGTTTGGGTGACACAGTGGTAATGTCAGCCGCTCAGAACAGCCCAGGCCGATTAAGGATGCAATATGAGTAAGGAACAGCCACCAGCAGGTGCAGGGAAGTGCGAAATATTTGTGCATAGCAGGCGAGGGAAGGGGTGTCATGAGAAACGGGGCAGGGATGGGGTGGGACAGGCACGCCTGCCAGCATGCACACTTTTAAAACATGAAGCAAAGGGTGACACAGGTGAGCCAACGGCCTGAGGGGGGCGGGGAATGGACAGCCGGCGAAGACCTGCGGGCCCAGCCCTGGCGTGCTTCTTTGTCTTCAGGCAGGCCAGGTAGGGCTTGGCCCTCGGGCAGCGGCGCCACGAGCGCCCAGGGGGTCCCTGAAGGCGGACACCCCGCAGGCCCAGACGCCGGTGGCGGCGCGCCACCTGGCGGCCAGAGGAGGGAGGCGCCGCCGAGAGGAGAGCGGGCTCTGCAAAGCCAGGGTTTTGCTCCGGGAAACTGAGGCAGGGCGGTGGGGTGTTGGGGTGAGGGCGTCGGGTGGGGGAGGCGTCGAGGTCCCCCAATTGCAATCACGCTGCACAGATAGGGGAGCTGAGCAGAGGGAAGGCCAGCCTGACCGGGCGGGGCGCCCTCCTTAAAAGGGAGGGGGCGTCGGAACACGGGAGTTGAAGCGTTTGCAGACGTCTCGGGCAGCGCCCAGGGCTCGGGGCCGCGCCGGCCACTCTGCTCCCCGGGCAGGGGGGAATGAAAGGGAAGGAGGGGAAACGCAGGCTTTCCCGCCCACCCGGAGGTAAAGGCTTTAAAGAGTACCCCGGAAAGCCGCGTTTTATAGATTCCATTTGCATACGAACGCAGTCACCTCGAGTTAAACTCCGGTCCTTTAATCTCGGGTCCAATTTGTCCCGAAGCCGCGCGGGCGGGCCCTCGCCAGCGCCCCGGGCCCCGCCCCCCGGCCCCGCCCCCGGGGCCGGGCCTCGCTGCACGTGCTCCCCCGGCTCCCCCGCGGCCCGCCTCTTTGGAAGGGCTCATGGCCGGGGCGGGGGGTGCGAGGAGTCATAGGTAACGCTGACCGCGGGTAACTCGGAGTAAACAGAAGCTTCCGAGAATTGCGTGCTCACTTTGTATCCCTGAGTTCTTCTCGTCAGGACTCGCGATGTTGACAGGCCCTGGCTTCCCCTCGCAGGGCGGGCCACCCCTCCTCCCACCCCTGCACTTGGTGCGGTCCCGCGTGGCCGGCCCGGCCGGCCGGACTCCAATCCCCAGCATGCCTCGCGGGGCCGTGCGTGGCAGCGGCGCGTGACGTCGGGGGAGGGAGCTGGCCAGTGCTGAGGGGGCGCGGCGCGGAGGGGCGCGGAGCCGGCGGCTCGGGGCCCAGAGCGCGCCGCGGCCGGGAGCCCGCCGGCCCCTGACAGCCCCCTCCCCCCGGCGGACGACGACGGAGACGACGAGGGCGCCGGTCATGGCGGAGCAGCGAGCCCGGCGCGGGCCCTGAGCACCACCGCATGGAGCGGGACGAACGGCCGCCCAGCGGAGGGGGGGGCGGCGGGGGCTCGGCGGGGTTCCTGGAGCCGCCCGCCGCGCTCCCTCCGCCGCCGCGCAACGGTGGGTGAGGGGCGCGCGGCGCCGGCCTGTGCCCTGCCCGGGGCCCTCGGCGCGCGGCCGGCTCCGGGTCCGGGGCTCCGGGGCCCCGGCGTGGCCCCTCGCCCCGGTGCCCGCCGCGCCGGCCCGCGCCTTCCCGTCCCCGGCGCGGACCCTCCCCCGCCGGCCTCCCCTCCCCCCGGCCCGCACCCCGCCCCCCCGCGCGGCCCCCCCGCCCCCCGTCCCGCCCGAGGGGGCTCCCCGCCCGGGGTCCCGCAGCGGGGGCCGCGCCCCGAAGCGCGCCGGCGCCCTCCCTTCCCCTCCCCCCGGCCGCCCGGCGCGCCTCCCGCGGCGGACGCCCCCCGCGCCCCGGCCCGCGCCACGCCCTCGCCCCCGCCGCGCGGCCCCTCACCTTGCGGGCGCGCCTCCTCCGCGGGCCCCCGCCCGGCGGCGCTCAGCCTTGCCTTCCCGCACCCCGCGCCCCGCTTCTCCCGGCCGCCTCCCCGCCGGCGAGCCGCGCGCGGGGCCCGGGCCCCGACACCTGCCTCGCGCCCCGCGGGACCGGCCCCCGCTCGCCGCGACCCCGGCCGGGCCGGCGAAGCTTCACCTGCGCGCCCCGGCCCCGGCCCCGGCCCTGCCCCCGCGGCCGCCCGGCCCTCGGCCCCGCGCGCACCTCCCCGCGCCCGCCCCCGGCCGGGGGTTTTATTTGTACGTGTTTGATATTTCCCCTTCGGTGTTTGCCGCGGAATGTTTTTATTGGTAACGTGTAAGGCGCTTTTGTGAGGTCGTAAAAGGTGAACTTTTGAACTTGGAGAGCGCCCTGCAGCAATTAGCGCCGGCGAGAGCCCCGGGAGGCCTGCATTACAAAGGGTGCGCGGACGGGCCGGCAAACGCTCCGGCGGCAAACCCGATTTATTTATTTATTTGCCCTGCCTTCCACCTTTCACATCTCCTCGTTTCCGAATAAAGGGCAGGCCCTCTGGAGATCCGCGCCCCCTCCCCTCTTTGCGCCATAAACGGCGGTTCTCTGAAAAATGCAGGACCGAACAGTGTCTAACAAGTAACAGATTTCAAATTGAATGCGAACCCCCGAGACAGTTAGGAGGCCCTAAAAATTAATTGCTTCAGCCAGAAGTTTCTCAATCAGGACAGTGACCTGGCAGGTGTGAGGCAAGTAACCTGAAAATAGGTCGCTTAAGCGCTCGGCTGCTGCAGGAATGGGGAGCTGCAGAAGGGGAGCGATCTTGGGGCGGATCTGTGCCGTTTTATTTGTTAACTCATCACACATTGCATTTCAGTGGATCTGGTACTTTTACCAATTAAGGGAAGCGTCTGTTTAGAAGAGAGTCTGGTTAACTTCACGTTGTGTTACTGACCAAAGAGAGAGAGAGGTTTTCAAAGCTCTTGTCTTTTTTAAAGATGTCTGTGATGTGGTATCTAGGTGCTTGGCAGTCCCGTGGGATGTCTTTGGAGACTAATTTCTGAATGTGAACATGTTTGAGATCAATAAAATCCGGTGTTACAAAGGAGGAAGCCGGAATCCAGCTAGGATGGAAGACTACAGTATCCCAGGAACAAAGGAATTCTTTAATGCTTTTGACTTTTTAAGCACTTTAAGTCGGCTTGTTATTAATGTGTGAATGTTGTACGTCTTGAGTTTACCACACTGATATTTTTTACCCACGCTTCAGATTTTGTCTTACAACCCCGCTTAGTGTGTGTCTTTGGTTACTGCCTTTCTATGTGCACCTGTGCATAACGCTTAGATGATGGATTTTCCTGCAGAAATTACTTTAGTTCTACTTGGGAATATTGTAAGAGGAGTCTTAAGAACTGCATTTGCTATTAATTATTCATTAGTACATTTTAAAGAACTCAGCGGTAATTTTAACTCTTAATCAAATTTCCCTTTTATAGTCTCATTTCCTCAATTGGTTCGAACCATTTGAAAGAATGTTATCGAGCAATCCATTTAGGCTAACATGGCTTTTAATAGTTTACATCAGTCCAGTTTTGAGCTACAAATATTTCCTTTTTCGCTGGAAACACAGTGAGGTTTTTGGCAGTTTGATGGGCTTAAGAGAAATTACATTAGTCTGTTGAGGGATTTTATTTTGTTTTTCAGTGCAAAAATAAGCGTTGTATATTGGTTTACAATTTATGTTCCTTGTCTGTATAACTTAACGTGCTCATCGAAGCATTAACAAAAAGGCAAGTTTATCTTTGGGATAGTGTGGACTTATTTTTCTTTTGTACTTCCTAAATAATGCTTTTCTCCAAAAGCAAATGAAACTGCTTGCGGTCTAAGCAGGGAAAATTAATTCTATCCTAGTAATTGATTTCCATTCTGTGTGACATATTTGCAGTAGCTAGCTATCTAGATAGGTGGTCTTTTGGTTTGTGTCAGGAAGAAGTAAACTGGTGGTGGAATTTTAGAAATGTTTTCCTGCCGGAAACGCCATAGCTTCTGAATTTACAGTCCTTAAAATGGTTTTTATTATTCTATCAGAACAGAGTTGCTAGCCTTTTGATGGACTTGCTAGCCTTTTGATGGACCATCGCCCCTCCAGGAATTTCTTGTGCCGACTGCGCCAGATATTTTCAATTGTTGCTTGTAGGTTTTCATAACAAACGTGAACTCATTTAATCATAATAGAGGACTGCTCCCTTTTGGGGTTTCAAAGCAGGATGAATGATTTGAGGAAGCATATGGCGAATATTTATTTCATTTGCTCATTTTAAGAGAATGAAGGAGTAGCCTTTAAAACATTTCAAGCAAAGGAAGGCATTGTACTCCATTCTCAGTAATTAAAAGCATATTTTATATAATACAACTGTAGAGGATTTGGGGGTTCGCAAAATAACCTGAGGCCATGTTGTCTACCCCCATCCAAATATTTATTCCTGAAAATAACAGGTATTTCTCCATGACAATTGAACTTTGCAGCTGTGGCTTTTTCTTTTTTTTTTTTGTGGCTTTAAAAATGAAGTTAATTTTGAGTAATCTCAGCTTTCTGCTTCCATTAAAAAGTAATGGGTGCTATATTTCCCATTATTCCTTAGTCCAAGCAGTATGCAGCTTTTTTCCTGTGACTCCATTAAAACACTGAAAGGCAGCAATGAACAGATTCAGGGTGCTTCTGAACAGATGAGGTATGAGACGACCACATTTCCAATCTCAGCTTTTTGCCAAATTCTTTCTGAGCATTTCTGACCCATGTAATCAAAATATGATCATGACATACTTCCTAAATGTATGAATCACTCTGAATTCTGTAGCAAAAAGGTGTGTATGTTCATGTGAATCTTTGTTAGCACATGAAAGGGAGTTAGATGGGGAGAGGGAAGCTAATGAAAAAGAAAAGAAGGTGAAATTACTGAAATATGTCTAAACCATACATTGCCACAGTTTATTAATAATATCTTTCTCAGGTTATCTCCCCCCCCCCGGGTTGTGTCAAAGATAGAAAGTCAATTTTAGATTAAAATACCAATTTTAGTCTAGTGGAGGATGGAGGATAGAATGGCCAGCTGCTATTATGATAATGGTAAAGGAAATTTCTAACACCATTTCTAGAGCTATTGTGCAAGTTGGCTAATGATGCCTACATGCTTTGGGGTCTTAGGACTTTGAGCTTTATCCTTTATTAAGACACCATCACTTTGTTTTTTATAAGTAGGTAGTTAATGGTTTGTGTTGAATAAGTTGGTCTGTTAGTAATTGTGTTCAGACGGCAACTTCTGGTTTCAAAATTTTAAAAGTCAGCATACCCCTTCCCTGATAAGCGACTTAATTTTCAGTAAACTCATCTAGTTCTTGTAAGCCTTGTCATAATTTTTGGTTTTTATGTTTACTGTTGGTGCAGGAGCCATTTTAATTGATAATTCTCTGAGTATTTTTTTTTCCATCTGTATAATTAACTTCAAACTTAAATTTGGGAAGATACTTTTAAGTAAATACTACGTTGGTTGGTGAAATCTACATTTTTAAAGAATTTGTGTGAACTAGTAGTCATATATCTCTGTGAGGAAAATCAAAGTTCTCAATCAACAGGTAAAATGGAGCTTGCATTTCAGGGAAGAATAAAGTGTCCTTGACACAATTTTAAACAGGAGGTATTTATTGAATATACAGAAAGTCGTGATTTAATATACCCAATTCTTGGTAATTCTTTGAAATTGTACTTTCAAAGTGTTATAAAACCAACAGGTTGTGAAGGAATCTTTTCTTTGAAATTTCTGTTTTCTTAAGCTCAGCTTTTTCCTGGCTTGGGTTATTTCTTAAGGGTATATGGATGCTTTTGACAGCGAGGGTTCAGAAATGCCAGAATTACTGAAAGTTGGCAGTAAGTACGAAATAGGTAAACTAGTTTTTAGGGTGTGGAGCCCTTGTTAGAATCAAGAGTTTTAGATTAATCTTAGATTTAAAAGCCATCTCTGGATGTAACTGACATATTTCTGGAATCAAGTCCAGTCTTCTGTTTATTGCTTATTTTCCAACTTGATTTGCCTTTGTGAAAAAATAGAAGACTGTTAGGTAATGGAAAATTAGAAGAAAACTGTTGTGAGATCTACATTTCAGGGTGGTTTAGAAATAGCTATGGAATAGAGAACTTTATTTGAAAGAATATAATATTCCTACTTTATTTCATGTTTTCCTTACCTGCTGTTTAACAGCTTAAATTAACTTCTCAAGAAAACAGTTTTTCACTGGTTGTGATTATTTAAATAAGATTTTACTATGTAACCCGGTAATTCTAATTAACAGTGATCTAGTTGGGGAGCGGATAAGGATTTCCTCAGCTGACTGCTGGGGAACTGAATTGCTTTTTTCCCCACCCCCAGCTGCACCAAATCTTTTGATCCCTAAGCTACAGTGGTTGTCATTTGAAAAAGCAAACTGAGAGAAAATTAGTTGTGAAAGTAGCCTACTTTGAGGCTTTATTTGCATTTTGGAATTGTTCTTAAAAAATAATCATTGGAATAATTGAACTTTCAAATTTATCTTGAAGAGAGCAAAGTGACCAGACTCTAATGACTAGGTAGAAAGTTGCTGAATTTCTTTTAAAATTCATTTCTTACTAAAAATTTTGGGAATTTTCCTCTTACTAAAAAGAGGAAATATCCCAATTATAAATTCACAGGAGGCATTTTAGTGTTTTGATTTATTTTTGTTGGGTGTGTGTGTTTGAAGAATACAAAAGGTAGTCTTCATGCCATGAAAAAATTTTCGTTCAAGGTGGTTTGTGATTTTTACCATCAGTATTGTATAAATTCAAATAGAGATTCACAAATTCTTACATCGTATACTAAATAAACTCTACAATTTGTTAAATTAAGATTAATTTTAAAAAGCATCTTCAGTTGATGAAATTTTTAGATCCTGTTTGCAACTGTACACCCTTCAATTTGTTTACACCAGAGAAGCTATTCAGGCATAAACCACAGATGGCAGTAGTAGCATATTTTTCTTTTTTTTCTGAAGGGATTCTTGCCTTAAAGTTGGTGTCAATTCTTCGGCCACCGTTGATAAGTCAGCTGGCAGGTGTAGTGTTTCCTCAACCAATTCCCTAGGCAGCAACATGTAATATATTTGGGAAACAAATCTGGGCATTTGATTTGAAGATATACTCTGTGTGTGGTTTGAACCATCATAGTGACTTTGCTTTCACAAAGTGAGAAGTTAAAGAAAGAATCTGGTAATAGTAATACAGAAAATTGATTAATAAGCAATAATAGAACATTGGAACTTACAGGGATGGTATTAGCAAGGAGACAACACCTCTGGCCTACACACCAGTTCTTCCATGCCAAAAAAAGAAAAAAAATAATTCATGGGCTCATTTCAGTCATGAAGCTGTGTCACTTTGTAAGAATTAAAATTCAGGGGCTCCCTGGTGGTGCAGGGGGTTAAGCACAGCACTGTGAAGCTATCTGCAGCTCAGGTTGGATTCCCCGCCAGGGAGATAACCACATGGCACAGCAGACCTCTCCTGTCTTGCCCTCTGCTCCCCTCGGCAGTGTATTTCAGCAGATCTGCCTGTTCTGTTCCCCACTCTGTCTCTGGTGAATCCTCTTACCCCCCCACACCTCTGGCCTGTACCCCAGTTATGGTATGCATAAATAAATAAATCTTTAAAAAATAAAAGAATTAAAATTCAGTTTTGACCATTTCTGTGTAAGTCCTTATGCTCTTTTGGATCAGGTGTGGTGTTTTTTTTTTTTTTTTTTTTAAATCACAGTTAATTCCAGTTTCTGCAGTTAACAAAAGTAAAAACAAATACGATGCAACATTTTTGTGCAGCCTTTATACACCCAATTCTGCTTCATCTCTTACCTTTTAAAATTTATAAATGATTAATGAAGTAGCACACAGTTGAATTGTATTATTTTCTATCACTTGACATTTGTTCATCCTTGCATTTGTTAATCTTGGCCCATTTACTGATTCCCTAAATTTGTTATTCACTGTGATATTTAAATTTGTTGTTTTCAAAGTGTGATCCACAAACTTCTGTGATTCCTGAGAGCCTTTCAGGAAGTTCTTGTGATCAAAATTATTTTATGATAATATTGATAATGTTTGCTTTTTCACCTTTGCAAGGATATTTCACAAGCAGTGGTGGGTAAAAACTGTTGGTGTTGCCTCTGCAGAAATCAAGGCACCAAACAGTATTAGTAGTAGTATTGTCTTCTTTATTTCCATGCATTTGTATTAAAAAACAAAACAAAATATTTTTACTTATAGACTCTCCTTGATGAGAGTCTATATCAGGATTATGCATGTTTAATTTAGAGTATTAGTGATAAAACTATCATTGTATTTTAAGTTAAAAAAAACAGCTATTAGTCTCTCCTTCCATTTTCTATAATAACTAACAGCTTTAATAATCAAAACTCCGAGTTTCATTTGCTTCAAAAAAAAAGTCTTTGAGGAAGCAATAACAATGGTTAATTTTTTAAAATCTCAAACCTGAGTACATCATTTTGATTTTTTTATATGTGGGAATGGCAAGTACATACAAAGCATTACTGTTGCATGCCAAAATGGAATTGTTTTAAGCAAAAGTACTTTTACAATTATGTTGTGAAGTGAAATGCTTTTTTTTTAATGGGATGCCATTTACTTGAAAAAATAATTGACAAACTGTGATTTATTCAGACTTGGGTTATTTGTTAGACTATTTTAAAGACTTTCTCGATGAAATAGTGATACTACTAACAAATGTCATTTTTTTTTTTTTGTATTGTCTAGTGAAATGTGTGAACATTTTCAAGATCTGCAGATTTTTCAGTAAAGAAGTATTTTCCAAATCATTGGCATATGACGTTACAAAATCCTGCATCATGTGTAACAGATCTGTTCAGGGCCTCCCCGGTGGCTCAGCAGGTTGAGCGCTGCACTGTGAAGCTGTCCGCAGCCTCTGCAGTACCGGTTCGATTCCTGGCTGGCTGGGGAGAAACCCACATGGTGCGGCAGACCCCTCCTGCCTCGCCCGCTGCTCCCCTCAGCAGTGTCTTCTTTCTGTCTGCTTCTTCTGCTCTCTGCTCTGTCTCTGGGGAATTCTCTCACCCTCCCGTGCCTCTGACTGTACCCCAGTTCTTATAGAAATAAACAAATCTTTAAAAAAAAAAAAACCTATGAATTAAAAAAAAAGATCTGTTCAAAATGTCAGATCAATTAATGGATTTTAATATAACAGGGTACATAATGAACTAACCTTTAATTGACTACCACTCACTGAGTTTTGGTATAGTATCAAACAGTAATACTCATAATTACTTTAATAAGCAAATGCCGTATGAGGCCAGATTTTCTCCCTATACTTCAAACCAAACTACATTACAGCATACCAAATGCAGGAGCACATAGGAGAATCTAACTGCCAGAATTAAGCCAGATTGTAAATTAGCAAAAATATAAAACAGTGCCACTCCTTTCGCTATTTTTTTGTCGGAAAGTAATTTTTTTGTGAGAATGTTATATTAATATGCAATAGGTTTATTATTGTTACTTTTTTTTAAATTTTTTTAATAGAGGCATGTTTTTATTTATTTGTTTGCTTTGTTTATACATACACTGGGTACAGTCAGAAGCACAGGAGAGTGAGAGAATTCACCAGAGCACAGCGGGGAACAGAGCAGGCAGAAGGACCGAAGTACACTGCTGAGGGGAGCAGCGGGCGGCAGGAGAGGTCTGCACGCCATGTGGGACCCTCCTCAGGTGGCCGGGGAGCAGCCGGGGATCGAACCTGCGGCGCGGAGGCTGCAGACAGCTTCGCAACCCAGCGCTCAACCTCTGCACCACCGGGGAGGCCCTATTATTGTTACTTTTAAAGGAATAATATACTTAAAGTTCTTTGTAGCTTATTTTCTACTAGGGAAAATAACAGATGTAATCCATTAAAAACCTTCGCTCTTTTGGGTCCTATTAATTTTTAAGAGTAAAAGGGGTAATAAGTCCACTCAGATCTAAATATGTGAGAACTCCTGTTTTAAATGAACTGACAATGTGTAAGAAAATGGAAATTTCATCAGGTACTATTATTAGTATTTAGTTACTTGGATCTTTTAGGGGGTGGGGGAACGGGGCACACACTAAATGGAGTGTGTGGTAGTTCACCTTCACTGAGTACACTGATAAGGCTTTTGTTACCTGCTACATGAAACCTGTGTCGTTAACAGTTAATTATCTTCTGGCAGAACTTTTCCTGTAGAAACTATTTCCTCACCAAGGATAAATTTATAGTTGCGGAGGTAAATCTGATAACACACACATACACGCAGCTTAATAAGAACTGTCATTGCTATAAAATAATGAAATATTTATGAGGTAAAAATCCTATCTTGCTTTTTAAAGCTTCCATTAAGAACCACTTGCTTGTTTCCTTTCAGTAGACATGTTTGTCTTTCATCACATCTTCTGAAGTTATGATACTGGCAACGTCTTTTTGTAGATTGGTTTGCCTTTTAACCTGGTAGACTGAAGGAATTGGTAATAAAATCTGTGAAGGAAAGCATCACTTCTAGTTTTAGAAAAGAATACCCTTTCATAGAGTGAGTAACATTTTAGTGTAAGTCAGTTACTGTGTTGTTAAAGAGGTGGGGGTTTACTCCTTAGGGTAATTGCTAGGTGGAAGGCTCAGTGGTGGGCTTGCTGGCAGAAGAAATGTCACATAATATTGTGAATAACAAGTTTCTGGATTTGAATTTAAGATGAAGCCTGGTGGGTGATGAAAGATCAGTGAGATATTTGGAATTTCTTCCTGAGAGTGCTGTAATTATGTTGATGTTCCTGGAATTTTACGTAAAGTACCTTTTAAAGTATTTGTTTTCTGTGGGGGTTGTAGCTTGGTCATAAGACAATACAAGCCTTTTCTTTTTCATTTTAATGCTCAGATTTCTTTTCTCAAATAAAATCTTTAAACGCATTCATCAATTGAGTATAATTGTTTTAATCACTAAACCTAATAATAACTGAGGCAGATCAATTTTTTTCCTTTCATATTCTTGCTGTACTCTTGAAATTTAACCTGTAAATTGAGAAACTTACTGCAGTCTTTCAATTCTTACTCCAAAATGCCTTCTTAGCAGGATAATAAACCACCTGGGGGAACCCCCACTGATTAGAAAGCTTTGTTTTTTGGAAGTTGCTGAGTAGTCTCAGCTAGGGCTAAAGGATTTCGGTTAGTTGGTGTGAGAAGGAAAAAGCAACACAAATGTAGAACAAAGATCATGACCATGTGACTTTGCCACTTACCTGAACTTTTGTGTTCTCATTTAATAGTAATAACAGCTAATGTTTATGTAGTGCTTATTATATAATGTGCTAAGCTTTCTTTACCCTTGTAACGATGAGGTAGGTGTTCTATTTTCTCCATTTTACAGGTGAGAAAACTGAGGCCCACAGGTTAAGCCCCAGGTTTCAGTTAGTAAAGCATCAATCAATAATTGGTTTCCTAGTTTTAATCTCTCCTTCCTTTCTCTCCCCACCCCTCCCCCATATTACAGTGTTTCTAAAGCTGATTACAGGGTTATTATGATAAGTGACTAGGTCTGTAAAGTGTCAAGAATAGTGTGTGACATTTTTGACTTCAGGGCATTTATAGGTGTGGAGCCTAGAACTTAATTTATAGATTAGCGTCAGAGAGACCAGCCCTTAAGAGTTGCGAGTAACTTTTTTCTTTCTCACATCTTGCTCTTAATAAGACAACCAGAAAGCAGATTTACAGAATCAGAGACAATCTTGGTAATTCTAAAAAGTGGTAAGGACAGAAAAGGATTTTGAGCTACTCAGGGAGGGTATACCATATATTTTGTAGGTGGTTTATCAACACTAACCACAGAGAATTAGTATTTTAATCAATGTTGAAAGGATGACTGAATCAGGAATCAGAAATCTGCCTTTTGCTTATAGAAATATCTTTTGAATCTGAGTTCTTTGCTTGTAGTCAGAGAAAGTGTACAAAGTATAAGACAAGGGAATGTACTTTTTAGTTACTTCAGAAAATTGTGTCAGCATCTAAGACCAGCAGTGTTGTTGAAGCTAAATCCAAATTTTGATGGCCCCTCTTGACACTAGAATGCATTTTCTGCTTGGAAATGTGGTTCTCCTTGTAACTGAAGTGACTAGATACACCAGATTAAGACAAGATGACCAATAAACGGACCGTTTGCTTCACTGCGCTGGGGAATGTAGTTTAGGAAAAGGTGGTCTTTGTCCCTTGTACCTTTTTTATTTCTGCCACACAAAAGCTGGCTGTATGAGAGAAGACAGTCAATTCAAGAAGCTTGGCATGTCCCTTTGAAAACAGAAATATAAAAGCCAGTATTCCAAAACTTGTAAAACATAGAAAATGATTCCTTGCAAAAATAGATGTGGTACTGTGGGTAAATAGATTATGACAAGCAATGTGGTTTGCATAGGAAAGGACTTGAAGAGAGGAAGCCAGACACATTATTTGAGGAGATCGATAAGAGTTTCAGGTAATAGTTGATGGGCCTGGGTCTTCTTGAATTCTGATTCTGTTATAAAGGCATGTTTCTATGGGCCCATATATAAAAATAAGCTAAATTAGGTAATCCCTGAAGGGATTTTTCCAGCTTTAGGATGGAATGACTTGGTTAAAACAGGAAGTTGCAATTTAGGAAAAGCCTTGTTTGGAGCAGATAGCTCTGTAACTCACAACCCCGATTCTCTGGGCTGATTTTGATTTTAGATACTGTTCAGTCTTTCCTCTAAGGACATTTACATTTACCAAACTCTGATTTTCCATGTTTTGATTTTAGAACACCTGATTGCTTTGAAGTCTGTAGGAACATATCATCACATGTAAATTCCATCTCTTGGTACACTTTATAGAAATATTTGCAGTTGAAGTTCTAATGTTGTTGTAATTTGTAATGTAAGAAATTATAGTTGAAATTAGAGTTTTTCTCAAGATTGTTCTTCCCATTTATGACCCTTTCATCACAGATTTTCTCTTTTGTAAGTACACTTTCAATCAACTCATAGTCAATTTCAGTTTCCTGCATTCCTTGTAAAGAGACTTTTATCTGCAAAATTCATTCATCATTGAGAAGAGTCCTACTAAATGCCTTGCATTTGAGAACATGGACTCATTAAAGAAAATTGCAAACTCGTCTTAAATGCTGTTGGTCCGTAAAAAGGGACCCAGCAGGAAAGTTGGCAGTGCATGGGGGAGGGGTGAAGTGTGTGTTGGGGGGCGGGGTGTAGCAAAGGCGCTGCAGTTGAAATATTCATCAATCATTTTACTGGCACCAGGAAACCAATCAGCCTTTTAGAGGAGAGAACTTAATCAATCACCTAATGTGGGAAATTACAATTGCTTTCCTACAAAAAAATATTTCCTTACTTGCTGACAGATCAAATCTGAAAGATAGTTGGCTGACCTGACCGGAATTCAGAGCTAATTTATGGCAAGCAGTTACTGAAAGTACTATTGTGATGGAGAAATGCATTTAACGTTTGAAGATAAAGTGTCCTATCTATTGTAAGCCTCTTCAAAATATTTCAAAGTAAGTTTGCTTTTCATAAGATGTGCCTATTACTAAAAAACAATTAACTAGCATTTATAGGCATTACAAAGCTTATGAAATACTGTAAATTTGCTCTCCAAAGTTATTTTCTGGAACATACATGGGGCTTCCAACTGGAGAATACCCAGTGTCTCCAATGCCTTGTTTGGAAAGCAACTTTAGAGCTTTGTCTCAGAGACATTTCCTGGGAACACAGTTGGAAGTTTTTGCATATAAATAAAAGGAGGGATTTAGCTGTAATCTTGTATTTAAATTTTTAAGTGGTGTGGTCTCTGAGCTTTGTGCTTTGATTGTCTGTGGCCTTTAGGTCCTTAGGTGTGAGTGCTTAGCAATCTAATGTTTTTAAAATTAGAAATTTATGGTTACAGAGGAAAATACTGAAAATGAAGGGAAAATTACGTATAATCTTTCCTCCAAGCAACTTTCATTAACGTCGTCTTATTTTTCCTTCTAGGCTTTCTTAAAATCCTAGTTTCTTGTTGTGTTTATGATCGGACAGTATATACCATTGTGTTTTATGATTTTTGTTTAATTTTGAGCTTTTTTCCCATGTTATGAACTTTGTTTATTCGACATTATTTTAAACATTTAGTACTTACGTGAAGCCCATTATTTTTTTATTGTGGGATATTTAGGTAACTTTTAGTTTCCCTTACAGAAATACTGCACAGACCATCTTGTGCTCTATATTGTCTTATTTGGGGGAATAGATTTTTAAAAGTTTGTCTAAGTCAGTATAACTTCATCAATAACCCTTTTAATTTAAACTGAGATCTCTTTTACACTCTTTTAACATCATAAGGGCGATCAACAGTACTTACTTTTTTTAATCAATGACTGGTGTTTGAGTTAGTTAGCCTGTGGTAGGCTATTTGCTCTGTTCTGTTCTCTTTGTTTTAAGAGATAGTCATTTCCAACACCTTTTGTCCCCTGAATCTTTCAGATTTCTCCCACTAATCCTACTGGTTGTTTCTCCTTCTTACCTCCACCCCAGTTTCTTCACTGTAGTCAGAGCAGTGCTTAGGGACCCATCTGAGGCTGCCTTCCTACTACTCTTGTACATTGTGGGAAAATGGGTGGCAAAGACACTCTGGAGCCTTCTAAAAATCTTGGGAGGATAGGTTGGCATGCATGCTTGTGTCTGTATCTTCTAATACAAAGATACCACCTTTAAGTCTGAAACTTACAACTGAACCTGGTTAGAAATAGCTACAGGAGAGAGATGTTAAGTTTGCTTTCTTTTACAAATCTGGGTAATCTTCCTGAGTTCCTCACTGACTGATTTTTATCTGGATTCTTGCCCAGGGTTTGTTGGTGAGAGGACCTAAATAAATCTTATGCTAATTTGAAAAACATTCACAATTTTAACAGGGCTGGTTTCGGGATGGAAATAGCCAGGTTATCAAAATATTTCTTTCTGCAAATTTTGATTTAAAAGCATATTTGCTGAAATTAAAATTGAAGGGTCTTCTAGTAATTTTTAAAGTTTATGTCAGTTGAGAGTAAACATGAATATTTAAAGATCATTTGCCCTGCTTTCTTGTGCTCACCACTGGTGGTCAAAGTGTTAGGGGGAAAGGGCTGCTCTGTAACAAAAGAACTCGTAATTTGCCAAGATACTGTTTTTATAATGCTTATTAATAAGAAAATTAATTAACCAACTGCTCTTTCCTTCAGCTGTACCAATTGCAAATCTCTTCAAATCCTGGTTAGTAGTTAAAAACCTTGAGATGACCTTGAATCTAACTGAACTGCAAAAGCTGTCTTTGGTTAAATATATAGCTTTTGTTGATTCAAAAGAGGTTAAATAGAATCACATTCTATTTGCTAAAACATTAAAGTATAGCCTTGGGTGGTGTACATTGAAAATCAGAAATAATAGTGTTATGGGGCAACCCCGATATAAAACGGGTTGCCTGGCTGTGTGAGAAATGTGGAATGGACTAAAAGAAATGAAGTTGTCATCTCTTTGTTGAGCAGTATGTACTTGAAAGGTTTAAGGTAGGGTGGCATTTTTCAAAGTGTCAGTGTGAGATACCCAGATTTGCTAAAAAAGATCATGCCCCATCTTAACATCAGAGATTTCTTGAGCACAATGGGTAATCAAAACGAATGTTTAATGTTTTTTAAATTGTAAACAATTTAATTGGTTTTTAAAATATTTTACAGGAGTGAAAAGTCAGTAGGTGAGAAAAGACATGATTCCTGCATCAAAAATGAGATAAATCCCTGAAGAGTACAGCAGCAGGGCAAATGAGTTGGGCACACGTTAGTGCCTTATATAGATCTTGCAGTTTCTATTTTTGTTCTAGCAGTGTTTTATTTTTTGCATGCATTTAATGAGACTGTCCTATACTTTGATCAAAATAATTCATCATAAATTTGAAATTGTGTGTGTCAGTGTGTGTGTGCGCGACAGAGCACATGTGTGTGTGAGCGATCGCTCGATTGATTTGAGGAGAGGGACACACCAAGATAATGAAAGGAAAAAGTTGTAAATACAATAGGAATTGCTAGCTTGGGAGTCTCTAGAGATTTTAATAGGGGTTCTCAAGCAAGTTAAGTTTTGCAGAATTTGATCTGAAGTCATTTGAGTAGTAAGGTCATCCAGGGGAAATAAAATAATGTGATCTCAAAACTTTAACTTCTGTTTGAAATTATTTCAATTTACTGTGGCAACAGTGCCACGCACCATCTAAATAGCAGATTTATTTTCCCCAGAAAGGGGTAAATAGTTGGGCCTCCCTGGTGGTGCAGGGGTTAAAGACACAGCACTATGGAGCTATTGAGCTCCATAGCAGCCACAGCAGAAGGAGTTCGATACCCCCAGCTGGCGGGCCAGGGAGCAACCCACATGGCGCAGCAGACCTCTCCTGTCTCGCCTGCTGCTCCCCTCAACGGTGTATTTCAGTAGATTTGCCTGTTTTGCTCCCCACTCTCTCTGGTCTACACCCCAGTTCTTATATGCATAAATAAATAAATCTTTAAAAATATTAAAAAAGAAAGGGGTAAATAGTTATTGTTGTATGGTAGACAAGCGGCATCAGTGAGGGTGGCAATTAAAAATTTCAATGAGCAGTTAATATAATGCAGTGATTAGTAGGTGTGTTAGAGCATAAGCTTTAGAGTTAGACTTGCGTTTACATCCTGTTCTTCCTATTTCTATCAATGTGATTTTCTTTTGAGGATGGTGGTGGCGAAGGGATGTAGAATCAGCACACAAAGATTACTGGAGAATAAAAGGAGGTTTAATATGTGAAATACTTAGAGCGTGGCTGTATTAACGTTAGGAAACCTGTTTAACATTTCTCAACTTCCTTACCTGTAAGTAGGGTGATGCTTAACTTACTTCATAGGTAAGCAAATCTCTTCACCAACATTCCAGTCATTGAAACTGGTTTCCCAGAGGTCCAGTTTACCCATTATCTATTTCAGCAAAAGCCAATTCACTGAATCTAATTTGTAGAATTTGTTGTCATTTTCCTTCGCAATTGCTTCTCTATCATTCTTTTCCTTTTCCTTTCTTGTACCTCATCTCTTCCTCTCACCTGTAGCCCAGACCAACGCTGTATCTTTCCACCAGCAGAGATCCTGTTTCTGCCCTAGTTCTTTCCAGCTGCAGCAGCAGAGAGCTGACATAGAGACAAAAGGAACATTCCGCTGTTCCTGTCAGTTTTAATTTGGCAGAAGTCTTTAAAAGTGAATTGAGGGCCTCCCCGGTGGCACAGCGGTTGAGCGCTGGGTTGTGAAGCTGCCCGTGCCCGAGGCCTCTGCAGCGCCAGTTCGATCCCCTGCTGCTCCCCGGCCACCAGAGGAAGGTCCTGCATGGCGCGCAGACCACCTCCTGCCGCCTGCTGCCTCCCTCAGCAGTGTACTTCGGTTCCTCTGCCTGCTCTGCTCCCGGCTCTGGCTCTGGCGAATTCTCTCACCCTCCCGCACTTCTGACTGTACCCAGTGCTTGTATAAATAAATAAATAAATCTTAAAAAAAAAAAGGAAAAAAGAATCACGCTGCCCCTTTAAAATGAATTGTTATAAATTGTTGAAATAATGAAACATTTTTGGGAACTTTAAGGATTGCCTATTGGGAGATTTGGCCATTTGGAGAATTGACTTAGATATATTTGGAGAAATTAGGCAATAAATATGTATAAGGTGCCTATTACTGTACAATGGTTGGGGTGTAGAAAGTACACTAAGTTGATGTCCCTACTGGGAACTGGGAATTGACTCCCCCTCACCCCACCCCAATGACTTTCTCACCTGTGGGCTGTAACTTGAACAATAACAAATGATGAAGGTTGGTTTAGAGACCATCTAAGGACTGCCTCCTGCCTCCCCCCACCCCACCCCATAACAGCATTCTTGAATTTGCCCAAATGAAATGCCCTCTTTTAGCTTGGATTTCTGTTATTAAATGGTTTGTTTTTTTTTTTTTAAATGTTGGTCCCCCCCCCTTTCAAACATTTATTTATTTATTTATTTATTTATTTATTTATTTATACAAGCACTGGGTACAGTCAGACGCGCGGGAGGGTAAGAGAATTCACCAGAGCGGGGAGCAGAGCAGGCAGAAGAACCGAAGTACACTGCTGAGGGGAGCAGCGGGCGGCAGGAGGCGCGCCATGTGGGACCCTCCTCCGGTGGCCAGAGAGCAGCCTGGGATCGAACCGGCGCTGCAGAGGCTGCAGGCAGCTTCGCAACCCAGCGCTCAACCGCTGCGCCACTGGGGAGGTCCTGTTATTAAATGGTTTTGCCTCTGGTGCCCTTCAGAACCTGCCTTCTCAGTGATTTAAGAGATGTACCACATTCCTTCAGCATTTCATTTCTAGTCACTTGTAACTAGAATTATGAACCTTAAAGTAGTCTGCAGCTTTACCAGGGTGAAAAACAAGGCCAGGTCCTTGGAGGTTTTTGGTGGTGCATATCAGAACCTGAGCAAATATTCCTATCTCTAATACCAGGAAGTTTGACTTCCCTACTGCCATCCAAAGCCTCTGTGGAGATTCCTGAAAGGGCTTTCTGGTAATATCCTTAAAATGGGAAGGGGACAAAATGGTTGCTGAATGCTCAGTATGTGTTAGGCACTGTTTGAAACTATTATGTAATCCTTTCCATAATGTTTTCTTTGATAGGTGGTGCTAGTCCCAAATTACAGAAGAGTTAACTAAGCCTTAGAGAATAATAACTTACCACTACTCCACTAAACCAATATTTTATTTTTATATATTTATGCATGTAAGAACTAGGGTATAGGCCGGAGGGTCAGAGGATGAGAGGATTCAGCAGAGACAGAGTGGGGGAGCAGAGCAGGCAGATCTACTGAAATATACTACTGAGGGGAGCAGCGGGCGAGACAAGAGAGGTCTGCTGCGCCATGTGGGTCACCTCCCTGGCTGGGGACCTAACTCGTGCTGCAATAGCAGCTGATAGCTTCATAGTGCTGACAATTAACAATTAATCCCCTGTGCCACTAGGGAGGCCTCTGGCCCCTATCTTTCTGTGAAAATTTTGTAGTTAATGGTTTGATTTTTCTTTTTTCTTTCTTTCTTTCAAGATTTTTTTTTTAAATTTATTTATACAAGAACCAGGGCACAGCCCAGATGCATAGGAGGGTGAGAGGATTCACCAGAGACAGAATGGGGAACAGAACAGGCAGACTAATGAAATACATTGCTGAGGGGAGCAGTGGATGAGACAGGAAAGGCCTGCCGTGCAATGTGGGTTTCAACCTGGCCGGCTGGGATCGAACCGCGCTGCAGAGACTGCAGACAGCCCCACAGTGCAGCCCCCAACTGCCTGAGCCACCAGGAGGCCCCTTTTCTTTTTTCTTTTTTTTTTTTAAAGATTTTTTTTTTTTAATAGAGGCATGTTTTTATTTATTTATTTGTTTGCTTGTTTGTTTGTTTTGTTTATACATGCACTGGGTACAGTCCGAAGCGCGGGAGGGTGAGAGAATTCACCAGAGCCAGAGTGGGGAGCAGAGCAGGCAGAAGGACCGAAGTACACTGCTGAGGGGAGCAGCGGGCAGCAGGAGAGGTCTGCGCGACATGTGGGACCCTCCTCCGGTGGCCGGGGAGCAGCCGGGGATCGAACCCGCGCCGCAGAAGCCGCGGGCAGCTTCGCAACCCAGCGCTCTACCGCTGCGCCACCGGGGAGGCCCTCCTTTTCTTTTTGCTTAAGCTGAAATTTGTTGTGTGCTCTCTGTATGCTATTTATGTGCAGCAGTCCTATAAAGAAAACCACATTGTCATTTTACAGATGACAGAACTGAGCAAGTTATTTGACTTGGCCTACTAATGGTAAATGCAAACTATAGGATTCAAATCCAGGTCTCTCTGATTGTGGGCTTCATACTCTTGGAATCATAGGTTCTGATAGAGGGGGTTCCTGAGGACCATTTATCTGTACCATTACGAAGTCTAGTGTTTTGGGCCTCCCTGGTGGCGCAAGGGGTTAAGTGTAGCACTATGAAGCAATCTGCAGCACAAGTTTGATCCCCAGCCGGCCAGAGAGAAACCCACATGGCGAAGCAGACCTTTCCTGTCTTGCCCACTGCTCCCCTCAGCAGTGTATTTCAGTTAGTATGCCTGTTCTGCTCCCCACTCTGTCTCTGGTGGATTCTCTTACCCCCTGCATCTCTGGCCTGTACCCCAGCTCTTGTATACATAAATAAATCAATCTTTAAAAAAGTCTAGTGTTATAGAAGACATATTATTTTTATTTTTAATTTTTAAAGATTTATTTATTTATACAAGAACCAGTTCAGATGCGCCGGAGGGTGAGAGGATTCACTAGAAACAGCGGGGAACAGAACAGGCAGACTGACTGAGATACACTGCTGAGGGGAGCAGCGGGCGCCGCAGGAGAGGTCTGCCATGCCATGTGGGACCGGCTGGAATGGAACCAGCGCTGCAGAGGCTGTGGACAGCTTCACAGCGCTGCGCTGAACCTGCCTGTGCCACCAGGGGAGGCCCAGAAGACATTACTTTAATGGTAGATGCAAAAATTAAAACCAGGGCCTCCCTGGTGGCACAGGGGTTAAAGCCTTAGCACTATGAAGCTATCAGCAGCCCCTGCAGCATGAGTTCGCTCCCCAGCCAGGGAGCTACCCACATGGTACAGCAGACCTCCTATCTCGCCTGCTGCTCTCCTCAGCAGCGTATTTCAGTAGATCCGCCTGTTCTCCTCCCCACTCTGTCTCTGGTGAATCCTCTGTAACCTCCCTATACCCCATATTTGTATGCATAAATAAATCTTTAAAAATACTAAAAAAATTAAAACCAAACTTCAGAGCAATGTCTCTCCCACTTTCAGGCATGGGGCAGTTGTACTTCTTGAAAATTGCTTGTTAAAGTTTTTCTCCTCTTGGTCATGATGTTGGTTTGTTTTTTTTTTTTTTTTTTTTTTAAAGATGCCTTTGTTTTTAAGTAAGTGAGCAAAGTCCAAAGCTAATTTGTGGTGATGGAAACATAGATCCTTGCTAAGGGAAGCAGTGCTGGCCCTGGACATGTGACATAGAAGCAAATCTATGTGTACAATGGGAAGAAATTGTAATATATAATGCTTTTTAGGAAATAAAAAGTAGCATTAGGCTGCTTAAATACTATTTGGACAAGATAAAAAGTGACTAACCTGAAGGAAAACCATGAAGGCTGTGACATGTTCAGGGCTGAAAGTAACCAGTATGTCTACACAGTTTCAGTTTACAGGTCAGCTTGTCTTTGAGCCTGCTTTGTTGACCTTACAAGTATGCTCTTCTCATTTGACATCATTAGCCAATATTTGTTTCTCAAAATTATGGTCACTTTGACTTATTCAGGAATGTGAGGCATATTTAGAAAGAGGATTGCTAAAGTCAGATTAGAGGAGCTATGTGCCAAATTATGTTTTTTTACTCTGAAAGGTCTAGGTATTTTTTTAAAAAAGATTTATTTATTTATTTATGCATACAAGAACAGGGGTACAGGCCAGAGGTGTGGGGCGGGGGGTGAGAGGATTCACTAGAGACAGAGCGGGGAACAGAATAGGCAGACTGCTGAGGGGAGCAGCGGGTGAGTCAGGAGAGGTCTTCTGCGCCATGTGGGTCATGTCCTTGGCCGGGGATGGAACTTGTGCTGCAGCTGCTGCAGATAGTTTCATAGGTTGCGTCTTAACCCTTTGTGCCACCGGGGAGGCCCAAGGTCTGGGTATTTTACTTAGTTTTCAGTTATATGGAAGTAAGAATGCTACTCTGTGTGCTAGTGCATAATAATGCTAGAACAGGAACTTCAAGTCTGAGCTGATAGAACTTACAACAGGTATCAAAAGCTATGAGAAAAGCATGTATTATACATGATGAGTGTGATTTTAGTGTGGTGCAGTAGACTAGTATCTGTAGCTATGCCCTAATCATTTATTTCCTCGGTCCTGTGATTCAAGACCTGAATGGTTGACATAGAGGTCAATTTTCACAAAAATGCTGTAACCTCATCAAGAAACCAACATTTTTTTAATAGATTTATTTTTTATTTATGCATACAAGAGCTGCGGTGTAGGCCAGAGGTGCAAGGGGTAGGGGAATGGAGTGAGAGGATTCACCAGAGACAAGAGTGGGGGACAGAGCAGGCAGATCTACTGAAATGCACTGCTGAGGGGAGCAGCGGATGAGACAGGAGAGGTCTGCTGTGTCCTGTTGGATTAACTCCTTGGCCTGGGATTGCCTCAGTGACTGGCAATAATAGCTTAATAAGGTTGAGACTTTAACCCCTGTGCCACCAGGGAGGCCCCAAAGTGGTTGATTTTGGAGAGTTTAGTTAGATTATTTTCTTACAATATTTAAAATGTACACATTCATTTTATGAAAGCAATATATTTTTAACCAGAAAAGTAGAATGAAGGGGGAAAAAAATCAGCCATAATGTCCATGTCCATACTTCGAGATAATTATGGGAAAAAAGACCCCAATGTGCTTTTCCCCACACAGGAGATAATGTTGAGTTCATTCTGAGAGTACAGTTATAAATGTAAACATTTATGTTTGCAAACTACTCCATTGAATAGTATATCAAAATTTTATTAATTATTTTCCCATGGTTGTATTTTTATGTGGCTACCTATTTTGCACCATTTATTTCTGACTTTTTTTTTTTTTTAAAGGTTTATTCTGTTATACAAGCACTGGGGTACAGGCCAGAGGTGCGGGAGGGTGAGAGGATTCACCAGAGACAGAGCAGGAAGCAGAACAGGCAGAAGGACCGAAATACACTGCTGAGGGTAGCAGCGGGCGAGATAGGAGAGGTCTACCACGCTACGTGGGACTCTCCCTGGCCGGCCGGGAATTGAACCATTGCTGCGGAGGCTGGGGACAACTTCACAGCACTGCGCTCAACCTGCTATGCTACCCGGGAGGCCCTGACTCTTTTTCTTAGGTTAAATTTCCAGCGCTGATTCATAAGAGGCAAGCATATTTAGGGTCTGTCATGCAGCTGCAGCTGTGTTCCATTTCATATGGGGGTTTTCTTTTTTTTTTTTTTTTGAAAGATTTATTTATGTATACAAGAGCTGGGGTGTGAGTCAGAGGTGCGGGGGGGGGGGGGCAGGGTGGAGTAGGGAGGTGGTGGTAAGAGGATTCCCCAGAGACAGAGTGGAGAGCAGAACAGGCAGATCTACTGAAATACACTGCTGAGGGGAGCAGCGGACAAGACAGGAGAGGTCTGCTGCGACATGTGGGTCACCTCCTTGGCCAGCCGGGAATTGAACTCATGCTGCAGTGACTGAGGATAGCTTGATAGCGCTGTCTTTAACCCCTATGCCACCAGGGAGGCCCCCATATGGGGGTTTTCAAAGAGAATAAGGAAAAGGTACTTTCTGCTTATGGGGGCATCTCTTTGGTTGCATCTACTCCTCACTAATATATTTGCCTAACAGTTGATGTCTACTGTCCCATCAGACCATCTGTGGTCACTTTCTGAAATGACCTAAAAAATTCTTTGACCATGTTTCAACAAACTCTTTGATCTGTAAGAGTTTTCCTGAGGTAGCCTTTGAAATGGCAACAACAACAAAAATCTTCTTTATTCTCCCTGATCCTTCTGGGAGAAACTTACAATTACTCAAAAGAAGCTAGTTCTTCCCAATTATTAATTCATTTAAAGTTTTATATGTTAGTTTGGCTTGGTTTGTAAAGTTACTCTTAACTGCTTCTGACATGGACATGTTGGATTACCCAGAAGGTTTTAAATATACTCATTTAAGTATGCTTTTGCCTTCTTGGATTTGTGAGGCCTGCTGTTGTAGGAGTGTCAGAGTTTGTTCTTTGAAATAACACCAAATCCCTATATTTCTGGCTGTTGGACAGCACATACCATGCAAAGGTGGGGTATTATTAGTCAGATGGCTCTGAATAGACCTTCTCTTGTTTTGACTTTTGTGGCTCTTCCCCCTGTAACCCTATAAGACAACAATATGTGAAATAACTCGGAGGGAGAAAGGTAAGTTCTGGATGGTGTCTCTAATACATGGAACATACAGTAACTGAAGTAAGATTCAAATAAAGACAAGTTTAAAAACTTAACCCTTGAGCAGACCTTTCCTGTCTTGCCCGCTGCTTCCCTCAATAGTGTATTTGAGTCAGTCTGCCTGTTCTGTTCCCCACTCTGTCTCTGGTGAATCCTCTCACCCTCTCATGCATCTGGCCTGTACCCCGGTTCTTGTATAAATAAATAAATAATTTTTTAAAAAAATATTTGTTTCTCCCACATTAGTGTGTATGTGTTTTTTTTTTTTTAAAGATTTATTTATTTATTTATACAATCACTGGGTACAGTCAGAAGTGCAGGAGGGTGAGAGAATTCACCAGAGCAGGGAGCAGAGCAGGCAGAAGGACCAAAGTACACTGCCGAGGGGAGCAGCGGGCGGTAGGAGAGGTCTGCGCGCCATGCGTGACCCTCCCGGTGGCCGAGGAGCAGCCGGGGATTGAACCGGCGCTGCAGAGGCTGCGGGCAGCTTCGCAACCCAGCACTCAACCGCTGTGCCACCGGGGAGGCCCAATAAATAAATCTTAAAAAATAAAAAAAGATGGTGATACTAGTAGCTACTTTAGTAATTATCAGAATTCACTTGAAACAATCCAACGCCTGGCATAGAGTCGTCAATAAATGGCAACTGACAGATTATTTTATGTTTTCTTGTATGTGTGCATTTTGAAATTTCTTTAACCTCCAGGCTGAAAGAATTATCAAGAGTCCCTTTTGTTACTCCAGAGAACCAGAAAATATAAATGAAAAATGTCAGAGGTTCATCACTACATGTGGGTGAGCTCCTAGGCTGGGGATCGAACTCAGGCTGCAGTAGATTTATAGTGAGAGACTTAACCCCTGCCCCACCAGGAAGGCCCCCTAAGCTGTTTTCATCTGATTTTGTAGCCACAGCCTTGAAGCTGTATGCTATTTTTATTTTTTAAAAATGTTTCAAAATTGAGGGCCTCCCCCGTGGCGCAGAGGTTGAGTGCTGGGTCCTCTGCAGCGCTGGTTCAATCCCTGGCTGCCGGTGAGAATCCCACATGGTGCTGCAGACCTCTCCTGCCGCGCCCGCTGCTCCCCTCAGCAGTGTCCTCCGTCTGGCTGCCTGTTCTGCTCCCCGCTCTGGCTCTGGTGAATTCTCTCACCCTCCCGCTTTTCTGACTGTACCCAGTGCTTGTATAAATAAATAAATAAATAAATCTTTTAAAATAAAGTTTCATGTTGAAATGTCATAATCTTGGACTCACTATTTTGCCTTCAGTTTGGTTTTAAGGCTGTACTTAACAATTCTAGAAGCCTGAAAAACTGTAGAAAAGATGATATAGGTTCATCAGAAGGAAGTTATTAATATTTCCATAGAAATATAGACACTTCTTATAAGTGGCATTTAAGCTGAGCAAATATGTGGGTATAATAGGTAATATAATTGAGAATCCTTGGCTTCCCCTCCCTCTTCTTTTTTTTCCCCACATTAAGAAAATGACATTAGACAAAGGGCACTGTTTTTGTTGCATTTTTTTAAAATACGACCTTGACATTTGTAGGCGGAGAAAGTGGAATATGACTTGATGCTCTGCCAGCCAGCTTTTGCTATATGTACTTGTGGTGCTCTGTCTCTGCATTCAGAAGCATTTTCTATTATTCCTCAAGTTTTGTCAGGTTGCCTCTGAGAAACAAAAGCTAATGGCCCAAATGACACACTATCCACTGGTCAGAAAGGAAAGAGGCAGATGTGAATTTAATGCTCAGCTAATTAAAAGAAAAGTATTTTTGTATCTGCTTGGGTCTCTGGGACTAGCTTGCATTGCTGTAAACCTGACTGCAAGGCAGGCTGTGGTTTGGCTAACTAATGTTTGTGGCAAAAAAACCCCCATGCTTTCTTACCCCGTACCCAAGTACCCAGGTATCCATTGTAACAGGAGTTCAGAAAATAGGGGAGAGCGCAGAAAAAGGGAAGAATTCCTAGAATTTAAGGGGCTATGGATGGTTTGCCTTGTGTATGTTGGCTACCACCACAAAGCTCTTTTTTTATTTTTTTTTCCTTGTGCTTTTAAAGATTTATATTTGTTTATGCATATAAGAACTGGGGTGTAGGCCAGAGGTGTGGAGGGTGAGAGGACTTGCTAGAGACAGAGTGGGGAGCAGAACAGGCAGATTTCCTGAAATACACGCTGAGGGGAGCTGCAGGCGAGACAGGAGAGGTCTGCTGGGCCATGTAGGTTAGCTCTCTGGTGGGGGATCGAACTTGAGCTGTAGTGGCTGCTGATAGCTTGATAGTGCTGAGATTAATCCCTTGGGCCACCAGGGAAGTTCTCCTTGTGCTTTTAGTTCCTAGTTGAAAATTTAGAGCCACCATATAGAAGTAGTCAGAGTTGGGATGGCTTTGACACACTTCCATGGTTATGTAGATATTTCCTATCTTCAGTGACTCTTGCCTGTAGAACAAAAGCCAAAACTGCCTATATATAGGTAGATGGCCGTCAGAACCCTTTACGATATGGCCCTGGTTAGGGTGATAAATCAAGTCACATTACAAAATGGATATTCTTTTCCCCCTCTCTGTTCATGCCTTTGACATGTGGCTTCCTCTGAACATGTTTCTCACAATGGTTTGCCTGATGAATGCTTATCCCTTCTACATGCTCCTAGACTAGTGGGTGCTGCTTCTGTTCTCTCACTAATATTGATCACAGTTACCAACCATTTTCCACTGACCTAAGTGTATTCACTTTGAATTCTCACAGTGATCTGTGGATGAGGAAATGAACTCTGAGAAGTGAAGTAGCTTCCTAAGTGAACACAATTAGTGATGGTGCAAGGGTTTAAACCTAGTCTGATATCAGAATTTATGCTCTTACTACTCTGTACTACTTCCCACTTGTATCTTGACCATTTGTCCGTATATGTGTGTCCATCATTCACTCCCTACAGCTTTTTTTTAAAAAAAGAATTTATGCATATAAGAACTGGGGTACAGGCCAGAGGTGCAGGGGGTGAGATGATTCACCAGAGACACAGTGGGGAACAGAACAGACAGATTGACTGAAATACACTGCTGAGGGGAGCAGCGGGCAAGATAGGAGAGATCTGCTGTGCCATGTGGGTAGCTCCTAGACGGGGATCAAACTCATGCTGCTGGACAGCTTCATAGGTTGCGTCCTAATCCCTTGCACCAACAGGGAGGCCCCTACTTATTTTTTGGTCAGGATTATTTTGCCTATTCAGGATCTTTTGTGGTTCCATATAAATTTCAATAGTCAGTTTCTTTGAAGAATGCCATTGGATTGCACTGAATCTGTATATTGTGTTGGGTAAGATGACCATCTTCACAACGTTAATTTTTCCTGTCCATGAACAGGAAATAGCTTTCCATGTCTTTGTGTCATTGTTGTCGTCTTTTTTTTTTTTTTTTTTTTTTTTTTTAATTTTAACATCTTACAGTTTTCATTGTACAGATCTTCTACCTCCTTTGGTAAGTTTATTTCTACATATATTAGTTCTTTTGAGGCAATTGTAAATAGGATTTTTTTTTTAATCTTTCGCTTCTATTTTGTTGTTTGAATATAGGAACACAACCAGTTTTTGTATAGTGCTCTTACAGCTTGCTACTTCACTGTACTGATTTGTTGTTTCTGACAGTTGTCTTTTAGTGACATTTTTAGGGTTTTTTTTTTTTGTGTGTGTGTTACTATGTTGTCTACAAATAGTGGTAGTTTTACTTCTTATCCAGTCTGGTTTCCTTTTGTATCTTTCTCTTGCCAAATTGCTCTTGTTAGGGATTCCAATGCTATATATAGTAGTGGTGAAAATGGACATTCTAAGCTTATTCCTGACCTTAGAGGAAAATTTTTCAGTTTTCCGCATTGAGTATGATGTATCTGTGGTTTTGCCTATATGACCTTTATTATGGTGAGGTGTGTTTTTAAAAGTTTCTATCATAAATGAATGTTGAGTCATCAGATGCATTCTCTTCAACTATTGATATGATCATATGATTTTTCTTTTTCTTTTTGCTGATGTAGTGAATTACATTGATTGATTTGTGAATGTTGAACCACTTGTATCCTTGGAATAAATCCCACTTGGTCATGATATATGATATGTTTGCTGTATTGTTGAATTCAGTTTGCTAAGGTAGGTATTAGTTCATCTTTGAAGGTTTGGTAGATATGGTCCTGGGCTCTTTTTTTTTTTTTTTTTTGACTTTTGATTACTGTTTCAATTTCCTTGCTTGTAATTGGTCTGTTTAAATTCTCTAGTTCTTCCTGACTCAGATTTGGAAGGTTGTATGCTTTTAAGAATTTGTTCATTCCTGTGTATACAATTTATTGGCATAAAGATGTGCATAGTAATCTCTTACAAGCTTCTTATTTCTGAGGTGTCTGAAACAATCATTAAAATGAAAACACACCATACTGGATGGGAGAAAATATTTATATATCAAACATCCAACAAGAGGCTAATAACCAAGGTTTCCAAAGAACTCATACAATGTAACAAAAAAAAAACAAAAACAAAAACAAACAACCCAATCAAAAAATGGATGGAAAAGCTAAATAGGTACTTCTCCAAAGACATACAGATGGACAGTAGGCACATGAAATAATGCTCATCATCACTTATTAGGGAAATGCAAATCAAAACCACAATGAGATAATTTCCTTAGACCTGTGAGGACACATATCAACAAGATCAGAAACAACTAGTGTTTGGGAGGATGTGGAGAGAAAGGAACCCTCATACACTGCTGGTGGGAATGTAGACTAGGCCAGTCCCTATGCAAGACAGTATGGAAGTTTCTCAAAATTTTTTTTTTTTTTATAATTTTTTTTTATAGAGGCATGTTTTATTCATTTGTTTGTTTTTTTTTTTGTTTGTTTTGTTTATACAAGCACTGGGTACAGTCAGAAGCGCAGGAGGGTGAGAGAATTCACCAGAGCCAGAGCGGGGAGCAGAGCAGGCAGAAGGACCCAAGTACACTGCTGAGGGGAGCAGCGGGCGGCAGGAGAGGTCTGCGCGCCATGCGGGACCCTCCTCCGGTGGCCGGGGAGCAGCCGGGGATCGAACCGGCGCGGCAGAGGCCGCGGGCAGCTTCGCAACCCAGCGCTCAACCGCTGCGCCACCGGGGAGGCCCCTTCTCAAAATATTTTTACTCTGTCATGTTATCCAGGAGTTGATTGCCTACATATCCATTAAAGAATGCAAATAAAACATAATTTGAAAGGATATGTACACCCCTTTGTTCTTTGCAACACTGTTTACAGTAGCCATGTTTTGGAAACAACCTAAGTGCCCAGTGACACATAAATGGATTATGAGATGAAATTTTGCCATTTTTGACAATGTGGGTGGAACTGGAGGGGATATTAAGTGAACTGAGTCAGAAGGAGAAAGACAAATACTGTATGTTTTCATTCTATATAGGGAATATAGAGACGCAAAACAAAGGAACAGACAAAACTGAAAAATAAATCCTAGAAATCTGAGGGGAACAATGGGGGTTTGCATCAAAGTGGGTGGAGGGCCCTGTGGACTACACGGGTACATTATAGTTGCTGCTTTGGTGGTGGGTGAGGTGTGGTAATGTTATCTGAAGAGGTGTGCACCTGTACCTCTGAATCTCATACAGTGTTGTGAAGCAACATTACCCCAATAAAAATATAACAGCAAAAAAATACAGAGAAACATTTAACTAGTTTTTGTAAAAGATACATTATAAATTTCTATTAGCTAGTGTTTCAGCCTTGAATTTTTTTCTTTTTGGTATAGAACTGGGGTGTAGGCCAGGAGTGCAGGGGGTGAGAGGACCCACTAGAGACAGAGTGGGGAGCAGAACAGGTGGATCTACCAAAATACACTGCTGAGGGCAGCAGCAGGCAAGACAGGAGAGGTCTGCTGTACCATGTGGGTTAGACCCTGGCCCCGAAGCAAACTCATGCTATAGTGATGATAGTACTGAGACTTAATCCATAGGCCACCAGGGAGGCACAGGCTTGAATTTGTTTAATGACAGTACCCATAAACTTCTATTTGTTCATATTTGGGGAAAAAAACGGATACTCAAAGTTTATTTAAAATCTTTTTTTGGGGCTTCCCTGGTGGCCCAAGGGGTTAAGCACTGCTCTATGAAGCAGTCGACAGCCTCTGCAGCGCGAATTCCATCTTGGCCTGCCAGGGAGCAACCCACATGGCGCAGCAGACCTCTCCTGACTCGCCTGCTGCTCCCCTCAGTAGTGTATTTCAGTCAGTCTGCCTGTTCTGTTCCCCACTCTGTCTCTGGTGAATCCTCTCACCCCCCGCATCTCTGGCCTGTACCCGAGCTCTTGTATGCATAAACAAAGAAATAAATCTTTAAAAAAAAAATGTTTTTGTATAGTCAAAATAGTAAATAAAGGAAAATAGTATCTTTTAACGCTGTCACTGTAAGCAATCACAGCTGAGGAATCATCGACCTTTTTTTTTGGCTAAATGTTGTCACTTGGGTCTTCTTTGTAATAAAGAAAATTCCTAGCCTTGGAACTGTTTATCAGTGGCTGTAAAGTAAATGACTTATGTATATTCACTTAATCTCACAAAATTTGACCAAGATGGTTATTTTTATTTATTTTTTTAGGATTTATTTATTAATGCATACAAGAGCTGGGGTACAGGCCAGAGGTGTGGGGGGTGAGAGGATTCACCAGAGACAGAGTGGGGAACAGAACAGGCAGATTGACTGAAGTACACTGCCGAGGGGCACAGCGGGCAAGATAGGAGAGGTCTGCTGCCCCATGTGGGCAGCTCCCTGGCCGGCTGGGGATCAAATTTGTGCTGCAGAGGCTATGGACATCTTCATAGGTTGTGTCTTAACCCCTTGAGCCAGCAGGGAGGCCCCAAGGTGGTTACTTTTAATCCTTGTTTTTTGAAATAGAGACAGGGTAGTTAATTAAAAATGGTGGCAAATCTAGGATTTGAATCCAAATCTGTCTCAGATTCATGCCTTTTTCATTTTGTATCTGTTTTCTAAGTTAAATCTTTACTGAATTTGAGATTGGTTATAATGATGCTGACTTGGTGATATATTATCTATGCTTCTCTTCTGTCCCTTTTTAAGGCTATTTAAATCACTAGTCATAGAGTGGCGATCTCTCAGAATATTTCGTAGCTCTTTAATGAGTTGCATTCTGGGAGAGAGATTTTTTTGGTGGTATGTTTGTGATTTATGTGGTTTAGGAATCCACTTTTTACTAAACAACTCTGATAATCATTTTTTGCCTTTGTGTTGATCTAACTAGGTATAGATTGGGATTACTCTAGCAGTGATTTGGATTCTTCTTGCTGGAATTATTTTGCTAACTAGATATGGTTGCTGATAATTTGGGTGATATTCTTTGAGAATGGTAGCCAGATCTAACTCTTCTATTGACTTGTCAGGATCATGTGCTTTATAGGTGGGATTAACATTGTTATCCATATCTTTTCAGACCTCCTGCCCTATATGATCTGTAAAACCAGAGACAGCATTATTAGTCAGTGGCCTTAGGACTAGATGGAGGGATTATAGGCATAGTTACAGAATTCCATAATCAGGGCTTTCTGAAACTGTTGGAAGAATGTTTTAGGGCAAATTTAAGAGTCCTTCTGTCTTCCTTACCTCAGGCGATAGCTTGTATCTGGAATCACCACCTAAGCAATTTACGGGTTGGGGGGGAATTAAGAATTGTAGAAGATGACTAAAGTGACATTAGGGTTAGGGATCCAACCCAGGTTTTTGAGGATGATGTCACATGGGTCAGTAGTTACTCTCCTAGAATCTGTTTTTGCTGCTGTAGACATTGTTTTGGATGGCCCCTAGGGGTTTAGTTAGAAGTAGCGCCCATATGTTGAACTCTGACTATGTTACGTATTTTGTAAAGCCTTTACATGCATGATCTCATTTAATCCTTTCAATAAACTATAGCACCCCATTTATAGCAGGGTTAAAGTCAATCCTATCTGAGTCATATGGTCTGAGATTGTAGAAGTGGTAAGTCTTCAAAGAAATATACGATGTCATTAACAGAAAAAGATGTAGTTACGAGACTGATAAAATAGATGTCCTGTTTAACTCTTTGTTTTTTTAAGTCACCCTCTCTTTGTGCTTGATTTTAGGTACTCTTGAGTTCAAAATGTTTTCTGAAATTTCAATAGACATGTGTTCTTTCTTGAGACTTCCAGTGCAGTGCTTTCAGTTAAGGTTCAGAATCTGAGATCTAGACTAGGCAGTGATTTACTTAAAGTTATATAACTGAAAGTGCTTTGAATCTCCCTTTTTGTGTTCTTGGCCTGTTTTTGAATCCGCTTACATTAAATTAACGTTTATCCTCAATTTCACTTCTGGCAGTGTTGAACCCCCATGTAATGATGAGTTGTTTCATTATTACCTGGCCTTTTCCCACAGCTTTTTGGATTCCTGTAGCTTTTTTTTTTTTTTTAAGCTTTATTTATTTATACAAGCACTGGGTACAGTCAGAAGCGCAGGAGGGTGAGAGAATTCACCAGAGCCAGAGCGGGGAGCAGAGCAGGCAGAAGGACCGAAGTACTCTGCTGAGGGGAGCAGCGGGCGGCGGGAGAGGTCTGCGGCCATGCGGGACCCTCCTCAGGTGGCTGGGGAGCAGCTGGGGATTGAACCGGCGCTGCAGAGGCTGCGGGCAGCCTTGCAACCCAGCGCTTAAACGCTGCGCCACCAGGGAGGCCCTCCTGTAGCCTTTATGTAGAAAGTCTGGAAAGTTGCTCTGAGGTGGGCCTTCCTAGGCATTTCAGCCACTTTCAACAGCTTACAAATTCTGGTGCTCCAAATCCAATTTCCTTTTTCAGACTTCCTGCATGTTTTCTAGGCTAGACTTACATTTTCTGAGTCTGTAACTTCCTGTAGACTATGATCATTGAGGCAGGATTATGCTTTTATTTAGTTCATCCTGAATTTGAGCATCTTCCACAATGTGTTGACAGCTGTTCTGACCATAAAAGCAGATCTGCAGATGGATAGGCCATGTTTCTTACCTTGAAGAGCTTATTGTCTAGTGGAGGAGGCCCATATTTAAATTGTTCCTTTGTTCTTCAGTGAATGCGCTCCTTTTTCTATGCTTCACACTTCACACTGGTGGTGATATTTAAACTGGATCTTGAGGGTAAATACTTTTCACCAAGTGGAGGAGGAGGAGGAAACAAAGAAGGCAAGAAAGGATGTGGTATGTTTGGTGAATGGTGTGTCCAAAACAGCCTAGGAATATTAGAGGACCTTTGTAAAAGTTGTGGACCTTTTTAAGAGTCTCCCTGCTATTTGAACATCTTTTTCTCCACGTGACTCTCAGTTGGCTCTCATCTGGCTTCCCAGTGCTGATCACATAAAATACTCTCACAACCCTCTAGTACTAGTTTTGCTCCATTTTGAAAAAGTTTACCGTTAAGATACTACAATTGATGTTTACTGAAGAACTGCTTTGCGCTAGACTTGTGGGAGATAATGCAGCTATAGCTGTGAATAGGTCAGGTTCCATTCTTTTTGGACAAGTTTAATAGTTGGACATGGAACAGTAATTCCTTGTTGATTAGTGCACTAAGTTTTGTAGATACTTCTAATAGGACTTGAACCTTGTGTGTATGACAAGGGTAAGGGAGGCAAGAAAAAGCTTTTCTGACAAAATATTTAAAATGAGGAGGAAAAAAAACCTGAAGAAAATAGGCACTTGTTGCAGGAAAAAAAAATCTCAGTCATTATGTATAAAACACCTCCTGTGTGTTAACCTTTCAATGTGCTTGATTTTCCCCTCCAGTGTGATAGTTCCACACCAATAAGAGAGATGTGGCTCTTAGTTTTGGAACTTGAAATGTGCTTTGAGAGGTGTTTATTCCAACCTGAATAGCATACTCATTAATGAAATAATTGCTTCCCGTTAGTGTGTGTTGATAAATTCTCCAGCATTTGTGAAAATTTTAAGTAAACTTACCCTGTTTGATATTTGTTGTAAGTTCACATGTTGTATATTTTGCTTTCTTTTGGGAAATAATGTTAAGTACAACATTACAGGTAGTTAAGGGGATTGTAATTTTATATGAATTTATATTCCAGTTGTCATTGGCTACAAGTAAATACTTGTGCAGTTTATTGAGTGCCAAATGTTCTACTGTGTTTCAAAGATTGTGCTAAATAAGCATTTTATATCAATATCTCACGTAATTTTCATTACAACTTTGATAAATGCTGTAATTACCCATTTTTATATTAAGATGGTGAAATGAAAGCGGAGAAGATACATTTATATACATATAAATGTTTCAGAGCTAGGGATTCAAATCCAAATTTTACTTCTGAGTCTGGACTTTCCCCCCTCAATTATGTAATACTTGCTTTTTCATATTTGGAATGCTCTTGAAGTAATTCATGAATCATAATATCTTCTGTTTTTTCTTTAGGTTTTTGTCAGGACGAATTGGCAGAGCTCGACCCAGGCGCTAGTAAGTTCTGAATATTCTCTAGTGTTCATGGGCAAGACAGGGATGTGTGTGTTCTTCTCAATGTTTAACTTGGGGTGTCATTGATAGGCTTTATTTTATTGGACTCAGATTTTATTTTACTTTATAATTCGTTCTCTCGTTTCTAGTTGTGCTTTTTTTTTTCCCTCCTAATATTATTCAGTGGCCAGGATCTAGCCATATTTAGAAAGTTGGTTTGCTGAAAATTTCCATGTAATCCTAATCTCTCTGCCCTGTTTTCTCCCTTTTCTCATGAAACCATCAGTGACAAAAACTGTGTTTTCATTTATGCACACATACAGCTATATACTCACAACCATTTCTCTAAAGTATTGACTAGTCTTGATAAAATTTTTTTCAAAGAAGGATTTTGCTTGTTTTAGATGTTTATAATTGATAACTTTTACACAACAATTTAATTCTTAATCACCCTCTACATTCCTATGATTAAAGTATGAGTGACCATTTCATGGCTTAATTAAATGATGTTTTTCAAGATTATTTATTTCTTGATCATTTATATTTCCAGGGTTCTCAAAATGTGGCCTACATCATTTTGGGACATTGTTTTAACTATTAGAAATAGATCATGGGAATATCCAATGTGTACAGACCTTATTTTACTGTAATGCCAAAAGAGTGAATAATAATTTAGATTGGGAATCCATGAGATCATCTAGAGTTATTTTTCTAGTTCTGGAACTTTCTTAGGGTCATGGGAAGACTGTCACCAATCTTCTGTTGAGGTAAGTGTAAAGTTCACCATCCTGGTTTATATTAGTTTTCTGAGGCTGTTGTGGACCTTCTCACATTTTCACTATATACTTTGTAATATTAATAAACATTCACATTTGTTCAACTAATACTTACTAATTGTGAAACAAAATGAGTCCTACAATGCTTATCAGATACTTGAGAAAAAGATTTTTTTCTACAAATCAGAGGTACCTTGACAACTCGGTACTTATAAATGAGCACACTGTTTTCTTTGTCCTTCATTTAGAAGGAGGGAAAGGTAAATTCTTGAGTTTTGGTCCTTTCTTAGAATAGTTTTTCAACACTAGGAAATTCTCTGTAATCTTTCAGACAGAATTTTACACAAAACATACCAAATAATTAAGAACGCAGTTAAATATTGAGTGTTCTCTGTGCTCTAGCCCAGTTCTAGTCTCCAGAGATATAAAAATAAGTCTAGTTTCTGCCCTCATATACTTAACAGACTATTAGAAAATATTTCCTTATCCAGAATTATTGAAAAAAATTTTTTTAAACCTCTAATTTAGAACATAGTACCCAATCTTATTCTTCTTTTCTGTATTTAGTGGCAACTGAAAATAGCTCTTGCTTACCTTACAGAAAAGATCCTTGAGATTCTCATGAAGGTTATTAGTGAAATAGTCTTTTTTTCTGCACAGTGTATTCTAACTCATTTAACATTTCTGCACAGAATCCCTAGCTAGATCTACATACCTATAGATACCATGAGAAGGTATAGATAGTGGATAATTTTATATGTTAGAATAGAATGGAAATGATCTAAAAATCACTTTTAAATGATACTATATGGGCAGTAGTCTCAATATTGTGAAGTTAATATCTTTCTCCTTGAAGAAATATGGAAAGATCTGATTATTGTAATAAATAGAAATAAAAATTTATCATCTTGGTCTGTACCAATTTTGCGTTTTAAATGAGTGTGCTCAGCCCTGATAAGTAATAGGAAACCTCAAGACTGTGTCTTATGTTAAATGGGTTATAGTTGTTGATAGGTAATTCTATGACTTCTGACTGGGAAGGAATTACATCTCCTGTGTTTAAGTCTTACAAATTTTGTACTTTAGATTGAGAATAGGTATTTCACTGTGATGCATCTTTGGAATTTGGAGGTCACGGTGTCTCCTCTACCTCTGAATTCCGGATAGGGACTGCCTGCTCAGAGCAGGCATACTTGTTTATTTTGGAATAGGAAGTGCCATTGTTGCTGATTACCCATTGTGGTTGGCACTGGTTGTAGATAGCAAGTCTGGGACAACCTGTGTAATGTGTTGGAACTGGGTGAAGGACTATCCTATTTAAATGACTTTTTAAAAAATAACCTTTTCTGTGATGAGCAAATGGGCAACCATGCTTAGAATACAGGCAGCTGTTCACACTTTGCCTTCCTATGATTCTTGGGCTTCCTGGAGTCCAATGTTATGGCACAGGTTCAGGCTAAGTTCATTTCTACAAGAAACATCTCTGTACCCTGCCCATTTAGCATACGTTAGGGACAAGGGCAGTCAAAGGTCAAGAGAAGTTCAAACAGTATAACCTTTCTGTGCTTCTCTTTTCAAGTAACCCTAGTCTGCCCTGCTCCTCAAGTTTTTCCCTCAGCCATCATGCTTACTGTGTAGCTGTAAAACTCAAGAGAACAAGGACCAACTTGATACAGGGGAAGTTAGAAAATAGAAGTCATTGTTGCTTAAAACAGGAGAAATAATTGATTTATGTTTGGGGGCCAATTAGGCTATAAAACAGGAATAGTAAAGGGACCTGTGACTTTAGGACAGCTACTTGGGGCTCTGATTTCTGTCCTACAGACAAGGGACTCCCCAATAAAGGCTGTAAGCTTTCTAGGCTAAATTATTAATTCCTTTCATGCCTCTCAAGGATTGTAAACAGCACATAATACAGGAAAACAATTGATACTGTTCAGTTATTGGCCAGATAGAGGGTCAAAGGGTAAATAGTTGGATTAGCAACAGCTGTTCTTCCTCCTTAGGCTTTTGTACCTTATTATCTATTTCTGGAGAATGGAAAGTGACAATGCCATTCTGGACTTCTTGGCCTCTAAGTTGATCAATCCATTTCTCTTACAGAATAATTCTACAACTAATTAGAGAATAAATATTGACAATTCACTAACATTGAAAATAGTCGTTTTAATTTGTTTTTCAGAGTTGAAGATGAGTATTCCTATTGGTAGGTGGTAACTATGTTGGATGGTCAAAGGGTATTCTAAGGAAAGTAACTACTAAAGTTAAACAAATAGATTAGAGACTTTTTAGCTAATTTTTTTAAACCAATTGCTTGAGGCTCATGGTGAAGCTTAATTTAAAAAGTAACCTTTGTTTAAATTAATAGAATAATTCATGTCATTGTGGAAAACACCAGAGGAAAATCATAAACATCCCTGGACAAAACATCTGGAAATAACAGGCTATGTCATTCCAATGTGTCTGAGCTTATTTTTTACATAATTTAGGAATTGGAATATATATATAATTTTATCCCCTCCTTTTTTTTTCTCCCTCTGAGCATTACATTGGGAGTATTGTCCCGTTATGAAACATTTTTCATCAATATTTTTAATGGCAGGATAATATTCATTGTAAGTAGTTTTACCATGAGTTATTTAACTATTATCCTATTTAGGTTGTTTATAGGATTTAGGTTGTTTCTACTTTTTTCTACCTTATAAATAATGCCACAATGAACATATTTGTGTGTAAATTTTTGGTCTGCGTTTCAGATGAGTCCTTTAACTTTTTGTATAACCAGAACTCTTCTGAATTAAGAGCATGGATTCTGGCTCAAAATTATTTGGGTTCTGTAGTCTTGATTGTTATTTACCTTGTGTGCCTTTAATGTTCTCATCTGTAAGATGGGGACAGTAAAAACTTATTATTTACAGGATTGTTGTATGGATTAAATGTAGTGTTGTGTTATTTAGACCAATGCTTGGCAACTATAAACACTTTTAATTAAGTGTGTGCTATTCTAGTTTGTGTAGTATAAAATTGAAATTCTCAGTCTCTCTGTACTCATGGCCTGTTGTATATTGAATTGAATTTATTTTTTTAATTACGCATACAAGAGCTGGGGTACAGGCCAGAGATGCGTGGAGGGGAGGGTGGTGGTTAGAGGATTCACCAGAGACAGAGTGGGGAACAGAACAGGGAGACTAACTGAAATATACTGCTGAGAGGAGCAGCGGGTGAGTCAGGAGAGGTCTGCTGCGCCATGTGGGTTGCTCCCTTTGCTCCCTGGCTGGCCGGGGATCCAACTCGCGCTGCAGAGGCTACAGATTGCTTCATAGTGCAGTGCTTAACCCCTTGCGCCACTGGGGAGGCCCTTAAATTATTTCTTAATGACACATGATAAATCATTCCAGATGTTATTTGAAGTTAGTGCTTTAAGTAAATAGTTCTCTTGGAAGAGCAGAGCTCATATGCTCATATACTGCTGCTCATATAGCACTTTGGCCAAGACTGTTCTTTAACATTTGATTGACTGTTAGAGTATTTTGGGTCCCTTCGTCTAACAGCAGGTAATCTCCCAAAAGATCATCTGCTAACCCACTTATTTAAACTCTTTGGAGACTGAAGAAGTTAACTCCTCTGCTTTCTTAAAACGATGGATTGATTATGTATTTCCTCTTTGGTCAGTAGCAAACTTTTAAGAGAGAGCATGATGAGGAAAAAATGTGTACAAATGAAAAATCTGACAATTACCATTTAAAAAACACTCTGTGGGCCTCCCCAGTGGCGGGTTGAGCACATCGCTGTGAAGCTGTCCGCAGCCTCTGCAGCGTAGGTTCGATTCCCGGCTGGCCAGGGAGAATCCCACATGGCATGGTAGACCTCTCCTGTCGTGCCAACCATTCCCCTCAGCAGTGTATTTCGGTCGTCTGCCTGTTCTGTACCCCGCTCTGTCTCTGGTGAATCCCTCACCCTCCTGTGCCGCTGGCCTGTACCCCAGCTCTTACATAAATTTTTTTTTTTTTTTGTATAGAGGCATGCTTTATTTATTTGTTTGCTGGTCTGTTTGTTTGTTTTGTTTATACATGCACTGGGTACAGTCAGAAGCGCGGGAGGGTGAGAGAATTCACCAGAGCCAGAGCAGGGAGCAGAGCAGGCAGAAGGACCGAAGTACACTGCTGAGGGGAGCAGCGGGCGGCAGGAGAGGTCTGCGCGCCATGTGGGACCCTCCTCCGGTGGCCGGGGAGCAGCCGGGGATCGAACCGGCGCTGCAGAGGCCGCGGGCAGCTTCGCAACCCAGCGCTCAACCGCTGCGCCACCGGGGAGGCCCCATAAAAATATTTTTTAAAAAAACCACAACACTCCATATTTGGGATTCTTTCCGACTCAGACTTTAAAATATATGTATTTATAATTGTTTTCTGCTGTTTAAGGACCTAGATAAATGAGCATTGAAAAAGAAACTTGAAAGTTAGAGTAATCTTTGTCATATTGGTAGATGCCCACCAAACAGGGAGCCACGGGTAATGGTAGAATGAATAGACAAGATGAAAACAGACTACGTACGACAGCCTGGCACCATAGCTTACTCTGGCCTTGCATTCAACTATCACATGTTTTGAAATTCCAAGAAGACTGTGGATTTTTCAAGGTACAGAAAAAAAATGTACCCCTCAGCTGAAGTACCTATAAGGTTTGACCTAAAAAATTTCCAGTATTCTGTACCATTTCCTAATGGGTCCAAGTTAGAGAAAGAGCTTAAGGTTGAGTGTTAGAGATCAAGGAAGGAAAGAAAAGGAATATTTATTGGGTATTCTTTGTGTGCTAGGCACTTTGTAATTATTTAGTGGGAATGAGAAGAGTTCTATCACATACAATGATCTAATCCTGTTTGACTTTGTATTACCTAATTTATTGTTCTTTTCTTTACCTCCCATTTCTTATTTTTTCTTTATTATATGTGCCAACTTAAAACACTTCTTGTCCTACAATACTCTGGTTTGGTTAGGATGAGTGACAGAAAACTTGATCAGATGTGGCTTCAGTTACATAATAATAATAGGTAATAGGTAATACATACTAAGTGCTCTGCATGCAATTTTAAAAAAGCATCCATAACCCTGTTTTAAAAGATACAATACTATCTTACAGATTAAAACCTTGAGGCCTAGAGAAATTAAATAAGTCACCCCAGAGTATACACTGGAGAAGTGTTGGAGACCTCAGGGCTGCTGAACAAATGTTTTAGCTTGTCTCTACTTTGTTGATTGCGACAAGTCTTACATACTAATGAATTTAAGGCATGTAGATATAGATGTAGATTAGACATATGGGACTGTTGTGTATAGAATGATAAAGCCTATATCCTCTGTGTCATTTGGACTTACTTGTGTATATTATAAAGATTTTGGACACAAAGTAGAATAATTAATTACTGTGGAATAAGTTGCCAAAGAGATTTCTTCTGTGACTCAGGTTCAGGATTAATCCACTGTTTTTCAGCCAGGTTGTTTCCTGAAACAAATGAAGATAAATTTACAAATTCCTTTGTTTTCCCCTTTAAGTCACCTTTTCTTCAACCACATTCTGTTAGTGATTTAGGTTTTTCTTGTTCATATTACTTCTAAGATCCTGCTTCTAAAACTTAAGCTGAATGTGCTAGATCACTATTAGAGCAAGTCTCTTGATGAAGCCTTTTGCTGGGGAGTTCCCTTCTGATAAGGATTCTTTTGAACCTTGTGGGTGTGGGATGAGATCCAGAGCTTACGGTGAGCTCTCATCCCCTTGACCCCTGCCCTTATTTTAGAGGTTTTTTTTCCCCCTGACATGGTAGGGACTCCCGTGGAGCCAAGAGTTTAAGATTTGTTTACAATTGATGAAAAGATAGTTGCATTCAAAAGCAGTTGTTGGGTCCTTGGATAGTAGTGCATCTCTGCCATTATGCCATTATCTCTGATGGGTGTAGGGAATGCTTGAACATCTGGGTCTGGAGATTTGTAATGGATGACTAGGAAGGAATGAGAAGGGACTTTCAAGCTGGATAGTGTGCTGAAAGTGTTCTTTCCATGGGAGCCATATTGTGGTAACATTTTGAGAGCAGACGCATAGAAGCTGTGGCCGCCCTCTAAATGAGCATGCACTCTCAAGCTTGTCACAGACCCATATGGCCTCCTGCTTCCTTTTGTTTCTTGCTGGCCTTCTGTAGACATTTGAATTTGCAGCTCTTACACGAAAGGAATGAAACTGTGAGAGCAGATGAAAATGGCAACTATTGTGTGATCGAATTATCTGTCAAAACTGAAAATGTGCAGTTTATTTTTGCAGATTTAAAAGTTTAAATTTAAAATTACGGCTTTAGCAATTCATATGACTAGGTATTTATCATGTAAGAAATGATAGATATATAAAATGTATATTCACAGATACTCCTTTCAGCATTTATTATAATAGCAAGGAAAAAAAAGAAAGGGCCAGCACAGAAGCTTATTTAACTTCTTTGGAGGTTAACAGGGGTCTTGTTAATTGGATGGTAGTCATTCATGTACGAGGATTACTAAGGAGAAGACTGATTATTAGTCTGGAAAATGATACACTGAATTGTTGGTTAATGGCAGTATCTGGGTAAATGGGGTTGTGGGGTAAGTTTATTTTTTTTCTGTTTTAATTTGTCTTTAACTGGTGTCTTAGATTAAGAAAAAATACATATTGTTAAAAATCTGGCGCTATATATGTGTGTGTGCATATATATATATACACACACACATATATATAAATAAAAGATATATATTGTTTAAAAATTTCGGCTAAGTCTACAAGGTTGTTTGCCAAAGTGAGTCGCCCAGGCTCCACCTTCTCTTTTAGTGCACACATTCTGCATTCAGAATTTACTATCTTGAAATTGCTTTGAGGAAGGGTCTTAATTAGCAGGATTCATCTTGAAGCTCAAGAACAGGGTAATGACCCAGAGCTGCATTTTCAGACTTCTTGTAACTCTGCCTCCATTGACTAATCAATTTAACAAAATTGGCCACCTTTTCAGAGTCAGGCACGACACTGCTGTGTTGTGGAGAATGTAGAGCGCCCTAGTGGCTTCTCAGATAAATTGTGCCCTTTGGCAGTTGCAGGGTTCCTTTGTTAAGAGTGACCCTAATGGGGCCTCCCCTGGTGGTGCAGGCAGTTGAGCGCTGGGCTATGAAGCTGTCCGAAGCCTCTGCAGCACCATTTGGATCCCCAGCCGCCAGCAAGGGTCCCACATGGCGCAGCAGACCTCTCCTGTCTCACCCGCTGCTCCCCTCAGCAGTGTATTTCATCAGTCTGCCTGTTCTGTTCCCCACTGTGTCTCTGGTGAATCCTCTCAGCCTCTCGTGCAACTGGCCTGTGCCCCAGTTCTTGTATAAATAAATAAATAAATTTTTTTTTTTTTTTTTTAAAGAGTGACCCTGATGGAAAGAGAGAGCATGGTACAGGGCATCTGAGAGTTTGCATCTCAGCTCTTGTCACTTCTTTGCTGAGTGACCATAGGCAGTCTGTGAAGCGCAGTTTCTTCAGTCCATAAAGCAGTAAAATCACTGTTGGGAGGTTATCTTAAAATGTAAGTGGGATCATATATGTGAGTTGCATAGTATTTAACTGCTCTAGTCTTTCCTGCATGTTTCTCCTGTGCTGAAATACATGATAAAGGATTTCTAGGTTTTTTGATTAATATTTAGTGAGTTTTACTGCATGCTAATGGCTTTAAAACATCTCATTTTTTTCCCGTGGGAAGTTTGTGAGGTTGTTCTTAACTCTTGTTCTGCCCATTTAACAGAGTGGGAAACTGGTAGTTTAACACTTGCCAAGGTCACACAGCTGGTAAGTGGCAGAACTGGAAAAACTGTGATCCCAAAGCCTTTTTATCTCTTTTAAAGTAGTGGTGTGAGGGGCCTCCCTGGTGGCATAGGGGTTAAGGACAGCGCTGTCAAGCTATCGCTAGCCTCTGCAGCATGAGTTTGAATCCTGGCCAGCCAGGTAGCAGCCCACATGGCGCAGCAGACCTCTCCTGCCTCACCCGTTGCTCCCCTCAGCAGTGTATTTCGGTTTGTCTACCTGTTCTGCTCCCCACTCTGTCTCTCGTGAGTCCTCTCACCCCCTGCACCTGTGGCCTGTAGCCCAGTTCTTGTATGCATAAATAAATCTTAAAAAAAATAGTGGTGCAATTGACATGCAGATATTAAGTAAAAGGTTCAAGAACTTTTCACAAATTCATGCCCCTTTGTATAATCCTTGTTCCATCAAAATACAGAGAATATTGCCATCCCTTCTTCCCAGGAGCAGTAACTTCTGACTTCTGTTATGATAGATTAGTTTTGTTTCTTTGAAAATATATAAATGGACTCATACAACGTATGCTCTTTTGTGTTGGTGTTTTTTCAGCCTAATAGACTCATTCATGTTGTTGGAGGTGTTAGTTCATTCCTTTGTATTGCTGAATAGCATTCCATTGTACTTTATTCACCTGTTGATATTGGATTCTTTCTAATTTCTGACTATTATGAATAAAGCATCTATGAAAATTCTTACACAATTATTTTCTGAATGTATGTTTTTATTTCTTTTCTACATAACTAAGAATTGGGTCAAATGGTAGATGTGTGTTAATAAACTTTTTATGAAATTCCTGGTTTTCTAAAATTTTTTTTTCTTTTATGTTTAATGCTTTTTGTGTTCATTATAAGAAATCTTGGCCTCACCTGAGGTTGCAGGGGGATTCTACCATCTTTTCTACAGAAATGTTTTTGTTTTAGTTTTTACATTTATGTTTATAACCTGTCTCAGATTATTGTTATATTATTTTTAGGTATAGTATGAAATAGGAGTCAGTCTTTTTACGTGGCTATTATTTGTTTCAGCACCATAAGTTGAAAAGACTTTCTGCATTGAATTTTTGATGCAGTTGTTGAAAAATTATTTGACCTTGATGAATCTACTTGTCGGCTGTGTTCTCCGCCATTACTCTATAATTTTACCAACACTTCAGTGTCTTCATTTCAGTAGCATTATAATGAATCTTAAAGTCAGGTAGTATTAATTCTCTAACTCCACGCTTCCTTTTCAGAGATATTTTGCCTATTTGGGGTTTTGTTTCCTTTTTTAATAGATTCATTGTGTCTGCTTTTGTTTTTTTTTTAATAAACAAAAAAACCTGTGGAAATTTTGATTGGATTGGATTTGGAAAGGATTGTTGTCTTAGAATTGTCTTCTAAATATATGATTTCAGTGTATCTTTCCCCTTATTTAGGACTTTTTAATTCTTTTGCAGAAATGTTTTTCAAAGACAAGTGTTGAAATCTTGTACTTCTTTCTTTAAATTTATCCCTCTGTCTGTCTTTGTGTCAGTACCACATTCTTTGATTACCATAGCTTCGTATGGTAAGTTTTGAAATCAGGAGGCTATGTTTTTTCGGTTTTCCTTTTTCATCTTGATGAAGTTCCTTTGATTTCCTAATTTGCCATGAGTTTTTTTTTTTTTTTTTTAATCATGAATGGTACCAAATTTTTTGAATTTTGCTTCTGCATGTTTAGATATTTGGGCAGTTAATATTGTGAATAATGCTGCTTTATTTTTGAACCAGTGTTGCAATCCTGGGCTGAATCTTATGTAGTCATGATGTATTATCATTTTTGTATGTTGCTGATTTCAACTTGGATATCTCTTATTAGGGGTTTTTGCTATATCCTTAACCCCATGCCTTACTGCCTCCAAAAGATTTTTTTTTTTAAAGATTTATTTATTTATGCATACAAGAGCTGGGGTGCAGGGCAGAATTGTGGGGAGTGAGAGCATTCACCAGAGACAGAGTGGGGAACGGAACAGGCAGACCGACCTAAGCACACTGTTGAAGGGAGCAGCAGGCGAGTCTGGAGAGTTCTGCTGGGCCCTGTGGGTTGCTCCCTGGCTGGCCGGGAATTGAACTCGTGCTGTAGAGGCTGCGGACTGCTTCATAGTGCAATGCTTAACCCCTTGGCCACCAGGGAGGCCCCCCTCCAAAAGATTTTTATTTAACTCATTCCCTTTTATTGTAATTGTGTGAATCTTAACTAGTTTTATGTGTAGTGAAAACCCAGTTGGTTTTCTAGATTGGTTTATTTAGGAGCTCTCCTACTTCACATTTGAAGTCTCCATCTAGTGGTCTTTTCTGGAAGCAGAGGTGAGAACCTATGATAATACATTAAAGTTCATTCCCATTTACCCACTAGGTGGCAACAGGCCCTAGCTGAAGCGCCTAGAGGGAGGAATCAGACTGAAAAATGGAAGAAAACTATGCTTGTAAAACTCATAAACAAAATGGAAAATTTTTTTCTCACAATTAATGCTAGTAGGCCCCAAAATATGGGGAAAGGAGTGCTTTTAGTTCTTTCTCAGAGCATGTTTTAAACTAATCACAGATACATGGGAATCAATTTTATTGCTTACCTTCCCTTGTTACTCAAACTTTCTGTGGTTTATTCAGTGACTAGCCAGTCACTTTTCTTTATATATGGGTGTGGGGGGGTGTGATGTGAGGGGGAGGGTTATAGAGTAGAACCTTATAAAAAGGGATCTGAGTTTGGGAGTTGGGGTCAAGAACATTTTCTTATATTCAAGAATTGAAAAATCTACTTCCAGGGAAACTTCAGGAAGAGGCATTAATGACTTCATGCTGTCCCTTGGATCTGAGACTCCTTTCCTTTGGTATGAAGAAAAGAATTTTTATGAATGTGTTACAGTTTAAGGGGTGGGTTTTCCTTATGAAAATAGAAATTGGGGGAGCTGAGAATTTTCTGGACAAGGAATTAAGATAATGGTGAATAAAGATCAGTAAAGGGAATGTGAGATTCCATGATACCATATCATTCATATTTGAGACATAAGGATTCTATTGATGTAATACCCATCATTATACATAGTTTGTATTAAACTAGATTGGAAATGATGATGCCAAAAGAGCCATAATTAAAGATTAAAAAGAAAAAATAGCAGCATTTGAAAACTATCACTAATTCTTTCAACAGTAATAATGGAATTCTTCTGAGAACTGTAGTAGGATCATTGCAACATTGTCACCCATTTTGTGATAGCCAGACTTCTTAGTAGAGTACTAGAGTCTCTTATTAATTTTAGTGTATAAATACTAAATTTGTTCGCAGTCAATTTACAAGTTACTTACAAGTAGTAATTTATAAGATGTATGAATGTTGGATTAATTTACCAGGAGGAGCCTTTAGGTTGATACCTTGAGAATCTTGGAGAGGGAGGAGAAGTTAGGGGGAAAAAACCAAACCAGAAGTTAGCTGGAATGAGGCTTAATGCAGTAGGCTTTTGGAGCTAGGTGAAAGAAAAGGATATTATTCTGTGACTTTTAGCAAAAGTGTGTGTGTATGTATGTGGTCACTTGGTATGCACATATATTTATAATAGCTCTAATATGTTGATAGGCTTATTGTTTATTATGTGATTAGGTCTTTTGACAGGATTATTTATTGCTATGTGAGTCTCACACCAAATGCTGGTATCTGGGATATGTAGACTAGATGCAAGGGAGGAAAGCTAGAGGCGATCACTGAAGTAGTTGGAAGGAACAGAGATACCCCCTGCCCTCCAATCTAGTTTAAAATGGAGACATTGGTGGGAAATACAAGCTTTCCTTGGGGCCTGAGGACACTGTGAGGGGAGCAGCGGGCGAGGCAGGAGAGTTCTGCTACACCATGTGGGTTTCTCCCTGGCCAGCTGGGAATTGAACCCGTGCAGAAGAGGCTGTGGACACCTTCACAGTGCGGTGCTCAACCTGCTGCGCCACCAGGAAGGCCCTACTTTTTTATTTTTTTTTTTAAGATTTATTTATTTATGCATATAAGAACTGGGGTATAGGCCAGAGTTGTGGGGGTTAAGAGGATTCACCCGACAGAGTGGGGAACAGAACAGACAGACTGAAATACACTATAGAGGGGAGCAGTGGGCAAGACAGGAGAGGTCTGCTGTGCTATGTGGGTAGTTCCCTGGCTGGCTGGGGATCGAACTCATGCTGAGGAGGCTGCCGACAGCTTCACAGTGCTGTGCTTAACCCCTAGCGCCACCAGGGAGGCCCCAATTACTTTTGACAGAGATGTCAAGACAGTAGTAGGGGAAAGAATAGTTTTTTTCCCAACAGTGGATGCTGGGAAAATTGTATAGGAAAACAAAAGCCACCTCAGGCTTTAATTTAGACTAGACACAAAAATTAATTAAAAGTGGATCATACAATTAAATCTAAAAGTACAAAATGTCTTGACTACTTTTGTGACCTTGGGTTAGGTAGTGATTTCCTAGATGTGACACCAATGACAGGAACCATAAAAGAAAAGTTGATAAATGACTTCATTAAAATATACAACTGGGCCTTCCCAGGTGGTGCAGTGGGTTGAGCACAGTCCTGTGAAGCTGTCCGTAGCCTCTGCAGCACAGTTTCAATTCCCGGCTGGCCAGGGAGATTCCCACATGGCACAGCAGACCTCTCCTGTCTTTCCTGCTGCTCTCCCCAGCAGTGCTTTCGGCCTGTCTGCCTGTTCTGCTCCCCGCTTTGTCTCTGGTGAATCCTCCCACGCCTCTGGCCTGTACCTCAGCTATTGTATAAAAAAAAAATCTTTAAAAAAATAAAATATACAAATTTTGCACTTCAGAAGACATAATTAAGAATATGACAAGACATGCTATAGGCTGAGAAAACATTTGTGTATCTGATATGAGTATCCCAAATATATAAAGAATTCTTACAATGCAGGCAGAAGACAATCTGATTTTTTAAAATGGACAAAAAACATATTGTATGAACCCACTTATATAAGATATCTAGAATAGAATAGGCAAATTCATAGAGACAGAGAATGGAATAGAGAGGTTACTAGAGGAAGTGGGGAAATATATCATTATTGTTTAAATGGCACAAAGTTTTTGTTAAGAATTAATAGAAAGTTCTGGAAATACAGTGGTCATGGTTGTGAATTTAATGTTATGGAAATGTACACCTAAAATGGTAAATTTTGTGTTGTTTATTTTACCACAAGAAAGTAAATGAAAGACAATTTAAAACATGTGACAGAGGGGGCCTCCCTGATGGCACAAGGATTACGATGCAACCTATGAAGCAATCCGCAGCCACTGCAGCACGAGTTTGATTCTCAGCCAGCCAGGGAGCTACCCACATGACGCAGCAGACTTCTCCTGTCTCTCCCGCTGCTCCCCTCAGCAGTGTACTTCAGTCAGTCTGCCTGTTCTGTTCCCCACTCTGTTTCTGGTGAGTCCTCTCACCCCCCACACCTCTGGCCTGTACCCCAGTTCTTGTATGAGTAAATAAATAATCTTTAAAAAAAAATACATATGATAGAGACTTGAACAGACATTTCATCACACAGAAAGATTCTCATTATAATTAATGATTAGCAGAATGCAAGTTAAAATCACAGTCAATTTCCATTGTGTGCCCCCAGAAATTACTATAGTCAGAAGGCTATAAAAAAAGTTCTTACAAATGTGAGAATTGCTATGGGAATATAAAATGATATAGACACTTTGGAAACCAATTTGACAATTTAATAAAAAGTTAAACATAAACTTACCATATGGTGCAATAATTCCACTCTGCAGGTATCTACCCAAAATATAACTTGTCCACACAAAGACTTGCATTGACTGTTCATAGCAGCATTATTTACAATAGCCAAAATCTGGAAACAATGCAAATGTCCGTCCATCAGCAAGTGAATGGATAAACAGAATGTGGAATATTCATTTAATAGAAAGCTATTTAACAGTAAAAACAAACTGGTACATGATATCATGTGGATAAATGTCAAAAACATAATGCTATGTGAAAGAACCTGGACTCAAAAGGTAACATATTGTGTGTCCAGGTATATGAGATGTCCAGAAACGGCAAACTTAAAGATCAGAAAACACATCAGAGGTTGTCTAGGGCTTAGGGTAGGAATGGAGATTTTTGGGGTGATGAAATGTAAAATTGAATTGAGGTGAAAATTGCACAACTTTATAAATGAATGAAGTCATTGAATTGTACACTTAAAATGGATTAATTTTATGATACAGAAATTATGCCTAAATAACACTTTTAAAAAAATAAGATTGACTGGAAAGGAGAAGGCTTCTGGATAAAATGGTTTAACATCATCAGTTAGATGATGCCCAATTGGTGATTTTATGATTTCTCTCTTTTGTCTTTAACTTGGAAGCCTGTACTCTTCTCTCAAATCCTTACCTTGTGCGCTGCCCTTTTCCCAAGGAAAAGGACCATTTCCTTGTTTGAGAGACTAACTCAGGTGTTTGGAGATGTTTGGCTGTGAATGATGGACCTCCAGGCTGATGAAACATATATGGAAAAATGCCTTCTTTCAATCCCAGGTTATGGACTAACACTAACTAGACATCTTGTAAACATATGTTGTTGGTTGACAATTAGGTGAGAGTTTGGGGGTTAAGAGAATTTTGTGTACTGAAGATAGAGCATCCATGACTGCTACCACCAAAGATGAGGATGCTTTGGGCTGTACTGCTGTGTGCTTTTTTGCAGCACACAATTTTAAGTGTATTCTTACTAAGGCCTAATAATCTTGTGAGTGGGAGAGGTATTCTTAGTTCTCCCTTTACAGAGAAGTAAGGCTTAAAAGGGGAGCTAACCTGTCCAAAGGCATATCAACATGGCAGAACAGGACTTTAAATTCATATTTTCTGACTTCATGCCCCAAGTCATTTTGTCTATACTCTCCTGTTCTTGCCTCAACTATTTATTTGGGAAGAGAAGAGAAAGGGGCTTGTAGTTTGATAGGATTGCATGTGTTTTCAGTAGATTTAGTTAGTAGACTAAAGAAAGGGAGATCAATTTGGGCACAGTATAAGTACAGGGGTTCTATAGCAAGTGTAATCAAGATAGGTTTGTTCTTGTATCTGGTAACTATTAAAATTATCCCTGAATGGAATTGTAATTCATGGTGGATGGCTTGATGGTATTTTGTGTTTGGTTTAATTCCTATCTTATAATGATAATTCATGCTAGAAATCATAAGAAAATTTGTTTGACAACATTGAGTGTCTACTCCATGCCAGACCCTTTCCAAGACATGGAATCCCAAGGTCCAGTTGGATCTTTTTTTTTTTTTTAAGATTTATTTATTTATTTATTTATACAAGCACTGGGTATAGTCAGAAGCGTGGGAGGGTGAGAGAATTCACCAGAGCCAGAGCGGGGAGCAGAGCAGGCAGAAGGACCGAAGTACACTGCTGAGGGGAGCAGCGGGCGGCAGGAGAGGTCTGCGCGCCATGTGGGACCCTCCTCCGTTGGCCGGGGAGCAGCCTGGGATCGAACTCGCGCTGCAGAGACTGCAGGCAGCTTCGCAACCCAGTGCTCAACTGCTGCGCCACCGGGGAGGCCCCAGTTGGATCTTTTTAAGATACAGCCTGAAAGAAGATCAGGAATAAGTGGTATTTTCATTCTCTGAGGCTGATGTCTTCACCCTCCATAGTGACCACTTCCACCATATGCTTGGAACCCGTGATTTTCTTATCCCTGCAGCTGTGCTTTCTAAAGATCCCTTTCCTTAATGAAAATACTACAGTTTTCTTGTTTTTCCAGTGTGGATTCTTCCATCTGCCTTTTAGCCAAGCATAGGTAAATATTACATCTAAAGAAACCCTTGCTTTAAAAAAAAAAAAAAGACATGGCCTCTCCTGGTAGTGCAGGCAGTTAAGCGCCGCACTGTGAAGCTTGTCCAGAGCCTCTGCAGCGTGGGTTCGATCCCATCCGGCTGGTGAGAATCCCACATGGCGAAGCAGACCTCTCCTGTCTCGCCAGCTTCTCCCCTCGGCAGTGTATTTCTTCAGTCTTCCTGTTCTGTTTCCCACTCTGACTCTGGTGAATTCTCTCACCTTCCCATATATCTGGCCTGTGTCCCGGTTCTTATATAAAAATAAATAAATCTTTAAAAAATATTTATAAAAAAAATAAAAGTAAGACATTTAAAAAATATTTTTTTCTTAATTGTTGAAATGACTCTTTGAAAACACAGAGGAGTTATACATAATAAACATAAAAGTCACCTTTAGTTCTACAACTTTGAGATTATCACCTGTTTGTGTTTTTGCTTCCATTCTGTTTGAACTTGGAGTCTGCTTTTTAACGTCTGTCAGCCAGTGAATTACACATCTGGACACACACACACACAAATGTTAGTATTTTGTCATGTCAAACTCTGTGAAACATTTTTATGTATATTCTTAGACCTCAAGTAGCCCAATGAAACAAATGTGATCACATCTCCCATTTACAGATGACACAGCTTTGAAGGGAAATTAACTTGTTTAGGTTCACATAGTTAATAAGTACTGGGGATGACACTTTTACATGCATTTAGACCAAACTTTTCGCCACTCCACCTTTTTGGAAATTTATTTTCATCCATGACTATTACTCCAAAATACTCAGTAATTTTTTAAAAGATTTTTTATTTATGCATACAAGAGCTAGGGTGCAGGCCAGAGATGTGGGGGGTATGAGCATTCACCAGAGACTGAGTTGAGTGGGGAGCAGCACAGGCAGATGTACTGAAGTACACTGCTGAGGGGAGCAGCAGGAGAGATGGGAGAGGCCATGTGGGCTCCCTGGCGGGGGATTGAACTTGTGTGGCAGTGGCTGTGGCTAGCTTCGTAGTGCTGCACTTTGACCCCTTGTACCAATACTCAGTAATTTTGTTTCTGTTTTCTTCTCTGGCCTTGTTTCATGATTTTTCCATTTCTATGTGCTTTAACCTGGTTTTCAGTTTTGTAAAAACAATATGCCCCTTTGGCCTGTACACATGTTGTATGTTCTTTCTGCTTGGAATGTTCAACCCCCTGTCTCATCTCCAAGGCAATTATATTTATCCTTCAAGTATTCACTTAAATTTCACTTCTTTGGAGTCACTTCCCAGACCTTTTTCACCCTTATATTATTTGCTCCCATATTACCTTGTTTTCTCTTTTGAGAACTTCTCATGCTTGGGATTATTTGGTCATTAGAATTTGACCTGCCTTTTTTGCTATGTATTTTTCATCCCCTTCATCTTTTCTGGTTTCTTTCTTTTTTTTTTAATATTTATTTGTATTTATGCATATAAGAACTGGGGTGTAGGCCAGAGGTGTGGGGGTATATGTGAGAGGATTCACCAGAGACAGAGTGGGGAACAGAAGAGGTGGATTGACTGAATTATACTGCTGAGGGAAGCAGTGGGTGAGACAGGAGAGGTCCGCTGCGCCATGTGGGTCAGCTCCCTGGCCAGGGATCTTGCATGCTGCAGTGGCTATAGATAGCTTGATGGCACTGAGATTTAACCCCTTTGCCACCAGGAAGGACCTCCTTTTCTGGTTTTGATTGCAGTCCTGATGCCTGTTTTGTGTTCGGTAACTTTGTTTCTTTCTGTTCTTAGCTCATTCCCTCTCAGATTCATGTTTGTAAATCACAAGTGTATATGCTCCCTTCAAAAAATGTACTCCTTTCTTCCAATATGCTGATTTTTAGTCCACTCCAGATTTCTGATGTAGTTAAGAGAGGTCGACACCAATTCTTCACTCCTTGTTGTCTTTTCTGATTGAGCCAGTCCCTTGGAAGATGGATTTGGTCTGTTGACTTGAAAAATGGCCACATATTTTAAGTGAAGAAAAGTGTACAAGAGCATTGTGTATACTTGGCGACATTTTCTTTAACTATAAATACATGTATTTTAAGTATTGCTAAAATGTCTGGGGGCATATATACTGAACAGAATGATGAGGAAGGGGCCAACTGGTGGGCTTTGGTATTCTCTTTTTTTACGAAATTTTCAGTGACTGCATAATACTAGGTGAACATATTTCTATTTTGAAAAACAAGAAAAGTAAAAATGCCCTTTAAAAATAACCCTTTTTAGTCTTTCCATTCTTGCTGCCTTGATTTTGATCTTAGCTTAGCTTGATTTTGAGCTTTTTCCTTTCCCCTCCCTTTTAGATCTTTTTCTTCCTACTTATCTTGGCAAATCTTTCCAAAGAATTGCTTTCATTATCTTTTAGAGCTCAGCACTTGAAATGGCTTCCTGTTACATGAATTCTACATTTTTTTACTAACTCATGAGACCTTTTGTAATTTGTCTGTTTACCTTTTCAGTGCTGCTTTTCATGACTCCTTGTCATGATTTTTGTAGTATGTGCCATTATTTTCTGTTGCAGGTGTTCATATACAGTTTCATCTGTATAAGACACCCTTAAACTCACATAATTGCCTCCCTTACTGTAGCACTTAGTTACCTAAGAGAAAATGCATAGGATTTTGGTTGCTGAATTACATACTTTTTTACTCGCATATTTAAAGATTGCTAGTTCTCTGTGTACATAAATGGCATACTTATTTAGGTGTACATTTTTCAAAGAACTTGTTAGACATTCTTTTCTGATGTTTTCAGAAAATTTGGAAATAATGGATGGATGAAAATAAATGCCCAGAATGTATGACATTCTTCAAACTGTGGATTTCCTCTTGTGTGTCCACAAGTATGAAGGAAAGAAAACCTTTTGATTTCTGTAAAGACTTCTTTTTTTTTTTTTTTAAAGATTTATTTTTATTTATTTATACAAGCACTGGGTACAGTCAGAAGCACGGGAGGGTGAGAGAATTCACCAGAGCCAGAGCGGGGAGCAGAGCAGGCAGAAGGACCAAGGCACACTGCTGAGGGGAGCAGCGGGCGGCAGGAGAGGTCTGCGTGCCATGTGGGACCCTCCTCCAGTGGCTGGGGAACAGCTGGGGATTGTTCCGGTGCTGCAGAAGCTGTGGGCAGCTTCGTAACCCAGTGCTCAACCGCTGCGCCACACGGGAGGCCCCTATAAAGACTTCTTTGAAGTCTTTCAGATTTATCAGACTTCAGATAAATCACCTGAATTTATCTTTGTTCATTCATTAGGTTCTGTAGGTAGGTATTCGTTTTTGAGAGAGCACAAACTCAAATGTGTCTGTTTCTATGAAACATCAGACGCAATTTGATATGTGTTTGGTTCCCACACTATGGTGTAAAGTTTCATGTACTCCAAAGATTCTCAGCAGCAATATAAGTATGGCTATATCTGTCTGTAATGAAGAGAATGGCAGTTTCAGATGGTGACAGAAAAGTTTGAATAAAAGTTAAAAAGGAGGTGACCTGAAGTGTAGTGGTTGGAAACGGGTGTTAAGTTGGTGTACTTGGTTTTTTTTTTTTTTTTTTTGCTTAACCTTCCGTGGCTCAAAAATCACGTGGTGAGCTTGTCATAATAAAATACAGATTCTAGAGCCCTGCCTTTGGGCTAGGATAAAACTCATGATTCTGCATTTTATTTATTTATTTATTTATTTTTTTTTTTTTGAAAGAATGAGGATTTTTTTTTAATTCTTTTTTTTTTTTTAATAGAGGCATGTTTTGTTTATTTATTTATTTATTTGTTTTGTTTATACATGCACTGGGTACAGTCAGAAGCGCGGGAGGGTGAGAGAATTCACCAGAGCCAGAGCGGGGAGCAGAGCAGGCAGAAGGACCGAAGTACACTGCTGAGGGGAGCAGCGGGCGGCAGGAGAGGTCTGCGCGCCATGTGGGACCCTCCTCTGGTAGCCGGGGAGCAACCGGGGATCGAACTGGCGCCGCAGAGGCTGCGGGCAGCTTCGCAACCCAGTGCTCAACCTCTGCGCCACCGGAGAGGCCCCTGATTCTGCATTTTAAAAAACAACTCTAGGTAATTCTGGTACACAACCAGGTACAGGAAACAGTGTCCTGAACCCCATTTTCTTTCTGAATTCTTGTAATTTTTTGCATTTTCTTCTGGCTTTGATTTCTCCTTTTCTTTCTTCTTTTTTAAAAAAGGATTTATTTATGTATATAAGAACTGGGGTACAGGCCAGAGGTGTTAGGGGGGTGAGAGGATTCACCAGAGACAGAGTGGGAAACAGAACAGGCAGACCGACTGAAATTCACTGCTGGGGGAACAGTGGGCGAGACAGGAGAGGTCTGCTGCGCCATGTGGTTTGCTCCCTGGCCAGCTGGGGATCGAACTCATGCTGCTGTATCTTCATAGGTTGCGTCTTAACCCCTTGTGGCACCAGGGAGGCCCTCTTTTTTTTTTTTGTTAAAAATGTTATTTATTTATTTTTAAAGTTTTATTTATACAAGAACTGGAGTACAGGCCAAATGTGCTGGAGGGTGACAGGACTCACCAAGAGACAGAGCCGGGAACAGACCGACAGACTGACTGAAATACACTGCCGAGGGGAGCAGTGGGTGAGACAGGAGAGGTCTGCCATGCCATGTGGGAATCTCCCTGGCTGGCCTGGATCGAACCCACGCTGCAAAGGCTGCGGACAGTTTCATAGTGCTGCGCTCAACCCCCTGCGCCCTCTCCTTTTATTTTCTTATCTTACTAGACCTGCACTTCTCCTTCCTATACCTGAGAAAAATTTTGGAAGGCTGAGTTGACACAACTTTTCTCTTTCTATCTTATTCTGTTTTACTTTTTCCGTAAGAACTTGTTCCTATCTCAGACATAAGTGTATGATGAATTATTAATGACCATGGCATTTGTTTTTCTGTCATCATGAAAGATTTAGTAGCTCAACTCATGTTATAGGATTCAGAGAGTTGAAACTATGTTTTAATTTTTGTTAAGAAAAATACTGTACTGCTTCAATGGTGATTATTTTTTCCCCTTCATTTGAAGGACATGGTTTACAAAGTTCAGAATGAGTGGGCCTCATAGTTTGGTAAGAAGAGACTATTTAAGTACATTTGAACATTAATAACCAGGGCATTCATACAAAGGCATACTACATTGTCACTTAGAAGAATGAGTAAGTAATAAGTAATAAGTAATAAGATTGTTTTGGAAGGCTATTCTAGAACATATAACTGAGTAAAAAAGTAGATTGGATAGTTGCAGATCTAGAGTGAGTTTGTTTTTGCTTAAGGGACGCTCCAAAACACCCCAGATTATATGTAGATACACATATAAATGGATCTAGATCTCCAAGGGTGTAAAGTAAATGTTTCACTTATTTATATTATTTTAATAATAAATGTAATAAATAATGTATTTATCATAATATTATAGCAAGTTATTAAACTTTTTATTGTATTTATAGGTGATTTCCATCAAGGAAATGGATTGCAGATGATGAGGGTTTCCATTTTTAACATTATATATTTCTGTATTCAAATTATAAATACTGAGTGTGATTCTTTTTAACATAAAAAATGATGAAAGCATCGATGATGTGATGTTGGGGTATATTCTTCTGATAAAATACCATTTCCTTAAATCCGGGACATCTTTTTTTAAAAAGAAAGTTACTAGGACTTTAGAGCGCTTACTTCACTTCATATTAGAACCAAAGAGAGCAAGAGCGACATTAGCCAATATGTTGGTGACAATAGCAGCTTCTAACCAGCACAGTAGCTGATGCACTCAGGTGACTCTCTGCACATGCTTTTGCTTTTCTTCGGTTATTTGGTCCGCAGTTTGCATTCATTGATCAGTGAGTTGATTTAGACTCAAACCCACCGACAGCAATGAATGTTGAGTGCAGCCATCAGTGTTCCCAGTTGGTGGAGCTGCCTTGGCCCTCCCTCACTCCATGTTCTTCCTTTCCACATTTTGAGGCATGTGTTTGTCATCTCCTTTAAGCAATGGTAAAGGGCCCACATAATTATAGACTACTCTGACATTAGAGCTGAGTGGTTCTTAAAGATGGTGAAACTATGATTCAGAAATGGGAAAGGAGCTTCTGGAGAAACTAATAGACAGCTCTGTAATCACAGAGACAGTGCTTGCATACTGGTAGGCATAAACAAGAACTGAGGCCTGAGAGGTATGAATGCTTTTCAAGGGAAATTAGCACAGATTATATTTTGGGTTAAATAATAATAATAGCTTAATAGATTGAACATTTGCCATGTTCAAGGAATGGCACAAAGCACCTTCTGTGTCATCTCATTGAATCTCAGAACTCCATGAGATAGGTTTCCTATCTTAAACATGAGAAAACTAAGACACTTGCCCAGGGTAATACAACTAGATAGAGAGCTGAGCCGAAATTCTCAGATCTGTCTGATCCCAGACCTTTTACTTAAGTTTAAAAACATTCAAGTGCATAGGTGTGGATGAAAGTAGTGAAGCAATAGTTGATATCAAACAGTTCTTATTCTGATGGGACTGTCAGCCACGTTCATTATAATTGAAGGTGGAATGTGATGAAATTCGTGCAAACATTGGGCAGTTTTGTGGTACTTTTGCTTTTTAAATTCTCCATTTGCCCCTAATTGAAAACTTTGAGGGAATGTGAGAGAACTGGGTATAAAATATTTAACTGGGTTTCACACCAAAACCAAAAAGCATTTGTAATCCCTCCTTGCTCTATCTAGTTTCTCACCAGAATGACATATTTCTAGGAAACATTTAAGACGTTAGGCATTGTTATGGAGCTCTCCTTATTGTCTTGAAATTAAATACTAATTTATGAAAAAAAACACATAATAAGAAGCAAGGGAAATAGAAATAGATGGGAACTTTAAACAAATTTACTGCACCACATTTGGGGGAACAGGCAGCAAGAATGTTTCAGATGATATCATGTGACATATGAAGATAAGCTTGCTCCTTTACTTCAGGAAATGTGATGTCTGTAAAGACCCCAAGGTACAGTCAACGGTCAGTGGTTTTTTCAAATCCAAACTCACCGACAGCGTTGAATGTTCCTTGGAGTCCTCTGAAGGCTGGATCCTGACCCTGGCAGTTCCTTCTTCAGCCTGCACCCACATTCCAGGAGCCACTAGACTACTGTCGATGAAGGCTTTCACATTCTTTTCCAGGTTTCAAGTTTGAGAGTATTTAAATCATGAAATCTATTGTACAGCAGAGAATTAACAAACTTTAGTATTGTGAGACTGCAGTTACTTATATAGTCAGATTCAAATGACTAAAAATGACTTTGAATGGTATTGTTTTGTAATTATGGGAATGTAAAATAAACCATTTTACAGTTATTTTAATTATTAAAGGACACAGGTGTAAGAAAGCAATTAACATATCGAGAACCTGCTGTGCACTGAGATTTGTATATTTTTATTTCACTAAGGTTTATTTCACTAGAGTATATTTTTTATGTCATAAAAGTATCAGCATCCCACTTTTATGAGAAAATTGAGTCTTAGAGAAATGTAGTCATTTGCCCAGTAACATAGCCAAGAGCCAAAATTACATGTTAGAACGTGAATACTGAGCTTTGTGATTCCAGAGCTCACTGTCTCCTCCCTTGTCCACCACAAAACTTGTGTATCTGTAGTAGAATCTTCAGTGCATTCCCAGATCAAACAAGTAGCCTCTAAGAAGAGTAGGTAGGTTTGTAGTGAAATGTTTCATAGATAAAGATGAAAAAATTTTCCTCTATACTTGGTGATCTTCCTAGCTAAAACCCTGAATCAGCAAGTTATTGTAGAAGTTCAGTGGTGGTATAAACTAAAACTTATTTTCCATATTAAAAAAAGCAAAGAAATAAAATATCCCTGCTACATAAGAGAAAGCCCACATTGTCTTCCATAAGTTCACTGAGGATAACTGAAACATCAGTTGTATTTGCTTTTGGCTGAGAGGTTATCCGTGCATTGTAGACATATTGGTTATTGCTTATTGGTGGTTGAATGTTGTTGATGAAAACTCTGAAAAATGAATTAATTATAAGGAACTTCTTAGGGTTTATAATGGGAGGGGTTCAGAAATGCTCAGTAGAAAAGGGGCTGACATAATTGCTGGCTGAATTGAGGTTAATCTTCAGTCAGGAATGATTATTACCACTTGCTTTAGGTTTAAATATTATAGGTTAACTATTCACGAATTCATTTTTTTTTAAATATTTATTTATTTATGCATACAAGAGCTGGTGTACAGGCCAGAGATGTGGGGAGAGGTGAGAGGATTCACCAGACACAGAGCGGGGAACAGAACAGGCAGACTGACTGAAGTACACTGCTGAGGGGAGCAGCAGGCGAGACAGGAGAGGTCTGCTCCGCCATGTGGTTTCTCCCTGGCCAGCTGGGACTCAAACTCGTGTGGCAGAGGCTGTGGATTGCTTCATAGTGCGGTGCTTAACCTCTTACTCAGTAGGGAGGCCCAATATTCAGACTTTCAAAAACTGGTCTGCTACTCCAAACCATTACATATTTGTAAAATGCCATTGCATGAATTCATGGCATTGGAAGAAGAATGCTTTTCATAGACTTGAAAAACTTTAGAAGAGTGAAAGATAGCATTCTAGAAAGATATAGGGATTTCCATTATGTTTGAGATCATTAACATTAATGACAATAAAGATCTTCACCTACCTCATTATTTAATTTACTATAAGTCCTTAATTCTAGTTTTTAATCATCAAGCAAATTGAAGGTACACTTTGGGGTCTTTTTTTTTTAAGATTTATTTATGTATACAAGAACTGGGGTACAGGCCAGAGGTGGGGGGCGGAGTGAGAGGATTCACCAGAGACAAAGAGGGGAACAGAAGAGGCAGATTGCCTGAAATACACTGCTGAGGGGAGCAGTGGGCAAGTCAGGAGAGGTCTGCTGCGCCATGTGGGTATCTCCCTGGCCAGGGATAGAACTCATGCTGCAGTGACTGTGGATAGCTTCATAGGTTGCATCTTAACCCCTTGTGCCACCAGGGAGGCCACATTGGGGTTTTTAAAATTAATTTGACTAAAGGTTTTATATATTCAATGCCAGGATAAAGTATATGGGTTAAAAAAGTTAAGGGTAAAAGTTAAGGGTTAAACTAATAATTATTGAAGCTAATATAAGTTGATTCAATTGTTTAATTCCTGATTTAGATTGATTTTGAGTTTGTCAGAACTTATCATGCCATTTTATTATTTCACTTACCTCTTTGCTTTGCTTTTCCAGATGTACTAGGAAATACTGAAACCCACATTGCTCCAACTTGGAGATGTAAATATTTTCATTATCTTCTGTGGCCTCTTGATATACTTGAAAGAAAAAAGAAGCATAAACTCAATGGAATAGTTCATTTGAGGAATTGGTAGCATAGAAAATGGTCACTGTCTAAAGTGGCTGTTTGCCTAGACATTTTCCAAACACTATACAGGGAGCATCTCTAAAAGTATTTTGGGTAGTACTCTTTCTTTGAGGACAAATTCTTAAATTACAAAGATGACAATGGCATGTCAGTATGAATCAGTGTTCTGCTTCCTTCTTTTACCATTTCAGCTGGCCCTTGCCATCCTCAAGCCTACTGTCTACCCAGATCATTAGGCATATACACAATGCTGGCAGATACAGAGGATGATTGCTCTGCTGGCAGAATGGTATGAACCTTATTAAGGGAGAACAGAGAAGAGAAAGGTTAATTCTGCCTAGCAGAGCCAGGAAAGGCATAACTAAGTGGTCACATTTGATCTGTGCCTCAAAAATTTAGTTGAATCTTCAGTAGACAGAGAAGGAAAGATTAGATGCACAGGAAAGTTAAGGTAATGATAAACTATTTCAGAGAGTCAGTTAACTCCTCTTTAAGATGCAGGACAAATAGCACTGGCCCCCCTTTTGTGCTTATAACTGTGAAAATCAAACGAGGGTTTATGTATGTGAAGATGTGCAGATGTAATTGCTAGGTTCTCATTGCTTTTGGCTCATAGATGCTGAAATAGAATCAGTAAAGTTCCTTATTATAGGCATTTCCAACTTGAATTCTTATTTGGCTTTCTATTTTTTCTTTTAAAGTGACCATAATTTAAAATTCTCATATATTAAATATTTGGAGAAGCGCTATTAAAATATAATAGAGAACATAAACTTTTTTTTTTTTATTTTTTATAGAGGCATGCTTTATTTATTTGTTTGCTGGTTTGTTTGTTTGTTTTGTTTATACATGCACTGGGTACAGTCAGAAGCGCGGGAGGGTGAGAGAATTCACCAGAGCCAGAGCGGGGAGCAGAGCAGGCAGAAGGACCGAAGTACACTGCTGAGGGGAGCAGCGGGCGGCAGGAGAAGTCTGCACGCCATGTGGGACCCTCCTCTGGTGGCCGGGGAGCAGCCGGGGATCGAACCGGCGCCGCAGAGGCCGCGCGCAGTTTCGCAACCCAGCGCTCAACCGCTGCGCCACCGGGGAGGCCCCGAGAACATAAACTTTTGAGCCAGAATCTTGACTTTGCTTGCAGCTTATTAGCTATGTCACCTTGGGAAAAAATTTTAACTTTTCTGTTTCCTTATCTATAAAGTGGAGTTGATAGTTGGCCTACCTATAAGACTGTTGTAGGAACTAAATTGGTTAATATCTGTCAGGTGTGTAAAAATAATACCTAATACATGTTAAAATCTCTATGTTTTTATACTATTTCAAAATTATTTAAATTGTTAAAATCACTTACAAACTTATTTACATGATAATAAAATACATGTTTTTCTCAGAATTTGGTTTCTGGTCTATATACATTAAATGTAAAAACCTTTCATATTTTGATTAGTACTTTGATTTAGTATTTTGGGTAGTACTCTTTCTTTGAGGACAAATTCTTAAATTACAAAGATGACAATCAAACAATTAGTACATAGTTTGATTCTATGACTAGCTGTTAAGACTGTATGTGTACACATGTATGTTTTATTTTTTATTTTTTAAATTTTTTTTAAAATAATTTTATTTTTATATTCCCCCATACAATTGCAAACGCCCCATTCTGACCCCAATCCCTCCCCTCCCGCCCCCCACCCCCCAAAAAGTGTCTCTGGTTCATAGTTTTTTGTTGATTTTGATTTTCACTTTCTTATATTCATTTTCCTGGTCCCTTAAGTTTTCTAGATTCCTGCTATGAGTGAGACCATCCGGTATTTTTCTTTTTCTTTTTGGCTTATTTCGCTGAGCATGATCCCTTCCAACGCCATCCATGTTGCTGCAAATTGCATGTGTTTATCTTTTTTGAATGCTGAGTAATATTCCATGGTGTATATGTACCACATCTTCTTGATCCAGTCATCTATTTTTGGGCATTTGGGCTGTTTCCAAAGTTTAGCTATTGTAAACAGTGCTGCTATAAACATAGGGGTGCAGGTGCTCTTTGCAATTGATGTTTCTGTGTCCTTTGGGTAAATACCTAGGAGTGGAATTGCTGGATCATATGGAAGCTCTATGTTTAGTAGGTCCAGAAATCTCCACACAGCTCTCCATAGTGGTTGGACCAGTTTGCACTCCCACCAACAGTGCAGGAGAGTTCCTTTTTCTCCACACCCTCGCCAACATTTGTTGTTGCTAGTTTTTTTAATATGTGCCATTCTCACTGGTGTAAGATGGTATCTCATGGTAGTTTTGATTTGCATTTCCCTGATGACAAGTGATGAACATTTTTTCATATGTCTGTTGGCCATTTGCATTTCCTCTTCAGAGAAGTTTCTTTTTAGCTCTTCTGCCCATTTTTTGACTGGTTTATTTTCTTTGATGTTGCTGAGTCTCATCAGCTCTTTGCAGATTTTTGTGATCAGTCCTTTATCATTAGTGTTGGGTGCAAAAATGTTCTCCCAGTTGGTGGGGTTTCTCTTTGTTTTTGTTATTGTCTCTTTTGCTGTGCAGAAGCTCTTTAATTTGATGTAGTCCCAGCTGTTTATCTTTGCCTTCACCATCACTGCTTTGGGTGATGTGTCTGTAAAGATGTCTTTGATGTGCAAATCCTGTAGTGTTTCGCCTATATTTCCTTCTATGTATTTTATGGTTTCAGGTCTTATGTCTAGTTCTTTAATCCATTTTGAGTTGATTTTTTGTGTATGGTGTGAGGTAGTGGTCAAGCTTCATTCTTTTGCATGTAGCGACCCAGTTTTCCCAGCACCATTTATTGAACAAACTTTCTTTGCTCCAATGCATATTCTTTGCACCTTTGTCAAAGATTAGTTGACCATAAATCTGTGGGTTTATTTCTGGATTTTCTATTCGATTCCATTGGTCTGTATGTCTGTTCTTGTTCCAATACCATGCAGTTTTGATGATTATGGCTTTGTAGTATAGTGTGAAGTCTGGGAATGTGATGCCTCCATTTCCTTCTTTTTTTTTCAGGAGAGCTTTGGCTATTCGGGGTTTTTTGTGATTCCATATGAATTTCATCAATAATTGTTCTATTTCTTTGAAGAATGCCATTGAGATTTTGATTGGAATAGCATTGAATCTGTATATTGCTTTTGGTAGGATGGCCATTTTAATAATGTTTATTCTTCCAATCCATGAGCAGGGGATGTCTTTCCATTTCTTTGTGTCTTCTTCTATTTCTTTTAACAGTGTTTTATAGTTTTCTTTGTCTAGGTCCTTTACCTCTTTTGTTAGATTTATTCCCAAATATTTGATTTTTTTTTGTTTTGATAATAAAAGGGATGGTTTTTTTGATTTCTTCTTCTTCAGATTTATTGTTTGTGTATAGGAAGGCTACTGACTTTTGCATGTTGATTTTGTATCCTGCCACTTTACTGAACTGATTGATGAGTTGAATTAGTTTTTCTGTGGAGTTTTTGGGGTTCTCTATGTATATTATCATATCATCTGCAAATAGTGATAGTTTGACTTCTTCTTTTCCTATTTGGATTCCTTGGATGTCTTTCTCTTGTTTTATTGCTCTGGCTAGGACTTCCACTATTATATTGAAAAGCCGTGGTGAGAGTGGACATCCTTGTCTTGTTCCAGATCTTAATGGAATTGCTTTCAGCTTTTCACCATTGAGAATGATACTGGCTGTTGGCTTGTCATAGATGGCCTTTATGATGTTGAGGTATGTTCCTTGTATCCCAAGAATTTCAAGGGCTTTTATCATGAATGGGTGTTGCACTTTGTCGAAAGCTTTCTCAGCATCTATTGATATTATCATATGGTTTTTATATTTCTTTTTGTTGATGTGTTGGATAACATTGATTGATTTTAGGATGTTAAACCATCCTTACACATGTATGTTTTAAAGAGTTTTTTTTTAATTAATGCTCTACCTCTTTCTTTCTGACCTTAGGTAAAGCTTTTATCTCCCATAAAATTCAGTTTCCTTAGTCCATAAAAATGATAGTGGTGGGCCTCCCCTGGTGGCGCAGCGGTTGCACGCTGGGCTGTGAGGCTGCCCGCAGCCTCTGCAGCGCCAGTTTGTTTCCTGGCCACCGGTGAGGGTCCCACAAAAAAAAAAAAAAAAAAAATTTTTTTTTTTTTTTCTTCACGATCTAGTCTTATCACTTGTATAATGTTACTGTTTTTTGGAAGTCTCGATCACCATCTTGTTAGGAATAGCTCCTTGCCCACAGTCACCATTATTTAGTCACACCTTACCCTGTAGCATAACCTGTCTGTTGAAACTGGACAGTAATGACTAGACATTGATGGGCCCTGGGAAATCTATTATTTAGACTTCACTAAGTTCTGCACTACCTGCCATTAACCAATATTGCTGGTACCTACCATTAACTAGTAACTGCTTATTATATAGTTAGAATTTCTGTAAGAAATTGCCAGATGAGAAGACATAAAAATAAATGAATTTAACAATCTTTATTTTACAGCAGTTCTCCATTTCTCCCCCCCTTTCTCCAGCAACCCTGACCCAGCACTATGATAATTCATTATGGCTTTAAGTTAGGTTGGAAGAATTTGTTGTTTCAAAAGGAGTTTACTCAAAGGAGTCTACTAAATTCAGAGTATTGAATATCACTAAGGGAGAAAAAAAAAAGTGTATCAAAGATTGCAGTTGCATATAGGATTACTGGTCATTGTTATATTTATCCTACTTGAGATTTTACCAAGGAATGGAGAGGTAAGGATAGAAATTTAACCCTTTGCACTCCGAACCATTTTACGATATTTTGATTTAATTTCTTTTTTTTTTTAATATTTCTTTTTTTTTAAATTTTATTTATTTATTTTTTATAGAGGCATGTTTTATTTATTTATTTGTTTGTTTCTTTGTTTATACATGTACTGGGTACAGTCAGAAGCCTGGGAGGGTGAGAGAATTCACCAGAGCCAGAGCAGGGAGCAGAGCAGGCAGAAGGACCAAAGTACACTGCTGAGGGGAGCAGCGGGCGGCAGGAGAGGTCTGCGCGCCATGTGGAACCCTCCTCTGGTGGCCGGGGAGCAGCCGGGGATCGAACCGGCGCCGCAGAGGTCGCCGGCAGCTTCGCAACCCAGCGCTCAACCGCTGCGCCACCGGGAGGCCCTTGATTTAATTTCTTGTGCCATTTCAAGATAAAACTTCAGGGAAACATGCATGTCTCAAAAAGTTGCATTGAAATAACCTTAATTCCCCGTAATCACTAATAAATTGCAATGTCCCCTGAGAGGGGACATCCGAGTGATATGCTAGAATTCTGCTGTCCCCTGAGAGGGGACAGCGGAGTGCAAAGGGTTAAACTGAATAGCTTGGTACATTTAACCATATTTGACATGGCAACTTTCTATCAGGTTATCTAAGATATTTTATTTTTTTATTTTATTTTTTTAAATATTTTATTTTTTTATTAAAGATTTATTTTTATTTATTTATTTGTTTGTTTATACAAGCACTGGGTACAGTCAGAAGTGCGGGAGGGTGAGAGAATTCACCAGAGTCAGAGCAGGGAGCAGAGCAGACAGAAGGACCAAAGTACACTGCTGAGGGCAGCAGCGGGCGGCAGGAGAGGTCTGCGTGCCAGGGGGGACCCTCCTCTGGTGGCCGGGGAGCAGCCGGGGATCGAACCGGCGCTGCAGAGGCTGCTGGCAGCCCAGCAACCCAGCGCTCAACCGCTGTGCCACCACCGGGGAGGCCCCTAGCTAAGATATTTTAGATGAGTCTGGAAGATAAAGAGGTCAGCAGGCCAAGACCCTGAGCTAGCAAATTGGCCTAAGGCCAAAGGCAGTATTTCTCTTCAAATGGGATATGTACTTCAAAGCCTCTTGAAATATCCTAAGGCTAACTGAGTTCTCCATCCTCCAGTTATAGTGACTTTTTGTTTGAGAGATGACTATTTTAGATTATTTTTGCGAACCCACAGGAAGAAGGACTTCATTTTCCCATGATGAATTCACAGGTTATCTGGAACCAATGAACAATTCTTCTGATAATTCTGCACAGAGGATTGTTGTTTAACTGAGTGAAAATGTGAGCTAGGAATACCAAGTCATGAAACAAATAGAATCCAAAATCATACAATACAATAGCTAATATTCATGGGACTTAAGGAATGAGCTGGAGAAAAAATTGGGTTTTATCGAGTGTATGAGAAGTATGGGCAGAGATTTAAAAAGTCCTCTAAAGTCAACGAACATGTTTTATAATAAACCAGTTGATGGAATAAACAGTGATCACGGGACTCAGTCTATCTTTTTACAATAATGAAATCCTCTCATGTATCGATATTACTATGTATTTCTTCCCTGACCTATTTCAGTTTGTTGGGTTAAAGCTAAGTATATGGCACTTTATGTTTTAAAGTCTTAATATGTGTTCTTACTTTTATTATTGTTTCAAGTAAATTATAGTTTTATGTTAAGGCATTGCAAATTATAGATAACTAGACATACTCATTCTACCACTAACTTTTTAGTTATTCATAGCATTCAGAAAAATGTTCTTTAAATGTTTTCCCTTACTATTTCTAGCAAATAGTTGAATCTTTTCAAATGATGTCTTTAAAGTTTTGTTTTTGAATGTACTCTAAAAAAGCTGTTCTTCAATCTACTACTTCATACTTTCATAAATGTAATCATCTTATATTAGATCTGCTAAGCTATCAATAATTGACATATTACTTTTAGCCTTCTGTCTCCGTTGCTAACATGAAATCAGATAATGCTGATGATTGAGTAGGAATACTAATTGTTAATGGGGGGGGGGAATCCAAGTATGAAATAGTAGAAAACAAGTTCTAGTCTATAATTTTTTAAACTTTCAAAGTTCTCCAGGAGTCTTTTAAATCTTTTTTTTTTAAAGATTTATTTATTTTAAATAAAGTAAGAACTGGGGTACAGGCCATAGGTGTGGGTGGTGAGAGGATTCACCAGAGACAGAGTGGGGAACAGAACAGGCAGATTGACTGAAATACATTGCTGAGAGGAGCAGTGGGTGAGTCAGGAGAGGTCTCCTGTGCTGTGTGGGTATCTCCCTGGCTGGGGATCGAACTTGTACTGCAGTGTCTGCGAACAGCTTCATAGGTTGCATCTTAACCTCTTGTGCCATCAGGGAGGCCCTTAATCTTTTAATCCAGAAGTCATTTAATCTAACGATTTTCAAACTTAACAGTGCATCAGAAGTTAAAGTGGTGGTCTTGGGAAATGTAGCTTGCTAATTGTGCAGAATTCTGGACGTCACCTTTAGGTTTACAGTAAATCAAATCCTTTAGGTGTGAGATGTATAGTGTCAAAAGTCCCCATGTGATTCTGATGTCATTTCATGGACATTTGAGAAGCTCTGATTGAGGCTCAGACCTTTTTTTTTTTAAAAAAAGTAAACTATTCAGAAGGGAGATGAAGACCTCAGGCCACATTGCAGTGTCAGAATTGAAATCCTTGACTCTCTGTGTATGTATGTGTTTACTTATAGCATACCACCTCTCCATCATGAAAAAAGCTTGCTTTTTTGGCCAGAAGTTTCCTAGTGTCCTATTGTCTACCAGCAAAATACTTCCAAGTCAGTCAGTCTGGCAGATAAAACATCTTAGTCTTAGTTAGGGATGTATCCAGGACTAGTGTAAACAGGCAATTGACTTGGATTTGGTATGCTGACCTGAAGCATTTGACTAAGCAGTGCTGTGTGTTGTTGGCTTAAGAACTGTCCATGGTATGAAATGAGAAATGTCTGTAAATGATCAAAACTCTGTGAAGGCCCTGCAGGCTCTTATATTTATCAGTGGCTACTAGCGCCACTTTAACACTTGTTTCTATTCAAAGGTGACTACCACTGGGTGGAAGAGGCTTTCAAAGCCTCTGGCTGCTCTCTAGGGAGGAATTTAATTGTCAGTAGAAAGCAGGAATGATTTTAATAAACATCAAGAATCTCTAAGACTACTTCGGCTTTGGCTCCTGGCCAAGTGTCCATCTTCAGGAGGGAATTGGTCTCAGCTGCTGTGACCTGAAGGTATTTTTAAAAAGCCAAAGGCATTAACGAAGTCTTCCTGAGTTGGCAGGCAGGAATGACCCAGGGAAACAAGGCCTGACACATGTCATCAGCCTGGAAAAAGTGGAGTTTGGACTTTAATGATGACTCATTGTGAAAAACCCAGAAGGAATCAGGCTGGGGACTTGTTTGCATAGGAGAGAAGTTATATCTGAGCACCTGCCAAGAGGTTTTTTTGTTTGTTTGTTTGTTTTTTTAATGTGAGAGCTGGTTTTTTCTTTTGGTTTTTTTTTCTCAAAGATTTATTTATACAAGCACTGGGTACAGTCAGAAGCGTGGGAGGGTGAGAGAATTCACCAGAGCCAGAGCGGGGAACAGAACAGGCAGGCTGACGAAGAAATACACTGCTGAGGGGAGCAGCGGGCAGCAGGAGAAGTCTGTGCACCATGTGGGGACCCTTGCCGGTGGCCAGGATTGAACCTGTGCTGCAGAGGCTGCAGGCAGCTTCGCAACACAGCGCTCAACTGCTGTGCCACCAGGGGAGGCCCCTACCAAGAGTTTTAACTGCCCGAACTGTATGTGTTAGTGACAAGACCTGCACCCTTACCTCCTGTCACTTTTTAATTGGTGATGAGTAGAGATGCCGGATGAGTTAAGTAGAGAGGTACATATCTAGCACATCTCCCGATTTGCCTGTTATCTTGCTGTTCTCTTTTTAGAACTGTTTGTGTGATCATACTCCAGTGACCATCCATACATTTTGGTGCCACTGCTTTGATCAGGGAAGATAGACATTTTGTTCAGATAAATAGCATAAATTGCTAAATGTTTAGATTAAAATAAGTGTTCCTTAATTCATCATTTGGATAAAAAGTATCTAAATGAAATAATTTAAATGTTAATGTTTTAATAAATTCATTATTTCCTTTTAAAATGGGAATAATAGCCCTATAACCTATGTATTCTAGAATTGACAGAGTGCATCCATTTTTGGGCGGTGGGGAGGTGACTTTTACTTTCAATCTTTATTTTTGTGTAGAAGAACTGGGGTGTAGGCCAGAGGTGTGTGTGGGAGTGGGCGGGTGAGAGGATTCACCAGAGACTGGAGAGTAGAACAGGCAAATTTACTGAAATCACTGCTCAGGGGGACAGCGGGGTGAGACAGGAGAGGTCTGCTGAGCATGTGGGTTTGTAGGGTGGTAGTGGTGATAGCGCTAAGACTTAACCCTTAGGCCACCAGGGAGGCCCTCAACTCTTAAGCTTGAAAGGCAGTGAAAAAAAGATTATATTTTATTTATATTATTCTGTTCTTATTGCTAATGTCAAATACGTACTCTTTGGTGAGATGGTTCTGTGATAAGATAATTGGGAGGAGCTGCTCACTCCAGGTGCTACAACATGGAAATTTTTTTTTTTTTTTTGGTGGGACCCTCGCCTGCGCCAGAGAAGGAACTGGCGCTGCAGAGGCTATGGGCAGCCTCGCAGCCCAGCGCTCAACCGTTGCGCCACCAGGGGAGGCCCTACAACATGTATTTTTTAGATCAAGGCAGGTGGAAAAAAGTTTTAAAAGTCAGGTCACTAGTCTTTATAAGAGCTAGTCAATTTGTAGCTTAATGAATTGATTTGGAGATGAAAGTATCCCCCATTAGATGTAAGTCACAGTAAAGCCAGTAACTGGCAGGTGCTTATTTATGTCTCTAAATAAACTGATCAGAAGCAACTAATTATAATAATTGCTTTATTTTTACAGTCTCTATAGAAAGATTATTTAAAGAGTAGTAAGTATATAAGGGATTAGCCATGAATGCTTAGCTAGCATCATAAGTGGAAATTTGAGATTGGGTTAGAGAAGGGAGAATTGTCAATTCTTTGTTAGCCACATACATTGGGTACCTTTGCTTCTTATACACTGAGCCCATCTATTTGTTTCTAGGAAGTTCCTTGGATGGGAACTCTTCCCTATGGTGCTGTCTTCCTTTCTCAAAAGTTTATTTCCACGCTGGAGTTTAAGCTAGGTTATAGGAAAGCAAACTGATTAAAGAAATTTATCCCCAAATTCCCTTTTTAAGTCTTTCAGAGATGCTTGATTACACAAATGAACTCATGAAAGTTTTGGCTGTTAAAAGTACAATATTTATTTGTGCTACTCCAAGATAAGGAGTTGAGGAGAGGGTATTTATCTTAAAATTAGAGAAATGAGGCGTGCTGAGAAGGTAAGAGAAGTAATGTCCTTTCTTTGTGCTATTAGTAAATGCCTCTGATTTGTCGTTGCTCTGAGAGGATCTCTCCCTGTTTTCCAGTTGACCCCAAAAGTGCTTGATTTGCATGTACGAAAGTAATTTATAGTCATTAATTAGTTACATGAACATATTAATGGTGGTATTACATAGTGCTAAATATATCAGACCAACTGGTTATATCATGTGTTTGAAATGCAGAATTCTATAGTTACTGAAAGGTAATGGTGCGTATCTTTGAAATTTAGGACTCTCCATAAAAAGTTGTTGATTCCATCACATCTTTTAACAAAATGCTAGCCAGGCATTTATGTACTTGTATATTGGAACTAATACTGTCTAGGGATGTGGCTTTTTAAGGAAGAATGTCAGCTTCTGTGCATGGAAACATGACCTTAAAATGGTTGTGAATTTAAAGCAAATGTAATTGAGCTTGGATTTATTCAGACAGGCAATAAAAACAACTTCTTAAGGGTTTAGATTTTAAGTTCTAATATGCTCTTGAAAATGGTTTAAAACGAACACTCATTATAGACTTTCTTACTAGAAAACCAAGTACATTTTCTTCAGGATTTGTTTATATCAAAATGAATTTCACTTTTCCTTTGGTCTCTTTCAAAATAATATTTTTAGTCTTCTGCCCCTTTAAATAAGATGTTGGGGGCCTTATATGCACTGTCAATATGTAGACTTTTTTATATTATGATTTTTAGGTCTTTTGCCTGTTTTGCACTATTGCTGCTTACATAAATATGGGTCTTATATAAACTCCTGTTTAATGGGGTCAGTGTGGCCAAAAATGTGTATGATTGAAATAGACATTGCAAGCTACTCTAAAAACCAGAAAATAAAGGCGAGACCAGATTATTACTGGTAAGAGAAACCTAACAAGGGAAAAATAATGTCTATGAATTCAGACTAATAGATACTCTTTGGGGAGAACAGTCACAAGGGGATCATGTAGACTGCTGTAAATGTTCCATTTGACCTAGGTAGTAGTTACATGTATGCATACATGTGTAAACATTTATCAAATTTAAACTTAAGATTTTTTCACCATACCATATGTAAATTATACCTCAAAAATATTAATAATTATATTTGAAGTTAATTTGGCAAAATATTCATCACTGTTAAACATGAGTGATAGTTCATTTTATTGCTGTTTCTATGAAAATCTGAAATATTACATAATAGTAAGAGAAGAAATCCTGTTACCCTAAACATGCTAAATTATATGTAGTTTATGAGAGATAAAGACTTTTTTCCTTCTTCTTTAACCTATCTCTTTAGGCTTGGAATTTTTTGGTTTTTTTTGTTTTTTTTGGGTGTTGCTAGAGAGGAATAGAGAATGAAGTCTTTTTTTTTTTTTTATGGTAGCATTTGTTAAAAGAGGACACTCCTAGTTTTAATCTCAAAACCAACTTCTATGTAAATTGTTTTCATTCCTGAATCTTAATGGAGAAGAGTTCAGACCACTTAGGTCTGAACCATATGGTTATTCTACTAAAACACCAGTTTTAAAAGTCTGTTTAACATAAGCGTAGGACGTATATTGTGAAGGCTATCTTGTAGAGTGATGTTACTATTTCATTTTGAATTTGAGGACACTGAAGATCTAAGGTCAAATGACTTGCCCAAGTTCTCAATGATGTAGTAGGCAAGTCTCCCCATTCTTGGCTCTAAAGGACAGCTGAGCTGCCAGTATCAGCTCTTATTTATTTATTTATTTATTTATTTATTTTTGAGGTAACATTGGTTTGTATCATTTCTCTTTTGGAGTATTGGATTCTCCCCCTTCCAGTGATGTTAGCATAGCGTTCCCTTAGCTCATATTTATATATGAAGGCAATTATCACTCTTTGTAGACTCTACTGCCACAAATGGGTAATCATTATTTTAAGAGACATGCATGTAAATGTTAGAATTCTTCTTTGAGCTTGAATTTGAATGGCCTTTAACATCACAGAACCTTTCCTAATACCTTCGTAATAACCTGTCAGTATAACTTTGTCTTTTAAAATAAAATTGAGTACAGGGAAATACTTATTTCTCTATTATATGAAAAAAAGGCTATTTGTAGGTCATCTTTTTTTTTTTTTAAAAGGCAGAAATTCTTCTCTAAACCACATTAGAATTCATGCCAACTTGGTACAGGGCCTTTACCAGAGTTATGATGTAAGAATTTGAAAGAGTACATAGTGCTGCTGCCAAAGCTTACACTGTTTGATTTCAACACAGTCTGTCTGCCAGAGTCCATAGCTAGTTTTTTTTTCCATTTGTACTAAATTAGAGTTACATATTTATATCATTGGGGGAGTGAAGTAAGGAGTTACTGTTTGATTAACTTACTGATTTCTGAGGTAATGGAGCTGTCTGTCTCTCACATACTTCTCCGTCTCCCCCACCCTTAACTCCCAGTAGTTACTCTCCTGGATGATTTCTTCCAGAATATGAAACAGAAGGTCAGATAACACCTTGCCTAGTTAATCTTTTGCAAGGAAACCCTTCCCAGTCTACAGTTCTTTATTCAGGCTGTACCATGTGTTACTGTCCATCCATTTGCTAAATCTTGGATTCATTCAAAGTTCAGTATTTGAGTACACATACGTGTATGGCAACAGCATATATTTTCATGACCTCTCAAAACAAAACTCAAAACCAGAGGAGCAAATCCAGGTGTTCTTGAGTCTGACATCCTCAATTCAGAATTTAGATGGCAGCTCTTCATTTGGAAGTACACCAGGCTATCTTAGCACCTGCTCTTGCTAAACATCACATTTTTATGACCGAAGATTCTGGAGTTTGCCTCCTTGGTTGAATAGAAAGAACATCACACCAGAGCTGTATAGGAAGTGCCTCTCCATCATTTGAGAGAAAATTTCATTTGCTTCAGCAAGCATGCAGAGGAGGGTAGCCCTGCTCTTGAGAATAAGTCTGAGATGAGAGCAGGTGCAATTGCAGCTGCAGCTTCTTAACCAAATCTGGCTTTGTTTAATTTTTAAATAGTCTAAAACATTTGGCACCAACATAAGTGAACCTTTATGAGCTCTCTGGCACCTAACATAGTACCTTGCACAAGGGGGAGGTACTTATTAACTGTATTCAGTTACCATTTATTGAACACCTCTGTGTGTAACAGGCAATGCACTAGATGCTGGTGATGAATAAGATTGTTTTTCAAGACGCTCACAGTTTGGTAATAGGCAAAGATTCTTAAATTACAGTGTGATTTTACTGGCTGTTGATGCATTTCAGTATTTCATTTTGTAAGTCAGCTACAGAAGCCAGCCTACAGGATTGACTTAATTTTTGCCTCTTTAGATACCTTTTCTGATTTGTGAAATGTGGAGAAGAAAATACCATTGGGTTGTCGGAAAAGTCATGACACATTTTTGCTTGGAAAACAGAAAAAACATGCTATGACTTTTCCAACAACCCAATAGTATAATGTGCTAAGACATTTCTAAGAAGGCTTTCAGAATTGGTTATTCAGTTTTATCTATCTAAAATTGATGTAAAAAGATGTAAGAATACACAAATCTAGTGATGTTGGTTATCAGGATGTTGTAAGATAAAAGTAGGAAAAATTATTTCCTTCTCTCTGTGGAATATAGACTTCCTTCATCTGAATTGTTGTACAGGACAGAGCCTGAAAGCACCTTCCCCCCCAACTATTTCTGCACAGATGAGGTCAAGTGTAGTTCGTAGCATTATAGTTCCTGTGCTGTAACTTGTTATTCTTTCAACCTTCTGCCTTCCCCACTTTTCAGGATGAGTATATGAATATTTCCATTTCATCTGTCTTAACCATAAGAAGAATGGTAAATTGCTTACGTCTAAACTCATTTCCACACTTCTTTTCATGCAAAGATGTCTCATGCAAAATATGTGTGTATTTGTCTGATCCAAACAACCCAATAAGATAGGGAATTATTTTCCCTATGTTATAGATGAAAACAGGAAGGCAAAGTGAGGCAAATAATTTGTCTACGATGATGTAATTGTTTGTGTTCTCAATAAGTACACAATAGCGTGTAGTACTCAGTTTGCCATTAAGTGATACAGAATTGGGCCTCCCCGATGGCGCAGTGGTTGAGCGCTGGGTTGCGAACCTGCCCGCAGCCTCTGTGGCGCCAGTCGATCCCCGGCTGCTCCCCAGCCACCGGGGGTGGGTCCCACATGTCGTACAGACCTCTCCTGTCGCCCGCTGTTCCCCTTAGCAGTGTACTTCAGTCCTTCTGCCTGCTCTGCTCCCGGCTCTGGCTCTGGTGAATTCTCTCACCCTCCCGCGCTTCTGACTGTACCCAGTGCTTGTATAAACAAAACAAACAAACAAATAAATAAATAAACATGCCTCTATAAAATTAAAAAAAAAAAAGTGATACAGAATTCCCTAAAAATAGGAAGTAATTATATCTACCATTTGAGTATCTCTTGTGTAGCTAGGCATTATTCATGTCATTTTACTTCTTTTCAATCTGTGTATATGTGAATTAGTTCCATTTTACAGATTATATCAACTAACATTTATGGAACGCTGTGGGTCAGTCATTGTGCTCAGTGCTTTACTTGTATTATCTCATTTACTGTTCATAGTATTTCTGTGGATAATTACTATTATTCTCATTCTGGATATGAGAAAACTGATGTCTAGAGTCAAATAACTAAGATGGAAACAGAGTTAGAATCTGAATACAAGTTTGCCTGACTCTAGATCTCAAGCTTTTAACGACCACATAATGTCTGGGAAGCAGTAATTAACTGGATATTGCAATGATGAAGTTCGTATCAGATGACAGAGGTTAGCTCCAAATTTTGTTCCTTATCCTAATCTTCACAGTTTGTTGATAAATCATGACTCCAGCTTTTTGAACTTTTGTTTTCACAATGAAGAAACTAGGTGTGAGAGATGGCCTTGTTCTTGTATGAAAACAGATTTTTGTGTTTTTTAATTTTCTTTTTATTGAGGTAACAGTTTATAACACCATATAGGTTTTAGGTGTACAGTTTCTCACCTCAGCAATTGTGTATTTCTCATGACACCCACCACCAAATACCCAAACACTGTCTACCTACAAGTTGTTGCCCTCCTTCCCCTTTGTGATCCCCATTTTGTTGTCAGTCTTGCTGTTTGTTTTGTTTTCTTATTTGTTTGACTACCTTTGCTTTTCTTTATAGTTTACAAGTGAGTGAAGTCATACAGTATTTGTCTTTCTTCATTTGGCTTATTTTACTTGCCATAATTCTCTCCAGGTCCATCCATGTTGTTTGAATGGCAAGATTTCATCTTTTTTTTTTTTTTTTTTGGGTGTGAGTAGTTTCCAGTGTGTGTATGTTCACCACATCTTTTTAAACATTTGGGTTGTATTCATATTTTGCCTATGAATTACTGTCATTGTGCTACAGTGAACATATGCATATATCTCTTTGAATCTGTGTTTTCATGTTTTCCAGGTAAATATCTAAAAGTGAGGTTACTGGATCATATCGTAGTTCTATTTTTAATTTTTTGAGGAACCTCCATACTGTTTTCCAGAATGATTATTCTAAAAATTTATATTCCCAGCAGTGCCAGGAGGGTTCCTTTTTCTCCTGATCCTCACAGCACCTATTTTTTAATTTTTTTTTAAGATTTATTTATTTATACAAGAACTGGGGTACAGGCCAGATGCGCAGGAGGGTGAGAGGATTCACCAGAGACAGAGTGGGGAACAGAACAGGTAGATTTACTGAAATACACTGCTGAGGGGAGCAGCAGGTGGGACAGGAGAGGCCTTCTGGGCCATGTGGGACCCTCCCCGGCCAGCCCGGATCAAACTTGCACTGCAGGGGCTGCAGACAGCTTCACAGCATTGTGCTCAACCTCCTGCGCCACCAGGGCAGGCCCTTTTCTTTTCTTTCTTTTTTTTTCCTTTTTTTTATTTTTGATATAACTGTTTCTAACTGATGTGAAGTGAAATCTCATTGTGCTTTTGATTTGCATTTCTCTTACAATAAGCGTTGCAGAGCATCTTTCCATGTGTCTATTGGCCATCTGTGTGTCTTTTTTGGTGAAATGCCTATTTAGATTGCCCATTTTTTCATTTTTTTTTGTTTGTTTTTGTTACTGAGTTGTATGAATTGTTTATGTATTTTGGAAAAATTTTTTTTATTTAATTTATTTTATTTTTATTTATACAAGCACTGGGTACAGTCAGAAGCGCGGGAAGATGAGAGAATTCACTAGAGCCAGAGGGGAGAGCAGAGCAGGCAGACTGATGAAGTACTCTGTTGAGGGGAGCAGTGGGCAGCAGGAGAGGTCTGCACGCCATGTGGGACCCTCGCTGGTGGCTGGGGATCGAACTGGCGCTGCAGAGGCTGCAGGCAGCTTCGCAGCCCAGCGCTCAACCGCTGCACCACCGGGGAGGCCCGTGTTTATGTATTTTGAATATTACCACATTTTGAATATTACCATCTGCTTTCCGGCAGATGGTTTGTAAATACCTTCTCTCATTCAGTAGGCTGCCTTTTCATTTTATTTTTTTTAAAAGATTTATTTATTTATGCATACAAGAGCTGGGGTACAGGCCAGAGATACGGGGATGGGGGGTGGTGCGGAGGGATGAGAGGATTCACCAGAGACACAGCGGGGAACAGAGCAGGCAGAGTGACTGAAGCACACTGCTGAGGGGAGCAATAGGCGAGTCAGGAGAGGTCTACTGTGCCACGTGGGTTGCTCCCTGGCTGGTTGGGGAATTGAACTCGTGCTGTAGAGGCTGTGGATTGCTTCATAGTGTAGTGCTTAACCCTTTGTGCCACCAGGGAGCCCTTGCCTTTTCATTTTAGTTATGGTTTCTTTGTGCAGAAGCTTTTTAGTTTAATTTAGTCCCATTTGCTTACATTCTCTTTTGTTTCTCTTGCTTTTTTTTTAATTTTTTTTATTTTTTTATAGAGGCATGTTTTATTTATTTATTTGTTTGTTTGTTTGTTTGTTTGCTTGTTTATACATGCACTGGGTACAGTCAGAAGCGCGGGAGGGTGAGAGAATTCACCAGAGCCAGAGTGAGGAGCAGAGCAGGCAGAAGTGAAGTACACTGCTGAGGAGAGCAGCAGGCGGCAGGAGAGGTCTGCGCCATGTGGGACCCTCCTCTGGTGGCCGGGGAGCAGCCGGGGATTGAACCGGCGCTGCAGAGGCCGCGGGCAGCTTCACAACCCAGCGCTCAACCGCTGCGCCACCGGGGAGGCCCTGTTTCTCTTGCTTTTTGAGAGGAATCTACAAAGACTAAATACATCACTAAGGCTTATTTCGAAGTTTTTCACCTGTTTTTTCTTTTACCTGTTTTATGGTTTCAGGTCTTACATTCAAGAATTTGATCTATTTTGAATTGATTTTAGTATATGGTGTAAGATATTGGTCTAGTTTCATTCTTTTTCATGTGGCTGTCCAGTTTTCTACAATTTGTAGATGACTTTCATTTCTCTATTTTATGATCTTGGCTCCTTTGTCATAAACTAGTTATTCATATGGGTTTGGTTTTATTTCTGGACTCCCAGTTCTACTCCTTTGACCTGTGTACCTCCCCCCAGTACCATTCTGTTTTGATTATTGTAGCTTTGTAATATAGTTTGACATCAGGGCGCTTGATACCTTCATTTTTATTTTTTTTTTTCCTTAGGATTGTTTTGGCTATTCTTAGAAATTTTTTGGTTTATTTCAGTGAAGAATGTGAAAACAATGTTCTTATCTAACTGATGTCCTCATAAAGTCATGACATTTTAGTAAACTTGTTTTTTATTAATGTGTTTACTTTTCCCTTTAATTTCATTTGCTATAGATCCATAATTCCATTACTTTTGGTTATTTTCACAGGATTCCTTGAAGTACTTTGGTTTATCTTTATTTTTTTTTTCTTTTATAGAGGCATGTTTTTTTTATTAATTTATTTGTTCGTTTGTTTCGTTTATACATGCACTGGGTACAGTCAGAAGCGCGGGAGGGTGAGAGAATTCACCAGAGCCAGAGCGGGGAGCAGAGCAGGCAGACTGACGAAGTACACTGCTGAGGGGAGCAGCGGGCGGCAGGAGAGGTCTGCGCACCATGTGGGACCCTCCTCTGGTGGCCGGGGAGCAGCCGGGAATCGAACCGGCGCTGCAGAGGCTGCGGGCAGCTTCGCAACCCAGCGCTCAACCGCTGCGCCACCGGGGAGGCCCGGTTTATCTTTATTTTTACCTTTTAGAATTGTATGTTTATTTTCATCCCCACTTAAGATCTGGTTGGTTTTAGAGATTTTAGTTTGATTGATTGATTTGTTTGTTTGTTTGTTTATTTTGGGGGGAAGAAGCCTTTATATTTCACTGCAAGTCTCTATACTTGAAGTCAACTATTGAATCTCGGATTTCACTCACTTCCACTGGCAAATTCAAACATAATGGTTCCAAAACAGATCCCTTTTTTCCCTAAATTTTTTTTCACTTTCTGGTATTCTGCAGTTTTTCTTGTCTCTAATCAGTTGGTCACTTAGATTTACGTAAGTCTACCTTCCAAATATCTGTCAGCTGTGGCCCAAGATGCTCAACATCACTAGCCAGAATTTGAAAAAAATTTTTTTCTTTTAAAAGATATGCTGCATACCTATCAGAAAGGATAAAATTGAAGTAAACAGCAAAACTTCTAGGAGTGACAACATTCCCCTCCATCAAAGTAAGTGGAGTATAGGGCCTCCCCTGGTGGCGCAGCAGTTGAGCACTGGGCTGTGAGGCTGGCTGCAGCCTCTGCTGCGCTGGCTCGTTCCCTGGCTGCCAGCGACGGTCCCACAAAACAAAACAAAACAAACACTCTTCAGTTATAGCTGTGGGAGCTGAACACAAGCAATTCCATTTCTAGTCATATATCCAATTAAAAAATGGATAAAGTATGTGCCAAAAGACATGTATAAGAATTTTTGTAGTGACATTATTTGTAATAGTCCAACTGTATTTATCAGCAGCTAGAATGGATAATTAAATTGGTACAATCTTTAAAGTGGAAACTGTGGCACTGATAAGGATACACTATCACAATATATGCAACACATGAATGAATCTCCTACACAGAATGTTGTGCAAAAGATGTCTTGACAACACAAAAGGTTTTGTAACGTGCAATTACCTTATCTAAAGTTCAAAAATAGTCAAAACTGATCTGTGGTGATAAATGTTATAATGGTAGTTACCAGTAGTAAGGGGCGATAATGAATGAGGGGGCAGAAAGGAGGTTTCTGGGTATTATTGATGTTCCATATCTTGATTTGGGTGTTGATTCCCCAACTGTGTTCATTTTTTAAAAATTCATTGACTTTTGCATTTGAGATTAGTGTATTTTTACATGTGAATAAACAATTTTTTTATGTCTAGGCAATAGCATGGTTTAAAAATACGAGGGTAAAAAGCATGGGACGCAAGGATGTTTTAAAATTCTCTCTCAGTTAATAACTTTGGATTAGTCACTTAAGAGTTGCCTTAATGAATGAGTTTTTTACCCCATGTTTTTATAGTAAAGGTTGGAAGGAATCATAGCAAGCTAGTAATACTTTGGATCAAGAATACAGTTGTGACATCTTGAGGATTTTTTTTTTTACTTATATTTTAAGCTGTTGGGGGGGTTGTTCTAAGCAATCACTTTGATGCAGGAATTGTTAAGTAGCACAAGTAAGATATATAGAACTTGGATGTCCTGTAAGTTAAATCCTATTTAGCCATGTTCATTTTATAATTCAGTAAAATAGCAAGAGATATTGCTCAGAGGTTAAATAGAACAAAATGTTAAAACCAAATAAAGAAAGCCTACCCTTCACTTTGCATTTTTTTAAAATTGTGGTAAAAAAAGCACAAAATTTACCATGGTAACCCTTTCAAGAAGTACAGTTAAGTAGTGTTAAGTATATTCGTATTGTTGATCTGCAGCTCTCTAGAACCTTCTCATTGTGGAAAATTGAAACACTGTACCCATTAAATAATCCCTCTTTTCGCTTTCTTCCTATCCTTGGTCACCATAATTCTACTTTCTGTTTCTGTGAATTTGACTATTTTAAACGCCCAATATAAATGGATTCATACAGTGTTTGTCTTTTGTGACTGTCTCATTTCACTTAACATAATGTCCTAAAGTTCATCCATGTTGGCGTACATGACAGCCTTTGTATCTTTACTGCTACCACTTTTCATCTGAATGACTAAAACAGACTAAGTGGTTTACTTGCCTACCTCTAATTCATTTTATACCAAGTGGGTAAATGTAAATTTGACTTTGCTTGAAAATTTGATGCCCTGATGACCTGTAGATGAAATCTTAAGTGCTTTAACTGGCATGGGCTTTCAGAGACATTGGACCTTTAGTAGACTACTTGCTAAGCTACAGTGTTTACTCATTGCTCCTAAACTAGATACACCCTTTGCTTCATCTACTCTGAATTTTTTCCTTGATCGTGCTCACTCCTTCATGTTCTCAGTCAGGATTTCTTGACAGTTTTGCTGAAATTAACTGTTTTTGTCAGTTGCCTCTGCATGGATCTAACCTGGAGACTTAATGTCAGAATGTAATAATTTAGTAATAAAATACAGACTTGCCATTTCCTAGTTTTTAGAGCTTTCTCAATAACTAAAATTAATCTGATCTGAAAACAAAAGAATTTTAAGAAGTATGTTGACCAATTTCATGTAAGGGGAAGTCTAGGGAGAAAAAAGGAAAGTTTAACAGTTTCATTCCATTTGGTGCTTTAATGAAGAGTAAATACATTAAAGTTTTTTTTTCTTTCTCACTATAATTTAATTTAGTGTTTATGGAGATCCTGCTTTATATTCAATTCTATGAGTCAACAAAGTAAAAGTCTGCCAGAGAAGTTTGCACATCTTGAGTAGCTATATATACTTCAATAATTACCCACTTCAAACTTCTTTTTTTTTTTTTTAAAAGTAGTGTTGTTTCCTGACTGCTAGATGAAAAGTGACTAGTGTTTGGAGTTCATATATCCATCATAAAACGAGGTATGTTAAGTTTTTTTTTTTCCCAACTAGTTTGATGGAGGGGAAATTAGCACATTAAAATATCAAATGGGAATGAAGTTGCTGTCTGTACATAGTTTAGCAAGTTACTACATAGAGTTAGAATGAATTTCACAGCTTGAGCCTGACAAAAGAAACCTCTACTTTCCTTATCAAGGTTCTCTACTCACCCTAGGCTCTAGCCACTTTGCACATGTGGTTTCTTGGATGTATGATTTGGTCTCTCATATCAGTGCTTTTGCTTATACTATTTCTTATGCTATAAAAGGCCTTATATTTTCCTTTTCTGTAAATTTATTTTTCAAGACTCATCTTGGATGTTCCTCCTCCATGTTTTCTTCCTCTAATGAGGTTGAGTGCTTTTACTTTGGGATTCCGTATTCCTGGGCTTTTTCCTTTATCATCTCACTTCAGAGCACCATATTTCCTGTCTAAGATTTGTCTCTTCTATTACAGTGTGAGCTTTTTTCCCAGTGGATTTACAGCATTTATCCTTCGCTTGCCACAAAGTAGCTCAGTGAGTCCTTGAGTAAATAAAAGGTACCATTTAATGCTTGATTAAAAAGTACACTACTGAATAACAAAAGTTATTCCAAAAGTAAGTCCTAAACCTACTGAAAAATGGTTTTTTTCAGCCACACATTTTGGGTAAGAGAAGTCTTGGTTTTCCTACATAGGCCACATCTACCAGCAAACGACCATCTGACTATTTATTTTTAATTTATTTATTTTAAAGATTCATTTATTTTTATACAAGAACTGGGGTACAGGCCAGAGGCATGGGAGGGTGGGAGGATTCACCACAGAGCAGGGAGCAAGCAGCACGGGAAGACAGAGAGCACTGCTGAGGGGAGCAGTGGGCGAGACAGGAGAGGTCTGCCATGCCATGTGGGTAGCTCCCTGGCCAACTGGGAATCGAACCCACGCTGAAGAGGCTGGTAGGACAGCTCCACAGCAGAGCGCTCAACCCGCTGCGCCACTGGGGAGGCCCATCTTACTCTTTTAAAAGGAAAAACCCTAGTGCCTCCCTGGTGGGGCAAGGGGTTAAGTCTTAGTACTTAGCGGCTCCCCTCAGCAGTGTATTTCAGTAAGTCCATGTGTTCTGCTCCCCACTCTGTTTCTGATGAATCCTCTCACCTCCAACTCCTCTAGCCTATACCCGAGCTCTTGTGTGCATAAATAAAATAGGGAAAACTATTTTATTTAAAATAAAAAACAGGGAAAACTCTAAAAGGATTTTAGCACTTTTTGCGATAATTGATCACTACTCTGGGCATGAGGCACTGTCATTTTTTTTTTTGAAGATTTATTTATTCATGCATACAAGAACTGGGGTACAGGCCAAATGTGCAGGAGGCTGAGAGAATTCACCAGAGACAGAGCGGGGAGCAGAATAGGCAGACTGACTGAAATACACTGATGAGGGGAGCAGCGGGTGAGACAGGAGAGGTCTACCGCGCTATGTGGGATTCTCCCCGGCCAGCTGGGATCAAACCTGCGCTGCAGAGGCTGAGGACAGCTTCACTGAGGACAGCTGCGCTCAACCACCTGTGCCACCAGGGGAGGCCTGAGGCACTTTGTCATTTAAGACTCAGATGAGGAATCAGGTACTATTCACTTTACAGCTGGAGGAACTGAGACTCAGAGAGTTTTAGTTAGAAATTTTGTAATGAAGCTTTAGTTAAACTCATGTTGTCTTACTATGTCTGTTTTTTTCTCCACACTTTGCTGTCTGTACAGAATTAAATGTCTGGTAAATTTAACTGGTAAGTTTTTGGTTATCTGTTATCAAAAGGAAGCTAAATTTCTAGAAACTTTTTTGAAGAAGAACAAATGCCTTAAAATAATAATGTTAGGGGCCTCCCTGGTGGCTCAGCGTGTTGAGCACAGCGCTGTGAAGCTGTCCACAGCCTCTGCAGCATAGGTTCCATTCCCGGCCGGCCAGGGAGGTACCCACATGGCGTTGACAGACCTCTCCTGTCTCGCCCGCTGCTCCCCTCAGTAGTGTCTTCAGTCCATCTGCCTGTTCTGCTCCCCGATCTGTCTCTGGTGAATCTTCCCACCCTCTCGTGCTTCTGGCCTGTACCCCAGTTCTTGTATAAAATAAATATTAAAAAATAAATTAAAAAAAATAATGTTATAACAATTTTGCGTTACCATTTACAAAAGGCTTTCAGATTCTCATATTGTTTGAGATGCCATTCTTTCAGATACTCCATACTCTTTAAAACAGCATGTGATGGAAACTTTATTTTAGAAGCACTAAATATATGTCTGCAAATTAGGCTGTATTGCCATAATTTTTAAGAAATCATATAGTTATAACTTTTTCTGGAGACTTGAAACCTAATAAATAATTAAGAGGGGGGCACCATAGAAAATAAAACTGGTGGGCCTCCATGGTGGCGCAGCGGTTGAGTGCTGGGCTGCGAAGCTGCCTGCAGCCTCTGCAGCACCAGTTCGATCCCTGGCCACTGGCAAGGGTCCCACAAGGCGCGCAGACCTCTCCTGCCATGCCCACTGCTCCCCTCAGCAGTGTACTTCGTCAGTCTGCCTGTTGTGCTCCCCGCTTGGCTCTGGTGAATTCTCTCACCTTCCCACACTTCTGACTGTACCCAGTGCTTGTATAAATAAACAAATCTTAAAAAAAAAAAAAAAACCTTTAAAAAAATAAATAAATAAAACTGGTGTAGTGATGTGAACAGATCTTCAAGAGCCAGTCACCTGGGTTTAAATTTGGATGTTATTGTTCCCTACCAGTTTCGTCAGTGAAAGAGTCATTTCTTTCCAAACTTCAGTATCTTTGTCAATAAAATAGACTAATAAAATAGGGGCTGAATTTTTTAGGTCATTATGATTATTAAAATGACACATCTAGAAAAGCACAGCACCATGCCTGACACATACTAGATCCTTGATACATGTTATTTGCTATTATTTGGAGAGGGTGTATTTTGGAAATACATAAGTAGGTATCAGTGTTTTCTAGGAGATGAAAAGCTTTAGCAGAAACCTGACCTTTCATGCTGAACTGATCACTTCTGGAGCATGCAGTTATTGTGGCAATTTCTCTTCTATGTGATATACATATTATTAGATCTTGGGCTTTATTTTCTGTTAGGGATAAATTCCTCTTGTAGGACTTAAAGTAGAATTTGGAGGGAAAATTACAAGGAAATAAAAAATGATTTATTTGTTATTCTGTGGAAAGTAAGAGGTTTTTTTTTTTTCCCTTCCTGTCAATATTTGAATTCCTCTTGACTCTAGGTAGTTGGCCAGACATTACTGTGTGTTGGTATCAGGCCATCCAAGCAGAATCTATTCAACTGGATTGTATTAATTTTCATTTCTTTTCTCTCTAAATTTTTATTTTTAAATTGGTCATGACAGTGTCCTGGGCAGTTCTCATTTTTCTAGTCATTCTGATATATATGATACATATGATTTCTATATAAATATGTTCACTACTGTATTATTTATAATAAAGAATAACTGGAAACCATCTAGATATCTAAAACCATATTAATGCTTATAGGTGAATAAATCACAATATAAAGCTATATGTAGAGAATTGATTCCATTGTGTATGAAATCTACACCAAGATAGTAATAAGGATTTTCTCTTTGAGTAGGATTATAGATGACAATTTTGTTTTTTGCTTTTCCTTATCTAAATTTTCTTTATAAATTAGGTACTATTTGTGTGATGACAGAGAAACACCCACTATTTTAAAAATTGACTAATAAATTAACCATAAAATAAGACTGTGGTTATCTTTAGAAGGTGGGGTTGTGAATAACTTTTGTGTGTATGTGTAGAAGAACTGTAGGCCTGAGGTGTGGTGGGTGAGAGGATTAACCAGAGGCATTGGGGAACAGTACAGGTGGATTTACTGAAATACATGCTAAGGTCAACAGCTGGTGAGACAGGAGAGGTCTGCTGCACCATATATGTGTCAGCTCCCTGACTAGGATCTAACATACGCTGTAGTGGTGATAGTGCTAAGACTTAACCTGTAGGCCACCACGGAGGCCCTGAATAATAGTAATCTCTTTTTTGGAGATTAAGAATTGTTCTTTGTCTTTTTATTTTTTGTACTTCCCATCTGTCTACAGTAAGTATTCTATTTTTATAAGATGAAAAAATATTTCTTTAAAAAGTGTATCTCAACAATTAAGAATTTGAAATCAGAGGAATTTCTTTCTGTAACTTTAATCATAATTTGGAAAAGAAAGGTATGTTTTATTTGTCCTTCTTGAAGATTATGGTAACATTGAGATTCCAAATCTTTCAGATGCTTCTTCTGTCCATTTTTTAAAATTAAATGGGCTGAAATAGTAATGCAATTAGAGATAAAGTGCCCTACCCTTTGAAATCTGTGTAACTGCAAAAATCCATTTCACCATTAACAGTGGTTCTTACATACATGGATATGAAAATAGGATGGATAGTAGTAATGTCTGCTACTTGTAAAAATCTATAACTACTATTAAGTACCGGTCATATTCTAGACACTGCTGGACTGTCCAATTTAAATATAATTCTCACTATAGCTCTGTGAAGTGGTGGTATTTTTCCTTTTCTATTCTTGAGGAGAAACCGGAAGTTTCAGAGAGGCAAATTTGTCTGTGGTCATACAGTCAGTTAGTGCTCAAGCTGAGAACTGGATTTAAGTCTTTGTGACTATAATGCCCAAGGATAGAACCTTTGTCTTGTTTATTGTGTCTCCAGTATCTAGAACAGGGGTTGGCACAATCTCAATACTTAATGGATATCTCTTGAATGAATGAAATATATACCTATGAACTTTGAAAGTAACTAATCAGAAGAAATTTCTCTGTTCTAGTAATTTATGATATACCGAGAATTAAGTCTGACAAAATGTAATGCTTTTGGAAAGGCTTATAGAGGTAATTCTACCAATATCTTGTTCAAAATCTTGATCAAATTGTGACACCACCCCCTCCCGTGTGTGTGTGTGTGTATGTAAAACTCTAATTTGTTCTGAGTACATTTGCTGTATCTCTTTTCCACTTGATTTGGTGAACAAAGAAAAAGCAAAAGACACATAATACTGAGTTTTAACCAGTGGGGAAAAAAACCTGGTTTTACGAGTCAAGGAACTAAATGGGAATTTCTCGATTAGGACTTTTGGATGTTGGGAGCTGAGCCTTGGGTTCTGTGGAGGTAACATTGTGCCATATGGATCTGCTTAACACCACTGGTAATAACGGCTTTTTTCCGTGGTCTTATGACATCAAACACTAAATTCCTACTGGATGAGAGGGTAATACTTAGACATGTCATGAACATAGGTGATTCTAGTTTTTAGGGTGAATTGCCACAGAAGCCTAGTTGTGACTTTAGCATTTCCTCTTTATATTTATCATCAATGTAAAATATATTCTTGGTTGGTAAGAGCCAGATGAGTCATTGAGTACTGCTAACTTAGCTGTGCATTCATATTCGCAGCGTGCCATTACAGGCAATGGTAAGTGTTAAGAACACAGATTTAGGGAAGGAGGCTAATGAAATATGTATCACATTTAATGTTCCAGTGTATGATGATCTGCTCCTGGAATGTCATTCCATACCCAGGCCCCCTTTCTCTTGCCTCTCCAGAAATTACCTTGTTCTTAAATATCCATCAAGAGGAGGCTACATTTTTATACGAGTTAGTGGCTTACCACAGATTTGAGTAATGGTCTTCGTGAAACTAGCCTCTGCATTTGAAGGTATTTCAATTCCATAACGGCTTAAAATCTATTAAGATCTTGTAGTTTAACATACTCTTTTTTTGAATCAGAAAAAAATGAGGGAGGGTATACATTTTTCTAAAATCTTAAGTATATTAGTTCACCTTAAACAGATGGCAGAGCCATTTTCCTCAGATCATTGGATCCATTTTTACATTCCCCCCCCCCAAGATTTATTTATTTATTTATTTATTTGTTTTATTTATACAAGCACTGGGTACAGTCAGAAGCGCGGGAAGGTGAGAGAATTCACCAGAGCCAGAGCGGGGAGCAGAGCAGGCAGAAGGACCGAAGGACACTGCTGAGGGGAGCAGCGGGCAGCAGGAGAGGTCTGCGCGACATGTGGGACCCTCCTCCGGTGGCCGGGGAGCAGCTGGGGATCGAACCGGCACTGCAGAGGCTGCGGGCAGCTTCGCAACGCAGCGCTCAACCGCTGCGCCACCGGGGAGGCCCCATTTTTACATTTTTAAAGTTCTTGAGCTCAGAAGGACCATTAAAAAAAAATAATATGGTGCCTCCTCTAGTGGCACAGTGGTTGAGCACTGGGCTGCGAAGCTCCCTGCAGCCTCTGCAGCGCCAGTTCCATCACCAGCCACCAGCGAGGGTCCCACATGGCGCGCAGACCTCTCCTGCTGTGTCCGCTGCCCCCCTCAGCAGTGCACTTTGTCAGTCTGCCTATTCTGCTTCCCCCTCTGGCTCTGGTGAATTCTCTCACCCTCCCGAGCTTCTGACTGTAACCAGTGCTTGTATAAATAAAATAATTAATTTAAAAAATAATATGACTTCTAATTATCTCAATTTTTAGCCTGTCTCCTTCATGAGGTGTAGCAAATATTTATTGTTTTGCTCATCAGTCAACCTCGGTCTAGGACTGTGCATGATAAATACTTGAGAACTTAATATTTGTTGCATGAATGACTTGAGAAAAAGGGCTCTGCTTGGTCAACATTTAGTAAGAATGTAGAAGTAGCTGCTGAGGTTTTCAGGAACCTTTTCCTCTGCAGACTTTTTGTGATTTATTTATTAACGTTGGTGGCATCCATGGAAATTCTTGCAGTGATAATTCATCATCTATCTGTCTGTCTAATCTGTCAGTTGTCTAATTACCTAATATTTAATCTACCTGTAAAACTTTTTTTTTTTTTTTTTTTTTTTTGGTGGGACCCTCGCGGCCGGGGAACGAACCGGCACTGGAGAAGCTGTGGCAGCCTTGCAGCCCAGCGCTCAACCGCTGTGCCACCAGGGGAGGCGCAGTCCTGTAAAACGTTTTATAGTAGCTACACTGTACAGAGGATGAATTTGAATACTCTGTTGGGAAATCCAGATTTCTCACCTCTAATTTCTAGTTGTCCTTTATTCTCTAGTATAAATACATTTTTTGGGAGATAAATCTGCCTTTTCAGATTTCCCACTACAATACACTGTCTCCCTCATACTTCTGCTGTTTGCTTTGGAAAGCCTATTACTACTGTATGTGCTTTAAAAGGTTATATGACATGTCCAACATTTTTCATTTATTTGGCATCATTATGAAACACCTTTTATTTCTGGTTCTGCTGGATTACTTTCAGTCTGTAGATATAATAGGAAAACATAGGTTCCGGAAATTTCTTCTATGGCTTTGATTTTAAAAGGTATGAATTTTCTTTCCTGTACCTGCAGGAGACTACTTTAATTTCCCAATAATGGGTAATATTTTAGAACTTTCTTTTAGGTTTTTGTTTTAATCACCAAGACAAATTAATAGAAATTTTATACCATGAGTCTTTAGGAAATGCTACTTTCAATAAAATGATTTGTGTATTTTTACTTAAGTATTAAATTAGTATAGTATCAAATTATGCTGATAATACTAAAATCTGATGTTATACGTCATTATTCAAGTAATAATTTTCCCATACTCAGTCAATAAGTTTATTATTTGTTTCTGTGATTTGAATTCTTTGCATTGTGTTGACAGCTTTATTGTCACATGTTTCTCTTTATTAAATTAAAACAGAGAATGACCTGTGCTGTAAATCAGCTTCTTGGAACCCTTCTATTTCCATTTCTGTGATTGGGAAGAGTTTCAGAAAATCAGTTGGACTTCAAATCTTTAACTGTGTTTTAACAGAATTGATATTTTTGAAGTGTTTTCCATGTGCCAGGAAAAGATGTTTCACATAATGACACGTGAGCCTTAAAACTTAAAACTACATGGCAGGAAGATATTAATATTTGTATTTTGTGCATGAAGAGTCTGAGACAAAAGACAGGAAGTGGCCTAAGATCACATAGTAATAACTGGCAGAGCTAGGATTCTAACCCATGCCCGCTTGACCCTACGATCCATGTTTCTTTTGCCCAGCAGGCATAGTACCTAGATACTCATTTTGTACCTTGCAGGATAACTTGAGAATAGCATGAAAATCTAAGAACGTCTTGGCCATGTTTATTATGTCTAGTTCACTTGACATGTAGAGTTGGAGTTTAAGGCATGTAGTCATGATAGAAATCACTTGGATTTTGTTTTGTTAAGCACTAAAACCTTGAGGAGGCATAATTCACTGCAGCTAGTCTTGACCATAAACTGAGTTCATAATTGAAGGCCGTAAGGCACTAAATGTTTTGCCAGTTCATTACTACTATTATTATATTCTAGGTTATTTAAATGTTCCATGAAAAAATGCTTCAGTTTAATATTTCTTCAGAGATTTTCATATGCAGTTTTTCATATGCATATTCTGCTTCAGTAATCTCAACCGGGAGAATGAAGCTTCTAAAATAACCCTTTCCATTTTCTTGAACAGGCATCAGGTTCCCAGTATTTGGAAGCCATTGCTTTGTAGTCACTTAGCAATGTGCATGCATTCCTCAGGATAAAGTTTAGTTCTTAGCTACAGATCATTTTCTTCTATCTGAAACATCACAGGCCCATAGTATAAAAGACTGTGAATACACAGCAACCATGCTGATAATTTGAACCAACTATAGCTTGAGATTGTTCTGGCAAAGTCAGGTTGCGTGGTCACACATTGGCTGGGAAAAGCTGGTTAGCAAAGGAACATTTTCATTTTACTCTGGTTGAAATACTGACATAGCCTCCATTAGTATTTTAGGATACTTGATGAATACTTCCCTGTATGTTGAGTATTATCTGTCTACAAAGAGTCATCATGATGATTTAAGGGGGAAAATATAGTAATAAGTAATAGCTATCCTTTTTTTAATTGCAACTGTGTTCATGCCTTACTAGATTCTTTATGTGCTTTATTGTGAATCCTTCCATGTATCCTGTTGGGTGGCTGTTTCCCCATTCTGCAGATAAAGATGCACATCTAAGCAAAGTTAATGCATTTTCCTAGTATCATCTAGCTTGTGTGGTAGATGCTGATAATCAAATCCGGGTTTGACTGATTTTAAAACCTTGTTCTTTGCTGTTCCACATAATCCATAATAGTGATTTTTGTGAGACTATAGACTTAGTTTTTTCATAATTTACAAGGAACTTTTTGACACTGTCACGCTGGAGCATCTTAATTACTCTGGCCACTACTGCATGTGCCACTATCTGAACATTCTCCATAATCTCTTTATTACAGATGAAAAATGAAGTTTGGTTTCAAAATCTTCTTCGAGGTGTCCACTACAGCTTCATTATGCAGGGTCTCCTGTTGAAGTGAATACCCTTCTGGCCTGTTGGCACGCAGGTTGCTGCGTGAGTTGCTGAACAGGGACCCGTGTACTGTTTGCCTCTACCCATTGAGATTGGAGAATTCTCTCTCCCCTTACCTAGAATGTCCGGTGATCTTTTTTATTAACTCTAAAGAGAGGACAGTAGAGGCAGTTTTTAAATTTAGCCAGGGAACTTATTATATACTGATAATCAACAAAGGAAACTTTCTAATATAATAAAATAAATCCTTAGGACTTTGATTATTTTGTTTTGGAAAATATAACCCAGAACTCAGATGTTTTCTTTGTAAGATTAGTTTTTAAGTTGACATGTCTTCTGAAGAAACTTTGGATGGAGTTAGATGATAGATTTTCTATATTTTGAAAGAAACATTTCTTTCCCTGGAGTCTTATATCTTTGGTTTCATTTTGATTATCTTGATCTTACGATTTTTTTTTTTATAATACTAATTTTTTACTTCTTGTGTTAACAAGCATATTTTTTTCTTTGACAGTGCTTCTCTCCTTTCTACCAAAGTTCACAACTAATCAACTCTGGGTGCTTTTGATTTTTCTGACTGTGCCAGGGTACTGAATGAAGTTCCCTGTAGTGAGAAAAGGGAGCACATGGGACTCGTGACTTTATGTACTCCAACAATAGAGCTTTTATGACACTGGAGGTGGTTAAAAAAAACTAGAGTAGCTCTTAAACATGGCATCGCTGTGTTGCCTTTTTTTTTTTTTTTTTTTTTGTATTCTCAGAGCTGCCAGGAGTGCATCAGGCCTGTAATTTCCTGTTCTCTGAATCCCCCATCTTTCTGCAACGCCAAGCTTTGTGTCCCACAGCCTGTGACTCTGTGCTAACAAATCGCTATTGTCCAGTGGGGCGAATGGTGGCTGGGACTAAAGAATTGCTGTCTGGTTTCTATTCAAATCCAGGTAGTGAGATATATGAATGGACTTTTCGTATCGTCATGTGAATAACATCTGCTTGGCATGAAGACTGAGAACCACACTAGGAAAGATTAACTCCTAGACTGACCAGCAGTATCCTTTGTCGTAGGAGGTAGAAACATTCCCAAGTATCATTTTATTCACACTTAATTTTCTATTTCATTCCTCCAAAGGTAGGGTTAACTAGTCTATTATCTGGCTACTTTTCTCTTGAGAATTAGTATTTCTGTTGACATATAATACGGAAGTTTGGAGAAATGCTAACTTGTTTTCACGTAGAACACTATTTTCTGTCAAAAGTTTTCTACCTTTCATTTATTATGGCATAAAGGTACCTTTATAACATATACAATCAAAAATGAGGACAAGAACTGCTTTTTCCAAGAAACCGATTCTCTAAAATGCCAGTAAGGGGAAAGTCTTCTGAGTACATACTAGTTATTTGCGTTTTCCCTCCCAAAGTCCAAATTTATACAAAGAAAATTAAAAAACTTAAAAAGTAATATGTTAACCAAACAAAACAAGCCTCTTTCAATTAGGAACCAACTTAAAAGCCTTTTCTAAGTATAGCAAATCAGGAATTTTTTAAAAATAAGATTAGGAAGCTAGACTGTAATTCTTCATTTTCATTTATCCTTTGAAAATTATTATTTTATCTTTGTCCTATATACTTGAAAAAATGTCCACAGGCTTGAAGGGTCATGTTTTCTACATTCTTTCCATATCACAGGTACTATGGAATGGAGAGCCTTTTATGTTTCTTTTTGTCTTAAACTCAGACAGCTTTGTAAGCAGTAGTGTGTAGATTACAAGAGTTAGACAAAAGCAGGCGCGACTGAGAAGAGTTGGGGGGTGGGGGTGAGCTTGGGGCACTTCCTGTCACTCAACACATTCCAGATCACTAAAAAATTTCCACACCCTCGACATTCCCTCTCGCCCACCCCAGAGTCCAGCATTTTCTGATCCCATATGCCATGGTCTTTATAGTGCTCCGCTCTATCACTGGGCTCTGGCTAGACTGCTTCAGAGGAGATGCATTCCTTTAGATTACACAAAGCATAGCTGGGAAAATGGCTGGCAGTTTCAGAATCTAGTCACGATCGCACGCATGAGCACCTCACACATCCATACCCCTTCCCCTCCCTCCCGCCCTTGCAGCTGGCTGACCTGTCTCACCCACTGCTGGCCTATCGAACGGCCAGGACTGTCTGGTTTTGGCTCATGCCTTTGTCCATGTCTGGCTTAGTTCCTCTCTGTCTACGCTTGCCTCTACCCCCACCGCCCCAGGCGGCACAAGTGTTTGGCCACACAAAACTACAGATAGAAAAGGTGGTAAAAACTTCAAACTTTGCTAGATTCTCCAACAGTTTATTCTTTTGTGAATTTCTCCCTTCTTTAAATAGTGCATTTTAAGAAAACAAATACAAAATTAATTAAAGGCAAAGAATGTAAAGCAACCTTTGTGTTCCTTATAATAACTGACTTCATAACTCTCTCCAGCTGCGTTATGGGGTGTGTATAAAAAGCTTCTGTTCTGAGAACAAAGGAGCACGTGCAGAAATGAGACTAAAAAATCCACTGACAGTATTTCACTACACAAATTACTTAAAAGATTTTAGTCAAGTCTCTCAACAAATTCAATGTTAAAATGGTTTTAGTTAAAAAAAAAAAAATTGAAAGTGCTTACCCAGTAAAAGAACCGAAGTAGTCCTGAACTGTTACGTAAGACTTTTTACAGTTGGATCTTTGTCAAAAAGGGGTGGGGGTGATGGGAAAAAGCAGCAACAACAATCAAAAAAGTTCGAGCTGCTGTGGCTAGAGGACAACTTCTGTGTTTCCAGATAGGATTCTTGCTGTAGAAATGGAACTTCCAGCCAGCACAGCATCCTGTCCCGGTAGAGAAATGAGTTTGTCAGTCAAAAAATTAGATACTGGAACCCAGGCTAGACAAGGTATTGAACCGCGCCAGATTTCCTTGCAGCCCTGTCTGCTCAGCTCGCATTGAACTATATATGACCCAGATGATGGACAGAAGCACATTCAGTCATGTGCGCACTGGAAGAAAGCGGATTTGCTGCTCCCTGGCAGTGCAGGGGTTTGTCTTCTGATTGGGCTGTGCCCTGATGAGTGAAATGTGAAGCCCTCACCATTCAGAGGCTGTAATTCAGGACTGGCAGTTTGAATGTCTGGCTGCCTCTGTTCACTGAGAGAGACTTTGAAGGTGTTGCTTTTGTTCGGTGGCATTACCCACCCAAAGGTTGCTTGCACCTATGTATTTCTGTCAGAAGAAACAGTCTTTCTGAAATGCAAGAAGTCAGGGGATTTTTCTGACTCCTCTCATCTCATTGTTTATGAACTTGGTTCTAACTTTAACCATTTATTAAGAATTATTATGGTGCTAATCATAACTCATGTCCTGACGCCACCCTGTCCTTGATTTTATGATTTGATAGGGTAAAAATAAAGGTAGCATTTGACTTTGAGGTATTGTAGATGAAGTAAATTTCTGTTCAAGAAAATTGGATGCAGTAAAGAAGTTATGGATTCTCGAGTCTTTGCAACTAATAGAAAGACATGTCATTTCTTATTTTTCCCTTTGTGAAGTTGTCACTATTATTCCAGTCCTTATTTACCTAGGCAACTGCTGGGAAGAAGCTAACAGACTATAGATGGCGCTGAGGTAAGCAAGAATTTACAGCAAAACATCCAGATGCTGTACAATGATAGGTTTATTTCCACACGGGAAGAGAGGTAGAAAATAAACCAAAACAGGGCCTCCCTGGGTGGTGCAGGGGGTTAAGTCTCAGCACTGTGAAGCAGTCGGCAGCCACTGCAGCACGAGTGTGCTCCCCAGCCAGGGAGCTGACCCACATGATGCAGCACACCTCTCCTGTCTCGACAGCTGCTCCCCTCAGCAGTTACATCTCAGTAGATCTGCCTGTTCTGCTCCTCACTCTGTCTCTGGTGACTCCTCTCACCTACCTCCAACCCCTGCACCTCTGGCCTACACCCCAGTTCTTGTATGCATAAATAAATAATATAAATCTTTTTAAAAAAAAAGAAAAAGAAAAGAAAATACTGGTTTACCTAAGTCCTAAAGAAACGAGAAAGTTCTGAGGAAAAAAATGATTGCTCTATGTAGAGTAAATTTCATATATAAGTGCCAAGTCCTCATAATACAATTTTATTGCTTCAGATTTTTTTTTTAAGATATTTATTTATACAAGAACAGGGGTACAGGCCAGATGCATGGGAGGGTGAGAGGATTCACCAGAAATAGTGGGGAACAGAACAGGCAGACTGACGAAATACACTGCTGAGGGGAGCAGCAGGCGCAATAAGAGAGGTCTGCAGCGCCATGTGGGACCCTCGCCGGTCGGCCAGGATCGAACCAGCGCTGCAGAGGCTGCGGACAGCTTCACAGCATCGTGCTCAATTGCCTGCGCCACCAGGAGAGGCTCTGCTTCAGATTTTTAAGAAACCATTCCTTTAATCATGCAAGACCACAGTCTGCTCTCTATTTTCTGTCTGAAGTAAGTCCTTGGGATTTATTTCCCATCATTCTGGACTATTGGCAAGTCATGTCATTTTATAGGACTATCAGTTGTGGCGTTTTTTGTTGAGTATATGAAAGTTGTCTTGTTTAATGAATTAACACTATTTTTTAAAAATTTGAAACAATAAAGTTGTATTATGAGGCCTTGACACTGATACATAAAATTTACTCTACATCGAGCAATTGTTTTTTCCAGAGACTTTTGTGTTTCTTTAGAAATTAGGCAAACAAATGTTTTGGTTTGTTTTCTACCTCTCTTACATGTGTGAAAATAAACCTATCAGCATTGTGTAGCATCTGGCTATTTTCCTATAAATTCTTTATACACTCGTAGTTACTAGATTGACTACATTACACAGCATCCTCTGTATGAGGACTGTCTGGGAATTCTTCTCATGTTTTAACCTGGGAGAAGCTGGGTAGATATGCTACCAGATGCAAGAATTATCAGGGAAGTCACTAAAGAGGAGAATGTAGAATCATTCTCTGTCTCTGTCTCTCTCTCTCTCGCTCGCTCTCTCTCTCTCTCTCTCTCAGTCACAGGACAATTACTATTTTTTATTGTGGTAAAATATACATGACATAAAATTTACCATTTTAACCATTTTTTTCATTTTTAAGTGTAGTTCTGTAACATTAAGTATGTCCATTGTTGTATAATCATCACCACTATCCATATCTAGAACTTTATCTTTTTCTCCAGCTGAAACACTCTACCTAACACTAACTTCCTATTTCTCTCACCAGCTTCTGCAACCACATTCTCTGTCTTTATGAATATGACTACTATGAATACCTCATAGTTTGTCTTGTCTTTTTGTGGCTGGCTTACTTCATCTAGCATAATGTCCTATAGGTTCACTCCTCACTGTAGCACGTGCCAGAATTTCCCACTTTTTTAAGACTGAATAATACTCCAATGTATGCATATATCACATTTTGTTTTCCTGTTATCTGTTTTTTTTTTTTTTTAATTTTCTTTAATTTTTTTTTAAAGATGTATTTATTTATTTATTTATTTATTTATTTATTTATTTATTTATACAAGCACTGGGTACAGTCAGAAGCGCGGGAGGGTGAGAGAATTCACCAGAGCCAGAGCGGGGAGCAGAGCAGGCAGAAGGACCCAAGTACACTGCTGAGGGGAGCAGCGGGCGGCAGGAGAGGTCTGCGCACCATGTGGGACCCTCCTCCGGTGGCCGGGGAGCAGCCGGGGATCGAACCGGAGCAGGCAGAAGGACCGAAGTACACTGCTGAGGGGAGCAGCGGGCGGCAGGAGAGGTCTGCGCACCATGTGGGACCCTTCTCCGGTGGCCGGGGAGCAGCCGGGGATCGAACTGGCGCCGCAGAGGCCGCGGGCAGCATCGCAACCCAGCGCTCAACCACTGCGCCACTGGGGAGGCCCTGTTTTCCTGTTATCTGTTGATGGACCATTTGAGTTGCTTTCACCTTTTGACTTTAATAGTTATTCTTGATCATTCTTTGTTGTTGTTGTTTTCTTAGATTTATTTATTTATGCATACAAGAGCTGGGGTGCAGGCCAGAGATGCAGGGGTGAGAACATTCACCACCAGAGACAGAGTGGGGAGCAGAATAGGCAGATCTACTGAAATACACTGCTGAGGGGAGTAGTGGGCCAGAAAGGAGAGGTCTGCTGCATCATGTTGGTCACCTCCATGGCCGGGGATTGAACTCATGCTGCAGTGGCTGCAGATAGCCTCATAGTGCTGAGACTTAGCCCCTTGCACTACCAGGGAGGCCCCATTCTTGACCATTCTTATAATCTTGTGAAGACTTCTTTACAGAACTGCTCTGACCCATGGCAGAAGCTATTCCACATTATAAATTGAAATGGTTTTGATGTGCCTTTTTACCCTAGAGACTACTCTCTAATACCAGATTTGATTTGTTAGAGAAGGGCAGATTTTTTTGTCTTTCCTGGATGAGAGTTGGTACATATTACACTCCTAATAATTCTTTATGTTTATTGTTTATGGATTTATCTCCCCAGTTAAACTGTGAGCTCTTCTTGGGTAGGAACTGTAACTAATTCCTCTGGAATTATGCCTGTGCCTCTTGAATAGCCACATGACTTAGAACAAAGCAGATACCAAAATTATGAGTGAATGAGTAAAAATAATAGCTAATTTCTATTATGTATCAGACATTGTGGCAGACATTTTAGTTTATTTAATCTTCAGAATAACTCTATGGAAATTACTGTTGTCTTCATTTAGTGGATGAGGAAACTTGCCCAAGACCACATTGGATATAAAAGATATAATTGGGATTTGAACTCCAGAGCCTTGATGCTAGAGGCAAATTTTATAGTGAGATAATTACCACTGGGTTTGGAATTGGGAGATTGAAGCATGATTCCAAATCAAATATTCTTTTATTGGGTATCAGGAGCTATAACCCCATGATAAATATGCTTCACAAGTGGATGCTAAGAAGAACCCTTGGCACATTAGGAACTTGGACCTTTTATAGATCTTTAAGCCACTGCTGAACTCAGTGCACAGATAATTCCTGTGTATGTAAATCTCTTTCACTTGTTAATTTGAAAATGCAATTAAGTAGAATGCATTTGATAGATATAAGCACACATATGTGTAAATGAGTAAGTAAGCTTACACCGTTTTAAGTGTGTGAGATTCATAAGAACAAAACATAAGATTCTTGCGGAACTTGTATACTAGTGAGGAGATGGAAAAACAAGTTAACAAAGTTACATGAAATAAAATAGGAAACCATGCTTTGAAGAAAATAAAATAGGTTAATGTGGTAGTGGAGAAAGACTTGAGAGTGGGTTGGAAGGGAGGACTCTTAATGAAGGAATAGTGAAGAAATGCTTCTCTGAGAAACATACATACAAGCTGAGGGCCTACTGATACCAAGAGGAAACTTGGCATATAAAGAACCAGGAAAAGTTTGACTTGGGCAACTGAGAACAAGGTAGGGTTGAAGTTGGCATGCTTGAGAAGCAGGGTACTTAACTTTCTGGAGTGAATGCAGTAGTAGGTGATGGAGAGGTGGGATGGGACCCTGTTGTTGTAGGGCCTTGTTGGCAATGGTAATAAATCTGAATTTTTTTTCCATTGTATTTTTCCCCAAATATCTTTTTTTTCCCCCAAATAATAGGGAATTGGAAGGTTTTAAGCAGAAGTTTGAGTCTAGCCCTGCCATCTTTGACTTGGCTGTAGTACTGGTTGAGTTAATATTGTGGGAAGGAGTAATTGTATCTTTCTCTCCCTCAGGAACACAGGCTATATCAAAGGGAAAGAGAAGGAAATTAATGCCTGTTGTTATTACTATTTGTCATTCACTATACTTTGGTCACTTTTGGCATTTATTTTAGTTTTATTTTCACAATTCTGTGAAGGGACATTTATCCCCTTTCAGCAGAGAAGAATGTTGAGACTCAGAAGGAGGATATGATTTATAAAGTCACAAAACCAGGTAGTGGCTGAGGTTGGAATGGAGAAACTATTTCAACTTTAAAAAACATACTCTTCATTTTTGTACGAAAAATGAAGTAAAAATATATATAAAATAAAAAAAAAACTGACCAAAATAAAACAAGATAAAATCTCCTGGAACAATAAAAATAAAAATAAAACAAGATAAAATAAGATCTCCTGGAACAATAAAAAAATATATATATATATATATATAATTGATAGAGGGAAAAAAAATCTAGTCTTAATTAAAATCTGAAAATAACAAGCATACTCTTTTCCTTAGAGCTGAATTGAAACTCCAAGTTGATGAGACTGTGTTGAAAGGGACATTCCTAGGCCTAGGAAAAAGAGTTTGTCATAGGATGGAAGGCTGTGATAATCCAATAGTGGGCCTCCCTGGTAGTGCAAGGAATTAAGACACAACCTATGAAGCAGTCCGCAGCCACTGCAGCACTAGTTCGATATCCGGCTACGGAGCAATCTATATGATGGAGCAGATCACTCCTGTCTCGCCTGCTGCTCCCCTTAGCAGTGTATTTTGGTCATTCTGCCTGTTATTTTCCCCTCTGTCTCTGGTGAATCCTCTCACCCCCGCACCTCTGGCCTGTACCCCAGTTCTTGTATGCATAAATATATAAATCTTTTTAAAAAGGGGGGGCAGGGAATCCAATAGTGTGGAAACTGAACTGCCTTCTTACTCTCGTGCAATGGGGTATTTGCCTGGGATATCTCCAGGACTTTTAATCTGTCCACACTGATGGATTTGGGGCTGGTTTTTAGTCTTCATGCAGAGGCTTTTCAATGAAAAGCAGTTTAACCTTCTGCTGGTTTCATTTATTAACCAGCTGGGGTTTATTTTTTTCCCTTCTACCATGACTCAACATCGTTTTTTCTCTCCTTTGGACTTAAACTGGGTTGAGTCTCCAAATTTCTGGAGCCCTTGTTTTTTGTTATTTTGGTTTTTTTTTTTTCAAAGATTTATTTTTATTTATTTATACAAGCACTGGGTACAGTCAGAAGCACAAGAGGGTGAGAGAATTCACCAGAGCCAGAGCGGGGAGCAGAGCAGGCAGAGGGACCGAAGTACACTGCTGAGGGGAGCAGCGGGCTGCAGAAGAGATCTGCGCGCCATGTGGGACCCTCTTCCAGTGGCCGGGGAGCAGCTGGGGATCGAACCGGCGCTGCAGAGGCTGTGGGCAGCTTCGCAACCCAGTGCTCAACCTCCGCGCCACCGAGAAGGCCCTCTGGAGCCCTTGTTTCTTGGGTATGTAGAAACGGTGAGGTGTCAATGTCTGCTAGGGATAAAGTAGTAGATAGGATTGGGTTAACGGTACAGATATAAGCCATTACTCCTACAGCTGTCAGAAAAATACTTTTCATGAAGACGTGTGATAAAGTGTACTTTTCTCCTCCATTTTGGCTTTCCATGGATTATACCTAAGGTAAATAAAGATGGAAAAGTAGATTGTACAGAAAAGTAGAGATAAGAACTATTGTGGGGCCTCCCGGTGGCGCAGCGGTTGAGCGCTGGGTTGCAAAGCTGCCGGCAGCTGGTTCAATTCCCGGCTGCTCCCTGGCCACCGGTCCTGCATGGCGCGCAGACCTCTCCTGCTGCCCACTGCTCACCTCAGCAGTGTACTTTGGTCCTTCTGCCTATTCTGCTCCCTGCTCTGGCCCTGGTGAATCCTCTCACCCTCCCGCGCTTCTGACTGTACCCAGTGCTTGTATAAATAAAAAAATAAAAAAATAATAAAAATATGTTGCATTAAAAAAAAAAAAGAACCATTGTGGGCCAGGCCTTATAGTGGGTGCTTTGCACAACATCCTTCTTGAGTTAGTATTGTCATTTTCTCCTTTATACATAGGAGGAAACTGAGGTGTGTAAAGTTATGAAACTTCAAGATTCATAATATAGTAATCTAACTCAGCTTTTTGTTGTTGTTTGTGTGTTTTTGGTGTTGTTCTTTGTGTTTTTGTTTTGGGGTGGAGGGAGGGTAGGGGGACTTTTCAAAGTCCTCTCTCTTTATTACCTATTTACTGTCTTCACTAAATCCCCTCCAGTGCCTCTCAGGGGCATCGCTCCAGATTAGAGAATAGTGCTGATGGTTTTACTACTTAGGACAGACTTTCACCCTCTAATGCCAAATTAGTCCTGACCCAAGTTTAAAAAGAAATTCAGTTCAGATTTGTGTTATGGTGACTCAGCAGTGTTTAAAGATACGGTCCTCTACATCTTTAGGAGCTGATTGTAACGTGGAAGGACCTATGGCCATTGTGACCTGGAAAATCCACTGACCCATAGCCTAATGGTTACTGGGCAAAAGGTGACAGGGCAAAAAGGCATTCGACTGTGGGCTGAGCTCACATGGGGTCAGACTGTGTCACAGGAAGAAGCCAACTCTAAATTTCATGACTCCCAAGGGATGTGGTTCTGAGGCAGGCAGTTGGTGACCAGCACTTTGGCCTGACTTCCTATTTGTAATTGCTTCTACTAGGCCTTTGCAAGCAAGCCTGTTAACCTTTTATATAGAGGTTATGTTCAGGAGATACCTGACACCTAAATTACATACTTCAAAGTTTACATGTTCATTATTCCCATTAGAACCATAAGTGCCCTCTGAGAAAATATGGCAGAGATAAATTTACTTAAGCACTTAAGTTACGTACCACTTAAGCAATTCTAAGGTGGTGTTTTTTCACCTCAAAATTTTTTAATATAATTTTCTTCTTTGTAAAGATTACCTTCCCTTTTCCTTCAAAATCTAAAGGCAGAAACTATTAATACTTGAAAACCTCAAAATGTGTATTTTTCCTTTCATAAGTGTCTTATTTAATAAAGTCTGTTTTTAAGAGCAGTTTTAGGTTCATCTCAAAATTGGTTGAAAGTAACGAAGATCCTATATCCCCTGTCTCAACACTCATACCCTCCCCCAACATCAGCATCCAGCCCCAGAAAAGTAAATTTGTTAAAATTGATTAACCTGAACTGATGCTTCATGATCACCCAAAATTCATAGCTTACTTTTGGGATCACTCTTGGTGTTGTACATTCTGTAGATTTTGACAAATGTGTAATGACATGTTCCACCATTGCAGTATTGTACAGATGAATTTCATTGCCCTAAAAATCCTTTGTGCTCTGCCTATTCATGTCTCTCTCGCTCCTAACCAGTGGCAACCATTAATCTTACTATCTCCAGTTTGACCTTTTGCAGATTTCATATAGTTGGAATCAGAGTATTGCCTTTTGTAAGTTGCCTTCTTTCACTTTTCACATATATATTTAAGCTTTTCATGACTTAATAGCTCATTTCTTTTTAACACTGAATAATATTCCATTATGTGGATATGACACAGACCTCAATCCATTCATCTGCAAAAGGACATCTTGGTTGTGTTCAAGTTTTGGCAGTTATGTATACAGCTGCCATAAACATACATATGCAGGTTTTTATGTGGACTTACATTTTCAGTTCATTTGAGTAAACACCATTGGAGCATGATTGCTGGGTCATATCTAAGAGTATGGTTTGTTTTGGATGAAACTACCAAACCCTTTCCCAAAGTAGCTATACCAGTTGGCATTCCCATCAGCAATAACTGAGAGTTCCCTGTTGCGCCACATCCTCATTAGCATTTGGTATAGTTGTTATTTGGATTTTGACCATTCTAGTAGGTGTGTAGTGGTATCCCATTGTCGTTTTAATTTGCAGTTTCCTAATAATGAGTTATTGACCATCTCTGTGTGTGTGCACTGACCATCTGTGTATTTTCTTTAAAGAGTTATCAGTTCAATCCTTTTGCCTGTTTTTAAATTGGGTATTCATTTTCTTATTGCCGAAGGTTTTTTCCTTATTGTTGAAATTGTTTCTTTCATAGTTTGGATAACAGTTCTTCATCTGATTTTATCTGATGTGACTTTTGCAAATATTTTCTCTTAGTCTGTGATTTGTCTTCTCACTCTTGTGACTTTGTCTTTTGCAGACCAGAAGTTTTAATTTAAAAAAAAAAATCCAGGGCCTTCCTGGTGGTGCAAGGGGTTAAGATGCAACCTATGAAGCTGTCTGCGGCCACTGTGGTGCAAGTTCGATCCCTGGCAACACACATGGCACAGCAGACCTCTCCTGACTTGCTGGCTGCTCCCCTCAGCAGTGTATTTTGTCAGTCTGCCTGTTCTGTTCCCCCCTCTGTCTCTGGTGAATCCTCTCGCCCCGTGCACCTCTGGCCTGTATCTCAGCTCTTGTAGTCATAAATAAATTTAAAAAAAAAGAATTAGTTAATTATATTTATGAGTCTATTTCTGGGCTCTCTTTTCTGTTCCACTGATCTGTTCTTTCCTTCCTCGTCACCACACCGTCTTGATTACTTTAGCTTCAGAGTACTTCTTGAAGTCAGATCATGTCTTTCATCTGCTTTTGTTCTTTTTCAATATCATGCTGACTATTCAGGGTGTTTTGCCTCCAAATATACTGATACTTTAGGATCAGTTTGTTGATGTCCACAAAACAATTTACTGTGATTTTGGGTGGTATTGTGTTGAATCTATGAAATGAAGCTGGGAAGATTTGGCATCTTGACAATAATGAGCCTTCCTACCTATGAACATGGAAAATGTCTCGTGTATTTAGAACTTCTTGGTTTTTTTTAAAGATTTATTTACTAATGCATACAAGAACTGGGGTGCAGACTACAGGTGCAGGAGGGTGAGAGGATTCACCAGAGAGAGCGTGGGGAGCAGAACAGGCGGATCTACTGAAATTCACTGCTGAGACAGCAGGGGTGTGCTGCGCCATGTGGGTTGCTCCTGGCTGGCGGGGGAGCTCATGCTGCAGTGGCTGCCCATAGCTTCATAGTGCTGTCTTTAATCCCTGCGCCACCAGGCAGGCCCTGATATTTTTAAAGAGAATAGTTTTCCTCATGTAGATCTTGGATATATTTTGTTATATTTATACTTGCCTATTTTATTGGATGGGGGAGGGATTAATGTTAGTGGTGATGTATTTTAAACTTCAAATTCTGCTTGTTGACTGATGGTATATAGAAGCAGTTACTTCTGTTTATAAACCTTGTGTCCTGCAAACTTGTTACAATTACTTATTAATTCCAGGAGTTTTTTCATTTGATTCTTTCACATTTTCTACTTAGGCAGTCCTGTCATCTGTGAACAAAGACAGTTTTATTTTTTTCCTTCCTAATCTGAATACCTTTTGTTTCCTTGTTTAAGTGCAGTAGCAAGGACTTCCAGTACAGTGTTGAAAAGGAGTGGTGAGAGGGGACATCCTTGTATTGTTCCTAATCTTAGTGGAAAAAGGTTTCTTATCATTAAGTATGTTAGCTGTTGGTTTTCTCTAGATAGTCTTTGTCAAATTGAAAAAGTTCCCCTCTATCCCTAGTTTGCTGAGAGTCCTATCAGAAACAAATGTTATATTTTTATCAAATGCTTTCTCTACACCTGTGGATGTAATCAAGTGATTTTTTTTTCTTCAGCCTTGTTGATATAAATTAGATTCATTTTTCTAATGTTGAACCAAGCTTGCATATCTGCAATAAATCACATTTCGTTGTGATGTGTAAATCTTTTTTATACTGTTGACTTCCATTTGTAATGTTTTGAGGATTTTTGTGTCTGTATTAATGAGAAATGCCAGTTTGTAAGGTCCTTGCTCAGTTTTTGGCATAAGGGTGATGCTGATTATCCTAATGAGTAGGATATAGTCCCTCTGCTTCTGTATTCTAGGAAAAGTTATAGAGAATTCATTTAATTTCTTGCTTGTGTTTGGTAGAACTCACCAGTGAGCCCATTCGGACCTGGTGTTTTCTGTTTGGAAAAGTTATTAATGATAAATTCAGTTTCTTTAATAGAAAAGGTCCTATCCAGATTGTTTTTTTGTGTGAGTTTTGACATTATGTCTTTCAAGTAATTGTTCTATTTCATCTAGGTTGTCAAATTTGTGGGCATAGAGTTGTTCATAGGTCTCCTTTATTGTCTTTCTAGTATCCATGGGAGCTGTACAAATGTTCCCTATTTTGCTTCTGATGTTAGTGATTTGTACCTTTTTTTCTTAGCCTGGCCTACAGGCTTGTCAATCTCATTGATCTTTTCAAAGAACCAACTTTTGGTTTTGTTGATTTCTTATTTTCAATTTTATTAATTTTTCTCTAATTTTATTATTTCTTCTGCTTGCTTTGCATTTAATTTAGTCTTTCTAGTTTCCTAAAATGGAAGTTTAAATTGAATGATTGCCTTTTCTTATACATGCATTCAATGCTATAAATTTCCTTTTAAGGGCTGCTTTTTGATGACACCTACAGATTCTGATTAATTGTATTTTCATTTAGTTCACATTATTTGAACTTTTTCCTTGAGAATTTTTTTTAGTTGGAATTCCTGAATCTTGGAATTTGGAGAATTTTGGTTTCTGGTGACCACAGAACAGAATATTACAAAATGCAAACAATAGCCACCGTATGTAGATCTCTCAGATCAGTTTCAAGGCTTATTTGTTCTGGCTAGGGCTTGAAGAGACCTTGAAATACAGACTACATAGCAGGTGAGCAGAGTAGATGACTCTGACACTAGGCTTTCTTTATCTTGCATATTCAGTTTTTGGCTAATGATGCCAGTGTTCCCTTGGGTGGGGGGAGGGGAAACAAGTGCTGAAAATGACTGACATGGTATTTTGATTCCAGTATCTCACCCTGATAGTTTCTCATTTAACTCAGTATATGACTGTTTTTCTTTCAAACTGCCAACTTTGCAAAGACTAGAGTAAGTTGGTTCTTCTCCAGGTTGACCTAGCATGTACTGAGTGTGCCAGATATGAGGCTGAACTTGTTTTGCACTTTTTCCTTTTGACTTTTCAGGGCCATGGTGTGGAATTGATCTTAGCAAAATCTGCCTGCATTGTGATACTCTTGAGGAAGGGACTGTGTCTGACTAGCTCTCCACTCTATCCCTAGCACATAGAAAAGTGCCAGTTGCATAATAGTAGATACTCAGTAAGTACTTGAATGATGCATCTACATAGCACACAGATTGTATTTTCTTGACCTGTGTGCACCCTTTGACAGATAACACTTTCTTCTCTCCCCACTAGGAAATTTCTCACCCTTACCCATAACATTTGGCCGTATGCTTCTTTGGCAATCAGCAGTGAAAGTATTGAAATTTTTTCTATTCACCTTTTTAGGGTTTCAGAGTCTGGTTAGGAGGAAAGATTGCTCATGGAATTGGGACTGAAGCAGGTCAAGATGTAGGTTAGCTGCAAAGGAATGTTCTTCCATTTTTCTGTTTAGCCTTCCTGGAATTTTTGAGGCTCAGAAAATCCTAGAGCATGGTGGCGCAAGGGGTTAAGACACAACCTATGAAGCTAGCCGCAACTCCTGCAGCATGAGTTTGATCCCCCTGCTGGCCAGGGAGCAACCCATATGGCGCAGAAGACCTCTCCTGACTCACCCACTACTCCCCTTAGCAGTGTATTTCTGTTGATCTGCCTGTTCTGATCCCCATTCTGTCTCTGGTGGATCCTCTCACCCTGCACAACTCTGGCCTGTACCCCAGTTCTTGTATATATAAAAAAATAAATCTTTAAAAAAAAATAAAATCCTAGAGCATCATAGCTGAAAGATATCTTTGCACAGATAACTATCTTATTGTACAGATTACCAAACTGCAACCCACAGAGGAGAATATTTTACTTAAGGTTATCCAACAACTTAATGGCAGAGTTTGGACTTAAGACTCAGTCCCAATCACATTGCATTTTTTATTTTTATTTATTTATTTTTAAGATTTATTTATTTGTTTATACAAGAACCCGGGTACAGGCCAGATGCGCAGGAGGATGACAGGATTCACCAGAGACAGTGGGGAACAGAACAGGCAGACTCACAAAATTCACTGCTGAGGGGAGCAGCGGGAGCAGCAGGAGAGGTCTGCCACGCCATGTGGTACCCCTGCCAGCCGACCGACGGACAGCTTCACAGTGTGGCGCTCAACCACCTGCGCCACCAGAGGAGGCCCCACATTGCATTTTTTACATAAAGATTAAATAACTGGAGGAAAACCTTTTTTTTAAATAATGTTTTTTTTTACTTGAAGTTTTTTTGTGTTTTCTGAAGTTGCTATAATGAGGATGACTTATTTTTATTATTTTTTAAAAATTTATATATTTTTTACATCATTTTTCATTTTTGCACAATGTATGCATTTTCATCTTGGTTATAGTCCCCATACAGTTCCCACCCCACCTTACTTTGATCCCACTCCCTCCTCCCCCGCCCTGCCGTGCATCTCTGGTTTATAGTTGCTTGTTGATTTTGATTTTTACTTTATTATAATTAGTCTGGAAAACCTTTTGTTTTAATGGGCTTGTATTAGAAGCAGTAATTCTAAGTCATGCATGATACTTCTGTTGTCAGCCCGTTTTATTGTTAATTGACAAAGTGTTTACTGTTTAATAAATGATTAAGGAGATAATGTTGTCCAAAAATTTGGAGGAAAAGTTGGTATCAGTGGAGGTTAATATCACTGATGCCAGTGACTAACTTGATCTAGAAAAACCACGCCAGTGCTTTTGGCAGGCTTAATTTTATTCAAACTTTTTTAAATTGGAATGTCTAAGAAGCTGCAAGTGTAGTATTACGGCATTTATCCAGCATTGCACACAGAATGATACGTTAAGTCAACAGAAAGAAACCATTCTATTCTCATAGGAAATAAGAGGGAATTAGAAGTAGGACATCTTGGGCCTCCCCTGGTGGCGCAGCGCTTGAGTGCTGGGTTGCGAGGCTGCCCACAGCCTCTCTAGCACCAGTTCGATCCCCAGCCACCGGCAAGGGTCCCACCAAGAAAAAAAAAAAAAAAAGTGAAAGAAGAAGTAGGACACCTTAAGAAATTGAGAGGCCTAGGAAAGACTTTCATAACTTTAGGAAATGGCCTTGAGAAAGGAAAAGTACTCAAAACTTGGAGGAGTCATTTTCTAGCTCTGCCCACTTGGACATTTGCCCATCTGAGCCTCAGTTTCTTTACTGATAAATGCAGTAATGATATCTTTTTACAGAGTTACTCTCAAGTCATGGTCATAAATGAATTGTTTAATGATCATGATGAAGGAGTCTGTTTTGAAATACTGGAGTTGCAACATTTACTAATGATACAACTAATGCAATTCTAACAGTAATTGCATTTAAATAACCTGCTGTCACACCTTACTGCAGAAAAATACCTTCCCATGCCTTCTTATTATGCAGCTGCTTTCTACTTGGCCTTTTTAAAACTGAATTTATTTGTAGTAGTTTAAACTGAATTTATTTGACCCAATAGCAAATAATTCTTGTTTCATTACTATTCATTCTGCAGGTTTCTGCCTTGATTGGTGGATGGCAAAACAGAACAAAAAGGAAACTTTCCGTCCCCTTTAAGTATATACATTTGTGGCTGGAAAATATTTAGGATGGGTCCTGAGAGGCCTTCTGCGATGAAGAAGGGGAAGCATTCCAGGAGGTAGATCCTCTTGGGCCTGACTCTGGCTTGACTTGTCATTTATACCTGAGACGGTCAGCACAGAGGGGATGTGCTGACTTGTTGAGATTATAAAAACAAAGGCCAAACAGGATTCCTGATGCCCTACCCTGTCCCACACTGTCTTTCCGTCATCTACATTTAGTTCATTGGGATCACTGCACTTCCTGTTGCTTTCTTTAAAAAGAAATTTCCCACTCTTGTTTGTGAAGATGTTGCTCTTAACTTGCAGTGTTTTGCTTCAGTGAAACTTCTCACTTTGACATTTGCTGAAAACCCCTCAGACTATAGATTTCCAAAGCTTGCTGCAGCCCAGTGCTTCCTGTTTCCTCCCTTTGGAGCTTTTTTTTTTTGCCACCCTACATTTTAGGAGTGCGTGTTGCCCATCTTTTTGTTCTATTTAGTCTTTCAACTGATTGGATAAGGCCCACCCACATTATGGAGAGCAGTTTGCTTTACTCATTGTCCACCGATTTAAATGTAAATCTCATTCAAAATACCTTCATAGAAACACCCAGAATAATGTTTGACCAAATATCTGGACACCCAGACAAATTTACCCATTAAATGAACCATCACTCTAGATTTAATGACCAACTTCAGACCTAGAGATTCCTCTCAATAAATGGGTCTTTTTTGTGCCTCATACTAATACGACTGCAGCTCTTTTCAAAGCATTATTACATACATTCTCAGTTGATCTATACAGCAACTGTGTGAGACTATGAGAGTAGAAATATATCCATTTGTCAGAAGACTGAGACAGATTGGAAGACTTCTCATGTCACAGCAGTGAGTAGCAGGTGGCTACAACTTGTTCAAGTCTGGTAACTTCAAGCCCAGGCAGTTCCTCCTTGTCTGTTCTCTTTGCAGCAGTGGAGAATTCTGAAAATTATTTTGACAGCTTTGTGGCTTTATTATTTTGCAACTAGTTCATTCCTTCTCAGAACCATTTTGTGATACAAAGTTAACAAAATACATAATTGGAGTAACCTGAAGATCTTCTTTTCAAATAACAGTAATGACTGGGAAAGGCAGGAAGGAAGGAAAAGGAGGAGGAAGGGGGAGGGGGCAGGAAGGCAGGGAATGTCAAAAAGCAATTAGAGCAGGACAAATGGGTTGTGCGGCCATGTTCAAGGCTGTTGTTTCTGTAGGCAGGGAGAAGGAAGGCACTAACGCAATGTGACAGATCTGGTACAGAATCCAGGGCACGACTGCAGAGAGTCAGCCAGTGGCACAGCTCACATTACAGGGTTTGACTGAACAAAATTTATATTTTGTGTCTCGAAGAGGTGTTTCTTGTTACTAGGAGAACTCTTGTGCTAGGGGATCTGCTTTTTTGATTTCTGCTCTTGGGAACCGGCCTCGTGGTCCTGTGTAGGTGGTCACTGTGTCCTAAGATAATGCCCATTCCAGCTTTCCGCCCCTGCACATCCCCTGCCTGGGCCAGGGGCATGATGCAAATAGAAGCTTTAGCAAATAAGTTACTGAATATGAAACTAATTGCGGTATTACCTATTCAGAGAGAATGAAATAAAGTTGTCAATATTAAACTTGGTGTTAGAAAACTGACCTTGAAAAAGGTAATAGATGTGTCTGAGGACAGGATGCTTTGACTAGTTGCCTAGTTAACCTGTTAACTGTGGTCCCACCGCTACCTCTTTGTACAAGATACCTGTCATAGACCTCAAGAAAAGTAGAACTTTTGTCATTTTCCTAGAAGGAAATCTTCACAAGTAGATTGACTCTCTCCCTTGTAAATTCCCATACCCTTGAGGTCTCTTATTAATTGACTGCCACCACCATGGCATGGTAGTTAAGAACTTGTGCCTTAGTTTTCAGATGTTCCTGGGTTCATATTCTAGCTCTGCCCTTTGTGCGCTATTTGACCTTGAGAAATTTGCCTAATTTCTCAGAGCCTCAGTTTGTTTCTAAAATTCTTGAATCCTACGCTTACTTCCAGACTTCTTAGGATATTTTGTGAGGTGATACACATAAAACTTTAAGCACTGGTGGCAGACACAGAGTTAGGGCCAGTAAGGGTGGAAGAAAAGCTGTGGGAAGGGGAAGGTACGTGTGTAGGGTAGAGGGAGGCTTCAGTTGTCTAGTCTTGTCAATGGTGAATCCTCTGACCACCTCCCACACTTCTAGCCTACACCCCAGTTCTTGTATGCATAAATACAAGCCCTAATAACCTGCCATTATAATAATACAAACCCTAATAACCTGTCATTGTATCTTTACATTTCCTCGATTTATTCTCTTCCGTTTCATGTCATGCCACTCTCCGCAGAAGCGTGGCTGGCAGGAGGGTCAGAGGGAGCCCTGCCACCCCAAACTCAGTGGGGAGTTATATATGTCTTCAACTCTCTGGTCTACGCAGAGAGAAATGTTTTTTTCCTCAAGACCCCATAGTACAGGGCCTCCCCGGTGGCGCAGCGGTTTAGCGCTGGGTTGCGAAGCTGCCCGCGGCCTCTGCGGCGCCGGTTCGATACCTGGCTGCTCCCCGGCCACCGGAGGAGGGTCCCACATGGCGGGCGCGCAGACCTCTCCTGCCGCCCGCTACTCCCCTCAGCAGTGTACTTCAGTCCTTCTGCCTGCTCTGCTCCCCGCTCTGGCTCTGGTGAATTCTCTCACCCTCCCGCGCTTCTGACTGTACCCAGTGCATGTATAAACAAACAAACAAACAAACAAACAAACAAATAAATAAAAACATGCCTCTATTTAAAAAAAAAAAAAAAGACCCCATAGTACAGAGGTAGGGCTAGTATAGCTCAAACCAGATCTTCTTTACTTAATAAGAGGAAATTAATACCTAGTATTATGATTCTTCAAAATGGGACTGACAAGGTATACATTATTGCTCTGGTCATCTGCAGGGAATCCCCTTTCCTCCCTAGAGCTTGGCTTGTTTGAACTGGCTCTCACCCCCAACTGCATCTCCCACAAGGAAACCCTCTAACAACTCAGAACTGACCAAAGAGCAAACCCTAATAACCTGCCATTATATCTTTACCTTTCCTTGATTTATTCTCTTCCCGTTCTTGCCATGCCACTCTCCCCAGAAGCCTGGCTGGCGGGAGGGTCAGAGGGAGCCCTGCCACCCTTACGGAGACAGCCTGCTTGTCTGGCGCACAGCAGAGGTGGTCGTGTTTCTGTACCTTTGGGTGTGTCCTCTGCCTGGTCAGGCTGGGCTCATAGACCCTCAGTTGTGATTTTGTACTTAAAATACTGTGCGTGTCTCCCAAGGTACCCCAACAATCATGAGCTGATGAACTGTTTCCCAAGTTCCCTTTCTCTATCCCTAAAATCGTGTGAAGAATTAAACCCACTTTTACAAGCAAGGGTTAGGATCTGTATCTCTCTGAGACCTCAGGGTTCAGAGGTGAGCTCAGTTTCCTGCTTTTTTGTAAGTTTTCCAGTACTTTTCTCGGTCTGCCCAGAATTCCAAAACCCTATTTGTTGTAGTTCATGACTTTTACCTGATAGCCTTTACCTTCTTGAGGTATAATTTTATTGCCACATACATTGATTCAATTACGTTTGTGTTTTTTTGAGTTTCATTTGTATTTATGCTACAAGAACTGGCGTGTAGGCTAGAGGTGTGGGGGGAGGTCAGAGGATTCACCATTGACAGAGTAGGGAGCAGAACAGGTGAATCTACTGAAATACACTGCTGAGGGGAGCAGAGGGCGAGACAGGAGAGGTCTGCTGCGCCGTGTGGGTCAGCTCCCTGGCCAGGGATCGAATTCTTTTTACAGTGGCTGGCAATATGCTTGATAATGCTGAGACTTTCACCCCCCTGTGCCACCAGGGAGGCCCCTTCAGTTATGTTTTAGAGTTGGGCTTGTCCACTTTACTTGCTGGAGGTGACTATGATCTAATTACATAGTTTCACTAAGCATCATTTTCCATATCTCTTCAAAGGGCATGATCCTTTTTCTGTCTACTTTACACAATACCTTGAAGATTCTCAAAAATCAAATGAAACTCCTTTGGCAAGGAGCAAAGTATTAGATATGAACATAAAATAATGGTTTATAAAGATATCTTTTCGCCCCCTACTTTGCTGAGGCACATTTTACTTATATAATTCACTCTGATTATACAATTAGGTTATGTTTAGTAAATTTACCATTTACCATTGTATAATACGCTGCGTGTTTTGTTGTCTCCATTCATTTACTCTTCCCAGATTTGCCTTTTCTGGACACTGCATGTAAGTGGAATATATTATGTGTTCCCTGTGTCTTGCTTCTTAGCATATAGTTTTGAAATTTGTCCATGTCATAGCATTTATGAGTAGTTCTGTTACTGAATAGTATTCTGCTGTATAAGATGTGGTGCTTTGTCTATCCATTCACTTACTCTTTCCAGAACTGGTGATGGTAGTAATAATAATTTTCATCATCTTCTGAGTGTTCTAATTCTAACCATTTGCTATATGCCAGACACTGTGCTGCCTTAAAAGTACATATCTAGTTATGCCATATATTTATGAAATAATCCTTTGAGGGTGATACTGTTTTTGTCCCCTTTTTTTGGTATGAGGAAATTGAAGTTTGAAAATTAACTATAAAGCCACACAGTTGTAAATGGCAGAACCAAAATTTAAAATTGGGCAGTCTGCTCTATGCAGACTTTCTAAAATAGCAGTTTAAAAAAAAAAGCAAGAAATTTTTACTTATTTTATTCTGTGGCTTGTTTATTTTATATATAATTTGTCTTAGATGTGGTTCCATGGTAGGATTCATAGATCTGTCTAGTTATTTTTAAGGTTGCGTGAATGTTTATGCCCAGATTTGTTTAATCCAGTTTTTGTTAGTGGATGTGAGGTTGCCTTTATTTCTTCTCTATTATGAATATGACTGAAGCAGACATTCTGGTCTATTACTTTACTTGTGGCATTTTTTTTTAAAGATTTATTTATGCATACAAGAACTGGGGTACAAGCCAGAGGTATGGGATATGAGAGGATTCATCAGAGACAGAGCAGAGAACAGAACAGGCAGATGTACTGAAATACACTGCTGAGGGGAGCAGCGGGCGAGTCAGGAGAGGTTTGCTGTGCCATGTGGGTTGCTTCCTGGCCGGGGATCAAACTCGTCCTGCAGTGGCTGCTGATAGTTTCATAGGTTTCGTCTTAACCCCTTGCGCCACCAGGGAGGCCTGCATTATATATATTTTTTAAGATTTATTTTATTTATTCTTACAAGAGCTGGGGTGTAGGCCAGAGGTCGGGGCCAGGGGGTGGGGGGAGGGGGCTGCGCTGGAGGAAGAGAGGATTCATCAGAGACAGTGGGGGAGCAGCAGAACAGGCTGATCTACTGAAATATACTGCTGAGGGGAGCAGCAGGGAGACAGAAGAGGTCTGCTGCACCACTTGGGTCAGCTCCCTGGCCAGGGATGGAACTCGTGCTATAGTGACTGGTGATAACTTCACAGTGCTGAGACTTAACCCCTTGTACCACCAGGGAGGCCCCTTGCGGCATGATTTTTATAGCATAAAATCCTAGAAGTGGAATTTCCAAGTGAAAGGGTTTGTATAGTTGGATTTTGATGCTATTAAATCCCTCCCTCCCTACCCATAGGTGCTAAACAACCCCTCCGTGTTTTCCTCCCCAACATATTTTCCTACTCTCATCAATGCTGTGTTATTTTATCAGTAATGTGGGCTGTGATATCAAGCATATAAATGTACAAAAGAGAAGTTAACATATCACGAGGGAATGTGACAAATAGCATGTAAAATACCAATAGTTTCCAGCCTTTTGATAGAGATTTGGTATGTATCTAGGCTCTCAAGAACTGCTGTATTGAAATAGCCCAAAATTTAATTCAGATTTATGTGCAGTAACTCATTTGGTTGATGATCTAAAATGAACACTCAGGGGCCTCACCTGGTGGCGCAGGTGGTTGACCGCAGCGCTGTGAAGCTGTCCGCAGCCTCTGCAGTGCGGGTTCAATCCCGGCTGGCCGGCAAGAATCCCTCATGGCATGGCAGACCTCTCCTGTCTCTCCCGCTGTTCCCCTCAGCAGTATATTTCAGTCAGTCTGCCTGTTCTGCTCCCCGCTCTGTCTCTGGTGATTGCTCTCACCCTCCTGCGCATCTGGTCTGTACCCCGGTTCTTGTATGCATGGATAAATAAATCTTTAAAAAAAGAAAACACACACAACACTGAAGTATTTCAGCTGCAGTTGTTTCATTTTCTTAGATCTATACCCTGACCTACTCTGACCTGCTAAATTACCTTTTCCCTCATTACTACCTACTCCCTATTAATTTCCCTCATTACTACCTACCTACTACCTGTCTTGTCCCTGACTCAGTTTAAAGTGAAGCCAAAAAGAGAGGAGACAACTTGGACACTGATAGGTGTGCTTGCCCTTTTCATTCTTGAACAAAACTGCCAAGTGAAGCTAAGGGCCTAATGAACCCTTTTTTTAGTCTCTCTACAATTAGGACTCCAGTCATCTCTGTTACTGGCAGAAACCAGGTTGGTAAAGTCTTGACATGGTTACTGTGGCCAGTATAGCCACATATATACCCATTTAAGGGGAGGTAAAATTTCCATCTAGCTGTGGATGATCCCCAGTTGTCCTGCAGGAGCTGGGGCCTACAGTGCTTGGGAACATGGGTAACACTGCCCTGTGAATTTTGCCTTTGTCTCTGTACCGCTTCTTTCATCTCCTTTCACTGTGCTTGTTGCCTGCATCTGCGAAGCCCTGTTAGTCTGGGGGGTGCTGCCCTCTGCTGGTGAGTGTAGCACACTCACGGCAGTTTGAGAGGCTCTATTACCAGGGCACTGACATGGCTATATGGAGCCAGAGTCATAAAACTTCCTGTAATCTCCAACTTCATGAACCATTCCTAAGACTTTTTTCTATGAAAATAATTCAGCACTAGTACAGAGACTTTCATTGTAATGATATTTATAGTGGCAAAACTTTAAAACCTAGTTGTTCAGCAACCTATGCTTTACAGATGCTAAAAGTGGCATGTAAAAGACAACATAAAATGAAAATATTTATCCCCAAATAAAAACCAGGTAGAGCATACCAATTGGCAGCCATAGGAGCTGTCTTTTAACTGCTGTTTAGTTATCTGAATTCTAAGAACATTTGAATATTGACTGAGAAGCATTCTTCTTTTGGTCATTTCTCTCTTAATGTTTATTTTTCCAGTTTTATTGGTAAACTATCAACAGACATCACTGTTTAAGTTTAAGGTATATCGCGAGATGGCTTGATTTATACGTAATTTGAAATTATTACCATAATAGTTCAGCTAACACTTATCTTCTCCTGTACTGTGAAAAAAGGGAAAAACATTCTTCCTTGTGATGAAAACCCCAAGATCTATTCTCAACAACTTTCCTGTAAATCATATAGCAGTGTTGAATATAGTTTTTTTGTTTGTTTGTTTGTTTGTTTGTTTGTTTTTGTGGGACCCCTGCTGGCTGCTGGGGAAGGAACCTGCGCTGCGGAGGCTGCGGAGGCTGCGGGCAGCCTTGCAGCCCAGCGCTCAACCACTGCGCTACTAGTGCAACAGGGTGGTCCCCAGGAAAGGTTGGGTGGGGCAGGGAACCTCCCCCTTTCCTGGGGACCACCCTGTTGCACTAGGGGAGGCCCTCCATGTTCATTTCTTTAAAAAATAAAATTTGTGACTCAGTATCTGTTTACAGTTCTGCATCCTCTTGGGAATAAAATATTGTTTCACCAAGTATTAGGTGCTTTGTGGAGAAATGGAAATAATTGAAAGGTTGAAGTTGAAATAAATATTGTGTTGCCTTTTAGTTTCCATTGTCTGAATTTTATATAATTTACCATAGATACATGTAGAATTTTAAAGGAACTGGATGGGTCTTTATAGACCAGATTTCACCTCCAGTTCTGTACCTTGTTCCCACCCCAGATCCCCAACTATATGCCCACCCCAGTTGTCTCCAGAAGTTTATCTTGTCATTACTTTGCTGAGTGTTTATTTTCAAATCATTGTGATTCTTGTAATGAAACACCTACTATATAAAGCATCCTATACCTTTTTTGTTTAATTTCTCTTTTCAGTAAGATCTTTACAGTAACAGAACTGCATTCTATGCAGTGTCTTAACCTGGAAGTTTAGCAGTATCTTTTCATATTGCATCAATCTGAGAATTCTCCATGTTACACCATAAGGGATCTTAGCTCTCCAGCTTGGGTTCATTTGACCTGAACAGAGATGTTCCGTGGAATCCAACCATCTTATTTGTGTGAAAAATGAACTTCATAAGGGATCTTAGCTCTCCAGCTTGGGTTCATTTGACCTGAACAGAGATGTTCCGTGGAATCCAACCATCTTATTTGTGTGAAAAATGAACTTCACCAGGACTGAGTAAATATCATTAAAAAGGCTTACCCTGACTTTGAATCCATATTTACATCATTAGGACTAAAAAGGCAAGTAAGATTATAAAGAGATGTTTTCCAGGAATAGGCTAAAAGGATTCCTTAATGCCTTTGAATGTCTCTTGCAAGGAAGGCATGGCGAATGAGGTCATCCTGGGCAGAGTTGTAGAGGCCTCAAAATCAAAAAGAAGGGGAGAGGGCCTCCCCTGGTGGTGCAGGTGGTTGAGCGCACGCTGTGAAGCTGTCTGCAGCCTCTGCAGCACCAGTTCAATCCCGGCCGGCCAGCGAGGGTCATGCCTGCTGCTCCCCTCAGCAGTTTATTTCATCAGTCTGCCTGTTCTGTTCCCTGCTCTGTCTCTGGTAAATCCTCTCACCTTCCCACACATCTGGCCTGTACCTCAGTTCTGGTATAAATAAATAAATAAATCTTTAAAAAAAAAGAGAGAGAGAGAATATACTATTGTTGTCTTTTTTTTTTAAGATTTATTTATTTATTTATACAAGCACTGGGTACAGTCAGAAGTGCGGGAGGGTGAGAGAATTCACCAGAGCCAGAGCGGGGAGCAGAGCAGGTAGAAGGACCGAAGTACACTGCTGAGGGGAGCAGTGGGCGGCAGGAGAGGTCTGCGAGCCATGTGGGACCCTTGCCCAGTGGCCGGGGAACAGCCGAGGATCGAACCAGTGCTGCAGACTCTGCGAGCAGCTTCGCAACCCAGCGCTCAACCGCTGTGCCACTGGGGAGGCCCTATTGTTGTCTTTATGATCATTTTTGTGCTAAGCTAATACTCAAAGGAGAGTTCTGCTTATAGTGTGGATTCTCTCTCTGTTTTGATTAGGATCTACTCCCTCAACCTGTTGTACTTGCCTCTCTTGTCTCCTGTTGACTTCATCTTTCATTCCACAAGCCAGCTATTACCACTTGTCCTAGATTCTATCCTTTATGGATTGAATGTGGCAAGTGCTTATCTGAGAGACCAATCAGTGTTTTCAGGAGAACATCTGAGGACCTTGTATTGGCAGTATGTGATCAGGCAATATGGGAAATAAATTCTCTAATCTTGAAAGTTTTTTCCTTTGGCTGGTGAAATCAAGTACGATTTCTGGCCCTGTGTGAACCCCCAAAGTAATTTTCCACCGTTCTTTTCTTTCCCCAGCCTTGGGTAGTTTCTCCACATACACTCATCTATAGTCAGCTGAAGACTCAAGAGAATACTCTGTATATCTAGGTCATGTTCTCTCCATGTAACCTTTTCTCCTTTAGCCTCTCCTTGTTAACTTCAGTCAACTTGACCACCCAAGAAACCATTCCCAGATACTAACCCTCTAAGTGGGTGCCCCTTCCTGTGCTCTCACCTGGAAACTCGGCAGTTAGGTGGGCATTCACACTGACTTGATTTGTTCCCCCTCTCTCAGAAATCACTTTTCTTTGCCGCAAAGCCTGAGGTCTAATACTTAATAATTGTTATTTTCACTATTAAACAGTGCTTTTTCAAATTCCATAGTTTCCCCAGTGAGGAGGCCAAAACTGGCCCCCATTAGTCCTTCTTGGCCAGAGGCAGAAGTAAAATTTGTAAATTTTACGTACTTTCAGTATACTTATTTTCACAAAAGAGATCAAACTGATTGATTTTCATTAGCAATATATTTCAGACTTTTTTACATGCCAGTATGTATATTAGACACCTCAATCTTTGTAATAGCTGCATAACTTACATAGCTTTACTCGTTATCCCTATTGCTATCAAAGAGTAATCACCCCAGGGCCTCCTTGGTGGCTCAGGCAGTGGAGCGCTGCACTGTGAAGCTGTCCACAGCCTCTGCAGTGCGGGTTTTGATCCCGGCCAGCCGGCGAGAATCCCACATGGCGAGGCAGACCTCTCCTGTCTCTCCGGCTGTTCCCCTCAGCTGTGTATTTCAATCAGACTGCCTGTTCTTTTCCCCACTCTGGTCTCTGGTGAATCCTCTCACCACCACCCACTGCCCCCTCCCACCTCTAGCCTCCACCCCAGTTCTTTTATGTGCAAATAAGTAAGTCTTTAAAAAAAAAAATACTGGGGGGGGGGTTTACATACATGATTCTCTTATGTTAACAGCTGTTCTGATCAACATCTAGGATCATTATTTCATAGTAATATTTTAATTTCTGTATTAATTTTGAAAGGATGCTTCTATAAAGATAAGTTTTTTCAGAGTTCTTTATTACTCTGTGGTATATGAAAGGTGGGATACTTGATTTTTTTCCCTTTATTTAATAGTTTTCAAAATACTGTTGTTGGTTCCCTAGCATTGATCAATGGTGACAAGTTATTTTTTTCTCACGGTCACTATTAACTCGTGGATTTAAATATTTGTGTTTCAGTTAATGGTAATTACTGTTTCGTTTTGGTTATTAGAAAGTAAGCAATTTTTGGTTACCTTAATTTGGCAGTTTTTTTTTTTTTTTTTTAAAGATTTATTTATTTATTTATTTATTTATACATGCACTGGGTACAGTCAGAAGCGCGGGAGGGTGAGAGAATTCACCAGAGCCAGAGCGGGGAGCAGAGCAGGCAGAAGGACCGAAGTACACTGCTGAGGGGAGCAGCGGGCGGCAGGAGAGGTCTGCGCGCCATGTGGGACCCTTCCTCCGGTGGCCGGGGAGCAGCTGGGGATCGAACCGGCGCTGCAGAGGCTGCGGGCAGCTTCGCAACCCAGTGCTCAACCGCTGCGCCACCGGGGAGGCCCTAATTTGGCAGTTTTTGAGGGTATGGGAAAGACAAGAATGATGACCAGTTAAATGTGGGTGAGGTCAAGGGGGGGAAAGGAATTAACAAAAGGGTCCAAAGTTTTCATTGGGGTGGTTAAATCCATTCACTGAGACCAGAAAGTGGAGAATAGGTTTTACAAGAGCATGTCTTGACATGTGTGAGGTGCTCATGATAGCTACCTCTAGCTGGAAATGTCCCAGAGGCAGTTGGATATCAAGATGTGAGGCTCAGGAGAGCAATCCGTGCCTCTGGGAGCCAGGATAGGGCCCAGGATATTTGCTATGTGTAGTTAACTCAGATTGGGATTATGTATATTATCTCTTGCTTGATAAAAATCAGTCCCTTTGCCAGCTGAAAACCAGGTTCTGCCTCAAAGTAAGATTGTTAAGCCAGTCTTTTCTACGTGTCTGTTCTTAGAACATCAAATTCATTTACTAATAGAGTAGGAAGGACAGGGTTAGTTGCAGGTAGGATTGTCACTTGGCTGGTTTTTAACCGGTCCTGTTGGTTTTCAGATTTATTACACCATTCCCTCAATTAGAAATGAGTTCTGTATATAGGTAAGATTTACAGGAGTTGGAATTCAGGCTTGGTAAACTGGTTTTGGCTCTACAGGAAGGGCCTAGGGCAACCTTTTTGTGAATATTTGTATTCCTGAAGGCATTTCCTTCCCTCGTGTTCCTGCTTTGTGAAACAATTCCTTTCCTTTCTTCCTCTAGTCAGCAAATACCCCTAGAGCACCTGCTTTTCAGCAGGCACTGGGGATACAATGGTGAAAGGAGTAGAGGGCACATTCCCTGCCTTCATATAGCTTAGAATCTAGTGGAAACTGTGTAGATAGAGATATATAGACATATATACACACACATTTTATCATACGATTGCACACTAATATAGGTACTCAGCAAATCTGGTGCTGTGTCTTCATTATTGAAAGATTCAATATCAGGTAGCCTCACTAATCAGAGAGCTGACACATAAGGGAGTCTGAACTGAGTGTGTTTGGAAGAGGGGGACCACCTCTGAGCTAAGGTGAAAAAGTTAGAAAATGTGAAAATGAAGAAGACTGAAATCACTGTTAGTTTGATAAGAGAACCTCATACCACCCACCCACACCAGGGACCTTCGAATTACTTTAGCATATTGTGAATGCCTGCTATATGCTAAACCTGAGACTGGACCCTAGTATTACCAAGTCTTGACTCTTTGGGGTGAAGTCAAACTAAGAAGGAAGATAGAACTTAAAATAAAAATAAGTGATACATATTATCACAGTATTATTTTAAGAATCCAGGCAGCATTTAAGAATAGAAGCAAGGTATGATGTGACTGTGTCAGGACCTGGAAGACTGGAGTCAGAATACTGACATTGGAGGCGATGCTTCATTAAAATTGAGTCCAGAAAAATGAGTAATTGGTAATGGGAACTGTCAAGAAGTGGTGAGAGAAGAATTATTCCCGGCAAACAGAATAGTTTAGCATACTTTCATACAGGTGGGTTGATAAGATTAGAGCGATGGATGCTTATGGGGAGTGAAGAGATCAACCAGCGGCTGGATTGTCAAGGGCCTTGGGAGTATGGACCTTTATACTATAGGTGCCTGGGACCTATCAACCGGGCACAGTGAGGTCATGCCACAGTTACTGGAGGTTTTATCTTGTAGGCTTTTGTCCAGAGTCCTTTCTTGCACAGAACTGAGCTTGTAGGCAGAATCCTCTTGTATCTTCTGACTTCCCCCCACCCCTAGGTCAGGCAGATGTATGGATGTTCATGTACTATATACTTGGTTCTCTTTCTTTGCATTCAAAAGGAATTGATTTATTCATATTAATTTGTTCTTGATGGTGATATTTTAAAGAGTCACATAAAAATCTTTTGACGGGTGAAATGGAGATTGTAAGCAGAGGGAGGGCCGTAGAGAGGGTCAACTTTTCCCAGGTCATCAATTTGTAGGTGGGAGATTGAGTACCTTACCTATATTTCAATGTCCTTGATTGTCTCAGAAACTGTTTTGGTTGATTTGTTCAAATCAGAATCCAAATAAGATGCATACATTGCATTTGGCTGATACATAGAAAACTTAACTCATATCTTGTAGCATTTTCTTCCATTGCCAACCATTTCTTCTGCACATGGAATTAAGTCCTAACTCTCTAGCATAAGCACTAAAACGTCTTTTGAGATCTCCCCAGTTCTATGTATTCCTTCAGGTACTGAAATACCTTTTCTGCCTGTCTAACTGTGGCACTTCGAGGTTCAGCTCAAATGTAATGTCCTCTCCATTCCAATCTAATGAATTGTTGCTTCATCTGTGGTTCCTTAGCACTTAGTGCCAACTTCTCTTACAGCACTCATAACGTCATATTCTTATTTATCTGCTTAGTGTGTTTGTATTACAAGGGAGTTAGTGTGGGGTGGTGCAAAATGAATCTGGAGAGGTCAGCAGATGGTATGCACCTCAAGGGCAAGGATCATACAATAATCATTTCTGTGACCTCAGCCTAGTGCCTTGCTAATAGGAGATATTCAACTTAGGTTCATAGAGAAAAAACCAACTGCTGGAATATTTCTAATTTCCAACTCTGAGTTTTTTGGTTTTTGTTTCTGTTTTTTGCTGAACTGAAGGCAAGACTGGAAGTCATATCTAAGTGTTTTTATTCTTTTCTGTACTGAAGAAGTTTGCTGTTAGTCTCAACTAACATAGACTTTGTTTGATTTTGACCATTATTTCTTTTTAGTTGAAGTAAACTCTTCCCTTGCTATAGGGAATGTCTGTACCAAGGATCTCACAGATGAGAACCAGCGATCTTGGGTACTTGTTTTTTGTTGTTGTTGTTTTGTGGTTTGCAGCATTGAGAAGGAATTTAAAGCATTCTCTGCATATTTCTGGTTTTCTAAAATGAGTAGGGGTTTCCTAACATAAGTGCCTTTCCATCAGAATGGTCATATGGTTATCACTTTGCATTAGGCGATCATTGAAACTTCTTAAAAAGAAATAAGGCTGAAATGATTCCAGTGCTTATGTGACCACCAGGATTGTTATCTTTCGTTATACATTGAAGGATTAAACGTTACATTTTGATGTACCTCTTCAATTTCAAAATCTGCAGTCATCTTTGAAAGCTGCAATTGAAATAACAACTGGAAAATGATGTGAATAGTAATATCTTAAAAGAGACTTTGTTTTTGTTTTTGTTTTTTTTCCTGTCCAAGACATGGTTTAATATAAGAAATGAGGGACTATTATATTTGGTTTTCTTTTCAATTGAGTGATAACTCCTACCTCTTCCTAAAATTTTTTTTTAATATTTTTTATTTATTTGTTTATTTATATTTATACAAGCACTGGGTACAGTCAGAAGCGCGAGAGGGTGAGAGAATTCACCAGAGCCAGAGCGGGGAGCAGAGCAGGCAGAAGGACCGAAGAACACTGCTGAGGGGAGCAGCGGGCGGCAGGAGAGGTCTGCGCGCCATGCGGGACCTTCCTCCAGTGGCCAGGGAGCAGCCGGGGATCGAACCAGCGCTGCAGAGGCTGCGGGCAGCTTCGCAACCCAGCGCTCAACCGCTGCGCCACCGGGGAGGCCCTACCTCTTCCTAAAATTGTCCTTAGTTTCCCCATTCTTGAAATGAAAATGGAATCATTCTCTTGCATAGTTAAGGAAGGCTTTGCCTCTCATAATTTACACTCAACCCTTGAATTCTATTAGATGCAGGTATGCAAATGTGTAGGATGTTGACTGGATGTGGAATTTCATCTACTTTTTATACATTACAAATACTAGCAAGTGGCAAGTATTCCTGGTTTTTAATTTTCTATTTTCTTATTCCCACTGAAATTCCAAAAATCCTTCTAATCCTTTAAAATGATTTTTCTTCTCTACAGTTGTTTTTAATAATAACTGGGAACGCTAATTAAGATTTAAAGTTTGTCGGGCCTCCCCTGGTGGCGCAGTGGTTGAGCGCTGGGCTGCGAAGCTGCCCGCAGCCTCTGCAGCACCCGTTTGATCCCTGGCCGCTGGTGAGGGTCCCACATGGCTCGGCAGACCTCTCCTGCCGTGCCCGCTGCTCCCCTCAGCAGTGTATTTCATCGGTCTGCCTGTACTGTTCCTCGTTCTGGCTCTGGTGAATCCTCTCACCCTCCTGCACTTCTGACTGTACCCTGGTTCTTGTATAAATAAATAAATAAATCTTTTAAAGAAAAAGATTTAAAGTTTGTCTTTGTATTCACAAGGTCAGTGATGTGCATGTTCATACTCTCCCCTTCCTACCAGTAGCATCTATTAAAGGGCTCTCAAAAGACCTGTGGGACTGAGGATGCTGAAGAAATATGACTTACATCCAAAGATAAGACTTACACATTTTTAAACTGTGTTAATTGTTCTCAGGTTTATGGGTACATCAAGGATTATTACTAAGATCTATCCTTAAGAACCAAGGACTCTGCTTCAGTCTTGAAACTAGTAGCTGAAGTAATAAGTCTTCATTTCTTTCTTCCTCTAAAAGTTAGTGCAGTAAGCAGAGTGTTTTGCTCTGTATTCTCTGTTGTGGGCAGGTGTTGAGTTCAAATAAACCTGTATGCTTCAAAGAAGCACTTTTGATTGAGTATTACCAACTGAAATTTAAATTTAGTAGTGACTTTTTGCTGGTGGATTTTCCCCTTACTCAGTTTTCTCTCCCCCCTCATTCTTTTTATAGTAATTTTAGTAAAATTATAAGAGCTACATTAAGTTCCACAGGGATGTAGAAGAAAATATTAATCTCTTGTATGAGTGGGAGTAGAGGTGGGAAAGCTGGTTAATGTATTTGTGTTGGAGTGAGGTATGTGATGTCAGAGGCAAAACATTTACTTTTAGGCAAATTATAGCCTTTTCTCTTCCTCTGAATCACTGGTCACTTTCTCTTGAGGCCTTAACTTGTAAGATGATCCTAAAGTGTTCTATTGGTTGGAAAAGCCCTTTAGCAATAGTAGTAATATTTGCCATTCAACTATATGACTGCCAAGTGACAGATTCTACTCCCACCTCAAAAGGGATCTCTCTCTTTTTTTTCCCCCTAGAATACTGTTGTAAATGTTCCTTGCCTCTAATTTACTCCCAAGACTAGGCTAGAGAGAACAGGAGATTTCATAGGATGAAACACTTTGCACAGTTAAAAAGCATTTATCCCAGGAATTAGTCTCTCTTTGACCATCCCACCTCAGTGGAACTTGCCTTGTGTTCTGATATCCTAAAGGATGGCTGAATGTTTGACATCATGTGTCATTAGCATATTACTCAGATTTGCCTCTGTATCTCAGTGGCAAGGTTTGAGCCGATATATGAATACCCAGTCTGATGCACTCTGCTGTGTGTTCCTGGGTTGGCTCACAAATCAGAGCGGTATAAGGGATTGCTTAAGATGTTAGAAGTTGTAGAGGAATGAAGCAAGAAGCTTAAAGATATAATCTTTTGACTGGAGTGGGGGATGAAAATTCTAACCTTAGCTTTCTAAAAACATTTTGCATACCTCGTTTCCTTTTTCCACATTCTTTCAAATCAGTGTATATAAACCAGAGCATGGAAATTAAACACCAGAGTTAAAGTAAACCCCGCAAATAACTCTGAGCTCCAAGTTTTAATTTTCTCAGAAGAATTTGCCTTGTCATTGTTTATTATAATGACAAAAAGCAGGGGCTCCCGTTCCTACCCCCCTAACATATGCATAACACAGGATTTTTTGTTTTGCCTCTCTTCATACCAAAGGTGTTAACTCTAAATTTTATTATCTAGAGGGTAGAAGGATAAGTATAGAACAATTCTTAAAAGGAAGAAGGGGAGAAAACCAACCGCGCACTAGGACCCCTTTAAATTAAACGAAAACTAAGTCCTTGTAAAATGCTGCCTTTTAATTTTGGGATCTCGGTTTAAAGAAGACTGGAGGAATATTCCCCATTTAATGTTTCCAAATAGTTTTTTGAGAGACATGCTAGGTGGTGGTGTTAACTGAAGAAAATGTCTATCAGTTCCACTCAGATAACCTTTGGTAATAAACGAACTCCATACACGTTGTGACCTTAGCGCCTGAACTTTGTAATCACATGACTGGCTTGTAAACTGACCTGTGAGGATGACTGTCGTAGACCAGCTAAGAGAGAGAAATTGGCCAAGTGTCGGAAGGGTGATCATCAAGCTGGGCTTGTCCTATAATCTCTGTTTCTTCATGGCTGCAATAGAACTTCTCAACAGACTCCGAGAAGCATGAAATGGAGACATGGGAAGGTAAGGGAACTGGTTTAGAAATTTTCTTTCGCGGTTTAGAGCAAATAGCCTTTAGAGAGGAGACGTAGTCCACTCCTTTTCTGTGTCTTAGCTTTGCTATTCTATTAAGTTCAATCAGTTTTCAGTACCTAGCAACTGACTAAATATTTTGGATGAGAAAAATGAGGGAAAAGTGTAGTGAATTGATTGTTGTGGTTGGTGTTTTTAAGAGAAAGCAGAAAACTAGAAAGAAAATATGAATTTAAATTTAGTAGTGACTTGAAAAGTATCTTAAATTTCATTTCTTATCACAGCCTTTAGGTAAAGTTTACATTCAAAAAATTGTTCTATTTACGTTGCCTCTTGACAGATTTAATTCCTTAATCCAGTTTACCATCTGCTAAAGCCTTATTTAGTACTGTTAATTATAGATAGTAGGGGGTCATGAGACCATTGATAAAGCAGCTTCTTCCTTTTGGAAGAGCTTATATACTTTACGTTTTTGAGTCTAAGACTAAGCCACTGCTAATTTCTTTCCAAATGGGTGGTATTTAAAACTTGCTAAATTCTCCCTCACCCCTCTCTTCCTCCCTCACTTTTTCATAAAAAGGAACCGGTTGGCATTTCAATTCATGTATTTGGACATAAGCTCCCACTTGGGCGAGAAGCCCCCGTGCTTCACAACTTTATTATTTGTGCCAGAAAAGACCTGTAAATCTTAACGAAACAGCTAGGTGATGAATATGTGTTAATGATTTGCTCTATTTGTTTGCAAGGTTTTTGTGGACTCTAAGAGTTTGCCAAGAGTTTGGTTTCTTCTACTTAAACATTGCTTAGGGATAGCCAGAAGAGCTTCCGATTCTTTGAGGCAGCTGGTAAATTTCTAGGAATGGCATTAACCCAGTCCTGGAAAAGCTTCCTCAGCCCTTTTGCTGTTTCATTCTCACTCTGAGGATGAACCGACTAGGGAAATAGCCCCCTCCCCCCACAATAACATTTTTTCCCATAGTAACACTTTACGGTAATACTCACGTATATGTTCTTAGCAGCACCTTATAAACCAGAATCACCTCTTTGGTTTTTATTATAAATTAATGGAAACATCATTTATAAAAATTATCAATTACATGGAAGACCTGTTATTTTCATCTTGCTTCCTCTCCTTCCTCCAGTTTGCACAGAAATTCTTTGTTAAATTTGTCTGGATATACTACCTTTTCCAGAAAAGGAATAGTGTAAGGAGACTTGCTCTGGACCCATTAAAATAGAAGTTTAGGGGTAGGGCAAGCTAGAGATACCGGGGCAGTGGTTACAAGAGTTTGGAAGGGAGAGCGCTGAAAGAGTAGAATTTTTTCCGTCAACTTGAATCTCTTAGTGATATGCTGTCCTCCTGTTCTGACAGAAAAAAAAAGTTTGAACAGAAAGTTCTTCAGTTTTTCTTTAATTATTGAAACTGAATTTTTAACTAGTTAGCAGAAAATAACATACAGTATAAAGCAAGAACTTTCAAAACAAACAAGGAAATGAATTTAAAATTTTTTACCGGAGTCTTCATTACAAAATTTTAGTAAGGCAAAATGAATCATCCCCACTGAAGTAGGTGTTTGGAAACCTAAAAAGCAAAATCAAACTGCTTATGAAAGTGATTAGTAAAAATGCTACTGTAAAAAATGCATTGCCTAGCTTTGGATATTGGGCCCTTGTCCATTTAAATTAACCTTTGTCACAGCTGGGCATACAAATGTTTTGTTTTAGTTCACAGAGGGTTAACTCTATTCAAGCTTTCACTGTGGCAGGCCTGATCTGTGGAGTCATACAATCTGGTCTTTCAGCCCTGCCAGTCGCTAGGCAGGAAGTCTTATTTCTTAAGCTATCTTTCAGAATGGGGGGTTGGGATTTGGAGAAAGGTGGGGGAAGGGCCTTGGAGCATCTGTAAGGATCAATAACAGAGAGAACGCCGCAAGAGAGGCCATTGTGCACACTTCAAGATAGATGCAGCCCTTGTGCATGGCCCCTGCCTGGCAGGACAGACACCTAAGACCAAAACAATACCGCAGATGAATTCCCTATGAAAATTAGATTGCTGCTTAAGGGGGAAAATGTTTAGGAGTGCCCTTTTAATTTTGGGAATATTCTCATTCCTCTACTTGATAGGATCAGGCTGACCTACTAGAAATAACTCCAAATTGATTTTTAAATGTCTTTTGTCCTCATGCTAATACTGTATTGAATTGGAGAGGGTGATCATTTTGCTTTTGGTCACATGCATCAAAGCATTGAGTAATCTTTCTTTCTTTACTCTTTCTTTCCTCCTTTGTTTCTTTTCTAACGTTTGCTTTACTCTATTGGTGTGGGAGGCATGAAAAAACCAAAATTTGCTTAAGATTCAAGTAACACATGTGTGAAATCCCTCCCCCAACAGCTGGTATTGGCTCTTGAAACTTCAACTGAACTAAACAGATGCTCTTAGTATATTATTTTGAGATTGTTTAAAGCAGCTTGTAGCCAAGAAAGCTACAAAAGTCATAGGTCTTTAAAAAATGCACATAAGGTGTGATATCGTACCACATCTTAATGCATATTATGTGCATTAAATGTACATATGAGTGTTAGAGATGCCTGAATTTCGGAAAGTGAGCAGTTCTGCACTTGATCTTAGCCAAAAGGCCGAGAAGCGATAAGTGATCAATTCTGGAAATAAAATTCTGATTTAAAAAATACTACCAAGTTTGTTGTTCTTTTACTCCAGCCCAGATTTTCATTGTTGAATTCCTGTTTTCCAAGCCCAACTGTAGCATTCCTGTTTTACTGTACTCTTTGCCAGAGGACCAAGACAGTAATTCAGTAGGTACTTTTATGATGCAAATTCTTTGTGGTAGTTGGAAAGAGTAATGGACTCATTGTCTCCTCTTTCACTAAACCCCCAAAGAATTGGTGACAACTGATGGTCACAACTGTGGAAAATGGAATCATAAAGAGCCTCTAATATCCTTCTCCCCGTTTGAAATCTTCCAGGACTAGATGCAAAAGCCAACTAATGGTTCATAATGTAACTTGGAATATACAACTGGAATAAGGGGTGGGGGGAGGACCTGCATTTGAAATGAGCCCCAAGTTTATTTTATCTTCTTGAGATCTGACATATTCATCTGGGCAGGTTTGAGGCTCAAGAGAGTACTTAGACACTTCACAAGAGCATTTGCATATTTAACCCTTTTCTAACCTGTATCCCTTTCTGTGGAAAGTGATATATAAAAAGAAAATCTAATATAACCATCACAAACAGTGCCTTTGTGAGACCATTGTTTTTGCCTCTCTGATATAATTCTGCATTCATATTTAAACCAAGGGACCAATTCGTCTGTTGGGCATTTTCCACAGAAATTAAAAGTATTACTAACTGAATTTAGAAGGTCAGTTACCATTTACATTGTATTAAAATGGGGTATGAAACCTACCATGACCCTTTTGAACAATGTGCTCTTTAATGTGCTTTAGGGGGAGGGCCTAGGGAAGGAAAAGCCATAAAAGTCTTCAGGGTTCAAGATGAGGTTGGGATTTTAGCCCATTGCTTTTGTCATTTTCACACACTAACATCGCTGCAATCATGTTTGATTTAGCATCCTTAATACAATGAGGTGAGAGAACAAAAGGGTATCAGAGGCACCAGTATGGAAGCCAAACACTCGCCCTCCCCCCTAAATTTTTTCAGATCATTCTCTTTTCTCTGTACCCCCCCCCTTTACTGGGGTTTCTTTTTAAGCAAAAAAAAAAAAAAAAAAAAAACAGTATTTGTTAAAATCATTTGCATGCCTCAGTGGTTTACTTGGCAATTGAAAAACAGATTGCTCCTAAAATACTTTTTGTAAGTAAAAAGTCATGTCCTAAATACTTGGTAAAAACACTATAATTAGGAAAAACACATCTACTCGTATTTCAAGGTTGAGAGTGTGGGGGCTTTCCTGATGCACAGCTGTTTTACATATTTTGAAAAGCCTGATAGATGTAAAGGTCATTGCTAACTCTATGAGGGTCTTGATGCTCACACTGCGATCCAAGGACCTTGCATTAATTAGGATGAGAAGCATGGAAGGTCAGGAGTCAAATGGCCGGGGAGCCTCAGTGGGTTGTCCATGGGGCCAATCAGTATTTCTATAGGATTTTTAGCCATTAAAACAAAACCAGCAAAACCAAAACCTGCTGCTGCTTCCAAGGCTTCCCTTGGCCACTATGGAAAGGCTCCTTCCTGCTGCCCAGATGGCTCATAAAAACTTGACTGCATCCCTTGCTTTGCTACAGGGTTCCTGGTGCTGGGGAAAGAACCTCGGTGGCCTGACTGTTCACTTGGCCAAGTCACTTGACCCCTGTGAGCCTCAGTTTCCTTATATGTACAGCAGGGGGCAGTAACACCCATCTCACAGGATGGCTGCAGGAATTAAATAAGAAAACCTCTGTCTAGCCAGCACATGGCTAACATACCTTGAAATCTAAGAGTGTTAAAGAGTAGGATTTACTGCCTGTTTTGTTCCCCACTCTGTCTCTGGTGAATCCCCTCACCACCGCACCTCTGGCCTGTACCCCAGCTCTTGTATGCATAAATAAATAAATCTTTTTTAAAAAAAAAAAAGTAGCAGATTTAGGAAGATCAGGAAGGAGAGGATTCTGGGATGAACCTGTATCAGGTGCTGTTTATATTCCTAGTAGAAAAGACTACTGGGAATGCCTCCACCGAATAGGGAACAATCTAGCCTTGAAAACGCTGTACAACCCATGAGACTAGCTGCTGAGCTTTCTCCTACAACATTCAGTGTGCTAATTAATACTCTGTTCCAGGGCTAGTGAACATAGTAGTAAGTGGGTCCCTGCAAAATTTGTGGCTTTTCCGTTAAGAGTTCCCTATAGTTCTGTGATTGGTAGAATGGGGGGGGGGGCGCGCTGTAAGTATGAGCTGGAGGTTGAGTCCTAGGAAAGGAAAAATAGTCAGGTTATCCTTCATTTGTTTTGGTAAATAGCTGCCCAAACAATTCCTGTGGCCAAGCTTTAATAGCTCCTTCTCAGAAGCCTTACCATGAAATGGTGAAGTGGGGATACTCACATCCTAATCATAGCCCTACTTAACTCTGGAGTCTTCAAGTCTCCCATCTTCTGCAGGTGGGGAGTTTGTAGCAAAGGCTTATTTTTCTGATCTTGTAAGTTTAAATATATAATTTATATAGCGAACATTTATTATGTTCTAAGCTGTAAGAACAGGTGAACCAGACATTATTCCCTACCTGAACCTGCAAAGGGAAAAGAAACCATTAATATTGATGAAGAGATTATTCATCATTGAAGACAAAGTTTTTGAGGGTATTTGGGAGGAGAAGAGAAGCATTTGATTGCCAAAGCACTATTCAAAACTGGCGATGGGGTTTGTTTGCACTTTTTTTTTTTTTAATTATGCTTACTGGGCATTTCTTGAAATGCTTTTGCTCTTTGTATGGTTGCAAAGTAGAATACTCAAATATTTTTCTTAACATAGTAAAATTAGAATCCTGACTTGCAATTGGCAAGAGAGACTCTAAACCTCATTTCTCTGTTCCGTTGTTGGCAAATTCTCCTTTCATGACCTTTCTCAGCATGTGCCCTCAGCATGATGGCTACAGCAACCTGATGTTACTTTTCACGGAGCTGATAACTTACTAAATGTCTGATACGTTTAATCATAGATGTATTTAATTGCAGATTATTAGTAACTGCTCTACAGTAAAAGAAAAAAGTAAACACCATTCTAGTGGTCATTTAATCCCTAAACATGTGCATATGATATGAGTCTGTGTAGAAAAAAGACTTGTACCCACTGGTGCTAGTCTTGAAGTCTTGACCACTGAGAATGTACTTACATGTACGTGAATATTCTCATGTGCCTTATGTTTGCTGTGAGCTAGTTGTTCATTGCTGCTGACAAGAAATTATACCATCTTCACTTCTTATTTAATGAGAGCAGGGTGGGGGAGAGATAATGTGCCTGTCCTTGCATATCATCCAACCATGTCATTGTTTTAACTGTATTCTATATTAAAATGGTACTTAAACTGTCACGTTCTACTGTTAGGAGATCCCAGGTTCTTTTTGAGTATGTAGACATTACTTCTCCTTCAGCACCTCTGCTGTCATCCTCACATGCCTTTTGGAATCGGTGTACACTGGAACACTTGCTATGCGGTTGGTTACCAGTCTGATACGAGAGAAAAACTGTCCACCATAGACTGACTTTCATATGGAGAGTACATCAGATGTCATATATTGGAAAATATTTGTACTGAGTTAAGTTCTTTATTTTAACCAGCTCCTGGTATTACCAAAGGAAGAGACACTCACGATGATGTATGTTTAGGGAGTCTTGGGGCAGGGGAGAAGAGTGCTACTTTTATGAAAATATTGATCCAGTGACTCAGGGAAGCAGAGCCCCTTTTTTCTGATGACATTAGTACAGTCATGTTAGTGTAATGTGTCAGATAATGTGTATATGCATTGTTGAAGCTTCTTAATTTGTGACTCATTTTAGTGATGAATGCAGAGAGACTCCAGCACTGACTCTGAAAATTGTTTCACACATGGTAGGGTTGTTTTAAGGGCACCTTTTTGGCAGTGGGGGTGCTAGAATGGATATCTACAATAATGTACATGTCTGTGTATTTAAATCTGTTCAGATTTTTATTCTCTGATTCAAATCCATAATCTCCATGTTCTGTTGCCTTTGCTCCAGAGACTTATAACACTGATTCTTGTCTCCTTCCCTCCCTTCCCCAAGTTGAGGCCTTGCCATGGAGGCCCAAGATCAACTCTTCACCTCCCTACCCAAACCTATTCCCTGGACTACCAGGCTACCCAACATAGATATCTGTTCACCTAATAACTGTCTTCTCATTGAAAGTTTAAAGCTCTCCGCTTTCTTTTCTTTTGCATGGGGGAGGAGAGAAAGATTCCAGTAGTTTTTACTTTATTTTTTCCTTTTTATTCATTATTCATCAATTTTCAGAATAATGAGTTGGTGTCCTAGCAACCTCTAGTGGTAACTCATGAGGGTTTTCTTTTTAATATTATGAATGCATTGGTTTTTCTATTTGAAGTGTTTTGATCCCATCATTTAATTGCCATCATTATTCTTTTTTGATACATAGATTGCTTCATTTTAGACCAGAGGGGACTTTTTATACAGCTTCCTGTATCTTTTTGACATGACCCCATTGTTAGTCTTGGGTAGCACATTAAGACACATCCTGTATACTCTGCCTCAAACCTGGAATCAACCATTTCTCTCAGGAGCCCTGATTCTTGTAAGTCTTCTCTCTAACAACACTATTTTTTTACTCATTGCAATTTTTGTAGATAGCAAACTTCCTTGCTCAGAGTTTTAAATGCCTATCATTTTTCAAGCTCTCAGCTTTTCATCTACTCCTTTGTCTCTTACTGACTTATGAGCACTATAGTTACTGTGAATCATAGTCCCCACTTCAAGGTACTTATTTGACTGGTTTTCTTCCCATTATATTTTAGGCAGAATAATACAGAGTAGAACATTGAATTAGAAGATGAAGAACACTGGATTAGGAATGGTTGTGAATATTTCCTTTGTGTTAAACTCACTAGTCAGAGAAAGCTATAGATTTAATGAATCTGGACTTTTAGTGAGGCATATGACACAGTTGTTGGTGATATTCTTATGCTTAAGTTAGAGAAATACAGGCCAGACTGGAATATCTGGTCTAATTAAGAAACAAAACTAGTTGAACAACTGTTTCCAGAATGCTAATGGTTAAATCAGATTGGAGAAAGGGTTCTCCAATATCTTCCCCAAGGTCACATTCTGGTTAAGGATTCTTTTTTTTTTTTTGTGTGTGTGTAAATAAAGTTTTTTTTTTAAAAAGATTTATTTATTTATGCATACAGGAGATGGGGCGCCAGCCAGAGATGCGGGAGGTGTGAGAGAGGATTCACCAGAGACAGAGTGGGGAACAGAATAGGCAGGCAGACTGACTAACTGAAATACACTTCTGAGGGGAGCAATAGGCGTAACAGGAGAGATCTGCTGTGCCATGTGGGTAGCTCCCTGGCCAGCTCAGGATCGAACTTGTGCTGCAGTGGCTGCGGATTTCATAGTGCAGAGCTTAACCTCTTGTGCCACCAGGGAGGCCCTGTTTAAGGATTCTGTCTTAAGGATGAGAATGAAAATAATACTGACCATACATGGTGAATGAGCTGGGAAATAACTAATATACTGAGTGGAAGGGCCAGATCCCCCAAGATTTCAATAGACTAGAATGACATACATAATTTATTGTTTTATAAAAATAGAATTGATCAAGGGCAAATGGAAATATCCTAGCCTTGGGTTTAACATTTACCTTCCCAAGAATGGAATAAGAAGTCTGTCAGTTAATGGCACATGTGATAGACACTTCAGGTTTTAGATGTCTGTGAACCAGATGTTGAAGTAAGTGTAGAGAGAGAATGGAGTTTAGAATTCTGATTCCAGCTCCATTCCTGATTGAGTAACCAAAATTAAGTTTTTTTTTTTTAAAGATTGATTTATTTATACAAGAACTGGGGTACATGCCAAATGCGCGGGAGGGTGAGAAGATTCACCAGAGACAGAGCAGGGAACAGAACAGGCAGACTAATGAAGTACACTGCTGAGGGGAGAAGCAGGCGAGGCAGGAGAGGTCTGCTGTGCCATGTGGGATTCTTGCCGGCCAGTGGGGATCTAACCCGCGCTGCAGACGCCGCAGACAGCCTCACAGTGCAGCACTAAACCGCCTGCGCCACCAGGGAGGCCCCAAAATTAAGTTTCTTTCTTTCTTTCCTTCCTTCCTTTTTTTTTTTTTTTAAAGATTTATTTATTTATTTATTTATACAAGCATTGGATGCAGTCAGAAGCGCAGGAGGGTGAGAGAATTCACCAGAGCCAGAGCGGGGAACAGAACAGACTGATGAAATACACTGCTGAGAGGAGCAGTGGGCGCAGCAGGAGAGGTCTGTCGCACCATGCAGGACCCTCGCCTGTGGCCAGGGATCGAAGCGGCGCTGCAGAGGCTGTGCGCAGCTTTGCAGCCCAGCAGTCAACTGCTGCGCCACCAGAGGAGGCCCAAAAATTAAGTTTCTTTACCCCTTTAAGCTTCAGTTTTCCAACTGTAGAATGTCTGATGGCATTTTTATAGCATCAGTAATTATAAAGTATTACATGTCATTAGCTGGTGTTGATAGGTGCAGAAATATTTAAGGCAAAACTGATTAAGTCTAAAATTGTGTTAAGAGAAACAAACCTGGTCCTCCCTGGTGGCGCAAGCTGTTTAGCACTGCACTATGAAGCAATCCGCAGCCTCTGCAGCACTAATTCTATCCCCTGCCGGCCAGGGAGCAACCCACACTGTGGCTGACCTCTCCTGTCTCGCCCGCTGCTCCCCTCAGCAGTGTGTTTCAGTCAGTCTGCCTGTTCTGTTCCCCACTCTGTCTCTGGTGAATCCTCTTACCCGCTGCATCTCTGGCCTATACCCCAGCTCTGGTATGCATAAATAAATAAATCTTTAAAAAAAAAAAGAGAGAGAGAGAGAAACAAACCTGTTCATTTCTGGAAACTTTAAGAGAAATTTTGATACTATTTGATTCATTATGAGAAATGGGGGCCTCCCGTTAAAATCTCAGTGCTGTCAAGCTATCCAGCCACTGCGGCATTAGTTAGATTCCCCGGACAGGGAGCTGACCCACATGGCGCAGCAGACCTCTCCTATCTTGCCCGCTGCTCACCTCAGCAGTGTATTTCAGTAGATCTACCTGTTCTGTTAGCCACTCTCTCTGGTAAATCCTCTCACCCTCCCACACACCCCAGTTCTTGAACACAAAATAAATAAAAATCTTTAAAAAAAAGAAATGAATGAGAAATGGTAGGAGAAAAATTCATATTTGGCAACCTCATGTATCTTTTTTTTTTTTTAATAGAGGCATGTTTTTATTTATTTGTTTGTTTGTTCGTTTGTTTTGTTTATACATGCATTGGGTCAGAAGCACAGGAGGGTGAGAGAATTCACCAGAGCCAGAGCGGGGAGCAGAGCAGGCAGAAGGACCAAAGTACACTGCTGAGGGGAGCAGCGGGCGGCAGGAGAGGTCTGCGCGCCATGTGGGACCCTCCTCTGGTGGCCGGGGAGCAGCCGGGGATCGAACCGGCGCCGCAGAGGTCGCCGGCAGCTTTGCAACCCAGTGCTCAACCGCTGCGCCACCGGGGAGGCCCAACCTCATGTATCTTTAAATCTCTGAATGGTTGGCATATGAACAAGGTTAAATTGTACAGTTTTTTGCCCATGAGTACATAATTTATGATCGATGGGGAAAGTTTCAAGGTAAACCTTCAGGTATGCCTCAGTGTAAAGGAAAACTTTTGGACCATTAAAACTGTATTAAATGGGGGCCTCCCCTGTGGCGCAGTGGTAGAGCGCTGAGTTGCGAAGCTGCCCGCAGCCTCTGCAGCGCAGGTTCGATCCCCGGCTGCTCCCCGGCCACCGGAAGAGGGTCCCGCATGGCGCGCAGACCTCTCCTGCCGCCCGCTGCTCCCCTCAGCAGTGTACTTCAGTCCTTCTGCCTGCTCTGCTCCCGGCTCTGGCTCTGGTGAATTCTCTCACCCTCCCACGCTTCTGACTGTACCCAGTGCTTGTATAAATGAATGAATGAATGAATGAATGAATGAATGAATCTTAAAAAAAATCTGTATTGAATGGAATGAGTGGAATGATGTACTTTATTGAGTTAATGTAGGGAGGTACAAGTAGAGTATGGGGCAGCTCCTTGTCTTAGAATATCGTAGAGGGAATTCATGCTTTCAGTAAAGGTCTGTCTATTCAAGACCCTACATGGCAAGATCCCAGGTTTTCTAATATGGGGGTAATAATACCTCTTAGTTACTATGATGAACAAATAAGTTAGTACCCACTTGGCACTTAACTGAATGTTCTTTGCTGTATCAGTAAGGTAAGAACCTTGTTCTAGCCTAGCCTAGCACAAATTAAATCATAAAGGCAAGCATGCTTACAGTATCCTTAGAGTTTTTTTTTTTTAATAGAGGCATGTTTTTATTTATTTGTTTGTTTGTTTGTTTTGTTTATACATGCACTGGGTACAGTCAGAAGCGCTGGAGGGGGTGAGAATTCACCAGAGCCAGAGCGGGGAGCAGAGCAGGCAGAAAGACCGAAGCACACACTGCTGAGGGGAGCAGCGGGCGGCAGGAGAGGTCTGCGCGCCATGTGGGACCCTCCTCAGGTGGCCGGGGAGCAGCCGGGGATCGAACCGGCGCTGCAGAGGTCGTTGGCAGCTTCGCAACCCAGCGCTCAACCTCTGTGCCACCAGGGAGGCCCTCCTTAGAGTTTTTTATAAGAACAGGAGGTACAGAAATCTTTATCTGACTTCTGACCAGGCCCTCTTGGGTGCATTTTGCTTTAATTTATTCATTTACAAAGGGAAAGAACCTCACTTACCCACAAATAGAATGGAAGATTTGCCTTTCTGTGGCCATAGAATGTAATCTCTAGTTACATAGATTTGAGGTGTTCCAGCCCTAGCTACCTTTTTTGCTGTAAGCTGGTAACTGTTGGAAAGTAATACCTCATGAGCTTCAATTTCCTCATCTGTAAAATAAGGACACCTCATTTAGGTTTGTTGTGATGATTCAACACTATAATATTTGTGAAGTGCTTGGCGTGGAGCCTGGCACCCAAGTACTCCGTTAACAATAGCTTCTCCTGTTACCATGATCTTTTCCCACATGCTGTGAGAGAAATTAGCCAAATATTTCCTTCAAAGGCTACAAGATTGATCAGGAGGGTTTTTCTTTTGTACCTCAGGAATCAATCTTCTGAGTTAACTCCTGGTCTATGGCATAGGCCAATGCTGTTTGTAGAAACAGAGCATGGCAATAAGAATAGCTTTGGCTACAGAAGCAGTCACAGTACTGGAAGGAAATCAAGACTTTTATTGTTCCCATTGGTGGAGAAACATGCCCCTCTGGTCTTTTATCCTGAAAAGAACAAGCAGTGTTACAAGACGTGAGCATATTCTCATGGGTCTGTATCTGATTGTTCAAAAGGTCCTTTGCTCTGGACCCAGGTGTACAAAATGCTTCATGAAGAGGTTATGAACTCTAGTTCTGATATTGTCAGATTAGGGTCAGCCACTTCCTAATGGACAAATTACTTTTTTGGGTCTATATTTTGCAAAATGGTGATAGCAGTACCCACCTATGGGATTACGTGAATTGTGTGACAGTGTAAACACAGCACAGTCAGTGCCTAGTTGTGGTGTAGTGCTCAGTGAAATCCTGTCAGTGAAGAGCAAATGCTATTCTTGTAGATACTGACGACAATGATTTTTAATTTCTAGTAGAGTTCAACTTATATATATGTAATAGAATATTAAAGGTTTTTATTAAAAATAAGAAAATTTAGATTCTTCTATAGTTTGTCATGATTCCCTGACAGCTGCTAAAGCCCAGTATTGTGTTTATCCCAGACACAATAAATACTGCTGTTATGCCATCCGTTTTTCCTGTTTGGCCTTTCCTGGTTTAGTTTTTTCATTTTCTATTTTAATTTTGTTCTGTTTACCTTGAGCTTCCTTTGCATCTTTTAAAGGAAAAGAAAAGGAATACTTATGGTACCGGAGCTATTTTTATAGGATACCTTAGCCAAATTTCTTTTAGTTGCAAATTATAGACACTAACTTAAGTTGGTGTAAGAAAAGTAAAAGAAGATTAAACATTGGATCATCAATTTGCCACAGTTTGGCAATTAGCATCCAAACCTTAGAAAGACTTATATCTAGGAATTATAAAGTCCTCGAGAACCTATGCAATTCCTCTTTCCATATCTTTCTCTCTTTCCCTTGATATGTGGTATCATACCTACTTACCTTCTTTAACTGCTATTTGCCTTGTGACTTTGGGCAGGACACTTAATGTATCTTTTTCTCCTCTGGGAAAACGATTTAATTTCCTGTGCTGCTGTTAAAAAAAATTACCACCAGGGCCTCCCAGGTGGCGCAGCGGTTGAGCGCTGGGTTGCGAAGCTGCCCGCGGCCTCTGCGGCGCCGGTTCGATCCCCGGCTGCTCCCCAGCCACCGGAGGAGGGTCCCACATGGCGTGCAGACCTCTCCTGCCGCCCGCTGCTCCCCTCAGCAGTGTACTTCGGTCCTTCTGCCTGCTCTGCTCCCCGCTCTGGCTCTGGTGAATTCTCTCACCCTCCCGGCTTCTGACTGTACCCAGTGCATGTATAAACCAAACAAACAAACAAACAAATAGATAAATAAATAAGACATGCCTCTAGAAAATTAAAAAAAATAAATAAATAAAATAAATAAAAAAAAAATTACCACCAACTGGATTACTTAAAACATCAGAAATTTATTTTCTTACAGTTCTTAAGCTGAAAGCCCAAAATCCTAATCACTGGGCTGAAATGAAGATGTCAGTAGAGTTGCATTTCCTCTACAGGTGCTAGGGAAAGAGTTCCTTGTGCCAACCTTTGACACACATTTTGTATGTGTGTACGTGTTTTCCTCTTTTGTCCATGGCAAATCTTCCATTGCCTCTTTCTTAAAGATGTGTGATTGCAAATTGAGCCCACCCTTGAAAACCAGAATAATCTCCTTAACTCAAGATCTTTAATTTGATCGTATCTTTAAAGACGCTTTCCCCATAATAAGGTAAGAGTACAGAGATTAGGACCTGATTTCTTTGGGTGGTCATTTTTCGACCTACTACAAATGGGGATAATAAAGATAGATCTCAGCATTTAATAAAAGGTCCTTAAATGCAAGTCGTCTTCCTTCAGTGCATCCCTCCTGTATACACCACCGTGCCCCTCCTTTTACATCAATTTCAGTTTACATTACTTCAGACACTTTCCAGGAATGCCACTATCACATTAAATATGGACCGGTTAGGATAACGATGATGAAATAGTAGCTATTATTTATTAAATATCTATTGTAGCTCAAGCACTGTGCTGAGTACTTTATTCAGGTATATGGTACAGTTATAATTCCCATTTTACAGAGGAGAGAAGCTATACTTGAGAGATGAAATAACTTGATTTGCTCAAATTCACTCTGCTAATGTCAGAAATGGGATTCAGATAAGCATCAAATTCTAAGGGATGTGTTCTTAATCATTATACTTTGCCTGTTACTCAGGCACGAAGTTCAAGTGAGGTTTTCTACCTTGGCCTCTAATCAAAGCCTTTCCTGGAGGTTTCTTGCCTCTGCTAGGAAGGCCTAATGTCACAATTGACCAAGGTGCTTTTTGTCACATTCTTGTTCATTGGCATATGCTTGCTTCTGAATAAGTAGAATTCAAGGGAAGACATGGAAAGCTATATATTCCAGCCTGATTTTCCTCCTTAACCTCTTTGTAGCTAAGCAGTGATTTCCTTGACTGTGGGGATTATGATGATTTATTTCTGAACTCCCAATACCTAGCACAGGGTCTGGACACATAGTACATGTTCTCCTTAGTAGATGTTCTCCTAGAATGTACGCTTCCTCAGGGACTTTTATTCACTGTTGTATCCTTGCTTTAGAAGAGTCCTGGTATAGAATAGTTGCTCGAGGCAGGAAACCAGAGATGTAAACGATCTGTTATATGACTGGGTTTTTGGTTTAGCCAGGCATGGTTAAAGCTTCTTCACTTGTTAACAATTATAATTATCATTTATTCGACGTATGTCATGTGCTTGATGCTTGTATACATGATCATTAATCCTTAACGCCTTCCTACAGGGTAGAGGTGATAGGCTGTGATTAAGGGAAGTAAGGGCGGGGGAGGAATCAATGATATCTCCTAGATTTCTGACTTGGATGCCAGGCCAAGTGATGTTGAAACCTAGGGGGAGAATCATGAGTTCTCTTTTTCCTTTCTTTGTTTTTTAAGATAAACTATGCTTGTGGTATCTGCAGATAAATGCAGGTATCTGTTCCTAGGATGAGGTCTCCAAAGGTTACCCTGTAAATGTCAGTTGGCCCAGAGAGGGTGATGATTTACCCAGAGCAGGATTGCTTGTTATAGAACTGCAGGCTTAAAGCCATTATTTCCACTGTGTTCTAACTTAACTATGTTCAGTTTCTGTTCCAGATGATCGGGCTGAACAACGAACCTGTCTCATTTGTGGGGACCGTGCTACAGGCTTGCACTATGGAATCATCTCCTGTGAGGGGTGCAAAGGGTTTTTCAAGCGAAGCATTTGCAACAAGCGGGTTTATCGGTGCAGTCGTGATAAGAACTGTGTCATGTCTCGGAAGCAGAGGAACAGGTGCCAGTATTGCCGCCTGCTCAAATGCCTCCAGATGGGGATGAACCGTAAGGGTAAGTGATGCTTGTGGCCCTACTATCCATCCTTTACCATCTCTTCACTTCTCATGTCAGCTATTAAGCTTTCGAGTTGCGCATTTCCCAAGCCTGTGCAAAATGCCAGACCTTGTACTATGTACTCAGAACCCAAAATTGAATCTGGCACAGTTCTTGGCCTATAGGGATCTTCCAGATTAGGTGGAAAGATCGGTGAAACATGAAGGATTCTGTGATATTGAAAGCACAGGCTCCATGTGGCAAAACCCCAATTAATAGCTTCTAACTGGGCTTAATAGCCTCTACTTCTTTCTTGATCTTCTTTTAGAAAGAATGACAGGAAGTAGCAATTTCAGATGAAAAGGCACTTAAACTTACCAACTTTGTCCTCTTTTCTTTCTAACTGCCCTGCCTGTGCTCAGGTTCTTTCCTCTACCCAGAAATCCTCTACTTCCCCACTATCAGTTTCCTCTTACAGAAATCTTTTCCATCACCGCCCAATCAACTAATGTTCTGAAGAGTCTGTGGTCATCTGCTCTCCCTCACCTGATTTGGTTTTTGTCCTCAATTTTCTCAGCTTGCTTTCTTGCCCACACTGTATTTTATCGATGCATATTTGTAGGTTGCCTTCTTAACTAGTTTCGCTGATGAATCATCCTGCTTATTCCTTTTGTGTGTGACAGTCTGAGACTTTCACCTAAACTCACATATTTCCAGGAAGAAGATGCTTATCCTCATAACTCTTACCATAGCCAGGAGATGGTGACTTACGGCTGTGAGGAATGATGAGCTGCCTTCCTCGCTCCTTTTGCGAGCAGAGCAGGCAGGCTCAGTTGCCTGGTGATCTCTGCCTCTCAGAGAGAAACCCTGCCACCTCCTGGTTGGTGCTGAGAGAGCAGAATTAAAATTGTTGTTGCCATTAGAATATTTTGGGCATGATGGGAAGTGTGGTTTTCAACACATAATGCTATGCATTGTCAAAATTTATAGAACTATACACCACCAAACAAGTGAATTTTTCTATTTAGTAGTCTTTTTTTTTTTTTAAGCAACCAGTATGGGGTGGGAGTTGGGTTGCAGACTGAGACAGATCTGACACTACAAATAAATCACATAACTATATTGAAGGGAGTGAATGGAGAAGAAAGGAATTGACCTTGGAAAACATGTTTTGACTGTATATTATAAGGTTTTGACTGTATATTGTAAAGACAAAAAAGAATTGTATATTAACAAAGTAAATTAGTTTATAAATATGTTTCTCTTAAGGTTATGGGTTAGGGATTCTGTCATTTCTGCTCACTAGAGTTGAGCAGACAAATCAGTATATTCTAGATAATGAGAGTCAAGTTTCTCACATTAGAGAAAGGAGTTATAAATTAGGAAATAAGACTAGAATGAGGGCCTCCCTGGTGGCGCAGCGGTTGAGTGCTGGGTTGCGAAGCTGCCTGCAGCCTCTACAGTGCCAGTTTGATCCCTGGCCGCAGGGTGAGGGTCCCACATGGCGCGCAGACCTCTCCTGCCGCCTGCTGCTCCCCTCAGCAGTGTACTTCGGTCCTTCTGCCTGCTTTGCTCCCCGCTCTGGTTCTGGTGAATTCTCTCACCCTCCCGCGCTTCTGACTATACCTAGTGCTTGTATAAATAAATAAAATAAATCTTTAAATAAAAGACTAGACTGGCACCCTCTGGTGCTAGTTGGGAATCAGGTATCAGTATGGACTCAGGTCTATGTAGACAGGTAGCTAAATAGATGAAAAATACAGATATAGGGTCTCCCTGGTGGCGCAAAGAGTTAAGATGCAACTTATAAAGCTGTCCACAGCCTCTGCAGCACGAGTTCGATGCCCTGGCCAGCCAGGGAGCAACCCACATGGCGCAGCAGACCTCTCCTGACTCACCCACTGCTCCTTTCAGCAGTGTACTTTGGTCCATCTGCCTGTTCTGTTCCCCACTCTGTCGCTGGCGAATCGTCTCACCCCACACACACACACATCTGGCCTCTACCCCAGCTCTTGTATGCATAAAAAAATACAGATATATGTGTGGATACACAGATCAGAATTCATCCACATATCTTCTGGCTCTAACCATTAACAGAAGCTAGAAGCAATGATGCTCCAAGAGCAGTGAACATACATAGTGCCCAGGTCTTTATAAATATCAGTAAAAGCTCTTAGAATTTCTCAGTGCTGAGGTGGGAAAAATATAGGATGAGCCTGGAGAGCATCTTTTGGTGCCTGAAATTTTGAATGTTCAAGGAAAAAGGTGGGGGGAGCAGGGAAAGGAAATATATCACAAGGGCACAGAAACCAACCTGACAGGACTTCTCATGGCAAAAGTTGGAACAACTTGATTAACAAAATAACTGTGTTTTAGTTTATAATAAAGAATCAAATACCCTGAGTTCATATTGATAGAACTAATTGAGTGACTACAAAAGGGACAATTTTTTCCTTGAAGAATCTTAGTTAATAAATGTTGGAGGAATGAGAGAAATAGATATCACCATTAGAGCACCACAGTAATAATTGCTGCAGGCCAGATGGCTCTGGTGGATGCTAAAATAAGTGAGCTCAAGTTGAAGCAGAAAGAGAATATTTGCAGTCTCATAATATTTAGCGATTACAAGAGGAAGTTTTTACTTAGACTTAGCAAAAGAGTAAGTATTTACATAGTCTCAGAATAAGTAATAATTACAGTGTAAGCTTCATAGAGAATTCTGAGAGAAGATAACACTTCAGCCAAGAAATCAGGGTTAACACCACCAGTAAAACACTGACTCATAGACCCCTGATATGATACACTAGGAAGGGCACGCGCATGTGCACGCGCGCACACACACACGCAGCACCAGGTTACATTCTTGTCCAATCATGAGAAAGCAGGCAAGTCCAAATTCTAAATAACTCACATTTCTACAAAACATCCTTTCGAAATGTCAGGGTCACAAAAGACAAGGAATGACTGAAAATCTTATGATGGAGGAGACTGTGGAGATATGACAATTAATGAGATGTGGAATCATAGCTTGGATAGAATGGAAAAAAAGGACATCAGTGAAGCTGGGGAAATCTGAATGAAGTCTGTGCTTTGGTTAATAGTATTGTATCAAAGTTAATTTCTTAGTTTTGATGAATAGTTTGTGGTTATGTAAGATGTTAACAGAAGGGGAAGCTAAGTATAAGAGTATATGGTAATTCTCTGAACTATTTTTGCAGCTCTCCTAAATTTATTTCAAAATTTAAGAAATAGACGGTGTTGTGTCTCCCATCTCTGGACATAGATATCTTTTCATACCTGAATATTGGCCGGCCAGGAAATTAACTAACCCTATTAAATAAGGGTGGTGAACAGGCCCTACCTGTCCATCCCCATTACTACCCAGGTACCCCCCCAAACGCATGATCCTCATTATTCAGTTTTCAGTCTTCAGAATAAATCCAGGCTCCTCAGAAAGATTTTTAGGGCCCTACTGACTCTTGCATCAGCCACTTCATTCCTTCCCTTCTCTGCTCCTTCCTACACACAATCCACATTCCATCCTACTTTTCCAAAAACCATAAGGTATTTTGAGGCTTTCGCACATGTGGGTTCATCTTCCTGGAATTTTTTTTTTTTTAAGATTTATTTATTTATTGCATACAAGAGCTGGGGTGTAGGCCAGAGGTGTGGGGGTTGAGAGGATTCACCAGAGACAGAGTGGGGAGCAGAACAGGCAGATTCACTGAAATACACTGCTGAGGGGAGCAGCGAGCGAGACAGGAGAAGTCTGCTGCGCTCTGTGGGTCACCTCTCTGGCCTGGCCGGGGATCAAACTTGTGTCACAGTGGCTGCAGGTTGCTTCATAGTGCTGACACTTAACCCCTTGCGCCACCAGGAGGGCCCTCTTCCTGAAATTTTTTATACCTCTTCTTTTTTTAACTATATAGACTTTTCTTTTTATGCTCAGCTTTTATTTGTAACATTCTTTAAGAAACCTTCTTTGACACCACCCCCTACCACCAGGTGACCCTCCTTTACTTCTACAGCCCTTTTTTGCCCCCTGTCATGACCCTAATACCTTGTGCTTTCTTTATGTGTCTGTTCATACAGTGAGCAGCTCAGGAGCATTGACCAAGTCCAACTTTTCTGTATGCCCCTTAGGATATCACCCTGCTTTAGGGTAGGATGTTTACTGGTTTGATGGATTGACTGTGGTGGGAAGCCAGGACAGTAAAATCATCAGAGATAAGAGGAAGCTTACACTGAGCCTCATGGGGGAATTCATACCAGTTAAGTATGTGCAGATATTTAAAATTCCCTTAACTTTGTTATCTCATAAATTACTAGTTAACTAGTTCAAAGTAAAAAAGGTTAAGAAAACCTTCTTGGAGGAGGTTGATGTTTGTAGAAATCACCTTATGAAACAGCAAGTCTGTGGCATTGCCATATAATACTTTACCAGGATGAAAATAGAGCCCTGAGAAATCTCAGAGATACCGTTTGAGCAGAATCTTTGAAGAATAGAAGTTCAGGCTCTTTACAGACTTAAAGAGCTCTTTAGAAATGTCTCCTCCCGCCCCCTTCTCTCGCTCTGTGTATGTGTGGGTGTTGTAGGTGTCACTCCCCTTTGCTTCTAACAGCTCTGGTACTTTTATCAGATACAGGAAATTCAACATAACATAACACTATTATCTAATTACCAGACCTTATTCAAATTTTTTTTTCTTAGTGCAATTTATTCTCTTCTAGGAGCCAATCCAGGATCACACATTCCTTTCAGTTAGTCTCCTTTAATTTGAAATGGATCCTTGGCCTTTTTTCTTCTTAGTAACATTGTCAGTTTTGAATAAAACATGTCATTTATTTTGTAAATTATGCCTCAATTTGGGTTTGTCAGTTGCTCACAATTATATTGGTTATGCGTTTTTGGCAAGAATGCCACAAAAATGATGTGTCATCCTTTCACTGCATCATATCAAGAGCATGTGGTGTAAGTTTGTCCCATTTGTTAGTCATATTCACTTGAATCGCTTGATTAAGATGTGCTTGGGTTAGGTGGGGTTGCCAGATTTTTCTACTATAAAATTTCTGCCGAGTAGTGGCAAAACATGTACAGAGGCACAACTGTGTGAAATCGCATGGCCTGTTCAGGGACTAATGAATAGTTTTCTATGGGTGCAGTGTAACGTTTGTAGCAAGAGATGAGGATGGGGAATCCCAGAGGAACTGGATCACGCAGAGTGCCTTGAATGCCAGGCAGGCAAGGGCACTTGGACCAACGAGCCCATATACCATAGAGCCACCAGTGGGTTTGAGCAGGGCTTTGAGTAGTTAGCTTTGTGTCTCGTTTACTTTTCTGGGTTCTGGATGTGGTTAGCTGCTCAGGCCCAAGCAGGTACATGAGTGTGAAATGGTAGGTACGTGAGTTCCAGGGAGATAAAAGTACGTGTGCTTCTGAGCAGGCAGACTGACCAAGAAACATGGCTGGTGCCACTCTTAGTTTTGGACAAGAGGCACTGCACGACCATGTCTGTGATCCTGCGCGGTAGCCGTGTATGTGTGTGATCATTACCAGAAAAACTTTCAGCCCCACTGAAAAACTTGTACTTAGCTCAGCGCAGTGTAGCATCCAGGAACAAGTGCACCTTTAGAATCAGAAAACCTAAATTGAAATCCCAGTTCTGTCACTTCTTCCCTGAAAAACCTGGGAGCAGTCCCTTTACCTCTCCACTTCTGTTTCATCATCGTTCCATTGCATATGGTAAAAAATAATGTATGCCTCCCAGGTTTATTGTGAGGATCAAATGTGATAACATTTATGTAAGTACATTAAAAGCTTTCAAATATGATCCAAGTTTCTGTTTACCATGAGCTCTGTGATACATTGCTTCATTTCTCTCACGTCTGGCAGTTTCATGCAGTCTTGACAGATTTTGACATCTCTGACTAAGCCAGTACAATGATTTCTTTTATATTCTTTTAAATCAACTTATTAAAAAAATCAGTTAATTTTTTTAAAATTTTTTTAAATAGAAGCATGTTTATTTATTTATTTATTTTTGTTTGTTTGTTTGTTTGTTTTGTTTATACATGCGCTGGGTACAGTCAGAAGCGCAGGAGGGTGAGAGAATTCACCAGAGCCAGAGCGGGGAGCAGAGCAGGCAGAAGGACTGAAGAACACTGCTAAGGGGAGCAGTGGGCGGCAGGAGAGGTCTGCGCGCCATGTGGGACCCTCCTCCAGTGGCCGGGGAGCAGCCGGGGATGGAACTGGCGCCGCAGAGGCCGTGGGCAGCTTCGCAACCCAGCGCTCAACCGCTGAGCCACCGGGGAGGCCCTCAGTTAATTTTCAAAGGGGATTTTTTATCACCTTGCTGAGTGAGAAAAGTGGTTTGGTTTTTTTTTTTTTAAAAGATTTATTTATTTATATAAGAACCCTGGGGTACAGGCCAGATACACAAGAGGGTGAGAGGATTCACCAGACAGAGCGGGGAACAGACCAGGCAGACTGACCAAAATACACTGCTGAGGGGAGCAGCGGGTGAGACAGAAGAGGTCTGCTGCGCCATGTGGGACCCTTGCCGGCCGGGATCAAACTGGTGCTGCAGAGGCTGCGGGCAGCTTCACAGCGCAGCGCTCAACCGCCTGCGCCACCAGGGGAGGCCCAGAAAAGTGGTGTTTTTTTTTAAAGATTGATTTATTTATGCATACAAGAGCTGGGGTATAAGCAAAGGTGCAAGGTGGGTGAGAGGATTCACCAGAAACAAAGTGAGGAGCAGAACAGGCAGACTGACGATATATACTGCTGAGGGGAGCAGTGGGCCATGTGGGTCAGCTCCCTGGCCTGGGATTGAATTCTTGCTACAGTAGCTGCGGATGGCTTCATAGTGCTGACGCTTAACCCCTTGTGCCACCAGGGAGGTGAGAAAAGTGGTATTTTTTTGTGCACCTTAGGATAAATGTTAAATTAAGAATTTAAGCAAAGCACCACCTAAAATTGTTTCTCCTATGAGATGTACACAGACTATGAAAAACACCAGAAGTAGAAAGAGAGTCAGTCTAGTTTTCAGTCCTTACTCTGTTCTTCAGTGTCTGTTACCTTAAGCAAAATACTTCATTGCTCTGAGTCTTAGGTCAGTCAGTCCAATGGGAGTGATGCTACTACTGCTGGATTTATTTTACCCAAGATAATACCTAACACAGAAGTCAATATCCATCATATATGAGTGTCCTTACTACAAGTGCAGTTGGGAGACACCATGAGTTTTGAAATACCAGCACATGAAATTGGCAAGATGTAAATCTTTTTAAGATTTGTAGCCTTTTAAAAGACAAAATGGAAAACATGTTGAGTTTTTTCCTTACCTCCAAGACAGTGAGAGTGAGATCAAGTGAAATATATTCCGTGTCTCCCAGTGTTAAATCTTTGTTCTGTACCTGAGAACCAGGGTAGAGACACGTGAGGTTTCAATATTGAACCTCAGTGTCTGAAAACTGTCATTGACCCTGAAAGAGCAAAGAAGGAAATTTTGAAACTTAAAATTAGGTCGAAAGAAAGCTCCCGGACAACCACCAGCACACATCTAGCTCCGCCATAGGCTGTTTCTCACTACTCATTCACACAGCAGCCTTATGGCAGCAGACTCTTGCCTCCATTTCACAGGTGAGGATATAAAGGTTCTAACACAGTTGAAAATAGGACCTGGGTTTTCTCAGTCTTGTATTTGGACAAAAGAGGTTGGAAGAGGAAAGGATTCATTGCTGAGATTTTACATTGTATACCAGACCCTGTGCTTGGTGCCTTAGCTATATTATTTTATATATAATCTTTACAATACCCCATAAGACAGGTTCCAGTAGACCCTCTTTATTTTTCATAAACTTAGGTTCAGAGAAGTGAAAACACTTGTCTATAAGGCAGAGACAGGGTTTAGATCCAATCCTGTCAGATTCTGAATGTACAATCTTCTGAGAATACCAAGAATGATGTCTGCTTCAAGGGAAGTGACCCATGGGAACAGAATGTTATGTATGCTTGGTGCCCTCACCTTTTGAAACAACCCACCCTGACCCAAGGACTTTCTAGAGTCTTCATGTTAAATTTTTTTTTAAAACTGGTAGAGCAGGTGCTCTAATAATGTCACTGCATTCAGCATCAGCTGTAACACTGACAAGAGGGGAAAAGCATCTTCCCCACTGTCTGTGTGGAGTTTGCATATTCTCCCCATGTCTGTATTTGGGTGCCTCCCCCCATCCCAGAGATACAATGTTAGGTTAATTGGCATATCTGAGTTGAGTACAGGGTGCGTGAGTGTGCGCTGCAGTAGAAGGGCATCTTCTTTCCACTTTGCATCCTGCACCGACTCTGGCTATCCACAATGCTAAACTGGAATAAGCAGGTTGGAATATGAATGAATACAAAATATTGTTTAATATTAGAAGTGTTTTGTTTGCATCTTTAGATGTTTGGTGATGTTTTTGTGGCCAGAACCACCTCATAGGAGCCGAGTGCTTCTCTGTACCACTTAGCCTGTGGTAAACTTGGTTCTGTTACACATTGTTTTGCTTAACAAGTTGTAGTTTCCAAGAACCTATCTGATATTATTTCTGTATATTACTTCTCTATGTTATAGTGAAGCTTGCTCTCACGTAGTGCCGTTGGCTTGTCCTCTGTCACTGCTACCCCCTCCAAGCACAAAAACAGTACAGAAAAGCCAACCTGTCCCTCTCCTGCATCCCCCCTTGCTCCCAGACTGCCATATGAAGGTCCATTCTCCTCACCTGGCATTCACAGCTCTCTAAGATTTGGCTTCAGTGGACCTCTCCAATCTCTTCTCTTGCCTCAGACACCCTGCCCCATGCTTCAGCTAGATTAAACCACTTAGAAATTCCCAGAAAGAACACTGCATGCTTACTTTCAACTTGAAGCTTTCCTATACATTGTTCACTCAACCTGGAGCACCCTTTCTCTGTATCACTCCTTCGCATCCTTTAAGACTCAATCCAGAAATTGTCTATTCCAGAAAGCTTTGCCAGACATCAAAACTTTATCTAATTGCAAATCAAGAATTCCCTCTCTGTGCTCCATAAACATAAACATTTGATGGTAATAGTATTAGCTGTTATCCTTTTCTTTTTTCCTATTTTTTTTTTTTTTTTTAACAGAGGAACCGGGCCAGAGGCCAGAGGTGCAGGGCTGAGAGGGGAGGGAAGGTAGGAGGATTCACCAGTGACAGAGTGGGGAGCAGAACAGGCAGATCTACTGACATACACTGCTAAGGGGGTAAGCGCGCAAGACACAGAGGTCTGCTGCGCCATATGTTGGGTCAGCTCCCTGGCTGGGGATCGAACTAAGGCCATAGTGATGATAGCACTGAGACTTATCCCATGGCCACCAGGGATAAGTTGTTATTTTTTTTTTTTTTTAAGATTTATTTATTTATACAAGCACTGGGTACAGTCAGAAGCACAGTAGGGTGAGAGAATTCACCAGAGCCAGAGTGGAGAGCAGAACAGGCAGAAGGACCAAAGTACACTGCTGAGGGGAGCAGTGGGTGCAGCAGGAGAGGTCTGCGCGCCATGTGGGACCCTCGCCCCCCGTAACCCAGTGCTCAACTGCTGCCCACCGGGGAGGCCCTAGTTGTTATTCTTAATGAGGCTGGCACTATTTAAAGAGTGCTTTTTGAGATTTGATTTATTTTTATTTTATTTTTATACAAGAGCTGGGGTACAGGCCAGAGGTGTGGGAGGGTGAGAGGATTCACCAGAGACAGAGCAGGGGAGCAGAACAGGCAGAAGACTGAAATACACTGCTGAGGGGAGCAGCGGGCGCGACAGGAGAGGTCTGCTGCACACACGTGGGATTCTCCCTGGCCGGCCAGGATCAAACCCACGCTGCAGAGGCTGTGGACAGCTTCACCCGCTGTGGCGCTTAACCCGCTGCACCACCGGGGAGGCCCTATTAGTTGTTATTCTTAATGAGGCTGGCACTATTTAAAGAGTGCTCTTTATAGTAGAAATTGCTTAATGACGTCTTCTTCTTGTAGAATCACCTGGGTGGGAAATGAATTGCAAAGGAACTCCGCTGACTGTCATTGTAGGAAAGAACCAATAAGGTCAAAATTTGGATTAATTAAAAAACAAAACAAAAAAATCTGTTTCCTTATCATCTAAATTAAACACAAACTTATACTGGAAATAAAAATTTTTCTTTAAAAATGAGAATATCCGGGCCTCCCTGGTGGCACAGGGGGTTAGGATACAACCTATGAGGCTGTCCACAGCCACTGCAACACGAGTTCTGTCGCCAGCCAGGGAGGTGATCCACATGGCGCTGCAGACCTCTCCTGACTCGCCCACTGCTCCCCTCAGCAGTGTATTTCAGTAGATCTGCCTGTTCTGTTGCCCACTCTGTCTCTGGTGAATCCTCTCACCACCACCGCCCCCCCCCGCCACACACACACCTCTGACCTGTACCCCAGTTCTTGTATTCATAAATAAATAATTTTTTTTTAAAAAGAATATCCTTTCTGTCCCCACCCTTTGAATTTATCAAAACCTTTAGATGCATCATTCTGGTGAGATATTTGTGACTATGAGACTATCAATAATGCTCTACCTTTGTTGAGTGTGTTGAATATGTACAGTGTGGCTAGTGTGCATCCAATGATTGGGGCACTCTGCCGCCTATGAGGTAGCCTGGAGTATGCATTGGGTCCAGAAAGACTTATCTTTTAATGTTGGCTTCATCAGTTACTATCTTGTGATTTTGGCCAAGTAAGTTGTCTTTTTGTGGCTCGACTTCTGTGGGCATTCCACTGACTATCTTGGCTTATGTTTCCTTACAGCAATCAGAGAAGATGGCATGCCTGGAGGCAGGAATAAGAGCATTGGGCCAGTCCAGGTGAGTTCTAAGTCTCAGTCGGTGATCCACTCTAGAAACCCAGGATCCACATCTCCTGTAGCTGCTCACCTGACCATCTCCTGCTGTTGAGAGGAGGAACCATTTTTGCTTTAATTTCTATAAAACTGCATATGTCTGGATATAAAAGTGGTTTGAAAATCTTAAATACTTAGGGTAACTATTAAAAACTCTTCTTGTAATCCCTCACCATTCCTAAGGATTTCACAGGAAATGAACCCAATCCTAGTTATAAGCCAGCCAGAGGATTTTTTTATGTCACTTAAGGTTGTAGATAACTTAGCCTGGCAGAAATCTGCAAGATTCCTTTGCTGTTAAATGCATCTCAAGATATTTCAATAGAACGTACTCATTCAATCCCACAAGCATTGACTAAGTAGTTATTGCCAGACCCTGTACTGTGAACTTGTGTAAACTGACATGTAAACAGACATCATCATACAGTCAGTGCTAACAGAGGATGTCCAGAGAGTATACAAGGAAGCATGGCTTCTTTTCTGTTTGGACTAGAGCCATGATTAGGGACTTAAGACACTCAGGGAAGGCTTCCTAAAGAAGCTGAAGTTTGCACTGATAGATTGATTTACAGATATTTTATTCTGTAAGTTACCTGTTCACTTTGTTGTTTGTTGCCTTTGCTTTGCAGAAACTTAGCATTTATGTAATCACATTTAAGTCTTTAATCCATTAGGAGGTGAGTTTTGTGTATGGTATAAGTTTAATCGCATTCTTTTGCACATGGAGAGACAGCTTTCCCAGTACCTTTTTTGTTGAAGAAACCATTCTTTCCCCATTGTGTAGTGTTGGCATCTTTGTCAAGGATCTTTTGAACCATACATGAGTGGGTTTATTTGGGGACTCTCTATTCTGTTCCATTGGTCTGCATGTCTGCCCTTTTGACAGTACCATACTGTTTTGTATGTAGTTTTGCGTTATGTTCTGAAATCAGGAAGTATAAGGCCTCCAACTGTTGTTGTTTCTCAGGATTGTTTTGGCTATTTGAGGTTCTTTGTGACTCCGTGTGAATTTTAGCATTTTTTCTCTTTCTACAAAAAAAAATAGCCATTAGAATTTTTTTAGGGATTGCATTGAATTTGTAGGTCACTTTGGGTAGTATGGACATTTTTACGGTATATCTTAACTTACAAACATAGATATGTCTTTCCATTATTTATGTCTTTAATTTTTTTGAGCAGTGTTTCAGCAATGTACAAGTCTTTCACCTTAATAGTTGAATTTATTCCTAAGTATATTTTTCTTTTTGATACTATTGTAAATGAGATTATTTTCTTTTCAGAGAATCTGTTCTTAGTGTATAAAAATGCAACTGATTTTTATATATTGATGTTGTATTAAGCTTTGCTAAATTCTTTTGGGGGGCATATTTAGGGGTTTATATATGTGTGTGTACATACATATATAATCTGCAAATAAATATAATTTTACTTCTTCCTTTCTGCTTAAGATGCCTTTTATTTCTTTTTCTTGCCTATGGCCTTGCTGGGCTTCCAGTATTAGGTTGACTAGAAGTGGTAGGATTGGGCAACCTTGTCTTGATCCTAATTTTACAGGAAAAGCTTTCGGTTTTCACCATTGAAAGTGAAAAATACGAAATACATGAAAGCTGTGGGCTTTTCATGTAAAGATTTTTATTGGTAGTCGTTCTTTTTATATTTAGATGCAATTAAAAGTTAATCCACTGGGAAGATTTCTTTAGCATTTCCTCAGTGAAAAACCTTCCTTAGTGGTACCTAATGTTTTTTGAATGCTGTGTGGTTCTCTGTCTGCTCCAGACTCCATGTTCTCTCTAGAGCTGATGCTCAGAGAAACATACTTCATCTTCATTTGATTTTTTAATACTGGGCTTTTTAATTTTCTTTTTAGTCTTCTATTGTTTCTTAGTGGTGTGTTGGAGAAAGCTATGATCTCCAACTTTTTAACTATTTTTTTAAAAGATTTATTTATTTAGCGGCACAGGGGTAGTGAGAGGATTCACCAGAGACAGAGTGGGGAACAGAACAGGCAGATTGACCAAAGTACACTGCTGAGGGGAGCAGCGGGTGAGCCAGGAGAGGTTTGCTGTGCCATGTGGGTTGCTCCCTGGCTGGCCGGGAATCAAACTCATGCTGGAGTGGCCGCGGATAGCTTCATAGGTTGTTCTTAACCCTTGCGCCACCAGGGAGGCCCACTGTATTTTTAATAATAAAAATATGAGCTAGAATATTCACCTGGGGTACATTTGCACGTTATAACTATATCTTAGATTAACCTCCCAAATCTCAAATCTGCATACTTCTTTGCTCCAGCATACTGTAGGGAACCTTGCACTACAAGAGAGGTGGCATTGCCTCCTTTTTTACAGATGAGGGAGGGAGGTGAAACTCAGAAAACTTGAGTGACTTGCCTGACAGTAACATTTTTTTCCCCTTTGGAATCTTTAGGAGGTTTCCATTTGTAAGATCATGTGATCTGCAAATAAAGAATTTTACTTCTTCCTTTCCGATTTAGATGCCTTTTATTTCTCATTTAAGTGACTTGCTCACTGAGTAGCTTGAGTGACTTGCCCTAGAGCCAGCTAGCAGTGACAGGTAAGTGTTGAACCAGATCTAAGCTCTCCTGACTTGCTCTATTCCCTATTCCAACCTCTACTGACAGGCAGAAACAGGTGCAGTGTCACAGCTGGCTCCAGTGGTAACAAACTGACTTTACCAAGACTGGCCCTTTTCACCCAGCTGAAGTACCTTCCTACTCTCCAAGGTCTAGTCTTAGTCTAATCACCATCACTGAGGCTGCCTCAGTCAGAACTTCAGTTTAATGACTTCATTTGTGTTCACATGTGTTACAAAATGTAACAATGACTTCAGTGTTCTAAGCACTTCTAAGAAAAGATTTGTGTTCTTACTGTTTTTGCTACGTGTGACTAAATAAAGACTACCTCCCCAAGTCCATGTGTGATCCAAGTTGTTTAAGACCACGCAACTTATGTACCTGTAAACGTTTCTTGTTTTCCCTCCAAATTCCTCTGTACTGACGGGTTCCCAATTCTAAATGCCTTCTATATTTATGATCATAGCAACTCAAGTTTCCTCACAGGCTGCTGGAATAAAGAAGTATACAGATTTGAGTCGTATAGACTTGGAAGATGATGTCCTTTTAGTCTTTCCTTAGGAACAAGAAATAAAAATTCACTTGGCGCTTCATCCTTAGCATTCATTCTCATTCTGTGTACTGAAGTTAGCCAGTTAAGCTTCAACTCTGGGTTAAAGACTTCTCAAAATAAGTATTTATTCACTCCTTTTATGGTATAGTAAGCTAGAGTACTGAACTCTAAACACTTGGATATTTTGGCTTCTTCCTCAGATTCCTGCCCAGACATGGCACATAGTGTGATCTTGAGCAAGTCGATTCACTTGCCTGAGCTATAATTTCTTTTTTTAAAGCTTTTAAAAAAAAAAAAAGATTTATTTATTTATGCATACAAGAACTGGGGTACAGGCCAGAGGCGTGGGAGGGTGAGAGGATTCACCAGAGACAGAGTGTGGAACAGAACAGGCAGATTGACTGAAATATACTGCTGAGGGGAGCAGTGGGTGGGTCAGGAGAGGTCTGCTGCGCCATATGGGTGGCTCCCTGGCTGGGGATCAAACTCGTGCTGCAGTGGCTGCGGATTGCTTCATAGGTTGTGTCTTAAGCCCTTGTGCCACCAGGGAGGCCCCTGAGCTACAATTTCTTCTTTAGTTCAGTAGGCTTAGAAATGTCTTTCTTACTAAGAAAATCATGTTCACTACTTAAGTGAATATTTGTTCATTTATACAACATGCATTTTTGGGGTACTCATTGTTTTTTTAGTCCCTATCATAGCCTTAGGTCTTATAGAGGATATTTTTATGATATAATATCATAAGTGCTACAAAAATAACAATGATAATTAAGGTATCATTGACAAGAGGCAATGCCACCTCTCTTGTAAAATTGTTGCATGTCAGGGCCTTTTCTAAACATGTGATAATGTATTAACTAATTTAACCCTCAGTGTCCTGTGAGATAAAAACTATTATATTATTCTCTCCACCATAAAAGTTAAGGTTCATATAGTTAAATGAATTGCCCAAGATTGTACAGCTACATGGTGGCAGAACCTGGATTAGAACAAAGGTGGTCCTGCTCTGAAACTCATACTCTCAACCATTATGCTGTTCTGCCTCACGCAGAATGCAGAATTATGAGTGGCTAGAAAGAGGACCTTAATTTCTAGGAGTGATAATAACGATTCACTAAGGTGGTTTTTGAATTGAGTCTTAAAAGAGCAAATAAGAGTATGTTATTGAAGAGTGTTGTTTCAGGGGTGGGGAAGAATTGACTCAAAGACTGAGTGGCCCATTGAAGAACCTAGCGGGTTTGTGGCCTGAGAGTAGAGCACATGAACAAGAGAAAGGTCACGATTAGCCATGATGCTGAAAGGCAAGCAGCCGAGTTGTGCTAAGGTTAGTGAGAGACCCAGAGTATGGGAGTGGGTAGGAGGGAGTCTGGGTTCATCTTTGGAGACTTCTGGGAATCCTATTAGGTTTAAATAAGTTTTTAGTCCTGAAGAAGAAACAGAAGGTATCCTGTACACCTGATCTAACATCTATCAATTCCTTGTCAAAGATATCAGAGGAAGAGATCGAAAGGATCATGTCTGGGCAGGAATTTGAGGAAGAGGCCAATCACTGGAGCAACCATGGTGACAGCGACCACAGTTCCCCTGGGAACAGGGCTTCAGAGAGCAACCAGCCTTCACCAGGCTCAACCCTGTCTTCCAGGTGAGCTTCATCTAGAATCACCCAAAGAGTGGACCCCAAGGGAGCTCTGGGCTAGGTATTCTACCACTCCATCTCAGCCATTGTACTCGCGCTCCCTCAACCTTTTGGGGTAATGACTAGGATGATGCAACATTTTACAGCCCATTTTTTTGGTTAAAGACCTTGAAAAAGTAAGCAGTCTCTTCTGCAGCTCAGTGAAGTGCTAGAGCAGCTATCCACGCATTCTTCACCTAATGGAAGAACATTGTAAATGTAGCTCTTTTCTCTCATTTGCTCTATCATTGAAATAAAACATACTGCATGACAATATTGAGTTATTTCTCGGCCTTAGCTAGAGTAATGATTTTCAAAAACTTTATAAATTTTAAGAAACAGTGAAAACTTTCAGCTAGTCTGATTTACTGCTGTCATGAAATGCCAGTTTGGAGATTCTAGGTTCAAGAGTGGTATCTTAAGGTAGTTGATAGGTGTGAAATTAAAGGTGTTGCTGTCAGGAAAGGTTTCCTTTCCCCAGAAATATTTGTTATGGGATAGGAATAGACAAACTTTTTACATAAAAGCCAGGTAGTAAATATTTTAGACTTTATAGGTGACACTATCACAGTCTAAGTCTCAGCTAGTCAACTTTGCCATCATGGTACAAAAGCAGCCATAGACAGTATTGAAATGAATGAATGTGGCTGTGTTCCAATAAAACTTTATTTATCAAAACAGGCCATGCTCCATAGTTTGCCTACCTGTGTTACAGGAGATGTACCTAGGCAAAGCTGGAGATTTTTTTTTTCTTAGTTGACATAGTGATTAGATTTCTGCAAGAGGAGAAAGATAAGAACCTACCTTTCTCTTGATAATTTCATTGTTTTTTTCATTCATTTGTTCCTCTCTTATTTCCTTTGAATGTTTAAGAGGGTTGTTGCCGCATGCCAGGTTTTACTCAATAGATGCTGGATTCTTTTGTGGCTTGGTGGGCAGTTAGCCTAACCGTGCCTTAGTTTTCCTGGCAGTAACACATCCACCTTTGTCATCATATTTCACAGGGATCCATTAAATATTCCATATGTGAAACCTATAAAGGAAGTCATTCAACTAATATTTTTTCAGTACCTATTCTGCCAGGTATCCAGTGGTAAGCCACATATACATATGCTTACAGAGTCTGTCTAATAAGGGAGACATGCATATATCCATTAATTCAGGCCCTGACTTGATGAAGACAGACTCCGTGGCCAAAGAACACTTGAGCCACCTTCTGGCTCATTTCCTTTGAGTAGGCAATAGGCCTGCCCTGACTCTGCTTGACATGAGATTTTTCTCTCCAGTAGGTCTGTGGAACTAAATGGATTCATGGCATTCAGGGAGCAGTACATGGGGATGTCTGTGCCTCCACACTATCAGTATATACCGCACCTTTTTAGCTATTCTGCCCACTCACCACTTCTGCCCCCACAAGCTCGCAGCCTGGATCCCCAGTCATACAGTCTGATTCATCAGCTGGTGTCAGCTGAGGACCTGGAGCCTTTGGGCACACCTATGCTGATTGAAGATGGGTGAGTGAGCCCTGCCCCATTTTTCCTCTTACAGCCTCAAGATGTTCCCTACCCCATTCCTACCTGAATCCTGGGCTGCTGAACACCAGATTTCAAAATGAGAGGCATCAGAGGACCAAGTTGTACTTATCTTTGATGTCAGTGGGACCTCATTTTTCTGTTGAGCATCTTTTCTTATAGAATTGAGGCTATTTGTCAATCTCTATGAAATTGGGATTAAAGGGCCTTTGTTTCTGCTTGGGCCTATGTAAACCAGGCCCTGGGATGGGTCTGAAAACTTCTGTGCCAGAGACGAGCTTTAAGTATGGGAATAATCATGTCAAGTCGAGGCGCTTTAACAAAGCACTCAAAGCCCTAACTGGTTACAGCCTGTCTGTCACGGGTACCTGGTGCCATGTGACTCCTGTGTGTGGGCCTCAAGTGGGTAGAAGGAATACTTTTCAATCCTCTGATGGCTCTACCTGAGTAAATAATAGTTCAGCCTGTTGCTGCACCAGTTACTCCTTTGACCTGGAACATAAGTTGTTTTAAGTGTTACCCAGGATAGATCCCAACCCTCTCCCTCCCAAAAAAAAAAAAAAAAAAAAGATACCCTGAGATTTTTTCAAACTTATTCTCCAATTTTTCAAGAGGAAATTGAAATCTCTACCTACAGTAAGGACACACAAAATCTTTATTAGTCTGGCACAGCAGTGTGGGGAGTGGGGAAGGATCACACCAAGGGACCTTGAGAAGAAAATCATCCTGCCCAGGGATGAGAAATCCTACCCTTACAGCTAGGAGTACCGGGGCTGATCTACTCTAATTCTGGTTCTGTCACCACCAGAGGGTGCAGTGAGAGCAGGAAAAGTTCACAACGTACTCGTACTCTGTTCTCTGGCAGACCTTGAGCCTCATTTTATGCCAGTGTCTGTATTGGGTAGGTACCAGATCTACACTTTTGGAGCAGTCACTACTAAAACTGGTGCATATGACTGGGGATTTTATCTAAGACAAGGAACATTGGTGGGCATCAGTATTAAAATAACCCATACTCCCTGATAATTACACAAATGTCTAAGTCTCCTTTTCTCTCAGCAACGTTTTCTCACGAAACATACTTCTCTAGCCCTGAGCTTGCTGCTGGCCCCAGTCCTGCCCTTTGTCATTAGACTGAAGTGATTGGAGCTAGAGAGCCATGATCAAAGGCAAGGAATACCCTTTAGGGTATTTATTCCTAAATGCCTTTAGGAATACCCTCTTCCTGTGTCGCCACCCTCACTACTAGCCAGTGCAAGTGACTTTCTCCTGCTCTTACCCCTCAGATATGCTGTGACCCAAGCAGAGCTGTTTGCCTTACTTTGCCGCCTGGCCGATGAGCTGCTCTTTAGGCAGATTGCCTGGATCAAGAAACTGCCTTTTTTCTGTGAGCTCTCAATCAAGGATTACACATGCCTCCTGAGCTCTACCTGGCAGGAGTTAATCCTTCTGTCCTCCCTCACTGTTTATAGTAAGCAGATCTTTGGGGAGCTGGCTGATGTCACCGCCAAGTATTCACCCTCTGATGAAGAACTGCACAGGTAAGTGCTGCTGATTGAGGAAGAAGTTCCAGGCAACCAACCCACTGTCATCCCCGCAAGGTAGTTGCCTGAGTGTTAAAGACACACAGGGCTAGATTTGAATCTTTACCACTGACTAGCTTTGTATCCTTAGTCAAGTCTCTGAGCTTAGATTCTGAATTTATAAAATGGGATCATAATAGTACCTCCCAACAAGGTAGGTATTCTGAGCAATAAATGTTACTGTGCAGCAAGGCTTAGCAGAATGCTAAGCTGTTATTTTTATCACTTCTGAATTACTGAGGTACGGTAACAGTGGGAAAAGCAAAAACCCTAAGGTTGTCCATAAGGTAAAGGACTTAGTGCTGTACTTTCCAATCCAGAAATAGACCTAGGAGTTATTGTATCTGCTGTGTGCCAGGTACTGATTTGGTATTTTCTTTCTTTCTCAGCCTTCAGCTTGAGGTAATGTTACACCTATTTTATAGATGAGGAAACTGAAGGTCAGAAAATCTATCCTTTAGAGTTTGGGCTTTGAACCCAGAGTCTGAATTTGAATCTATATCTGGCCTAACTGCAAAGATTCAGCTCTTTCACTGCATTTGAGATGCAGGGAAGTGGTATGAGTATGAGACTAAGAGAGTGAGCTGTTCTCACTATTTTCTGGGATAAAGTCTCATCACAGCTGGCCAGTGTCATCCTAACCTCCCTTTCTACAGCAGGTCATTTAACCTTGAAGACCTGGAGCACATTGGTGACATCCCAAAATCAGGACAAATGACCGTTGATATAAATTTTAAAGTTTAAATAAAGTTTAAATCACATTTAAATAGACATTATAATAAATCACCTTTATTGGACAATTTAAAATACAGACGTCATCAGATTCCAGAGCACCAAGAAAGAGGAAAGAAAAGGTGCCCCCATTGATAAAAGTTGCAGAAAGTGAGTTATCAGTCTCCTCCCACATTTCTACATAGCACTGGGGAGACCCTCAAGGGCTCTTTGTACAGCTGAATGAGGGAGGATTCTGGGCACTGGATTTCTGATATTTCCTTACTCTAATGATGCTTACTGGCTTCGGTGTGATCTGTAAATGACGGAGTTTTGAACCCAGTTGACACTTTGTCCTGTAAACAGAGCTATCTGATTTTGCAGATGACCTAACCCCTTCTCTAGAGCCATTAATTCATTGTTTCCATTAAATTCCTATCTCCTGCTCTGTAACTCTGGGCCCACTGAGTGTTTAGATAGCAGTCAGCCTTCTCTAATATTGTCATAAGTTTTCAGAGCTTGCTCATTGAGCCTGGCCTCAGTTCCTGCTGGGATCCACTCATGTAGCCCAGACTTGGCCATACAGTCAGTCTGTGGACTCAACTCCTGTAGATGATGAATTTATCCTCTGCAGGTAGGCAGGGCTGACTTACTGTGTAGGGCTTTCTGTGACATTGAACTTCATAACTCACCCCCACCCCACTGTTGCCAAACCCTTGAGCTCCAAAAGCCAGGCAAGAGTTGGTAGCTGAATTATATCATTTTTATTGTCTAGGAAGTTTCCTTGCCAAGGAGAAACTAGAACTCTATTGTCCAGGATAGTGCCCATTAACCTGGGGTGGCTTTTTAAATTTAAATTAGTTAATATTAGAGGTTCAGTTCCTTATTTGCACTAGCCATATTTTAGGTGCTCAGTAGCTACCTTTGCCTAGTGGCTATTGTATGGACAGTGCAGCTATAGGACATTTCCATTATCACGGAAGTTCTTTTGAACACTGCTGACTCCAGAATAAATATTGCTGCTGAGCTTTCAAGTGGGTTCTGAGGATAGGAAATAGATTTGGTGTGAGGACTCTTACTCCTATATGGAATCCTTCCCTGGAAAAACTAACAACTTCAACTTGTTAGTTCTGATTCCATGCCCACTTACTGAGCGCTTACTATGTGTGTTGTGGGGAGAGTGCTGGGATCACAGATGATGCAGACAGGGTTTATGGTTTCTGACTCTGAGAGGCCATATTATTGCTTTAGTGGATTGAGAGGCAAATCAAAACAGACACAATCTACAGTGCAGGCTGTGACATTGGTGGAGGTTGAGGGCATGTGAGGGGCGGTGCAAGCGCGGACTGATGAGCACGCGTACGGCTCCTTGGAATGCTTGCCAGGGTAAGGGACTGTAAGAGCTGTATCTAAAGTGGGATTTTTCTTGATAGATGGTAGAGAACAAGAAGAAGATAAGGCACTAATACAAAGTCCCAGATGTTAGAGAGTCTGGATGGCTTTGCAGGGAACCAAAAGCAATTCTGTGGCAAGGGCATAGAGGTAATGTACCTGGGAAACGGAGAAGTGACTAGAGAGAAAGGTATGAAAAAGACAGGTCCTGGAGGTCCTTGAATGCCGGTCCAATCTAAGGAATTTGGATTTTGTTGTGTGAATAGGGTTAAGTCATAGAGTGTTTTTAAGCAGAGCAATTACATGGTCAGGTTGCACTTCAGAAAGATCCCTGTGGTGGTAAAGCTCAGGAAAGACAGCTTGGCCCAACCAGAGGACAGTGCATGGTACTGTCCCTTGTCCCATAGCCCGGGTGAAAGGAGACAAGCCCTGGGAATAGCGAGGGCAGCAGAGTTAAGATGTCAAGGAGGTGAAGTCAGTGAGCAGGAAAGTTAGGGATGCTGCCCGGCAAGCGGGCACCCAAAAGGTGGAAGGTGAGCCACTCTGAGTTTATGTGTGAGACACTTGTAGAAGTGCCCAGGGGGTCGCAGAAAATGGAAGTCTGGGAACCTCTGGGATCCCGTTCAGCACTGCAGAGCAGTCTGCATTCTCCTGGAAGCCCAGGGTGTACCGTGTGTAATTGGCCGTAGTTCTTTCCTGCCTTGCCTGCTCCTGTGTTACTCCCACTCCCCCAAAATGCCTTTACTTTTTCACAACTCTCAAGTGCAGTGAGTTCCTGCTGTCATGAAAAGACTTTTCCCACATGATACATGTTCGCCTCCTTTTCGCTTCTCAAATATTGAATCAAATTTATGGTGCCCATTTTCCTTAATCAGGGTGTTATCGCATAGTGAGCTGGGTGAATTTGATTTAAAGCAGATTGTAGCACCAGCCAGTGACTGCTCCTGGCCCTAATCAAGACTCCTTCACGTTCAAAAGAAGCCTTGCACTGGATGGTCCTTAATGGGCAATTCTAGCTCCTGAGCGTTAGCGTTTCTGCCACTTCTTTGGAAAGTAGCCTCCCAACTTCTATGCAGACCCTAGCTGCAAGATTCGGGAAACACGTACAGTCTTATTTTTGCTGTGATAATGGAGTGATGATGAGGGTGGTGGTGGTGGTGGTGCAGTTATTAATAATAGCTAACAATTATAGATTTTATTGTGCCAAATTCTCTCCAGTGCTCTACAAACATTTTTTGTTTAATCCTCACCAGCATCCGCTGAGACCTGCAGTATTATTATCCCTATGCTGCAGATGAAGAACTTGAGGTTCAGAGAGATGAAACGCAAGGCTACAAAACTAGAAAGAGATAGAGTTGAGATTACCCCCTAAGGCTGTTGTGCTCCAAAGCCCAGACACTATTACCTTATGCTAAATTCTTTAGCTTTCTCCAATGTTTGATTGGAGCTGTACGTGCATGCTGAGATGGCTCTTCCTCTCACATGGCTGCGGACTGCTCCTGGGAGTAGGTGCATTTAGATGAATGGAAAAAAAGACAACTCTTAGCCCCCTTAATGGACATAACTTATATAGTGTCAGCTTCAATTGCTGACTGAATGGTCCAGTGGTTTGGGGGATACTGGCAGGAATGTTTTCCTTGTCCCAGCGTGCTTGTGTAATAGGAACCTAGAAGAAGAATGGGTGTGTTTGTCCAGCTTTCTGGCTTTGAATGCTGATAATTTGTAGACAGAGAATACAGGGGCGTTGGAGCTGTGGAGTGGGCAGAGGTGGAGGAGGCACGGCTGAGGTAGAAAGCAGGCCCATGGAACAGAGAACAATTTGTTTATCAAAGGGTGGGATGCGGGGTGTGGAGGAAAGCTTTGCAGTCAGGCTGTGGAGACTGAGTGGGGGCTGCTGGGCTGGCTGCCAGCCCCCCACTCCTACCAGGGGTCCATGATGGTTGCCTGTCTATGAAGCTTGGAAAAAGGGCCTGTGTTCTCCCCAGAGAAGGGGATGATCCAGGGCACATGCTCAGATCAGGCACTTGGTAGCTCCTTTGTTTCCCACTGGTGAAGCCTCAGCCAGGAATATGTTTGGCACTGCTGGTAAGGGGTCTGGCTGATAGCCACACACCTGCAGGTTCTGAGTGCCAGAGCGAGCGCTTGGGGCAAGAGGTTGCTGATTAAGGGAGAGAGTGTTATCTTCGCTTGCTACACTGCTCTGCCACCAGACAGATGCCGACCCTGCTGCTCTGCTCATGTGCTCCTTTTCCATACCCTGTCCTGCCCCCATCCTGGCTCTCCAGACAGATATGCTAAAAGGATTGTTTATGAAGACCCATTTTCTGGGGCCTCCCTGGTGGTGAAAGGGGTTAAGACGCAACCTATGAAGCTATCTGCAGCCACTGCAGCCCAAGTTCGATCCCTGGCCAGGGAGCTGCCCACGTGGCGCAGCAGACATCTCCTGACTTGCCCGCTGCTCCCCTCAGCAGTTATTTCAGTCATTCTGCCTTTCTGTTCCCCACTCTGTCTCTGGTGAATCCTCTCACCCCCCACACCTCTGACTTGTACCCCAGCTCTTGTATGCATAAATAAATCCTTAAAAAAAAAAAAACCCATTTCCTTTCGAGAACAGAAGTAGCCAGTAAGGTTCTGGAATGAGGTCTTCGTTCCCAGGCACACTCCCTCCCGCAACTCTCAGGTCATGGAGGCCTGCAGGGGCAGTTCATGCTCTCGGTTAGGCCCTGCGGGAGTCGTTCCTCAGAGCTCCTGAGGTTGCCTGAGGCAGCATGTGGTAGCCTCTCCCAGTTAAGAACCACACAGTTTGGGAATGGACAGGGTAGTGTTATGAAAGTGACACTTAGAAAAATTGTCAAAACCGACCACCACTTACTTAACTGTGTAACTTTGGTAAAACCATTTCTCCTTCCTCATCCCTAATATGGAGGTGCTATTACGTTGGGACAGTAAAATATAAGGGTGCTCGGCACACAGTGAATAACTCTCGGAACCTTTGTTTCCACTTGTGAACAAAGGGGATTATATCTATTTTGTGCACTTACTAGGAATATCCAGTGAAATAATGTGTATAAAGTATTTAACAAAGTGCCTGGCAAGTAACAAATACTCTACAAATGTTAGATAAGGCTATGATGGTGTTTATTCAATATAAACTTGTCAGTCAGTCTGGAAAAGTATTAATAAAGTTGCTAAAGCCATTGGGCCAGGCACAGAGAGAAATGGAGGTAGCCGTCGTTCAGATTAGCAGAATGAAAGAAGCTCCATGTCTGGAGCTGATGCTGTGTGAAACATCTGTGGGTTATAACAACAACAGCAAGCATATACTGGCAATGTACAGCAAAAACAGTTTGTAGATGTAGTGAAAAATTCACTTAGTGAAAAAGCAATTCTTAGATTTAATGAATATTTTACTGGGAGGGAGCAGAGAATGGGGAAGGTAGGGAATAGGGTATTGACGAGGAAGGCTTGGTGGAAGCTGAGTGAAGCGAGTACACATACAGAGAAGTAAAAATGTAACTCCAAAATTATGTAGACATGTAAATGACTGACAAATTTAGTTAAAAAGATAAAAAGGAGGGCCTCCCCGGTGGCACAGCGGTTGAGCGCTGGGTTGAGAAGCTGCCTGCAGCCTCTGCAGCGCTGGTTCGATCCCCGGCTACTCCCTGGCCACTCCCCGGCCACCGGGGGAGTGTCCCACAAGGCACGCAGACCTCTCCTGCCCTGCTGGCTGCTCCCCTCAGCAGTGTACTTCTGTCCTTCTGCCTGCTCTGCTACCTGCTCTGGCTCTGGTGAATTCTCTCACCCTCCCGCGCTTCTGACTGTACCCAGTGCTTGTAAAAATAAATAAATAAATAAATCTTTTTTTAAAAAAAAAAAAAGATAAAAAGGAAGCAAGAAACCCTAGCTCAGATTGACTGGGAGTTAAACCTCATTGCAAAGAGCCTGCTCTGTCTTGCATGTAGTCACTGCTGCAGCTCCCCCTGGTGCTTGAGAAATGCAGGTACCTTTAGTCCCAACTAGAGGGAGGCTTTTTCCCCAGAGAAGAGAAAATGTCTTGCTCAAGAAAGCCAAGCCCTCGCAAAGCATTCAGAGTCAACGCAGAAGCAGTAGAGCTCAGACAGCGGCGGTGCATGCTGAGGCGTTCTGGGCACTACCCAATAGGTCCTTCTTGCCTGGCACCAGTCTGTAGTGCCCAGATTTGAACATGTCACCAGAATGTAGCCCTGAGGCTAAACATCATTTTCTCTGACGGAGGTGTGCATCTAAGGCCTGTCTGGAATTCTCTTTGACCCACAATCCCAGCCCTTCCTAGAAGGGGAAATAGAGACTGACCTGACCCCTGCTTTTATAAACTCGCTCTCCCTGTAATTTCAAATCTTTGCCTCCTTGATTTGATGGTATCGCTGTCTCTATTCTGAGATATTTCCCCACTGTGACCCAGAATATTTGTTCCAGAGGTAGTGTAGATTGGGGGTCCTTAAAGTTTGATCTTTTCAGGCCTTCCTGGTGGCACAGGGGGTTATGTCTCAGCACTATGGAGCTATCAGCAGCCACTGCAGTGCGAGTTCAGTCCCCGGCCAGAGAGCGGACCCACTTGGCGCAGCAGACCTCTCCTGGCTCGCCCGCTGCTCCCCTCAGCAGTGTATTTCAGTCAGTCTGCCTGTTCTGCTCCCCACTCTGTCTCTGGTGAATCCTCTCACCTCTCCACACCTCTGGCCTACACACCAGCTCTTGGATGCATAATTAAATAAATCTTTTTAAAAAAATTGGTCTTTCCCCAAGGAGTCTTCCCTGCTATGGAGTACCACCTTAGGGACTAGGAAAAAGAATAACTATAATAAAGAAAAAATCAAAATCAACAAGCAACTATAAACCAGAGACACAGTATAGGGGGCAGGTAGGGAGAGGAGGGATTGGGGTCAAAATAAGGGGGGGTGCAATTGTATGGGGAATATAACCAAGATGAAAATGCTTACATTGTGCAAAAATGAAAAATGATGTAAGATATATATAAATAAAAAATAATAGTGGAACACCCAAACCTTGGAGAGTTTGTGAAAGTTCCAACTTCTACTTCTGCCATCAGCTGAGCTGTGCTTGTGGACCATTCCCTTCCATTCTTTCTTGTTGTTTTTTTTTAAGATTGATTTATGCGTACAAGAACTGGGGTGCAGGCCAGAGGTGCATAGGGTGAGAGGATTCACCAGAGACAGAGCGGGGAACAGAACAGGCAGATGGACCCAAGTTCACTGCTTAGGGGAGCAGCGGGCAAGACAGGAGAGGTCTGCTGCGCCATGTGGGTAGCTCCCTGGCCAGGGATCGAACTTGTGCTACAGTGACTGGGGGTAGCTTCATAGGTTGCATCTTAACCCCTTGTGCCCCAGGGAGGCCACCCTCTTCCATTCTTTAAACTACAGTTTGTCGAGAGTAATGGTAATCTTAGGGGCTGAGAAAATTAAATAAGATAATGCACATGAATCGTGCAGCACAGAAACTCACATGGTGGGCCTCCCTCGTGGCAGCAGGCCTCTCCTGACTTGCCCGCTGCTCCCCTCAGCAGTGTATTTCAGTAGATCCACCTGTTCCGCCCCCCACTCTGTCTAGTGAATCCTCTCACCCCTGTATCTCTGGCCTACACCCCAGTCTTCTACGAATATATAAATCTTTTTTTAAAAAAAGAAAGAAAGACACTCACATGGCATGGAGTTTTCATTAATATTTCCTTCCTTCCCTAGCAGACTCAGGGCTGCCTGTAAAAATTTTCACTGTGCATAATAATCTCAGCCCTGCTGGAAACAGTGAACTTAAATAGAATCAGCAGCGTTCTCTACATTGTGTCAGAACCTTTACATAGAGTCACCATAGCAGTTGCCATTGACAGTAAAGGCTTCATTATAACAACAATAATAGTAATATACTAATAGTGTCATATTTCTCCATATTTACAGTTCCAGACTTTCTTTGTCTCTTGTTCGCCCAGGCAGACAAGTGTTGCTATTTTACAGATGAGACCTGCAAAGCTCAAAGAGCAGAGTGACTTTCCCAAGGTTTCATAGCTTACATGCGATCTGAACTTTGGATTTGATTGACCCCACATGACCTTGGGAACAGAAGTTTGTATGAACTTCCTGTATGAACTATATTGGACTTCAGAAAAATCATGGATCCATTTCCCCCAGGCTCAGCCTCTTTCCTGTTTTAGACACCTTTAAAGACCTGTGGAAGACCTCTGCCTTCTCGCCTCTGGTATCAGAGCCCACTGGTAACGCCTGTGTCTGTTCTCCAGATTCAGCGATGAAGGAATGGAGGTGATCGAGCGGCTCATATACCTGTATCACAAGTTCCATCAGCTGAAGGTCAGCAATGAGGAGTATGCTTGCATGAAAGCAATTAACTTCCTGAATCAAGGTGAGTGGCCAAGAGTGCCGCAAGCATTTGCCTTCATGTCCTCGCCACCCATACCTTCAGGCCCGCCACACGTAATCTGCCATGCCATGGGTATCCATCTTGGCGGTCCTGAGCTCTCTTCCTCATCACCCTGCTCCTCTATATTGCGGGGAAAGCTTTGGATTTTTTCTTCAAAACTAAATGCCACAGACTCTATAACTCATAGAGGAAGGAAGAGGATTCACTTTGTTTAGTCAGTTTTAATGCATTTAAACGCAGACACCAAGGACAGTACATGCGTCATTTAAAATATGTACCAAGTTTACCAGCAACTGAAGAAGAGCAGGGTGATGAAACTATTGGAGATAAGGCCTCTGTGACAGGCTGGTGGTAGTTCTGACAGCCACTTTGGGGCAGAGTGGGGGTGTGCAAAAACACAATACGTGCATGTTAATCATGGTTTTTCATTAGACGAGTGTTAGGTTTGGTTTATGTACAGTGTTACCTGCAAAGTGGTACTTGTTAGCTGCTGGTAACCAGAGTATGAATTTTTATCTTCTTTTTCCACAGTAGTGTTCTGCTCTCAGAGTATAATTGGGCTGTTTTGCTGCCTTTGAGATTGAAAGTGCTCTCTTCCCATTTTCAGTTAATTAGCCTAGTGAGTCTTGATCCCCTTCTCTTTGCCCACTCCCTGCCCCCTCCCACCTCCTCCTGTTTCTCACCATTCAAGCATTTATGTGGTGTTCTGTGTGCCTCACCTAGACGAGGCCCTGCGTTGAGCATTAAAGACATTGAAATAAGTTAGACCTCAGGCCCCTGACCTCAGGAAGTTTAAAGTCTGATGACACTACTTGAGCCTCAGATAGGGAGAGTTATCTACTTGGAGGAAGAGAAATCTGAGCTATGCCTCAAAGACTGGGTAAGATTTATATATGGATTATTTATTTTCAGTGTGTGTGTGTGTAAGTAAGAAAAATATGTAATGTAGGGGAAAACTGTAGTGACAAGTCAGGTAGAACAACATGAACAGACACACACAGGAGACCTGTGTGTGTGTGTACATGGATGTGTAGGTATCAGCACACTTTCTGATTGGCTCCAGCAGAGGGCAATTTAAGAATATTATGAAGGCCAAGTTGAGAAAGGTAGATTACTCAGTCTATTGTTCAGCATCCAGTGGTGTCTGTTTTGTAACAAGCCCTGAGCTGGGAGTAAGCTGTGAAGTTGAGAAAGATACAGCCTAGCCCTTAAGGGGCGCAGTTTAGTTACTGTCCTTTACAGTTTTTTCCTTTTTATCTTATTTCTCTTCTCTTATCCAGAGCTTTGTTCCTCTGTGTCAGAAAGAAAAGAGCTCTCTTTTTGTGACAATGTTTAATAACTTTTAATTGAAAGATGCACATATTCAAGGAGCTGATGTTTCTTCCACATTAGAAAATTGCTTCCATTTCCTGTGGGTTTTTTTTCACAGATATCAGAGGTCTGACCAGCGCCTCACAGCTGGAGCAGTTGAACAAGCGATATTGGTACATTTGCCAGGATTTCACTGAATACAAATATACTCATCAGCCAAACCGCTTTCCTGACCTCATGATGTGCTTACCTGAGATTCGGTATATTGCAGGTAATATTATGGCTTCTGGTCTTTTATAACCTTTTTTGTTTCCTCTTAGTTTGTGAAGGGAATGAAGCGAGCAGTGTTTCCAGGCTGCTCATTCTACGTCTGTCACCAACTGTATAAGAGGAGCTGCCCTTCTCCTCAGAAAAGCTACACAATGTGTTTGCATTTCCTTTGTAAGGAAGCGATGTACTGTTTCCTGAATTCCTATGATGTGTAGGTTACTTTGTGGCCTACATCATCTAATCTCAGAATAGCCTCTGGTAATACCATGGCCATGCTGTGCATGGGGAAACAGTCTCAGAGTTTTTCAAATTAACTTTATTTTCTGAATTATATTCTTTAAAAGGGTGAATTTTATGCTATGTTAATTATTTGATATCAGTTTTAAATTTTAATTTCATTTCATAAAATCACCGATAGGTTTTCAGGGACAATTTATTTAAATGGTATCCTCAAAATCATTCTCAAAAGTCCTATTTTGCAAAGGAATTTTTGTTATTTTTGTGGTCTTGCTTCCACAATATCCAAGCTTCCTACAATATCCAAGAAGCTGGGGCCTGCTTTGAATATTCTAATTTTTTTCCCCAGTAAATTCCATTTATCCAGAATGCCTGTTTCCATAGGATTTTCATTCATATGGATTGATAGTTTTTTCTGTCAAGAACATTTGACAGAATATTTTAAAGAATATGCTTTAGGTAAAGTGCTCAGGGTTCAGGTATACAAAATAAGTTTTTACAGTATTGGGAAAATGGAGGATATCAAAAAAATAACAATAAGTGTTTCAATATAAAATCCTGGCTTCTATTATTGTTGCTTTGCTCCATCTGGTAAAGATTCTTGTTTGCAGTTATTCAGCATATACTGAGGAACCACTCAGACATGTGACCTGTAGGCTGAGCTTGTTCCTGTAAAATTCAGCAAATTACAATTTTGAAGAAAAAAATTTTCAGTCTGACAGAATTTTTTTCTACTTTTTGGGCCACAGAGTAGCCTAGCAGATGTGAACAGGATCTAAACTATTGGGATTTTAGGGGTATTTGAGTCTTTATGCTTCACCATTTTCAAGAGTTCTACCAAGTGAGAAATTAATCAGGTCCTCTCCAAAATAAAAGGAAGTCAGTAACTGTAGCATGGCTTTTGCCATTGCCAAACTCTCCAGGCACCAAAATGGGCCAATGACCTGATCCCCAGTCTTTTCTAGCTGACATGTGTGACCCTCAAGGCACTTGTTGCCCCGGTCCCTCAAAAAGGCGACATTCTCCCTTCATTGGCCCAAGAGAAGGGGCAGTTGTGCTTTTCCACTCATGGCCACTGCTAACTCTTTTTTTCCCACCTTCCCAGGAAAGATGGTGAATGTACCCCTGGAACAGCTCCCCCTCCTCTTTAAGGTGGTGCTGCATTCCTGCAAGACAAGTGTGGGCAAAGAATGACCTGTTCCCAGGATCCCTCCTCAGGCCTCCACAATGCCTTGGGTGGGCAGGACAGGCTCCGGAGGAAAGAGCCAGAGAGACCAAGATGGAGGCTGTGGAGCCGCGTTTCCAGATGCTTCCATATCAAGAAGAGTTTTTTGTTTGTTTGTCTGTTTTTTTAACCTCATTTTTCTATATATTTATTTCACGACAGAGTTGAATGTATGGCCTTCAACATGATGCACATGCTTTTGTGTGAATGCAGCCGATGCATTTCCTTGCAGTTTACAGAATGTGAAGATGTTTAATGTCACAGTGTTGTCATTGTTTAGAGATAGGTCTTTTGTATTTTGAGGGAGAGGGTGGGATGGGGCTGAGATGACTATTTCCATAATGTTGATAAAGACGACTACCTCAGTGGAAAGAGAGAGGGGTGTGACCATCCCTGCTTTTTCCACATGTTCTCAGCAGACTCATAAATTTGTCTGTCAGAGAGCAAACTGCCTTTTTTTAAGCCACAGAATTGCCAGGTAAAAGAGCACATTGTAAAGGGGCGAGGTGGTGGTAGGAGGTTTACGACAAAGTGGGTGAGGTGTTGGGAACAGGGCAGGAGATGAGGACTCGCATCTCTCTTCTTTGGAAAATACGAAAGTTGAGAGTGGGGCACAGTGACCAATTCTAAGTTGTTTCCTCCCTCCAAAACAAGTCCTTAAGGAGAAGGGTTTCTGGGCTCACACCCTGCTGCTTCGCCCACTGCCACCATCTGCACTACCACTGCCACACTCTGCCACGGTCAGCTTTTCATCCAGGCACAGTCCTGGCAAGAAGCTAGTCCTTGGGGCTTTCCTGCATGCTCCCGTGGGCCTCAGGGCTACCTCATTTCCTTACCTGGGTCTACCAGGGCCTGCTTTCCTCAGGCTCCTCCCCTCCCCCTACAAACTTCACTTCCTATTGGTAAAGCAACTGAACAGAATGTCATGCTGAGTCCTGGTGCCCCACGACTAATTTATTCTCTTTTTACCTTGCTTTCTTCAGAGGGTAGTGGGACGAAGGCAGACTGTTAAAGAACAATCTATCTTCCTTTGAGTTCCCTGTTCCCCCACCACGCCAAGCCCGTCCTTCCTCTAGAACTAAATCTAAAAACTATGTCTCTTTTTCAGACAATGGGAAGGACCATTCTCCCATCTGATGACTAGAATTTCTGCCTCTGCGTTCTACTTGACGTTGTCCTAATCTTTCCAAAACAAGACCACTCTTCTCAGAACAGAAAGCCCAGGGCCCACAGTCACCCAGCTGCCCTGTAGACCTGACTGACCAAGACCCAGAGGGCTGGAGTCCAAAGCACCTGGAAGGGAAGGGGGGCTTTAAACTACCTCGTGCTCCTAAGGACCTGGCTGCTTCCTCTGCAGAGAAGGCCCGGACCCCTTGTTCTTTCACTACCTGCCCCGCCTAGTCCCAGGAAGTGTTCCTCACCCTCTTGGCTTTGGCCAGCGGCCTCACCGAGTCTCTCTTTAGGTGCTTTCCCTTTCCCTGCTTTATACTGCAGCAGTTTTCCCTGCCTGCACCCAGACACCACCCACGGCCAGTGCAGCCGACAGCCCACATTTCTGAGGGCATCCCCGGGCGGGCTTGAGGAGCCTACAGCACCTGTTTTTGCCTGTTTGGTCAAAGGCCGTTTGCTCTCTCCCCAGCTCAGCCTAGCACACTTACCCAGGGGGCTGCCATCTTGTGTGCATACTGGGTATTATGTTGGGTTGTAAGTTTTTTCTTTCCGGTGAAATGTTACGGGTACCAACAGAGTGATAACTTTGTCCCTTGCTGGATCTGAAACTCAGAGCTTTCCTCTTCAACATCATTTACCCAGCTGCTCTGAGAAGGATAAAAAGAGACATATTTCTCAGGAAAAGCTCTGATTAGGATGTTTTCCACATGTCAGTGCGAAGATTTTGTGTGTATGTGTTTTTCTGCTTATTTCTAAGTCCACAGTATTTTTCTTGTCTTTCTGAATTTCCATTTTTAACCAACTAGATCACATTCTTTGGCTACAGGTCAGACTCTGAGCTACTGAGAGAGAGAGAGAGAGAGAGAGAGAGAGAAAGAGGACATATCAGAGACCCATTTTCCAAGATGGCTCCTATCTGCAGCATCTTTCTTTGCTGAGACCTCCCTCTATCAAATGATTATTTCCTGAAATTGCTTTTCTCTTAAATTAAGCATTTTACCCAACGTGTTTGGTATCAAAGGAAACTGCTCTCTGGTGAGGCAAGAACATGTCTCTCCAATAATGCAGCATTAAACAGAGCAAGTTGTTAATTTGTGTGGTGGAGGAAAGGTTCTGCAAGTTGCCATTGTACAAATCCATTTTTACAAATGTTTGCAGCAGATTCCACAGAACAAAGAGCCCATTCATTGCTGAGAGCCCTGCAGAGTCTCTGAGCCAAGTGGCCGTGTTTTCTGAGCTGGAGCCTGACCTGTGGACCGCCTTTAATGTCTTCTGCACCCAGTCCTTTTATGACGTGGGCTTTTTTTAAACAGGGTAAAGTGAATGTGTTGCATTGCAAACTCAGGTATTATGAGGAAAAGGTAGGAGTGTAGCTAGCAGCGTGGAGACATTAGGTCAGCCACTAGATGTATTTGTGAATTTGGTTTGAAGGACACAGAGAAAGGTTGGAGGGGGAGGTTTGGTGTGTTTGTTTTTCGCCTTTCTTCCCATAATGTTTGGTTAACAGGTAGCCTTTTTGCTAGTGGAAGAAGAAAAAGTTATGCATGTTGTCTCTTAATTCCTCTCTTGATTCTGTCGTCTCTGATTCCCCTGCCACCAGCAGCACTCATTTAAAAACCTGACTCTGAAAGCTGTGTGGAAATGGAGAATCCCACCTCCTTGCACGACGCTGAACCATGCAAGCTTTCCCCTCCCTTTCCTTCTGAACGGTTCCTGGATCCAAGACAACAGTTTGGAATCTCGGAATTTCACCTGTAACTCATGCTCCCTGACACCTTTATAGACTTTCGGAGTCTTTTCACAAGGTTTGGTGGTCTTGCCCTTAGTCTGGGGAAACCCTCCATAACCTGTATCGGTACACTTCACCTAGCTGAGAGGGCGTACCAAGCCTCCAGGCCCAGGCAAGAACCGTCCTGTCCTGTCCCCCAGAACTGAGTGGAGGAGGATAGAAGGGGAACATTGGGGTCTCTGTGGCATCACTGAAAGTCACCCGCTCCACACCGACCTGCCTCGTACCTGCTGCCCCTTCTCAGGGAAGGGAGTGCCTGCCATGGCCAGTGCTACCACCAGTTCCTTAAAATCTGGGCTCTCGGAGCTAGCTGCCTTGTACTGACATTTCCTACATCAGTTTGTTCGTGATTTCCTGGGGGGTGGGACAGATGGAGACAGACAGACCGAGCCTGGGCAACATCTTAAACCATGGCCAAGGTTCTGGGTCCCTGGCCTCCCCTTAGGTCAGGAAGCTGAGCAGTGGCTCCACGTCTTCAGCTCTGGGCTTCCTGTCTGTCTCTTTTTTCCTAGTTGCTTTTTTAAATTTTGCAGTTTAAGAAATCAGTCCTTCAGAATAGCCCTTTTACTAAACTTTGAATTTTTCTTTATTGATTTGTTTAAAGAAAAAAAAAAACCCACAAAAAAAAACCACAAACAAATAAAAAATAAATAAATAAACCACTACTGTTATTTCCCCAACTTGATCCATGGAAGTCTCCCCGCTCCCTCCCCTCTCGTCTGCCTTTGCAGTGGGTTATTCCTCCCGTGTTCCTTGGCTTGAAGCGTCTGTCCAGTGTCTGTGAAATGACGTTTTATCTGTGTCTCGGGGTGAGAAGCGGCCGTCCTTCCACCGGGTGCTGGAAGCTGGTTCGCCTTGAGGCTAGGGTTTCTAGGGCCACAGCTCAGGGATGTGTATTTAATTACAGGGTCCCCAGAAACCCCTCTCTCGGCTGCCATAAGCAACAGCTTCTTTTCTGGGCTTGGGAGCCAGAGGTGGACTATTTTCTCAGAGCCAGAGCCCCCGAGAGCTGCCGTGTCTGAGCAAGCCGTGCTTCCTCTGACGGCGCCTGGGCCACCTTGAGACTTGACGTCTGACTTGTGCAGCGGTGAGCCGCGGCGGCCCTCCCTCTGCTGCCTCCTAACGTGGCCTGGTTGTGCCGCCCACTCCAGTCCCTAGCTGGCCTCCCTCTTCTGGACCTGCAGCCCTAACTGGGCCTCAGTCTGCTCAGGAATCAACTGTAGGTTCAACGGGAAGCTGTGAGTCAGCCCAGAGCTTGCCCCAAGCCCAAGAAAAAAGTTGTTACTGGTGGAGGCTGGTCTTCCAGGTCCCGGAGCTAGCCCTGCCAGCCCAAGGGACACTCTCGCCCTTTGGCGACCTTTGTTTTCTTTCTCTGCAATGTCCTATGATAGGTGATGGTGTGTTGCTCAAATTACCATGAAAAAGAAAAAAAAAAAAAAAACTACCTCATCAGTGACATCCTGGTCGATTCCTCTCTGAGGGCTCCTGTGGGAAAAGAACACTGTAGCTCCTGCTCTGTTTACATGTTTCTGTGGGGGGGGAGCCCCGCCTGCCCTGGGCGTTGGTGTTTTTGTCTGTGTTGCCATCCCAGGCCTGCGATAGGGACTGTGGCTGCATTGTAATGTCTGCGCTGTGTCTGGGGAGTCCTCCCCACCTGCCCAGCCGGGACTAGCCACCCCCTTGAAGAGGCCTCCATTTCCGTATGATCCAAGGCACAGGGAGCACCGCTTCCCACGAACACCACCTTCAGGGGCTCTTGAGCCTAGCCCTGGGCTGCCCTAGGTTCACCTCTACCCACAGTCCTGTGCAGGAATCGAGTGAATGGGATGTCTCTGTGCCCTTGTCCCCAAAGGGCTGCCCAAGGGCTGCCTGCCAGCCTGGCTCCATCAACCCTGCATGACCAAATGATAGTTGACGGGCTCTGCAGGCTACCCAGGCCCTCTGCTACCTCCCACCCTGCCAGCTGGTCAGGGATGGGTCCTTTTCTGTGAATTGACTACCTGTGGAAATGTGACCAATTAGTGTGAAATGCATGTTTAGCAACTGTTAGGTACTGTATTTGAACCAATAAATGTGAATCCTGCACATGGCATCTGTCTGTGACGCTTGTCTGGGGTTCTGGGGAGGGACAGTGGGTGTCCTAAGGAGCTGGCTACTGCACGTAGCTAACCCTCAGCTCAACTCCTGGCTCGGGGTCTGGCTGAGAGCCGTCTCTCCCAGAACTGCTTGAGTCAGGAGCCAGCACTGAGGTGCTTGCTCCATGCGCCAGGCGTCGTCTTGGGACTTTTCACAAACTTGAACTTCAAGGATTGTTGTAAATGAAGAAACTAAGATTAAATAAGGTGAAGAGATTCATCCAAGGTTACCCAGCCAGAAAGTTGCACAACTAGAAGAGTCTAGCAGGAGAGGCAAACAGACCTTTGCAGTACAGTACAATTGAGGACGTACGTGAGGGTCTGGAGGAGGGAGTGACTTGTTCCCAGGGTGGCCAGGAAGGGCCTGAAAGGAGCGCCTTGAGGGAAATCACCTGAAGAGGAGGCTAGATGGGGGGGGCAGCTCAGCAGCATGTTTGAAGATGCATCTGCGGGTCAGAGACATGGAGGTTCAGTGTAACGAGGAGCTGACGTGGCAGGAATGGTGGCAGGTGGGAGGGACTGGCTGGAGTTGAGGCTGGAGAAGCACTTGGGAGCCTTGGGCGTCATGTTCAGGAGTTTGGGGAGTGAAAGCCTCTGCTGAGTGTCAGGAAAGAGCAACATCGGTCCATTATTCACCTTTCCAGGAAAGCGGGGTTTTCTAGCACTGAGAAAATGGAGGCTCAGAGCGGTCAAGGGATGTGTCCACAGTCGCACAGATAAAGTGTCAGCACTGGGACTTGAACCCAGGCCCCCCCACACACAAATTTGAAATCCCAATTGTCCTATAATCCTGCTGTTCAGTGGCAGAGTTTGGGTTGAGGATTAAATGAAGACAGATGGGAAAGACGAAGGAGCCGCACTTTGGGGAGAGAAAGGCTGAGGAGAGTCTGATCAAAGTCTATTAAATCCTCTTGTGTGACATGAGGGGAAGCCCAGCTGCCTTCCCACACCTCAGCCTCCTCCAGCACACGGGGCCAGAGAGCCCTTGAGGTTTGAAAGAGATGGTTTTAGAACAAAGGAGATGCTGTGGAACTAATTAATAGACTCTTCCACACCCCGCAGGAGGAAAGATAAAGCCCAGAGGTGCAAGGAGAAGGGACCCGTTTGCAGACTGGCGAGCCCATGCCAGGCGCCACGACTGCTGCTTCCCACGCCTCTGTGGTCGCAGCAGCTTGGCAAAGCCGAAGTCTCAGGCCCATGTTAAGCAAATTGAGGCTGGAGGAAGTTAAGCCATTTGCCTAAAACGACACATGAGCAAGTGGCAGAATTGGCTTTCGAATCCGGGTCTATCTGATACCAAAGTTACACCCGGCTTCCTCCCTCTCGGCTCAGCGATTGAATAGTGCTGAACATGACTGCCTGGAGTTTGCAACAAAGCTCAGTAATGGCCTTTGGTTGAACTTCTTGCCATTAAAAACAAAACACCATTAGACTAATAAAGGATTAATTTCTGTAAGAAATGGATGAAAGGGGCCTCCCTGGTGGCGCAAGGGGTTAAGCGCCCACTATGAAGCAATCCACAGCCTCTGCAGCACGAGTTCAATCCCCGGCCAGGGAGCAACCCACATGGCAGCACAGCAGACCTCTCCTGTCTCCCCCGCTGCTCCCCTCAGCAGTGTACTTTGGTCAGTCTGCCTGTTCTGTTCCCCACTCTGTCTCTGGTGGATCTTCTCACCCCCCACATCTCTGGCCTGTACCCCAGCTTTTGTATGCATAAATAAATAAATCTTTAAAAAAAAAAATAAAAGCTCAGGGCCTCCCCTGGTGGCGCAGCGGTTGAGCGCTGGGCTGAGAGGCTGCCCGCAGCCTCTGCCGCGCCGGTTTGTTCTCCGGCCACTGGCGAGGGTCCCACAAAAAAAAAAACCAAAAAAAAAAACCTTTAAATAAAAAATAAAAAGCTCTACCTGAAAAAAATGCTACCTGAAGAAAACTGATTTTGTTTAGCTGAGGGCCTGCCAAGAGTATTTGAGCATGGAACCTTTTTCCTCCTGTTAAAAGACTATTGGGGGCCTCCCCGGTGGCGCAGCGGTTGAGCGCTGGGTTGCGAAGCTACCTGCGGCCTCTGCGGCGCCGGTTCGATCCCCGGCTGCTCCCCGGCCACCGGAGGAGGGTCCCACATGGTGTGCAGACCTCTCCTGCCGCCCGCTGCTCCCCTCAGCAGTGTACTTCGGTCCTTCTGCCTGCTCTGCTCCCTGCTCTGGCTCTGGTGAATTCTCTCACCCTCCGCGCTTCTGACTGTACCCAGTGCATGTATAAACCAAACAAACAAACAAATAATAAATAAATAAATAAGACATGCCTCTAGAAAATTAAAAAAAAAAAAAAGTCTATTGGGACAGCGTGCCATGGAGTACAATTAAGGACACTGCCCTCTAAATGATAGATAAATGGCTACTTGACCAATAGAGAGCATTTGGGTTTCCTTGAGTGCCAGGTAGTAATCTGAAGTAAAGAAGAATCACACCCACCGTAAGGCAAAGCACTGTGATAAGCATTTCGTGTGCGTTTGATTATTGACCCTAATAAGCAACCCTGTATGGTTGATGCTTTAATCACCCCATTTTACAGATAAGAAAACCCGGCCAAGAGGATAAATATTTTGCTAAAGTCTCGATACTAGTATGTTACCTCAGCAATGATTATAATCAGCACTGGGCCTCCCTGGTGGCGCAAGGGGTTTAGTCTCAGCGCTATGACGCTGTCAGCAGCCACTGCTGATGAGTTCAATCCCCGGCCAGGGAGCTACCCACCTGGCGCAGCAGACCTCTCCTGTCTCGCCCACTGCTCCCCTCAGCAGTGTATGTCAGTAGATCCGCCTGCTCTGCTCCCCACTCTGTCTCTGGTGATTTCTCTCAACCCCCACCTCTGGCCTACACCCCCAGCTCTTTAATGCATAAATAGCTAAAATAAATATATATAACCAGCACTGAGGAGTGCCCATACTTGAGCAGGATCTTTGCCGATATCCTGCAAACCCTCTGAGGTAAGTCAAGTCATCTCTGTAACAGAAGAGGAAATAGGGTGTGCTGGCTGCTGCGGGTTGCTTTGAAGTCTGAAGCCAGAATCCCCCCCACCCCAGAAATGATGGGGGGGGCGTGAGGCTGGTGTGGCTCCCCAGTGCTCTCCCCCAGGGGTCATTTCCTTGAGCAGCTTGTGTAACAGCAGACAAGCCACTGGGGTCTCACCACCTCAGTTCTGATTCCAGCTCTTCCCCTTACAAGTTCTTTTCTATGTGGGCTTAACCCCAGAGCCAGATCTCTCTGGTCCTCACTTTCTCTTTCAGAAATGGAGGTAACAGTGCCTCGGCCTTAAGGGTTTAAGGAGGATTCATTCTGTCGGGTTCAAAGTCGGGCTCGATGAACTCAACCCATGAAAGAAAGCTGCAGCCCCTCATACCCCAGTGGCAGAAGCCCGGCAGAGCCGAAGCCACTTCTGGTTTGGCCTGGCTGCCCACCAGGGTTTTAGGTCCACAGTGGTAATCAGCCTCTCAAATCCTGTGGCAAAAGTGCCCAACTGTCAGGCCTAGGGCTCTCGGAGTCTTGTTCCCTTAGCAACAAGTCTCACCATGGAGACTACAGCCCATTCTTGCCCTCCTTGCAAGCTCCCTCTCCAAAGACCTTCCCTGTTCAGCTCCTAGTCCTAGGAGCAGTGCAGGAGCTGAGGAACCCTGCAAGGAGGCCCTTCGCTGGCGAGAGGGGCTTGAGGCCCCGTCCACAAGACAGGCAAAGGGAGCTCCATCTTTGTGTCCGTGCTGTGCCTGGCGAGGTTCTGACCTATGGGGGCTCCTTTAGGCTGAAAGCCAGGCAGTCACCCGATGTGACGTAAGTTGAGTCTCGAGAAGACAAGATGAACCAAACTCGTCTCACAGCTGGTCAGTGTTGAAGCTAAGAGGAGCCCAGGCTTTCTGACCCAGGAATCTCTGCTTTGTCTCCCCCACCCACATTGTCAAAAACAGCCTCAGCCCCAATCTGGGGAGGGGCGGCTCCTCAGCTGATCCCTCCACCCTCGGCCTCAGCTGGTAGCTCAAGCAGCAGCCAGCAAGCAGCCCACTAAGTCTGGGCTGGGCCTGGCAGCCGCGGCAGAGGAACTGCACTATTTTAAGCCAGGGCCGGCTGGCCCCCTGTGGGCACGGGGAGGGAGACCTCGGGCCCGTGGCCAGCTTCCCGGAAGTCACCATGGCCTCCCTCCTCTCCCCTGAGCAGCTCTCCGAGGCAGTCACTTCCCTCCAAACAGGAAGGAGGCCCTCAGGCCAGGGGACCTCCAGCCCTGGCTTCCTCCTCCTACCCCCCAGCCTTCTGCACTGCACAAGGGGGCCCCCCAGCTTGAGCCCCGGACCAATGCCCGTTACCTGGGCTGAGTTTTAGCAGGCGGGGAGAGGGAAGGGGTCTGGGCTTCCACCGCCTGGGCGGCCCCAGCCCACCCACGGCGAGGCTAGGCCCATCGCCCTAGGTCCTTTGCCCTCTGACCCGCGGCGTCATCCCCAATCAGGCTGAGCCCTAAGGGAGAGCAGAGGGATCCCCAGGTTTGGCCCCACACAAAGACCCCCGAGAGAGACAGACAGCCTGAGAGGCTGAAATGGAAACAAACCAGAAAATGGTGGTGAAAAACAGCGATAGACAGATTCGTGCGGCAGAAGCAAAATCAGACGTGGAGAGGCCCTCAGAGCGGAGTCCCGCGAAGGGTCGGGGCCGGGAGGGCTCCGGGTGCCCCTGAGGGGTTGCTCCTGACCACCCCCCAAGCACAAGCCCTGTCCCAGAGCTGTGGGGGGCCCACCAGCTGCATGGCTGAGGAGGAATGTGGGGAGCAAGGCTGGGTCACCCCTTGAGGGCCAAGCGTGTGCGCTGGGAGATAAACTCCCCCGGCACGGAGCCCCAGCTGCGACTGCACGCTCCGGGAGCGGGCGAGAGGCCCAGCGGTCCCTCCCGAGGTGCTCCACCAGGGCCCCCTTTCCAGAAGGCCCCAGGGCCCTCGGCGAGCCTCGGAGGGCATCCAGATTCTGAGAGTGGCCCCGTCACAGATCCTGAGCGTCCAGCCAGCTAGAGCCTGCCTGCTCCAGCCCCAACTGCCTTCCTGGCTGAGGGCAGGGCCTGGGGCTCAGCAGCAGGAGCTGTGGTGCGGGAGCTTTGCACCTGACTGTCTCCAGGGGGCCCTGTGCTTCCTCAACATGGGGGTACGCAAAGACACGCATGTCCACAGGTTGCCAGGAGCTCCCTCTGCCTCCCAGCCCGCTCACAGGCCAGAGAAGTAGCCCCGGGGGCACCTGGTCTCCTCCCCCACCAGGTGAGCCCGGCCTGGCAAGAGCCCTGAAGCTGAGGAGGAAGAGCGAGCAGGTCCTTTGCGTCCACCGGCCCCTCCCTCCTGCAGCTGAGGCTCCCGCGGCCACGGCCTTGACCCAGCACTGCGGACTTCTCTGACATTGGCATCGGATCTGAACATCTGGCAGCAGGCTGATAAGGGGTGCAGCGGAAACAGCCTCTGTTGCTGCCAGAAGCTCCACCCCCTCCACCGCCTGAGGAGGGTCTCCTCGTCCAGGCTCCCTCACCCCCCTCCACCGCCTGAGGAGGGTCTCCTCATCCAGGCTCCCTCACCCCCCCACCCCCTGAGGAGGGTCTCCTCGTCCAGGCTCCCTCACCCCCCCACCCCCTGAGGAGGGTCTCCTCGTCCAGGCTCCCTCACCCCCCCCACCCCCTGAGGAGGGTCTCCTCGTCCAGGCTCCCTCACCCCCCTCCACCCCCTGAGGAGGGTCTCCTCGTCCAGGCTCCCTCACCCCCCTCCACACCCTGAGGAGGGTCTCCTCGTCCAGGCTCCCTCACCCCCCTCCACCGCCTGAGGAGGGTCTCCTCGTCCAGGCTCCCTCACCCCCCTCCACCGCCTGAGGAGGGTCTCCTCGTCCAGGCTCCCTCACCCCCCCCACCCCCTGAGGAGGGTCTCCTCGTCCAGGCTCCCTCACCCCCCCACCCCCTGAGGAGGGTCTCCTCGTCCAGGCTCCCTCACCCCCCTCCACCGCCTGAGGAGGGTCTCCTCATCCAGGCTCCCTCACCCCCCCACCCCCTGAGGAGGGTCTCCTCGTCCAGGCTCCCTCACCCCCCCACCCCCTGAGGAGGGTCTCCTCGTCCAGGCTCCCTCACCCCCCCCACCCCCTGAGGAGGGTCTCCTCGTCCAGGCTCCCTCACCCCCCCACCCCCTGAGGAGGGTCTCCTCGTCCAGGCTCCCTCACCCCCCCACCCCCTGAGGAGGGTCTCCTCATCCAGGCTCCCTCACCCCCCCACCCCCTGAGGAGGGTCTCCTCGTCCAGGCTCCCTCACCCCCCTCCACCCCCTGAGGAGGGTCTCCTCGTCCAGGCTCCCTCACCCCCCCCACCCCCTGAGGAGGGTCTCCTCGTCCAGGCTCCCTCACCCCCTGAATTTCCAGGCTCCCTCACCCCCTCCACCGCCCTCCTGCCCCTTCTCTTCTGGGCTCTGCCTCTGCCTCTCTCCTCTTCACCTTTTCCTTTTCCTTCTCCTTCCTCCTCTTCCTCTCCCTGAATTTCTCTCTCTTCCTCCTCCCTCCCCCCTCCCCTCCCCCTCCTCTTGTCCCCCCCAACCATCTCTGAGCCTGTTATGCTGACAGGGGTCTCCTTTGCTTATTTTCTGCCTCCCTTTCTCTAAGGTTTTTGTCTTTTTTACCCTGTACCCCAAACCCAGCTTGCTGCGTCCATCTCCCCTCCATTTCAGTTTCTGGGTCTCTGTTTTGTTTGTTCCTTGCTCCACCTCCAGGAAACAGGCCTGGCACTGTGGGAAAGTCCCCACTTAGAGGAGAGACCCTGGGCTTTGTTTGCTTGGGGGGGCGGGGGGCCGGGTAACCGGGTCGGGACTGCCCTCTTCTCCTTCCCTTCCCTCGGGATGGGGCCCATGGCCTGGGACCACCTGGGCTGGAGCTTGAGGGAAAGGCAGGGGGTCCCCCCAGGGGCTCCGACAGTGCTGGGAGGACTGAGTCTGCAGGCCCAGGGGCTGGACTCCCGGCTGCCTAAATTCTCATCCTGAGCCCATCACATCCCTGCCTTGTGACTCTGGACGACGACGCCCCTCTCTGAAGCGGAGTTTCCTTCTCTCTCAAATGCTGCTCATGAGAAGTGGGGGTGGGGTGTGGGGGAGTCCACTCACCCCCCGGGGGTGGGGGGAGGTTGGGGATGGGGTGGTCAGTAGAGGACCCTGCCCATGGGGGGCACCTTCGTGCTAGGGCCTTGTCATTCTCCTCATGCCTTATCCAGTCAGGGTGAGGGCAGAGGAGGGGCCACACGGAGGAAGAGGAAGGGACGTCAGTGACCAGATCCAAGGGGAGCAGGAGTGGACAGGGTCCCGGCTGAGTGGTGGGAAGTGACAGCTGACTGTCACCAGAGAAGGCGACAGGACAGGAAGGCCAGGCAACAAGTGGGGGCCTTGGGCACAGGGGCGAGTAGTCATTCAACAAACACTGATGTTACTCTGGGCTGGCTGCTGTGCACCGAGAGATAACTCAGCCCTCAGCCTCTCCTTGAGGGTTCCCCAGGCTGGGCTGAGTCACTCTATCACAGAAGGGCAACGAGCATTCGTGATGTCATAACCTCAGACAGCACAGAAAGGGTCCTAAGGACACCCACCACTCCTTCAGCGGGTTGTTTGTGTTTTGCTAACATTTATTGAGCAAACAGAACATGCCAGGTAGCCACCAAGTATGTTCCGTGGAGTTCCTCGCTTATCCCATTTGACAGAAAGGACATGAGGCTCAGAAAAGGAAAGTAACAGGCCCAGGTCCACAGAACAGCAAAACTAGGATTTCCTCCAGTCCCACCACCAGGCCTCAGCCATTCTCCTAGGCCTCATGTCCTCACAGGAGACTGAAAATCAGGCTGGTGCTTTCCCTGGCGCCATGGTGTTGAAAGACCCTGTTTCATCCTGTGGATGAGGAACCAGGCAAGGCAAGCGGACCCATTTCACAAGATCATCCTATGGATGAGGAACCAGGCAAGGCAAGCGGACCCATTTCACAAGATCTCCTGCCTGACTGTTGCCCCATGTCTGTGACATGTTGGTGATAGAAGGAACTTGCTGGGATATTTCTTTTATTTTTCTTTTTTCTTTTTCTAAGATTTATGTATTTATACAAGCACTGGGTATAGTCAGAAGCACGGGAGGGTGAGAGGATTCACCAGAGCCAGAGCAGGGAACATAACAGGCAGACCGACGAAATACACTGCTGAGGGGAGCAGCGGGCGAGACAGGAGAGGTCTGTCACGCCTTGTGGGACCCTCGCCGGCAGCTGGGAATCGAACCGGCGCTGCAAAGGCTGCAGGCAGCTTCGCAGCCCAGAGCTCAACCGCTGTGCCACCAGGGGAGGCCCCTGGGATATTTCTTTTTTAATTTTTAAAAAATTTTTGCAGGGGCCTCCCTGGTGGCACAAGGGGTTAAGTAAGCACCGCACTATAAAGAAATCTGCAGACTCCCCAACCGACCAAGGAGCAACCTACATGGCGCAGCAGACCTCTCCTGGCTCGCCCGCTGCTTCCCTCAGCAGTGTATTTCGTCAGTCTGCCTGTTCTGCTCCCCGCTCTGTCTCTGGTGAATCCTCTCACCACCCCCCGCATCTCTGGCCTATACCCCAGATCTTGTATGCATAAATAAATAAATCTTAAAAAAATTTTTTTTTTGCATAGAAGAACTGAGCTGTAGGCCAGAGGTGCGGGGGGGCGGGGTGAGCGGATTCACCAGATACAGAGTGGGGAGCAGAAGCAGGCAGGTCTACTGAAACACACTGATGAGGGGAGCAGCAGGCGAGTCGATCCCTGGCTGGGGATCGAACTCAGGCCACAGAGGTGGTGATAGTGCTGAGACTTAACCCCTAGGCCATCAGGGAGGCCCCCCTCTTTTTTAAATTCAGTGGATGAGTGATTGAAGTTAATTCAGAAACTAAATTGTATTGCATTATAACAGGACACTAGTCAGATTCAGTCATAAGCAAGAGATGTATGTGTTGTCAGAAAATCTGTGAGTGAAAAACATACTTATGGGGTCACACATGTGGGGAATTAGCTGTATCACACTGCGGGTGGGAGTGGTTGTCAGTAAAATGGCTTTCTTGTGTATATTTTGACAAAAAATGTTTTTTAAGTGACACAGTGAGGAAGCTGCAGCAGGTTTTAAATGGAGTTGACTACAGTTACCCAGAAAACAACCCTCTCACCCCAGGTCAGTGAAGTATTCTATATGGTTTGCCTGTTTCCTCCAATGAAGGCGGAATGGGGTGGCTGAACCCAGTAATCCCCTCCCCAGGGCGACAGCTGGGAGGCAAATCCTCGGAGGACACGGAGCTCTTCCCTCTTCTCCAGCGCCTGTCTCGGGACCTGGCATCTCCAGCGCGCTTGGCGAACGTGCAATGAACAAAGGCACCATCAGGCTGGGCCCAGCTCAGAGCCAGCTGGGCCCTAAGGACCACCACCGTTCAGGACCTGCCTGGGCCTAGAGATGGGGCAGGGACATGCCAGGCCGCTTGGGGAGGCCCGGCCTTCTAGACAAACCCCGCTTCCCTCTGCCCTGCCCTATCCTGGCCTAGCTACCCACAGGGCCCAACCTGGGGCCACGGGAACCAACCCACCGGCCCTGGGGCAGACTTGCCCCCGTCTCAGCAGCTTTGCCAGCCGCTGGCGGGGAGAATCAGCGAAGCAAACCGCGGTGAACGAGGACACGCACGCGGGAGGTGTTCAGCCAGCTCACCTGCTCGCCTTCCGTCCCCTCTCCCTGTCTTCACCTTCCGGAAGAGCATAGCGACCAGGCCAAGAGCAGCAGGACCACCTGGTCACGGCATCTATGCCACCGCCTCCTCTCCCATGGCTGGGCCAGGCCGCACCCCGCAGGGCCAGGCCCCAGGGAGGTAGCCACTCAAGGGGAGAGAGGCCCGGCTGCAGGCCGGGTGGGGGAGCAGCCCATAAATCAGGCCCCACTCCCACCCAGTCGCTAACAAGCGGGGCTGCCTACCCGCCTACGTGGGGTCCCTGCCTCTGGGCCCCCACAGCGGCCTGGAGCGGCCAGCTGGCCAAGGCCTCCAGAGTGCCTTGGCCTCCGCCCCCACCCGCGGCCCCCGGATAGATAGGGGTATTTTTTTTTCTTTTAGGAGAAGAAAAAAATAGACCTAAATGAAGAGAAACACCAACAAAGAAGGAGAGAGGCCTGCAGAGTCACGTGGGGGCAGAGACCAATTGGGCCTCCGGCGCCCCCCCCCAGGGCGGGGAGGAGGAGGACGGACGGACAGGGCCAGCCTACTGTCCGCCCGCCGCCCGCCGTGGCGTGAAGGAGCCTGCGTGTGCCCGCGGTCTCCCTGCCCCACCTGGGCCGCCCGAGCCTCCCCGCGGACGCCCGTGCCCACCGGCCACCCTCGCCCAGCGTGGGAGCTCGCCTTCCGCTCCGTAAGTGAGGGCCTGGGCCCAGGCCTCCGACGTCCAGCCTCCCGTCCTCAGTGCCTCCCCGCGGCCTGGGCCGGCCGCTGCCCGCTCTCTGGAGTGACCTGTGCCCGCTGCTCTGGGCAGGGAAGGGGCCAAAGATATCCCCAGACCTGCCCTCCCACCATGCTGCCCCCTATTTTCCCCTGCGTGGCTGGCGGGAGGAGCCAGGCCTAGGGGGCCAGGCCCCGTGGGGGTCTGCGGGTGCCCCAGTGTCTGCTGTGGCGGCTGTTCACAGGGCTGTGCTGGCCCGAGCCCGGTGGCCCGGAGGGTTTCCATGCCCCTCCGCCTGTCTGGGTCTCGGGGCGCCCCAGCCGCGTGACTGTGCTGTCCCTGAGTGTCTGCGGATTCTCGTGTTCGCCCCCAGCGTCCATCTGTCAGTCGGGGTTCTGTGGCTGGGCCAGGTCCCAGTCTGCTTCCCGGGGCAGGTGGGTGGGGGGCTCTGACCCCGGCCTGCTAAGCTGCATGGGGAATGTGAGGGGAGGGTGCAGTGGAGTCCGGAGGGCCAACCCCAAGTTTCCGACCTGGGATAGGGGAACCCCTGGGGAAGAGGGGTGGGGAAGGAGGGAGAAGGGTTGAACCTGTGCAGAGCCCAGCCCCCACCGCCCCTGGGCCCCCCCACTTGTGCTTACACTGCCTGGTCTTTCTCAATAACATCCAGCTGACCGCGGTGGGCTCCATCCTGCAGGAGTAAACTGGGGAGCACCAGCCCTGTGCTCCCCTCTAGCCCCCTGCACTCCCCTGCAGAGGTGGTGGCGCTCCAGTGGGCCACTTTCTGAGGGCTCCTCCCTGACCGGGAGCTTTCAGAGGCTCCTCCCTACCTCTGGGAGATGCTGTTGTTTCTTGGGGCTTGTGGTTTGGGGGGGTCTGCAACTAATTCAGCGCTGGCTCTCTCCCCTCCCTGCTCACCAAGATCCATGCATGGAATCTCGCGGATCGGCAGAACCCCCTCCGCAGGACCTGTCTCTCCATTCTGTCCGTGGACACCCTTAGACTCTGAGAGGGCAAGTGGTCTGGGGGGCGGGTGCACAGCGAGTCTGCCCCAGTCCCGCCCTCCAGCGCGGTGAGCCAGGGGAGGGTGTCTGTGCGCGGGTGTCCCGGCCTCGCTGCGGGACCTGCGCCCCAGAGGCAGGAGGACGGTGGGCAGGAGGCCCGGGCAAAGCCGCTGTGCCGCCAGCCCAGCCTTCAGACCCGGGCAGAGGGTCGCGGTGGGATTTCTCAGCTTGAAGGTTGCAGCTGGGGGGCGCCTGTCAACGCTCTCTAGGGCCCTAGGTGCTCAGGGGGCGGGGCAGGGCGCAGGTAGGTCCCCTGGGCCCCGTCTGTTCTCCCGCCAGGGTATTTTTTAACTTATTTCTGCATACAAGAGGCAGGGGGGGCGTGAGAGGACTCACCAGAGACAGAGTGGGGAACAGAACAGGCAGAGTGAGGGGAGCAGCGGGCGAGGCAGGAGAGGGCTGCCGCGCCATGTGGGTTGCTCCCTGACCGGCTGGGGATCGAACTCGTGCTGCAGAGGCTGCGGACAGCATCATAGTGCAGTGCTTAACCCCTGCGCCACCAGGGAGGCCCCAGCCAGGGTATTTTCTGCTGGAATATGAGCGACCCGATAGATGATCCCCCAGCGATTACTCTGCCCGGCCCGTCCTGCCCCGGGGCCCTTTGTCCTCGAGGCTGCCCCGTTCCTTTTCTCCCGCCCGCCCTGCCGGGTCAGAACGCGGCTCGCCGGGCGGTGCGTCTCCGGTCCCGGCTGCTCCCCAGCTCCCGCGCCCGCGCCTCGGCGGCTTCGGGTCCTCAGCAGACCCGGGAAGCTCAGGGGTGGGACTTGCAGGGTGGCTTCACCTCGACTCCCACTTGCAGCGCAGCAAACTGAGGCTCCGGCCTTGCCGCCCGCGCCGTGGCTCGCTTCTGCCGGGGCGCGCTCTGCGCTGCCGGCGCCACCTCGGTTCATCCGCACGAAAGTCCTTGAGGAAATTCAGTCACCACCCCCATTTCACAGATGAGGAGCTCGAGGACCGGAGCAGGGAGACTGGCCTCGGTCTCCAGGGAGGAGACGTGGCGGGGCCAGGGTAAGAACCCGGCTCCCCGCCGTGGACCCGCACCCGCGGGGTTCGCCTTTTCCCGCTTCCACGCGGCGACCGGCCGCTCGCCCTCCCCGCGGGGCTGGGTTTGCGCCCGGGGCCCGCGCCCCGCGCCGCAGGAGGACGGCCGGAGGCCCCAGGCGCCCGCACCTGCTGGGATCCGGGGCCCCGGCTGGCGGCGGTCAGCGGTCGGGGCGAGCGCGCGGGGACGCGGCGGCCAGGTGTGGGGCGGGCGCGGCGGGGCGGCGGGAGGGCGCGGCCGGCCTCCGCCCCCGGATACCGCACGCGCGGATATAGCGGCGCCGCGTCCCGGCCCCGGCGCGGGGTTCGCCAGCGCGCGCAGCGGCGGAGGGCCCGGGTCCCAGGTGCGCCCGGCGCGGCCCTGGAGGCGGCGGGCGGCGGGAGGCGGGGGCGGGGGGGGAGCGCCGGGGCCCCGCGCCCCCTCCCCCCGCCCCCGGCCCGAGCGGCCGTCATCGCGGCGGGCGGCGCTGCGCCCGGGGCCGCTCTCGGCGGCGGCGGCGCGGCCGGGAGGTGCGGGGCTCCGCGCGCGCGGGACGCGGGCGCTGCTGCTCCAGGAGCCGCCAGGTGGGCGCCGGCCGGCCCGCCCTCCCCGCGCCCCCCGCGCCCCGGCCGGCTCCGCGCCGTCCTCCGAACTTGGACTCTCCGCCCGAGGCCGCCCCCAGCCCGCGAGGTCTCCGCGCCCGCCCTGCCCGCCGCGCCGCGCGCCTCTCGCCCGACGGGGCCCTCGGGGCGCGGGCTGCGCGCGGTGCCGTCGCCGCGCGGCTTTGTCTCCCCGGCGCGGCCCGGCGGCCGCGGGCCCCGGCCTCCCTCCGCGCGCGACGCCGCGCCTCTCCCCGCGCCGGCCCCGTCCCGGCCGCGTCCTCGGACGCCCTGCCCGGGCCCGTCCTCGAGCTCGGGGCCCGGCCCGCCGGGGCGCGCGCCCGCCCGCCCGCCCGCCTCCCGCGCAGCCCGGGGCTCCCCGGGTCCCGCCTCTGCGCCCCGCGGGCCTCGCGTCTCCGCGCCTGGTCGCCGCCGGGTCTCCGCGTCCGCCTGTCGGGTTTTCTCCGCGCCCGTCTCCCGGCGTCCCTGGCTCGCTCCCCTCCGGCCGCTTCCCTCGCCTCGTCTCCCTCCGTCTCGCGCCTCCGCGGGCTGCGTCCCCGGCTCTCGGGCTCTCGTCGTCTCGCCGGGAGGCCTCTCCGGGGGCCGCGTCGGGCGGGGTCTCGCTCCGTCCCCGCGTCTCCGTCTCGGCCCCGGGGCTGGCGGGCGCGCGGCTCTCGGGCCCCTGGCCCGGGTCGCCGGCGCCTCCCGGGCGGCCAAGCGCGTCTCCTTTTCTCAGAACCCGGGTTTTGTTCTCAGACGAACGAAGCCGGATCAAGGCGCATCGAATCCGAGGGTCCCGGATCCGGCGCGGCGGGGGCCGTGCGCCCGCGGAGGGGCGGGGGGCTCGGGGAGCGGCCACGCGGGCGCGGGGTGCGTGGAGGCCCTCGGCGGGCTGCGCCCCGCACATCCCCGCGCGGGCGCCGGGTGCTCAACGCCCGGCCGCCTCCGGGCCCCGATCGGGGCGCTGCCATGGGGCGCCCGGCCCGGTCCCTCAGCAGGGCACGGCGGGGGCGCGCGGCTGGAGGTGCCGGACCCCGGGCCCGGTCGAGGCGCCGCCGGGCGCGGTGCCGCGCGGTGACCCGCTCCCCCCTCGGCAGGCGGACGCCGCGGGCATGGACTATTCGTACGACGAGGACCTGGACGAGCTGTGCCCGGTGTGCGGGGACAAGGTGTCCGGCTACCACTATGGGCTGCTCACGTGCGAGAGCTGCAAGGTGAGCGCGGCGGGCGGCCCGGGCTTCCCGCTCGGAGCGCGCGCGGGCGGGCGGGCGGCCGGGGCCGAGCGGGGGGCGCCGCGCGCGGGAAGACGGACCCTGCCCGCCTCCCGCGCCAACCCCTCGCCCGCAGGGCTTCTTCAAGCGCACGGTGCAGAACAACAAGCACTACACGTGCACCGAGAGCCAGAGCTGCAAGATCGACAAGACGCAGCGCAAGCGCTGTCCCTTCTGCCGCTTCCAGAAGTGCCTGACCGTGGGGATGCGCCTGGAAGGTGCGCCTCTGCCCTTTGCCCTCTGCCTGCCGGAGCGGGGTTCGGGTGGAAGAAGGGGTGAGGGCACCGCTGGCCTCCTGACAGGGTCTGGGGGCCGGCGATGGGACCTCCCGGGTCTGCGCACCAGAGGGTGAGAGCGGCTGGCGGTCCCCCTGGGCTAGGGGGTGGATGCAGGACCTGCCCGGGTTGGGCTGAGCAGTGTCGGAAAGGGAACCCCGCGGGGGTGACCCTCTTCCCAGCGCCTGGGAAGGGGGCGCGGGACAGAGCCCCGCAGAGAGGAAGGAGTTCTGCCCGACGCGCACCCCAGAGGCTCTGCGCCCCCATCACAGGCTGGGCATTCCCCGCCGGGCGCGCTCCCTTAGCTCTGCGAGCTGCAGATGCCCCGTCTGAAAAAGGGGCTTCATTAGCCGCGGCGCCTGCCGCTCCGGTTGTGAGAGGTTTGCATCAAAAGCTCCTGTTTGGGCGCCCGGCACGAAAATGCGGCACAACAGGTCACCCACTGCCGTCATTATCCGCGAGCCTTATGCTCTTATTGTCTGTCCACCTCGCTCTCCAGCCCACCCATCTGGCCATCTGGCCGTCCATCCAAAGGGCCACTCCGTTTCGGCCCTCGGTGGGTGGGGGTGCCCTTCCCACCCTGCTCTTAGCCGGGTCCTGGAAAGGCCAGGGTGTGGGGGAGCATTCCCCCCAGAGGACCCGCGCCCCAGCCCCGGAGCTCCGTCCAGAGGGGAGGGAAGGCATTGCAGCAGGAAGGGCTCAAGCTCTTTGAGGGTGGACAGTCGTAGGCTTCCACCCTGCTGGCCCCAGCGGGCTGTGAGCCGAGCAGGCAGCTGTTGGCCAAAGTTTTTAAATAATGTGAAGGCCTGAGCGGCTCCGAGGGCTGCGGCCCACCCGTCCTGCCCCCTCGAGGAAGGAGTCCCGGGTGGGGAGAGCTCCCGTCCGCCCGGGGAGCTCCTGTCCCCAGCCTGCGGTCCTCAGGAGAGCTGGGTGCCATGCGCAGGCCTCGGGGAGCAGAGCTGCCCACCCTGAGGCGGGAAGGTTGGCCGGGAGGGTCCAGAGACACGGCGGGCTGAGCCTGGCCTCTCCCTTCTCCTGGCGCCCCCATGGGGTCCTGTCTGAGCGGGGCCGGGGCCACGCTGCAGATGCAGACATGCACCTGTTGGGTCCGGCTGGTGACACATTCTTGGCCAAACGGAGGGACATCTGGTCAGCAAGGGAGGCCCCTTCTCCAGCAAGGAGCCCGGGCCAGCCCTAAACTCCACGTCAAATGTGAAGGCAGTGGGGGAGGCCGAGTCGTTGCGCAGTAGGGGCTTGACAGAGCCAGGCGGTCAGTCAAGAAGCAGCTGGACACTGGGGACCCAGCTCTGAGGGAGCCGCTCAGGGCCCACTGCCTGTCACCATCTCCCTGCCGGGCCGTGCCGGGCACCTGAACCCGTGGCTGTGCCCCCAGGAGCTCTCAGCCGCCTCGCAGGCACCACAGCACTTAGCTTGGTGAGCGGCAAGGACGATGGAGCCTGCCTGACCGCTTGGAGGTGGCCGCCTCAGGGCTTCGTGTTTGGAAGGCGCGAGAGGGCAAGGGTTTGAGGCAGGAGGACTCTCGGAGGCAGGCGGGGAAGATGGAGAAGTCAGAGCAGAGGAGCAGCAGGCTGGTGAGGTGGCATGGCCAGAGCAGGGTGTCAGGAGGTGAGGCGGACGGGGCCAAGGGCATCCACTGCCTCTGTGGGGCGCGCGCCGGGCAGGGAGTGCCAAGGCCAGCTCTGTCTGGGAAGCTCTGCGAGGGCCCGGAGGCCGGGAGGGCCGAGCCTGACCCCTGCCCCTGCCCACAGCCGTGCGCGCCGACCGCATGCGAGGCGGCCGCAACAAGTTTGGGCCCATGTACAAGCGGGACCGGGCCCTGAAGCAGCAGAAGAAGGCGCAGATCCGAGCCAACGGCTTCAAGCTGGAGACAGGCCCCCCCATGGGGGTGCCGCCGCCCCCGCCCCCCCCGGACTACATGCTGCCTCCCGGCCTGCACGCGCCTGAGCCCAAGGGCCTGGGCTCCGCGCCACCTCCCGGGCCACTGGGCGACTTTGGGGCCCCGGCGCTGCCCATGGCCGTGCCCGGCGCCCACGGGCCCCTGGCTGGCTACCTCTACCCCTCCTTCCCCGGCCGCGCCATCAAGTCCGAGTACCCCGAGCCTTATGCCAGCCCCCCGCAGCCCGGGCCCCCCTACGGCTACCCGGAGCCCTTCTCTGGAGGGCCTGGCGTGCCCGAGCTCATCCTGCAGCTGCTGCAGCTGGAGCCGGACGAGGAGCAGGTGCGCGCGCGCATCGTGGGCTGCCTGCAGGAGCCCGCCAAGGGCCGCCCCGACCAGCCCGCGCCCTTCAGCCTGCTGTGCAGGATGGCTGACCAGACCTTCATCTCCATCGTGGACTGGGCACGCAGGTGCATGGTCTTCAAGGAGCTGGAGGTGAGTCCCTCCTCCTGCCCGGCGGGGGGTCAGATCTGGGGTGTGCTCAGCCGCCCAAGCCTGTCTCGGTCACCCCTGGTGTGGGGCTGTCCCGGACACCGGGGTCGGGCATGTCGGGGGGCAGGGAGGCCACACGGGGCACATTGGAGAGTCTCTCTGGTCCATCACAGCCTTTCTGGCCCCCTCCCGCCCGCGGGGTCCCGGCTGCCTCCCCTCGCGTGCATTCCTCACTCCTTCCGTCCCTCTCCTCGGCCTCTCACAGGCTGGGCTCCCTTCATCCCGCCTGTCTCCTGCGGTCTCTCGTGGTCTCTCGCTCCTTGGTGTGTGTCTTTTTGCTCCGGTTTCTCCGGCCTCCCCAGGGTCCTCCCAGTCCAGGTCTCTACAGGCATTTCTCTTGTCATGACACCCTGGGCTCCCCCAGGGGACTAGCTGGGTTCCTTGAGAGACTGTCTCTGGCTTCTCCAGCCCAGGGTCGGGGAGAGGGGCCGGCCCGCCCTGTCCCCCCAGGTGGAGAGGCGCCCGCTCCCTGCCGGCCTCAACTGTAATGCAGGCCTCTCAGCAGCTCTGAGCGGGGCCGCGGGTGTCAGCGCTGTGGCCTTCTCCCCTGCTGCCCCTGCGCCTCTCAGGCCTGACGGCTGAGCCTGTGTCAGCGTGTGTGTGTGTGTGTGTGTGTGCGTGTGCGCGCGCGTGTGTGTCTGTGTGTGCATGGGGAGCTCGGTGGGAGGGTAGATGGGGGGCCGCAGGGCCAACCACCCATCCTCCAGACAAGGGAGCCTTCCTCTCTGCCACCAGACATTCCATCCTGGGGTTGAGGTACCCGAGGCAACAAAGGAAGCAGAGAGCAGGGGGAGAAACTGAGGCCAGGCCAGGAAGAACTTTCCAGTCAGCCTGCCTAGTGGTTTGAAGGCCCATGGCCTGCGAGCTGCCTCCCGTGCCCCGACTGCCTTGGTCAGGCTGTTTGACAACCTCAGGGGTTCCCAAGCCCAGCGAGACCCACCCTCTCTGACCTGGGCACGGGCACCCTTCACTCTGGCGTTCGCCAGCCCCAGGCTAGCCCCCCTGGCTGTTCCGGGCCGGGTGTAATCAGCAGGCCCGTGGCCTCCCCGCTGGGGCCGCTGCAGCCTTGAGCGGCATTGTCGGTGCTGACGCCACTCGGGCCTGGGCTTCCTCCAGGGCATGTGGCCGGATGGGCCGGGGGCACTGCCTGCCTGGACTGCGCATGGGGGTGCTGGGGGATGGGCACTGTGCGCCCCTGGGCTGGGGGTGGCGCCGAGTTGCTCTGGAAGTCAAGCATTGGTGGTGATGGCTCCCACATCCGCTGTGGAGGGTCTCGTGGCTGCGCCTGGGGCTGCGCCATGCGTGGGGCATGGGGTGGGTTCTCGTCCCCGGCCCCCTCTCTGGGCTGGTCTCGGGTGAGGCAAGGGGTCGGCACTTGAACCCTCCCGTCTGCCTCCCACTCAAGCTGGAGGTCCCGGTGGGGAAAGGATCCCAGGACCCTCGGGTTGGCTGCCAGTTTCCTCCCCAGACTCCCCAAGAGCCCCGAGCAGCGGGGAGGAGGGGCAGCGAGTTCCTGGTTCCCGAACCCTGGGTCCAGGGGCAGGGCACTTCCTCTGGCCCGCGGCCTGGTCTCTCGGGGTTTTTCACGCAGGATGGGAAGGGCTTTTGTCCCAGCTTTGCTGAGTGTTTTTTCCTGCTTTCACTTCTCTGTGGTCCAAACCTTCCTGCTTCCCCTTCCCTGAGGTTCAGCATCGACCCAGGAATCTGAGCCATGGTCACTGCCCTGTAGTGGAGGCTTGCGGAGAGGCACCAGCCCAGCCCTGAGAGCGTCCTTAGCTGCCAGCTGGAACGTCTTTCCCTCTGGCCAGTGAGCCCTGGGCGAAAGCCAGAGGGGGGAGGCAGCGGCATGGAGGGGTGCTGGGTGACACCCTCCTGTCCCTTGTGGCTGGCCACTCACCCCTCCGTCTCCAGGCAGCAGAGGCCTCAGCGGAGAGGGGGCTCTCGAGTCTGTGAGCGCCGCCCTTGGGCTGGGCACTGGGGCACTGAAATGAATGGGATGCAGGAGGCTGCCCGGCTAGCGGAGGGGAGATGTGGACACAGCTGATGCCGGCGCAAGGGGCCAAGGCCCTGAGAGCACTGGGGAGGGACCAAGGTGACGCAGAGGGGGAGCAAATGGCTAATCTAAGGACGTCAGGGAAGGACTATTTAATCTGTGCCTTTCCAGAAGGCAGCCCAGGAAGGTTAAGGACTTTCTAGGAAGTGGCGACAGGCCCAGATGTGTGAACAGGCCTCACGCGTCAGGGAATCCAGGGAGTCCTGCAAGCTGGGGCTAGAGAGGTTGGCAGGGTCCGAGCCAGAGCTTGGCTGAGAAGTGGGCAGTGGCGAGGGACAGCCTGCGAGGGTGGCCGGCAGGGCGGGGCGCCCACCAGAGTCTGTGCCCTCCCCAGAGGCTACTCAGCTTCTGTGAAGCTGGTGACATCTTGCTGCCAGTGTGACGGCCTGGCTCGTTGCTCCGCTGGCAGGGATTCTGGGAGCCTGGGTATTGGGGCTCCATATGTCCTCTTGGGATGTTCCTCCTCCTTTTCTCCAGCCTGGAGGTCCCTCTAGCTCTGCATTTCCTTCTTACAATCACGGATCGCAGTCACAGACGTTAATAACAAAGACCCGAAGCTGAGGGGCCTGCACCCACATTTCAGATCTGCCACTTACCTACCAGCTGAGTGACTTTGGGCAAGTGACTTTACTCCTCTGAGACTCAGTTTCCTCACTTATAAAATAGTCATTGAAACAATATCCACGTCAGAGGGCTGTTGTCAGGGTTGAGCCAACCAGGTTTTTACTGAGCCAGGGCGGGCATGTAGCAGCGTTGGGTGAGTGGGAGGCCCAGCTGCCAGTCCCCTGGACAGCCTGCTGCCCCCTGGGCTGCGGACAATGGAATCTGTGAGCCCAGGTGTGTGCAGGCCTGGCTGGAAAAGTGAGGAAAGATACTTTGTATCAGGGTCCTCTGAGCCCAGGGGAATTCTGGGAGAGGGAGGCCCACCTGGCCCTGTGCTAACAAAGCCCCTCTTACCTGCGAGGTAGCAGCAGCTCCCTGTGCCTCTGCTGGGTGGGAGGCAGCGTGTAGGCCAGGCGGGGGCTGCCCCTCCCCTGAAGGACAGGCTGCGAGGCTGCAAGATAGGAATCAGGGAGGAGAGACAGGGGCCAAGAGGGCCCCGTAACCCATCTTGATATCAGGGCGACCCTCCATGGGCAGCTCCGAGGCCCTGGGCTGGCAACAGAGTTAACCGCTCAGATATATGGGTTCATTTAAGCGGCAGTAACTGTCAGTCGCAGGCTGACAAACGGCGGCCGCTGACCGCTTGGCCGGGAGAGCCCCGGGGAGCCGAGCCCGCCAGCCGCTGGAGCGTTGCAGAGCCGCCGGCCTTCACCGCCAGCCCGTGGACCCCGGGGGGCTCTGCGGGGTCCTGCAGGGAGGGAGGTCAGCTCGGAGCCCATAAATACCCCGTCTCCGAGGCAGGCTGCAGAGTGTCAAGGCTCCGGGAAGATTTGTGGCAGGAGGGCCGGGCGGCCGGGGCACTGGCCGAGCAGACGGGCTGGGACGCGAGGGCCCCGGGCCCTGCGCCGCCGTGTCCTTGCTCCCGGGGCGGTAGAGAGGCCTGAGGGTCGAGGGGGAGACGTTTGCCTCCCGAGAAACCTGGGAAGGTGAAAACCAACGCTCTTTGGTAAAGTGAGCCGGCCTCTTAGCCACCTGCTTTCCATGGAGAGGGCTGGCGGCTCCCGCCTCTGGTTTTCTTTTAAATGAAAAGGGAAGAGAGAGAGAGAGAGAGAGAGAGAGAGTGTGTGTGTGTGTGTGTGTGTGTGTGTGCGCGCGTGTGCCTGTGTGCGCTGTTGTGGAGTTTGGTGTCTACGTGTCCATCTGTCTGTGCAGGGGAAAGGTGAGTCACAAATCTGGTAGGAAAGGTTGCCCTAGGGGGGGCAGGTGAGGCCGCCGGGGCAGGGGCAGCATGGCTGGGAGAACCAACCACCAGGCCCCAGAACCTTCCATTCCTCACGCAGTGTGCGCCTATGTTTTCTCTACCCAGAGAGGGAGGATTTGTTTCCCCATTTCTCAGAACAGGAAATGAGGGCAGAGGAGGATGTGCGGCTGAGCTGGGAGAGAAACAAAAGGCACAGGCCGCCCGAGCTCGGCCGCCATGTTGCCCCTCCGCCCTGGCCACCCCTATCCTATCCGCCCTGCTGGGCAGGGCTGCCCCCGCTCCCAGGGTCTGAGGCCTGGGGACAGAGTCTGCTTCCAGGGCTTGGCCTGCGGGTCACTGTGACCCCTGCTGCTTTCTGCCTGAAACTCGGCCTGCTTATCTCTTAATTCTCCCCCTTATCGCTCCCTCTTCCACCCCCCCACCCCCTGTTCCTTCAATCTGGCACAAGGGTGTCTGCTCCGAGGGCCTCGTGGGGTGTGGGGCAGAGCCCAGTGCTGCATGTCTTCCTCCTCTACCCCAGCCGGGGGGCCGGGGGGCCAGTGTCACTCACCCGGCAGGCCCCTTCTACCTGGGCCTCGGGAGCCCAAGGTCCCCAGAAGACGGGTGCAGTTGGGGCATCTGGGAGACGCCCACTCCTGCGTGCCCCCTGAGGAGAGCCTCTGTTCCTGGAGCATGGCCGGGTCACAGGGCAGGGGTGAGGAGCCCCGGGCTGCTGGGCTGGGCCTGGTCGTCAGGGCTCTCTGGACCTCCCTTCCTACTTGGAACCTGTGGTGGGGAGGTCTCTTTGACCACTTCCTGAGGAGAGATAGGGAGCGGGCTCCGGGATTCACCCCTGCCCTGGTTCTCACTCTCTCCTGGCCACTCCCTCCAGGGCTAGCAGGTCCTTGGGCCCCCTGGCTGGGCTTCCTGTCCTGGCATTGATGGGGTTGTGGCGGGGAGATGGACGGCCTGCGGCCTAGAGTAGGACAGAGACAGATCTTCCCTCTGTGGACTGGCGAGAGGGGGGCCTGAAGGGACCCTGACTTTGTCTGCAGCTGCTCACTTTTCTCTTTGTCCACTTTCTCCTCTCCCTCCATCTGCCTGAGGATAGGCCTCCCCTGGGGTGCTCCCAGCCCAGGAGGGGTCAGAGGAGAGGAGGGGCTTCTACTCCTGAGATGAGAGCTGCTCATTAGGCCTAGGCCAGTTCAGACGGGGCGGCCTGGGCTCCTGGGATGCACAACTTGCTCATCAACGACCCACTGACCTCTGCTCTGGGGATCCAAAAATGAGCAGGTGACCAGTCTTGCCTTTCCAAGCGCCACAGGTATTGGGGGAGACAGAGGCATGAGTTAATCAGGTCATGCAGGTGCCCTGTGCAGAGGATGGTGAGGGCACCAAGGGAGGAGGGGGGATCTGGGTGGGCTTCAAGAGGGAAGCGACAAGCCTGCCTGAGTGGCAAAAGTGGATCTTCGTCTATACCTGGTTGTTAAAAGCTCAGATCTGGAGCCAGACAGAGCTGTGTGACCTTGGGCAACTTTCTCGACCTATCTGGGCTCTCCATGGATTGGGGCTAACAGCCGTACCAACTTCTCAGGGCTGTGGAACCGCTGTGCAATGCTGCTAGCTGGCTTGGTTTGCAGAGGTTGCAGGGCCCAGCCCAGGGAGTCGGCTGATGAGCCACAGAGGCTGAGAGGGACTGAGCCTGTACTGTGCCCTCCTAGCTTGCCTTATAACACCCAGTGAGGTTCTGAGCACCCGGAGGGCTCTGTGTGTGTCACTGAGAATGCCAGACGCCGCCCCGGCCTGACTGGCTCTGTGTGTTCCCGGGAGAGGCCCTCGGCCTCCCTGAGTGGCAGAGTCTTCATCTACACCCTGGAGATTTAGGCCAGAGGAGTCCCAGAGGGCTCTTCTGGCTCTTGGCATCCTACAGTCCCGAGTCCCTCAAATGTCCACTGCCATTGCCATGGGTCCCCCAAAGTGGGAGGGACGGGCCCCGTCCGAGCACTGAGTGCCCCCAGCTGCAGCCTGGGTGTTCGGCACCCCCCTGGGGCTCTTCTGTTCTGCTGCCAACAGCAAACCATTGCTCTCCCCTGCTCACTGCCTGGGCGGGACGGGGGGCCTCGCTCCCCCCGAGCCTGAGAGCTCTACAGAAGGTCCAGGGGAGCCCTCTCTTTTCCCTCCAGGGCTCATTTTTGAGCAATTTAGGCTGCTGGCCATGTGACCACCGCCCAGTGGGCACAAGATGAAAATTAATACCACTCCCCGCCATGTTGCCGGGACCCTTCCCAAAGCACTTCCAGGGACGTTCCGGAGTCACATTTATCGAAAGCCTAATATGTGCCAAACCAGGTTCTAATGCTCAGCCCACTTTGCAGATGAGAAAACTGAGCCGCAGGAAGGTTCTAGACCTCGCGTGGGGCCGTGCGGCTCAGCAGCAGAGCTGGTCCTGAGGCCCCAGGTCCGCTCTGATGAAGTTGGCGGGGACCCTGGCAGGGAGCCTCAGCGCTGAGAGCTGGGAGGACCCCGTGCTCCTGTCCCTTCCAGGTGGCCGACCAGATGACCCTGCTGCAGAGCTGCTGGAGCGAGCTGCTGGTGTTCGACCACATCTACCGCCAGATCCAGCACGGCAAGGAGAGCAGCATCCTGCTGGTCACCGGGCAGGAGGTGACCGGGCCTGCCTGTGCCGCCCCTCCCCCCTGCACCCTCCAGAAGGGTCCAGGCTTTTCCGGGGCTGACCCTAGGCACCCCAGATATCGGCCCTTTCCCCTATTTCATGGGATGCCCACTGGCCTGACCCCGCTCTGTCCAGCCTTGGCCCTGGCCGTGAGAGGAGCCGGGCCCTGGGAGCCCCACTCTGGGCGAAGCAGCTCGGGGGTGTGGGCGGGGGTGGGGAGCACTGGGAGGTCACGCTGGGTCCTGAAGGATAACACAGGGGCTGGTCAGGAAGTGAAAGGCCGTGGGGGCAGAGGGCAGAGCAGGGCAAGACTCAGGGAGGGCAGTTTAGGACGGCTGTGTATGTGGGATTTGGGGAGCAGGTGTCCTGTGGGGTGTGAGGTGAGGGATAAGGCTGGATCCAGGGGCTGCTAGGAGCTGGGTTGGGCAGGACCTTGCCAGCCTTCAATCATGAACAAATGAATGAGTGAATGGATGAACAAACAGGGCTTCTGGGCCCCAAAGCTCAAAGTCAGATTTTGGGTCCCCTTAGGGCAGGGAACATCCCTCTAGGGTGGGAGCCTTGGGCTCCCTGAAATGCCACAGGCATCCACAGGAGAGATTCTAGGGGAGGAACATGATCAGGTTGCATTTGAACAAGCACATGGTTGGGGCAAAGAGGCAGGGAAGGAGGGCCTGGAGGCTGCGCCCCCTGCTCAGTGTTGGGATGCTGGGGGGTGCACTTTCAAGGAGGACCCCCAAGTGGTAAGAGCAGGTGCAGGGGAAATGGAGGAAGGGGAGAAAGCAGAGAAGGGGGGGCTGGCCTGGGTGGGGGACAGCGGAGGAGGAGGGGCCTGACCCGCGCTGTGGGTGTGGGGTGAGAGGCCGAGGCGCTGCTGCCATCCCCTGCTGCCACCCCAGCAGCTTCTTCCTCCTCTCTTCTCAACCCTGGGTGTCGCAGGCTCCCGGGGCCAGGGGACTGCTGAGGCCACCTGGGAGCAGAGGGCAGGTGTGAGGTGTGCGTGTGTTTGGGCTGGCCCGGGTCAGCCATGGGCGTGCTGCGTGCACGTGTGTCTGCCTGCGTGTTATCGTGAGTGTGTGGGTGTTGGGACCTGCCTGTCACATGTGGACATGAGCACACGCGGATGTTACCCGGTGATGCGACCTCACCGTGTGTGTGTGTGTGTGTGTGTGTGTACACGCGCGTGCACACGCGTGACAACCTGCAAGTGCGCTGTGTGTGTGTGAAGGTGCACTGAGGTGTGGCCACGTGCCCAGCCCAATGTCCACGAGTGGGGCTCTGAGCAGGCCCGTGGCCAAGTCCACGTGTGTCGGGCAGGCCCCGGGCCCCACAGCCTGCCCGCTGCCGGGCTGGCTGCAGACACCCCACGAAACGAAGCCCTTTGTGCCACTGGGCCTGTGGGCGGCCGTGTGTGTGAAGGAGCCTCCCGCCTTCCTCTGCGCCCACCTGTCCCACTGGCTCTGCAGCTTCCGGGCCCTCAGCTCCGGAGCGGGCACCGAGGATTGCTGGGGCCGCTGTGCCCTCAGTTTCGGGAATGGGAGGGCCTCTGGGGGGGCCTCTGGGGTGGGTCAGCTCCTGGACAGGTGCCTCTGGTCCCTACCGCCCCCGGCCCCGATCAGAACCCCTTGCCGCGTCCTGGCCGCCGCCAGCCCTCTGACCCTGCGCTCCGCCCGCCAGGTGGAGCTGACCACGGTGGCCGCGCAGGCGGGCTCCCTGCTGCACAGCCTGGTGCTGCGGGCGCAGGAGCTGGTGCTGCAGCTGCACGCGCTGCAGCTGGACCGCCAGGAGTTCGTCTGCCTCAAGTTCCTCATCCTCTTCAGCCTCGGTGAGTGGCCGTGGGCCTGGCCCGCCGGGTGGCCGGGGCGGCGTGGGGCGTGGGCGCTCCTGGGGAGGCCAAGCCGGGCTCTGCGGGAGGAGCGGTTGTCGGGGCCGGGCCCCCCTCAGGGTGTGAGGGACCTGGCCCAGGGCCTGGTGTCTAAAATGGGGGCTGCTCCCTCTGTGGGCTTGTTTCTCCGCGGCCAAGATAAAGCCTTAGGCTTGCGGGTTACGGGACAAGGACCCCGCGGAGGCTCCGCTAAATTCCTGACGGGCAGCCCTGGACAAGTGCCCGAGGCACCGCCACAGCATGCCGGTGACTTCAGGAGCTCTTGTTCCCCGGCCCCCACCGGTTTCCCTAAGTTCCTGCTCTGAGGGTCCGAATTCTGACGCTGAGAAATGTGGGAGCTCAGACCCCCTTATCCCAGTCCCTCTCTCCCTCGTTCCTTCATTCTGCCTTTGCTGAGCCTCTGCCGTGTGGAGGCGCTGGGAGCCCCCAGGCCCCGTCTTCACCCAGTCGGCCTCCTCTTGGGGAATGGATGAGCCCTAGGGGCAGCCAGTTAGGAGCTGGGTCCCCAGGCTCTTGGAGGAGCCTCAGGACCCCCGCCAGGCCACCGCCTGCTGGGGGACCCCCTGCTGGGGGACCCCCTGCTTCCTCTGCTTGTGACCTCATCTCGGAGAGCCAAGGGGCTCCGGGAGGCGGCTCGGGCCAGAGTCCTGGGCGTGAGCTGCTGGGATGTGGTGACCAGGAGTTGTGTGTTTGTGCCTTTGTGTCGTGTGTCTGTTTGCACTCACGCGTGTGCCTGTGTGTGCAGGCTGCGGATTTCTACGGGGTTGTTAATTTTTACGTCTGAACATTGAGGGGCGATGGGGAGACGTGAAGACACGAGGGGCTTGGAGGGGAGCGTGGTGCTTGGAGGCACATAGATTGGCGTGTGGGGTCAGTGGGGGTCTGGGCGGTTTGTAGGTGATGGTTCTGACCTGCCCACCATCACCAGGCCTCCAGGGAGGCCCTGTGGGGGTGGGGTAGAGGGTGGGTAGCCAGTCACATCTCCCTGGCCAGGGCTCCCTCTTGTCCTTGGGTGCCCCCTGCAGAGCAGGACCCTGTCCTGGTTTTCCAGACCACTGGGGCCTGAGACACACGTCCTGCAGCCCCGTCCCCTCTGCCACCAAAACCCCGGGCACCAGAGACCGCCAGGCCCTGCTGTGCTGGCCTCCGCCACGCGATCCCCGGGGACTCCTCCTTCTACGGGGCATGGGGGGGGGATCAGAGCTGGGCCAGGCAAGTGACTGGGCTCAGACCCACCCTCCCGTGGCCCAGAGTCAGGGGCTGTCTGCGGTGCTTGGCTGGCATGGGCTGGGAGGAGAGAGGGAGGGATAAGAGTGTGTAGACGTGCACACGCATGTGCGAGGCGAGGTGCAAGAGTGGGTGGTGGGGGGATGGTGAGGAATGGGCTGTTTGTGAGGTTAGTGGAGAGCCAGGATTCTAAACCTAAACTCCCTCTGGCATGTGCCACTGCGCATGTCCACCTCTTCTTCGAGCCTCTACTTCCCCATCTGCACATAGGGACCGTAATAATCCTTTGCTGGCAAGAGTCCATGAGAGAATTCCCCAGATGCCCACATGTGGCCTCAGGATGTGCGTCGGGGCTGTTCTGAGCATCATCATCATTGTGAAAGTGAGTGCGCCAATGACCGGGCACGAAGGAAGTGGCTGAATGGCGGGGTCAGGCTCCATCTGTATCGCCTGATGCGTGTCCGGCACAGTGCCTGGTTTCGTGGGCAGGGACATGGGTCAGGCTGAGGGGGGTGTTCTGGAGAGGAGATATCAAGTCTACCTAGGATACTGGGCTGGGCTTCTTGGAGGAGGGGCCTCTGAGCTGGGCCTTGTAGTATGAGTAGGAGTGTTCTGGGTGAAACAAAGCAGGCTGCAGTCAGAGCATTCCAGATGGAAGGAGCGGTTAGTACCAAAGTCTGGGGAATTCTGGCTGGTTGTGGCCGCAGGCCAGGGGGAGCTGGGGAGGAGGTGGAGCAGGCTGGGACTGAGCTCTGCGAAGTCTTGAGTGCTGGGCCAAGCACCTTGAACCTGGCCCTGGGAAGGATTTGAAGCTGGAGGAACCTGATCAAATTTGCGTTTATTTTAGCAAGGTCCTTTCACTTCAGGCATGGATGGAGGTGGCAGCCCAGACCTCTGTAAGAGGCTGGGCCCTGGGCTGGGGTGCACTGGGCCAATTTGGGCAGAATGAGGGAGAAGCTTTGCCCGGAGTCTGGAAGAGGGTCGGGAGGCCCCTCTCCCAATGCACCCGGAGCACTGGTCTGCAAGGGAACCTGGCTCTGGGAGAGGGAGGGCCCAAGACCCCAAGACCTCTAGTTGGCACCCTGGGCATCACTCCCGGGTTGGCGCTTCCCTGGCTGGGCGGCCGTCTCCTGTGATCCCCCCACCGCCTCCTGTCCACTCAGCGCCTCCTTCTCGCCTGCCTCTGCAGAAGGGTACCATTTGGTGTCTAAATAGCCAGTTCAGACAGGCGTGGAGGCAGGTAAGGAGGTTTAATTAAAATTAGTGCCTCTCTCCTGGCAATCGTGGTGTTTATGAAGATGGGCCCGGCTGGCATTGTTCTGCAGAGGACTTAATCGAAGCTTAATGGATTGACCTAACATTCGATTTCCTGACTTCCATTGAGGCGGCGGCAGCAGCATTCCCTTAAGCGTTTGCAATTTACCCACTGCTCTGAGCCAACAAAAGGCGGCCTGAATAGCAGCCCCACTCGAGGGGCCATTGTGCGCGGGGGCGCCTGCCTGAGTCACCGCTATTGGGACAACATTCTTTATGCCTCGCTGGAATGAAAGGATTATTCAAATATTCAATTAAACCGTGAAAAGGGGGCTTTTCTGAGAGCCTGCAGGGCCCCCAGCTCGGCAGAGCTAGCAGGCGGCTCTCCGACGTGGGGGTGTCTTCTCCCAGCCCCCTCCCACCTCCAGGATTGCTGGGAACCGAGCAGGCTTGGGGGGTCTATGAGGCTCATCTCCCACACGCCTGTGTCTAGACTTCTGCACTTCAGGGCCCAGAGCTGACACCAAGCAGGTCTGGTTCTTGGACACCCTGGAAGCGGAGACTCACCTGTACCTATTTAGCAGATAACAGGAGACTGAGGCTCGGAGAGGAGAAGGGACTTACCCAAGGTCATCCAGCTGCTGGATGCCGGGGCCTGAGGCCCTGACACGTGAGAGGGCTGTCTGGTTTGTGCGACCCCGGCTCTGTGTCGGGTGGGCGGTGGGCTGTTGGCTTGGCCGTATCTGTCAGCCCACAGCATCTCCGTCTGTCTCATAAGATCAGTCAAGGGGCAGGGCTTGTCCTTGGTCTCCTCCAAAGTGAGGAAGAAGTCACATCTGGCTCCAGATACACTCTCTGGGGAATCCTGGGCCCCCAGGGTTGAGGGCCCTAGGAATGGACTCCTGGATTGGGTGAACTTGAAGGTGTCATGTCCAGTTCCCCAGGAACCTGAGTGCATATTTGACCCCACCCCTGTTTGCCCACAGGCATGTGGAGCCAGAGAGACCTGGATTTAAATCCAGACATGGGCATCTGCTGTGTTCCTGGGCACACCCCACATCCACGTGCACCCTCTGACCTTCCTGGGCGTCTATTGGGAAGACCTGAGCTGGTTCCAGGGTTCCAGGGGCCCAGGACACTGGGTTGCCAGTCATGTGCTGGAGCCCCTGGGGTACAAGCGGTGCCTGTGCTTCCTTTCCCAGTCCTGTAGCCCACCTCATTGGGACAGTGGGGGTCCCCAGCCCACAGAGGGCTGAGGGACCCATAGAACTGCCCCGAGGGGGGCTGTCCCTGAGAGCTGTCCTTGTTCTGCTCCCACACCTTGCACTCCGCTGTCCCTGGCACTGTGCTGCTGAGGACAGTAAATCCTGGTAAAGCCTGATCCTCCCCAGCTCCCCCTCTTCTGCCGCTCCTGCCCCGACTGCAGCATCCCAGTCCAGTCCCCCTCCCACTCCAGCTGTTTTCTCAGGTCCCTCTACCGCTGTGTGGCCTTGAGCTGGTCTCTCCCCTTCTCTGGACCCTCAGCCTCCTATTGGGAATTGTTAGAAAACAATGCCAAGAGAATTGCCCAGCCCCAGGGAGGGTGAGGGAGCAGGAGAGGTGAAGAGAAGACAGAATTGGGGTAGGGCCAGCAGGCAACTTGCTCCGGGGAGGTCAGTGAGGTGGGAGCAGTCAGCAGGGGGACTTCCCATGACCTTTGAGTGTGTCTGGAGCAGGCGGGGCTAGAGAGCAGGTCTGCTGTGTACAGTCGGGCAGGTTGCTCACTGCACAAAGGCACCGAGGCAGGGGATTGGTCAGGGTGAAATCCTCCAGCTTGTATGCCCTCTGCCAAGTCTCTCTGAGAACTTTCTAATTGGCACAAAGGTGCCTTGTGGCGCTCCTGGGAGGTGAGGAAGAAAATGGCCAGGCCCACTTACTGACGGGAAGTGAGGGGGCCAGGGGTAGGGGTGGAGGATCAGGTCAGGTCTTGCCATATGCCTTGGGCCCAGCTCAGGTTTCCCTAAATCCGACTTGGGACAACACAGGCCTTGGTGGGTGCGCTGGGGGCGGCTGGGGATCAGGGTTGCCAGGAGCATCAAGCCTTCCTGGCGCAGTGGGTGTTAAGAAGGATTAAAGGGCCAAGCGCTGCACATGTCGGCTCCACTGACTCCCCCGCAGCAGCAGGGCCGGGGTGATGGGGGCAGAAGCCAAGGGCATGGACAACCATTTTCTGAGCCGCTGGACACCATATCCCAGGCAAGACTGTGCAGGGATTTGGGGAGCGGGGACAAAGCCTGTGGGTTCCTGCTGACCCTTGGGCCCTGGGCAGGCACCAGCTGGAGAAGCTGCCCAGGAGCTGAAGGAGGCGCGTGAGCAGAAGGAGAACGTCACCCTCCCTGGGGCACCCCCCTTTCCTGGAGGAAGAGGGCCTTGTCAGGGCGGGGCAGAGCAAGGCCGTGGCTCCTAAATGGGGGGCTGGATTTGAACCCCCTTCAGCCCCAACTGTTTGTGTCTTCCCTGGACCCCTGTGGGGGGAGGCATTCTTCACCCGCCTGCACCAAAGATCCGGGGCGGCCCTGACGGCCCGGCCCCCCGCGCGGCTGCTTCCCGCACACCGTCTGGGTCATGGAGCTGCGACTCGCCGTCAGTCTCTCTCCGGATCTTCCTTTTCTGGTTTTTGTTTTGTGCACTCAGCCCGCGCCTTGAGAGACCCCGTGCGCTCGGTGCTCCAGCTGCGCCTCCCTCCGTCTGCCGCGCAGGCCTCCCGCGGGGCGCCTCGCCCAGCCAGACCCCCCTCGGCCTCCCGCGGGCCCAGCTGTGCCCCTCCAGGCGGTGAGGGCCCGTCCCCCCCCCCCCCCCCGGCCGCCCGGCGCCGAGCTCGTGCGGGCACAGCGGCCACTGCAGCAGGGGCGCGGCTGGCCCTGAGCGGCGCGGGGGGGCCACTGCGGGGGTCTTGGCCGTGGGGCCGGGCCGGGCCTGGGCGAGACAGGAGCCCTTGGCTGTCTCAGCCGGGCTCTGAGCCTTCCCGAGGGCCGGTGGCTGCTCCTCTGCCTCCCGCCGCGTGTCCACTCTGAGGCTCGCAGCAGCCTGGGACGGGGGGCTGCGCTCCGGCTCCCCCGAGAGAGGAGCAGCCTGGTGAGGCGGGATGCGGGCGGGTGCCATGGCGACCCGGTGGGCGACGGTTGGGGCGCCCACGGCGGTGACAGGTGCCCGTGCGGCCGACGGCGGGACGTTGGCGCTGGTGGCGGCTGAGGGTGCGGGTGACCTGCTGGCTGGGGCGGCGTCCCCCAGGGTGATGACCCAACAGGGGTGACAGGCGTGCCCTTGGTTGGCTTGTTGGTGGCAGCAGCGGCCACATCCGGGGAAAACAGGGCTGTCCGCGTGGGAGACAGACCCGGGGGTCTCCCTCGGCCGCGGGAGGGTGCCGTGTGGGGAGGGAGGGCGCGGCTGGGGTGCGGGTGGGTGGCAGCCCTCAGGACTCCAGTGCCCACCAGGACAGGGTGCCTGTGAAGGTGGGGGGCCGGGGTGCCCGTGAAGGTGGGGGGCCGGGGTGGGGCGGGCTCCAACCGTGCGCCCCCTTTGCAGATGTGAAGTTCCTGAACAACCACGGCCTGGTGAAGGACGCGCAGGAGAAGGCCAACGCCGCGCTGCTCGACTACACCCTGTGCCACTACCCGCACTGCGGGGACAAGTTCCAGCAGCTGCTGCTGTGCCTGGTGGAGGTGCGGGCGCTGAGCATGCAGGCCAAGGAGTACCTGTACCACAAGCACCTGGGCAACGAGATGCCCCGCAACAACCTGCTCATCGAGATGCTCCAAGCCAAGCAGACTTGAGCCTGGCGGAGGGCGGAGAGGGCGGCCGGGCGGGGAGGGGCCGCGGCGCAGCCACCCGGGCCCTCCAGGGGGTTTATTTCATGACGCTGCCCCGGGAGCCCCACCCCATAGGCCCCTGCCCCCAGCTCTCGGAAGCCCTGTGTTCGGGAAGGCGGGTGTGGGTGGGCAGGGCCTGGTGGAGGGGTGGGCCCTGCTCATCACAGCCTCCTGCCTGCCACGCGGAGCGCCCCAAGGAGGTGATGCTGATCACCCCCTCCTCCCCCTGCTCCCAGCTGTCTGTCCTGGAGTCTGGTGTGCAGGCCCAGGGGGGAGGTTTGGGGTTCCCTGTGGGTACCGCCGTGGCCCTTGGGTCAGAGGTCATTCCTTCTCCTTCTCCTGCAAGCAGAGGCAGAGAGAGGTTATGCGGGGGTCAACGGGGGGAGAAGTGGGGGTCTCCAGAGCCTCCCACAGACACCAGGAGGGCAGCCCTCTGGTTTGTGAACTGGGGTCAGCAAAATTGGGCAGGCTGGTCAGGCCCTAGAGGACCCTGGGAGACTGCGTAGGACAGGAAGCCCTCCTCCCCGGCTCTCTACCCCCTCCCCGACTTCTGCAGGGGAAACTTTGCTATGGGGCCTGGAAGAACAGCTCCAATCGCCTTTCTCGCCTTCTCTCTCCAGAGGAGTGGCTGGCACAGTCAGCATTCTTGCCCCGCCCCAAGTGGCCAGCCACGCTGGTATTCACCTGCCTTTTTGTTTTGGTTGGTTTGGTTTTGAATCTCCTAGCTACCCCTCGAAAAGTGTATGTGGGGGGCAGAGGACAGATCTGAGCACTGAGTCTGGGATTTGGGGATTAACACCATGGTCTCTCCCTAAGCACCCTCGTACCAAGCACCCATGGTGGTGCTGGGTCATTATTTCAGAGCCCCACTCCAATCCAGAGGCGCTGTAGCTTGCCCCCACCCCACTAGATGGGCAGCAGGATGCGCTGGGTGGAAGCTCAGGATCTCCATGGGTAGGAATGTGGGTGAACTTGGGGAGGGCGTGGGGGTCTCTAGGTCAGGACATTGGTGATCAGCCTCTCCTCGTTGACCCCATCGCATTGGGTCCCTTGCCGCAACCCCCTGAAGCTGGGCCTTAGCTCCCTGGCCTCCTGCCCGGTGTCCTGACTCTCCGGCCCAGGCACTAGGGCGAGGCCTCGCTGTCCCCGTCCCCGTGTCGGGCCACTGTCTGTCCTGCTTTAATGTTGCTGTTGCAGCTTGTGCTGACCTGCCCATTTGGAAGTGACTGGGTATCCCTACTCCCCCACCACCCTGCCTCAGCCCCTACCCTTGTCCACTGAAGCGTGTGCCCCTGTCAAGGTTGGAGACCCACAGCCCCCAAACGAGAAGTGCCCTTAAGAAGCTCCCCGGCCCTGCCACCCTGGAATAAATTTTGCAATTAGTTTCCAGCTACCTTTGCCTGTTTACTTTCTGGGGCCATAGCAGAACTTCCTAGGAAGGTTTGGGGGGCCTAGGGTAGGGCAGTGCTCTGATTAGGATGGAGGTGACACTCAGATAACCTTTGATTCAAAACAATGGGGAGGCTGACTGGGGTGTGGGAACCAGAATGGGGAACACCACTATGTGGGCCCCACTTCATCTCTGGGACCCCGCCATCCACAGGAGACCTGGGAGATGCTGGGGCCTTCTGGGGCTTCCATCTTAGTTCCACCATGGCCGTAAGAGTCAGTCCCCACCTTGGGCAGGAGGGAGCATTTAATGAGTACCTACTGCATGCACCCTCTCACTGTCCCTACTGTAGCCCTGAGAGGCAAGGATTATAACCTAAGTAGGAGGAGATATGCGAGGTGTACCCCAATCAGTAATCTGGAGGTGAAATTCAGGCAAACCTGGGTCCACCCGGCTCCCGAGCACTGTCCCTTTCCTCTGTGCCGGGAAGGCCTTGCGGGGTCCCTGCGCAGATTCCCGTGCCTCCTCCCCGCCACTGGGTGGCAGCAGTGGGCGCAGCTGCCGTCAGAGGCGCCAGGCAGGACTCTGCCAGCGTCTTCCTGTCCTCCCGTCTGCAATTTGTGGCCACTCTGTGACGTGCAGCCGCAGGTTACAGATGCGGAAAGTGAGGCATAGAGGGGGAAAGCGCTCTGTCCAAGCCACACACCGAGGAGGGGCAGAGCCATCATGCAAACCTCCATCGCCCCGACCCACCTTGACCGACCACGCTGCTCCTTGCCTACCTGGTACCTCTGCAAATTAGGAAAAGGCCCCTCAAGGGCCAGGCAGCCCAAGGCACACAGCTTGGCAGTGGCTTTTATGCGAAGACAAATGAGTTCCTTTCCCTCTTGGCACCTCCAGAAGTGAAAGAGACACCTGGTGCTTGCCCCCGGGGGTGCCCCGTCTTTGGAAACTGTCTTAATCGGATCATGTCCTGTGTGAGACATCACATAATGGAACCAGACAACATGAGGATGGGACGGATTCTATCTGGGGACAGGAAGGCTTTGTACGCTGGGACCCCGGCTTCTAGTACCACGGAGGGAGCCGGAGGCACCTTTTCACCTCTACTTTGCCTGCACAACCTCCACTCCACCCACCTGGGTCTGGGTGGCTGCTCTGGTGCACCTCAGCTGGGCAGCAGGGCTGAGTTAGCAGGCTCCACCTGGATCCTAGACGGGCCCCTCCCTCACCAGGCGCCTGCCTTGGGGCTACCCCCTGCCAGACCCAACATGTCATCAGGCAGCACCATCTCATCAGACCCTGCGCTTCCTCTCGGCGATCTGCCTGGTGGCTCCCATGCGCAATGACTGCCCCCTGCCCTGCGGTGACCCAGGTCTGAGTCACGGAGACCTCTGAACCTCAGTTTCCTCCTCTGTGTGAAAGGGGGGATGGTGGCCTCCGGGTGAAGCAGCTGAGGCTGCGGAGGACTCCGGAATGCAGTCGGGGCTGATACAAGCTGGCCGCACCCATCCTGAGGGGGAGGCAGGGTGAAGTGAGTCCCCAGGTGAAGGTGGTAGCCCCTGCTGCCCCCCAGGGAGCCTGGTATCGTGTCCCCCACCCCGACCAGGGTAACCCCAAAGAGGAAGAGAGCTCCTCAGGGTTTATCACCACAGGCACCGCGGGCTGCAGAACTGGGGGCAGCTGGGGGGAGGGGCGGTCACGGGCAGCAGCGGAGCTGGGGCCCCGGTGGGGTGAGTGGGGGCGTCAGCAGGAAGGAGGGGGCCGTGGTCCAGGGGCTGCTCCCCAGGCTCCCTGTCCACTAGAGGCCTGGGAGGACACGCCCTGGGTGGACGGGGCTGCGGGAGGGAGAACCTGAGCGAGAGCCCCGAGCCCCCCAGACGGGAGGGAGGTCGCGGAGCCGGCAGCACCTCCAGAGCGAGCCAGGCCTGCGCGCGTCCCCCTCCCGTCCCGGCCTCAGTTTCTTCACCCCCAGGACACCCGGGCGCCCCGGGGCTTCAGGGCTCGGAGGAGGGCGGGGGGCGGCGGCCTGCGCGCCCCGCACCGGGTTGGGGGTGGGGGCGGCCGGGGCCGGCGGGGGTGTCCGGCGGGTGGAGCCGCGCGCCAAGGTGGAAGCGGCTCCGTTGCTACGGGCGGCCTTAGCAACGCACCCGTTCAGCCCAGACAAAGGCGCCGCCGCCGGAACGCGGAGGGGCCCCCGCCGCGCCCCCCGCCGCGCCCCCCCCCGCGCCCCCGCCGCGCCCCCCGCCGCGCCCCCCGCCGCGCCCCCCCCCGCGCCCCCGCCACGCCCCGCGCCCCCGCGCTCCTCCGCGCCCCCCACCGCGACCCCGCCGCGCCCCCGCCACGCCCCGCGCCCCCGCGCTCCCCCGCTCCCCTTTGCCCCCCCCCCCCCCGCCGCGCCCCCTGCCGCGCCCCACACGACCCCCGCCGCGCCCCCGCGCCCCCCGCCGCGCGGCGCCTGCGGGTGGGGAGGGGCGGCGGGCGGGGCCCTCACCCGCACCCGCAGGCCGGCAGGGGGCGCCTCCGGCCCGTGTTGCAGAAGGGGAAGCGGAGACGCGGGGTGGGGCCCAGGTTGAGGGGTGCCGGCCGCTCGCACCCAGGTGGCCTCCGGCGCCTCCGCTTCCCCACCGCGGGGTGGGGCCCGGCCCAGCCCTGCCCAGCCCTGCCCAGCCCTGCCCAGCCCTGCCCCGGCCCTGCCCAGCCCTGCCCCGGCCCTGCCCCGGCCCTGCCCAGCCCTGCCCCGGCCCTGCCCAGCCCTGCCCCGCCCTGCCCCGGCCCTGCCCAGCCCTGCCCCGGCCCTGCCCAGCCCTGCCCCGCCCTGCCCGGCCCTGCCCCGGCCCTGCCCCGGCCCTGCCCCGGCCCTGCCCCGGCCCTGCCCCAGCCCTGCCCCGGCCCTGCCCAGCCCTGCCCCGCCCTGCCCCGGCCCTGCCCCGCCCTGCCCCGGCCCTGCCCAGCCCTGCCCCGGCCCTGCCCCGGCCCTGCCCCGGCCCTGCCCAGCCCTGCCCCGCCCTGCCCCGGCCCTGCCCAGCCCTGCCCCGCCCTGCCCCGGCCCTGCCCCGGCCCTGCCCCGGCCCTGCCCCGGCCCTGCCCCGGCCCTTGGCTGCCGGCATCGATCCTGCCTCGGCTCCGCGTCTGCACCGCGGGGGGGCGGTGGCACCTCCCTCCCCCAGGGGGACTCCGGGACCCCTCCAGCCCGGCAGCAGAGCCCAGCCCCGCGGGGGGCGGGGGGCGCCCCTGCTTCAGGGTGCGGGCCCGGCCGGGGGGCTGACCGCTGCCTCTGCCCTGGCCGGGCCAGTCCCCGCCTTGAGCAGCAGGGTGGGGTGTGAGCAGCCTGCGCCACGGGCCTCCCCGGCGCCACGCCTCCATGCCATGCCCCACTGGGGAAACTGAGGCCTGGGAGGACAGCACTTGTTCCTCGCCTGTCTGGGTGCCTCGGCCCGGGGGCTGGTATCAGGACGGAGGCCCAGTCAGGAGGCTGGGCTGGGGGGCGGGGGGAGTGTGCCCAGAGGAGGGCCTCTCCGGGAGGGAGGACTCTGCTCATTGTCCCTCCTGGCAGCAGCGGCTCTGGCAGGAGCTCCCGCGTGCACTCGTGTTCCCGGGAGCCACGGTGTGGGTGGAGACCCCCAGGACCCAGCGAGGAGCAGAGGGAGAGGGAGGCCCCTGGAGTGGGAGGCCGGGTGTGGTTGCGCCCCCAGCTCTTCTAATTAGAGCACAGTGGGACAGAGGGGGGGGTCCAGGCCCCAAGGGTGAAAGAGAAGCCCTCAGGGGGGAGCCGTACCCCAGGCCTTGGATGCTGTCAGCAACACAGTCCGTGGACAGAGGGCCCATCAGGACGCCCCCCTCCTTCTGCTCCTCTGTCCTGGGGGCCCTCAGCTACCTTGGCAGTGACTTCCCTACCCCCCGCCCCCAGTGGCCTTGGCATTCACGGCAGCTCCCAGTGCCCTTTTAGCCTGGTAACTGAGGAACCATCCCCTCAGAACCCCAGGGGAAGCCCCCCCAAGCCTGGTCTCCCCTAGTCTCTGGTTTCCCCAACCTTGCAGGTCACACTTGCCAGGTTCTTGGCAAAGCCCAGCAGGGCCCTCCCCACCCCAGCCTCACCGTCTCTTGAGTTCTACAATGGAGGATGGTGAACATGGTGGATTCTGGGTGTGGATCCCTAATGGGGGAAACACTCCAGTAGGTGAACTTTTGGGAGACCGAGGCAGGAAGCTCTCTCTCTGCTCCCCCCCACCCCCCGGGATCATCATTATCAAAGACCCTAAGAATCCACTCAGAGATTTGCCCCACAGATGAGGGATAAGGGAGCTGCGGCCCAGAGAGGGCGGCATCCTGCCCAAGGACGCACAGCAGGTGAAGCAGCAACGGGGGCGGGAACTCCTGGCCTGGCCTTGAACTCATTCAACCCACATCCTGTCTCAGGGCCCCAAATTTCACCTATCCACCTGCCTTCAGGGATCCCCCCCAATCTCAATCCCCTCTTCATGGGCCCCCGGAAAGGACCCCAGGCAAATCCTGCCTCTGGGCTGAGCACCGGGAGGGTCTGTTCCTGGAGCTGGTGGCCCGGAGGGCAGGGGCCCTTTCTAAACCACCCTCTAGGCCCCAAGGTTGCAGAAATCCCCGGCCTCGGTCTCTTTGTCTTTCAGAGGGTCTAATAGGATCTGCTGCTGCCCTCCCAGCCCTGCCTGAGCACTGGGGAGACGGAGCACTGGGGAGCAGGGACCGCAGAGTGGCGAGGCTGGACCTCTGAGAGCCGAGTGTCTCGGGGTGGAGCCAGAGTCCAGCATGGTCTTGGGCTGCCTCTCAGGGACCTGGGGGCCTAGGGTGGGATCCCCTGAAAGGAGAGAGTTGGGTGCTCAGCTGGTGTGGGTGGAGCTGCCTGTCCCTCGGGCCCCCACCTACCTGTGCTGCGAAGGGTTCCGCCTCTCCTTGGTCACCTCTGCAGCGTGCTCAGACCTGGGGGCTGTCATTGGTCAGACTGGGACCTTCCTGCCACCTCTGCCCCAGGCTGAAAGTCCCTTGCAGGCAAGCCTCACTGTTCCCTCTTCTCTCCCCGCCCCCCAACACATACTCACCTCCGGTTGTAGGCCGCACAGACCAGGGAGATGTAGGGCCCCGGACAGACCCAACAGCTGAGCAGGCATCGCTGGCGGGAAGCATTTCTAACTGATACATGAACACTGATGCCGTGGGGGGCCTCCCTGGTGGCCTCCCTGGTGGCGCAAGCTATGAAGCTTCTGCAGCCTCTGCAGCACACGTTCGATCCCCAGCCGGCCAGGGAGCAGCCCACATGGCGCGGCAGCCCTCTCCTGTCTCCCCGCTGCTCCCCTCAGCAGTGTTCTTGTTCCATCTGCCTGTTCTGTTCCCCACTCTGTCTCTGGTGAATCCTTTCAACCCCCCCCCCACCCCTGGCCTGTACCCCAGCTCTTGTATGCATAAATAAATAAATCTAAAAAAAAAAACAAAAAAAAAGAAAATGCAGTGGGTGGTGCACAAGCTTTGAAAAACCGGGACTCAAATTCCTTTTCCCCCACTTTGAGCCTCAGTTTCCGCAGCCATGAAATGGAGCCAGCGACACCCACCTGTCGGGCATGTCGCGCCCAAAAGACGTGCCCGCTTGGAAGCGCTCAGCGCGTGGGAAGGTGACATGGAGTTTCGTCCCATCAAACTCAAAATCTGCTCTAACACAAAACCAAGAAAGGGGCGTCGTTAGAGGCAGGGTATGGCCAGGAATTTCCCCCCTATCTTTCCTGGCTGCAGAGGCTCGTGAAGCCTCCAGGACACTGGCCCCTGAGCCCGGGCGGTGGCGGGGCACCCCGGGGCCGGTGGCGGGCACCCCGGGGCGGGCCTGTCCCTCGCAGGCAGCGGCAGGCGGCGCTCGAGGCTCGCGGAGCCGGCGCGGGCCCTCACCTGGCTGTGGGGGGGGTGCGCGTGGGGGGAGCGGGCTGGGAGGCTGAGCAGCGCCGCTGTGACTCGAGGTAAAAATAATCAGGGCAGGACAGCTGCTTCCTTGTCAGCAACCAAGAGGGAAATAAAGCTCGCGTCCCCTCCAGCGAAAACCTGCTCTCCGGGTCCCCCGGCCCCTGCCACCAACTGCTCGCCGTCCCGGTGCCAATCGGATTGGAGCGTGGCGCTGCACCCCAGAGAGGGCTGGTTTTAACTTCATCAAGCGCCGAGCAAAACATCCAGGCTGGAGAATGTGGGAGAGGGGGAGCAGCTGCTTGGGGGCGCCGCCAGGGATGGGGTTCCCTCCTCCAAATCTAGTTCAACAATTGACCCTTTCCATGCAGCCGGGGTGCCGGGAGCACCCAGGGGTGTGCCCCGAAGTCAAGGGCTGGGAGCCCCAACTCCGAAGTCCTTTGCAATGCCTGCCCCCCACCCTTCTCCCGCCTCCCAAGCAGACTGTGGGGAGCGCCAGGCCCGCCGTGCCCCCTCCCGAGCTGCCTTCTGTGCTCTGCCTGGTGGGTGTCCAGAAATGCTGGGGTTCCCGCCTTTGCCCTTCTGTCCCTGCCTCCGTCCCTAGTCTCCAGCACACACACTGAGCCCCCCTCTGCACCAGGCCCGGGGACAGCTGTGAATCCCTCTGGTGGCCTGGCCAGCCGAGGACAGTGTCATCCGAGCGCAGGTGACTCTCAGCCCAGGGGACAGACAGCCGCAGCTGCTGCCCCAACAGCCGCAGTGAAGAAGCGGGGAATCCCCTTCATTTGCCTTTCTTTTTCCCTCCTTTGCTTTTTCCTGGAGGAATCTGACCCCTCCCTCGGATGACAAGAGACTCCCATTTTCAGCTGACCGCTCTGGTTTTAATGAGCAGGCAGTCTTTCATTCATGAAAACAAGACACTTTTAAATAATAATAGGTATCAAATAACTTGTATTAACATTATTTTAAAATGAAGTTTCCATTTTGCTGGGCTGGTCCCTGCCCTGCCCCTGCCCCCAGACTGTTGGGTGTGCCCCATGGGTAGGAGCCGGCTGGTGTTCTGGGCAGCTGGGGGGTGGGGTGGGAAGAGCTGGACCGAGCTGCACTCAGGTGTCTTTGGCCTCCTCGATGCCCCTGGGAGGGACAGGTGGATTGGGGGTTGATTGGGTCCCTGGTGCATCTTACCCTCCCCCTGCCTCCGTCCGCTCCCGCCCCTGGGTGCTGTCCGGCGCAGGCTCGGTGCTGTGCTCCTGGTTGCCCTTGTCTATTCTGTGTGTTTGGTTGAAAACCTGCAAGTTTGGTTGTTTCTTAGGCTACCTTGGAATGTTCTGGCACAACGGAGAATGTGTTAACACATCCAAGCTAACTACTCCTTGGCTGGGTGTGGTGGGAGCTTTGACTTGAGGTGGGTTTTTGGAGAATGGGGTTTGTGGGGTGAGAGGGTGAGGAGGGAATTTTAGGTGCATGCCGGATAATTTTAGGATGGATGGAGGCAAAACAGCCTGGATCTAGAAATGAGGGAATTGGCTTCATGGTTCAGAGAGGTGAAGCAAGTCACCCAGGTCATACACAGAACGGCTGGGGGGCTTTGGCCTCAGGTCTGTCTGACTCTCTCCTCGTCTCCCACAGTAGACAAGGCAGGCTGTCTGGCAGGCTGTCTCCAGTCCTGGTCTGGGGGTAAACCTTGGAGCTCCTTCAGGGTCTCACCGCTGAGAGGGTGGATAGAGAAGCCCCTTTTGGTTCAGGCTGATACTGCAGGGTGGTGAGGAAGGACAGGGAGCCAGGCCAACTGGGGTCCACCAAGAGCTAGCTGGGGTGGGCACCCATCACTTTCTACATGCCCGGCACACCCATGTCTTTGGGAGAGTCTCCTCTCTCACCCACCGTTCATGTGAGCCTAGCCTGCTTCTCCTCGAAAGCAAACAAGTCACACAAACACACTAAAAATGGGCCTGGCCCCTATTCAGCCATTCCCCTCATTCCGTGTGTGTGTGTGTGTGTGTGTGCGCGCGCGCGCGCAGCTCTGCTGTTCTGAGCTCTGCTCTATTTGCAGAGTGAGTAGAGCTGGGGTCCTCAGGCTGGGGTTTCTGAGTCAAAAGATATGAATTAGAGTATCTGTGAGCATCAGTTGTGGGACTGAGTTTGGGTTAAAAAGCTCTGCATAAAAATGGCTTAAACATGCAAGCATTTTTGTTTGTGTGTGTGTGTGTGTGTGTGTGTGTGTGTGTGATGGGAAGCAGAGCAGGCAGAAGGACCGAAGTACCACTGCTGAGGGGAGCAGCGGGCGGCAGGAGAGGTCTGCGCGCCATGTGGGACCCTCCTCCGGTGGCCGGGGAGCAGCCGGGGATCGAACCGGCGCCGCAGAGGCCGCGGGCAGCTTCGCAACCCAACGCTCAACCGCCCAAAGTGGCTGCCAAAGCTTCAGCCATTTTGTTTCAGGCAGCAGGAAGGAGGAGGGGGCAGGGCCCGAGGCAGCCCTTGTGCTGAGTCAGCTTGCCTTCCTTAGGCAGCCTTCCCAGAGGGGCTCTGGAATACTCGTGTTTCCGTGTCACCGGTTGCGAGGGAGTTTAAGTGTCATTTATCATCTGGGCCCTTGGCCGCCCCAAATAGAAGCCGCTTCCGCCCCTGCCACAGGCTGCAGTTCCCATCAGCCTGCAGGAAGTGGGAGGGAGTCCAGCCGAGCTGAGAGGAGGGACACACGCCAGGAGGCAGAAAGGAAGAGCTACTGGGAGAGAGGTGGGGGCGGGTCAGAGGGGGGGGTCAGAGGTGAGGGCCTGGCCGGTCTGTGAGCAGAGGGTGCCCGAGGCCAGCCCCGCCCCCACCAGGTAGCAGGATTAACCTGGCTCTGGCTGAATTAGGTTTCTGTCACTTTTGCCTGGGGCAAGGATTTACCTTCTTGAACCTTGCTTTTTTCTTCTGAGACCTGGGGACTCTATTGCCCACCAGGTGCCGAGCACTAATTGTGACCATTCCTGCCAGTTGCCAGCCAGGGGGGCTGGGTGAGCAGCATGTGACCCCGAGCACCGGCTCTAACTCCTGCCCAGCTCCAGGCTGCTCCCTGATGGCTGAGGGTTTACATGTGGAACCTACATCAGGTCAGGCCTGGGGAGCTAGCCCCGTTCTGGGGAGGGTTTTGGACACCTGAATAGTGGGGTGAAATGGAGGGAAGGGTGAGGGGAGAGCTGGAGAAATTCCTGGCGCAGAGGAAACAACTGCCACCTGTTGGGAGGGCACCGGTCATGGGCACAAACAGAAGGAGCTAAGATGGGGCCTGAAGGCAGGGGCTGGATCTCGGTGAGGGGGGGGACCCCACAGGTCCAGGTGCTCGGCAATGGGGAATCCACATTCATCTTGGAGTCTTGCCAACCCTGCCCAGTTCCCTTTTTTGCTGCTTCTGAGAACAGCACCCAATTTTCTTTTGGGGAGCCCCCCTTCTGTGAGTGGCTCCGATGGCATTAGAGGGGTGACCCTGTAACAGGGTGGTCCCCAGGAAAGGGGGAGGTTCCCTGTCTCACCCAAGGGAGGGTGGAGCTGAGCAGGAAGAGGAGAAGCAGCAGAAGAGACTGAGGAAGGAAGCAGGATGGAGGCAGGAGATACGTGAAGAAACTGCGCTTGCCTTTTGGTCGTGGACGGGGTGACACAGATGAGGGTGAGACCCGTGGGGAGGTGACCATGGCAGCTTTTATCTTGATGTTGATTTTGCTCTTTTCCTTCCGGGCTTGTCCGGTTGTTTGTGACCCTTTTCTGTGGGTCCCCACTGGAAGGTGCTTTAGACTTGGGGCAGGCTTTGGGGCCTTGCTCTGGGCCAATCCCATATGGATGGACTTTTACCCACAGGGGAAGGGTGACTTTGGGTGCTTCATTTAGAAACTAAATTTGCCTTTCCTGTATTGTTTCTTAGTTTTATTAAAGTTCCTTCCCATTGAAGTCTCCTGTGTTTTGTGTTGATGCGGCGGATGGCAGAACCCATTTAGAATAGGCAGGTTTGCGGGGTTTGGGCTGCCCCTCTCCCTGTCCTATAACAACCCCACCCCGTTGTTCACAGGTGGTGTATTTGCTTTCTACTGCTGTCTCGGCAAGTTATCACAGACATAACAGCTTAAAGCAACACAAATCGAGAATTTCACACTCTGAGGTAGCAGCCCTAGCTCAGAACGCTCCTCTTCTGGCTCAGTTGGTCTCTCTGCTCTGGGTCTCAAGGTGAAGCTCGGTGTGGGCAGGGCAGCGTGCTTTTTGGGAGTAAATCGCTTATCAGCCCATAGCCACATCCCGTTTCTGTGGTGGTGGAGCTGAGGTTTCGGTTTCCTGGCTGCTGTCAATCAGGGCAGCTCTTCATGCCCCTTGGCCACATTCCTACTTGCACTTTGCTATGTGGTTCCTCCAGCAGAACAGGTCAGGGCCCGCTCCCCCTTCACGTTGCTCCGCTGTCCCTTTCTGCTACATTTCCCCACTTTTGTCGCATCTCCTTTCTGCTGCTTCTGCCTTTAAGCCCAATGTGATTACATCAGGCCATCTGGGTAATCCACCATAATCTTATTTTAAGGTCAGCTGATTAGTGACCTTAATTTCATCACACAGTCCACATATCAGAGTTCTCCAGAGAAACAGAACCAACAGGGTGTCGTACACACACACACACACACACACACACACACACACACACACGGAAACACACAAAGGCACACAGATTTATTTCTAGGGATCCGCTCAGGTGATGGCAGAAGCGAGTCTAAAACCTGCAGACCAGTGGTCTAGAGACCAGGCAGAGAGTTGCAGCCCTAGTCTATGGCTGGACCTTCCTACTGTGGGGAAGTTGGTCTTTTTCTCTAAGACCTTGAGCTAATTGGCAGAGGTCCACTCACATTATGAAGGTTAATTTGCTTTGCTCAAAGTCTGCTGATTTAAATGTTAATCTCATTCAAAAACACCTTTACAAAAACTTCCAGAATGATGTTTTACCAACATCTGGATACTTGGCCCAGTCAAGTTGATACATAAAATTAAATTAACCAACTAACCAACAGGGTAGTACCCAGGTTAGTGTTTGGCTGAGTAACCAATGTGGGAATAGGGGAGAGTGGGCACTTTGGAATTCTGCTGCAGGTGGGCATGTCACACAGGTTCATCAGATCAGGGTGCCCCAGGCCCCTGGCCAAGGAGATCCCTTTTAAGATGGTGCATGATGCCAGCAACCCCCCTGGAATTTCTGGGGATGGCCATGTTCTTCCAGCTGGGCAGCCACACCGGAAGAGTGGTGGTCTCTGCCCATTTTAGGGGAAAAGTCAAGTGAGAGCAAAACCAAGAACAAGGAGCCTCCCTGGTGGTGCAAGGGGTTAAGACGCAATCTATGAAGCCATCTGTAGCCTCTGCAGCACGAGTTCATTCCCCGGCCAGGGAGCTACCCACATGGCACAGCAGACCTCTCCCGACTCGCCCGCTGCTCCCCTCAGCAGTGTATTTCAGTCAGTCTGCCTGTTCTGCTCCCCACTCTGTCTCTGGTGAATCCTCTCACCTCTACACCTCTGGCCTGTACCCCAGCTCTTGTATGCATAAATAAATAATCTTAAAAAAAAAAAAAACCAAAAACCAAGAACAAGAAAGAATCCCCCAGGCCAAACATCATATACCGAGTCTAACGTCTGAAGCCACCACTCAGCATTTTTGCTGAAAGTCAATTCTCCCAAAGCCAGCTCGGCAAAAATCAATGAACAAAGGATTGTTACTTAAGAAATGAGCAATTTGCCAAATGAATCAAATGCATCTATTAACAAAGATTAGTTAATTGGGGTTTAGAAGCAGGCCCATTAACTCTGACCCTAAGAAATCAGCGCCTGGCCTCTAGTGGACCCTCGGAGAGAGCCAGCACCTGACCTTGGGCAATCAAGTCACAGTGAGAATTGAGCTGTCCGTCATGAGCGGGTGTTTTGGGCCCTCTAAATCCTAAGGTCAGGTGGGCACAGAAGCACGTCATCTCATCATGAAAACATACATTGGATTTGGGACTCAATCCAGGTCCCGAGGACAGAAGTTCAATGCCCAGGAGACCCAGCCCTCTTTTCACCTCCACCTGTTGCAGATGTCTCTCCATCAGCGCACACCTAAGAATTCAACTCAACCCCTGCCCCTTGCTTATAAGGACCCAACTGGAGAATCCAGAATGATTTTCCCGTTTTAAGGTTCTTCAAATTATCTACAATGTCTCTTTTACCATGTAAGGTAACAGCGTCACAGGTTCTGGGCATGAGGACAGCAGCATCTGGGTGGGAGGCATCTTTCAGCCCACCACATCTGCCAGTGATGTGGGTACTTATTCATTCATTTCATTCCTCCATCCCATGGTTCATTGGCCACTTGGAGCCTTGCTGGCGATGGTAAGAGGTCCACACCTGGGAAAGCCAGAGGTTGCTGTGTCCTGCCCCCAAGCCTCTGCTCTCAAGCTGCAGCTCCAGTCTGTAGGCGCTTGTGGCTTGCCACTCCTTGCCCTGGTTACAGGCACAAGGAGTCATGCAGGTCTGGTTGCAGGCACATGCAGGTCACGCTGGGCTCATGTCTCTCTCTTGCTTAGAAGATAAATTAAATACAGTCTGTTTCTGATCTAGCAACACTCACAGAGCATGTCACGTGCCTGGAGTTTCATAGTGCATTAGCTATTTTCCAACCCTAGGGGTGGGGCTTCTTACCTCCTTTATAGGCCTGGAAGGCTCAGAGAGGCCAGGTGGTTTGCCCAAGGTCACACAGCATGAAGGCAAATTGGAGCCAATCTCTAGAGGACTCCAGGTCCTGCCTCTTCCCCTGTCACGATGCCATGTTTGGGCCTCAAGAATGGCAGCCTTTTCTCATCTCTGAGTCAGTTTTCTTTGGCCCCCCCAATTTAGAGTTCTAGCTCAGTTCCTGTCAGTTCTGCAGGAGTTGGCAGGTGGCTCTTGGGAACAGAAGACATTAAGCTTCCTGGGCCCTGAACTTCGGTTACCTTTTAATAGATTTCTCAGGGAACGAGTAATTTGTGGCTGGTGCTGGCTCGGGTGTGCAGCAGGAAGTCCCTGAGGCCTTAGAAGGTCAATATGGAGCCCTCAAAGGCGACGCTGGAGGAGGATGCGGGCCCTTGCCGGCCCTTAGCGCAGCGCGCCGCCAATTACTGCCCGGCCTGCTTCCTGCCGCAGACGTGCCCAGGGCCAGGGCTTTGAACCCTGGCAGGGAGGCCAGCTTCCAGTAAACAACCCAGGGCAGCAGGCAGATTGACAGCAGACATGCGGGGGGCCGGCTGGCCACTGGTGCTACTCGCAGCTCTGCAGGCAGATGGACAAGACCGAGGTGCTAGGGTGGGGTTGGGGGTGGAAAGCCCTGGTCGGGGGCTCAGGGTCCCCACAGAGTCAGAGTCCCTCTTCTGTGTATGCAGACCCCCGCCATGGCCAGCGGGCCTTCTCGGGCATAGTTTCTGGGCCGCAAAAGGTGTTTTTCTTTGCGGGGAGTGGGTGGGAGTGGGTGAGCCTGATCAGGGTCCCCTTCTCAGTCACCAGCCTAGGAGCAGGGATCTGGGGAGAAAACCCAAAAGGGACATCCATACCCTGCTGTTTCCTCTCTTCTGGAGAGCCTCAGGAACAGTTTTTGGGCAGTGGTTCTGCTGCCAGGCTTTCAATCACCATTTTATCTATTTATTTATTTATAAAGATTTATTTATTTAATTTATTTATACAAGCACTGGGTACAGTCAGAAGCGCAGGAGGGTGAGAGGATTCACCAGAGCCAGAGCAGGGAGCAGAGCAGGCAGAAGGACCTAAGTACACTGCTGAGGGGAGCAGCGGGCGGCAGGAGAGGTCTGCGTGCCATGTGGGACCCTCCTCTGGTGGCCGGGGAGCAGCCGGGGATCGAACCGGCGCCGCAGAGGCCGCGGGCAGCATCGCAACCCAGCGCTCAACCGCTGCGCCACCGGGGAGGCCCTCAATCACCATTTTATTGGGCAGTGAAGAGGAAGAACCCACGTTCACTGTGCGATTCTGTTTATGTGAGGTTCTAGACTTTTTAGACAGAGAAAGGGGTTGCCTTTACAAGGAATGGACCAGCCGGAGGGAACTTGCTGGGGGTGGTGGAAATGTTCTGTATCTTGGTTAGGGTGCTGGTTGCCGACGTGTCGAGACCCACACAGCCGTATCTTCAGTCTGTGCATTTTGCTGCGAGCACACTGTGCTGCCACCGGGGCAAAGGCAAGGCAAAGCAGAAGAAAGGGAATGCGAAGGCTTGGGCAGCTGGGGACGCACACACACTCGCAGGCACTGCTGTTCTCCCCCCACCTGAAATCAGGCCATTCTCCCCTTTTTTCCTTTCCTTGGTGAAGTTACAAAAGAACAGAGTTCTTTGTCCCCATCTCTGGACTATAACTAATCTCCTTCTGTGTGCAAGAATTAAATGGAGGTGTGAGTGGGAACGTCTAGGCAAGTGGGTGCCTGTGCCCCCCAAGTAGCAGCTCAAGGCAATGCCCTGGAACGGAAATCCTGGCATGGTGCTTCTGAGAGAAAGAACCCCAAAGTCCACCCAGATGCTGCAGCTTCTCATGCTGCCCGCTGACCTTGAAGTCTCCAGGGGTCCAGAGTTGAGAAGCTGTTTCTGTGGCCCATGGATGGATGAAGTAGCAAGAGTCGACTCTACGCCAAGAGCCTTGCGCTGAGCCAGAAAAAAATGAGCTCCACTTGGCGGGAGTCAGTGTGAAAGTGACAGATTTGAGACAAACGGAGATCAAGATGATGACGAACAGGAATGGGTTACAGCTCGTAGAATAAAAACAAAGAATCCTTGGATTTTAAAAAAGGAATTAAAAAACAGACAGAACAAGGGCCGGTTCTTCCAGATAGAAGAGTGTCCATTAAGGAGGAGGGAAACAGAAAATGACATCTGATAATCAATATCAGAATATTGACTGGGGAGAAATCACCTGTGCATGTGACCGGCATAGGGAAAAGGCCGTCGTGACTAGGCTAGTCATTCAGTCTGGAAAAACCATCCACAGAATCCTTTTTAATTACCAAGAACCAAAGATAGCCTTACAAATGGGGAAATCGCACCCATCCAACCAAAAGATTCTTTTTAAACTTACTTTGTTGGGATAAGGCAGTATCAGGCACCTCTGGTGGTGTCCCTGAGGAAGAAGCACCACTTAGAGGTATGCTAACCAAATGCTTACCTGCCAATATCTTCAGATGAGTCTCTGTTAAGGAATATTCTCCAGGGTCTCCCTGGTGGCGCAAGGGATTAAGTCTCAGCACTATGAAGCTATTGGCAGCCACTGCAGCACAAGTTTGATCCCCGGCCAGGGAGCTACCCACATGGCGCAGCAGACTCTCCCGCTGCTCCCCTCAGCAGTGTATTTCAGTGGATCCGCCTATCCTGTTCCTCACTCTGTCTCTGGTGAATCCTCTCCCCTCCTTACCTCTGGCCTGCACCCCAGTTCTTGTATGCATAAATAAATCTTAAAAAAATAAAATAAAATGAAAAGGTGCTTTTAAGGCCAAGCAGTTTATGGTCAGAGGAAAAAATATGCTTAAAAAAAAAAAGAGAATATTCTTCAGAACTGACTAGCCGGGCCTCTTTGTGAAAGATTAAAGAAAGAAGAAGAAATGTCCGGGAGACTGCTCCAGATGGAAGGATAAAGGCTTAAGTCAGCTTGAAGACTGGATTCTGAATCACAAAAATCCCAAAGGCCATACTGGGGACATTTGGGTGCGGACTGAATACTCATTTGTAATACTGAACACACGGTCAGTTCCCTGGATTTTGGTGATAAAGGTGGTGTGGCTTTGTAGGAGGACACTCTTGCTTTTAGGAGACACCTGCTGAAGTACTTAGGAGACGACTGATTTCAGGGTGAGCTCTTGGGTCATGGGTCCAAAAAAATCACGAGGATAAGTGTTACTGGGATGATTGCAGAAATTTCAAAATGCACTGAATGTGAGATGGTCGTACTGGGCATGGAGGAGAACGTATTTTTGGAACTTATGTGCTAGTATTTAGGGTGTGACTTTCAATTGGTCCAGGAGACAGAGGGGGAAGGGGAGAGGGTAGAGGGGGTTGTATACCTCTTGCAACTTTCTGAAGGTTAGAAAAAAATCCAAAATAAAATTGGGGGAAAATAATGACTATGTAGTGTAGAGAATTAAAAAGAAAAAAAGCAAAGAGGCATGAAGAGGAAAATAAGAACTCCTCACCAGCGAGGAATTTTCACTAAGATTTTTTTCACATGTGCAGTGTACACCCACACTCACGGGGTCCCATCGTCACGCTGGAGCCACATAATTGTGCCTGTTTCTCACCCTTTCTTCTGTGTCACTAAACGTGCATTGAATACACAATTTTTAATGGCCTCATATATTCCATCGTAAATTATTTCACCATTCTTTAGTTTGACATTAAAACAGTTTCTGGATTTATTTATTTATTTCTTATTCAAAAGGGCAGGTTTATTATCAAAAGGGAGAGAAGAATAAAGGACACTTGCACAGTCACAAGTGGGCTGTAAGTGCTGCCTTGAAAGGGGCAGGTTTCCTGAGAGAGAGGTCTGTATAGTTATGGCGCAGCCTTGGGGGCAGCTGCCCCTACTGCTTTGCACAGGGAGGCATCCCGGGCAGGCAGGAGAGTGGCTCAATTTTTGGATTTCTATTATATTAACGTCATATTACATGTGTATGTATATGCATAATCCGTAATAGCCAATATATGAAATCCATATTCAATATATACTTCACCGTTAACAGTGTTAGAATGAACATCTTTGTGCGAAGATGGAGTCCCAGAGGGGGAATCTTGGGGTTAATTAAATGTTTGGAATTTTTTTCAAGGATCTTAACCTCTGCTTTTTATTTTTTATTTTTTTTTATTTTTTAAAGATTTATTTTTGCATACAAGAGCTGAGGTACAGGCCAGAGGTGTGGGGGGTGAGTGGATCCACCAGAGACAGAGTGGGGAACAGAACAGGCAGATTGACCGAAGTATACTGCTGAGGGGAGTAGCAGGCGCTACAGGAGAGGTCTGCCGCGCCATGTGGGTAGCTCCCTGGCCTGGGATAGAACTCATGCTGCAGTGGCTGTGGATAGCTTCATAGGTTTCATCTAAACCTCTTGCGCCACCAGGGAGGCTCCCCAACCTCTGCTTTTTAAAACAGCCTTATTGCAGCATATTTGTATATTAAAAAAAACCTGCATGGGTTTATGTCCATTATTTGAAGAGTCGAGGCCTGTGCACACAGCCGTGACACTGTTACCACGATCAAAGTGTCAGGTAGATCCGTCACCACCAAGGCTCCCGGGCCCCTGTTTTTCCTCTTAGGAGCGTGTGAAGAACCCTCCACAGGAGAGGGAGCCTCTTAACAAAATTTGAAGTGCGACCACCGTGTTGTTAGCGCTGGGTGCTGTGTCATATGGGATCTTGAGCTATTTTGGCAAATGGCTCTCCAGAAAGCTTGTGCCACTTTACGCTCCACTAGCGAACGCAGGAAGTGCTCAGCTCATCGTCACCAAAGCTGAGTATTATTATCAGAAAAAAGACTTTGCTGGGTTGGATGGTGAAAACAGCACAACGGGTGGGAATGGTCCCATGGACTTGTCTCTCCTGCTGGTGCTGGACTGTGGGGGTGATTCTCCCCCATCTCCAGCTTGGCCAGGGAGACATCATTCTGGCTGGTCCCCCCTGCTGGCTCCTTGTCTCCACCCTCTGCCTGCTTTACCTGCCTGGTAAATACCGCCACCCCCTGGCCTCCCTCCTTGGCCTCCTTTTCTCGCTTTGCTCTCGAGGAACTCCTGTGCCTCTCCCCCAGGCCCAGACCACCTACACAACGTGCCAAAGGCACCCGCATACAGCACCCCACCATCCTCCATCCTGCACCCGAGTCACACCCCCGAGACCTGTACTCCTGCTCCTCCCGGCTCCTCACGTCCAAGCTCTGCGCCCGTCCCACCTGTTTGACCTCCTGTCACCTCTCTGGAGACTGTTCCCTTCTCACGGTCCTCATGGCACCACCCAAGTTCAGGCCACCCTCCCCCCTGCTCCCCGTTCCAGTCTCTCCCCATGCACTCAGTTCCTGCCAGCTGCCAGGTGCATGGCCCGAAGCCCCAGGCGATCACTTCCTGGGGAACCCCATCACCACGGGCACAGGTAATGGGCAGGCCCGTCTCCTCCAAAAGCTCCCCGTGTCCTTGGGGATTGGCTGGCCTCTCCCACCTGCTTCGGTTTCTGGCTTCCCAGCCACGCCCCCTCGTGTAAGCCTCCCCCACCGGGGTTCTGGTCTCCATGTGTCTGCCTAGACCCTCCTCTCCCCCGGAGAGCCCTTTCTGTCCTCCCTGCGGCCAGCCACCCCTGCTCACCTTCGAGTGTGGTTTACAATTCCACTGTTTGTTTGTTTTTTTTTAAGTGCTCTTTCTCCCCAACTTGAGCCTCTCAGCACCCAGTGCATCTAGAATCTTCTGCCTTTTACCTTTCTGACTGATTTCTTCATCCTCTTCCCTTAAGGGCAGAGTCTCTATTCCTGGGCCCCCGGCATTCCTAGAGCTTGTGCAGGGAACATGTGGATGAATGAATGAAGTAGCCCTTGCCTGGCTGCAGAAGGGGAGGGACCATGGAGACCCCGGAGCGGCACATGCGGGGGGCGCCCAGCTCCCACATCCAGAGGCGGAGGCCGCTTGGCTGGGCAGAGAAGGTGCCCATCATTTGTGGTCCAGCAGCCTTCAGGAAACCTTGACTTTAGGGGGGCATGCTCTGCTAAGCTCCCTTCTTCAATCCAAGGGCCTCTCTCCCCAGAGAGGTCCTGTTGCCTCTCTGCAGCTCCTCAGCGCCCTCAGGACGTGCCCAGGCTTCTGCGCCAGCCTACGGGGCCTTCGTGATCGGAGGTGCCCAGCTTGCTAGCCTCACCTCTTGCACCCTGCCCTTGCCCCACACCCACCTGCCTGCTATTCTGCGGACTCCATTTGCCCTGCCATACCCCCATTCCTTCACACAAGCGTTCTCTGTCTGCAACGCCCTTTCCTTCTTCCCACTGTTGTCCCCGAAGAGCTTGTTTCCATTTCGCCCCCTAGGAAGTCTGCCCTCATCCACCAGGGAATCCCGTCCGCCTGAATCTCCCTGCTGGTGGGGTAAACAGTCCCGTTTTCTGCAGCCTGCCCTCCAGGACCCAAGTCTCAACTCTGACTCTTCCCCCTGGTGGCCTCAGGCCAGTCCTTAGGGTTTCTGAGCCTCAGTTTCTCTTTCTGTTCCTTCCCCTCTTCAGGAATCCCATCTGCTGTTCCCCCCCTTTGGGGTTTATTAAGACAACCAAATTCGCTGCAAGGAGAGGTTGGGGTTAAGGACAAGCGCTCTGGACAGGACAGGCCTGGGTTCAAATTCCAGTTCCCGTGCTAGGCAGCGGGATGACTTTGAGCTAGGCCTCTCCTCTCCCCAGCTCATTGGAAATCATAGCAGTGCCTTCCGCATGCGCGGTGGCAGTTAACGGGGTTGTGGCTTGTGAAGCCCTTAACACAGAGCCTGGTCTCGAGTCCATGTCAGCAGCGATGGTGAAACCAGGGGGGGAAGGGCATGCACCTTCTGACACGCTTCCACAGTGGGAGGTGTGGCTCACGGCTTCCTTGTGGCTTCCCCAGGCCCCGCAGGAGGAAGGGATGATCCCCACCCCCCTCCAGCTCATCATCAGCTGGGGTGGCAAGGCCTGGGCTCATCTTCTCTCTGGGGGTTCAGTAATTAAACACCCATCCCAGGCTCTGCTTACAGTGATTGGATTCTGTGGACCCTGGTAGGGCCCCAGCATCTGCTGAGTATCCCAGGACAGTTGAGATGGTGGAGGGGGTCCACACTGCCTGCGCGCCCCTGTGCCCCTCTGAGCCCCTCCCACTGGAGCTTGTTTCCAGGGCCTGTGCTGTGAGGCTTGGTACCTGGGTGCTGGGCTAGGAGTCCTGGAGTCGGAAGCAGCTGCGCTAATTCATGCACAGGAAGGCGCCCAGGTTTGCCCTGTCTATTTATAGCTTATTTATGAAGAAGGAAAAACAAGGGCCCAGTTGCCTTAGCAACCAGGAGCATCATGGGCTGCTTTCCCTGCAGTGGGAAGAGGGCCAAGTTTCCTTGTGAGTCCCCCTCCGTCCCCGTGTGTGTGTCCTGCCAGAGGATGGGGTGAGCCTTCCAGGGCATCTCACGCTGGATTCTAGCAGCCAGCAGGTTGGGGAGGTGCTAGCCAGGACCTTGGATAACCCAGGTAGATGAAGGGGCCGCGCACAGCTCCATTCTCTGGGTCAGATGCATCGCTGACCTCTGGTCTTGGAGTTCACTCCTGTCCCCTGGGGCGCCCATCCTGCTGCACCAGGCCCAGTCTCCTGCCCTCTCCTGGCTGTGCTCTGGCAATCCAGCACTACGAACTACAGGTGCAGTTCCCAGACCAGCGCCCAGATGGCTGTGATCTGGCCCAGAGCCCCGTAAAGCAACGAGGCGGGGCTTAGGCAACACTGGGTGAATAAATATGGAAAGAGCTTCACGGTTTACTCTGCATGCTCTCATCAGGTATCACGGGGTGAGGGAAAGATTAAAATGTTCTTTTGTTTAATGAATGAGGAAACTAGGGTTCAGAGAGGTGCAGAGACCGGCCTAAGCTCACACAGCTGGCTACTGACCCAGAGGCAATGAGAATTCCAGAGAAGGAAACCTTGCTTTTGCTCTGGTGAAGCCCCAAGGAACATGGGAACTTGGGTTTCATCTGGACTACAATTGTGGGTGCCGGGGACATGGTGCTGCGTGTCTAGGTTTGGGAGGAGTGTGATCTGAATCTTATCAGCTGTGTGACCTGAGAGTCAGTGACGTCACTGCTTGGCCTCAGCGGCCTGGTCTGCAATGTGGGCAGTGATGCCCAGGCCTCGGGGTTGCTTGCTCTCCAGGGGCAGGCATGATTCCTTTCTCTTGATCTCCTGCTTTCCTAGTGTTGGCACATCCTAGGTGCCTGGGGTAGTCACGAGATCCTGGTATAAAGTGGGTGGAACCTGGACACTGGACATGGTGGTTAGTATTTTATTATTCGGGAACTGAGCCCCCGAGAGCCTGATGGCTTCCCCCGGGGTCACACAGTCAAATGCAGGGTGGAAGTGGTGGCTTTACTGGCCAGTCGGTTTGGTGGCACTGACAGGATTGTGTTCAGGCCCTGGAGAGGCTGCTGTCCAGGGGGCTGCGGTCCTGTTGGACTGGGAGGCTGGACCAGGGGTCTTTGAGCACCAGGTGCTGGAGCTGCCCCCCACCCACTGCTGGCACCTTGGCCCTGCTCCTGGTGGAGTGGGGTTTGTGGGCCTCAGGCGCTGCCTCTAGAGGTCCAGGCCCAGGCTGCGTGGAGGTTCTCTATCGCCCTCTGCTGGGCTCCTGCTGCCTCTGCTGGGCCACCTCCAGAGGCCACGCATCAGTGCCACCTCCTCAGCTTGGTCTGGGTGTGAAAACATTACCAAAGAGACCCGTTAAGATGAGAATTACTGGGTGGGGGGCTTCCCTGGTGGCGCAAGGGGTTAAGACGCAACCTATGAAGCTATCCACAGCCACTGCAGCATGAGTTCGATCCCCGGCCAGGGAGCTACACACATGGAACAGCAGACCTTTCCTGTCTTGCCCACTGCTCTCCTCAGCAGTGTGTTTCAGTCAGTCTGTCTGTTCTGCTCCCCACTCTGTCTCTGGTGAATCCTCTCATTCGCCGCACCTCTGGCTTATACCCCAGTTCTTGCATGCATGCATAAATAAATCTTTTTTTTTAAAAAAGAATTGCTGGATGGGCAAAGCAAGCTCACAACAGAAACCTGTTGTCTCACAGTTCTGGAGGCTAGAAGCCTGATACCTGTGAGCAGGCTTGGTTCCTTCTGGGAGGAAGAAACTGTTCTACTCCAGTCGCCTGGCTTGTGCAGATTCTGGCCATCTTTGACGGTCCTAGGCTTGTAGAAGCATCACCCCAGCTCTGCCTTCATCTTCACGTGATGGTCTCCCTGTGTGCGTGTCTGTCTCCAGATTTTTCCCTTTAGGAGTACACTGGTCACGATGGACCAGTGCCCACCCTAATGACCTCATTTTAGTTCTATTACCTCTGTAAAGACCCGATCTCTAAATAAATAAGAAAACCCTGTGAGGTACTGGGAGGAGGAATTCAATATGGTGTTTTTGGGGGGCGGGGACACAATTCAACCCAAAACATGAGGAGAAGAACGGCATCTGATTCATCTTTGTGTTCATTCCCTCAGAGCTGAGCTCAGGAGAGACAGTGTTTGCTGAGAGGCTGTCCTTCATTCAATAATTATCTACTGACTGTGCAGTATCCAGGCCATGTCCATTATGACTGGCACAGTCTGTGGAATTGAGTATCTTCAGGACAAGTCTTTTTACTCTCTACTTTCACTAACAGGGAAAGCTGGAGACACAGGAGAGTCACACATGTGTTCACCAGTAGACTCCTATGGAGACAAGGAGGCTTTATTTTCCTGTTTTTACACATATAGACTCAGAGAAGAGTGAAAAAGAATTGAACCTTTAACAAATATTTATGGAACACATAGTTGTGCTAGACAAAGGTTCTGGAAGACTGGATGCTGTGTGTTCATTGATACCCTGAAATGTGCCTGACACACAGTAGGTACTTAAAAATATTTGCTGATTGAATAAATTAATTGACCCACAGGTTACGGCGGCCATTTCCTTGCTAGGTAAATTTGAGCACATTATTCCACTTGAATGAACTTTAATTCCCAGCAGTAAAATAAGTTTAATTATATTTCTTAGGACTATTGGCAGGGCTAAGTGATTGCATTGACAATGATAGCAATTTATTGAAAAGCTGCAGTGTTCCAGTGTATAATTTTCCATATGCAATTTTCAATTCTCACAGCAGTCTTTTGAAAACAGAAATCAAATTCACATGACATAAAATCCACTATTTGAAATATAGTGGTTATTCTATTTAGTATATTCACAATGCTGTGTGACAGCTGCCATGACCTAATTTCAGAATATTTTCATGACCACAGAAGGAGATTCTGTATCCACCAACAGCCATTCCCCATTCTGTCCCCCCATCTCCTAGCAACTACTACTTTACTATCTGCTATTTGGATTTGCTTATGAAGTACAGTCAGTTCATATAAAGGGAACCATCCTCTATGTGACTTCCTGTGCCTGACCACTTTCAATGAGCACAGAGGGTGAATGTTATCCCAGTTGGGGCCGGCGTCTGTGCTTTATTCCTTTTTCTGGCTGAAAAATATTCCGTCGTATGGATGTACCACGTTTTCTTATTACGAATAATGCTGCTATGAATATTGGTGTGCAAATCTTTGTGAACATGTTTTTAATTCTTTTGGGTATATATTTCAGAGGGGGATTGCTGGGTGTATGTTTATCTTTTTGGATAATTGCCAAACTGTTTTCTGGAGCTGCTGCACCGATTTACCCTCCCACCCGCCAGGTAGGAGGATTCCAGTTTACCCACATCCTCACCAACATTTGTCATTTTCTGTGTTTTTGGTTACAGCCATCCCAGTGGGTATGAAGTGGTAGCTAATTGTGGTTCTGATTTGCATTTCCCTAATGCAATGACAGTTAACTTCGGTGTTGCATCTTTTCGTGTGCTTATTGCTCATTTCACAGTACCCTTTGGAGGACAGTATTACCTCCTTGACAGGGAAGGACTCCCATTCAGAGTTGAGAGCACTTGCTCAGTGCGAGGAGATGGTGGGGCTGTTGCTGGCGCTTGGGTGTGTTTGTCTCCAAAGTGCAGGGCAGCGGGATTCAGGGGAGAAACACCTCCGGGCTGCACGACAAGGCGCCCAGCCTCTGGACCAGCCTCTGGAAAAGTCTTTTTGCCACCGAGGGCGCCAGTTTCTCCTCCGGGCCACTGGGGGCGATCTACTCCGAACACCGCCGGGCTCCTCTAGGAGCCAGTGACTCGAAGATCAAGCGCCCGCGCCCGGCGTCCGCCCCGCCCCCTCGGCGCAGCCGCCCGCGGCGCCGGAAGTGCTCCCTGGCTCACTTGCTCCCGCCTCCCCCCCGGAAGTGGTTCCTTGGGAAGATGGCGGCCGTGTCAGTGTATCAACCTGCGGTTGGAGGTTTCTGTTTCGATAACTGTCGCAGGTGCAGCCCAGGCCGGGGCGGGGTTCAGGGCGGGGGTGAGAGTGGTTTCGGGGTCGAAGTCGGGCCTCAGCCTGAAGGGGAAGTCCGGGTTTCACCCCTCAAGGGCGGTCGGCGTGGCGCGCGCCCGCGGCCCGTGTGACTCAGGGGAATCCGGGCCGGGCGTGGGTGCTGCTGAGGCGGGTCTGCCTCGCGCTGCGGCCGCGCTCCCGGACCCCCGCCCCTCCTCTGCCCCTCTCTTCGCTGAAAAGAGGGACAGGAGTCCTGGCGTTGGGAGGATTCAGTGAACAGATGGGCGTGAAAGCAAAGAATAGATTTTCTTTTCCTGAGAGCCTTAGTAGGCACTTTCCGTCCTGCCCTAAGACATTTTATCCTTTCATTTGCTCTCAGAAATGCCATCTTGGAAGCCGATTTTGCAAAGAAAGGTTATAAGCTTCCAGCGGCCCGGAAAACTGGGACGACCATCGCGGGGGTGGTCTATAAGGTAAGCCGGGCGGGCCAGGAGCAGCCGCGACAAACCTAACTGATGCCAGGAACTAAGACAATTGGCTCCTTTACCTGTCGGGGCTCCGTGGGAAGGGGGGCATGTTCCAGAATACAGCAGGAAGAGGTCCTTTAGGGAAGAATTGTTTGTCAGGAGGCTTATATCTTTTATGTTTATATTCTTCCTTGACATTGCAGAGTTTTTGACAGGAGGTCAATTTTCTTAAGTTCCCCATTCGGAAGCAGGATGATATAATGGGAGAACACAAGATTTGGCGTTGACAGGTCTATCTGACAGTTAACTTCTGTGTTGCTTGCAATTTTGGGCAGATGACATTTCTCAGGGCCACACTTTGCACATTCATGACGTGGATATCATGACTCCTGCCTTAAATTTGTAAGGGTCAAAAGGGAAGATTGTTGCTGTTAAAGGTAAACAGTGACATAAAGGCATCTATAGGGATGGCAGTTTAAATGGGAGGATTTCTTCATTGTAATTCAGATATTCCCATATTAGCTCTGTGACTTGTAAGGAATTCAGTAAGTTTCCGAGCCTCATTTTGAAAACAGGAACGATAATTCTTTTTTAAAATTCATTTTATTTTATTTTTTAAAAGATTTATTTATTTGTGTGTACAAGAGCTGGGGTACAGGCCAGAGGTATGGGGGTGTGTGTGAGAGGATTCACCAGAGTGGGGGGCAGAACAGGCAGATTGACTGAAATACACTGCTGAAGGGAGCAGAGGGTGAGTCAGGAGAGGTCTGCTGCACCATGTGGGTTGCTCCCTGGCGGGGGATCTAACTCATGCTATAGTGGCCGCAGACAGCTTCATGGGTTGTGTCTTAACCCCTGTGCCACCAGGGAGGCCCCCCCCTTTTTGAAAAGATTTATTTATGTATACAAGAACTGGGGTATAGGCCAGAGGTGTGGGGATGGTGGGGTGTGTGTGTGTGTGTGTGTGTGTGAGAGAGAGAGAGAGAGAGAGAGAGGATTTACCAGAGACAGAGTGAGGAGCAGAAAAGGCAGATCTACTGAGATATATTGCTGAAGGGAGCAGAGGAAGAGTCAGGAGAGGTCTGCTGTGCCATGTGGTTTAGCTCCCTGGCTGGCCGGGGTTGGAACTTGTGCTGCAGTGGCTGGCGCTAGCTTGATAACATTGTGTCTTTAACCCCTGAGCCACCAGGGAGGCCCCAGGAATGAGAATTCTTATTATTCAGGATTCAGCTAAGGTTTATTAATAACCTTTCTTTTATTCTGAAGGTATATTGTATATAATATGTTTGGTAGGTGTTATTGAAAGGGATAGGGTGAGGGGTGGATTGGAAGATCATGGGATGCCAATGTTGTTTTCTCTAAATGAGAATAGAGAGCTGTGGTTTATATATGTAAAATTGTTATTATTTTTAAATAGGATGGCATTGTTCTTGGAGCAGATACAAGGGCAACTGAAGGGATGGTTGTTGCTGACAAGAACTGTTCAAAAATACACTTCATATCTCCTAACATTTAGTAAGTATTGGTTAACTTGGAGTATTTTCTCACTAGCCTGTATTTTCTTTGTATTTCCTTAAATGGCATTTCTAGCCACCTGCTTTTGAAGCTAGTTATTCTCAAGTTCTCCCTTTTCCTTTAACCTTCAGATTAAATCCATTCTTTCCCTCCTTCCCTCTGTTAAGACTTTAGTGTGGATTTTTTTTCTCCACTGGACTATCAGTTGTCATTCCTTGGCCTCTGCCTTTGGTTTCTTCTCCATCCTGTTCACTCTTCTGTCATCTTGAATTTTGTAAAACTCAGATCAGATATTCCCCTGTCCTCTTTAAAAACTTTTCAAGATACTTTCACATTTGCACACTGCTTTCAGAATAGAATTGAGACTCTGTAACATGATATTTAAGGTCTTGCACAATCTCACAAATCCTTACTCTTCCATCCTATTTATTTATTTATTTATTTTTTTAATTTTCTAGAGGCATGTCTTATTTATTTATCTATTTGTTTGTTTGGTTTATACATGCACTGGGTACAGTCAGAAGCCGGGAGGGTGAGAGAATTCACCAGAGCCAGAGCAGGGAGCAGAACAGGCAGAAGGACCGAAGTACACTGCTGAGGGGAGCAGCGGGCGGCAGGAGAGGTCTGCGCGCCATGTGGGACCCTCCTCCGGTGGCCGGGGAGCAGCCGGGGATCGAACCGGCGCCGCAGAGGCCGCGGGCAGCTTCGCAACCCAGTGCTCAACCGCTGCGCCACCTGGGAAGGCCCATCTTCCATCCTATTTAGTTGCCATCACCCCCTACATCCCCCCCCCCCACCATTTACACCTGGATTATCTCTGTTTCTCTCGTGTCCCTGTTCCTCTCATCACCAAGCTGTTTTACCTTTACTTATACCAGCCCCTCTTCTTAGAAACACCCTTTCCTCTTTCCTGCTTATACATTGTTCCAAATCCAGCTCATGTGAAACCTCTTCTCAAAGATCAAATTCAATTACTCTCATTTCCAGCTCCCCATAGCATTTTTACCTCTGCTACTGTGTTTTATTATCCGAGGTAATATAATTCTTGTCTACCCGTGTCTCCTCCACTCAATTTTCAGTCAGGTGCCAGGATTGCATCACATTTTCTTTATTCTAAGTACTTAGTGTATTGCCTGCTACATGCTAGTAAATATTTGATAAATGGTGAATCGCAGCTCTTAACACACCTTGCTCGTGGAGCAGATGGCTGTATTTATAGGATTAGTAAAGTGCATACTTTGTTAGAAGCACAGAAACCAATGATCTGAAATGTCCCATTGGACCACAGAAAGTATATCTGCATATAATTAGATGTGTATTCTGAGTTTTATGTTTATTTAAGATCAGTTAGACCAGAGCAGTTACAGTGCAGAGATAATATAAAAAAATTCTTTATGACCTAAACTTGGTGGAAGTGATCCAGGAAGCTTTGTTTCTAATTGAGCCCTTTGGGGATTGAATTTCAGCTAAATTTCTAATTGTGTTTTTTAGTTGTTGTGGTGCTGGGACAGCTGCAGATACAGACATGACAACCCAGCTCATTTCTTCCAACTTGGAACTCCATTCCCTCTCTACTGGCCGCCTTCCCAGAGTTGTGACGGCCAATCGGATGCTGAAGCAGATGCTTTTCAGGTAAGGTTCCAGGATGGGGATTTTTTGTAGCAATTTTTTCCTCATGTCTTAAATTTTCAGCCAAGGGAAATAGGGAAGCTAGAGAAAAAAACCTTCACAAGTACACATTTTATTCCAAAAATCATTTGTTACTGAAAAGCCATTGTAGTTTCATGTGTCTTTTATAGTGTATTTGAGGTCTTTTTCCGTAAATAAATGACTCACAGTTGAGTCATTTCATGAGGCATAGGGATATTATTGGATAAAAAAACCTTTTTGTTCATATTGGAAGGAAACTTTGAGCTCATCTTATAAATACATGCACAAATGATTGTGATTTTCTCCTCTTCTATGAGGAAAATAACAATAAAATTAAAAGTGATATTGAGTGGATCCAACAACATTACTTTTTTTTTTTTTTTTTTGTGGGACCCTCGCCGGTGGCCAGGGATTGAACCAGCGCTGCAGAGGCTGCGGGCAGCCTCGCAGCCCAGCGCTCAACTGCTGCACCACCAGGGGAGGCCCCCAACAACATTACTATTAACTGATATTTTTCTGTCTCTTTGCAGGGCCCTATGCTAAGTGCTTTTCATGCATGATCTCTTTTTCTCTTTTGACTGAGATTGGGGTTATTAATATCTCCGATTAATGAGGGAACAGACTGAGGCTTTAGGAGGAATAGTCACTGGCCTGACCTGACCTTCACTCCCTACTGACTCCCACCTGGTTTTGTTTCTCTTCCTTCCTCAGTAATCAGGTTGCTTTGTTTGATTAACTCTCAACAGTTTTCAGATTTTAAGTTCACTTTCTCCTTTGCTTCTTTGAGAGCAAAGGTGGTGGAAGTAACCCGGACATTTTGTCTTGGATTGCAGTGTTGGTTCCCCTTTGGGGACTTGCCTTCAGCAGGTTCTTTTTCCTTGTTTGTAGAAAGCACCTAGGGTGGCTGTGTGATATCAGGGGGGCCGGAAGAGAAAGCAGTGTGTAAGCTGGCAGCTCACAGGCTGTTTTAGCGTATTAGAAAACCTTTATTGTTTGTTTTTTTGAAGTAGTGACCGAGGATTACAAATTGAGGGATTTGAATTTTAAAAACTGATTTGTTGGATTATTTTTTTTTAAAGATTTATTTATTTGTTTATACAAGCACTGGGTACAGTTAGAAGCGCGGGAGGGTGAGAGAATTCACCAGAGCCAGACCAGGGAGCAGAGCAGGCAGACTGACGAAATACACTGCTGAGGTGAGCAGCGGGCATGGCAGGAGAGGTCTGCGCGCCATGTGGGACCCTCACCCGGTGGCCAGGGATCAAACCGGTGCTGCAGAGGCCACGGGCAGCTTCGCAGCCCAGCGCTCAACCACTGTGCCATCAGGGGAGGCCCATAGTTCCCATTTTATGGGTGAGACCAAGACTTAGGAATTTGATGGGCACAAAGCCTCGTCATGTCATTGTCTAATTCCTGCTGCCTTTACTGCGCCCTGTGCCTGCGATTCCCTCTTATTTATGCACATAACCATCATGCTACTCTTGGAGAGTTGTTGCCTATCAAATCTACCTAGTATAGTCTGAAAGCTTGTTACTGCGCACCTGTCCTCAAGATTTCTGAACCCACTTGTGATTTTTATTTTAAATACAACGCTCCCCCTGGTGGTTTGTATGGTGCATTACATTTGAAGTAATTTTTAAACATGTAAAATGGGAGTAGGTTATTTTAAGATTCCTTGCAATGTCATCTAAAGATCAGCTAAGTAATCTACAAGATATTTCTGTTAATCACTTTAGAATATTTTAGGGATTGTAAAATCTCTTCTTGCAGTGTTTATTTGTAAAAATTTTGAGAGGAACTTTCAATATATATATTTTCTAACATTTTTGTTGAGTTATATAAAATGAGTCAGTGGTATAAGGGAAAAAAGAATAGGATTTGATTTTTGAACTTTGGTTCACATTCAGTGCACAGCATTTAACAGTGTGTGAACTTGAGCTGTTCACCTCATGTTCCTTAGTCTCAGATTCTTCCTCAAGAAAATGGGGGTAATAGAGGTCTCTGACTTTTTTTTTTTATAAAGATTTATTTATGCATACAAGAACTGGGGTACAGGCCAGAGGTGTGGATGGTGAGAGGATTCACCAGAGACAGAGTGGGGAACAAAACAGGCAGTTTGCTGAAATATACTGCTATGGGGAGCGGCAGGCGAGTCAGGAGAGGTCTGTTGCACCATGTGGGCTGCTCCCTGGCTTGCTGGGGTATCAAATTAGTGCTGCAGTGGCTGCAGATAGCTTCATAGGTTGCATCTTAACCCCTTGCTCCACCAGGGAGGCCCCTGACTTTCGAGGAGGAAATGAATAAAGAAGCAGGGCTTATGACAGTGTCCAGGACAGGGCTCGATGCACATTTTTTTTTTTTTTTCTTTTAAAGATTTATTTATTTATATGTACAAGAATTGGGGTATAGGCCATAGCAGTTGGGGGGTGAGAGGATTCACCAGAGACAGAGTGGGGAACAGAACAGGCAGATCGACTGAACCACACTGCTGAGGGGAGCAGCGGGCGAGTCAGGAGAGGTCTGCTGCATCATGTGGGTATCTCCCTGGCTGGGGATTGAACTCGTGCCGCAGTGGCTATGGATAGCTCTTAACCTTTTGTACCACCAGGGAGGCCCCTAATGCACAGTAATATCCTCTTAATATTCAGAGCCTGAAAAAGAGCAAGGGGTACTCTTTTCTAGCACTGTACCTTTCCCCCCTGAATAACCCATTTCCTTGTATGGGAATCAGTGGAAAGAGAGGGTTTGGGCATCTTTTCCCTTGTTTAATGTTGATTTGATTTGTTTGGTGGTGTCATTGTATTCCATTCTGTGAATAGACGGCAACCAGTTTTTGAACTTCAACAGTATTGTTTGTTTTAAGCTCTTTACAATATTAGTATGTATTCCATGACCCCTTTAGAACACAGAAACTTTAGAGTGACTTGACTTAGGCTATATTCTGAAATTCCTAGAAGTGAAATTGCTAGGTCCAAGATAATGCCTATTTAACATTTTGATAACATCGTTGCTACCATCAACAACATAAAAGAAAATATATTATTGTTTTCAGATCTTGTAGTATTCTACTGTATATGGTGTCAGCTCACTTAGCCAGTTCTCCCTCTGTTTCCACTTATTATAGCATGTAAACATCCTTGTGCATTCATTTATGCATATTTATTCAATTATATCCTTAGAATTAGATTCCTGAAAGTAGAGTTTCTGGGAAAACTTTTAAGGATTTCAATAACTTGCCAAAATATTTAAGACTCTTAAAAAAGACTTCAAACAGGATGATGTTTTAGCTTGGAAGGGAACCAGCTGCTTAGAGTTGATTTTCTTTAAGCCTCTGCTGATAGGCAGGGCATGGATGGCTTAGTCTGGGCTGTAGGAGTGGAGGGCTGTTGATTCTGACCTCTCAGCCCGTCTCGCAGGGTCTGGCCTTGACCCCCTGGCTAGCTCATGTGGCTTTGCACCAGTTTCTTCTCCCGTCTGAGCCTCTGGGCCTTTTTGAGGCTGCTTCTGAAATCCTTTCTTGCTTTTTAATTGTTCACTAATGAGTGGAACATGCTTTCTGAAATAACAATATGGTAATCAAGGCATGGGGAAAGACTGGACTTGATTTCGTTACCTGGAGCACTTCTTGCTGAGTAGTTAAGTTTGAGGTACTCTAAAGTATGACTTTGGTTCTTTTTTTTTTTTTTTAAGTTTTTTTATTTGTGCATATAAGAGCTGGGGTACAGGCCAAAGGTGTAAAGGTGAGAGGATTCACCAGAGACAGAGTGGGGAGCAGAACAGGCAGACTGACTGAAATACACTGCTGAGGGGGGAGCAGCGGGCGAGACAGGAGAGGTCTGCTGTGCCATGTGGGTAGCTCCCTGGCTGGGGATCGAACTCGTGCTGCAGAGGCTGCGTATTGCTTCATAGTGGGGTGCTTAATCCCCTTCGCCACCAGGGAGGCCCTGACTTTGGTTCTTGTGTTAATTTATTTGTAGCAGTTTTGGTGATTGTATCATTAGGCAAATCAGCATGTGTTAGCTTCACTTTTCTTTCCAAAGTGCTGAAAACTCACAGTAGAGAACTTTAAATCCAGCTTACTTACCTAGCATAGCAATTCAGTGGGAGAAAAATGGAATGAGATAGGGGAAAGCAAACAGTCCATAGCAGTGGCACACCAATCGGCTAAGACTCTGAAGGAATAAGTAAGGAGGTGGGGTGGGGTCAAAAGTGTTCCCTGCCCACGCTGGCGAGTACAGCTTTATCCCGTGGGCAGTGGCCATGGGTTCTATAGGCCGTCATGCAGTTACTTCATCACTCACTTCCCTGAGTGATGACATGCTTTTCTTTTTCACGCAAATATCTGTGGTGATAGTTTTGTGGATTTATTCAAAGGAAAAGGTGTTTTGACATGAGCTGTTGTCTGGTGAGGTTGATAATTTGAACAGATTGCGTGTAGTAATTCCTCGCTATTAACTTAGCTTATCTGCTGGTCACAGAGAGGGGTGATGGCAAGGGTGCTGAAAATCTTTGGAGTTCCGCAACATAGGCACTTAATGTCTTTGGTGGCTCTGATGTGAAAACTGGGGTGCCTTCTTAAAAGGGGAATGTGAGAGGTGGAAGAAGGTATGTGGAGTGCCTCGCACACTTACAGTTTTTATTGACTGATCATAAAGGTAGTCAACTAGTATTTGTCATTTTGTTCTCTTTTGTTTCACTTAATGAAACAGTTGCAGTATAAGAAAAGCTTTTTGTTGTCTGACTTCCTGTACAGCTTTCTGTAAAGTTACAGTGATGCAATGTAGACTCATTTTCTTTCTTGTGCATGTTCTGGTCACCAGGTATCAAGGTTACATTGGTGCAGCCCTAGTTTTAGGGGGAGTAGATGTTACCGGACCTCACCTCTACAGCATCTATCCCCACGGATCCACGGATAAGTTGCCTTACGTCACCATGGGTGAGTGTGATGTTTCCTTGATGTTTCATAGTCTACTTACTTACAAGATGGTTTCTTAAAGAGCATGTCTGTTTCCTGTTAGAGGAAACAGTGCAATACAGTGATTTGATCCATTTAGCAAGGTATATTGGATTCCTCTTGGGTTCAGGCCCTCTTCCAGGTGCTTGGAATTAGATAAAAATTCTTGCCTATAGGGAGTTTATATTTTAGTGGGGGTAGATACATAGTAAACATGATAGAAAGTGTAAAAACTGGGAGAAAAAAGTAACACAGATAACAGTGTACTGGAGTTATATAACATATTACCTTTGGGAGAAAGTGGGTCATGGTTATGTGTGAACTTGAAGTATTACTTCTAATATCTACTTGTAAATTCACAAGTATCTTTAAAGGTAACTGTTAAAAAGGATTAATGCCGGCCGCCCTGGTGGCGCAGGGGTTAAAAGTCTCAGCACTGTCAAGCTGTTGCCAGTCACTAAAGAATGAGTTCGATCCCCAGCTAGGGAGCTGACCCACATGGTGCAGCTGACCCTTCTGTCTCGCCCTCTGTTCCCCTCAACAGTATCTTTCAGTAGATCTCCCTGTTCTGCTCCCCACTTTGTCTTTGGTGAATCTCACCCCCTGAACCTCTGGCCTATAATCCAGTTCTTGTACGCAAAAACAAACAAACAAAAAATCTCTTAAAAAAAATGCTAATGCAGGGTAAGGGGTTAGGGAGTGGTGGGGCGAGAGAGTCAGATTGTAGTGTGACATAGGAAGGTTAGGTAGTCTTGAGAGGAACGTGAGCTTTGAGTGGAAGGGCCTTCCAGGCAGAGGGAAGCTGGAGGGAGGCTGACGGCAGGGTCATGCCTGGTATAGGCAGCGGTGATTTTAATCTGTGAGTTTCTTTTTACTGCTTAATATCTGAGGGTTCATGGGTGATTAGTTCCTTTCTGAACCTCAGGTACTGCACCAGGAGGACATGGTGTCAACCAAGCCTACTTAACACACTAGGTCATAGCCAATAGAAACAGTGAGTGAAGCCTCTGGCCCAGGGCCTGTAATATTTGTTGTTCTTTTTAAAATTTATTAATTTTCTTACCTCATTGTTCGTTGTAGTTTTTGTTTTTAAACCAGATTTTTTACATTTGTATCTTAGCTCTAAATGCTAAAAAAGAGTATGCTTTTTGATGACCAAAAAAAAGAAAAAATGACAAAGGTATATAAGAAGAATGGGGATTTTGCAGTTCTCACTTTGCTGTTAAAGTCCCCGTTAAGTCGTGGAGGTTAGAGCTCATAAGAGGCCACACATGGCTGGTGCCTTTCCAGCTGCTGTTCATCTCTCATGGTTTTATTTTGGTATCTTTGTTCAGCAGAACTTGGAAAACTGCTGCCTTGAATAATTTGGAAATTGCCAGTTTGAGACTTTGCTATTCCATTGTGTTACCTAGCCTCTTATAAGGTTTTATACAACAGATGTTCCCTGTTTGTTGGGGAGAATGATTTACCCCCAGATACCATATGGATGAATCTTTGTAATTATTTTAAAATGAAGATACTTAGAGTAATTTTAGAATTGTTCCAAATTGCTTTATTCCAATGTATTTGTTAGCTCCATCAAAGTACTGTTTTTATTTCTCCCCATCTGATGCCTTGGTAAAGGTGATAGAGCCTTTTCTATTAACAAGTTTTATTTCTTCTTTTTCTTTTTTAAAGATTTTATTTATTTATTTATTTATACAAGCACTGGGTACAGTCAGAAGCGAGGGAGGGTGAGAGAATTCACCAGAGCCAGAGCGGGGAGCAGAGCAGGCAGAAGGACCGAAGTACACTGCTGAGGGGAGCAGCGGGCGGCAGGAGAGGTCTGCACGCCATGTGGGACCCTCCTCCGGTGGCCGGGGAGCAGCCGGGGATTGAACCGGCGCCGCAGAGGTCGCTGGCAGCTTCGCAACCCAGCGCTCAACCGCTGTGCCACCAGGGAGGCCCTTTCTTCTTTTTCTTTACCTAAAAAATTTCAGTCTTGCATGAAAGTAGCAGTGTCCAATCACAGTCATAGAGAGCCTTTGCTCATATTTGTTAGTTAACATTTTTCCATACTTGACCCAACACACATTGTTAATTTTATTTTGGGGGGAAAGGTTGAGAGTAAATTGCAGACACAGTAACATCTACTCCTGAGTCCTTTAGTAGGTTCTTTTATATCACCTCGATAAAATCATCAAATCCAGGATGTTCAACATTGATACAAAGCTGTTTCATTTTTAAAATGGGAAAGTTGAATTGGTTTCTTTTGTAGTAATTTTAGTAAATTCAGGAAAAGCCTGAATTTAGGACATGTTGTTGAAAATAAGTCATTAGGGAGATGTGTCTGCTTGTTTCACTCCTGCAAGCCCCGGCGCGCTGGCCTTCCCAATGAGCGCGCATCTCAAGTCTAGTGAGAGTGCAGGGCAGGGCTTCCTCAGCTCTGAGTTTCTAGGCCCCTTCTACTTAGAAACCATTGCTCCACATCCTAGTCATAAAAGCCCAGATTAAGAAGGGGACTTGGAGGTTTACTTTGTTCAGTTCTCAGCCATCTCTTAAGTGCCGCCTGTGTAAAGGCACCTCAGTAGATGGAGAGGAAGTTGCGGATTCTTGCCCTCTACGGACAGTGGAACCAGGAGACAGGGGTGTAAACTGACAAAGGCCAGTGAGGCCTAGGGGAGGAAGGGTCACTTCTAAACTGGGCAAGTGTGGGAAAAGCTTCACTTCACTTGAGCTGAATCTTAAAAGAAGAATAAGAGACAGGTAGACATTTGTCAGGTGCTGTTCAGCATCTCCTGTGTGCTCAGGCCTGTGCCTGCTGTGGGGGTGTCGTGGTCAACACAGCACCTGCTCAGCGCTCTGGCCTCATGCGGGAGACCGCACTATGCGGGAATACACCGTTGGTCTAAAAAGGGCTCTGTGCTCAGTGCCCTAGGGAAGAGAAGAGTAGTAAGAATGGTAGAGGATGACTAGTATTTGGAAAGTCCTTACAAAGCAAGTGACAATAAGACATTTTCTGATGAAAATAATTTGCCATGTGGACATTCAGGGAGGACAGAGCATCACATTAAGAATTTATTGGTTTTTTTTTCCCGCCAAGAAATGTCTTAAGATACACCTGTGTCTCTCTTATCTGTCTATTCCATCTAGCTATCTAGTCCTATGCAAATAAGATCAGGCTATACATATTGCGTTAACTTGTTTGGAAGAAGTTCTTGTATCAGCTGCGTAGATGAATCATTCCTATACCAACAGCTAGCAGGAGTGGCATTATACGGCTGTACTGACATTGACTGACCCCTTCTCTTAGGGATGGACACGGTGAGTTTTCAGAGCTTTGTCCTTGGTGTACTGTAAGGACACACTGCAATAGAGTCTTAGTGGAGTTTCTGGACTAGTGTGTGATGGATTGTTCAGAAGCCTCTGTTGCAAGCACTGAATGATTTAATGAATGAGAAGAAGATTTTAAAGGATAGTAGGCGACTGCTCACCAGCCAGCTCTTAGGCTGGATGCTGGGTCTCTGTCATCTGTCCTGTCCTCCTCTGAGCTGGTTCCTTCCAGGCTCTTGACCATAATGCTTCAGGAGCCTCCTCATTTCCATGTGGGCTCATTTCCTGTTCGTCCTCCGAGAGTCCCAATGTCCTGGCCCCTCCCCTGAACAGGCTTTCACACCACACCCACTGTTGCAGCCTGCTTCAGAAGTGTCTTTTCTGCCTGGAGAAATTTCTGCCTTCCTGTTTGTCATCCCAAGTCTGGACCAGAAGCTGTTCCCTCGTGGCTGCCCCAGGCTGAGGGGGAGTCCTGGGCATTTGGTGTGAAACACCTTCTCGCAGTCCAGCCTCGTCCCTCTTGTCCCTGTGGACTTCTGAGACTAGGGGAGTAGCCTCTGTCTTACTCCTTAGTCCCATAGATCCTGTGTGCTCTGTCTTTGATGGTGAATTAGTTTTCTGTTTCTCTGCCTTGCTTGTGCCAAAGAATGTCTGAAACTTAGGGGCAGAAAGCCTAGCTGCTATTGATTGCAGTATCCCTGGCATGGAGTTGGTTTTAATTGGGTTCCCTTTGTGTGGCCCCAGTGTAGCTTGAGAGACTGCCAGAAAGCATTCCGTGTGTGCAGATCTTTTAGAGCTTACTTTCATGTTAAATTTAAAGTCTGTTACAGAGTGTCTCTGTGCCAGTCTGCTGTTGCTGTCACATTATTTTTGGTTAATATTCTATGGAAGTGATGCCATCTTGGCTATTCCATTTATCTCTGAAACCTAGATTTAGTAACTTGCACATTATTGCCCTCCCTGAGTGGCAAGGCTGGGATTTGAACTCTTGTCTTCCAGCTCAAGCAAGACCCAGTACAACACAGCTACTTTGATTTTATCATCTTACAGATGTTAGCTTCATTAAGCAATTAAACCTTGCTTCTGAATACTAAAAATATTTATATAAATTCCCAAAGAGCATTGATTTGTTTTGTTCTTTACTTTCAACTGCTCTATGTGTAATTTTTTGGGTCCTGCATGTTAAAACAATGCTTTCTGAAACAGCTTTATAGTATCAGAGGCAATTTAAAAAATCCCTAATTCTGGGGCCTCCCTGGTGGCACAAGGGGTTAAGCACCACACTACGAAGCAATCTGAAGCCTCTGCACCACGAGTTCGATTCCCGGCTGGCCAGGTAGCAATGCACATGGCACAGCAGACTTTTCCTGCCTCGCCCGCTGCTCCCCTCAGCAGTGTATTTCAGTCAATCTGCCTGTTCTGTTCCCTGCTCTTGTCTCTGGTGAATCCTCTCACCCCCCCGCATCTCTGGCCTGTACCCCAGCTCTTGTATGCATGAATAAATAAATTAAAAAAAAAAATCCCTAATTCTACCACTCTAAGAAAACGTAATTTATTTCTGTTTTTTGTTTTCTTCCAACCCAAGCCCATTGTGAAGAGGAGCCTTTATCAGAGACTGTAGAATAAAAGGCAGTGTTTGCACTGCGTGGCTTTGTCTGTCACCTTCGCCAGTGTCCGCTGGAGCAGGGCGTGTGGCTGCCTCTCCTGGCGGCAGCCCCCGCCTTTCCCCAGCCACGGCTGCTTCTCGCTTCTGGCAGTGCTTGCCCTTGCTCTCCTCCTCCTCCTCTTTTGTTTTTGATGGGGTAGGGGCCTGATTGTTTGGAGAGAACCCCAGCACTGCCCAGTTTTTGTGTATTTTGTCCTGATTCATGTTGTTTTGGGTCAGCTATAAACCAAACCTCAAACTACAGATGCACTCAGCCCTCTTGCTGCCATGGACTTGAGGCTTTCCATCAGCGTAGCTTATGTGAGAAAATGAGTATCTCATGCGACTTCTCATGTTTTAGTTAAATCATGAGTTGTTTATTATGAGAAATAAAAACAAAACTTTGTAATTAATCTTTTCTTTCCTGACTGATTTGACAGTAAGTGCTGGAAGCTACAAGTCACCCTTAAGATGAACGTGTCTAAATTTTGTCTACCTACGGGCCTGTGCTGGCACCTGGCCAGGCACTGGAGGGCTCCTCTTCGCTTACCTGGAGGAGACACCTGCTTCTCCTGTGCATCTGTACCACCTGGTGCAGCCCCTCGGGCACAGGTTCCAGGAGCCTGCTCTGTGGGCTCGCCTTCCAGAGGTTTCTGTGGGAAAAGAGTGTCCCTAGCTCCTGTGGGTGGCTTGGGCCATCCTGTCCTAAAACCCTCTCTGTGGATGTGATGCTGACCACTGTGAGAGCCGGTGCCCGTTCACCAGCTTCCCAGCTTTCCTGGTTGTGAGATGCTTAGTGAGGTGGGTCCTGTCACCCTGGCCATATAGGTGAGGAAACTGAGGCTTAAGGAGGTCAGCTAAGGCCTCATAGCCAGGAGGACACGAGCTGGGATGGGAACCCAGGGCTCTCTGACTTTGCCCTCCCTGAGACTGTGCTGTTGCTGTGAGTGGTGTGTGGCATGTGCTCCAGAACAAATGTGATCTGGTTTGTTCTCAAAGAGAAGAGAGGGCTCCATAGATTTCATTTAATTAATTCTTTTTTAAGAGAATCATTTGTAAGAGACTACTGGTGATCGATTAGTGTGATTGTTGAAAACTGGGCAAGATTCTTGAATTTTTCTTTATTAAGACAGGGAAAAGGGTTTTGGCTCTACTTTTTATAGACAAAATGTGGGTTCTCTTAATTCTCAGATTAATTAGCTTATTCTTTCAACTTGCCAGCTTTTCTTTATTAGACGAATTGAAGTAGTGTCAGGAGAAGCTTGGGGACCTTCCTTTGCTATTAGTCTGGCAGTGTTCCTTGGAGCAGCGTTGGCAAGGTACATAAAATTTTTATTTTTGCCCACTTACTCACATAGAGAATTAATATGAATACAATTTCAAGCTCAATATTCCTGGAAATGAGGCCCTTGGACAATTTAGGAATACTAACTTAAGGAATAAATATTGGCATTCACCATTAGGAAGACTTGGGGTCGTTGCCAGGGCCATCCAGGTAAAATTTTATCTCCAGATAAACTAGTTATACAATTTCCTAATTACTGGAATGTACTTCTTAGGTCCCAGTTTACAGGGCCCCCTAGCAATTACAAAGATTCGGGACATGGCAGTAAACATCACGTCTTACCTTGTGGGCAGCAGAATCTTAGAATTAAGTTGGAACATAGGAACATCTGTAGGGAATTTAGACTTGCCATTTTCTCCGTATTTTTACGCTAAAACATGAGATATTTTGATAGACTTGATTTTGAAAATTTTCCTGCACTGTATCATAATAGTGTGCTGCAAGACGGCAATTTTTTTTTTAAGATTTATTTATGCATATAAGAACTGGGGTACAGGCTAGAGGTGTGGGGGGTGAGAAGATTCACCAGAGACAGAGTGAGGAACAGAACAGGCAGACTGACTGAAATACACTGCTGAGGGGAGCAGTGGGCGAGCCAGGAGAGGTCTGCTGAACCATGTGGGTAGCTCCCTGGTCGGGGATCGAATTCGTACTGCAGTGGCTGCGGATGGCTTCATAGGTTGTGTCTTAACCCCTTGCGCCACCAGGGAGGCCCAAGATGGCAAATGTTTTTCTACATTTGTTTTCAACTCGCAAATCAGGTGTGAACTTGGCAGTCCTGTATGTTCATACGCCTGTGTAAAAGTCATCTCAGAGGGCATCTGGACTTCCTAGCTCTAGGGGTTGCTGTAAAATCTTTTTTCTGGCTAGTCTGGGCTGATGTCCGTAGCATGGGCCTCCATCAGTGCTTGGGTGGGCTTACACGTACCCTGCTTGCTGGGTCGGGTGTGCAGTTGAGGGGACCTCATTCTGGTGGGAATGTTGTCCATGTAGCCAGTGATGACCCATAACAGTCTTTTCTTAGCCACCTGAGGTGCAGTTAGAATCCTAAAAGAAGAGATGAATGGTGACTGATGGTTTTTGAGTTGGAAGGTCCCAGGCTTACTAGGATGCAATGCAGCATGCACACACACTCTGCACAGCACTGTGTGCAGAGGCTTTTTTCTGTGGCGGTGTGGCACAGGGACAAGAGTGGGTCTTTGGGGTCGACCTGGGTTCAGATCTAAGTCCAAAATGCAATAGCTGTTTGACTACAAGCATTGATTGCTTCTGTAAAATGGTGGTTAGGGAAAGTATACTATGGGAAATGTATGAGGGTTAGTGATACACCACACGTAAAGATCTTTGTGCGCAGTGTAGATGTTTGTGTGTGTGGTGTTTTGATAGTTTGAGTGCTAGCCCATTATCTGTGTGCTGTTCTGTGTACTGAGATTTCTCTGGCAGCAGTTTTTCCTGCTTTAATTAATTTAAGTAAAATGCATTTTGAAAGATTCAAAATGTGCAATGCTTGGATTTTATATCTTAAAATTCACGCAGCTTTGGTATGCCAAGAATAAAACAACTGGGAGCCGGAAGCCCATGAAAGTTGAATTATGCTTCTTCGTTACTGCAGAGGTGGTACTAAGCCAATAGATGGTGCCGTTATGTTAGGAAATGAGAAAATATTTATTTCTAAAGTGCATCATGTTGTTACTGGGAAGGTAACATAGCCAGTCCTTGCCAGTTTCCTAATCTGTTCTAATTAGAGTGGAGTTTGTTCTTGATTCTGCATAAAGAAAGATGAAATATTTCTAGTGGGTAAATGTGAGGTGCTGGATGAACGTGTAATGTGCTGTCCCTCCTGTTTTTTCTCCTCTAATATTTTACCATGAAGTCTTTGGTGATGTGAGTTCAGTCCTCAGTAGACAAGCAAGTAAAAGCCCTTGCCAAGAGAACAGTTAAATGCATTGCTGGAAGTTTTAAGTCCTTTGCTTTAAACCCCACTTCAGAGAGAGTGAGGTTAACTAATTCATCTTACCCTGCTCTTGTTTCAGAGTTGGCCCTGCAATAGAAAAGTGCCTTTATCTTTCATAACCTAGTGCTTGATGGTCTTTTACTTTCTTACTGGACAGACTAAAGGGAAAGTCATTTTATGCATCAGAAGACTTTTTGCTGTGTAGTCCCTCAAGCAAGGGACTTGCTGTCAGCTGGATCTGCCCATTCCTCGCTGTGTGATTTTGGGTAGGTTCCTTCACCTGTCTGAATTTAGTTTTTTTTGTCTATAGAATGGAGGTAATGCTTTCTAGTCCACTGATGAATAAAGCGAGAAAATGTGTAACAGAGCTGCTTACTATTTTTCAGTAAGTAGCACTTCTTATTGTTTGCCATAGCTCTGTGAAAACATAAACCTTTACATATAGTTAAGACTAAGTGCGTTTTTTGTATTATTAAACTCTGGTCCTTTGTCCTTGAGGGTTCTGAGGGACAGGAAAACTTGAAATAGACCTGCAAAGTGGAATAAGCTGCAATAGCGAAGTTATTTTGCGATGTGGACCAGAATCAAGGCTACCTTTGAAACCTGTCAGCTGGGGCTGCGTGGAGCGCCTGCAGCAGGAGGGAGAAGTGTGGTCTGGGCTCAGCAGAGTGCTGAGTGGGAGCTTCTGTTTCCTGGCAGGGCCTAATGATGTGGAGACTGATTAAGAGAGGCATATTTTAAGGTCATTTGCATCCTCCGTGCAATCCCCTAAACATAGGGTTAGGTGACTCCCCTGTTTGAAGGAGAGCAGTTTTCTGTCTTCTTACTTTGTGGCATTTCATTAAAATACATTAATAAAACCTTTCACTTTTAGGCCTGGATACCCAATTGTTAGTCTTTTTTAAGAATGAGTGTTTATAACCTGTCAGGTCAATGAGACATTGCAGTTGCAATTATACCAGAAAAACACTGTTCTCTTCAAGTGGTGTTTTAAATTATTTACTTAGAGTAAAATTTAACTCCTTTTTGACTGCATTGCATTTAGAAAAGGAACTGCAGTTTTTGAGAAATCAGTTTTGAGTAAAAATGTTGGATGCTCTAAAAATTTTATTTCTAAGCAGATTAAATGGAATAATTTTTTTATTCATTGTGAATAAAAGGTAGACTTTGACATTGAGGTACATTTGCTGATGAAAAGGAAGCATTCTTTCCCCTCACGAGGGGTTTAAATGTAATACTCAGTGCTTACTCAGGAGTGAAAACATCAAATTAAACTGTTTATGCTGACAAAGGACAAATCTGGATTTCAGCAACCCATGCAAGATTGTCTGATTGCTTGGCCTGCCTCTCCTGGAAGCTTTTGGCCAAGACTTATAATGAAATGCATGCATACAATTACACCACCTCTGTAGGCCTGGCTCTCCCGGCGTGAAAGGCGCTCCACTGCTCTCTAGCGGCTGCCTGGTCTCCTGGCACTGCGCTGCTTTGTATTCATAAGTCAGCTCTTCACACACTGGCAGTGCCTGCCTCCAGAGCGGGTACCAACACCGGGAGATGAGGCCTTTTAACAGGAATGGAGTGAAAAATGAGCCCAGTCCACGGGGCTGTGAAAAGCCCCAAATTTTATCCAGGGTGAGCGGCCAGTTGCCTACCAATGAGCCAGTGTGAGTAAGCACTCTGTCAGGGAGAACGGACACTGATGGATTAGAAAGTTCCGCGTGCTGTTCTTTTATCGCTGCATATATCTCGCTCCTTGGCAGGCCACGGTGGCAAACAGGTCCGTGGGTGCTTAAAATGGACTGTTCCTTAGCAGAAGGAGCAGCTTTTATCCTGAAAAGATCCGGTTAAATTGATTTGGGGAAAAGCAGTAGAAATCCATTTCCTGTTGTCTCTCAGAACTTCATGGCTTTGAGAGAAGAAATTTTGAAGACCTCCGTTTCCATTAAAGCTGCCAAGGCTGGGACTTCTGGAGAATGATTTTGTCAAATAGGCCCTGCAGGACAGGGACTGGGTCTTACAGTAATTACAATAGCGAATTTTTATTGAGTTTTTACTATGTGCCAGGCGCCTTCTCAGGATTCGTTCAAGTCTCCCCGCTGTCCCCCCTCAGGAAGATACATGCTGTCATTTGCCTTGTGTGGGGAGGGCTGGCTGGGGTGCAAGGACTGCTACACTGCAGTTTCTGGGGCAACACTGACATTGTGTCTGATGTGACGGACCTGCTGGTGCAGCTTGGCAGCTTTGCAGGACTCAGAGGTGATGTGCAGACCTGGTGACGTGTCGGGGAACACAACTAAGGGAAGCAGAGTGCCTGCTTCAGTGCATCTGTACAAGCCAGAGCCTGCCAGCCAGTGGGCACCTGGGGTGTTTGGTTTGAAAATACTAGGGAAGTTGCCCATCTGGATGGCACATGGCTAAGAGCCCCAAGACGTGGGTTTGACTCTTGGTTTACTGAGTGTTGCCTTTGTTTCACCTAGTTTCCTTGTCTGAAATGGAGGAAATACTGTGTCACTTGAATTCAGAGTCTGGGACCTAAAAGGTCTTTAAAAATTGCTTTCTCCTTCCCTGGTCTGAGAGTCTGTGAGCTTGGACTGTATGGAAAAAAGCAAACACCTGGCTATAGATCGTCCTGAAGTGGACCCATAGCAGCAGGTTTTAGGAAGTTATTTCAGTCATTTATTGTTTCTTCAGCATATCTAGTAACAAGGAGTCTAGAATTGCTGTTTGGTTTAATACTTTAATGAACTCTGACATAGAAAAATGTTTTATGTTTTAAAAAAAAGGCACTAGCCTCAAGACTTATTAATGCAGGTGTTCTTAAATATATAGAGCAAGTAAAAGCAGTATCTAATTATAGTAAAATTTTCTTGATAGCATTCATATTTTGACCTGAGTTGTATTGTTTTCTCAGGAAGTTAGGTTCAAATTGCACTCATGCTGATAAGCCAGGATCAGAAGAAACACCTTTAGAGTTTTTGGAAGATGGAGACTAATTTCACCATTCTGTTTGTTAGAATGGGTTTTTTTTTATTTTTATATTTAAAGATTTATTTATACAAGCACTGGGTACAGTCAGAAGCGCGGGAGGGTGAGAGATTTCACCAGAGCCAGAGCGGGGAACAGAACAAGGAAGTACATTGCTGAAGGGAGTAGTGGGCGGCAGGAGAGGTCTGTGCACCCTGTGGGACCCTCGCCTGGCGGCCAGGGATCGATACGGCGCTGTAGAGGCAGCGGGCAGTTTTGCAACCCAGCGCTCAACTGCTGTGCCACTGGGGAGGCCCTAGAATGGGGTTATTTTAAAATAAATAACCTTAGAGCAGATACTTGAATGGCATCACTAGACAGTGAGTGGCATTTGTTTAATCATTTAAAACATTTAACTAAAATTCCAGTCTCATTTGAATTTCCAAGCAAAACAACACAAATTTACTATCCAGATGTGTGGAAATCTTCGACTGAAATCTGAAGAAAAGGCAAGCCAGAAAGCATGCTGTTTTGGGGGAGGAAGCTAAGAAAATGTAGCTGCTTCTTCCATGCTTGTTTGCTAATTTTTTTTTTTTTTTCTTTAGTTGTACTATTTGGCTTTGCTATTTCAGAGGCAGCGTGTTAGAATGAAAGAAACATCGTTCATTCAGAATGATCTGGATTCAAAATGTCAGATTTGCTAATCGCTGGCTATATTCCGTATCTCTGAGATTAGTCTCCCCTTTAGTAAGATGGGGTGATGCCTGTCTGCCATGTCTGAAGTGCAGAGCAAGCAAATGGACTGGGCTGGAAGTCTCCACACTGCACATGGAGTTTGTAGTGGTCCTTTCAGTGCTTTGTTTGCCGCAGAGCAGACTCTGGAGAAGAGGCATCTGGGTTGGTACTGATACGCTCCGAGAACTTGATTGTTAGGGTGATGTCCCTTTTCGGATGGTCCTAGGGAGCCCTCCCAAGGACGGCAGAGAGACTTGGTGTGTTTGTTTGTGTGATTGATTGCTGCTGTTCCTTGGGGCTGTGGACCCCTGTCTGCATTGGGGCCACTGTTTCACAGCTGCACTTGACAGCTGGCGAGGTCTTGGTCTTTCACTTTTTGCCCCCGTCTCCCCTCCATCCCTTCACATTGAATTCTTATTTTCTCCAAGTTTGTACCTTTAAAAATTGCAAATACTGTATCATCTTTGAATAAAAATAAGACCATGCAAGTAAACAAAAAGAAGATGGCACCGCCTATTGTTATGACATCATATTTTGGATTGTGTTCTTCTGGGTCGGACAGTCATGGCGTGTATTGTTCAAGCAGAGCTGGTGCGGTTGCTTGGAACACGTTTTTCCCCATTAAATACTGTATCATGGACATCCTCCTGTTGCCCCCCAAATTTGTCATGTTTAATGACCATAAGTGTTGCATGGTTTCTTTTCCCTCTCTCCTGACTCTTGGACCGACATGTTTTCCCCTGGTTCCCCCCCCCCCCCAGCAGTCTACGCACAGTCATGTTTGGGGATGCGTAATTTGGGTACTCGTCCATTTACTTCTTAAGGGTAACTCTCTGGCTGGTTTAATGGTGTGTCTAGTTTTATGATTTGTGATTGATGTTTCCAAATTACCCTTTAGGGAAGTAGTTCTCTCCATCTTGGCTTCACCGTCTTGGCGAGGGCCTTTCTTGCCACACCTCGGTCAGCGCCGGGCGTTCTTCTTTTCAGTTCTTGCTCATTAACAGGAAAAAAGTGGCTATTTAATTTTAATTCATATTTCTGTGATTGCTAGTGACGTGGAGTGTTTCTAAATATGCATAGGCCTCTGCCTTTTCATCTTGTGAAACTGCTGTATCCTCTTCTCTGCTGGCATGTGGATGTTGTCTGCAAGTTGTTTTCGGTTATTAATGTTCTGCGCGTTGCGCATCTTTTCTCAGTTTCAGGGCTTATCTTTTTACATTGTTTAGAGCAGTTAGTCATTTTTTTAAAGCCAGTGGCCTGTTATTAATAAAAACAGATATTTCATTTTAAGATTGCCTGGAAATACGGTTCTTTAAAGAATTTGTGCCCGAGACCCCCTTCTGTGGGTGTCAGGCCCTGACAGTCAGGTGGGGAGCAGACTTGCTCTCTAGGACTCAGTGGGCGTCTGTTGTAGGAGAAATTCTTTTAATGAGCACCAAGTGGAAGCTGCTAAATCGGGGTGGTGTCCCCCCAGGTGGTTGCAGTGGGTAGGTGGGGTGCAGAGCAGTTCCTGGTCCCCCATGGTGGAAGAGGGCTGAGCTGTGAATTCTTTCCCACCTCCCTGTCTCTTTCCACAGTCTGGCTGCCCGGTGGTTTGGGAGTTGAGTGTTTGAGCAGGTGGGTGAGTGTGTGGGTGAGCCTGGGGGAGCACAGTGGATGCAGGACTAGGGAGCCATCACAGACTTGTACAGAGTCCTGGTCTTGCTAAATGCTGATCACTGAATTGTACCTCATTTTTCTGCTTTAAGGAGGCAACACGGGCTCCTCAGTAACTGTGAGTGGGCTCAGTCGCAACAGGTTTGGTGGATGTTGCTGGGGAGCAGCTACATGGAAACTGCCGGTGAGGCAGAGCGCTTTGTTGCCAGAATGTGGACCCCAAGGAGGGTGTCTCACTCCTGTGGTGCCATGGAGGTTTGGCCCAGAGCAGACATAGAACAGGACATGGTTCTGTGGGTTTAAAGCCACTCTTTCTTTTTGAAAATTGAACTTGCTTTACATTGAGTTTGTCTTCTCTTTATCCCCGTATGGTAAATTAGGCAATAAATGTTCTTTTATATTTTATCAAGTCAGTACTAATACTGCTATCACCGCTTCTTCAGGACCTGCTCTGTTTCCCTGGTGCCTCCACTGGATGGTCGTACACCATACAGCACCTTCCATTTAGTGCTCACTGTGTGCCAGAGGTCACAGATAGGAAGGATGGCAGTTGCAGAGACGAGAGTGATAAACTCATGGGGGTGTGGAGGAGGTCAGGGAGGGCTCCTGGGAAGAAGTAATCTTTCACCTGAGTTTGAAGGGTGAGTAAGAGTTTGTGGACTGTTGGGGGCAAAGGTGGGATAGGCTTGCAATGGTATGGGTAGTTAGCAATTAATTGTCAGTTAGGTTTTGGTAGTATGTCTGTGTGTTTGTATTGGGAGCAGTTCGGGAACTGAGGGAGGCGGAGACCTGGTCATAGAGGGTCTTATGTGTCTACTCTGCTCTGGATTGGGGCATGTAGAATATTTTGTGTGAGAGAAGGACATGGGGGTGCATCTTGCCCTGTGCTGTTGGTCCTGTGATCCTGGACAAGTAGCTTTATTGCCTCGGTGGGTTGCTGTGAGGATGGCTCTGCCTGGTCATGTGGGCACTCAAGACAATGCTCTTGTTTCTTCCCTCTTGGCGACCTGCTCCACCCAGTTGCACGTTCCCTGAGAGCAGGCCTCGTGCCCCTTGCTCGCGGAGCTCATCCTGCCCTGTGGAAAGCTTACCTGCTTACCTGTCCCTTCACCTGCTCTGCCTGTCGGCTAAAGCTGAGGCCCGTGGCCGTGCAGTCCCTCGGCTTCTTGCTTATTTGTTCCTTAAATGGGAAACCAGCTGGCCTTGTTTTTGGAATAAAAAAAATCAGGCTCCTTGTCCTTGCAAGGCATTTTGCTTTGGTTTGGGGTATGAGAGTGCCTGGTCAGGCTGGCTGATGCTGAGATAATGACATATCTCAGGGCATTACTGTGGTTTGTGGAGAAAATGGGATATACTATTTAAACATTCTGTAGGTCACATGCTGCTGAACCTGTGTGGCATTAGGTGATTTATTTATATAGTTTTATGTGGTGTTGGAACAAGATCGAGGGAACTTAAATGAAATTATTAAAGGATACTGGTTTCATTGCACTTTCGGGCTCCCCCCCCCCCCTTTTTAATGGCCAATTCCTTGTTCCTTCCCCTGAATCCTTTGCCTTGGAATCATGCGAGGATTTGCATCTTGTTCTTTTGCCCACTTGGGCCAATTGCAGCCATATTTGAAGCACTCACTTTTCTAAATAGCAGACACTTTCAGGGATTCCTAGAAACCTGTTGACAGAGGCGATTGTATGTCATCTCCTAGTAATTCTGCGTATTTCTGAAAAGGGGGCGCCAAAGTCCTCCTTTCCTAAGAAGCTGGGAGCAGGAGCCGATTGCACGTGGTTTAGAAATTGTTTTAAGGTTGAATTTCTTTTTCTTTTCAAATTTTTGGAGTCTGCATCTTTGATTTCAGGGGAGGCAGCGCTGGGCAGTTTAGCAAGCCCCTGCTGAGAGGGAGAGTGGGTAAGGGAGAGAAGTAGATAGGTGGGTAGTTTGAATGTGATTTAGGGGGTATGATGTAAAATTGGAAGCAGAAGAATAATGTAATAAGAGCCCAGTGTCCTTCCTATGTTTATTTCTGCTACAGTTTCAGCTTTTTTAAAAAAATCACTCCTGCTGTGAGGAGCCTCCTCAAACTTGATAGATACTTCTGTTTTAAGAGTCTGGGTTTCAGTCCATAATTTCCATTAATAGGCCTTTTTTTTCCTGCAACCTTGTTTCTAAACAGGAAAATAAGTTCTTGATAGAGGAAAAACTATATTGGGAGAGAAAATATTTTTTCTTTCTTTTTTTCTCTTTTTTTAAAGATTTATTTATTTATGCTGGGGTACAGGCCGGAGGTGTGGGGGGTGAGAGGATTCACCAGAGACAGAGTGGGGAACAGAACAGGCAGACTGACTGCTGAGGGGAGCAGCGGGCGAGGCAGGAGAGGTCCGCTGTGCCATGTGGGTTGCTCCCTGGCCGGCCGGGGATCGAATTCGTGCTGCAGAGGCTGTGGACTGCTTCATAGTGTGGTGCTTAACTCCTTGCGCCTCCAGGGAGGCCCTATTTTTTATTTCTTACAAGATTGCATGAAGTTACGAGAAAGGAAGTATATGTGCCTAGGAAAAATAAACTTAGTCTGTTAACTGGGAAACTGCAAAAGGATGAGCCAGGAGAAAAAAAATAGGACTAGTAAGTTTTAAGGAGATGTGCTTTGAAAGTAAACTCACTTCCCTTTGGACAATAGTTTTCCATAAAGTTGTTAGCTGTTGGGTAAATTTTTCCCTGTCCAGTGTTTATTTGGGGTGTCTGGTACGATTACACTTGGACTTTCTGCAGAGATATTTTTGGATCACTCTGGGAAAGGCCAGCTTGTTGTTGGGTGCTCCTGGGAGTATTTTGTATCTGAAAGTGTTTTTCTGAGTTTATTTGCAATTTTCTTGTTTCTTCATGACAACTGCCTTGTTTCCATACAAAACCAGCTCGCTTTTTGCTAGAAGTCCAAGACTGGTTCTCACCCGTGCCTCAAAGCAGACACTTGGGTTACTCTCCTCAGCCCAAATCTCAGCATGAACACGTGGCTCACAAATGTTGGAGTCTGTGCCTCCAGACTGCCAAGGACACACTTACTATGTAATTCAGAGGTTTGGTACGGTGAATTTGCGCTTGCATTTGTGCTAGTTTTACTTGGGTGCACTGCTTTTATATCTGTGTAAGTTCTCTTTCCTTTTCAGAGGGCTTTTAATAGCCTTTGGTCCCCCCTCTTTTTTCTTTTTAAGGAGAAAAAATTGAGAGAGGGGAAACTGGGGCCGCCTTTTGCTCCCAAAGCCTAAATGAATAGTCATTGCTTGTAATGCCAGCCTGCACTTGACGCTTCCCACTGCTTTAGATGTGATGTATCCGGTGCTGGGAAGGCAATGATCCTCAGCCACGGCGGTATTCCCTAACAGGAGCATCTGTCATATTCATCGGGATTACCATGTTCATTGATTTGTGTCTGTAAATCTGCTGTTTCTACCCTTTAAATTTGATCTATAATTGGACCTCCTTAAATGGTTCAGATAAGGTAGTCTGTATTTTCTCAATGCAGCATTGCTGTCAGCTTCTCCTTTTTCATTATACATTCAGCAGACTTGATAAAATCAGCAGGACACCTCATTTGAAACTGTTTAATCGCTGCCTTTTTCCTTTGCTAAACCATTGAGGTGGTCAAGCGATGTACACAAATCATTTTAAATAGAAAATATGGTTTTCTCTGTGACCCAGCTAAATAGATAGTGTTATGCAAAACAAGTTAAAAAGTAATAAATGCCAAAAAAATCTTCTAATTGGAGTAAAAAATTGTGGGCAACTCTATTCTCTCTCCAAAAGTGGAGTATCCTGAAATATTGCCAGAACCCTGTAAAGACAAGCTGATAGTTTTCTAAAGATTCTCTGGTTTCTGAACAAAGCAAGTTTAAATTTTCAAATAGTGCTGAGCTGCCTTTTACACCGTTCAAAGGGAGCCCATACTTATTTGTAATGCCTTTACATCCCACTTTCGTCGAGAGAAATTTGCTCCCTGTTAATATCTGTGCAGCATAACCTTTCAGCCATTTGCTTTTGTGATAATAAATTTTTGTTTCTTTGTCTGTCATTTTGTCTACTCAGCTGTTACTCTTCAAAGTACAAACTAAAAATAACAGCTCCAAATAAATGCCACATAATAAAGTGTTTTACAGTTGTAGCTGGAATAACCTGGTGGCTGCAGCTCATCGTCCTATTACCATCGCTGGAGCTGTAGTTCTTCCCTGCGTGTCAAGGTGACTCTGCCAGGTCCAGCTCATTAGAACAATCTATTCTTTCTATCTGGCTTGGTATTTAGCACTATACCTAGCAGCCTGCCAAGGCACAGTTGTAGAGCACAAGACTCAGAGCAGAGTAGATATGAAATTTTGTGGGATTCATTTTTTGTAAAACATAAGTTCTCCATAACCTCATTTTCATACTTAAGCATTTTAGTGTGAATAATTTGCAGTTCCCATCAGTAGACGAAGTAAGGCCGGTTGCACGTTTACCTGAGGTAGTGGTAGTGTGACTCCAGGCTTTTGAAGTGCAGTGCTTACCTGGTTTATGTGGCCCTGTAGGATTAATATTTACACTGTACTTGAATGTGGCATTGGGCACATTTTGCCATTTTGCTGCCCCGAGGTGAACTTGAGAGGGAGAAGCTGGGAGTTGGTAAATACACTAAAAGCGCATCTTTGTCTTACAGGTTCTGGCTCCTTGGCAGCAATGGCTGTGTTTGAAGATAAGTTTAGGCCAGATATGGAGGTATGTAAGCCCGTGCAGTTTTATTCGCCTTCAGATGTTTTTCCAGTTGTATGTTGAACATGTACAGATCGATTGCCAGTTCCTCCAGATCACCACTGTTCGTGGGAATGTTCTTGGCACAGATCCTCAGTTTGCTGAGAAGACCGGCTGCTCGTGAAGGGGGCGTTTTGGAGTGGCCCTTGAGCGCGCGCCCTCGGGCTTGATGAGCCAGCGTTGCCTGAGCTTGCTGTGGGCTGTGTAGGAATCTTCTTGGCTGTAAATGCCGCTGCGGTATAGCACGTTTGCTCGTGCACCAAGCTTTCACTGTCATGATAGCTCAAAATGACAGGTTTTTTGTTTTCTCACCAATAATAGAGAAACTGTGAATGTCTTTGCATGTCACAGAGACCTGGCGTGAAAGTGGGGGCAGCTTAAAAAATTTCTATAGATTGTTCTGCATCTGACAAGATGGGGGTGAGATATGTGTGTAGTGGACTCTTCTCAAGTGTAATGGGGTCTAGTGTCTCAAATATATAAGGTATTCTTTTGTTGTTTTCACTGGTGGTGGGGGATGGTATCTTCTGAATGATATTCCCTTAAGTCTGCTTTAATGATAGATGTGCCCCCCTCCCATTAAGCAACACCACTCCCCCCCTTCCCCCCCAGAACAAACCCACACATCTTCCCTTGTCACGTTTGAAGGGGTGTTGAGTGTACGTGGATGTCCCCTGCACTGCGGGTGCTTCCTCCACCACGGTGCCGTGCCCCTAAACCAGCAGGGAGACACCTAAGTCCTGAGGCAGTCTTCATATTGGCTGCTGGGTTTTTGATAGGTGTTAATTTTTTTATGTGGATTATCAGCTTCTTTCAACAACTAGTTGGCTGTTATGAGGGGTTTACCCTGTTCCTTAATATGTGGGAGTCTGCATTTCTGCCTTTGCAGTATTGTTCTGTTCAGCTATCAAAGCATGTCTTTGGAAATTATTTTTTTGACAGTGCTTTATGTCTACTCATCTTTGGACAGGAGGGCTTATTTGAAATTTTTTGTTACTCTACCAATGCTTATTGTCATTGGCACACTAAGTGTCTTTGGAGCTGTGAAGCTCTCTGCTGTTTAGGTCTGTGCCAAGTGCCACACAGGCCAGAGGATGTAGGTTTGTGGATATTGCTCAGCCAATCCAGGGGCTTCTGGAAGCCACTCTGCGCTTGGTGTGTGAGACTAGCACAATCAGGACTTGGCCATGGCTGGCTGGGTTTCTTCCCTTTCTTGGACATCTGCAGGAATCAAAACAGGCTACTGAAGGTAGAATTTAGCTAGGGGTTTTATACAAAAAAAAAAAAAAAGTGTCTTATTCCAATTAAGAACAGTAAGCAGATGCAAGTATCCAACTGTAAATGAGTTTAGGATTCTGTTCTCATTTCTCAGTATCAAAGTTTATTCCCATATCAGCATTATTTTCTGTTTTGGGCTTCTTAAGTGCATAGAGAAAAGATATACTGGGTCACTTAAGACAGAAAGAAAGAAAAACAGATCTCCCAGCCCTCCATCCAAAGGAGGGTTGTTTCCCAAGGCTTCGCAAATCCATTAGGACTAACAAAGGTGTCCGGAGCAAGACTCTGATGACTTTCATTTAGAAAATCGCCTCAGTAATGTCAAACTCTCCTTTCAGCCACATTAATCTTTCCAGATTTTTTTGAAAGCTTTGTCTTATTTCCAATTGATTGGGGGCTCCATATGTTAGAGAAAAATGGCGATAGCAGAAATTGGTGAAAGTATAGGGTGTATACTAAAAGTGACCTTTAATAACATTCTGCTAAAGTAAATTTTACATTATTTAGGGTTTTGATTTGAAATGATTCAAAGGCCGTGAATTTAATGTTGATGTGATTTGGGGAAATAAAGGGAAATGTGTTTATCCCTTCAACAAAACTTCTGATGTTATCTGAAGAGTGTGTTTCTCAGATCACTTATAACTGTGACTCAGCGCTCGTAGTGTTCTGCTTTAGCTATGAGACCGCAAAACAGGTTCACCAATTTCTCATTTCAGATTGATTATTTAAATTTACAATTTCAGGTGACTGGTTTTTATTCACTTAAGATATTATTCTTGACGCAGGCTGACAATCAACAAAAACGACTTTATTAAGGTGAAGGTAGTACCTGCTTCTCCAGTGAAGTGAGTGTAAAAATAAATAGAAAGCAGATAATAGTGTAACAGTTGTCAGTAGATAATACTTTACAAATCTAAAGGGATGTTAATAGGTAATAAAAATATTTAAGACCAGACAGCCAACAACTGGCTGTCTGCTTTCCCTGGGTGAAGAGTAAATGATGCTGTTTCTGAGACGACTCAGCAGTGTTGGAGGACTCCATTTTAGTGACCTCTTTGTTGTGAAAGGGAATTTGACCGGGGTGTCATTTCTGGCTCTGCTTTTGGGTAGAACTCATGGAACAAAGACATTTTGGTTTCAAATTTCCAAATTTAGTTTTCCTTATTTCCAAGGAGGTTTTCTGTCTGTCTGTGGCATGTAGCCCTCCATAGCTTTTCTTTCTTGCCTATTTTGAGAGTGCGGGCTTGGGTGACTAAGTCTGCTTATTTCCTTCCGTGTGGGAAAGGACTGTGGGCTGACCTCACAGGAACCCAGGCGTGCACAGCTGCCCTTCCCGCCTCTCTGGCTCTCCAGGGCAGTCGCTGTTCCGCGTGTCGAGAGTTGACGGAGGCGCAGCCTTGGACTGTCATGGTCCCTCAGTGTCGGGCAGTGGATTGGTGGCCAGACTCATGGAGCAGACTCTTGACTTTGTTGTTAAGATCAGTACATTAGAGAAAGCCCATCTTCGTCTTGTCTTTTCTCCTCAGCTATAAGCCTATATACCTCGGGCAGCGCTAAGCCTAGACTGTTATGGTTCTAGGCGTAAAGTCCCTCCCTCCTTAAAAGCATTTATTGTTCCCCACTGCGACTGCTGGAGCCCGTGGCTAGTCTGACTGGAGAGGTGATGTCAGCAAGAGACACACCAGCTTTCAGTGACTGAGTATAAAAATTGGGAGAAAAAGGCTCTGTAGTGTTTATATTGATCACATGTTGGAACAGGGTTCTTTTAAGTATTTTGGGCTAAATAAGAATATTCACACCAATTTCACCTATTTTCACGTTTTTAAATATAACTACTAGGAACTTTAAAACTGCACCTGTGGTTCACATGTCCTTCCAGATAGGGCTAGTCTAGCCTTGTCTCTGGAATGTGTCATTTACACACCACATTTAAGGTTTCTGCCATACCCAGGGGCTACTTACTGGTTTTCTTGAAAACTAACTTGGTTTTCTAAATTGAAGTCACACAATAAAATACGCCCATCTTAAGTGTGTCAGTTCCATAGGTTTTCGTTTTGTCATTACCCAAGTAATGGCCACTCAAGACAGGGAACATGTCCTTCCTGCGAAGTGCCTCTTTCTAGTTAGTTCCCTTCCTTCCCTTCTTTGCAGTTTAGTTCACCTTTTTAAATTTATTTACAAATACAGCTTATAAGTTTGTTGTGCTGGTTTTATATTTTCCCCAAGACACATGAAAATGCCTACTGTTAATATAAGTGAAAATGTCTTCATGTCTCTCCGTCAGGTGTACATCCAGGGCTGTGCCTCTTAAGCTTGGAGAAATGGGCCTTCTTTCCCCCCACTCAGGCCTTACCAGAGACTCGCTATCCTTTGGATCAGTGCTTGCTTGCCACTCATGCCTCACTGCTGGCGTGTGCCAGCACTGCGCTCATTCAGTAGTGTCCCCTGCTGCACTGTACATCCCTGTCCCATTGTTTTCCAGCTCTTTTAATATACTTTTTTTTTTTTTAAAGATTTATTTATTTATTTATTTATACATGCACTGGGTACAGTCAGAAGCGCGGGAGGGTGAGAGAATTCACCAGAGCCAGAGCGGGGAGCAGAGCAGGCAGAAGGACCGAAGTACACTGCTGAGGGGAGCAGCGGGCGGCAGGAGAGGTCTGCGCGCCATGCGGGACCCTCCTCCGGTGGCCCGGGAGCAGCCGGGGATCGAACCGGCGCTGCAGAGGCTGCGGGCAGCTTCGCAACCCAGCGCTCAACCGCCGTGCCACCGGGGAGGCCCTTTCCAGCTCTTTTAGAGACGTCTCCCCTACTTGCCAGTGAGAGAGGGAGATTCTTGAGGCCAGAGGCCATAAAATCATTTCTGTTCTGCAGCTCCTGTGTTCAGTAGGTGTTAGTTGAGACACAATAATCCTCCGCTAAGACAAAATCTGAGTCATCAAAAACCACCCAGGAAGTAGAGGGGACTTTCTCTTCTAAATGGAAAGTGCTGAACATTTTCTTGAGAGAACAGGAAGATAACTAGCACACTTCTTGAATGGTACGCTGTAGTGGGCAGTCAACAAAGCAAACACCCCATTCAAGCAAAATGAAGGTGAGGCAAAAGGCCAACGTTCATTGGGAAGTTACAGGCCAAGAAGCAGTAGAGTGAAGCCCAGCTGGAGTCACGCCTGCCTAAGAGGGTCTGTACCCCTCGTGTGGTCTGTACCCCTTGAGTGGTCTGAGCCAGTGCCTTGAGGTTTCGGAGACACTGCAGCTAGTGTAAGGCACATGAGCGGCCTTTAAAAATCCTCACCCGCTCTTGGCCCTAACACCGTCTTTAATGGTCTTGTCATTTTCATTGTCTTGTCTTTGGCCTGAAAGTCCTCCGAGGGCAGGAACAAAGCATACTCACTTCTGTTTTCTTACACCTAGCATGCTGACTGGTACATGGCGGGTAGTAGCAGAAGCAGTGGATAAAAAGGTGTCAAAAGCAACTTTACTTAGTAGTTCTCAGATGACCCTTCCTTTGAATCAGTTTGACATATTCACCTTCAGTGTTCACGGCACTGAGCTATGACAGAAATGGAGGCATAGAAAAGGGGTATTACTGGTGATAAATCTTGTGCTTTTTTCTCTTTTTTTAAATCAGCAAAGTTTGCTTGCTCAGACATTGTACCTGTTCATTAGCAGAACAGTGGATTTTGAAATGTGTGAGTTGATGTAATGACAAGGGGTCAGTTATATGAGTGGTTTTTTGCTGATGATGAATTGCACTAAGCTGTTCGCCCAGGTTTTTTCCCCCTATTGTTAAAGCTGATGTAAGAATTAAGCCCCTAATTCTGGTGGTTATTCACAGGCTAGCTGGGGGGAAACCAGTGATAGCCACACTGACCTTTTAAGTCCATTTTTTAGTTAAACATAAGGGATTTTAACCACAGTACCCGGAAATAGCATGTTAGTTTCGAGAGGGTGCATAGCTTGACAATTGCTAATATTGCTGAAATAAAACTTCTTGTAGAGAATGGAGGGAATTAAGGACATGGATCACATAACCGGTTAGTTCCTGTTAGGTTCCATCCTGTTTCTTTGTAAGAAGGAATGTTTTCATTTGGCCCAGTGAGAAATTTAAATTCTTGAAGATTATAATTCATTAAAATGGGTAGAAGATTAATATTTAGTCTGTCAAGATCAATACCATCCCCTCTTGGCACTAATTGTCAGAACCGTGTGCACGGGCCGCTGAAGGATAGTGGTGTGCGGGAGGACCTCACATCACAGGGAGACGATTCAAAGGCAAACTGTCCTGCACCCTCTGGTATCGACTTGCAAATTAGCATCTGGAATCTAATTAAACACGCTTAATGAAAGTAGCAGCTGAATGCTGCTGGAAAGGACAATCGGCTTTCCCTTCTCTGATACATAGTCTGCACTATTGAAGTTGGTCACCCAGACACATCGCGTGAGCACAGTTAAAAAAATTAGCATTTATTTGAAGAATAGAAACTGTTTTTCATTCTGTTACGCATTTGGCATGCTCTGGCGTCCCATGAGAGCCATGCCACAGCAGATAGTGAACAATATTTATAAATCCATGACAGGCAGTAATAGCGACTTGAAAAATTCTTTTGCTAGAATCTCAAGTTGAGAGCTGCCAAAAGCTGAGAGGATCAGATCTGCAGTGGCAGCTGCTGTGCCCTACAGTTAGAATTCTAGACTTTGAAGATGCTCAACTTAAAGAAATGAAGACTGCAGGCTTAGCCAATTTTTGCAGGTTTCTAGAGCTCTGGCTCTCTGCCTTTTGAAGATGAGTTGCTGAAGCTTCTACCACTGCCTGAGGCGTGCTAACACCAGCAGGATCTTTTTTCCCCCCTCGTCTTAGTGTGTCTTCAGTTTTAAGCAGCACATGCTTAGTCACTGCCAACTGTGATGGTCCTTTCTCTGGTGGCAGTGCTGAGAGATGGGCTCTTACCCTGTACCCTTCAGAGAGCTCGGTAAAGATAGATGGTGACGTGTACAAGTGCCACTTCAGCCGTCTGATTGATGGAGTCATATCTCATCACTCTGTGAGTCTGGCCTCTGGAGAAGCCCTTATAGATTGCCCCAGATGTGAGCAGCCGTCGCCCTAAAGGCTTGTGCTTACTCACAAACGTGATGCCAAACACCAGGCTACCAAGGAAACAGAATTAATCTGTCATTGCAGGCAGCTATAGCTCCACTTACAGCAATGAGAGTTGATACCAATGTGGTGTCCCGACAGCAAATCTTAAAAGTAACTGCAGTTTTTTTCTTAAGACCGGTAGTGACACTGAAGCCACAGATTCACGTGTGCTTTGCAGATGGACAGTAGTGTAAGAGATCTGCATTATTTCGATTAACAAGAAAGAATCTGTTCAGTTTGGCACATAGACTAGTCCTGAAGGAAAGCAAAGAGCATGAGTTCTGTGTTTTGGATGAGGGAAAGGAGCCCAGGAACTTAGGAGCCGGAGGACTGGGCTGTGAATCTGTTTCCAGTGTATTCAGGACATGACATGACTCCCGGTGAGCCATGGCCCAGGACTGTCACCTCGTGGATGGGGACCCAGAGGCCTGCCTGCAGGTTGCCGTCAGGGTTAGATGTGATCTGTAAAACTCCTCATATGGTGACTCACACAAAATTGGCTCTCAGATGTGGCAACTGCTTCTGTTTTTTAGTTATCCAGTAATAGGATACAGTCATTACATAGCAACAACTAACTTGATTATTTGCACTTGTGTAGGACTTGGTGGTTTGTGGCATAATATGGATAGGATTCTTCTTTGCCATCTGAAAACTTAAAATTGAGACAGACTAGGTAGAGGTCATCGTGACAGTAGAAGCAGCCTCTTCATTGTATGAGAGGCCATGGAAGCATTTGCCTTTGTGCTGTGGGGGAAGGTATTGGAAACACTGCCATCATTAGCTGAGGCTTGTTGAGCGTGTATGTGGTGCCAGGCGCTGTTCTAACAGCTTTTTCTGCATTATCTCATTTACTTGTCAACAGCCACATGAGGTATATATACTTTGTTAGCCCCGTTTTGTAGAGAAGAAAATCAGAGTGTAGGGAGGTCAGATGCCTTGCCTGAGGTCACACAGCTTGTCAGTGAGGGAGTCGCGGTTTGAACCTTGTCCGTCTGGCCTGAGAGCCTCTGATAGCATCAGTCCCTGGCCTGCTCTGCCTCGCTGCTAGGCCTGTGATTCTTTGACAGCAGAGTGGGAAAGACATCTTATTCCAGGTGAGCGGAGGTGTGGGCTGTTGCTTTTCTCTGATGAGGGCTTGTGAAGACGGCAGGAAGCCAGACAAGTGTCACAAGAGGAGTGGAAACCTCTGTGGTGAGTCAGTGGAAGGAGCCGGGAGTGGAAAGGTGCAGAATTCAGAACACGGAAATATTGGGAAATAGTAGTAAGTCATTTACCATGGAACGTGCTTTTGGCTTCTCTTTGAATTTTAGAATTTTTTCCCTCTTTTAACTAGTTATTTTTTCTGTGATTGTCCCTGCCCGCCCCCCCAAAGTTTCCAGTTCTTGTCCACATAGCTTAATGTTCAGCCGGCATAGCCCTCTTGGCGTTTAGTAACGAGACCAAGAAGTTTTTAAGTATTGGTGAATGGCATTTGTCCACATGAGGCAAATCATGAATAACTTGAACAACAACAAAAAAAGATGAACAAGACTCTCATATTTGAATAACGAGGTGCTCTTTTTTTTCCCAACTGCCAAAACTTTTTAATCTTCGTCAACAATTCTTCTGTCCTCCGTCTTATTTAGGTTGCATCTGTGCGGCTCTGAGCTCAGGAGCCCTGACAAGCGGCATATGAATTCTGTATTCATTAGTGATCTTGATCCAAATGCCTCTGTCCCTGCCACGGGGCTCAGGTGTGGAAGCTGCTGGCTAATCCCACCAGCTGACATTCAGAGGTTTAATGACTCCATAGGAAGGTGACCACTCGCTGGGAGGTTTGCTGGCGGAACCCACACAGCAGACAATGGAGATCAAGGAAGACTATCAGTGTTTAGCCAGAGCACCTTTCTGTGTGATGTGAACCCTGTTGGCATCAAACAGCTTTAAGTTAATGCAAAAAAAAAAAAAAAAAAAGACATTCAGTGGTTATTGTAAACAATGATTTTCTAGTCTCTTGTTGGTATTGATGGTGTTTAAGACTTTTTTCTTGTAACACTTTAATAGGTGTCAGTTTAATGAGCTGAACTTGACTTACTTTCCCAGATTTTTAAATTTTAAGGTTATGTTTGTCTGGGTGTTACATCTGTTTAGGAATCTTGTATGTACGCCTGGGAAAGAAACAGATAGAGCCAAAATTCTTATTAAATGTTTTTAAGGATTTATCCTGACATTTTGGTCTATCATATCCTCTAGCTTTTAAGGAAATACTGTTAGAATATGCATTATTTGACTTGTGACATGTCATTAAGTATGTTGACGATTTTTAATTTTTAGGACTTCTATTCTAAAAGTGATAGATGCCTTGTTTTAATAGCTGCTTCATTGAAATACAATTTACATCCATACAACTCACCCATCTTAAGTGTACTATTCCGTGGTTTTTAGTGTGCTCACAGAATTATAGAATTATCACCACAGTCAATTTTAGAACATTTTCATCATCCTTAAAAGAAACCCGTATCCCTTAGCAGTCATTCCCTGTTTACCCCCAATCCTCCTAACTCCAGGCAATAACTAACCTACGTTCTGTCCCCATAGGCTTTGCCTGTTGTGGACATTTCATAAAATAGGAACCATACAATTTGTGGTCTGTTGACTGGCTTCTTTCACTTAAAATATCTTTGTAATATTTCACCTACATTTCCATGATGTTTCATCTGTGTTTGAGCTCTTTGTTCCCTTTTCATGGTTGAGTAGTATTCCGTTGTGTGGATGTTTTCTTTATCCACTTAATAAATTACAGACATTTGGATTGTTTTCACTTTTTGGCTACCATGAATGATGCAGCCATAAACATTTCTGTGTAAGTTCTTGCATGGATGTGTTTTCCTTTCTCTTGGATATGTACCTACGGTGGGATTGTTTGTTCAAATGGCAACTCCACGTTTGACCTTTTGATGACGAACTGACAGACTGTTTCCAACGTGGCCGTATCGCTTAGCGGAGTTTGTGATTTCTGCACATCTTCTCCAATACTTTCTACCTGTCTTTTTCATAATAGCCATTCTGGCAGTTGTGTATTGATAACTCATTGTGGTTTTCATGGATTCCTTATTGATTAAGAATTAACGCAACTTTAGAAATGTTCAGTTGTAACTACTCAAACACTTGACACTTTTTACGCATTGAATTTGGGCAGTAATTGCGTTAATTGTGCATTCTAAATACTGAAGGTCCTTTTTAGAGACTTTACCTGAGACTATTTCTGTCATTGCTCTTGGTCATAATTCCTACTTATTGGCTTTCCTTAAGATCTGAAGCATTACCCATAGTAAATCATGTTTTTATTGCTGGATCAAAAAATGTATTACTTTTCCTCAGTTTTCTCTCTGTTTGTATTTAACATAAAGCTCTAGGTTTTAGAGATGCTGGTAACCCAAAGATACAGTCCCTGGGGCCCTGTATAGAAATATTCTTAGTAATGATTTCCAACATAAATAATTTTAGAAATGAACAGATGTTGAGGTTGCCGTTACAGTTCAGCAGGTGATTTGGAGAATTGCTATTAAATTGTGGGAGTAGGTAGGTGATTGTGAGGAGACACAATATTGTAAAGCTTCTCACCAGCAGTAGATAATTTGAGTTGTCCCCCTTTTAAAAAGTAAGCTTATTCTGAATTTGAAGCCACGGCTGGGCCAGCTTTGGAGAAGCAGGAAGGGTCTTCTGAGTTGAGCTTGCTCCCTTGGGTGTTCTTGCTCTCATTTTCTGGGTGTGGTGTTTTGTAGGATGGACAGAGTCAAGGGCTGCACTATGCTCCCTGTCAAATGAAGTCTGGAATTTCAGAAGTAATTGCTTCTCTCCCTTTGATTTTCTAGGATGCGTTTGTCTTTCTAGACTTAGGAGTGCCACTTAAAAGCCCATTGGTCTGGCCAAGTCCTTGTCTTCCTGTCTCTGTTTCTCCCAGAGCCCAGTTAATGGCAGTTGTTGGTTATCATTTCCACCCTTGTCTGTTGTGTTCTGCCTTTGAAAAGTTGAAGTCCAAAGTGGGATTGAGGAAAGGGTGAAGGATATTTTATTTTTTTCCATTTAGTCTCAGGAAATAAAAGGGGAAGAGAGGGGAGGAGATCCAGGAGGAAAGGTATAGTTCTCAGAATCTCTAGTGAGCTAGAATGCGTTCCTGTCGGCACCAGGTCTCTAGAATTTGAGAATCAACTGTAAAGTTTTGAAGGTCTCTATTTCTAATTCTTTGAGGAGTAAAGTGCTACAAAGGGTATGCTGCCATAATTGCTGACTTTGGAATTTTTTTGGTGATTTTTCTACCAAAAACGTTTCTGTGAAAAAATTTCCCTGCACCCCTCCAGCTATGTAAACACTGAATTCCACTGTCTCACATGATCAGTATGTAATCAATCAGCAGGTGCTTTACTGGTTCCCAGCTGAATGCAAGGCATTGTACTTGGTACTGTAATCTGCAAGTAGTATTGAGAGAGGCCATTCTGCACGGCGATGGAAATCCCTTATATTGCTGGGGGTGAAGTAGATTGAAAAGAAAGTATTATTTTACTCTGTGGTAGATAGGTAATTATTTATGATGCATTTGTTTGGAGCAGGTGTTTTATTTGAAATGTTTCCTTTACATATTTCTTATAACTGTGAAATGTAGGGGAAGAGATACCATATAGGAGAAATATTTCACAAAGTGTATTACTTGCTGCACCTGTGGCAAAGACTCAGCAAGCAGAATGAAACTCTTCTTGCGACCGGAGACTCTAGTCAGAGGGGGTGAGCGCTCCGCACAGGAATAGTATTGACTAGACTAAGTGTCTGGTGATTTTTAACTCTGCGGGTGGAATTAAAAGGAAGATATTATTGCTGATAAATATCCTGCATCATCTCTAAGGGAAAATGGACTTCTTTATCTCATTAAATCGAACGGCCTTTGCTAACTCGGGCCTCACGTGCATAATTTAAGGCCCTAAAAGAAACTCCCTTTCTCTAGTTTGTCCTTTTCTGCTACTCAAGCCAAGCCAAGATTTGGAATGGCGCAGCTCCTTGGGAGAAGCAGGAAAAGCTCTTTTGTTATTCACTGATTTCCACTTTAAAAATCAATTTTGTAAAAAATTAGGAAGCATAAACACTTTCAAATAGTGGCTTTCCAGGAAGAGGGGAAAACCCCTTGAATTTCACTGTCAAAAGCGAGGCTCTGTGTCACAAGTCCAAGCGTTCTTTCTGAGTGAGGCTTGCAAGCTCTTGAACAATGGAGTTCCACTTCTCTTGTATTTAGGTTAGAGAAATAGAAGGAATGAAATATAGGACTACTGGATGGTGTCTTAGAATCTTATAAGTTTTGCCTTGGCAGGTAATTTGGCATAAATTGTTAATGTAAATCTGGGTTAGTGGTGGAGACGTTATTTTAGTAAAAAAGATAAACTGCTGATTAATTCAGCATAGAACTCAATTACAAATTGAAAGTGTCTCTGCGGGACTCCTGGACCCTAAAGACAGCAGATGTTGAATTGATACTCCAGCATATTTCACAGTGGTATGAAATATTAACATGGTTTATTATAGTTGTGTGGTGTGCGATATCAGAAAGGGGGAGGGGTGGGCCTGTGGGTGTGCAGAGCAGCCAAGCATTACGCATTCGTTCGCATACACTGACATGTGATGAAGAATTTAGGAGTTTCTTCTTTTTCATCTTTTATCAGTTAACTGTGAAAAAAATTAAGTTTAAAATAACATTTGGGGCTAAATATTTAAATGGTGCCTATGTGTGTTTACATGTACATGTAAATGAACAAAATAAAAGTGTAAACTTGTTAACATGGGGCGTTTAGACGTTAAGGAGGATCACTACCTGCAGGTGGAGGGGAACGTCAGGCCTGGAACTGTGTTTTAGTGAATTGTCAGCTTTCATGGGTTGGAAGTTTTCATGGGCTGCTGTACTGTTTTTACCTTCTGATCTAAAGCATATGGTAATTTAAAATGCCCCTATAATTTGCACAGGCAGAGAAGTTTCATTTCTAGCCAAAAAAAGCTTCACAGTTTTCATATATCTGTATCAACTCAAGGGGGGAAAAGTCAGCAAATTTTATATATCGGAAGATCTGAATAAATGGAACTGCCAATATTTGAAGGGATTGGCAATTCTTAAGAGGCATGAGAATAAAGTTGGCTTAGATGAGATACTTCAAAACCATTACTACTAAGATGACAGTTATTTTTTTGCATCACAGCCTGTCCTGTATCATGAGCTGTGAGTTTTGCTAGCCGAAGTAAAAACAGTTCCAAAAATAGCCAAATGATAATGGTAAGAACAAATATACCCCGGATACCTTCTGCTGTTATGAAGGCTTAAAAGAAGGGCGCGGTAGGGTTTTCTCAAAAACTTCTAAGACACGTCACAATTGGCAAAGGCAAAAGGCAGTGGACAAAAAGCCAGGAGTTTCTTGGTACTGATACCACCGGAAGAACATCTCTACAGGAGTCACCTTGGAGGCCTTGTGAACCGTGTGCAGGCGTGGGCATTCAGAGGTGGGAAGGGTGGGCATGAGCCCATTCATCCTGGTTTGACTTACCTCCTGATGGACGGCGAGCTCCCTGCCTGGTATTGACATGGTCTCTTTCTTAGGGACCACGACATTTACAACCTGGTGGGCTGCACAGGCCCACAAGCGACTGCTGAAAGTATGGTGTGGAAAATATGAGAATGGTACATATAAGGGGGCTGTAGCGGTGCTGCTGAAGAGGAATTGGGCCTCGTACAGGAGCTCACATGAGATTCATACAGGATGGCCTCATACAGGAGCTCACATGAGATTCCTCACATGAATTTTTTTCTCTTGGGGTTTGAGGAAGGGGTGGGACAGCAAGACTGATGAGAGACCATTCCAGACAAAGGGTATCAGGTACAAAGACTTTTGGGCGCTTGCCCTAACTTCCTCTCTGTTGTGTAATCCCAGAAGTTTGGACAGCTGAACATATTTGGAAATAGGAAAGCAAAACTCCAGACAGTCTAAAGTCATCCGGGTGGCCATTCCTGAGTCATTGTGGCCTTTTAATTAACACCCGCTTGTCATTGTGGGTGAGCACACGAGCTTAGCATCCCCGTCCCTGCATGTGAATATTTAGTTTAGAAAACTGCCACGTTATATTAGAGGTGGTTGTGTTTCAGCAGTGGGTGCAGAAGCTGTATAGACTGTTCAGATGTCCTTTGAGATTTCTGTTGCAGTGTAATTGGGAGATGCTGTTGCTTAGTGTGTGGCGCCCGGCAGAATGTGAGATTACCTGCTGTAATGAGACCCCAGCAGCATACCTCAGGAAGGTAAAGTTTTAACCTGAAGAGAGAATGTTACTTGTGCATTTCTGTGAGGTAATTTATACTGCTCCCCTTACCCCAAAATTGAGCAAACACAAAAATAAAAAAAGATAAGATGTTGTGCTAAATAGATATTTTAAAATTCCACCTAGTAGTACAGATTTTTGAGAATATTTGCCATGAGAACCAATCGGCAGAACACAGTCGCAGGTCTTGTTGCCCTGTTGTGGTGCTGGGGTGTAGTCTGACATCGGAACTGCGATGATAATGGAATAGTAAAAAGATTTAAGGACTCATTACCTTTGACGCCTTGACAAATGCATTGGTTTCTTTTAACTCAGGTAAATTGAATTGGGCAATAGGTGGATGATAGGAGAATAAAAACCGGCTCCATGGGAAATGCCTGCATGGCCCTTGAAGAGGTCTGGCTTTGAGGATTGAGTTTTGCCTCTTGTGTCACCCCTGATGCCCCAGTTTGTAAAATAACAGCTCCGTTGTAACACGGGCTTAAGTCAGTATTTAAGGCCTTGGTAGGAGGGACCGTGTTTGTAGATTGTGCCGCAGATATACAGAGTCTGCTCTACCCTCTGTCTTTCTTGCCCCCAACTTTTAAAAGAACATTTAAAGGCACTTGCCTTTTTTGGGTCAGTTTTTGTTAAGTTTTACAAGTAACAACTGGCCTGATGGGCAAATTAAATTAATGTATCTTTTCTTTTATTGACACGCACAGTGATCAGCAAGTCGCCAGGTCACTGCTGAGAGCTCCTGCACATGTGTCAAGGGGAATGTAAACATTTGAATGTAGCATTGAAGCAGTGAGTTTGATACCTTTGCCTTGGGATTTGATGAGTGTAGCTTCTGTATTTGAGGACTTCTGGGTAGTTTGATTTTACCAAATATAACAGGGCAGATAAATGATGGAATGATGGGTTAGCAACTTTGAGGAATTTTAGCGGTGAATTACTTTAAAAATGTCAGCCCATCAGTGATTTACCAGTTACATCTGAGGACCCGGCAAGCGTCATTCCCATTTGTGGAGACTAATTGTTTGGAACTTCTGTTGTCTTGAATGAAAAAACATGGTTGTGGAGTTAGACAAAACTGTGACTCTCAGACCTTCCAGTTTTGTTGGTCGAGTGTCTCTGGGTTAGTCATTTTCCATTTTTGAGCCTTGGTTTTCTGCATTTGTAGCATGGGGATAAGGGTCGTGTCCACCGTAAACAGCGTTATTTGCAGGAGTACGTGAAGTAATGCACTTGGCATGGAGTCTGCATGCGGCGAATGTCAGTTCTCCTCTGCCTCCTTTAGAATAGTTTCTGATGAAATGTAATAAGTACGTGCTGCTTAGTGCATTTCTTATTGACTTGACAGTAAATCCTGTATGCTCATGTGAACACAGCGTTTTATGGCATCCTTTTGAATTTCATCTCCAGTGTCATGCTTACTTTCATAATTGATTTGCTTTAAACGGGGTTGAAAAAGCAAAAGCACTGTTAATGGCACCCGAACTTTGCTGGCAGTTCGGAAATTAGGTGTCTTGCCTCCTTAACCATGTTTGTGAGCAGTGGAGGAGGGATAGCTCCACGGGGGTCTCCTGCGTTGCAGCTCTGTACCCCAGGTTTCTCTTTGCAAGGACTGCTGCTTCAGTCCTCACAAGTGACTGACACGTGCTGGGTGGTTTTCAGCCCCATTTGCAGATGAGGAAATTGGGATATAAAAGTATGGAGTGACTATCACCAGGGTCATGCAGCTTGTAAGTAACAGGACTCAATTCATATCTGAATCTCCGGGGTCCTCTTCATTCTCTTAAATTCTTTGCCTCTGCCTCCCACCCCGCCGGTCACCATGATCAGTACGGTAAGGATGTCCGTAGGCTTTAGAAATTTGCTTATGTCCCTTTGAAAGGCTCCCATCACCACCCCCCCCCACCTCCCGGGAGGCTTCTGTTTAGGAGAGTTCCTGTGCAGACTGCATACGCCTGGGGTCCCAAGGAAAGGAGGAGCAGCATCCTCCTAGCACACAGGTGCCAGGTGGCTGCTCTGCTTGTCTGCGTCACTTGGGCCCGTCCACTGCTGCTTCCTCCTGGCTTTATCTTGCACCATGGCCAGGCCCTCATGACCGCACTTCTTAGAGTTGCTTTCTCTTCCTCCCCTTCGCCCTTGCCCCAGAGTTAACCACTCCCTATGCTCTGTCACACTCTAGACCTACTCTGAGGGCCCTGCCATCATTGAAGTGGCATGCATGAGCCCAGAACGTGCTCAGTGCTCTTTTACTGACTACCTTTTTCTTGTCCCTTTTTGGTGACACCCTTTCGAGCTCCTGTTGAAGAAGCTTTCTGGTGTCTAGAAAATATTCTGGTGTCTAGAAAATATTAAGTTGATCGTTATCTCCCATCAGCGCACCAAAAAAGAGCTGCCAAAAAGTTACAAAGGGCCTTTCTGTGAAGGCCGAGTTTGTTCAGAGTGTGGTCAGTGCTCATGACTGATGCTGGGAGTGCAGGTGGCACCTGTGGGTCGCCCTCTCCTGCATTCTCACCAGCCGCTGCTTCCTCTGCTCCCACATCCACCCTCCTAGTCCCATTGCTGATGCTTCTCCCTCCTGGGCCACCCCATCTCGCGTCGGGATTGTTATAATCACCTCCTCTCCTAGCCCTTCCTCTCTTGCCTCACGCCTTTCAAGCTGCAGCTTCTGAAAGCACAACTCTTAACTACATCATTTGCGATCTTAAAATTTTCCATTGCCCAGCTCAAAGGGTTGGCTCTCTGGTGTTCAGCCATGCCCACCTCCCTACATGTCACACTGCTCTCTCTCCCACCCTTGAAGCTTTACTCCTGCCATGGCTTCTGCCCCTCGGCTGGGCTGTGGTTGACTGGGGTGTCAGGACTCAGCCAGGCTGTCCTCACTGCACCCGGGAGGCCGCGGTCCACCTGTCCTCCCGTGCCCAGCTGTTGTGTGCTTGCCTGCTTATTTCCCCTCTGGATGGTGCCCTCTTTGGGGGCAGGGCCTGTGGCTGTGCAGACCTTGTCTTCAGTGTCCACAGTGTCTGGAGCGTTACTCCTGGGCCTTTAGTAAATGCCTGCTGAACCAAGTGGGCCCATATGCTTTTTCCAGGAAGTTGCCATCATTTGGAATTTGCTTCTTTTATGGCCATCTTTAAACTCCCTAGAGCAAGGGTGTGGGTGATACTTTCTGGGGTGTCCTTTCAGTTCTTCCTACTCCTTTGGAGGTCACCAGCAGGACTGTGCGGGGCACGTCCTCACTGGAGTCTTCCCGCGCACCCTGCCCTTCGCAGTGCTTTTCCTGCTCCGCACCTGGAGGTGGGCGGCTCACCGTGCATGCGCTCCTTTCTGCAGTAGTTGCGACCAGAAGAGCAAATTCCTTTCATCTCCCCCGAAGCCCCTTCCAAGCCCCATTTTTGGGTGATACCTCAGCAGCTCAGGAATTGGTTGGCAGAGTTATCACTGACCGAGTATTTTATGGTGAGAGAGTGTTATCAAGATCTTATTACTACCTGGGGCAGCTTGGCTCTCATTCGAGGGGTAGTTGAGCATGTTTCTCAGTCTTTCTTGTTAGTTTTCTCTGATTCCGTCTGAGTCAGAGCAGCCGTGGAAGTAGACATTTGTATACACATATGCTGCGAGCGCGGCTTCTCTTCGTGGAGGCAATATGCTCCCTTGTCTCTTGGTCCTTTTCCCTCTGGAAGCCTAGGTGTTTTTCCTTCTGTTTGCTGTCACAGAATCCAGCAAAATCTCTTGCCCACCTCCGATTTACTGAGGGGAAGGCATAGGCTTTCATGATACCAAGCACTAGCTTGGCACAGACCCTCACTCTGAGTTGTACACAGCATGTATCTTTGAGTGCACCAGCCACCCTTCCTGGAACTTCAGTTTCCTCTGCCGTGCAAGCGGCACTTACGCAGATTAAGAGGTAACATTTGGCTCATCCTCTGTGGTAGACGGCCATGTTCGCTCACACCTTTGCTCTTTCTTCTACCCTACAACTTGCTAATAACTGTGTTTTGCAAAATCCTTGTGTTAGGGGCATTCCCATCCCTTTATTCCTCCCAGTGGGCCTGGGCTGATGGGCATGCTGTGACTTGGAGAGACCAGTGGTCATCTCTGACCCGGATCTCCCGGGCGTTCTCTCCTTCCGTGGCGTTATGGGACATCCTCTTCCGGCCCACTGTGGTTGTGTAGCAGCGGCCAACCACCCCCCCCGCCCCCCCCCCAGCCCTGAATTGCACCTGGACTTCTACACCATTCAGTGATTTGGAACAGGTTGTGCTGGCAGTGAGTGAGTGGGGTGGTGATTCCTTGCACCTGAAACACCCGTTTCCACCCGTCTGAAAGCCCTACAGTCACTCCTCTAAACACCCCCCCCCCCCAACCCGGCCTTTGCCCTTTGTTATTTGCATCGCCCAGAACCCGGGCACTGAAGCATTATGAGGAAAGAAATGGCAATGCTGTCTAGACCTTCGAGATGGTCACTTGGCTCATGCACACTCAGGCCCGCTCAGCTGCGGCTCTAGCACCTGACAGTTCCCAGGGGTTCACACAAGCAGCCCCTGCCCACTTGAACAGCACCAACTAAAAACAAAACTCCAGCACCTTTGCTTTTGTCGCATAACCCAGTCTGAAAAAAATTAACCTTTCCCATTGTAAAATATGTGGCTACATGTGGGATCCATCACGTCTGTGACCCAGTACAGGGAGCATTCTGCTTTTGGAGGGACTGCTGTAAACACTTGTTTGAGCTCTTTAGATCTTATTCAACCATTAGCCATGAACGACTCCTTCAGGCCGCACCAGAGACTTCACCGGCTCCTCAGCACGGCCATGCCCCACACAGCGCTGAATCTAAACCTCTTCTTAAGTTGCCTTTGAGCGCTCTTGTCTCCAGATCCCTACTTGGGACTGGGGCCATTCTGGAATGACTGTGTCTTGGTAAAGATCGGTCTTGTGATGAATTTTGTCTTTTACCTTGACAAAGCCATGAATGCATTTGAGGTTCTGTGTTGTCGTTTGTGGTTGTCCAGGCCAAGCACTGTGCCGGCTGCCTGGGTTTAGATTTGGGGTACTTCATCCTTTTTTTAGAGTCCAAAGCCTCATCACACCCAAGCTTTTATGTGCTCTGCTGCACATCATCAATGCAATAGCATTTTTGCTTTTCAAATCAAAGTGACAAAGGAAAATGTATATTTTCTGGGATAAATTGGGAGTGATTCGGTTCTTAGTAAACTCCCCGTGGCTGGCAGACGCACACACTGAACTCACCAGGCCTGCTCCACTTCATGGCAAGTAGGTTTGAGGAAGTAGTGTGAGTTCACCTGTGATGCCACCCACATCCTTGTTCCCCCACACAAAGGTGGGAGAGCCACCACTCCAGGCTCCTGTGTGACAGTGGGACAGGAGGCAGGGGCTGCTCCTGCAGTGCCTTCTAGAAGAAGGTTGACTCCTTCTCAACCCACTCCTTAATGTTGGGGCCTCAGTTACATAAATGAAATCTGTTTTCCAGCAAATAACCAATTTTATTCCTTTTTAGGTTCTTAAGATTTTTTTAGTTACAAGTTGTTTATTGCAGATGACTTGCCATCTACATGTAGCTGTCTGCATGTAGGTTCACATTCCAAAGCACTATCTAAAATAGCCTGTTAGGTTTTCAGTCAAATGCATATTTAATATGCCTGCCTCCACTGTAAGTAAAGCTGCTGCATGTGCGTAACCCAGCACTCGAGTGTGGAGGGTTTATTTAAGGAGTATTAATTTGATGTTGAGCTGTCCAGGGTGCCCATTGGCAGGGGCACCTGCATTTTACCCTGGTGACATTCCCAATCTAAAAATCACTTAAGTGAGAAGAGAAATTCAATTGTAGCTGTAGACAAGAATAATGTGCAAAAGTTTCTTTGCGGTACTATTTTGGACCTGCACCATAGTGGATGCCGAGGTAATCTATCAGTTTGTGAGTGTCTACAAAATGCAACTCTCTAGATAACAGGTTTAAAGTAAAGATTTAATACAGTCTCCATCTCCTATGATGTTGCAGTGACAGTTTAAAACTCATTCTCTAAATCTCAGCAGACTTTATAGCTAGCAGTGGGCCAATATAAAGTTTAATAGCATTACAACACATAAATCATCTTTTAAAGATGCTACTAGTAGCTCCAATATTAAATGCAGACAATCGCCTGTGTTATAAATAATTTATCAAACACCATTTCAGATTAGCCTTCCATGCTGAGTTATTTATTTTAGCCTTTTCTGTACGATTCCTAAGGCACTTTTTGAAAGATCCATTACTGGTCAGTTTAATGAACTTGGGGGTCTGTTTTGTCCCCTCAAGCACTCGGGTACAGCTGTGGTGACCATTACATGGCCGACGTGGACCTCTTTGTGCCTTTTACAAGTGCTGCCCATTTGTCATGTAGCGGTAAATGGAGCTGCACATTGGAGTCGGGGGACACATTGCGCGCTGCAGTGATAGAGACAAACAGATAGCTCTATAAAGTGCTGCTTGTCACGGCTGACTCGCGCACAGTACATCACTCTTATTGTAATCTCATTTAAGAAGCAGGGGTGGCCCCGGGGACTGATATTCCCAGTTAGTTTGGTCTTTGTAGCCATAAAGCAGGAAGTGCTCCTTTTATATTCTCTGAACTTTTAGGGAGTGTGCTTTTTGCTTGGATTAATTATTAGAGGAACTTCTCTGTGGCACGGGGTGAAGATTTGTCAGCAGGTTTGTTTGGCCCTCCTCCTAGCCTGGGGTTTTGTGCAGCAGTCACTGCGTAGAGATCGGCTCTACTTCTCGGAGCCCTCTAGCTTGCCTTCTTAAATACGTTTCTGTTTATTAAGCAGCAGCGATGGGCCAGACCTGGCAGTCCACGCATGCTTTCTATATTTTATTTCTTGTAGCAGTCCTGTGATAAATCTTAATTTATCATCACGATGTCATAGAAGTGGAGAATGAACTCAGAGAGGTGAAGTGGCTTGCCCAAGGTTGCACAGCAATGAGTAGGAAAGTGGGGATTCAGACCTAGTCACTCAGCCCAGGTGACCTTGAGCTTGGGTTGCCCAACTGACTGCCCCTCGATAGCCAGGCTGAGTATCTCTACGTGAAAAGACGCTGCCATTGGCCTGGAGAGCTATTTTTCTGGTCAGGATGAGTGGTGCCAAGTCCGTCTACATACGGACTTCAAGTTCCCTGTGACTAGCTACGTAAATCCACGAGCAGCTGGCGGGAGGACGTGGCCCCAGCAGTGGGAGAGAGCATTGCACCCGCACCTGACCAGCTGGGGTCTCAGGCTTGGCAGGGCCCCGGTCACAGCCCCTCGGTAGCAGCTTTCCCCAGGCAGGTGCTGCTCAGAGCTCAGGTTTTTCTGTGTCTTCCAGAAATTTCTCTATGAAGTATGAATCCCAAAGGAAGAAGCAATGCTTTCTGCACTTTGTGTGGGCCAGAGACAGATAAAAATGTGGTGTTTTCACCACCTCTTGTTTCAGTTTATAGTTTTTCTCGATGGTTTTCTTAAATATTTGGTAGCACGTGTTAAAGACAAGAGTGTTTAATTATGAAATTCCACTATAAAGAAAACACAGTATGACTATGCCCAGTAGCATATTTGCATATGTGTCTAGAATTCTGGGTGTGGAACTACTGGAGTAAAAGACCATCTCAACATATGAAACATTCTGGAACACAGTGGGTGTTCCAAATATTTGTGAAAGACAACAACTATGTAAGTAATGGGCAGACCATAGAGCCTTGGTAATCTTCCCTGTATTTGTGTTCTGAGGATTTGGAGTGGGGTGGGGTGTGAGGTATTGTGAAAAAAGCTTTCGGGCTTTAGTGTTGATCTCTGATATATTAGAAATAGGTAGGTGGTGGTCTGTGAGTAGTTTGGGAGTCACTGCTCATCCCTCCCCTGTCTTGGAAATGACCTTCAGAGGACCCTCAGAGGAGCTGCTAGTCGTCCAGCCTTTCTTGTGTTAAACTTGTCTGGGTTTTGAAGATGTTTGGTAGTTGGGGGGTGACTTAATGCGAATCAGGGAACTGCTCTCCATGGTCCTGACTTGCTGAGATGGCTTACTCGGGAGCTGCTTGGTGCTGTAGTGTTCCGGCCTGTGCCCAGAGGATCCTTTATTGTTTACTAGCTTGGTGACCTTGGGTGAGTCATTGACTTTCAGCCATAGCTCCTGACAGGCCAGCCTTACGAGGTGGTTAGGGGCAGGGGTAAATACGATGCTCCTCACACTGCTTCATTCTGTGTGGGCCGTGTAGAGTAGGTGCTCAGTAATGTTGCCCATTGTCTGGTGACCTCTTCGGTCCTGTGCCCAGGAGGTGGGAGTGGGGAGGAGTAGAACTGGGGAAAAATCAAATACATGATATTTTCTTCCTGGAAGAATTATCTGTCCTAGGATTAGGGAGGAAAAGATTTAAATGTGTATTTTCCCAAATTTTGAAAGCCTTTTGTCACTTAAATAACAACACACATGATAATTTTGTAAGTCAGGCTATATACAAATACATTTCAAGACTTGCACATTTTTAAATTTTAGAAGTTCATCTACTGCATTACAGAATACTTGCAAACAGAGAGAGAATCACCTGTAATCTCAGCATTGTCAGCATTCTGGCACCCATGTGCCTGATCTAATTGACAGTAGAGATGCGTGCCTCGTGCCTCGCTTTGTGTGTGTGTTTTGGTTTTCTCTAAGTCTTTCCCCATCCCTCTTCTCAAGGGTAATTTAATTATTTTAAATCTTAACTCCTAAGTGCTGCCAGCAAGATTTGTGACACTCACTAGGTACTGTTTGCTGGCCCAAGGCACCCGCGGCAGTGATAAGAAAAGCAGTGATGACAAAGCAAAGGAATCAATAAAGCAGAGAGAAGGGCCAGGAAGAGGGGGTGGTGGGTCAGGGTCAGGAGACTGTGCAGGTGCCCTGTGGTGTGTGCTCACGTCAGCTAGGAATGAAGTCGCAGGTGGAGTTCGGGCAGGGGTTTGCTCTCTGGGGCGATGGCAGCAGCCATCTTGAAGAAGTTTCTTGGCCACCTCCATTACTAAGTTTTGGTAAAGCTCCTGGCCCCAGATTTGGGGATGCCAGAAGAGAATTCCGGATTAGAGGATCCTGTTGAATGTGTTCTTACAGTCCTGCACATCACAAGAGAATAACCAGTTAGGTGGCCGCACCTGAGTGCCACTTAGGAAGTGAGAAAACCTGGAATAAAAAAGCCCCAGCTTCCTGCTCTGGGTTGCTGAGAATCCCACTTCTGGCTGATCTTTTCTTTCCTCCTCTGAGTCTGTAGAGGGCACTCACGTCACTGGAATCCCTTCCTGGCTTAGGGCAGGCAGAGGAGCAGGAGCCCCGAATGGCTCTTCTCACAATGCCAAGTCAGCAGATCTGCTCTGTGACAGCTCAGGCTGGAGTTTTAGGGCTGGAGGGGTGGGTTGTGTTTCTCAAAGGGTGTTACTTGGTTGACTTTTTAATTCACTTGTATGTTTATGTTTATACGTGGGTGGAGAGGGGAGATAAATTAGAGATCTTTTTTTTTTTTGGTCCGTGTTGTATTAATAATAAGAGCTTGAATTTGGTGTTCCTCGGGTCCTGCCCTGCTGCCTCTGTTTCACTCTCCTATTTTCTGAGTGTGCGAGTGTCCTCCAGCCCTCCCCGATGCAAGTAGTGTTCCCGCAGCGCTGCCTCATCCAGCCTGGTGCCGTCACCAGACTCCATTGTACGTACTAGTGCCCCCACTGGACGCTGAGCCCCGCCAGACCCGGGCCCTGGAGCCCCTCCATCCGTGCCTGCAGCTCTACCTCTCAGCGCAGGACCAGGCGTGGGACAGGCCTTCTTGGACAAGAAGTGAATCATTCCAGTTTTTCACGGATAACATTAGGGAATTCAGCTTATTAAACAAGTAGGATAGAGGTGATTCAAAGAAACGGATCGTCTCAGTGAGCCTGCAGGCCTGTGGGCGGGAGTCCGTGGGTCCCCGGGCGCTTCAGCATTTCCCCGGAACCTGTGTTGTGTGCGGTGTCGGCTTTTCCATGACATGGACTCTCTTTATGTTACCAGGAACATAATGTTGGGTGTTCTTGGTCAGGGGTTAGCAAACTACGGCTGTGGGCCTAAGGCAGCCCACAAGCCATCTGGTTAATGAGTTTTACTGGTTCTGTCTGTGGCTGTTTTATGCTCCTTTGACCCAACTAAGTAGTTGGGACAGATTATATATCCACAACGCTTAAAATATTTACTACCCGATCCTTTATGGGAGAAGTTTCCTGACCCTGTTTTAGATGGTAAAGTGCTGTCCGTCCATGGTCCTCAGCTGTGTGGTGATTGACGTGGAGCAGTCACTTCAGGGGGTGGGGTGTGACTAAAAGGTGTGAAAACCTGGTCCCCCACTTGCCAGCTGGGAAACTTAGGGCAAATCAGTGAGGTACTGTGAGACTTTTCTTTCTCTATGAAAGGGGGATTGAAAATAGTGCTGACCCTCACAGGTGATGTGCCTGCAGCTAGTGAGCGCTCTCCAGGCGCCCCCGCTCGGCTCTGGATATTATTGTTGCCATTCTTTTTCTCAGGAGGAAGAAGCCAAGAAGCTGGTGAGTGAAGCCATCGCAGCCGGCATCTTCAATGACCTGGGGTCTGGAAGTAACATTGATCTCTGTGTCATCAGCAAGGCCAAGTTGGACTTTCTCCGTCCATACTCAGTGCCCAACAAGAAGGGGACCAGGTGAGTGAAGGAGATGACTTTCTTCCTGGCCCGTGGCTTCTGTGGCCACCCTGCCGTCTGGACAGGTTTTCTTAATGCCTTCCCACAGATAGTGACTCCTGCGACTCCAGCCAGCCTTACACAGCAGGCCTTCAAGTCAGTCTTTGCTTTATGATTGTGGGCTGCGGTCAGGTGTAGACAGTGACTTGACTTGTAAAATGCTGATGGGGGTGGGGGCAGAGTGGGGACGAGAGCTCTGGACTGGGGGGTGAGAGGGAGAGGCTTGAGTCACCTGCTGTCCTTTCTCTGCTCTGAAGAGAACCATGAATTCCAGGAGAAGGTACATTTTTCAGAGAGCGCCAAGGCCGCTCAGGCACTGTGGAGACTGTGGCCTAGTCTCCACAGGTCAGCCTTGGAGCTCACCCGTGATGTCTGCCACCGAGTGTCAGGCACGGTGTGGGGACAAGGCGCTAGGTGACTTGCAGAGAGAACTGGCACTTTCCTACCTGCGGCAGCCATCAGCTGAGCTCCTCCTGGTGGTGCAGCTGCTTGCCTGGTCCATGGCTCGGGGCCCCTGTCCCTTCGTCTGTGCTGAGCACAGCAGGCTCTCTAAACTGCCACCTCCCACTCAGCCCCCAGCTGGGCCAGAGGATAACACCTTCTGGAATGCTTAACACCCACTCCATATACACACACATTCCAGAGCAGGAGGTGTCAGTTGCAGTGGGTACTCAGCACTGTGCAAACGCCAGGTGTTCTTGACAGGGCAGGAGCGGCCAGCAGCCGAGCACTGTGGCTTGGGGCAGGGAGTGTCTGCCTTGGGTGGGCTTGGAGCTGGTTCACCTCCCATGACTTCGAAATGACAGTGTGGGACAAGGTGGTCGCTGTTGTTGATCCTTTGAACCAGGGAAGCACCTGTCAGTTCCGGTTGGGGAGGACACAGGAAGGTGCAAGTCCTGTGTCTCTCTCTCTCTGCCTGGTGCGCAGAGAAACCTCTGTCGGGTTCACTCTGAGAAGGTGGTGGTGCTGCTGTGCGGTGTCCCTGCAGGGGACCGTCACCTCGCCTTTCCTGAGTTTCAGGAGAATGCTCTAAAGCGACAAGCCAAGCCTGGCTGTGGGCATCTTCAGTTTGTCGCAAGTGCTTGTGGTAACCGTGAGGTCATCTTGTCGTGACAGAGAAGGGTGATGGAAGCTGCATGAAGGCTCCTACGGGCTGGGCGCTGCTGAGGGGACTGGCGGGAGGCCGAAGGTGGAGGGACACCGCCAGTGTGTCCTGGCACCTGTGGGGGTGGCGGGGAAGGCAGGAGGTTTGCGTGCCGCCTGACTGTGCGCCCCTCTCTCTAGGTTTGGCCGGTACAGGTGTGAGAAAGGGACCACTGCCGTGCTCACCGAGAAGGTCACTACCCTGGAAATCGAGGTGCTAGAAGAGACAGTCCAAACCATGGACACGTCCTGAGGGTGCGGTGAGGGTGGGCTGCCACTGTGGACGCCGCGGGCATCCGAGGCTCCCCTGTGTTTCCTGAATGAAACAATAAAAACCGTAAACCAACTGAGTGGCTGAGTCTCGGGTCATGTGGGTTTCTGGACACTGAGCCCATTGCCTTGGCCTCCCTGTCAGGATGTGCTCCCTTCCTGCCCGGTAGCCCGCTTCCAGCCGGGGGTGCATGAGCGCAGCCCCCTGAGAGCAGACCGGGCCGTCTCTGTTGCAGGAAGCCAGGTGGTTCGAGTGTTCAGATACATGTTCATACCTGCTGTGCCTTCTCATTGAGGGCGACGCGGCGTTGCTGGGTTAGGATGTGGCAGCGCAGCCTCGACCCCAGCAGCCACGGGGAGAGAACCCCTCCCCCCGGCGTGCTGCTCAAGCACAGCTCGGTTCTGACACCAGGGAAAGGCAGCTGGGCAGGCGGTTTGCTCTGCCTGAGCTTCGAGCAACCGGCAGGCTCCACTTTGGCCAGCTTCACCGAGCCAAGGGAGTGCTTTGGGGCTTAACTTTTGCAGCAGTTTGGACATGATCGTTTCACCAGCGCTCAAACCTGGTGTGGGGTTGAAATCCCGTGCCGCAGGCAGAGCTCCCGGGAGTGTGCCGAGCGCTAGTTCATCTGTGTCTGAAGCTGATCCCGCACAGGGAGACGCGGCCATGGGGGCGCCTTGAGAGCAGGATACTTGCGAACAAACTGTCTGGGGCCAGGAAGATATCAGCGGTGCAGCCAGGAGACAGCGGGGCTGGGGGCCAGCGAAGGAGGCCTGGCACCGGGGTCTCCGCGTGGGCCAGCTGCCCTGTGACTCGCCAGGAGCAGAGTAGGGAGAACAATGGAATTGTTAAGGCAGCAACTTGGCAGATACTATCAAAATTATCTGGGGAACTTAAGAAAGTTCCAGGATTACTCAGAATGTCTGGGGCCTGAGAAGTTTCTTCAAGGCGCCTCAAGAAATTGTGCTGCCACGTGAAGCTGTTTTAAAACCATCCATGAATCACAGCCACTCATAGGAGTAACCTGGCCCCATTTTATTTCAATCCCGGAGAGCAAGTACAAAGCAAAGGTTGCATCTGAAGAAAATCTCAAGCCCCACAGAGTTACAGTAGAAGAGTTCACAGGTGGAAACAGCAGGGCCCCGCCCGCGGCCTTTATCCCCAGGGAGTCAGCCGCGGGCAGCGCTCCCGACCAGGACACCAGCGGGGCGGGCGGGCACCCGCTGGAGGCTGAACTGTCACCAAGTCAGTGAAACAACTTAGACATTGGAGGATTAACTTGAGGATAAAAACAAAATTGCAACTATTTCCTTCAGAGTTTGAGTTTTCCTTTACGTTCACATTTATAAATTAGTCTTCACAGTGAATCCTGTTTGGGAACAAGAGATGAATGAACACATTTCTGGTTTCCTACACTTGCACAGTTGTGTGTTGACTGACGTGGTCCGCAGACTGCACATGTGAGGGGGGTGTGGCTGCCATTTTTGGATTATCACGTGTGAGCTGGGCATTTTATTTCAAATTCTGTCATCAACCCTGAAGGTTGAGAGCATAGATGAAAAAATGAAGACTAGGAAAGGCCAAGAGACTCGCCCAGGTCATACTTGGAGTTGCTGAACCAGAATTTGTTCAGAGAACCACCTGAGGGCAAGCCCTGAAACTTTTTTGTACCCCTCGCTGCCTTCCCACGGAAGAAAAGGCTCAACACTGATGGGGAACTGCGCTGCCAGCGCCCAGACTGGGGTAAGCGCCTGGCAGGCAGCTGGGGCGGGAGAGGGCTGAGCCAGCTGCGTAGAAAACGCGGCCTTCCAATTCTGTTTGCCTTCCTCGCAGAAGTTTGATGCCAGAAGCTGGGTCCTCATTGTCCTTCATCATTTTATGTAGATAAAAATAGTAGGAAAATCTCCGCTGTACTTTAAAAAATGAGCTCCAGGTTATCCTTATACAACAGAGTAAAATTAAGCACACAGCTTGGTGGTCTGAGGAGAGTCTAAGAGCTAAACTGCTACTACCCTTTGCAGAGGCTCACCGCAAACTGGTCTCCTGCAATTCTGTTAGTAGAAGCCTTTGCTGACTGAAGGGATTATCCAAAAGATTCACATTACCATCCGGATACACGGGGTACCATGGGGTGGGGGTGGACGGCAGGGGCTCGCCGGCCACCCCGCTGAGACCGTCCCACCGTTGAAAGAAAGGGCTTCCGAATGCGGCCACCAGCAACTGTGGCCAGCGCCCCCCCAGCCGTTCTGCACACCTCCACTGTGACGCCCCCACCCTCCTGTCTCAGTTGATCTAGGCTACCGGGTGGCCACTTGGGAGAGAAGACTCGAGTAAGGCGAGGTGGTGCTGGCTTCTGCTGAGACTTGCTGCGGCCCCTCAGGTGCTTGAATTCCACACGTGCATCTGCTTGGCGACCTGGTGCACGTAGCCGATGTCGGGTCTCTGGTCCGGGTCGGGGTAGATGCACATACTGACCAGTTCTCGCAGCTGCAGAGGAGAGAGGTTTGGAGTCTTAAGAAAGCAGCCTGGAGGAGGCGGCCCCAGCACCGCGCCCCCACAGTGGCTGGAAGATGAGGAATGAGGCGTAGAGGGTGAGGGATGGTCGCGACCACTGGGGGTGGGGGTGGGGTGCCAGGACCTAGCCTCGGCCTGTCTGTCCCCAAAGATTGCACCTTGAGGCCCCAAGAGTTGTCACCTCCAAATAATTCTGAACTTTCAACTGTCTACTGGGGGGGGGTGTGTGTGTGTGTGTGTGTGTGTGTGTGTGTGTGTCTGCTGTCAGTCACGCAGATGCCTAAACCAGAGGACTACACTCAAGGCAAGGGCTTATTGATCATAATAAATGCATTAACATGCAGCAGGGCTGCAGTCTGCCCACCCCCTGGCCTCTTTATTGTGCTCACGAAAGACGGAGCTTTTAATTATACAGACGCTGAAGGCAGCGCCAGCCTGGGGTGGGGGAGGGGCACATGTGCCTCTGATCGCCTCCCTTCTGATAGCCGGAGTGCCAATTATTTTAATGGTAATTAAAATAATGACCTTAAAAAGCCTACATCTTAACTTGCATCACTGGGCTCACTGCATTTTTTTTTTTTTGTATTTAAATACCTGCTGCTGGGAGGGCTGGCGCCCGGCAGGGTCGGTTGGGTCGGGTCAGGAGCCCCAGCGCGGAGAGGGGAGGTCCTGCACTGGGGGCACAGGTGGACTCTGCGGCCAAGTGCAGGGAGTCTGGGGACGCTGGGGGGTCATGTGGGGGCCCCGGGGCTCCAGCACACTGTGAGGGGTTTCAGGCGGAGGGACCGGGGTCGGTTTCCTGCTACAAAGGGATCCCTGAGGTCAGGCATTTTGAGCAAGTGTCCCCTCCGACCAGCACGGCCCTCCCTGCAGGCGTCCACTGCTCCGTAAACACCGGAAAGCTGGGCAGGGGCAGCTGAGCCTGCGGTGGCCTGGACGCCCAGAGTGCCAGTTTCCTTAGCGCTCAGGAGAAGGTAGCTGTTGATGGAAGCTTCGAGGAGAATATTAAGCATGAAGTTCTCCACGGTCAAAAACCAGAGCTGGGGGTGGGCATGATTAAGCCCAGCTATGGAAGTTTCCAGAACCAGAAGTGTGGTCAGAAAGGATTATCTGTCTTTATAAAAAACCGGCCCAACCTGACCGCAAAGTGATAACATTTTACAAACGAATGAATCGCCCCAAAGAACACTCTATAAGGATGCCCCCTGCTCTGGCAAAACGCAGGTCTTGCCCTAAAACGGCCTGTCTGCATCTGTGCAGGTGTCTCTTCTTCCTAATAAACTGCCCTTTTTATACGCGGCCTTTGCCTGCATTTTGCCTGCACTTTTCCCTTATAAAACTGCCATGTGCCGCTGATGGGGGACCCTGCTGAGATCTTTCTCAGAGGGACCCAGAACCCCGTACACGGAACCCCAACATCTGTGGCTGGCCTTGACCAAACTGAGTCAAGCAGACGGTGCGGCTGGCACGAAGCACATGCTTGAAAATGTTCAGAAACGGAAAACAGGAAAATAAGAGGTGACGTAACAAGTGAGGTGGCCGAGGGGCTCCCGCACCACTGCGCCCGGACACCGAGCTCAGAAATGCTGCTGGTGGTGGCTGAGCCCGCGAGAGCGCATGCTTTGGGGAGCCTCGCGAGCTGGGGTGACTGACTTGGGAGACCAGGGCCGGGGGCTCGACGTGGACTCATTCATGTCAGCTCCATGTCCCTGGGGCAGAGATTAGGGTTCCCTTGTAGAGATGGGAAACTGAGGCACAGAGAAGTCGTGACGTGCCCCAGGCGCGGGGCTCTGACTTCTTGCTCCGAAGGGCACAGTCTCCAAATTTAGAAGATGAGAAGAGCAAACCAGCCAAGTAGGAACTCGGGAGGGGAATCTCGCCAACTTTCCTGCCAACTCCCACCGCAGAGCACAGGGGCTCTTCCTCCCGAGGTGCCTTGCGGGGACCTGGAGACGCTTCCCAACCCGGCCGCGCCCTGGCCTCTTCGGTGTGGGCCGGGAGGCGGGCCCAGGGAGGTCTCGGACCCCCGATCTCCCGCGACCCTCACCGTGAGCAGAAGCAAGAGCAGTAGCTGATGCCTGCTGAGCACCTGCTCCGACCGGCCCTGCGTCAGGTGACCGTGGGGTGCAATGTTAGTGGGGGCGGGGGCAGAGGGGGTCTGTCACATGAGCGGGCTCGGCCCTTACATGGCCCGTGAGGCCCGGCTGCCGGGATCGGCCCCATGTCACGGACGAGGGACGAGCTCGGGACAGCTCGGCGACCCCACAAGCGTGGTGAGGGGTCACGTCTGTGGCCACGCTGTGCTGTCCCTGCCGGGTCCGGCCTCGGCAGGCCTGGCCCCTGGTGGCCGCCCACTCACCTTCTCTGAGTAATGCTCCCCGGGCAGGGGCGGGTAGTCACACTGCTCGATCTTCTGGCACAGGGAGAACAGGTTCATTTTGTCACCGTAGAAGGGGCTCTGGAGAGCGGCCATCTGCAGAGGGGGCGAGAGAGGAGCTTTCAGCTCGAGGCCGGGCAGAGGGACACTCAAGCTGGGGTGAGCCCTGCTCCAGTCCTCCCAGCAGCAACTGCCCAGCGCACGTCCCCAAGCCCTGAGGAAGCTGGAGTCAAAAAAAACAGTGGCGGTTTCGACGCGATCCTTGTCATGGAAGCAGATGGAGCGGGGCTGGGTTTCGGTGACAACTTCGAGGGCAGCGCGGGGAAGACGTGGGCTCAAGGGCAGGTGCAGGGAGCCAGGCTCAGCTCGGGGGGTGGGGGCGTCAGCCGGGCCCCGGCGGCTTCCCTGGGGCACCCCCTAATATTCCACAAGGCAATGCCAGCGGGAGGACGTCTACTTCATAAACCCAGGAGGCTCTACTTACCTAAGGACTAGGATTTGGGGGTGGGGGGAGCATTTCATTTTTGGCTTTAGTTCTCACGGGCTTGCTGGAAACCGCCCTGCACCCCCTGGCCGTGTCTCCAGCCTTTGCGCCCCTGCTCTTCCGCAAAAGGGGAAGAGGCTCCCCCTGCAGGGCAGTGGTGAGGCCTGGCTCTCCAGGAGGCCGGGGCACCCAGCTGCCCCGAGGGTGGGCCCCTTCCTGGGGCGCCGGGTGGGAGCGGGGGGATGGCGGTGGTGGCCTCAGGGGGGGTGTCTCCCAGCTGGGGGACGCCCGGGCCTCCCCCTTCTGCAGGCCGCCAGACTCCCTACCCCAGTGCTCAGGGCAGGGTTCAGGGCGTCTTCACGGGGGGCGTGTGGGGGCCGTGGGCGGCCCAGAGGCGGCGGCGTGGCAGCCCAGCACGGCGCCGCGGCCCCATCTGCCGATTAATCCATAATGGGATTCAAGGGCTTCTTGTCACCCCCGCCGCCAAGCCCGGCCTGCTTCCTGCCGCCGGTGCGGTCCCCCGTGCGGTCCCCCGTCTGGCCGTCCTTTGAGGAGCCCAGCTGCCCCGGGGCCACGCCCGCGGACTCCCCGCCAGAGACGCCTGGGCAGCCGAGGCCGAGCGCCCAGCCCCTCCCGGTGGCAGCTGGGGGTGTGCGTGAGGGCCTGAGTCTCCTGCTCTGCCCCCGTCTCCTGTTCACCCCCATGAATGGGCTTGGGGACCACAGGGCAGGGCCTGACTCCTGACTCCAGAAGCATCCGGGGAGGCTTCAGAGTTTGGTTCACGGAGGGTGGGGGGATGGAAGGGGGGCAGCAGAGTGTGGCCTGAGACTGGGGTTTCCCCTGACCCAGGTGCAGGTGTCTGCCCAGGGCGGGGCTTGGGGGCTCAGGTGCCTAAAGCCGGGGGTTGGCCCCACTGAGGAGGCCCTTGCGGGTGGGCTGTGGGGGTGGTGCTGGCACCTGGAGGGGGAGGCCCGGGCCACTGAGGGCTCCGCCAGCCGGACTCTGGCTTCACCGCCAGCGCGAGACGGGCTCGGGGCCACACATTCCCAGTCATTAAGATGAGAACCTCGGGTGCAAACGGCTAATGGGGCGGTTTCAAAAGGACACCCGTTGGCACAGCAGAGGGCAGCGGGAGCTCCGAGGCGGTCACCAGGGCGACCAGGGTGCCCTCCTAAGTCATGGCTGGTGGATTAGGACGGATTTTCCAGGAAAACTGCTCTGTTCAGAGTGGAAGGGATGTTTAAATGTTGGCCCCGCCCATGCATTCCCCGGTTTTCCGGGTGTCGGGCCCCCGAGAGGGCAGGGCAGTCCTCCCGACAGGCCAGTCCCATCTGATCCCGCTGTGCGGGGCTCCAAAAGGGCCCCAAAGGCTGGTGGGTGATAAGCCCCGCACTTGCCGCACCCTTGGCCTCCCTCCCCGCCCCGGGGCCCCCTCCCACCCGGGGGGTGGGGGTGGGGTGGGGGGGCTTGCTTAACAGGGTGGGGGCATATGGAGGAGCCTCTTGGCCTGCCCTGCCCATCGCTGCCGGCTTCCACCCCCAATGCAGGTCCAGCCCCGCAGCTTCGCCTGCGCCCCCTCCCGCTGTCAGCCACGGCCTCCCCGGCCAGGGCACCGCTGCGCAGGGGCCTCTGGGGCTGCCGGAGAGGCTGCGAGTAGAACAATTACCCCAGTGAGCTATCCCCGGGGGCAGCCGGCCGCCGTGGACTGGCCAGGCAGGGCAGGGACTGCCTCTCAGGCTGGCCGCCTCTTGGAAGGGCCGGAGCCACGGCCTGGGGTTGCTCCTTGAATGCGGGGCTCTTCCCCCTGAGGATGGCACACGGCCGGGCGCAGGCCCGCCGGGAGGGCTGGTGCATGATCTGAGATGTCAGGGAGAGAAGGGGCAGCTGACTTCAGAGGGGACAGGCTCCGCCTCTGGCACCCACTGTGTCACCCAGTGTCTCCCAAGCACGTCCTGGAGTGACGGGCAAACCCAGGGGCACAGCACCTCTCTCCCCCGTGACGGGGCAGGGGGGCATCCCGACCACTCCGTTCTCCGGCCCAAGCCAGAATTCCAGAGCAGGAGTCGGACACGGCCCAGCTGACCCCTGGCCTGGCCCTGCCTGCTCTCCTGCTGGGCCTGTCCCCTGGCCCTGAAGGCTGCTGTGGGCAGGCCCCTGCCGAGGAGCCTGGGGCTGGCGCCAAATGAACCATTCCTTCAGCTCCGTGCTCGAAGCTGAGTTCCCATGTAAATAAATAAATTCTGCAGAGCCCAGGCCGCCTACTGGGAGGCTCCACGGTGCGTGCTGGGTAATGAAAATAAAGCACCAGGCCTTCCCACATGGCCAAGCCGGGGCGGCTCTGCTGGGGGCTCCCGGAGCACTGGAGCGGCTTGGCCCTCCCCTCACAGGGGCTCGGCGGCTCCTTCTCCACTAGTGTCCTGGTCACGCCTGCCGCAGGGGCTAGGGGGCAGGGGAGAGGCCCTGCTTCAGGTCAGGCCTGGCCTTTGTCCACGGGAGCACCCTTGAATCATGCAGCACACCAGGGCTGTGTGACCCTGGGAAGTCTCTCCACCTCGCTGAGCCTCCATGTCCTCCCTCCCCGCCCAGCTGAGACCAGCCTGGTACGGTTCTTGTGTTTCACCTGGGGCACTGCCACGCCCAGCGTCGGGGGTGTCGGGCCTGTTTGCCCTGACGTTGGCCTCCTGGAGGGTCCCCCTAGACCCTACCCCTGAAGGGCGTGGCAGGGGCCGCGCTCTGAGGCGGCTCCTCACTAGCTGCGGGTCAACATCAGCTTGTAAGGGTGACCTCAAGGAGGTCCTGGGTGGGCATCTGGACAGCCGGGTGAAGGGGTATGGTGGGCTGAATAAACGGCCCCCGAAGACGTCTGCATCGTGATCCTCAGGGCCTGTGGATGCGTTGCCTTGTACCAGGTGGCCCTGGCAGGTGTCACTGAATTAAGAATCCAGTCACGGGGTGACCCAGGTGGGCCCCATGTACAGCCCTGTGTGTCCTTCTAAGAGGGGGGCCAAGGGGCTGTGTCGGAGTGACCCGAGGAAGGGGTCAGGAGCCAAGGAATCTCGGCAGCCTTTTCATTTTCCACAGAAAAGGCCAGGAAATGGACATTCCCCCCCCAGAACCTGCAGACCCAGCTGGGCCGCTGGCAGCCGGCCAGGACACTGGACTTCGTTACAGTGACGCCGACACTGGACTTCTGGCTCCAGAACTGCACAGAATGGTTTTAGGTTGCATGAAGCATCAGCTCTGGGGTATTTGTTACAGCAGCCACAGGAACGAATGCAGAGCTTGTGGGGTTTCCAGTCAGGGCTGGGGGAGGGGAGGGCTGCCCAGGGGCCCTGGCGGCCCACTGAACCCTCAGGCATGGCCTGGAGGGAGTGTGGGTGCGGAGCCCCTGGAAGACACTGCAGGCTGTGTGGGGTGGGAGCTGTGTAGGTGGGCATTTCCTTCCAATTACCGAGGCCGGGCTCAGATGCGGCTGCCCACCTCCCCTTACCCCCGAAAATACCCTCATGCAGCCCTGCAGGGCTGGGTGTGGGAGAGGGTGGCCGCCCGGTAGCCCCACCGGCCGCCGTCACATGCCGAGGGCTGGCCGGCCCACCACACAGGCCCTCGTCTGTGGCGGGTGGGGCCACTGGGTCAGACCAGGGCCTGCTGCCCTGGGTCGTCAGTGCCCCTGGGACTCGACCGATTGATTTCATGACTGCCCGCTGCCGCGTCCCTCCCTGGCTGCACGCTGCGTGGCCCACACACTGCCAGCAAATAAACCAACTCAGCCGAGCCGAGCCCCCATGCTGGGAGCCACTAACACCACTGCTCGCTCGTCAGTCATGTGTTTAGGGGCCCAAGACCAGGACTCGGGGGGCTGCCTGACCCAGAAACCACCGAGGCGGGCGCCACGGGCCATCCAGGCTGCGTCGCCTCCAGGAGCCGAGACAAAGGCTGGGGCAGGAGGAGGGCTGGCTCTCGTCGGCAGCTTGGCACCGGCACAGGGAGCCAGCTGCCATCCTCCCGGCCAGGCCCTGGGGAGGGGCGCCTGCCCGTCATGCCCTGGTCGGCCTGTGTGTCTGTTTACATTTGGGGACCCTCGGGGCTCACAGCGGCAGGAATCGGCTTACAGAAGTCCCACTGCAGCATGGAAAATAAGGGACAAGCCATCTGGAGCAGGGACAACAGTCACGCAGGCAGAGAACAAGCTGGGTCCTCCACCGGGATGGAGGCTTCCCACCAGCCAAAGCAAAAAGGGAAAGCAGCCAGCTGCAGGAGCCTCACGGCGGAGGCGGGGGCACAGGACAGCTGGGTCAGCGGCGGGAGGAGAAGGGAATGGCGGGCGGGAGCATCACACAACAGCCGCCCTCCACGTCGAGCGCCTCTCCAAGCCAGGTGCTTGCACAGGGCGGGGGGTGCCTCATCTGACACTCTGGGCAACTGGGCGCCCAGGGGAGGGTCGGCTACTCCCTGAGCTGGGCCTCACACTCAGGTCCTTCTGACGGAAGTCTGGGCTACACCAGGAGCTTTCATTCTCCACCCAAAGGGCCGCGGCTTGTGTGCGGCACCCGCCCCCGTGTGGTTGGAGCCCGCCTGCCGCACTTAGGGCATTCGCTTGGTCTGGGGAGACCCGGTAGCAACGCCCCTTCACACTGACCCTTTGGGGGAGACGCCCACTTAGTGGAGGGTCTGAAACCCCTCAGGTGGGAGCCCCGGAGGTTAGCTCACGAACTGGACTTGGCTCTGTCGCAGGCCACCGCAGCCCTGGTGGCCACTGTGTCCACGTGGAGAAGTGACCAGACCGGGAGGGATGGCTGGAGAGACCCTGAAATCAGGGTTCGTCTGGGGGCACAAACGTGGGCTGGGCAGAGGTTCTGCGCCACCCAGTGACCCCGCTGGGGCGTCGCCCGTCTGGTGCTGGGCAGTCTCAGCAAAACAAAACACAAAACAGCCCCATGCCCTGTGCGGTGTGGGCCCACCTTCCAGACAGCAGTGGGGGTGTCATCACAAGCGGGCGCTGCCTCGTCCTCGCTGAGGAGGGTGCTGACAGGCATCGCTTTTTCCCCTTGCTAACGACACAATTGCCCTCCCTCGCATCTCCTCCTGCACCCCATCCTTCCCAGGCCCACCCCCACCTGCTAACCACGCCCGAGGCCCCCACAGCCAGGAGGCAGAGACAGCGGTGGGGGGAGAATTCGCAGCTCAGCCTTCAGCCCTCCTCTGCCTGTGAAGGCCGGGAATGCTCCGCACCCCCCACCCACTCACCCCCCACCCCCGGGGCAACGCCTCCACCTGGCTGCCCCCGCCTGGTCCTCATTGCAAGGGCCACAGATGCCCCTGTGAATCTGGGTCTGCACCCACCTACTGTCAGGGCCGACACCTAAGCCCCCCACCCCGGCCTCCAGAAGACAGGGGTCTCGGGCGCAACGCCTCCAGGGGCCACAGCTCCACTGGCTTCGTCTATAACCAGAGGCCGCTCTTTTCCGATGCAATGTCTGACTGATAAAAGGCGCTGACACAGAAAGGGGGGGGCTGTGAGCTTGAGGCCTTGTCAAGCGTCAGCTGTGAGCTCACAGTCTTGGTACGGAACGCAGGGTGGAGGGAAGGCCCCGACCACAGAGCCGCCACAGCCCCCGGGTGGGCCGGCGTGGGCAGCTTGTTTCTTCAATTCATGCCCAAGGTCTGTGAGGTCAGTCCCGAAGGAGTCAGCCTCTGCCGCATGGAGCACTTTGGGGGGCCCCCCGGTCCCGCTTGCCTTACCCTGGGGCCCACAGGCCTTGACAGTTCCGCAGGCTGACAGTGGGCGGAGAAGGACAGGGCCCTGATGTACCAAGGCCGCAGGCGGACACCACGACCCCCGGGGTTTCCCCCTGTAGGGTAAGGTGAAAAGGACCGGCTTTCTGCCCTCCCGCCGTCAGGATGGATGACGGGACCCCGCGGTCCTGAACGCATGCCTGCTGGCGGCCCCTGGAGTGGGGTGTGGCCTGTGGAATGGGATTCACCTGGGCTGGGACTAGGCTTCTAAGGGCGGCGTCCTGGGGACGCCAGCAGAAGCCGAGAAAGGAGCAAAGAAGCCGAGAGAAGGCCAGAGAGAGCCCAGATAGAGTGAGGATTTGCTGGGGGCTGGGAGGCCTGCCAGCCGCCCGGCCCCCCGGCCCCCCTGCCTGCCATATGCCCGGTAAATCTAAGGAAGAGACCTGCACAAGCCACTGAGGACTCTGACTCCTCCGTTACCCGGTCTGCTGGACCAGAGAACCTGCTCTGGGGTCCTTCCTGCCCCCACACCCCCCAGAGCTGAGCCCACCACGCACGCCCCGAAAATGCCGCTGAGCTGGGCGGACGCTCACCTCGTACAGCAGACAGCCCAGAGACCAGATGTCCGACTTGAAGTTGTAGCCGTTCTCGTGGATGCGCTCGGGAGACATGTAGTAGGGCGTCCCCACTGAAACACAGCAAGGGGTGGGTGCTGAGGCTGTGGGCGCGGCCTGGGCCTGCGGGCGGGGTCGGGTGGGGCCTGGGGAGAGCCCCTGATCGGCACCTGTCCCTCGTCTGTCAAACGAGGGGCTGGGCCAGCTGGAGGTGTCTGTGCTGGTGGGGCCCCGTTAAGGCGGTCCGGGACCCGCCCAGACCTAAGAATCAGGTGGGGGCCAACTGCCCGGGGGCTCTGGGAAGGCGGTGCCTGAATGTTCGTTAAAGTGACTGCCTGTGGGGTAAGGAAAAAGCATCAGGCTATTCTGCCCTCCCGCCATTAGGACAGATGAGGGAACCCTGTGGTCCTGAGTGCATGCCCGATGGCGGGCACCTGAAGTGGGCGCACCTGGGCTGAGAGACTGAGTTTATAAAGGCGGCGTCACGGGGACGCCAGCAGAAGCCGAGAACGAACAGAAGCAGAGAAGCAGGAGAGCAGAGAAGCAACACGAGAGAAGGCCAGAGAGCCCAGACAGAGTGAAGACTTGCTGGGGGCTGGGAGGCCTGCCAGCCTCCCGGCCCCCCAGCACCCCTGCCTGCCGTGTACCTGGTAAATCTAGATAAGAGACCTGCAAAAGCCACTGAGGACTCTGACTCCTCCTTTACCCGGTCTGCTGGATCAGAAAACCTGCTCTGGGCCCCTTCCTGCCTCTACCCTGCCCAGCTGGGAGATCCCCGATACAGCTCTCAACAGTGAGAAGAAAACGCCCACCACTAGCGCCCACCACGCAGGTCGCCTGTGCCAGCTCACCCGTGTGCCTGGCAGTCCCCATTTCACAGATGGGGAAACTGAGACCCAAACATGCAAAGCCGTGGCTTGAGGTGCCACCCATGGGTGCTGGTGGCTGCAGTTCCGACCGGAGCGTGGGGAGTCTGGTGTCAAAGGAAACGGTGCCTGAGGGGCGCTCGGGGTCTTGGGGAGGGACATCCCCCACCAAAGAAACAAGTGGGCGCCTGGGACCAGAACCGCTTCAGAACTGGCTTAGTGAGCTGGGCTCAAAGAGCAGGGGCCCGACATTCCATGGGCAGAAGATACTTTGGGGTAAACACGGGGTGGGCAACTTAATTTTCCCAAGTAAAGCAAACCCCAAAGCAAAGGCAGTCTAACACCGGACCAGGGAGGAAGCCCATCCTCACAAATCAAAGACGGTTTTCTGCATTGAAAAAGCACAGCTGGGCCGCCCCGGTGGCGCAGCTGTTGAGCGCTGGGTTGAGAAGCTGCCCGCAGCCTCTGCGGCGCCGGTTCGATCCCCGGTTGCTCCCCGGCCACCGGAGGAGGATCCCACATGGTGCGCAGACCTCTCCTGCCGCCCGCTGCTCCCCTCAGCAGTGTCCTTCGGTCCTTCTGCCTGCTCTGCTCCCCGCTCTGGCTCTGGTGAATTCTCTCACCCTCCCGCGCTTCTGACTGTACCCAGTGCTTGGATAAACAAAAAACAAACAAGCACGCAAACAAACAAACAAATAAATAAATAACATGCCTCTATTAAAAAAAAAAAAAAAAGCACAGCTGTTTGCAAACCTTATAGTCTTGTTTTCTCAGCCCACCAGAGACGGGCGGGAGAAGCCCCTCTCGGCGCTGAGCTCCGGCCAAGGGGCCAGGGCCGACATCCCCGTCTGCGAGGACCGCTCGCTCGGGGCGTCCTTCTAAGCAGGGGCTCACGGCTCCTTGAACCCACACCCTGGTCCGTGCCAACACCTTTGTCTTGCAGCCCGACGCCCGGTTTATCCCCCTGCTGGCTCCCCAAGAGGCTCCATCTTAGCTCGAGTGTCTAGCCCTGGGGTAGCTCTCGGGACACCGAGCACCCTTTGTGGCCATAATCCCTAAACAAGGACAGCAGCCATCACTTAAGTATGTGTTCTTGAGAACCGTCATCCTGTCAGCAGGCTTTATGCTGACATGGGAGGGGGTGCTCATTGCTGTTCAGCAGCAAGCGCTGTCAGTCAACAAGTGAGTCCTGCGGATTCTACTGGGAGCCCAGGCGGGCTCCAGTGCAGCCTCGTGGTGCACTGGCCTGGAGGGAGCCACGTCCGAACCACGGGAGAGATCCAAGCGGATCCGTGGCACAGTGGGCCTGAGGCCAGACTGCGAGCAACTGCAGCGGCCGAGCTGTGCACGGATGTGCTGGCTGGGCTGTTGGGCTCCTGCCCTGACCTGGGTGGGGTGCCCATGGGGTACACACAGGCGTCAGGGAGGGAGGACGAGGCCCGTCTCCAGCGGGGGCCGGCAGAGCTCTCAACCGGACGCACACACCTGGGGCCCCTGGTTGATGCCCTCGTCCCGGGGTGGGGCCGCCCTGGCCGACCTCCTGCCTCCCTCCATAGTGCCCTTTGCTCATTTCAGCTCCACCGGGGTGTCTACAGGAGGGGTGTGGGGGCGCGACTCGCAGAGAGGCCGGGCTTTGGCGCAGGGCTGCAGGAGGGTGGAGGCTTTTTGGTGGGTGCCCCTCCCTCTCCCAATTGGCCACCCCAGCCTGCTCTTCCGTCAGCCTCTGTGACGTCGCAGCGCTGGCTGCGGCCCAGCTGTTCGCAGCTCCTGCAAGGTCCAGCTTGAGCTGCCCCTCCTGGCCGGGGAGAGTGAGCTGCTCCGTGAGGCCGGATTGCTCCCCTGGTCCCTCTGCCCTGTCACGAGTGTCTCGCTCTGCTGGGGCTCCAGGTGCCTGATTCAGCCCTGTTCGCGGTGATATCTTGGGGCACAGGTAGAGAGAAAGGTTAGGGAGTACTCCCCTTCCCCTCTGCTCTCCACCCCAGCCTTCTACTCCTTTCTGCTTTGAACCAGTTCCACCGATGTAAGAAGAAGGCAAATGCACGTGAGACTTCTGCTAAGATGCCAGCGCTGCATGTGCCACCCCCTCATCTGTTACCCACCCACACATCCATCCACCTGCCTGTCCGTCCATCCCTCCATCCATCCTTCATTCCTCCATGTCCCACCCATCCATGTCTGTCTGTCATTCATCATCCGTCCTTCTGTCTACAGTGTGAACTGAGCCCAGATGCTGTGCTGAGCCTCCCAGGAGCGAGAGCCCTCCCACCAGGGGAGCTGCCTGTCCCAGGAAGAGTCCCGAGGGGCTCACTGATCAAAGAAAGCCTGAATCACCTAGAGGAGTTTGTTAGCCATCTGGACCCCGCCCAGCCCCAGGCCTGGGGGTGCAGACTCTCCAGGCCTAGGACTTGGCCACCTGCACCTCTCACAGCTCCCAGAAGATCTTGCTGTCACAGCCTGCGAGGAGCTGTGCAAAGCCTTGCCCACCTGTTCATTTTTCAGAAGCCCAGAAACATCTGCGGAGCAAATGAATTCATGCGGCATGAAAACCGTTGCTCCCTGGCGGGCCCTGTCCTTGCCTCCAGGCGGACTCTCCAGGCCTCTTGGGGGGCTCTCAAGTGTGCCAGGGGCGTGTAAAGCCGCAGGGGCTGAACACAGGCCTCGAACTGCTTTGCCAGCTTTCCCCAGGAATAAGTCCTTAAAACCTGGTTTTAAAAGCTGCTTTAACAACAAATGCGCAAACATTTCTAAAGCACAAGGCACAACTTGCATAAGTTTTAAAGGTAAAGCAAGAGACTTCAAAGACGTCCGAGCTTGCAGCGGCCCCGGGAGGCGGCTTCCAGAAAACCCGGGGCAGCAGCGATGCTGGGAAGGGCAGGAGGAGCTATCGTGAGGTGGGTGCGGGAGGGCATGGCCTGCCCCAGGGAGACCCCTGAGCACTTCTAGAGGCGGCTGCAGGTCCCCACCCCTCCCGCTGTGCTCAGGGGATGTGCCATGGCAGGGCCAGGCGGCAGGGCCAGGCAGCCGGGCCGCAGCCCCCTCCAGCCCTCTCCCCTGCAGCCTCCAGGAGCCCTGCGCCCACGGCCTCTCCTCGCAGCCGGGGCTGGAGCTGTGGAGGAGGAAAGCCGCCTGCCGAACCCAGCCCTCCGCATCTTTACCTGGAACGCCCGGATTTCAGACGCCCAGGTATCAGAGGAGGACACGGACCTCAAAGCTGGTGGCTGATTAAAGGGGCCCGCTTCCCAGCACGCCCCACTCCTGTCAACACAAACTTGGCGGTGTTTTGAAACGTCCGCAGTGTTTGAAACATGTTCATTAGCTGTAAGAACGGCAGAGGCTTCACGCCGGGGAGAGGCTGGCGGCTGGAGCAGGGCTTCCTCCCCCGTGATTTGGCAAACAGCTGGAGACACGGGGGCCCCTTGAAGACAGCATCCAGCAGAGGGGACTTGGGGGTGGGTGGCTCCGCCTGGCACAGGCCAGGCCTGGATGGACTTGAAGCTGCACCCAGTAGGTCTGAACCCGGCCCAGCCACTCACCAGCTGAGAGCTATAGCCCCCTCGCTGCCTCAGTTCCCCAGCCTCAGTTTCCCCATTGGTGAAGCTCAGTCCCTGAGGGGTTGAACTCAGTCTCTGAGATCCTCCCCTGTCCTTTGGAGGTTGTGCCCCTCCCTGGAAACTGAGGCAGGCACTACCTGGGCACGCGGATGTGGGGGAGGGAAGGGTCTGGGGGGGTCCCCTGCCAGGAACTCTGGGAAGCAGAGGGTGGTGGGGAGGGAAGGCTGAGCGTGGTGAGGAGGGCAGGGCGCGTAAATGGCTGTGAGACCAGTCCCGAGCCCGGCTTCATTTTCACCTCACTGGGGAGCCCCGTGAAAGTCCCTTCCTGCCTTCCTGCCCCCAACATCCAATCAGGCCCCACAGCCTGAGGGCTCTCCTCTCCCCCTGCCTCCCAGGCTGCTGCCCTGGGGGCCCCACCTCAGCCACCCGGAAGAGGCTGGCCTAGCCCCTCACAGCCCTGCCCGTTCCCCACCGTCCTCCACCCCAAGGGAGGGGGCCTGTCCCCTGCGCCCAGAGCTTCTCTCCCTACGGGAGACAAGCTGGGCCCACGGCCCGGCACACCCGCTTTGGGCAGCAACACAAACCCCTCCAGGGTCACCTCTGCTAATAAACGATCAGCTGAGCCCGCGACGCGCAGCCCCCAGGAGAAGCTGAAAACACTGCGCTTTTCCAGCACTGACTTCATTTCAGATTACGTCCCTTCGATGCCTTTCTCTAGCTCCACGCGGAGTCTCAGAGATGAAGGCAGGTGGTGCAAGTCTGCGGGTACACGCGGCCCCCATCTAAGTGGCTCAGGTGGCTGGAGGCCCTTCCCTGCCTGCCCCGTGCCAGCACGCAGCTCTGGCCGCAGCGCCCCGCCTGGCTTCAAAAGGCGCCCACCTCACCGCACCTGGGCTTCCAGCTCCCCAAACCCGCTCTGACCATTCCCACCCGGGGGGCTGGTCACCCCTGGGGTGCGATCAGGACAGAGCCGAGGTCTCTGTGAAGACCCCCCAGCCCCCGCTGTTAGTTCGGGGTGGGGGAGGCACAGATCCTTCTTGAATGAATGAATGAACAGCTCAGGGGCTGCAGTTTGCATCCCGGACCAGCCTCCATTCCTCATTTGCCGTCCTCTTGAGACACGCCCCTCCCTCTCTGGTGTCCACCTGCCTCATCCTGACAGTCCGGGCCCCTGAAAGTGCCAACACATGGCTGGTGAGTGAGGAACGGGCCGCATGTGCCCTTCCACCCCTCCCACCCACCCCTGGAGCCTTGGCTCTACCTGCTAAAGCAAGATTCTGGGCCAACCTTTCCAGTGTCCTGGCCTGCTGGGATCGGGGTGGTGGGGGCCAGGCGGGAGGCGGCCCCGGGACCCCTCTGCGCTGTGCTGTGCATCTCCCCGGGCGCCCCGCCTGCCCACCCCGCCCAGCCCTGTCAGGGAGCAGGGCCTGCTCTCCCGGCCCCGCGATCTGTCTTGCAGCTGCTGCCGTTGCTCGGAGCGAGACACTTGCTTGTAGCTTGTGAGCTGTGTATAGGCAAATCTTTCATTTTTCTTTCATTACGCCGGCGTGTACTGTCACTTAATTTTTATGTATGCAATCCTTTCTGACAAATATGATCTGCTGCCTGGTAATTCGTCTGACGCTCATTCTGTTCCGCGCTCTAATTACGGCTCCTATTCCTGACACCGAGGCAGCCGCTCTGCCACTGCTGGGTACCGCACCTGTCAGCCCGGCCATGGCATGACTAATGCCCTTTCATGCCAGCCCCGTGTTAGCAAATACAGAGGCGGGGAGGGCGCCGGGGGAGGAGGAGGCAGGAGCAGAGGGGATCTGCACGAACCCGGCTGTGGGTCGGCACCTTTGGGAGACTGGGTGGTTGCCGGGACAACAGGGGGGCCACGGCTGCATCCCCACGTAGTAGGTGCGCATAGATGCAGTGGATGCCTAATTCATGCCCACGCACAGCATGGGAGGGAGCCCGGCCCTTCCCGAGTCGTGAAGCGGTGGCAATTAGTTCCATCTGCAGCGGACCTCGCGTGCAGGACCTGGCGAGCCGCTTGCAGGAGCTCTCTGCGAGAAGGGGTCTTCGCTGTGTCTAAGACTTCCGGAGCCTGGCCGCAGTCCGGGGTGTGGGGCCCCGTGCAGGCCTCTCGGGACACGGGCAGCCCCGGGGAGGGGGGCTCGCTCCTTCCACCCATCACGTGGCCCGGCCGGCTGCTCAGAGGCCTCGGAAGAGTCGGGCTCACGCAGGCGGCCTTGCCCCGAGTTCCCGTTGCTCCTCATTAATATAATAAGTGCAGCAGCCCGAGCCGAGAAACTCTCGCTGTCAGATGAGCCCGGGTTCTGCCTGTCCCCCACGACGTGACCCTAACCGGCTCTGACGCGTTAGCCTTTTCCGCAGCGAGACAGGGAAGGGCTGAGGCCGGAGTGACAGGGGGCAGGAGGCAGCGCCTTCAACTCTCCTCTCAGACAGTTTCCCTAGGATTTCCTGCCACAGAGGAAACCAGCCCCAAACGGACACTGATTTTCTGAGGGGACCGGGAGAGACAAGGTTTCCTCCCAGGAAGGGGAGCTGGTGGCCGGGGCCCGGGGGGAGTCACGCGGCATCTTTCCAGGACCCTGGCCGTGGGGAGGAGGGTCAGGAGACCCTTCCAGCTCCCTGCAGTTTGGATTCTTCGTTTGCAAACAGTAAGGATCGTGCTGACCCTTGAACTATTTGAGGCATGAACAAAATGTCAAACGCTCAGGGCCTCCCTGGTGGCGCAGCGGTTGAGCGCTGGGTTGCGAAGCTGCCCGCAGCCTCTGCAGCGCCGGTTTGATCCCCGGCCGCTGGGCGAGGGTCCCACATGGCGCGCAGACCTCTCCTGCCGCCCGCTGCTCCCCTCAGCAGTGTACTTCAGTCCTTCTGCCTGCTCTGCTCCCCGCTCTGGCTCTGGTGAATTCTCTCACCCTCCCGCGCTTCTGACTGTACCCAGTGCATGTATAAACAAAACAAACAAACAAACTAATAAATAAATAAAACATGCCTCTATTAAAAAAAATTAAAAAATAATAATAATCTTAAAAAAAAATACTTTAAAAAGAAATGTCATGTGCTCAGGTCAGTGAATCCTTCATACCCTTTCCTTTGAAGCTAAGAGAGGGGGCATGAAATGCCCAGCTCCCAAGGAGGCCTGGCACCTGTGCCGCAGGGTTAGACAGGCAGCATGTCAAGCCACCCCGTGCACAGGTGGGCACACGCACTCACGCCCTGCAAGAGCTTGGGCGGTCGCTCCCTGGAGTTGGTGCGTTTCTCTTAATTGTGGGCTGACACACATGGGCACCTCTGAGCCATCAGGACTTGTATGACAGTGACAGTTTCCATGGGCAAAGTGGATCTTCCAGAAAGCCCTTCACCATCCCCAAAAGATGCCAGGCATTGGGGGTGGAAGACAGGAGACCCGGGCTGGGGCTGGGACTGGGATGGAGACAAGTGGGGGGCACAGTGGTGTTCAGGGGACTAGCCCACACAGCCCCACAGCTCCTATTTGTGGCCTGGAACACCTTCCCCTGCAGACACCACCTCCAAGAGCCAGGAACAGGCTCCAGGAGCAGCAGACACTCTGCCCACTCTGTGGAGAGTTTTACACAGTCCAGGTTAAGGGACCCTCCTGCCGTGGGGTGTCTATATTCTAAGTCATCGTCCATCGCTCCAAGTTTCACATTCAGAGACGTCCCCGGCTCACAAGTTGTGAAGCTCGCCATTGCTTTATGTAACCCAAAGCACACATCTCCCCATCTTGCCTTGCTGCAGCCAACGGCGGTGTCCCCCACTGAGGTGGAGCTCCAGGCCCCCCTGCCAGCTCCAGGGCCTTCTCCCACCCTGTCCCACCAGCTCCTACGAGCTCCAACAGTCTGGCTGGTGTTACTTCCTAGCTGAGGAGCTCACAGCCCCACAGCTTCAAAACTGCCTGTTTAGGGCCTCCCCGGTGGCGCAGCGGGTTGAGCGCAGCGCTGTGAAGCTGTCCGCAGCCTCTGCAGCGCGGGTTTGATTCCCGGCTGGCCAGGGAGATTCCCACATGGCGCAGCAGACCTCTCCCGTCTTGCCTGCTGCTCCCCTCAGCAGTGCCTTCAGTCTGTCTGCCTGTTCTGCTCCCCGCTCTGTCTCTGGTGGATCCTCTCACCCTCCCGTGCATCTGGCCTGAACCCCAGTTCTTGTATAAAAAAAAATCTTAAAAGAAAAAACAAACACCAAAAACCAAAAAACTGCCTGTTTAAAAGCAAATTCTGGAAGCAGCTCCAATATGAACCCTTCCCCCACCGGACCGGACTGAGTGGGCTGCACTGGACGGGGCAAGACTCAGCAGGGAGAAGAGGGGACCACTGCGTGTGCGCAGATGCACCTCCACTCCAGCGCAGACGCACCTCCACTCAGTCACCCTCTCCTGGGAGAGTGTGAGATGGTATGAGAGGCAGTTGGGGCTCCCCTCTGGGTCACTGTTCTAAAGAGGTGGGGGGATGCTGAGGGTCCAAAGACATGTTCCTGCACTAGCCAACCCAGGGGCTGCGGGAGAGGCTTCCCATCTTCCCATGGAGTCCACCAGGACCGCCGGGGGCTGCTGGGGTGTGGGCAGGCCCCCCTTACCTAGGGAGTGGGCCGCGGTGGTCTCAGAGCTGAAGAAGCGGCCCAGGCCGAGGTCCCCGAGCTTCACGACGCCCGTGGCTGTGATGAACACGTTGGCAGGCTTGATGTCTGCGGGGGAGAGAGAGGCTGTAGGGAGATGGTGTGGGGCGTGACAGTGGGTGAGGTGCCATCTGGCCTGTCCTCAGTGGTCAGAGGGGGTGTGTGCTAAAGGCCCCGCTGAGGACGGGAAGACACTCGACAGCCACCTGTTCCAGGAACAGAGTAGCCAAACTTGGGGAGCAGCGAGGGAAGGCGGCTTGCAGGGGCCCGGGGTGCCCCCAGCCCTCGGGGCTGTACCTCGGTGCATCACCCGGCGGGAGTGCATGTGCTCCACGGCGCTGCACAGCTGCACGAAGTACTTCCACACTGTCCTCTCGGGGATCAGCCGCTTCTGCTTCTTGAAGTACTGGGGCAGGGGAGACAGAGGGACAGGTCTGGGCGACGGGCTGTGGAGGGCGGTCACCCCTCTGCTTCAGTCCCGCTGTCCTGCGAGGTCACCTGTCCCCCCTCCACTTGGTCACCTGCTCCCCCCTCCCCCCAGCTGTGAGCTTCCGGGGGTGGACCCCAAGTGGGTGTCTGGAGGGGTTTGCTGAATGATGCCTGGAGTGCATTCGGAAGGCTGCTCTGGCTGCTCTCAATCATACTTTTTCTGGAATCTTCTGGGCTCAGATCTACCTCCTCCTGCTCCAACAGGGAGCCCCTTGCTGGAGTGGACTGGCGTGACCTCTCTCTGCCTCCAGGCCTGGCTTGGCCCAGCAGGGGGGCACCCTAGACACGCTGGGTGGTAAAATCACCGCTGCCCCCAGTGCCGGAGAGGGCAGTCTCAGCCCGTGTGACCGTCAACAGGCGCAGGAGATCCCAAGGACAAGTGCTTGCCATTCTCAAGTAGACCCCACCCTGGGTTTCAACAGGCATGAATCTGCTTCCTGGCCTGAAAAACCGTATTTAATGCTCTGGAAAAAAACAAAAAGAACAACCCGCCCAGGCCGCAGGGAGGGGGTGGCAGGGAAGCCGCAGCCAGCCCAAGCTCTTAGCTAACGACGCTGGTAACCACCAGGCGCGGGACTGAGCTCAGGTCACCCAGCTAGACAGGCACAGCGGGCACTGGTCCCGGCACCTCCAGCTCACAGGGCTGTGGCCGCGGGACACCCCTGGCCTGGCACCAGTGCCCTGTGAGGCTCTTCGGAGCTTCCACGCTGGCAAAGGGGCCCCTCGGGTGAGCTGCCTTGGGCTCTCAGCGCAGACCCCCTAACTCAGGACCCCCGGTCACCCCAGCCTCAGGGTGGGCCGGGCAGGAGTGTTATTTATGCTGCGATGTTAGTTAATCCTCATTGCAGCATTTAAGCGGGACGCACGGCTGTGAGTGGTGATTTCCTAAATGTCACGTCCTATAAACGCTCTGTGACATTTAGCGGGAGGTGCAGAGTCTCTGGTGGGTTCCGGGCTGCAGCGGCTCCTGGTTTCACCATTGTTATCATTAATAATGCCGGCACCCAGTCTGCTTAGCCCCGAGGCTGTGGGCTGTGGGGCCATGGCCCCAGGCCGGCCTGCTGGGGTGACAACAGTGCTGCCCTGGGGTGAGACCCTAGAGAGGTCTCTGCTCCCCTAAAATCCCAGAGGTGGCTAGAGAGTGGGAGAGACCAGGAAACTGGGGTCCTACCAAGCCCAGGGACTGTGAAGGGGCATTAGGGACAGGGACACTGACCCCTGCCCGAGGTCATGCAGCAGGGGTGTCTGACTCCGGGCTGAGGGTCTGCTCCTGCCTGCCTCTCCCACCTGCAGGGGCAGCATCCCATGAGGCCCTGCAGCAGGAGGGAGGGGCGAGGGGTAAGGAGACTCCAGGAGGAGTGGTACCATGCCTTGTATCCGGTCTTTCTTTTAGAACACAAGGCTCACTCCCTGCCATGAGCCTTAGAGAGCCTCTCACTGACCTTGGGACAAAATCCAGCCCTGAGCTGGGACAGGAGGCCCTGCCTGCCAGGGCTCCCCCTAAACCTTACACAGTGCCATTTGGACCAAACACTTTGTGCACCCCTGGGTTTCTCAACCTCCTAAGCTCCTGCATGAGCTGTCCTGTCCATACCCCCTCAGGTCTCAGCTCAGGTGTCACCTCCTCCAGGAAGCCTTCTTTGGAGGAGAAGCTTGCTCCAGTTTATGGCAAGCTCCCGGAGGGCAGGACCTCTGCTGGCGGCACCCCTAGGTCTGGGTACAGAAGGTTGGCACACAGTGGGTGCTGGATGCATGTGTGTTAGGGAGAGAGAAAGAAACATGAAGGAGAAACAAAGTAGGGGGGCAGGCAGAACTGAGACATGATATAGCACATCTGTTCCCACCAGGGATCTGTGTGGAAATTAACATCCCTGAAAACACATTAATATGTCAACAAAAAAATAAAAGCAGATGATAACAGCTCAAGTAATGCGGCTTCCCAGCGATGCCCGTATTCCTAGGAGCCAAATTTCAGAAGAGCAAGCACGAGCAATTGCTCAGTCCCTGGTGCCTGGAGGGAAACACAGAATCTGTGTCTGGTTCCATCTGCAAGAGTGCCCGGGAGCAGGGTGAAGCCCCGGGAGCAGACACACTGGGTGCCCAGCAGTGGCCTGCAGAATTTCAAGCCAGTAGGGGGGAGGGTCTCGAGGGGGGGAGCAGGGAGCGGGGTGGCCTTGGAATCCCATTTGGAGGCTGTGCTGCCTCAGGCAGGTGAATAAACCGGGCTGAGCCTTCCTATGTGAGGACACTGCGGATGCGGGAACGGCACGTGGGCTCAGCAGGGCTGTGGCCACACTAAGTGCTCCATTGGGGGAGCTGCGGGGTCCCTGAGTCCAGACCCATAGTGCGCCTGGTTCTGGGCCCCAGGAGTTGAGTTGAGGGGAGCAGACAGGTGCGGGGTGCAGAGCCAGACGGGGCGCTGGGCCTGCAGCGTAGGACTTAGCGTGTGTTCATCGTTTTGCGGATGTCACAGACCAGGAAAGAGACCTGGGCCTCAGGCACGGCTCTGTACCCCCACTGCTGGTATCCTCAGGCAAATCTCTTAACCTGGCTGTTTTCTTTCTGTAAAAAGAGGCCGTTGGACCCACAGATGCTTTCCCAGATTCCGTGAGCTGCATCTGCCCGACATGGGTTTCTACCCCCTCCTTAGTGAGGCAGGAGCAGTGACACAAGGACCCGCGGGCAGGCTGTGTGGAGGGGCTGGGTACGGGTCCCTTTCCGCCCACAGCTGACCCCTCCCAGCCTCTGGGCCTGTCCAGGCATCACCTTCGTCTTGCTTTGTGCTCACCAGGACGCTCGAGATGAGCTTCCCTGAGGCTAATGGGAAGAAAAAGCTACTCTGGCAATGTGTGGGGGGACAGGGCAGGCAGGGCCCCTCCTGGGCCGCGGCTGAGCCTGAAGGCGGGGTCGGGAGGGCTGCCTGACCCTGGTGGCCTCTGATCCTGCCCCGCCGGGAGCCTCACCTTGATCATCTGCGAGAGGTCGCCCGCATCAGCCAGCTCCAGCACGATGTTGAGCTCGTTGTCCTCGATGAACGAGTCCAAATACTTGATGATGTTTGGATGATTCAGTTGCTGCCCAGAAAGAGGGAGAGCAGAACCGATGAGAGAAGGCCGGCCTCGGCACCTGCCCAGGCTGGCACCCGCTGGCGGCCTGAATGGGCGCTGGCTGCTGCTGAGAGGTGGGTGCCTGGGAAAAGGCCTGCACTTGGCAGCCAGCGGCCTGGCAACGTGGGGCAGCCATCTTGCACCTGCCAACTGGGTGTGATGCTTGGGAGACGGGCTATTTCTCTTGGCCATGCAGAGCTGAGACTCAGGTGCTCAAAAGGGGCTGAACGTGTAAGTCTGTGACTCTCCCTGCCCGTTTCCTGGTGTCGTCCGCCAGCCTCTGCCCTGGGAGGTTCTGAGTTTCGGGTCTGCCTTGTGGCCCCTCTGGGAACCATCTTTCCCTTTGTTTTGTAGGAAACACCTCGTGCCCTGGCCCATCCTGGTGACTTCCCATGGCAGGCGGGGAGGCTGGCTGGCCTTCTGGAAAGGGGCTGGCATTGCCGGCAAGGCTCTAAGTGGGGAGACTAGGCTGCCTCTCAGGGACATTTCCACATTTCCACACCCCAAGCACCAGCTGGCGTCCTTCCAGCGCATCTTCTGACCCCAGCCCCCTGCAGACAGCACAGTTGCCATTATCCCTTTTCACAGCAAGGAAAATGAGGCCCCAGCAGTCAACGGCTTGCCCATGGCCACAGGGCCAGTTAGAAGGGGTGTGTCTGCAGCTGAAGCCCATGTTCGAGGCCCTTGGCAGCACCAGGACCAGGGCGAGGCACGGAATGCCTCTCCCCAGCAGGTCCAGCTTGCCCATCTGCTGCCTGCCTGTCCCCCCACTACTAGGAGTTCCCCACTACTGAGAGCCCAGGCAGGGCCCTGAAGAACCAACCACTAAGCTGACATTGCCTAGCTGGGCTTCAGGGGGCGCCACTGCTACCAGCAGCCCCACTTTATGAAACCGCTGAGCAAGTTCTCTCTCATGGGCACGGAGGATGCCCCGAGAGAACAGACCCTCTTCAGACACTATATTTAATTCTCTCGATCTACCCACACCCTGTGAGACAGGAGTGCTTCCCACTGAGCAGACGGGCCGACTGAGGCTGGGGCGAAGTTGCTTGCTTGGGTGACACGGCGTGAAGCCAAGCCCCCAGGACTCTGGTGCTTGTACTTTCCTCCTCCCCTGTCAGAGTCTCAAGTCTGGGGAGCAGGGAGAGAGCCCCAGGACAAAGCTGCCTGGGGCAGGCTCAGAGATAGTCCGGGAAGTTCTGTTGTCTCTGACTCCAGCCCACCCCCGGGGCCTCCCTGCCTGGCGCGTCTGTTCTTGCCACCGCCCAGTGCAGTTGGCCCCGCGCTGCTGAGCCAGGACTCCTGTCCGCAGAGGGACCGTCCCTGGCTGTGCGTCCTGCCTTCCTCGTGGGGAAGAGCCCAAGAGATGACAGCCCAGGCTCCCTGGGGGCCTCCACACCCCGGAGGCTGCATGGCTGGTCTCGGCAGCACCCCGAGCTCCCCGGCAGCTAGCGCCTCCTGGCGGCAGCAACAAGATGGGGGAGCAAAGCAAAGCAAAGCAAAGCACGCCCGTGGCTGAATATTAAAAGGCCACTTGGAAATTTAAAGAAAGACGGAGAGGAAAGATGGCGAGAGGAGGGGCAGGGTGGGGGGAGCAGAGACGGCGGCCCCGCCCAAGGCCCAGCCCGCTCCCGCCCAGCCAAGGCCGGGGCAGGCCGCTGCTGGCCGCGCCTGGGTGCCTGCGGGGCGAGGACTTCTGAGCTGGGCGCCGCCATCTCAGGCGGGTCCATGTGGGGCAAGCACAGCAGTTCGGGGACCCTGAGGGCTGCGTGGCCACGAGAAAATGAAGTCGCTTGTTGCACCCCAACAAGCGGGGCATCACCCCAAACCTCACGGGCTCTGAGCTGGGACAGCCGGGGTGTGGCCTGGCCTGGGGGCAGGATGCTCACCTTCAGGAGGCCGATCTCCTTGATGCAGTCCTGCCTGGCCTTGGCGTCCATCATCTCGAATATCTTGGGCGAGAGGAAAGAGAGAAGTGGGGATTAAAACTGTCCCCCAGCTCCCCACGGAACCGCCAGGATGGGGCCTGGCTCTCCTGGCGACTCCTCAGGCCCAGTCAGGGCAATGGTTCCGCCCACCGGAGCCCCACCTGGCAGGCGCCAGACTGGCCGCTCTGCGGGCTCCCCGGGGCAGCAGTTAATGTCACCGACTTACGACTTACGGGGAGACTGCGGCCCAGAAAAGCATGGTGCTTGTGAGGCGCTCGGGGGCACGCGGCAGGCTGGGCACTGCAGTCTTCACCCCGCCAAGTGGGGCCAACAGCCTGGCCGAGCAAGGAAGTGGGGTCCCGAGCCCCGGTCCCTCCCGCCCAGGCCCTCGGCTGCTCAGGGGGTTGGTGCTCCTGGCACCTTCCAACTCACAGGACGTAAGAGAAGGTCACCTCTACCCCCCAAAAGCCATCATGGCGCACGCACACACACCCCCCCCACCCCGAAAAAAAAAGACAAAGCCCGGTGAGCCCCTCTGCACGCGGAGAGCACAGACGGGGCTCTCCTCCAGCACCCGCTGCTCTCCACTCTCTCCCACCCTCTCCCCTGCCCGGGCACCTGAGCTGCCTTCTCCACGGGGCCTCCTCTGCCCAGGCTGTTCATCTCACTCTTTAAGGACAAAAGAGCGGGGCAAGGGCCGCGGGAAGCTGGTGGCAGGCTTAGAGCCATTTCCTGCAGCAAAGTGGCTCGGGGGCGCTGCCTGAATTGCTTCCTGGCTGGCCACGGCTGCTCTGAAACCCATCTGCTTGGCCTCCCTGCCCCGCTGAGGAGGGACACAGAGGTTGGGAAGGCCCAACCAGTGAGGCGGGTACCAGGGTCGTCAGGACGGGGGTCGAGTCTCAGCTGTGACCCTGGCCAGTTGCTCCGACTGCACCCTTTTTCCACGTGAAAGACGGGATGACAATCCCTCCCCATAGGCTGCTGCCAGGAGCTGGTATACAGCAGGTGCTCAGTGCATGCTCATTTTCCATTCCCTTTATAATTCGCAGAGTTTTCATAGCCCGCCTGATTCTCCCTGTAGCTCAGTCAGGTACTAGCTCCCCTCCCTACAGACGGAGGGGAGGGGAGGGCCCAGAAGCACAGGGTTTGGGGGAGAAGCTGGCTGCAGGGATGCGGCTTGGCCCCTCTGGTCCCCTGGCTCACCTGCACCTTCTTCAGCGCCACCGTCTTCCTGTCCAGCAGGCAGGTGGCCTTGTACACCTCGCTGAACTGCCCTCGGCCTATCTTCTTCTCGATCTGGAAGTCAGCCAGCGAGCAGCGAAAAGACAGGGTGTTCGGGTGCCTCTGGAGGGAAGCGACAGAGGGTGTCGGGGTGTCAGGCTGGAGTGGAGGGTTGGGACCCCAACACCTTCTGGAACCCCAGCAGCACCCCTGAGGATGAACGAGAGACTCTGCTGGCCAGCCCCACTCTCAGAGCCTCCAAGGCCCCCTGGGGGTCTCCAAACCCCTCCCTTGCACAAGCCAGACGACTTCCCTCTGCAGAGGAGGCACCGAGGAGGCTGCTGCCCCCCAGCATCCTCACCCCCTGTACTGTTCTCTCACTTGCCCTGTGACCCCACATGTGGACCCCCTGCCCCCCAGCCAAACCCTGTAAGTCACCATGGTAAGTGGCAGCTTCCTCTCCTGGGATGGTGTAAAAATACCTGTAGGGGGGCCTCCCTGGTGGCACAGGGGTTGCAGTCTCAGTGCTATCAAGCTATCGCCAGCCACTGCAGCATGAGTTCAATTCCCGGCCAGGGAGCTACCCACATGGCGCAGCAGACCTCTCCTGTCTCCCCGCTGCTCCCCTCAGCAGTGTATTTCATCAGTCTGCCTGTTCTGTTCCCCACTCTTTCTGGTGAATCCTGTCACTCCCCTGCACCTCTGGCCTGTACCCCAGCTCTTTTATGCATAAATAAATAAAAATAAGTCTTAAAAACAAAAACCAAAAAACAAAGCCGTGGCCTGACACTCTGAGTTCATGCGCTGGACGACTGTATGCAGAGCCTCATGATGATTCTCTGGCACCGGCACTGGGCCCACAACTAAGCCTCCAGGTGAGGCCGCCAGGACCAGGTCAGATCTCAGTAACACCAGTCTACCTACCCACCTAAGAAGAGCGAGCATTGATTGGACACCTACTGCGTGCTTCACCCCATGAGTGAATAGACATCACTGCTATGCCCATTTGTGGAAACTGAGGCCGTGACCCCAGTAATGGCAAAGCTGGGATTTGAACTCAGGACAGGGGCTCCAGAGCCATCCTGTGTGTAGTGTGAAGCCTCCCAACTCAGAATCCTCCTGGACTTTTCCCCCAGGACCCTGTGGCTGGCCGAGCTCCTTGCTTCAGCCCCGCATCCGTCAGCCTGCTGAGCCCTGTCCTGCCCAGCGGCAGCTCCAGGTGAGGCCCGTGCTGCACCCCTGTGTCCTTGTGCTGAGGGTCTGGCTGCCCAGGGCCAGTGCGGGGCGCGTTTTTTGAAAGACGCAGGGGAGGCAGTGACAGCCACCTACTGTGCGCCAGCATTGGCCCTCGCTTGGAAGGGTCCCGTGACTTACTTGCACAGCAAGTTAATGCCACTTTCATTTCCCATATTCATTTAATTTTAATTTTTTCCTCTACATGACGTTTTCGTTACTTATTGTCGATACCGAGTTGAGCACCTGGAAGATGAATTTCTCTTTGTGAAAACTGGATTATTTTTATTGAGGTTCCATTGGTTTTTAACAGGGTAGAGTTTTCACCTCTTCCTGTGTGTGTTTCCACACCACATCCCCCCCTCACCAAAGCACCAATATTATTAACACCATTTTGTAAGTAAGGAAACTGAGGCAGGGCCACACAGCTCGTCAGAGGGGAGGTGGGACTTGCCCTCCTGCTGATCTCAGCAGCTGTGCTGCTCCTTGGAACAGGGCAGGTCCCTCCGCTCTCTGGGCCTCAGTTTCCCCCTGGCCCAGTGCAAGGTTTGGAGGACGTGATCTCTGAGGGTCCCGCTCTGGGGACGTTGGGCTGCTGCTGCTCACCACGTGGGAGGGAAGGGGCATTGGCTGCAGGGCTCCACTCCCCACAGGCCGGCCCCTGCCCCCTCAGCCCCAGGAACTGCAGGGGGTGCCGCCCAGCTGGATAAGGGAAGGCCCAGATTTGCATTTACTACCACAACCCCTTCCACCTAATTAGAGGGGGGTGCTCTGGGGAGGCAGGGGTTACAGGGGTGCAGTCCCCGCAGGCTCCAGGGCCGCCACTGCCTGGGCAGGGGTTGGGGATGTGGCCTCGTCCCCAGGGTGACCTCTGCTCAGATGGGGGGCACCCCAGGGCTCCTAGGCACAGTCCCTGAGCCAGCAGAGCCCAGACCCCAATTTATCAACAGGGCCTCCGCGCGGAAAAGGAAAAGGTGAACTGAGCTCTCGCCCCCAGAGGGGGGTCTCTCTCAAGTGCTTCTCTGTGGCCTTCCACTCACCACCCCTTCCTGCTGCCCAGTGAGGCCATCCACCATGGGGGGACAGTAACACTGGCCCGCATTTCTCTGAGGATTCCAGGAGATGATTCTGGGGAAAGGGTCCTGATGGGTCTGGGCAGGCCCAGAACAGTGCATGACATGACGGGGGTTTCAGAATAATCATTGTTAGCTAATGACCTGCCCCCTGGGGGAGGGGAGCATGAGCATAGCCCCTGGGCAGAGGGGGCTGCAGCTCTGGCTGTTAGTTGAGACTCGGACACTGGGCCTCAGAGGCTCGGGTTAAAATCCCAGGGTGAGATGGGGGGCACCGGGGTGACCTACTCCCTTGAGGCTGGGTTGGGCCGAGGCAGGACGTGTACACCAGCCAGGCGAGGGGCCGGCCCAGGGAAGCAGCTGAGAGTTCCTGGCTGTCATCACCAACATCCTCAGCAGCCCCGCCCCAGCGCGGGTCGGCACTGGGGTTATTTCCAACTCTGTGAAAACTAAAATGAAAACTAAAATAAAAGAAAAACAATTATCCAGTGACACGCCATCTTCTTAGCATGGACGATGTCAGGTGCCGTGCTGCGTGCTCACACCCTCCCGCTGCCTCGGCCACGGCGCTGTTCAACATGGGGCCACTTCCCCAACATCACGGTCACCCAGCCGCGGAGAAGCCATGGGCTGACGGCCCCTCCTGACTTCACCGTCCCCTGCACGGTCGTCCGGGGTGTTGCCAGGGGCTCGCGACAGACCACGGGCGCAACTGGCCTCCCTTTCCAGGGCTGAGCCATGGCCTGGACACAGGGATAAACCACTGGACACTTTCCTTCCCAGGCTGTGGGGCCCCTTGGCTCTCCCTGAAGGTGGAGGAGTTGGGTGGAGGGACAGGTGGAGGCAGCAGGGACGCTGAGCTATGTGGGCCCCAGGGAGGACTGTGTCTCAGACAGGAGGGAGGAAGCTCAAAGAACGACTCCGTGGACAACAGAGGAAGCCTGGCCAAGGAGACAGTCAAGGTCGGGCGCCTTTCTCCCCAAGCCCACCCTCCCAGGAAGTGTTGCCAGCTTTTCCACGCCAAGGCCAGACCTATGGGGCATGGGGAGGGGGCGTCTTGGACCATCCCAGGACACCCACCCCAGGAAGCTCAGAGAAACCCAGCTCCTTTCTCCCAGACAGATCAAGTTAGGCCACAAACACCCTCCACCTCGTGCTAATTTGAGTTTAAAATATTTGAACCACAATAAAGCCTCAGCCATTGACAACCCCCACCTCCCGCCTTTAAACAGGAGCATAGAATTATATGTTAAAAGAATAAAAATGCATTCGCCCAATTAATTTTCTGAAATCTCATTAAAAAATTTAGCCTGACTAAGTCAGACTTCTGACCTGAATTTTAATCATCTTTACACTGGATGGGTCTTTTCTCCCTGATATTTGCAATGCATCATTAATTTTAAGGCAACTGTTCCTATGATTTTAAAAAGCACACTTCATCAGAATGACATTTCCTGTAAACGAATTTCACCTTTAAAGACATCTGACATCGTGTGCAGGGAAGTTCTAATGGATTCGGTGTATGTGTACACAGCGATGTGTTTTCAATCCATGTGGCACAAAAGAAGGGCACGCTTTACAAAGGGCCCCTGGCGCCACACTCTCCGTGAGGCCAACCCTCTTCAGCTCCCCATGACCTGGCTAATTTCAGGCCAAAAGTCAATCTTGCCTCTCGAGGGCCTAGTGGGGCCAGAGAAGCTACAGGGATTCTGAGAGCAGAAGGGACAAGCTGCTTATTTCAGCTCCCTCCCCTACACCATGGAGTTTGGAGAAGGGGCTTCTCTGGGTCGCTTCTGACGAGGCAAGTGCCAGCATCCTGCTGTTGGTCCCTCCACCACCCTGTGTCCCAGCCCAGGGGTCTGCACTCTGCTCCCGCGTGCGGACAGTGACCGGGACACCAAAGCATGGATGAAAGGCCCCATCACAAAACCTAAAATCATCTCCGGTCTATGGCTCCCCCAGGATGATTCTCATAAGCCGAGGTGAGAGGAAGCCGAGCTGGAGCCTGTGCAATAGACAATCCGGACCCAGTTCCAGCCACTAACAAGGTGAGGCTGGCAGGGGATCGGCCACCGCGCCAGGAGCTGGACGCTCCTTCACCTTTCTCCCTCGTCCCTTCGGTTACCAAATGCATTGGTTTTCCTGTGGAAGTCTCTGGAATTCTTCCTTCCTGTGTTGGTCAATTAAGGCAGAGGCATCTTCTCTCCTGGGGGAGGCAGCTGCCTCCTTAGCTCTTTTCGTCTTACTTGTGCCTCAAAATCAGGGATCTGTGAGCTTCTAAAACCCAGACTCCCTTGTCAGCTTAGAACATATTATGGATGACCCGTTTGCTACCAGTTCTATTCCAGACGACAAGGCATGGATACAGGCCTTGTACACCAGCCACCCCTCCTCACCGAAGCACGGTATTTAATCGCTTTCTGATCCGACTAGGCCTGCCCCGCCCCGTCATATCTGGGACCTACACCGTGCACTGTCCTCCTCCTGGAACAGTCTCTACTTCCCGTCCTGCCCCAAACGCCTGCTCGTCACCGGCCCCCATGTCATTGCCTTTCTGAGCTTTCAAAGCCCTGGGCCCTCAGCATCTGAAAATACCATGTGGGCTCCCCAGCAGCCCCGAGACAAAGACTTGTTGAATTTATAACTAACGTTGCAAACACTTCTTGAATTTTAATGGCCACTAATATTTTGGTCATTAAATCTTATCTCACTATCACCGATGCTTTGGGAAGATTTTTCATGGAGATTTTGCCCCACACATTGTGGGTGTCCCTGTTCCCTGCAAAGTCAGCACGTTCTTCTCAGAATAGAGCTGAATACAAGTGAACTTGGCATGTCCCAAGCAGGTCTGCAAGAGTTTCCAGATGGAAGATACATTAGCCAGGGCTTTCTCGGGCAAGAACACCTTTCTCCTTCTTGGAAATGCACGTGGCTCTTACAGGATCCGCTGAGTCCTGTATTTCATTCCCGATGGAAATGTTCCGAAAGCACTGGGGCACTTAGAGCAATTGTTCTCAACTTCATTCACTCATTAGAAATCTCACTAAAAGCAAGCACACTCCGCTGTCCCGAGTACACATGAATTTCACATATGATTCTGCCGGGTTCAACAAACATGCTTTATATGTTGACAGCTCCCAAAGAGAGACAGTTCCTTGAAATCATCAAACCACTAGCCTTGGGCTCAAAGGTTAACAGAACCCTGAATCTAAGTGTTTGCTAAGCTGTTCTTTCTGCACTGTGAAAAGAAGACAGATTTGAAAATATAAGAATAAGATCAATGGCATGCCGTTCCCTCCACACCCACGATATTGGATGCCATGTTGGACTTTACCTTCATGGCCCTATTTGACAGATGAGGAAACTGAGGCACCAGTGTCACCTGGCGGGGGTGGGGGGGTGGGGGGGATGGAGCTGCATCTGAGCCAGCCTGGTCTACAGCACAGCATTGATCTGCCTGAAGGATGATTTCAGGGATACAGCAATTTCCTGCCATAAAAAAAGAAAATGCCTCTGTCCTCAGTTTGAGATATTTCTGTATCCTGAAACAAGCAAGATTGGGATGGGCTGTCTCCCCAAGTGGCGTCTAAATACCAGCGCGTCAGGAGGGAAAGAGTCACTCCTACTCCAACCTGCAGCGTTCTCGGGTCAGTGCTGCTATGCTCAGTTCTGCAAAACCAGCCAGATGCTGGTGGGATCGGGGGCATCTTCACCAACAGCCGCTGCCCAGTGCTGAGTAATCGTATCTAATTACACTTAACTATGTCATTACCCACTCCAACATGTGCGACAAACGCCAAGGACGTTGCTGCCACCGCAGCCCACCGGCCCCTTGCCTTGTTCCTGAAATAATTATGGGGCTCTCTCCTCTGCCAAATGAGGCTGCAATTAACCCTAATTGCTCAAAATGCAACTGGCTAATTCTGGGAGATTAATCAAGGGGGACTCAATTGCTAGTGAATGACTTAATATGACAAATTGCTACATTAGCCGAGGAGGCCCTACCGCCACCAGCCATCAGTGATATGTCCTGGTGGATTCTGACCAGCAGTGTCTGCGGGTTTCCCAGCTTCCTGGGATCTGCTTCTCCAGATCCCACCTGGGAGAGGGGTCCCTGCTTCCCAGGCAGTAATGGGAATGGAGAGCGGGGAGAACGGAGAAATGCTTGGACCCTGGGCAACTGCTCACGTGTGTGCATGCACAGCCTTTCCCCATATGCACGGTGTCTACTAGTGCCTATGTCAGCTTGGTGTGAGTCTGCAGAGTCACCCCTTCTCTTGAGCTCAGGCAGCTCTGCACCAAAGAATATGACTTGATGACAGTTCAGGTGCAGAAGGATTTCAGATTCACCTGCCTCCTGGGTCAGTTTTGTGCAGTGTATAACCTGTGTGACTGTACAGGGCAACCCTGCCCAAATAGCTCAAACACCAGCCCATCTGAAGTCCTCCAAAAGGGACCAGGCAATTAGAAACTGGCTCAGGAAGTCTCATATCTGGGTATTACTTTTTATCGTTATCAGGCTGTCCCCAGGCCCTGGCAGCATCTGGTCCTGGCCCGCCTGCCCAGCAGGTTTTCTGTCCTCTCCATGGCATGCCACTTCCTCAAGGAAGTCTCTCTGGCCCCCTAGTTTGGCCCAGATGTCTTTCTGGAGCTCCATGGGCCCCTGGGTTTCTTCTGCTCTGTTTCTATCTTTCTCTCCCGTGAAGCTGTGCTGTCCTTAAGAGCAGACCTGAGTCTGTCTCGTGCATAAGCACCACAGGCCCCAGGCCCCTGTTTTACCCACTCAGCAGCACTGAGGGACTGCTCTGGGTCTGCCTGGAACAGTGTCAAGGTGAAACCCCACCCTGCAGGATTTTCCATGGAGGGAGGGGGCCCAGGAACCAGTCCCAAAGTGGGGTGTGACTCAGGCTGCTGGAGGCAGCAGAGAGGAGGGAGAGGCTCGCTGAAGCACCAGCGCTGACCGAGGCTGGGAGGCAGCCTTGGGGAGGGCACTCCAGGCCCAGGGAACAGCATGCGCAGAGGCATGGGTGTGAGCAGCTCAGAAACCCTGAAGCCACCTTGAGAAAGCTGCAGAAGGCTGCCGAGCTTTCCAAGGACCTGCAGAGAGAGCAAGACCATTGTAGGGAAACCAGCACCCCCAGAGCTCTGCTGGCCTAGGAGGAGAGGCTGGAGGCGGCCAGAGCACAGACGGGGAGGCAGACTGGGCTCAGAGTGAGGACCCCCCCTTTGACCCCAAGGCCTCCCTCCTATGACCCTGACTCCTCATTCTTTCCTACATCTGCTCTCTAACCCCCACTGACCCTGGGAGATTCATGTGCAATCCCCTGGGGCAGGACCAGGGCCTGGAGTCCCAGCCTAGAGCCTGACACTGAGAGGGCTTCGCGGAGGGTTGCTGAGTGAATAAGGGCTGACTGGTTGAGACAGTGCGCTCAGCTACCTTTGCTGGAAGCATCCAAGAAGAGACTCCGGCTAGGGGCCACCAAAGGGCTTCTTCCAGAGGCCGGAATCTTGGAAAAAGCAGATTCAGGGATCCGCAGTCCCTGGAGAATCTCCAAGGGACTGCAGACAAGGGAATGGGCTTACCTGAGGGTCAGGAGAATGCGCGGGCCCCGGGGTGTGGCAGAGGTTGTTCGGGCTCCCTCCATGGGGCATGTGGCTGGACTGTCCTGCCATCCTGCATGCCAGCCTCACGAGGGCACGGGCTGCAAAAGAAAACAAGGCCTTTCTTTACCAACGCCTGTTCTGGAGACAGCCCCGCACGGAGGCACCTCACTGGACCCGTCTCGCAAGGGCCGGGGCGCAAGCGCAGCGTCCGGGACGCGCCACGGTCACCCAGCTCAGAAGACGCAGGGCTAGAACTCCACAGAGGACACCCATGGGACAAACCTTCCCCTCACTGTGCTGCCCGGCCTAGGCTGCAGGACAGTTGCCACTGCACAGGGGAGGAAACCGAGGCTCTGTGCAGGGAGGCCCCGAGGCAGCAAGGGAGGCTCCAGATTCAAGCCCCTCTGCGCCAGACTCCAAAGCCTGGATTGTTGCACATCACTGCCCTCCAGACTCCAGACTCGGTCCCCCACTCTCGACCCTACATTAACCCAGGCAGCCTGGGTGGTCAGGAGAGAAAGACCTTGAGTTGGTCTGTCCTAGTTAGGCCGGGGTTTCCCAAACACCGGAAGGCCAAGGTCCGGGGATCCTGCTCACAGTCTGGCACGATTCTCCAGGCAGGGGCAGAGCCCTCCGTCCGAGGGCGCACTCCGGGCCATGGGCCGCCGCCGCCTCTCTCCCTGACCAACTGCCTCTCGCAACCTTGAACCAGTCACCTGCCGCGCCCAGTCTCTCTCACCCGCGCCCAGTCTCTCTCACCCGCCAGATCCCAGGCCCAGAGGCAAGCTGGACTCTCGCTCTCCCCAGGAGGGCCACCCCATGGATGCGCTGGGCCGAAGGAAAGTGTGGGCTGTTGTCGCCGTTCCCCGGGGGTCTGCCGGGGGCTCCCTGGGCTGCGGAATCAGCCTCCCTCCTCCCCAGGGTGTTTTCTTCCCCAGCTGCAGGCGCCAGTGGCCAGCCCGTCCAGGCTCGGGGGGCTCTGGGACACCCCCTGACTTCTCCAAGGCTGTCCATCTAGCCCCCAATCACCCCTGAGCCTGGCCCTTGTCCCTTTTCCCCCAGTCTTGCTGTCAAAGGCACCCCGAACCTCTGGAACCTGCATGCCGGCATCCAGCACCCCTTCTCCCTGTGTCCACCCCACACCGCCCGTCCCCCAAATGCTCTCCCGTGGACAGCGTGAGGCCACAGCAGAAGGTACCCAGCTCAAGCGGGCAGGGGCCAGCACCCTGCAGTCTCCCGCTTGTGAAATCACCGAAACACTGGCTGGGCCCCACAAACCTGGCACTTTACGGAGCTCCTCCTCACGTCCAAGGAGGAGAACACCGGGGTCTCACAGACTTGCCCCTTTGCTCCTTGCTGGAATCAGCATCACGTGGCTGTGCCTGTACTTCTGGGGCCTCTCTCCCCACCACCCCTGCTCAGCTTGGGGCAGTGCACACCTCCTGCGGGGCAGGTGCCCCTCCTCCACCTGGGCCACAAGGGCCACTTCCTAAAATGCAGATGGGACCACAGCCCCCACAGCAGCGCTCCACCATCTGTGTGGGCACTCCCCCACGGGCGCGCCCCTCAAGGTGACACAGAGAGGGGCTGGCTGTGAAGAGCCCCAGGACAGACAAACACAGGCGAGGCAGCCTGGCACTCAGGGGGAGATGCCAGCGAGACTATAAGCCAGATCGAGAAGGAACAGAATGTAAAATGCGCATGAATTTTCAGATAAAACCGGAGACTCCTGCAGGCTCTGCAGCTGCTCCAGGCTGCACCCCCAGACCCCTCGGGGTGACATGTTCACCATCCTCTGCCCTTAGGGACACCTCCAGGGAACCATGGAGGAGAAAGATCTCAGCAAGCCCTTCAGCCTTTATCTCGGAGCACCAGGGAGGCCCAGGCGCTCACCTGCCACCTGCTCAGGCGCCTCTCCCCTCCCCCTCCCGCCTCTGGCTGGGGGCCATGGCTTGCATCTGCGTCTCCCGCTGGGGTCGGGTCCTTGGCCAGTCACACTAGGGGAACCCAGTAGGTATTTGTGAATGAAAAAAATGTCACTCCCTGCACCCCCAAGTGGCATCACCAGGGCCCCTCAACCTCTGCATGGTCTGGGAGCATTTCAGGAGCTCAGGCCTGCCTCATGCGGACTCCAGGGATATCCTGAAGAGGGGTGTGTCCTGACCTCACAGCTGTGTGCCTGCACTGTGCTGGCTCCTTCTCTGCTGACACTGCCGCTTGTCAGATTAGCCTGTCTTGTTTCAGCTCACGTCAGGAGCGAGGGCCTGCTGTCATCCCGGTGTACCGAAGAGGAAACTGAGGCATAAGGCGGCCTTGGAATTTGCTCAGATCACAGGGATCACCGGTAGTGGGGCCAGGACTCGAGCCCGTGATGGCATCTGCCCAAAACCGCAGCGCCGCACTCTGCACGGGTCCTGGTGGCAACGCATCACCTTCCTTTCTAACAGCCCCCCACTGACAAGCCCCTTCTGCTCCAGAGGGGTCCTGCCCGTGCCAGGGGTGGTCCCGGAGCCGGGGGCCACAAGGGCCGTGTCTCCTCAAGGACAGCACCCGGCTGGGTCGTGCTGCGCTCCGTGCACCCAGGCCCTGGCGCTGGACAACTCCCTGTTCCTCAGAGCCCCCAGGACCTACAGGAACGCTGCACCTGCAGGCTGGCGAGGAGGGGGGGCCTCTGCTCCCAGAAAGGAGCACCTGCCGCTCTGCATCCACCAAGAGCTGCTGGCAGAGGAGGAGGGAGGGGGAAGCAGGAGGGAGGGGAGGCGGGAGGAGAGCAGGGGAGAGGGAGGAAAGGTGGGGGAGGGGGAGGGGGAAGGGCTGGCAGGAAGACAAGGAGGTTCTCCAGGGAGCCAGGCCCCCCCCCACACACCCCTCGGGTGCTGGCAGACCCCCTGCACTGAAGGGGAGAGGCCGAGAGAGGAGGCTCAGGATCAAGTGGCTCAGCGGGCGATCTGCCCAAGTCCCTCCAGAGACCAAGACGGCCACAGACTCCAGGGCCGGCCAGGACTTCCAGACGCGACACGGTGCCCCCCAGCGGAAACTCACTCCCCTTGCCCTGCACGTTCCCGGCGGAAACTGCTTCTACGGTGTTCGGCTGCAGAAAGACCAAGGCAAAGGGGCTTGGAGGAGGTGACACGGAGCGCGGGAGAAGCCCCTCTGCACAGGCGGGCACTTCTGTGCCTGCAGCTCCTGCCAGGCTGCAGAACAACCAGCCCCAGGCGGCCAAGCCCAAGTCGGGCCAAAAATCCATGGAATGTGAGACAAGGGCTGCAGGCCACACAGATGCCACCTCAAAGCGCCTTTCTTCAGCGGGGAGCGTGGCCTGTGGTGCCAAGGCCCTGTGGTCAACGGGCTTTCCCCTGCTGGGTTTCCGACCATTTCCCAAGTGCGTCTCTCTTGTACCCGGGGCCAGATCAGAGCCAACCCGGGGTAAGCGAGGCCGGCTCGGGAGCCTGGCGGCCTGGGGTCACACCCTGACCCGCTGCCCTGACCACGCAGAGTCTCGGCCTCTTAGCGTGAATGTGGACCGAGCACAAGATCTACCTCCAGGGTCAAGAGAGAAACAAGCTGCTCGCTGGGCAATGAGGAGGGGTCCCCTCCACGTGACAGACTGGGGAGCTGAGACTCAGAGAGGGCAGGGGCTTGCCCAGGGTCAGGCAGCTGGGACTGTGGGACCCCAGAGCCGGCTCCGGGGCAAAGCCCTTCTTCATCCCTTATGAGCAGTGTGACGGCCGCGGGAAGCCCCCAACACCCGCCCCGGGCTCTGGTCTTCAGTCTCTGACTAATGTGGGGCGTGACACGAGGGAGACAAGGGCTCATCAGGCCTGACCCCCCTGGAAGGGATCAGACACCACTCTGGGTTCTGAGACCCCAGAGTGAGAGTGGCCAGTTTCTGGAAAGTTCACCAAGGGGAGGTCCTGTGCCTCCATTGCCTCTGCCAGAGGCCAAACCTGCGGGGCCGGCTGCTTTGCATCTTCAGGGCCTCCCAGTGAAAGATGACCCAAGGCACCAGGAAGCTCGGGAGACTCAGACCAAGGCTTAGGCTTGGGTGGGGTCGGGGGCGTAGGTGTGCAGGGGTGTGTGTGTTGTGGTTTTGTGAGAAGCGCTGAGAGCGGGGCGGGTGCCGCGCCACTTTGCACCTCACCTTGCTCCCACACCCCGCCTGCCTTCTGCTGGGGTGGGGATGTCACTGTCCCTCATCAGGGGGCGGAGGTGGCAAAGTCTGAGGGGGCTCCCGGGCTGGCCGGCTCTGCCGAGGCCCCAGGGGAACCACAGAGCCGGCCTCAGTGGCTCAGCCTGGGCTCGGGGTACCCTATACCGGCTCCTCTGAGAAGCCCCTTCTTAGTTGTCCAGGCAAGTGAGGGCTTCCCCGGTTGTTTCCCCAATGCAGGAAACCACACCCTGGTAGGCTCCCCATGGCTTTCTCTTCACACCAGGGGCCAGGGAGATTTCCATTTGGCCTGCAGGCTCCAGAGGTGGAGGCCTAGACACTGCCCAGGAGCACCGCCTGGGGCTCTCGGCCAGTCCGGGAGCAGAGGGGCTGGTGCGCCCCTACACAGATGGGGTGTGCTGGCAACTCATGCATCTGCCCCTGGCGGGGGTCAAGACTGGACCTGGTTTAGTATCAGCCTCACCCCCCATTTTCCAACTGAGAAAACTGAGGCTCAGAAACACGACTTGCCAAGGTAAGTCCCCATGGCAGAGAAATGCCGTCCAAACCCGTTGAGACTGTGGGGCTGTGCACAACTGGAGAAAGATACTGCTGACTCCTCCAGGTCCCAGCACAAGCCTGGGGCAGAAAGAAGCACCCTTCCACGTGGTCTGGCTGGTGGGGAGGACGCACTGACGGCCACACACTATGCCACCAACGGCCACACGCTATGCCACCAACAGCCACACGCTATGCCAAGTGCTGCACATACTCCTTCCGCTCTACAGCCACCCCAGTGCGTGCCGCTATAGTCCACGCTGCAGAGGGGGAACTGACGGCCCAGAGAGGTTAAGTGATGGGCCCAAGGTCACACAGCAGGTGACCGGCAGAACTGATACTGGAAACCAAGTCTGTCTGAGTCCCCTAGTCCATGCACCCTTGGGAGAGTGAAATGGATGGACGGACGGACGGACGGACGGACGGACGGATGGACGAACAGTGGCCTGTGGCTGTGGCTGTGGTGACACCCTCCACCCCGTCCGGCCCCCCTTCTTCTGGCCCTGGGAGAAGCAGACGTTAGCCATTCATCACTTGACAGGAAGCAGCCAGCTCTTGGCCAGAGTCATGGGGACCTGGGAGCAGTGGGACAAGCCACAGATGGTGTCTGGTTTCCTGACTGGTCTTGCGTGCCCCCCGCAACCCCTCTCCAGCTGCACATGCTGCAGATTTTGAGGCTCCTCGATGCTCAGGAGCAGGCTTCTCTAGGACACGGGGTCCCCAAGCAGCCCTGGAGAGACAGCGAGGCCCACGCAGAAAGCCCCAGCTTCGAGGAAGCGGGGCCTCCCTGAAGAGGGGCCACAGGACTGCCCCGCCACACCTTCCCCACCTTCTCTTGCGGATCACCCAAGCCCCCCCCACCCTCTCCAGCGTGGGCCTCTCTCTGGAGTTCCAGACACCACCCATCCACAGCCCGAGGCACGAGGACTCAACTCTCCTGAATCGGGCTCTGCCCTGGTGGGGTCCCCATCTCAGCAGACTCCCAGGGGCCAGCGAGGGGCCTGGGCAGCCAAAACTCACCCGAGACAGAACTGCTCCTGCTGCCTCTTGCAACCTCAGGCGTTCTGGCAAATCTGGGAATCTCTCAGCATGAAACCCGCGTCTAGTACTCCCACCTGGGCCGTGACAGAGGTCACGCCAGGCCGACGGGAATGGCCCACTGGCAGCACCCACCACCCAGGCAGCCCAGTGGGCAGTGGTGGCAGAGCCACAGCCAGATCAGTCCCGTGGGAGCCCAGGCCCCAGTGGTTTCTGGGGCCTGGCTTCCTGTCACTTGCTGGGCACACCCTCAAAGGTACAGCCAGCAGCCCCAGGTGGCAGGAAAGGGTGACGCCCCCACCACAGCCAGAGGCAGGGGAAAGGCTGGTGCCTTCAAGCTGGCTCCTGAGAAGCTCCAGGGAAGGCGGACATGAGATCCAGGCCTCCAGGGATCGGGGCGGCTTGTCTGTGCCAGGCGGGTGAAGGAGGAGCGGCCACCCGGACTCTGCAGGGGACTTCCCCTGCCCAAGACTCCCGTCCCCAGCCACTGCCAAAAGGAAACTCCCCCACCACGAGCTGCTCCAAATATAGCCCGGCTGCCACCCCTGGTAAATGGAACTTGTCACCGCGGCCGGGCAGCCTGACGGGCAGCAGGCGCTGTGCTCTTCTGGATGCGGCCACCAGTCTCAGGGAGGCCACGCGTGTGGCCCCAGCCAGTGGCAAGGGGTGCAAGTGTCCACTCTGGGGCTGCCCAGTCCTGCTGCCCCAGTTACCCTCTGGGAAACTGAGGCAGGAGGGTGCAACCTGCCCAGGACCCCCGGCACAGCAGTGACTGCCCCTGGACAGGGGCCCAGGCCCTGGTGCGGGCAGCATTGCTCTGTGCCCAGCATCACACCCCACGCTGTGGCACGAAGGGGTTTGCCCTCCCATTCTAGGCACCCTCCCACCCCCTGTGCGCCGACGCAGGCCGACAGACAGCAGGTGCAGGGACGAAACCAGCCGGGCCCTCGGAGGGACGAGGGGTCCTTCACGCCCCTGGTGCTCCTTCCCCACCCTTCCCCGTGGGGCCCAGCAAAAACTAAGAAGCATAAAAGTTCCCGCTCTCCTTATAAGCTCACCCTGCTTCTCGTCTCTCTTTCGCAGCTGAGCCAAAATACTGCCCGAGAGACGGCCGCCCTGGGTTCGAGGTCGGCTCTCCCACATCCCGGCTGCGTGCGCCCTCATAGGGAACACGGGGACTGGAGCAGTATGGACTGCCTCGGGTGCTGGGGGGGCGCCCCCACAGCAGGGGAATCCACAGTGCTCAGCACCAGGCCCAGTACAAGGCAGACACCGCCCCCCCCCACCATGGGGTCACTGCAGGATTTGGGCCTCTCTCTCCCGAGCAAGGTCACCTGCTCCCTCCCACTGGTCCCTCTGGCAGGAACCCTGAGGTGACAGGGAACCCTTACAGGATCCACCCGAGGGGCTGAGACACGGAACAGACATCCACATGGGAGGGAAGAGCATGGAAAAGGAACACGTCAGCAACAGGGCTGATGGAGTCTCATGTCTGGCCACAGATGGCGTCTTATGGCAGAGGAGTCCAAGGGCAGGGGGCTGGGACAGAGGGAGGCAGCTCTGGTGGAGGACTCGGAGGGACCAAAGGCTGCGAGGCTGGCAGGACTGGCTCGTGGGAGGAAGTCAGGAAGGCTCCAGGCACCCCAGCCCTGGCAGGAGATCCATGGCCACACCTGGCTCCTCCTTCATAACAAGAACCACTTCTACCGTGGGCACCCCCACCGCGCCCCTGCGCCCCATCTGCAACGTGACCATGGGGGCTGCCACAAGCCCCCGAGGATGCACAGAGCTGGATCTGGCACTGAGCTCCACCACCTGCCAGCACACCTTCCCCACTGGCCAGGCCCGACTGTCAGGCAGACACCCAGGTGCTGGCCCTGGGGTGGCCGTGGCTGGGCCCAGGCCAGCCACCACAGGCCCCCGGGTGGACGCCTGGCTCAGGCCCTGGTGCGGGCGGCACTGGCTCCACGACCAGCATCAGCCTTGACTTACAGAAAGGCTCCAGATGGGCAGGGCCGGGCCCCCGAGATGGGTGCTTTCTGCTTAAACAGTTATCCTTCTGCTTCTGGCCGCCTGTAGGCTGCAGAGGAACGTCCTTCTGCACAGACGTGCCTCCGTGGGGTGACTGTGCTCCTGCCCAGGGACAGGGTATGGGGCCCTCAGAAAATCCACGGAAGGGGAGTCGTCCTGTTCTCCCCAGGCCTGAGGGTGAGGACCGCCCGGAAGTCCAGGCTGGCCCTGCTCAGCCTCTGCACCCTGACACTCGCCCTCACTGCTGGTCATTCCCTGCCTGCCTGCCTGGGATGCAGGAGAGAGGGCAGAGCTGGGCAGAGGGGTGCAGCGTGGTCTCAGGCCCCGTTGGACTCTGGGGCCTCCTGAGTCACCACAGCCTCCAGCACAAGGTCCACGCAGCAGAGGGAGGCTGGGTCTCCTCTGTCTAGCTCTGCCACCCCACGAGGAGCTGCTGGCCAGCACACACTCAAGCTTCTGGGTCCCACGGCTGCAGCCCTGCAGGCTTCCTGCTTCAGGATCCCCCCAGGATCTTTGAGGAGCCTGAGTCGGAGCTCAAGGACTTGTAACAATAACTACTGGAGGGTGATTCCTATTTTGGACCATGGTGTGCGAGGCACAGTGGCGGGAGAGTCACAGGGCTGTGTGACCTGGGGAAAGTCAGTATCCGTCTCCAAGCTTCAGTCTCCCCACCGGTAACATGGGATCACAGTCCCGGAGGACCTTTCCAGTGCTGACATTGTCTTATGAAGCTGGTGGAAGACTTGCTACTCCATGGCACACCCTGAAATCGTGCAGACGGTAGCCCTGTCCTGGGGGGAGAAGCCAGAGGGGAGGAAGGAGGACCAGATCAAAGTTCCCAACTGGTGCAGAATCACAGAAGGGGCTGTCGAGTCTAACTTGGGCCAATCAAGGGGGGCTTCAAGGAGGTGGGAGCCCTTGATCCGGGACCAGAGGAGCAAGTACTAAAGAGACGGAGAGACAGCCCAGCTCAGGCTCTGGAGCCCGAGAGCCCCAAGTTCAAATCCTGTCTTTGCAGTTCCTGTCGCTGTAAATAGCAGGTCAGTCAAGCCCCACTTGGGGGCTGCTATGAGGACTGAGTGAGGACATGCAGTCAGTATGTAACCAAGGACTCTGTGGGCTCAGGGACATACAAGAGCTCAGTAAGTGTGGTTGCTGCTATTATCAAGATTACTGTTATCAGCATAAAAACCAGCGCCCACTCAACAGCAATACCCCTGCCACACATACTCTGGCAATCCACCGCTCACAACCCAACCACTCACAATAAAGACTCCAAGGGACTCCAGTCTTGTGGCCAACCAGGCCGTTGGGCCATGGATGTGGCAGGAGGCACCAGGGCCTCTGGGGGCTCTCCCTTTTGGGGGGACTGGTGCACACTGGCTCTTGCTGTTTTTCTCCCAGAAGCTGGGAAGTGATGGCAAAGCATTTTACAAAGTTAGCAAGATGATGAACCTGCGATGCACCCCTCCCCCACTGTCTCAATAAAATAAATCCTGGCTCTCGGCTGGCAAGAGACCCTATATATTTACATGACGATCTTGCCTCATGATCACGGGGCTCGTGGTTCTGGCAACCGCGTGTGGCAGGGATGACAGTGGTCCTGGGAGACTCACTATTTTCCGGCGACTTTTATTGTCCATTATATCCCGGCGTTTACAGGGCTCTGCTCCGGGCCTGGCAGGAATATCACACCTTAGGGCTGCCAGGCCTTAATATTCCATTGCGGTATTGCAGATCCGACTCCGGCCTCATCCATCTCACCCAAGTCTTTGTGTGACACAGACACCCCGTGGAGCTCCAGGGGCTCTGGCGGGAGAGGCCTGAGGGCATGGAGAAGCCCAGGTGTCTATCGCCTCTCAACCCATCTGCTTGATTTGGGTCTGCAGTCCCAGATCAGGGACTCTGCTAACTCTGTGGTCTTCCCTGGGCAGGTGAGAGGCTTTTCAGAGGGGAGGGCCCCAGGGACCACCACTTCTGGCCCTAAATTCTCAGATTGTGAGATGGTCACTTAGCACTATGGTTGCTTGAAAGCAGCCAGAGCAGCAGCATTTACACCATGGAAATTGGCAAATGCTACCAATCGGTTTTGCACAGATCTCTTCTTTCCTTAGCCTGTCTGGTTTGTTAAACACTTACCAGCCCACCCCTGGGACAGGGTGACCCAGTGGGTCAGCGAGAGCACCTGGGAGGCCATACTGGAATAGGAGTTAGGTGTGAATCCTGATTTCCTCACCACTGGCTGTCTGACCTCATAAGGTAAGTTACTTCACTTAATGAGCCTCAGCTTCCTGCTCTGTAAAATGGGGACATACCTAACCCCCCAGGCTTGTTGTGACACCCATATCTGAATTCTAGGCCCAGCTGTGCTGGACCCATAATGGTACCAGGCTGACCTGAAAGTGAGCCCACACCGAGGGAGCCCAAGGCGAGGGGACTTCCGATTTAGGATTCCAGGTTCTGCTCTGGTCTCCATGGCTGCCTGCTCCAGGACCCCTTCCCGGCCAAAGGCTCCCAGGCCTGCCCTCTCCCTGCCGGCCGGGCTCATCCACCCACTGCATAGATGGAAACTAAAGCTGGGCTGGGGGTGGGTGCTAACTTCCTGGGGGCCGGGACTCACACCCAAGGCCAGCAGCCTCCAGAGCTTATGGCTGGGGCACCTGGCAGAAACCAGGAAGCTACCAGGAGCCTCCATTTTGATGTCCTGGAGGCGGGAGGATGGGACCTTCTGCTCACCAGGGACTCGGCCCAGAGAGGTTGAAGAGGATTTTGCTACCACAGGAGACTGAGAAAAGTCTGGGTCATTCTGATGACTCAACCTTTGAAGCTAGCAGGCAGTGGTGATGGGCAGTGTGCTGGTGGGTTTTGCCCACTTCCTAGAAAGATGTGTCACCGGTTTCTGTTTACTCAACACCCACCTGACTGTCAGCACGGACCTGCCTTTGCATGGACGCCTCTTGGCTGGGGTGTTCCTGAAGCAATCAAAAGCTGGCAGGTGGAAGCCATCCACCTCTCAAGGCAGGAGAGCCGTCTCACTTCAGAGATGCGGAAACTGAGGCCCAGAAAGGGGGTTGATGGTTCAGGGGCACTTAGCAGGGACTTAAGTCTTCAAACTCCTGTGCAAAAGGTTAATTTTTCTATTTTGGGAGACAGGAAACGAGAGACCCTCTAGAGTTTTTTAAAAAAAAAAACAGGAGGAAAAAGAACAGCTGAATAGAATTGCAGCGAGGTCCCAGGCCAGTCCAGAGAGGTTTCAGAAGTTCTGTGCAGTCTGAATTCTTGTGGGCTGAGGGGTCACGCGATTTCCTTTGCAAAAGGCAGAAAAAAAGTCCAGCGGAGGGGGAGGAGCAGCGGAGCCGGCCACGAGACAAGGGATCATGAGCCTCAGTCTGACTGCCTGGGACTTTTTGGGTGACCAGAGGAGAGTCCCTTGCCCTCTCTGAGCCTCACTTTACTTTTATTTATTTACTACCTAACAGCCCCGTGAAAGATACATTACTATCCCCATGTTACAGAAAGGTAAACTGAGGCACAAAGCGGTCGGGCACGCTGTCCACAACCTATATCTGGAGACACTGAGCCATCCTCCCTAGCTAGGCTGTTGTTAGAAGCTGCTGCCTTTTCTCTGAGGTGGGTTTTCTTCGGTTAGCTCAGCAGCCTTTATAACCACAGCCCGGGAGACCCTGGGGAGGCTCCTGGGTCACGGCCACCATCGGCCCACCCCTCTGAGCCTCTCTGGGCGCCTTCTGTCCAAGCAGGAATGGACAGCGCCGCTCTGATGTCCACTCTGGAGCTTCACACCCAGCTGGCCTCTGGGGCAGCAGGGAGGCCGCCATTCGGGCATCCAGGAACAGGAAGGGAAGGCTCTGTTCACGGGCAGCCAGAGCCGGCTCTGGGGAGACGATACCAGGCGTGACAAGCAGCCCCGCCCGCCGCATGAAGCCTGCGCTGGGCAGAACCCTTGCAAGGCTCAAAGGCTTGGGTAGACGCTCCCCCGTGAAATCCCCAAGGGAATTAGCTTTTGACCCAAAACCTGAGTTCATCTTCCAAAACACAATTCTTCAGACCACGATTTTTTTTGGTGAAACAGACTACTGATCTGTTTGGCTCTGCTCTCTAGAATAAGAAATACTCGTGCTAACACAAGCAGGCTCCTGTCACATGCTCCGCCCGCGCCACCCACGTATCTGCACCTACAGGATCATCCCCGAGAGGTGGGTGCCTCTAGCTCCATTTTGCAGATGAGGAAACTGAGGGTCTAGAGGTGCAAGTCTGCAGAGCCAGGAGCCGGCAGAAGTAGGGCTTTCAAGGCGGGTGCTGGCGTGGGGTGTAGAGAGCTGGCGAGGCGCCCCAGCAGAACCTGCTGCAGGCATCGGAGGCCCCGGCCAGGCAGACGTGCAGAGGGAGTCCTGTGGGGCGGCGACATCAAGTCTTGGCCCTGGAGGCACACATTCTTCCCTCGCAGGCACGGGAGGAATGCCCGCAGAGGGGACAGGTGGCTATGGCTGCGGCTGGGAAGGCACCGCCCATCAGCACCGCCTGGGCGCGGCCTTTACAAAGACCCTGGAGCCCACTCACCGGGAACACGGTGCAAGCACCAGGAAGCCCCACGCCTCTCATACTGTAGTGTTCACGCCACATGTGCATCATCTGTACGACCACTAAACACGTGTGTAACTGCAGCCACGCTCTGGTTCTATCCGTGGGTGCAGGAAAAACCCCGAATCCACTCACTAGAGGTCTCATCTCTCGCCAGAGACCTCAGAAAGACCTGGAGGAGTCCCAGCCCACATCCTGTGTTTCAGACAGACACCGAGGCACGGAGCAGAGAGGTGAGGTTTTCACAGTCATAGTTTGTTCATTCAATCAAACTATGGGTGCTGACTGGGTGCTGACCTTGTGTCCAGCAAAGGGGTGGGGTCTCCATTCGAAACAGGAGCCTTGCTGACAGACAGGAGTCTCAGCAGCACCTACAGTCCAGTGCAACTGCTGCATACACAGGGAGAGGTCTGCTCAGTTTGCCTGAGATGTGGGGGTGTGTGCTCTGAACAGGAAGCAGCTCTGAGTGGAGGAGCCAGGGTGGGGGGCACCCCCGCCAGAGGGCAAAGTGCATGCAAAGCCGGGAGCTGGGCAAGCCCAGCGTTAGATGTGAGGTAGAGGCCAGACTGACAGAGGGGCCTCGGGGCTGCAGGGACAGGCGGCGCAGGGAGGAGGCCCAGCGAGGTCCATGTTGCCCCCAGGCTGTCCTTTATCCACAGAGCAGGCAGAGGCTATGCTGGCTGCGGCCCCAGAATGGTGGGACCCTGTCATGACCAGGAGGGGTGGCTCCCCCAGGCCAGATGAGCACAGTCATGGGGGGAGAACGGGCAGACCCTGGGGCCTGGACGCCCCGGCTGATGCTGACGAGGACTAAAGGCTGTGACGCAGTGCGCTGCAGTGAGCCCGGCTGCTGCCTTTGGAACGTGAGTTAAAGCACAAAAATGTGTTCAGGACATAGAGCATGTGCTCGAGGCAGCGTGCCCCGGCCACCTCTCAACCAGGAGTCTCTGGGTCTGTTCAGAGAAGACACAACCTGGCCCTGGCCGCGGGGATGATGCCCCCCACCCAAACACGCATCCTTGCTCATCAGCATCTCCTCCACGGCAAAGCCAGCAGGCGCTCTGGGTCCCGTAAGAGGGGCCCCTCCTGGGAATCCTGTTTTAACCCAACTCAAATGGCGGCAGACACTCCAGTGCAAGCGCTCAGCTATGCCCTACCCAGAGGCCATCCCCCGTGCCCTCGGGCCCCTGTATGGGGCTGAACAGCACACCTGCAAAACCCTGTCTACCTGGAACCTGGAACTGCCTTTATTTGGAGACAGGGTCTTCGCAGATGTAACCAAGTTAAGAGGGGGTCACACAGGATTCGGGTGTGCTTATGTCCTCTTCGTGAGAGAGGCTACACGGCCAGAGACACGAAGGGAGAAGGCCAGGGACGACAGAGGCAGGGACTGGAGTGATATGCTCATAAGCCCACAAATGCCAAGGACTGCTGGCAGCCACTGGCGCTGGGCGAGACCTGGAAGGTTCTCCCACAGACCTCCAGGAGAAGGACTTCTGGCATCTGGGACCATGAGAGGGTAAATTGCTGTTGTCGTACACCCCCCAGCAGGTGGTCACCTGTGACAGTGGCCCTAGAAAAGGAAAGCACTCCTGTTGCATCGCAAGCAGCCGAACGGGGTCCCCCAGGAGCTGCAGACTCCAAGCAAGGCCCTCAGGCTCGATTGAGGCTGCCGGTGCCACCGAGGGAGTCAGCCTGCAGTTCCCAGGCCTGGGAGTGTCATGGCTTCCCCAGATCCTACAGACAGACCCCCTTTTCCTGGCATCTAAAACAGCATTTCCATCTATTATCACCATGCTGCATAAAAATAGGACACTGGACTAGGAAGGAGCCAACGCCAGGCCTGCCTGACTTTCCTCTTTTCGCCATGGGTAGATGACAATCTGGCCTGGGTCTGCATTTGGGAAACAGCAAACACAACCTCTGTGCTCTGCTGGGGGTTGCGTCAATCCTGGCTGCACAGTCGCTGGCCTCCTCCATGCTCTTCTGAGTACGAAACAGGCCTCTTCCACGCTCTTCTGAGTACGAAACAGGCCTCTCCTCACAGGAATCTGCCGTCTATTCCAGTTAACTCGTGGGCAAGGCCTGCTCAAACCTCTGAGGATGGGTGACCTTCTGGCTCCAGGGAGGAGGCATCCCAGGCCAGTGCAGAGGGACAGTCAGAGGAAAAGAAAAGAAAAATGAAAAGCAGGAGGCAGAGAGAAGGACCGACCCCTCTGGTGAAAAGAAAACCACAGAGAGCACTTACGCAACTCGCAGACGCTGAGGATCAGCCCTCTTCAGAGACACCTCATAAACCCGCACCCGGGCCTGGCGGGAGACGCCAGAAGCCTGGAGCTCCAGGAGGAGCTTTCGAAACATCTGGCCCCGCCAGCCTGATGACCCAGCACAAGCGGGTCACCCTGCGCTCAGTGGGCATCGGGCCATGTCTGCCCTGCGTGTGTGGCGTAAGCACTGGGGCGCACTAGGAAAGCCACCCGGGGAAAGAATCTGTGTGAGAGTGAGGGTGTTTCTTTTCCAGACACTCCAGAGAGCTGAGCCCACCTCAGAGGATGCTCGGACATGGGGGTGCAGGTCAGGCCGGATGACCTTGTGGGGACAGGTCTGGGCTCAGGGCTGTGAACCTGGGAGGACAAGATCTGACACAATCGCCGTCTAGGGCTGGAGTCCATCTCCCCCTCTCAGCCATTCTGCAGGCCTGGGCCAGGGGCAGGGTGGGCCCCAGTTCTCAGGAAGCCAGGAAACACACTCTTTTCTGGGCTAAATGCCCAGATTCCTTGAGCAGCCACGGGACACGCTTTCTGTGAGCAGATCCAAAGCCACAAGCGTGGACTTGACGTTCCTCTGGGCAGTGTGAGCCTGTGGGGACACTGATGTGCGCACCTGGAATTCCAGGCTGCCAGATGGTCAGCGAGAGAGGCCCCAGCTGGGCCCAGACAGACAAGGGTTCGGTCCTGGCCCGGCAGTGTGAATGGGGGCCCCGACATGTGCTCTGTGGGCCTCAGTTGCCTTTTCAGGGAAACAGAGCTCCACGCATTCCATCAGCATTCGTCAAGCATTTCCTGAGAGGCTCACAGGCCAAGCACTGTCCGAGGCACAAGGTGGAGAAGACCCCACCCTCCAGGAGGCGGCGAGAGGAAGGTGGGTACCCACGTGGACGCAAAGAAACGCGGCTGTCTCAGACAGTAAACGCCAGGAGAGAAATGCAGCCGAGGAGCGGCCCGAGCGCGCACGAGGGAACCTGGCTTCAGAGTAGCGCGGACATTTAATCAGACGGTGCAGCAGATGCCGAGGGCAGAATCAGCACTCAGCGGAAAGTGGGGTCCCCAGATCCTCCCACTGCACAGGCGGGCACCCAAAGCCAGAAAGAGAAGGATTGGAGCACACTGCCTGGACACTGAGCTGGCCGGAAGTCTGGACTGACCCACGTGCCCCACAACCTAAGGGGTTCCGCCTCCCCACTCTGCCCAGCTGACTCCCCTGTTCTTTCTTGATGGGAAAGCTCTGTCCCTGACATCATGGGGAAAAAGTCAAAGACTCTCTCTCGCCTTCTAAAGCATCATGCCCTAGGCCAGTCTCCCTCTCCCCCCAAAAACACCAAAGTGGGTCTGAGTCAACCCTCCCATCACTGGGACTGGTCCAGAGGCAACTGTCCTCCCTGAATCTAAACCTGGGGGTCCATCACCTCTCTGCTGGGAAACTGTCACCCAGTCTGGTTGCCTCTCTGAGCCTCGTTTCGGTGACATGGAAATGGGAAGAAGACCCACCCAGAAGGTTCACTTGTTCCATGAGAAAGTCTGGAAAAGCCCCCGGTGTGCCTGGCACACAGGAGGCCCACCTGACCACTTGAGGGGATGGGGCCCGCGTGGGAGGGAGTTCAGGGTAAGGGACCTGGCCTGGGCTGTTCCGTTTAGCCCCCGGTGCCTGGAAGGAAAGGCCTGAGAAGGTGTCTTTGCTCAGAGTGTCTCCCCAGGATCCTCACCTGAGTCTCTGTCTCTCCAGCTAAAAGGTGGGTTCTAGGGATGATAAAATGGGAGCCCAGGTACAGCTCGGGTAACACCTCTTTAAATGTTGTTTCATTATAACAATGCACAGGAAAAACCAAATCTTAAACAATTTTATTCGAGACCTGCTTCCCTTCTGTCATTTTGCTTAAAGTCAAGAGATTCTAAGAACCTACTGATGACGTCATGGGGATGGACACATCATCTCCTCACCTCACGCATCCATTTGACATAAAAATATCTGACTGTGTCCCACAGTAGGCCCGGCGGTGGGCCAGGGCGGATGGGCAGTGTTGGTTGGCAGGACCCAGTCCCCTGGGGACCACCTTGGGGTTTCCTGGTTCTGGGAGGGGGTGCCCAGGGGCTCCTCGCAGCCTGTGATCTCCCCCTGGAGCCCCAGACAGATCCTGGGAACAGCCAGCTCAACTGTTGGGTGCCGCCTACCCAGCCACACTGCCTCACACCAAACCAGAAAAAGGACTGGCAACCCCTGTGGTTGCCAGTCAGGCCCACTCCTGGTGGGGTCAGGGTGGAGGGCTCTTGAGGGGCGGGACCTATGACCCCCCCCCCCACAGCCTACCCTTTAGTACAGACAACATGCCCCAGATCTATATTAAACTCTACGCTGCCTGTTTCCACAGTTTCACCTCTAAATTCTCCAGATCAATCAGCTGAGAATCGAAATTCAATCACAGTAACAACAAAATTGGTTCTGGCAAAGGGCTTTAGAATTGGGGTTCATGTAGATTAATGAGACTGCCTAGAAATTGGGGGAAAATAAATGTATTCCGAGGCAGGCGACTTGAAGGGCCTGGCCTGAGATGATGTGCTCCCATTAACGCCAGCTTCTCTCATCCCCGAGAATCAAAACAGCTTCTCCAACAGGGAAGAAAAAAAATGACACTCAGAAATCCGGATTTAGGGAAAATAACACATCCATGGCACTTTTTTTCCCTTCTCAAAGCGGCGCTGCGAGCTTTACATATTTTATCATTTATTCTCACATTGTCCCCAGCAAGTTGGTAGGCGTCGGCCTTGTTTTTCACAAGAAAGCTGTGAGAGAGGCTGGGGGTGTGGAGGTGAGGGGCCTCCCGCCCCAACACCCAGCGGGAAAGGGCTGGGGCGGGGTGGGAGAAGGCCCAGGGTTCCTTTTGGGTGGAACTGCAGCCTCTGGGAGAATCTACACCCACTTCTTGGCTTGAACACAGCTTCACCAAACCACTTTCACCCATGCCACCAGCAACAGCTGCCTGACAAACCCCCTTCCTTTATCAACCTCAAACCTTTCGGATAAATCCACCATTCCTGAGTTTAGAAACTCAGGCTCTGCCCTGTGGGGCTCCAGTCCCAAAGGACACCAATCACCGGCCACAGCCGCACGGGGCCTCTCACAGTCCCCACAGCTGCTGCCTCACACCCTGGCGCCCCTGCACACTCTGTGCTCCACCTAGCAAGATGTCCTCTCCGCCTGGCTGGTGATGGAGAGGTGCTTCCAGATCTGGCTGCAAATCTGTGCTGTGTGACCTTGGGTAAGTCCCTTTACCTCTCTGAGCCTTGGGTCCATTTATCAAATGGAGCCATTCCATAAAAAATGAAGACAATCTGGTAATACCACATGTAACCCCTGTATGACGCTCTGATGATCAAGTAGTAATAGTTGGAAGAGGAGCTGTGTGCAAAAAGACAGCTGAGAATTCTGTATGGATAAAAAACATCCCGGCAAGAGAAGGGAACTGGCCTTTGTGGAGGAGGCCCAGGGCATGGGCCGTGAGTGGGGCCCCATCAGGATTGCCCCATTCAGAGCCACTGGGGGTTCAACAGCAGAGGATACCTTGAAGGTACCACAGGAATTCACCACTGCTCACAACTCTGCTTTTTCCTCTCACCCTTAGGCCTACCATGTAACTTCCGTGGGCCTCAGTCTCGCCCCATCCCCATTCCACTCCTGTCGGGAGTGTGGAGGGCCAGGCTGAGGAAGGTCAAAGGCGAAGGGGGCCAAGCCCCTCCCTTACTGCTGATGACACAGAGTGGGTGCAGTTCTGGCGCCCAGTGGCCCATCACTTCTTAGATCCTTTCTTTCTAACCTGTAGCCGCCACACCTTCGCTGTCCCTGAGACCGGGGCCTCCAGATGGGCGCCCCGATGGCCAACAGGTCCTTCCTCACTTGGCTGCAGCCACCCCCCCACCCCTACCACCCCGACCCCAGCCGGCCCCCACCCCTCTCGTCCACGCTGACATCTACAGGGCCCTGTCACCGAATCCATGCTTAACCCTGCGAGGGTGAGGACGCCTTTCACATCCATCAGGGGCTGGGGTCTGCCCCCATGTCAGTGAGCAGGAAGCAGGACCGCACGCCCTCCCGGCCTGTCCTTGGCACCCGGGCTCTCTCAGCTCCGAGGACTCCTGTGCTCCAAAGAATCTAATTTTTTCTTCTTTCTTTTTCCCCTTTAAGCAAAACCGCTTGGCGGCTGATCCTGCTCTGTCCCCCAGGCGGTTCCAAAGGGCCCATCTCATCCCGCAGAAGTGATGGCGGTAATTCCGCTAATGGGAAGCAAGATGGATGGTGCTCGGTGCCCAGAGTGAATGAGGTAAGCCGGAATCGGCCGCCCCGGGGGACGGAAAGTGTTACCAGAACACACCCTCCTTTGGGGCCTTATTAGGTCTTGAAAGAGCTGCCGCACTCGCTAAAACCTGCTTTTGCCAGCAGAAGCCTCATTTTACAAATATACAACAACAAAAAAACCTGTAAATGGGAAGAAAACCCTGCAGATTATGCTCCCCTGCTGCAGCGCGCCGCGAGCCGCCTCTCAGAGCTGAGTCTTTAGCCTCGTGGACTCTGGGTTTAGATAAATGGGCCTGAACGCGGCTCACCATTTTGTGAACGCGAGCTCGGCTGTTGCTCTGCCGCTTGAGAACTGTTTGCCAGCAGCCGGACGGGACAGCTCTGGAAAACTTTTAAAAGGCCAGTTTGTTCCAGATGCCATAAAGCCCCATGGCCCCGGCGTCAGTCCCAGGAGGCGTCCCAGACAGAGTCACACACCCACAGGCCCCCATCGCACGCCATCCGCTGCCTCCTCCGGCCTGAGAATCATCGGGATGGCCAAGGCATCCTCACTGCGGAATGAAGGGCCATTCGTCTCCGCAGTGGCGCAGGCGCTCTCCTCGCTCTCCACTCTGGGGCCAAACCACTGACAAGCTCTTTGGGCTTCAGTTTGTCCAAAGGCAAAATGAGGGCAGAGGCCCAAGCAGGTACGGAGACAGCCAAGGCCAAAGACATGCAGAGCTGGTGGGCGTGGAGCCAGGCTCCCGGGGCTGTGTGGCTTTAGCCAGTCCTGGAACCTCTCTGTTCCTCAGCTTCCTCAGCCCTAACAGGAGGTGAACCTCACCCACCTCACAGTCCTGGAGCAAGGGGCCAATGCAACCCCAGCTCAGTGGAACACGGTCACTTCCCAAGCCCAATCTAGCACCTTCCCGCAGCACCCGGCACGCCCCTGACACAGAGGCATGAGGCTGGCTGAGCACCTGGTATTGGAGAGGAACCTGTGGCTTTTCTGCTGCTTAAAAAACAAAAGCATCTATTCACGCTGGAGCGGAGTGGTTCAGGGGGTGTGTTCTGGGAACTGAAGGCTGGGGTTCATAAGCCAGCTTGGCCACAGACCTACTGTGTGTCCTTAGGCAAATACTCAGACTTGCTGTCTGTAAAATGGGACCAGTAGAACCTGCCTCCTGGAGGAGGCAGCGGGTGCCAGGCGGCTGGGGTCCGGCCACCCAGCCCTGGTTCACAGCCGCTGCAGGAACACGCACTGGAGAGTCTTGGAGGGCCTGGGAAAAACTCCCTCGTTCCAACTGGGAAAACCACTTGGGCTTTCTCAAAGCCAGTCTGACATCCCAGGTCCCCCGGGAGAGCTGGGACCTTAAACAGGCAGGATGTGAAATCCCCAGCCATAGCCCTTTGAGGGAAAAAGAGACTCTGGGGAGCGTCACCTCACCAGCAGCGTGGGACACTGCTTCCTCCTGGGCTGCAGTCCCATCCATCTGGCCACACTCGGCCAGCACCAGACACACCGGGCGCGTGTCTTGTTCCCGGCAGCCCCCAGCTGGAATGCCAGCTCCCTCGTGTCTTGTTCATTATGCTTCTTAGAACAGTGCCTGGCTCTGTGGGTCGCTGGAAAATTCCTCGGGGAGGAGGCTCTGGGTGAGTGAATCCCAGTATAGAGAGGTGCCCTGAGCGCCCCGCGTGCTGCCAAGCTGCAGCCGTCCCCCAACACGGCGTCACTCACAACCAACACAGCAAAGCCCATAGGCGGTGATCGCCCGTGGGGTTCAGGCCTGCCTGCCTCACCGGGTCCTGAAACTCCCTGGGAGGCCACAACTGAGGCTGCCCCTCGCTTTGCAAGTGACAAACCTGGGTGCCACCGTGGGACGCGAGAAGCCAAGCAAAGTGAGCAAAAGGCAGGGAGTGGCTGCGTTTGGGTCCATGTGACCCCACGGCCTCTCTGAGTGGTCCTGAGTAGCCGCCAGGCTACTGGACCCTGGAGGAGAAAGCTGGAGCTGGAACCCGGCTCCCTGCCGAGAAGCGCAAATCTCAGAGGCAGGAGCCGGGGTAGCCGGGGCTGGGTGTTCCCCGCGCCCCCCAACCCTGCATGTGCAGCAGATGGCGGGGCAGGGGCTGGGCCAGGCAGCGGCCCCAGCCAGCCAGGATACCTGGGATCCCGCAAAGAGCACCAGCTTTGGGGTCAGTGGGCTGGGTTCAAATCTCAGTTTCAAACATGTGGTTTATGCTCTGGAATGGCGGCTTCGGGCTCCAGTTACCCTCCTGTAAAAAATGAGGTCAGTTCGAAACGGTCGTGAGGATTATAAGGCAACACAGACTAAGCGCCTGGCCGGGTCTCGGGTGCACCGTCGGTGCTGAGCGATACGCATCTGTTCCCTGCCCGAGTCTTCCTCACTGGTGCTTTCCAGAGTGGCTGGAACAGCATGGGTGGCTGGTGGAATGGCTCGCTCCTCGCTGGCCTCCAGGGCACCGCCTGCTTGGCGTTCTTCCTGAGCCAGCTGGTCAACGACCTCATCCGTGATTTCCAACCCTTGTCACTCAAGGGCAGGGAGGCGAGGGGATGGCTTTGTCAACGCAGCAACACCCGTCAGCAACATGGGGGACTAAGTCAGAAGGGCATTTTTGAGGAGGCCCGTGTCCAGTGTGTCCATGGAGAGGCCGGGGTGGGGAGCAGACTGGCGGTCATGTGACAGTGGGCAGGTCCGGCTTGGAGATCTGCTTCCCAGAACTCGCCCCTCAAATAAGATAGGGCCCGCCCCAGGCAGAGACCTGACACAGGCCCCATAATCGCTCTGAAATCTGTGTGTTGAGGGGCGGAAGCTGGGCACTCCCATTGGGGCCAGTTTGAGTACAATTTCAAAAGGGAGCCCCACGCTTGGGGCTCATGCTCTGTCCTCACTGTCCTGAAATTCTTTATTTTGTCTTTGAACTTGTGTTTTAAAAGCAAAGTCCAGGTAATTCCTGTGTGTGTGCTGGGGGCTTGGCACCTGAGCCCCAAGTGGCTCCTCCTTCCTCAGGATCCCAACTGCCCGCACCTCCCCATCCCAGCAACTCCTGCAGCCCTCCACCCTTAGCAAGGGCCTGGGAGGGAATCAGGTGCACCCTGGGTGGGGGGTCCAGGCACCTGTGAGGGTCTGCACTCACCCCACAAGTGTCCCTGTGCCCGAGGGGGCGTGGCATTAAACAGCTAATAAAAATATCAGCAGGTGGAGAGAGGAACTGGGAGGGAAGAAAAAAGCTTTCCCCTGCTTTTTAAACAAGGGCACCTTGCATTTTCATTTTGGATGAGACCCCACAAATTATGTAACTGGCCCAGCCTTTATTTACACAATCCTCTCACCCTCCACCCCCACTCCCTAAGGCCCCTGGGAAAACCCCTAGGCCTCTGCAAAACTACAAGACGCCACTGGGTCTCACCCACCCACGCTCCTTGAATCCCCGTTGGTCATTTACTGTGGTCTCTGGGCCAGGCTCTGTTTCCTGTGCTGGAGGTGTGACAGTCAACCAGGACTCAGAGTGGTGATGAAACAGGCGGGACTGGAGGTGGCACCGTCAGGCAGAAGGAACATCAGTCTGAACAGCATCAAGGGGGCAGGGAAGGAACAGGCAGGGATTCTGGAATCAGCCCTGGAAGACAGGCAGGAGGCCCTCACCTGTAGAGCAGGACACCCTGACTTATCTCATGGGCTGTCGGAGACCGAACAGCTATGGTGTCTGAGTGTACCCAGCCTGGCAGGGCAGGCTTGGCAGGGACAGGTATGACACAGGCAAAGGCTGGGACACAGGACACTAATGCAGGGACAGCCTGCAGAAAACTCCCCAATGCCTGCAGCACCAAGGACAAAAAGAGGGGCACCATGTCCCCAGCCCCATCACGTGCCCGGCACAGGGCTCTGCTCACCTATACATGCTCAGCTATTGGTTCCTGGTGGTTTCTGTTTCAGCCTGACAGTTTGCAGGCTTCACCTTCCTTGCTGTGACTTAGAAAGCCCACTTTGTAAGGAACAAGGGGTCGACCAGTTGGAAGAGTGTGGCCATCCTGGGCTGGATCCTGGGCTACTCCCCAGTTGTGGGGTCTGGAGCTTATCTGACCTGCTCTGGGCCTCAGTTTCCCCTTGGTGACTTGGGTCGTTAAGAGTCCCATCCGCATGGGGTGTCTGTGCCCATGGAAAGGAATGACGTTAGCGAGGGGTTCGGCGCAGCAAGTGCTGAATAAATGTCAGCCGTAGCTTTCGTCCCGAAACCCCAAAACACCAAATTAGAAACCCAGACCTCGCCTCACACTTCCCGGGATGGCGTGAATAGGTTTTGTCTTTCCGGCATCTGCCACAGCGCTGCTCGGAGCCTGCTCTCTCCCCCCATTGTCATGTCGCATCAGTCCATAAATATTTAAACAACATGTCATCAGATTATTATAACATATGATCTATAGCACTGATGTGCTACAGTTCTGCGCATTTGGGCTTCGTTTTCAGAATATCGAGACATAAAATATTTATGTATTTAGCCAACCACGAGATCTCACATTCTGTCTCAAAATGCTGGATGGTGGCAAGATGCTGAACTGAGATGCGACGTGTGAAGGAGATGCCTTGTTCTCACGTCGGTTCCTGGGGCATCTGGATTGTTTCTGGTTTGTTTTGGAGACATCACCCCGTGGCTTGCAAATGGCGGCTGGCGGGGTTGTCTCCGCAAGCAGAGGTCAGAGACCACGAGGCCCCATCAGAATGGGGCCCGGGCCAGGGTCACTGGCTGCCTCAGCTCACATCTGCTGCTGCGCGTGCCTAGTATGTGCTCAGCAAACGTCCCTGGGAATGGAATGAAGTCACCTGCAGCCCACAGCTGCACCCCAACAGGCTGGCACCCAGCAGGGTTCAGTGCTATTTGTTCCATTTCATTCTATCCCCGGGGCCCAGCACCAGGCCAGGCACAGAGTGGGACCCAGCAAACGCTGTCAGATGAGTGGCAATTGAAGGAATAAACGCGTGACCAGATAAATCACTTAATTAGCTAATAAATTAATGAGGGATAATGACTCCCTGTTTGCTGGTCTGAATTACACCATGTGAAACCCCCCTCCTGAGAAATAAAGGCTCTCCAGTTACCCGTAGTGGGTCGGCAAAGGGGTTTTTCTGGGTAATTAAATATCCCGATTGCTAACATTAGCACATCACAGGGACCATATGTCCCAGAATTTTCAGCGCTGAGCAATTTCAAGGATGCTGCCCCCTAAGCCATTCGAGCATCCAGGAGCTTCTCACACACCAGCGACCAAGTAGCATCTTCCAAACTGCCTCTCCTGTCCCCAAATGTCACTACGATGCTTTTACAGACCGCTGCCCTTTGGGGGTTTGGGAATTGTGGTCATGTGCCTGGTGTACCGATGACGGATGTCTGAAGACCCGGGGTTCCATAAAAGTAGATGCCTGAAAATTGTTTAGCGTGGAGTTTCTTTGCATGTTTCCCAAACGCCTTATCGCCACCCACCAGAGCGGGCAGCCCTCATCCCTGTCCCTGGCCTCTTCAGACAAAAATCCCGTCCTCATTTCCCCCTGGGTTAGCCGAGGAGGCTGGCATTTAAAACAAACACAAAAGGCCGCTCAGATTCCGAGAGGAGCCGAACAAAGGAAACGCACGCACACTGAGTCAGGCACGCCAAGTCCACACTTGAGATCCGGGGGTAACTAAATCCGGCTGCATTTGCTGGGCCTGCCAACCACATGGGGTGGGCTCCTCTCCCCGGCTCCCTGTCTGCTTGCCATGTGGTGCCCAATGGCCCCGCCATCTGGGTACCCGCCCTGATGACCAGCCAAGGCCACACCAGCTAGGGCGTCCCTGGTTTTCTGGGCAGGAGAGGAATCTGGGGTCTTGCTCATTTGCCAGGCAGAAACGTCTGTGCCCAGAGGTGGGCTAGAAGGGCACAGCCTGTTCCTTTCCCTTAGCAACCCCCGCCCCCGGCCCCCGCAAGGCATGCATTCTAAAACATGAGTGTGTTGACAGAGAATGCTGTTTGAAGATGTGGCACCTCCTCACTCCAACCCCAGGCCCCTCCTAGATAGACACCAGGAGGCGCCTTTGCAGCAGAGGCAAAGGAAGGAGACCCCATAACTCCGGGAGGTACAAGCTCCTCTGGGGGTTAGTGCCTCCTGCTTGGAATAAATCAAGCATGAGTCTTTCTCTAAGAAACCCTGTCTACACAGGGAGGGGTTGGGGGGCAGTGCTCAGCTCCCTCCTGCCACTGGAGGGGTGAGGCGGGCTGCGGGGAAGAGCAGCACTGCAGGTAGTAAAGGGTTAGCAACTCAGACTCAGATGCACGGTGTGAACCTGCTCCCAGGACCCTGTCACTTGCCCACTTAAAACTTTCTATTCATTCCATATATATTCACTGAGCACCTACCACGTGTCAGGCCTGGCGCTGGGCACTGAGGATATAACTGTGGTCCACAGATCGAGTCTTAACCCTCAAGGAGCTTACACTCTAGTCTGGGAGGCAGACATCAGGGAGGGGTGCAGGTCCTGCAGAAATGTCAAGCCAGGCTAGGGAAGGGAGCATGCGTGGAAGGGGGTGGGGAAAGAGAAATTTTGATAGGGTGGGATGGTGGGGTCCCTTTGAAGAAGGGACCTCTTGCAGTGTTCTGAATGAAGGCTAGGAGCAAGACATGGGGATGAGGAGGGACGAAGCGCTTCAGGAAGAGGGGAGAGCAAGTGCAAAGGCCTGAGGTGGGAGGATGCTTGGCATGAGGAAAGGTAAGAAGGCCTATGGCGGGAGCTGAGTGAGGCGGGTGGGGAAAAAGACTGCTGAGAAGTGCGGCTACAGAGGTAGAAAGCGCCCACGGCTCCCACAACAAAGACAGAAGTTCACCCGGACCCTGGGGGGCCTCAACAGCCTCCTCTCCTGCCATTTGTCCCTTGTGTAGCTGAGCATTCCTGACCTTCTCTTGGACAAGACATTGCTCTGTGCTCCTAGCCTGGCACAGGCTGTTCCTTCCAGATACTGGGTCCAGCCAACTCAAGGCCCATGGAGTGGGCAGCCTCTGCCCGCCCACTCTTCAGACGGGACCCCCCTATGCTATCCTCACAGCCTGACGCAAATGGGTCAAGCACCATGTATCCTGGACTTTCTGTTTCCTTGTCCATAAAATGGGCGTGGGGTGAGTTAATCCAGTTAACATAAAGTGAGTTAATCCAGTTAACATCCGTGGAGTGTCTGCTACTGAGGATCTGAAGGGACCAAAGGCTGAGGAAGGGGCTAGGAGCTCCTGGCCTCACTTTGCTTAGGGTGTCCCTAGGACCCAAGTCCTGTTCCTCACCCCACAGTCTCATGTACCCCCTCACCTATGGTCTACCTGCCCTTCACCCAGCGCTCGCAGGCCTCCAAGTCTCCTAACACCCTGCCTGGGACACCTCGCGTATCCCTCAAGCCTGGCTCAGACACGCCTTCTCCTGGAAGCCCTCCCACCCCCAAGAGAGTGAGCTCCAGAACATGTCTCCAGCAAACTGCTCACAAGCATCTCCAATGTCTGTCCCCACCAGGGTGGGCTGCTGGAAAGCTGGGATGTGTTTCTTGAATGACTGAAAGGACAGTCACGAACCCGCCAGTGCAGACATGTCTAGTTCACACAGCCCACTCAGCACACCCCACCCCCAGCCCCACCCCCGGAACCTTGGCCCGACGCAAGCCCAGAGCGACCAGGGATCCAAGACTCTCTCGGGGTCTCAAGTCTTCCCATGTGTAAACTGAGAGACCTTCCTGCTTTTATTTTTAAGCATCAGAGCCTTTCCTTGTAAAGATTTTCCCCACACAACACGAGATTACCTCTACCTAGCTCCGTGTCACCTGAAAAGGACCGTTCAGCAGGTGCTCCCCACCGCTCCTCCCGCAGCCCTTGGTAAGCACCAAGCTGCTCAGATCTCCGGGGATTCATAGCTTCCGGAGGTTCCATGTACGCGCCTTGTCTTAACAATGACTCTTGGGCACAGGCAGGAGCAGACTCCCCTTCTCCCCCCCCCGCCCCCCCCCCCCGGGGCCTCACGTCCCCCATTCTTGGCGACCTTTCAGGAAAGGTTCTGACACCTTTTCAGAATTCTAATCTGAAATTTGGTTTTCCAAGAAAAACCCTCCAAATGATGTCGACAATCAAGGACCCCAGCCTGGAGCTACGGGGGCCTTTTCCAGGTGAGGCAGTGGAGGCCAGGCCCAGGTGAAGGGGCGGCAGCCGGGGAGTGCAGGGGCTGGGGGCCTTCTCCCCCCTCCACACACACCATGACAGAGCCCACAGAGGCCGCCCAGGAGGAACAGCCACTTCCCAGGGCCAAAGATCTCTCCTTCCCTGGCAAAGTAAGCCAGGCTGAGGAAACCTCAGATGGCTGAGAAGGGGGTACCACACACTCGGGGACTCCCTCAGGTCTTGCTGTGCAGACACCCCAGGAGGGCTCTGCGTGGGGAGGGGGTTGCTCGCTCACTCTGACCAAGCCCTGCCTGCCCCTGGGCCCGGGGCCACGACAGCCACTTCTGTCAGCACAGACCTCCACAGGCCGATGCTGTGTAAATAATTAACAAAACATCTGCCTTGCTTAATAACACGCCGCGGCTGACAAAGCTCTCCGTGCCTCCGAGGCCCTCCGACTCCAAGAGAAGACACCAAAAATGTATCAGGCTCACTTTCCTCGTCTGGTGGGGAGAGGGCGCGGAGGAAAACAACATATTGATTTCCCCTTTTTGGAGAAACTCAGGGGCACCCTGACATTTGAGTCCTGCCTCTTTCCAAATCGCCGCTGTCCCCACCCTGTCTATTTTGAGGGGCAGGATTATAGAGAAGAGCTTCAGTGGTACCCGGATGAGGCCCCTGAAGCCCCTTCCTGCCATGTTGCAGGAGACTGAAAAGGCTCCGGACAGAGACCACCTTCCTGACCGAGTGGCCCTGGGCAGACCCTGAGTGATTCCAGCGTCTTGGGCAGGGGCGGCAGCCACCTACAAGGTCGCCCTATGTGCTGAGCATTCCAAAGGCATTCAGGGCTCCCCTCAGACTTTATGGGGCTAGGGTGCTGTCCATTTTCCAGATGAGGAAACTGAGGCACCCAGAAGAGAACCACTTGGTCCAGAGTCATGAGTCCCACCACATCCCCTTCTGTGCCAGAGCCCACGTTCCTGATGTCACTGCGAGTGCCTCCCCCACCCCGGGCCTTCACTGGGATGGGAAGCAAATCCTCCGGACTCCAAAGGTCCACGATACATAAACCCCGTGAGCAAACGCTCCTCTCAGGCTGTGAGTCTCCCGCTGTGCTCCAGGGCAGCCCGGGCTGCAGCCCTTTGTAAAGTGACTGGGGCCCTTTGCAGGTCTCTTCCTGTCCACCAAGGAACAGAGAGGGCAGGCCCTGAGGGGAGGGGTTGGGGACATATTCCAAGGCTGCTGGCAGGTCAGAGGGACAGAACCAGGCATCCACTAAGGACGCCCTCCTTTCAATGGCCCCGGGTCAAGCGCCCCTACCCCCATGTCAGCCCAATTTTGGAGTGTGAGGGTTAACAACTTAGGGAAAATGCAGGCTCTGCAGGCTCTCAATGGCAGCTTCCCTCCCCCTCCCCTTGTCAGAATTCCTTCACACTCTGTGGAATTCCTACATAAAGCCCCTTTTCTTTTCTGTGAGGTCACCACCACGCAGATGTCTAAGAGAAAGAAAGAAAGCTCCATGCAGATCAAGGGACTGGATGCCTTTCAGATCTGGGCTGGGCCACCTTTTAATTACGATTGCCCCGCGCTGCCCCCCTTCCACCCCCAGACTGGCAGGCGCAGCTACTGCTTCCAGTTGGGCTTTGTGGGGTGCGGTGATCCTGCGGGGGTGCCAAGAAGGCCTGGCGAGGAGGAGACAGGGCCTTTGCCACCAGACCACCCGGGAAGCCGGCTGTGGAAAGGTCCAGCAAGGGAGACAACGGCAGAGGCCGCGTATGTGGGTCTGGTTCCACACAAGCAAGTCCTGTTAGAGGGGCGGGGCGTCGACATGCTAGATCGCACTCAAGTTCCCAAATTGAACATCACAGGAAATTACACCACCCGCCCATCTGCCCCAATGTCAGCTTCTGTCTGGAAGTCGAGTCTGGGAAGGCGGTGGTGTAATTCAGTTTTGGCCAAAGGAAGAGACTGTCACCCAGCTCAGACAGGAATGAGGGAGGCCACAGGCCTGATTTTTATTTTTTAAACTAACATTTTCCCAAAAAGCCATCTCGTCACCACCCGACAGTCAGAAATATGATCACCAAAAACCAAAAAGCCTCTGAGGGTCTTTGGCCAAGCCTGGCCACCCACCACCTGCTCTTCTCAAAGCAACTTCACAGACACCCAGGAGGTGCCCAGACCCCTCCCCGCTGCTGTGCCCCCCAGCTCCAGGAGCAGCCTTCTCCCAGAGCCCTGCATTTCAGCCGAGCTGATGGCCAAGGAAAGTTCCGTGGATGTGCACACGGCTTCCTAAGAATGACGTCAGCAAAAAAAAAAAAAGATAAAAACGTGGAAACGGACTATTTTTACCTCCCCAAATCACAGGCCAGACGGGAGAGAAATCCATCAATGCCAGAAATGTGGTTGAGCCTTCATACAAGATCTATTATTTCACACCTTAAATTAACGCATTTCAAAGCAATTTGCAAATGTTCATCAATTTGCAGAACATACTCGAGAGGGAAAGAAATACCTTTTCCTTTGAACACCAAAGACACTTGCAGGGCACCACACACCCCAAACCACACAGGTCCTCACACACCACGGCCCTTTCAAACAGTGCAGTTTAAACTGTGATGTAAATGGAAATGAACGAGGATGAGAGACAGGCTGGGGACTGAAATGGCAAGTGACAAGAAATCTAAGTAGACATGGCTGTCAGCTCTGCAGAAAACCTGCAGGCAGGCCCAGGGAAGTAACTCCTCACCATCAGGGGTCAGAACGAGGGGCTGTCCCCAAGGCTGGTATCATAGCTTGCTCTCTCCCCGTGCAAGCCTGGAGGTGCCAACTGCACTTAATCTCGATGACTCACCAGGCTCTGCCACTCTCCACCTTCTAACTCCCTGCCTTGGTATGACCCAAGAAGAGGAAGGGAACAGCCTTCTCTTCTTGCTGATTGTTTTGACACTTCCCTTCTGAAAGCAATCCTTGGCACTTCGAGAGGAAAGGAAGAAGAATGTGAACTGTGAGCCTTTCTATCTGACAGCTCTGGCCCTGGTGTGGGTCACCCACACCTGAGGGCAGCTCTGGACAAGGCGGAGGACAGCATCTTCAGGAAGGCTGGGGTCCAATGAGTTGCCCAGCGTTGAGGGAATCTGGGGAGCTGGGGGAGGGGCGTCTGAATCCACTTGTTTCTGAAGCACATGAGAGAGAGCAGAAAAGCACAGGAGGCAGACAGACTTGGCTTCGGGTTAAGACCTTCAACTGTGGAGTCAGAGTCGTGGGGTTCAATTTAGGTTAGGAATTTCAGGAGGGGCCTCCCTGGTGGCACAGGGGTTGAGTCTCAGAACTATCAAGCAATCTCCAGCCACTGCAGCATGAGTTCCATTCCTGGCCAAGCAAGGAGCTGACCCACATGGCACAGCAGACCTCTCCTATCTCTCCCGCTGCTCCCCTCAGCAGTGTATGTCGGTACACTGCTGTTCTGCTCCCCTCTGTCTCTGGTGAATCCTCTTACCCCCCAACTCTGACTTACACCCTAGTTCTTGCATGCATGAATAAATAAATCTTTAAAAAAATAAGAATTTCATGAGTCAGAGGTGTGGGTTTGAATCCTAATTGATCATTTGCCAGTTTATGATCTGGCCTCTCTAGGTCTTCATCTTCCTCTCTGTATGATCAAGATGACAGTCCTGACCCAGCGTTTGGGCCAGGTGCTGGGCATACAGGGACGGTCACTTGCAATTTCGGTGGGAATACGGCGAGCTCGGCTCAGACAAGCCTGGGTTCAAATCCACGATCCGTCGCCTGTTAGCCAACGGTCTTCAGTTCACGAACTCATCCGCCTCCCAGCTTCCTCACCTGTGGAAGTTCCTGTGGCGTCCTGTCGCGAGTGGGCTGAGGAAGGCCGGCACTTCAAGCACCTGGCATGGCTCATGAACTAATGCTGCTCACATGATATGACTCGTCTCATCCGTAAACTGGGGATGACAACCCCTGTCTCACATGAGAGTTAAGTGAGTGGATGTGCTTAAAGCACTCAGCACCCAGTCTGAGCACCTTCAAAAGCCACGGGTGACCCCCCTCTGGGGCCAGTGGAAAGAGGGTGGGCTGCAAAGTCAGGGGTCCCGGGACACAGACTTTCCCGAGCCTCAGTTTCCCTGCGCGTATAAAAATTAAACACCATTCGGGGTAGCGTAACCATGGGGAGGAAAATCGATGCCGGGAAGACTTCCCAGCCGACAGCGGGTGCCCCATCAATGGGCCTGTCCGCCCCTTGCTCTGCTCCTTCCTTGCTCAAAGCCACCACGGTGCCACCTGGCAACGCCAGCAACTCCATTTCTTGAAACTTGAACAGCCCTAAACCCAGACCAACATGGGCCGGTGCTCAGGCCTGAGACTTTATTTTGAGATAGAGACGACTTTTTAGTCATTTCCGAAGCAGTCGGGACAGCAGCCTGACAAACCACAGGGACCATTTTAAATCCTGGGCCTTTTCTTCTGGGAAGTTAGGCAAGAACCTTCCCAAATGTTTGCCCGTGGGGCGCTCTGCCAGGGAGTGACTCACCACAGCTCCCCACAGGCATATTTTATTTAGGGGTGGGGGATCGAGGGAGGCAGGGGAGGCAGCATTTCCAGCAAACTCAGAAGGGGGTTGTTTTTTGTTTTTTGTTTTTTCTCACTTTTAGGACAAAAAAGAAAAAGAATGTGGGTCTTTTTTGTTTCCTTCCAGGTTTTGTTTGCTAAAAGAAGACGTCCAAGGTTCACTGGAAGCTTGCTGTGCTGGGAACAGGCGCTTCCAGCCGGCCCTGCATCCCTTTCAATGAAATTCTTCTTCCATTAATGCCACGGGTTTTAAATGTGCCTCCAAGGTTCGCCGCGCACACACCCAGCTCCTTAGAGGACATTTTCCCCTCAGAAAGACAAGCTGAATTCTGACTATTCAGAGGAACTCCAGAGCCCCAGAGTTTCCAAAATTTGCTTAAAGCAATTAAGACTTTCTGACTGCAGTGATTTTCAACATTTAGAAAGCACAAAAAACCTGTCAGTCAAAATTGCAAGGACAGATCTTGGAAGACGGCATCCCGAGCCTGCTGTGATCAATTTGTTACTGTCATGGGGGCTCATGCCCGAAGCCCAGGCTCGGCACAAATAAATGAGATGAATATCCATTACCTAGCGCAGCAGCCAGAGACAGACCCCGAGATAAACAGACAAGAGTCCGGGGCCCCCTGGCCTCACCAGGGTTAACGTCCCACCAGGCCCTCCAGGGCCAGGGAGGGAAGAGGAAGCCAGGCCACGCAGAAGGGTGTTTAGGGAGAACCGAGCACAAGCCCCCCAGTACCCGAAGGAGGGGTTTCTTCCAGCTCCACCACAAGCCTGGCCCAGCACCCGTGTGCCTGAACCCCCAAGGTCCCACTGAAGCCTGTCCTCCTGCCAGTCCCAACAGGCCTCTGTGGGTCTGACCCCTGACCTCTCATTTACCCAAAAAGGCCGGGAACCCACTGAGTGCCCACAGCAGGCCTGCTTCTCTCCAGGGGCTCCCTGGCACTGGGGTCATGGACAGACACATCACACAGGGAGGCCTGGGGGGTGGCAACCGGGATCTTCAAGCTCCAGGGTGAATGAGCGCGCGCACACACGCGCACACACACACACACACACAGTCACTCTTGGACATGCATCCACATGGGCACTTTTGTCCACTTAGGCTCATTAACACGCACGCAGACAGCTCACTTGTGAGCACACACACGTGCACACACTCCCCGGGTCCGCACATAAGCGGGCTCTCGCAGGAGAAGCACCCGGGACGCTCCTGGGGCGCCCTGAACCCTCGCTGCCGGGGCACGCGGGATCCCGCCCCGCGCCGGCCCCCCAAGGCGCCCCCGCCCCGCGCGCTCCCGCGCCCCCCCCCCGGGGCCGCCGGCCACGCCGCCCGCGCGGACACACGCGGCGCACACGCCTCGCGGGGCACACGCGCCCGGGCCTCACGCGCGCGCGGCGCCCCTGCCCGGGGCCTCGGGCGCGCGCGCGGACACGCGCCCCGCTCGGCCGGGCGTGGGTGGCGGCCCCGGGTCCTTCCCCGCCCCTTCCCCGGCCCGCGCCGGCCGCCCCCGCCCCAGGCCACTCACCGCGCGGGCGGGCTCGGCTGCCGGCGGGAGACCCGCGCGGGGACCGCGGCGCCGGCCGGAGCGGTGGGTCCCACACGAGTTGGCGGCGCCGCGGCCGCACGCTCGTCCCCCGGTTCCGCCGCCGCCCGCGCCCGCGCCCGCGCGCCCCTCCCCGCCCGGGGCCGCGCCGCCCCCTGCGCTCGTGCGCGCCGCCGCCACGCCGGCCGCGGAGGGGGGGCCCGGCTGCGCGCGCCCGCGCCCGGACCCCTCCCGGGCCTCGAGAGCGCCCCCTTCGCGTTTCAGAGATGGGGAAACTGAGGCCCCTCACTCACGCGGCGGTGGGCCCCCCGCTGCCCTCTTTTAGGGCGCTTCGTTAGGCCACCGGCCAGCCAGCCCGCGGGCCCCCGCGCTGCCCCCTAACGCTGCTCCTGCGCGGCTCTGGCCACACTCGGCTGTGCGCCTGCTGAGTGCGAGCACCGGTGGGCGCCACGGGCTCCCCGGGCCGAAAAGGCTCTGCTCGCAGCCTCGGGCGCCAGCACCACCTCTCCGAGGCGCTGCACTCCCTTTGCCCCACAAGGCCAGCCTGAGTGCAGAGGCCGCTGGGGGAAGTCAGCCTCCACGAAGAAACGCTCAAGCCGCCCAGAGGACAGTCTCTGTGGGGCCCAGCAGCCCGGCCCAGCTGCACTTCCTGAGTACAGCAGGCTCTGGACCCGCAGTTCCTGTTTCACACTCGTTGCTTCTCCTCTGTGTGCAGAGCTGTGTTCCCCAGGAGTGGGGGGCCAGGACTGACATTGCCTGCCCACTGCCGAGCGCGGTCACCCTCCCGGCCTGGGAGACGCCTGCTGGGCCTCCGCTGACCTGGGGGGCAGAGGGCCTCGGTGGACTGTGGTTCTCCCCAGCAGGTGCCAACTCTCCCCAGCAGGTGCCAACTCTCCCCAGCAGGTGCCAACTCTCCCCTTGACGCTCTGCCTGGTGGCCGTGTCCCGGACACACCTGCCCGAGGGAGGGGGTTGTGTGCTACTTTCATGCCCATTTTACAGATGGGGCAAATGAAGCGTTCAACTGAAGCTCGGAGAAGCAAATTCTCTTGTCAGTGTCGCTGGCAAGAGTAGGTGGTTGAGTGGGAAGTTGGATGGCGGATTGTCCAGGCCAGCGGGCAGCTGCGTGCCTAAGCCCCTGCAGGGCTGCCTCCTGAAGGGCTTGACTCAGGGCTGCCCCCTTAAGGAGGCACGGGGGAGGGGGGGCTCAGAGAAGCCAGCCTGGGCCCAGCCCTTCCACAAACCCACAGGACGCTGGATCATTCTGCAAATGGCTAATAGTGTAGATGGGAACCCGCTGATAGCCTCGTCTCACAGTAAATGGACTTTGCTGCAAATGTGAGCTAGATCCAAGAATTAAATAGAAGAAATAAACATTACAGAAAATAATAAGAAGAAATAGAAATTCTGATATGGTGTGTGGCAGTGTTAGCAGAGGGTTAAGTAAAAACGGCCATATTTGTGGAACAAACAGTTCGTTCATTCACCTGACAGAGTTAGGAGCACTTCCTATGGGCCAGGTACTGCTGTAGGCACTGGGACACGGTTGTGACCAAAACATAAGCCTCATTCTCTTGGGGCTTCAGCCTGGGGGTGGAGGTGGGGGTTGGGACGGAAGAAACTGGAAATACGTGGCATAAGCAGGGAAGGCTTTCTCCATCCCCCGGGATGCTTTTTCCTAGAGGTGAGGGGCCAAGGCTGACCCCAAGAGGTCGGCAGAACCCGCTAGAGGCCTTTTACTGCAGGACAGGCCCTGTGCCCAAGAGCTGTGCTGGTTAGCAGGGGAGCGAGGACCTGGCCTTCCTCTTGGAAGGGAACTTCGGGAGTGGCCGGGACCTGGGGAAGGCAAGCACTGGGCTCACTGCGTGTCTGTCGATGATGCTGCCCCTTCCCCAGGCTCGGGCGCCTACGGTAGGTCTCGTCATGTCCTCATGCTCCACTTAGGAAACTCAGGCTCAGAGAGGCCAAGCAGCGGGCCCCAGTCACACCCCCAAGAATGGGTCTGGCAGCAGGGGGGCAGATATCTCCCGCTGGGTGTTAAGTAATAAAGGTTCCTTTTCAGGGGAGGGAAGTCTCCTTTCCTCTCTCCGACTACAGTCCAGGAACAGTGGGGTGGCGGCTGGGGAGGCTGGGGAGTGGGCACAGCAGCAGGACCTGCAGGAGAGGGGGACCAAGTCACCCCATCACGTTTCCCCAGCCTTCCTGTTCAGCCCCTGGCCTGGGCTCAGCCTCTGGTGACACACTAGGGACATCGGGTTCAGTTCTGCCCAGAGCCCCTCTGAATCCCCTGCTCTGCCCTGGTCAGGGCCGCAGGAAGAGGGAAAAGATAAGGCAAGCAGAGCCTCACTCAACTTTTGTTTTTAACTCAAAGGATTTTTCAGCCAGTCCCAAGATGAGTCACGGCGAGAAAGGCGCTTCGCAAAATGACTCCCAGAATGAGAATCGACGTCTCTGAGCGCCGGCCCGACACCATCCTTCACCCACAAGGCTTTTGCAAATCTGGTCCGGGAGAGAGGCCCTCTCTGCTCTCCCCCAAGAGTTTCAGGATTAAGCCTGCAGGGTTTCATTATTTCTCTGTATTAGGGGAAGAGAAACTCTGGTGCTGGCACCTTTTCTGTGCCCGGCCCTGCGGGATGCATTTCATTCTCACACATCACCACCTCCCCCCACACCCGTCCCATGGGCCATGATTTCTGTTTTTTTTTTTTTTTTAAAGATTTATGTATTTATTTATTTACTTATTTTATTTATTTATACAAGCACTGGGTACAGTCAGAAGCGTGGGAGGGTGAGAGAATTCCCCAGAGCCAGAGCGGGGAGCAGAGCAGGCAGAAGGACCGAAGTACACTGCTGAGGGGAGCAGCGGGCGGCAGGAGAGGTCTGCGCGCCATGCGGGACCCTCCTCCGGTGGCCGGGGAGCAGCTGGGGATTGAACCGGTGCCACAGAGGCCGCGGGCAGCCTCGCAACCCAGCGCTCAACCGCTGCGCCGCCGGGGAGGCCCCATGATTTCTGTTTGACAGATGGAGAAGCAGACATGGAGGTGAAGTGCTTTGACCACAGCCAGTATTTGAACCTGGTTTACCCGAAGCCTATACTGTGCCGGCCTCTGGGGTAGGAAAGAATAGGGGAGATGGGGGACCACTAAGACTAGAACCACACCTTGCTCCTTTGAAGCCCTTTGTGCAAAATGTCTCCTTGCCAGCTTCCTCATGGGAATTTGGGGCATAGTCTTGGTTTTCCTGGGCAACCTCATTTGTCCTTGTCACTGGGAGTGGCTGTCAATAGGACACCGTCTCTCCCTTGAAAGTGTAGTGGTTTGGATGATCAAAGTTCTCTTGGTTGTTTGCAAAGGTCACTGCTTTGGGGGATACCATTTTCACATAATATCAAGAGAGGCTTTCTAGGCAGCAAGCCCTCCTGGCTAGGGAGGCGGTCAGGACTTCCACCCATCCCAGCTCTGCCATTCACCCCTAGGTGACCCTGGACCAGTTTCCCAACTGGCAAAATTGGGAGTAAGTCTCCAAGAGTCCTGTCAACCTTGACCTTGTAGGATTTCCTGCTGCCTTCCGGTGCAGGCTGGGAAATCAGCTGACGGTTGTGGAGAGGGCTGGGAGGCAGGCAGTACTCTCCCTTCCATGCCGTTGTATGGTTCACTTTTTTTTAAAACAACAAACCTCAATTTTAGCTATTTTAGTTTTTGAAATATTTATTTTTTGCATAGATAATATTTGCCTGCATTTCAAAGCTTAAGAGGTACAGAGCAGCACATGGTGAAACGTTTACTTTTCACCTCTGACCCCCAGCTGCCTCCTTCTTTGCCCTGGAGGGAACCAGCATTGCCACACTCTGTTCTCGCACAGTGTTTGTGTGTGTGTATTTTTTGCCCAAATGATGGCATCCAGTCCACACTGCTGTACACTTTGTTTTCTTTGCTTCTTGGACACCACTTGCTATCACTTCATAAAGAGCTAGTTCCTTTTTTACAGCTGCATAGTACTCCAAAATATTTGTGTTTCATCAGTGTTTAGCATATACCTCTTCTAAGCACTGTGGGAGATAATGGAAGTTTCAGCCATGACCCCTGCTCTCAAAATTGAGGGACAAGAGAAACAGAAAGCTCCAGGCATTAATAGAGTTACTAAAAGGGCCCAAACATTTTTTTTTTTGGGGGGGGGGGTTTATTTTTTGCATCTGGAAAACTCAGGTTCAGACAATCTGCTCATTCTGGGCCTCTGTTGCTCATCTATAAAATGGCAACAGTCCCTCATAGGATTTTGATACTCACATGAGACTGTTCCCAAAATGCTCAGTGGAGACTGAAGTGCTGCATTCCAGGACTGAAATGCTGAGATGCTGTTCTAAGGAACAGTGCATGCAGGGAGCCACAACTCTTCCTGCCAGGGGATCATCAGGCAATCCTTTGATGTCTTACTGATTTCAATCCAGGGCTCACTGGGCACTTACTTTCTCCACACCTGGGAAGCTCCAAACAACAAAAGGGAATGTTACCGAACAATGGACTCACTACTGGGCATGCATAGAGGCCAGGTTATTATGACGCCAGGGTTTTGAAAAAAAGAAAGAAGTTTATTGCAAATCTATTGGCAAGGACACAAGAGATAAACTCAAGCCTGCCTCTCCAATTAAAAAAAGGGGCTGAGGTTATATTGGTTTTGGGGACCAGGGCTGAGAACAAAGGAGTTAAATTTTATTGGCTGAAAGAGGGCCAAAAAATATGGACTTGATTGAGGTTCATGGCTAGCTGTGGGGCATTCATGCATGCAGGAGCCTGAAGGGCTTTTCTTCAGATCACTGGAGTTTTGAATTTCTGTTGGTGGACCCCTTGCTTCCTGGAAGTGCCCCTCTTCTGCATTTGCGGTCTCCTGGCTCTGGCCTTGGCTCAGGCTGGGTCATCTGCTGATAAACCTCTGATGGCTGCGAAAACAAACCTCAGAGATGGTGACTTTTCTTTTCTTCTGTGCTCTAGGGTCTGAAAGCATTTTAACCATTTTACATGGATTACAGGAACCACCTGCAATTTAGGCAGAGAGGGCCTCTGGGCAGTCAAACCCTCACTTTACTGGTGGGACTTGCTCCAAACCATGCAGCCAGCAAGAGGCAGATGTGTGGGGGTGACGTCCCCCTACCCCTGGCCCTCCATGTAGTATCCTGTGTGTCCCGTTTCGACATACAGCCTCGACTCCTACTGAGTCAGAAGGTGCACCTGTTCGCGTACACTCCCTTAACTGGCACTTTAAGGTTCTGATTGCTTCCCCGTTTACAGATGAGGAAACTGGGACTGAGGTGTTGATACAAATATAACGAAGGTCTCAGCTCCGTCGAGGAACACTCAAAGCCATTGCAGTCCTACCTAGAAGAGCACTTGTGGCTGCTGAGAGGCATCAAACCCAGAGGTGGGGAACAGCCAAAATGGTTCAGCAACTCACACTGGGATTTTGACTCTGCTTTGCTTTCCAGATGCCTGTGGTCTCCTGATACTGAGCTGAATGAGACTGACTGTGGCTTCCCCTCGCTTCTCCCCTGGGGTAAGAGGTGGTGATGGATTCACCTTGGCCTCTGTCTCTCTGCCCTGGTACAGGAAGGACTGAACGGTCCTGGTTATGTGCACTGTCCTGGCGGTATTAATAATAGTGTCCCTTTTCACTCTCAAACATGTCCTGGATTGGACAACAAATTATGTGGTCGTTCTGTTAGTTACAGCAAATGAAGCGATAGCCGGCCAGGTGAATACCCGGATCGTCTCAGCAGGGCACTGAGTCCTGCTCTCGTGTTGCCCACGCATTGGCTCCCCTGTTGTTGATGAGAAAATTTACAGGCAGGATATTGGATGCTTTGAGAATTAATCATTTTGCCTAGAATACAGTTTGTAAGGGGGCATCGGATGGTCCATAATCTGTTTCTACTTCCTTTGCTTTGAACTCAGTCAGTGGGGCGTGTTGGGGGCCCACGTGCTCTTTTTAAAACTCCTGGCACATGTGGCCAAGGTGTCTCCTTGTGCCCGAGGCCTCCCCTGCACACCCAGAGGGACTGGCTGCTCTCAGGGCAGGAGGAGGTGAGGGCCTGCTGGATTTGGGGCTGACAACATATGTCCCTAACCCCAGACCCCAGGAGGAGACAGGCCTGTGGTCATAGGGTTGTTAAGCTCTGCCCCGGGTTTGCTGGGAATGGGCGCCATTTGGTTAGGTATCAGCACGTGCTGGGCTTGTCTCGGGAGGGAGGGGAGGAGGCAGCGACCAGCAAAATGGGAGAGGGAGTGGGGAGGGAGGAGCAGGGACGGGGAAGCAGGTCAGGCTTGATTAGTTTTTATTGAGAGGGGGCTTCAGGGGTCTGGCTTCTACTGCTCCCCACCCTGGTCTCGAACCAGCTCTCTGTTCTGGGAGTGGGAGCATCGAGGGACTGATCCACCACAGGAAAGAAAATCCATGTTCCCTTGAGGTTCAGTGAGATGCTGAGGAACCTGGTCTGGGGTGGCCTTGCTGTTTGGGGGCAAGTCCCTGAGACAGGGTGCAGGGTAGAGGGGCATCCAGGAGGGGAGGCCGTGCATCTGAGGACTCCTGAAGGAGGAGGCCTGGCCCGACTCCAAGCTTTAGGCTTTGGCTCCGAGCTGGGCAGCCCCTGGGGCAGGCAGACTTGTTGATCCCGTGCTTTCTGCCTGAAGCCCGAAGCCAAATCCACACTTCAGACCTGGGCTGGGGTCAGGGGGCCTTGGCAGAAACCCAGCCCTAAAACCAAACAGACTGGCTTCAAAGCCCAGCTCAGCCACCTGCTAACAGTATGACCTTGAACACAGCACTTCACCAACCACCTCCTCGGTGTCCCCATCAGGAAATTGTGAGGGATCACAGCTTTCTAACTAGGTTATGACTAAGTGAAGACACCAAGCCAGTACCTGGCTGGAAATAACCTTAATATTAACTGTCCATCAGACCCGGGACCTGGCACTTTGCCTTTTACCTATATTATCTCATTTAATTGACCCAACAAGCCTCTGAGGCAGTGCCAGTGTTATCTGGCTTCCTTTACAGAAGCCCACGCAACTGGGTATTTGCCCCAGTTTTCCTGTCCGACAAGCTCAGAGAGGTAAAGTGACTTGCCCAAGGTCACACAGCTGGAAATAGTGAAGCTGCAAATTGTAGGAAATCTGCAGATACATTTAGCTGGCACAGCTAACCCCAGGGTTTTATCTGTAAAGTAAGCATAATGATACCGTGAGTCACTTCCTACTGGTGAATTCCATATTATATGCCTTCATTTAAAAAAAAAAAAAAGCAACACCCTGATTTGCAGGGTTTGCCAATTTCCATGGGGTAAAGCACTCCCACTGGGGCTGATTTAAAGCTCCCAACTTGCCTTGCAATTTCCAAATATTTAATAACCAGATTGTATTTAACTATCAGCTATCACCAACCAATGCAAATCAGGTCTGGCTGATTGTAGATCCTGTCTCTCCCCTTCCCCAAACCCTGTAAAAGTGGGTGGGGGTCTGGGCTCAGTGCTTTAGGATTCAATTTTCCTTTACTAGAGAAGAAGGCAGGCAGGCGGCCTGTGATGGATACTTACTATGTGCCAGTGACTGCCACCGCGTCCATGCCTACAACTTTCTGCGATCTTTACAACAACCTTTCAATGAAGGCATTAGGATCCCCATTTAACAGATGAGAAAACTGAGGCCAAAAAAGTAACCTCCACTGGCTGAGGTCACCCAGAAGACAAATGGTAGAGTCAGGGTTCAAACTCCATCTGCTTGGCAAGACTGGGCTTCACTGAAGCAAGCAGGCTGAGTGATCAGACCCCAACAAGCCACGGCCCCTTTCTGGGCCTCAGTTTCCCCATCTGTAAGCAGAAGGAATCAGACCAATGAGTTTCTATTGATTTCTTTAAGCCTACAGGAACCACAATTTTAAGATTTCAAGAACTTATGGGGTGGGAGAGGGCGTTTCATTAATGGAATGAATACGTCCTTAAAAGGAAGAGTTTCACACGTTAACCTGGGGAGGGTGTGCGGGCACAGATGGTCGGCTGTGTGCAGGGCGTGTACGTGGAGACAGCTTGGTGCTGCAGAACCAACTTGGGCTGAACCTTAGCCCCCTTCCCTTTTGGGCTGTATGGCCCTGGGCCAGGAGCTTCACCTCTCTGGTTGTTCTCTGTTCCTGCTGGTAATCTGCCCATTCTTCCAGAAGCCTCAAGAGCCAGTGAAAAGGGTTCCTAGTGTGACAAAAACGGCATCAGGTAGACTCAGCAAAAGTCCTTCTACCTTTACGAACACGCACGACTCTTCCTTCTCCAGCCCCATCTTCCCAGTGGGTTTAGCAAAAGCCAACGCTTTTTGTTCCCAGCCCAGAGCAGCTGAAAGGGGAGGGGGAGGCCTGAGGTTTCTGTTTCCAGCAAAGGCATGAGCCAAACCCCCACCCCCACCAGGCCAGGCCCCCTCCCTCTGGCCGCCTGCCGGCTGGAGGGCTTCTCAGGTTTCTGCAAGCCTGTGTTCCCAGAGGAGGCACAAGGATGGAGGAATGCAGACCGTCAGGTTTGAGGGGGCTGTGCAGAGAAGCAGTCTGGAGGAGCCCCCCCCCCCACCAGCTGCGCCCCAGCCCAGCCCCCACTGGAGAGGAAGGGAAAGGAAGTGGAAAGGAAACCAATCCAGAGGCTCAGGGCTCCTGGAGGAGTTCCTGCACTGGAGGTTAAGAATTCCTGTGTGCGGAGGAGTGAGAGCCAGGAGTGCCCCCCTCCCACCCCCACCCCCCCTCAGCCCTGGCCCTGGGACAGTGAAAAGGACTTGGGCAGTTGTGGAGTTTGAGGCACCGTGGTCGGGGTCCCAGGGCAAAAGGGCTGTTGGAGATGGAAGGAGGCGGAGATTTACTGAGCACTTAACCCCCATATTTGTAAGCACTTCAAGCCTCTACCTGCACAGCTCAACTCAACTGGCCTTCCTGCTCCTGCGCGGTCTCAGCAGAGTCACGGCCGAGAAAAAGTTAACCGGGCAGTGGGCAAATGCTTGAGGGGGGCGGAAAAAAAATCCACCCCAAATCTAGCTCCCAAATGGCTGCAAAGCCAAGCAAGCAGCTCCTTCCTGCTGCTCCTCAGGGTGGTGGGAGAAGGGCCCTCGCTCAGCACACTCTGAGGGGAGGCTTCCTGAAGCCGGTGCTGCCCGGGCTCCTGGCCTGGCCCTGGTTTCTGTCTCCTTTCCATCCCAGGGGGTCAGGGGGCCCAGTTTGCTCAGGACAGCCCTGGCTCATGGCTGCCGATTGCTAATAGTGCCCCTTTCAAAAGTGCCCCCGAGAAAGGTGAGAGACACGCTCTTCCTCCTCACTTTCCGTGGAAACTCTGACCTCAGCAAAGTGCCTGCACCGAGCAGCCTTGCCCTACATGGGCACTCTAGAAGGCGGAGAGAAAGGCGCCCTATCACTTTTACTGTCTTGTCTCCAGCGCCCCAGATTTTCTTCTCTATTCTCTACAAGACCGTCCTCACCCATCGAGTCCGCATTCTATGGTTGAGGAAATACAGGCCCAGAAACTTACCACTTGCCCAAAGCTGAGCACCTGCTGCATCCCAGAGCTGAGATTCAAACTCACTTCTGCTGTGTCCAGATCCCTCATGTGCCAATGAAACAGGGGAGGTGGCTGGCAGGAGGGGGTCAGCTGCACACACCCTTAGCTTCCAGGAGGACCATCAACAGGCTCCCACCTGCTGCATCGGGAACCCCTGAGGGGGCTGGGGTACCAGCATCTCCACTCCCTGTGTCGGTCCCACCCATACAGCGCTCTGCCTCCGTGTCTTTGCCCAAAAGCCTCCCTAGAGCCCCCTGACTCACCCTTTGTCCTGGACTCTTGGGGGTGCCTCTCTCAGGAGAAGGGAGCCAGGATCCAGACCCTAGGCAGCCCCACTGACCCGAGTAGGTGTCTTGGACCTGACAAGCGAGCAGTGTGGTGTCCAGATCCTAGAAACTCCCACTGCAGTGCCTGTTGGTCAAGGTCACCAGTGTGGGATGTCACACAGAGGGCTCCTCACTGTGTCCCCAGACTTAGTTGGTTTTAAGACCCTCTCCCCCCTCCCTCCCCATGTGCATGCTAAGCTCCAGCCATACTCTTCTAAGCACACGCTGCTTCTTCTGGTCGTTGGACCTTAGTCTGTGCTGTTCCCTCTCCCTAGTATGCCCCTTTCCCCACCTCTCTGCAGAACTCTCATTCACCTGCTGGAACCCAAATCCAATGCCCCTTCCCCGGGCATGAATAGTCACCAGGATGGGCCCCGTGGACGGTCTGCAGGCGGGTGTCTTTTCTGACTGGTAAACAACTGTGGCAAACAGGTTGTTAAATACTTAGACTCTCCTCTAGCCTCTCCTCTGCTGACCCTAGCAGCATCCTTCCTGTCCCTGGGGTCCCTTGTGCTTCTCTCAACCACAGCCCTGACCTTGAGCTCCCAAAGGGCAAGGTTCATCATGGTCTCTCCGTGAGACAGGCAGGCAGCTGGCAGGCAGGGCATTAGCACTTTGGGTAGCTGCCTGCACCTGGGAAGTGACTTCTAGGATCCGGGAGAGCCCCAGGAAAGCTCATCACAGCTCCCTCATCTTGTTCTCTCATTTCTTTCTCTTTTTTTAAAAGTAAATTTCTTTTTTTTTTTAAAGATTTATTTATTTATACAAGCACTGGGGTATAGGCCAGAGGCGCGGGAGGGTGAGAGGATTCACCAGAGACAGAGCGGGGAACAGAACAGGCAGACGGAGCAAGGACACTGCTGAGGGGAGCAGCGTGCGGGACAGGAGAGGTCTGCCTTGCCGTGTGGGCAGCTCCCTGGACGGCCGGGAATCGAACCCACACTGCAGAGGCTGCGGACAGCTTCCCAGCGCTGCGCTCAACCTGCTGCGCCACCGGGGAGGCCCCTCTCTCATTTCTTTATCTGCCAGCTCACCCCTCCCATCTGTGAGTACCAGTCCTGCTTTACAGGTGGAGACACCACGGCAAAGGAGGAGAGAAACTTGGATGGGAAGGGAAGCGATGGAGTGAGGACTTGAACCCAGGTCCCAACCTAAGCCCCTGCCCTTCCCATTCTTTCTGTGCTGTCTCTGAATCCCAGGCAACCTGTTTGGGAGGGGGTGTTCTCAGCTTGGGGGAGGCTACCCAGCCTGCCAGTACCCTACTCAGGACCACAGGTCCAGGAACACAAGCTTACTCCGCCCGCCTGCAGGGACCCAGACCAGGAGGGCAGCACAGGGCTGACCCTTTGCCCTGAGCATCACTTCTCAGGCCTCCAAGTCAAGCTTAGCTCTTGGCTGACCTTGGTCTACATTCCAGATAAGGATACTAGGAGACAGTTCTGCAAAAGCTGTGGGACTTTCCAGGACAAACAAACAAAAAAAAGACACCAAGGTCCCTCCCACAGGGTCACACCAGCACGACGGCAGAGAAGCCCTCTCTTTCCCAGATGCACCTGCGCCTGACTCCTGCTCTCAAGGGCACTTCAAGGGGGTTGGTGGAACCAACCTCAAGCCTGGGAGTCGTGAGATCTGGGTTCAAATTCTGACTCCCTGGCTTCACTGGCCTGTGATGTTGGTGAGCCCTTGACACCCTGCCGGCCTCCTCTGGGAGTTACAGCTGTTCTGGGAAAACGATACAGGATGGTAAGTGCGAAGTGGCCGACATGATGTTCCCCGCACAAATAGGGACGGAATCAACTTCTAAAACATTCCTGTCCTTCCTGAAAGTCCCTCCACTCCTGCCCTGCAAGCCTTGGTGACCTCCAAATTCCCCCGCTGAAAGCCCGCTGCCTCGTGCCTTCGCAAGAACTGGTTTGACCTTCAGGACCTGTGGGTGGGGGAAGTCCAGTGTCCCCTTTTTCTGTCCAGAGTTCTCTGCTCCCCCGTCCACGTGGGAGGCCGTGGGCCTCCTCTGGGCGAGATTATTGCTCAGGAGAAAGTACCAGAGAAATCCAGTCTTCCCACCTCCGCCGTCACGTGGTTTGGACTAACTTTTCTGAAGGCGGCTGAGCCACAAACCGGGTGTATGAAGGGTCTACCTGCCACCTCGCTATCTTCGGGAAGACACCGAGTGGGCATTTCAAGCGGCAGCTTCTGCCCTGAGCTTCAAGGATCACACAGCCAGCCCACACCTGGAGGCTCCCCCAGGACTGACCAGGGAAGCTTGTTTCCTTCAATTTCCAATTTGAGAAACTGAGGCCCGCGGGGTGGACATGAGCTCACCCCAGCGCCCTCACGGGGTCAGCACAGAGCGGGGCTGGAGGGCCCTCCCAGGTCTGGCTGGTCTCAAATCTTCAGGCGAGTTTGTAACTTTTCCTCCATCTCATAAAGCGTTCCCCAGTGGTTTCTCATCTCTGCGCTCCCCGCCACCCACAGTGTGAAGTCCCAACTCTAGAGAATGACATGGGGTGTTCTGGCACCTGCTGACTCTCCAATCCCATCGGCCGTGCTCCCCACGTTCCAGCCTCACAGGACACCACTTAAACGCTGCGGAATGTGACTTAGAATCGTCCCCCAAGCCGGGCCCCTCTGCCTCGCAGCTGCTAATGAGGACCGAGATGGTGTGTGACGGGAGGAGAGTCCTGATGGGTGGGGGTGTGCCAGGGCCAGACCAGGTGATACCCACGGTACACTGCAGAAGAGAGGGGACCCCATGAAGTCAAACAGGGATTTGGGCCCTGACCCAGCAATGCTACTGCTCCGTATACTCCCCAAAGAACTGAAAATAAGTGTTCAAACAAAAATAAGTGTTCAAACATCTTTTGCACTAGCACACAGCTCTGTTCACAACAGTAGATTTTAAAAGTTCTCAGCACACACACACACACACACACACAAATACACCCCGTAACTGTGAGATCATGGATGTGTTAACTAACCTTAACATACATGTATAGTAAATCATTTCTTTGCACACTTTAAAGTTACACATGCAGGGCCTCCCTGGTGGTGCAGGGGTTAAAAACAGCATGAATTCGATTCCCCAGCCAGCCAAGGAGGTGACCCACATGGCCCAGCAGACCTCTCCTGACTGCCTGCTACTCCCATCAGTAGTGCATTTTGGTAGATCTGCCTGTTCTGCTCCCCACTATCTCTGGTGAATCCTCTCAACCCGCCCCCCTCCCCGCCGCACCTCTGGCCTGCACGCCAGCTCTTGTATGCATAAATAAATAAATCTTATAAAAAAAAGTTATACATGCATATATCAATTACATCTCAAGGAAGCTGAAAAAAAAAACCAAATTAAACCTGGTTTTTAGTCTAATCACAGAAATTGCAGCTATCACCACAGTCAATTTCAGGAGACTGGCTAAGATATGTCATATGTCCATGTCCAACCTCAAAGAGGCAGTGCTCATAGAGATGTGCTCATAAGAGAACTGAAACGCCCATGAGCCGTGTTCATATCTACCATTTTAGGACATTTTTATCACCAGAAGAGAAACCAGCCTCCCCTGTGCCAGCCCTTGGCCACCGCCTGCTGCAAGAGGGTCATGCCCTCGCCTCTGCGGTTGGGGAGCTCTTCGGAGGGGTGGGGTGAGGCTAGAACTAGGGTGGAGCAAGTAGCAAAAGGCTCTGAGAAGTCGTGGGTGGAGGGGCATTTGGTATGGCCCCCCAGAAGAACTGCCTCACCACCCTGGCACGAGGCAAAGATCTGCCCGTGGGATGCCCCAGCAAGTCACTCCTGGCTAAACCCTTGAGAGGCTTGTGTTTGGGAAAGTAAGCAAGGGTGCTGGTTACAAGAATGGGTGATAGAGGGAGAAAAGGAAACATCCTAGGCAAGCGGAACGTGCCCACCATGGGCATGATGACACTGAGGGTGTGTGACTACCTGCGGGTGTATCAACACACGCATTTCAAAACAGGATGTTGCATGAAAAAATCGAGTTCTATAAGAATGTGTCTATCCTAATACTGTATAGGCAATGCTTTATCTCACAAAGCAATCATGTGTTATTCTTAACTTTTTATTTTGAAACAACTTCTGATTTTGAGAAAAGTTGCCAACAGAACGAAGAATGTGTGTACTTTCACTCAGATTTCTCAAATGTTACCATTTTAACAACTTTGCCTTCTCATTCTCTTCCCATATAAATATATAAATATATATATATATATGGAGGAGGTGAAAGGATGATATATATATAATATTTATACATACTTATATATATTTATAGTACTATTTACATATGCTATATATAACATGCACATACCCATATACACATATATACATTATGGTAGGCTTGTGTATCTATGTACAGACACATAATTTTTCTCTAAGCCAACTGAAAGTCAGGCTTGTTGAGATATAATTACGCACGAGGAGTGTACCCTTTCTAAGTATAGCATTGATGAGTCTTGAAAGTTAAATACTGTCCTGTAACCACCACCACAATCAAGATACCGAACGTGTCCATTACTCCAAAAGTTCCTTCGTGTTCCTTTATAGTCAATTATTTTCCCTGACTCCCACTTTCCACAACCACTAATCTGGTTTCAGTTCCTATGGTTTTGTGTTTTACAGAATGTTATATAAATGGAACTGGTGTGAATCTTTTATGTCTGACTTTAAATAGTGCAATAGCTTTACCATGTGTCAGTAGTTCTCTGTGTGTAATCACTGAAACAATTTAATTGCTGTTTATTGTCAGTATTTGAAATTTTAACCATTCTGTAGGTGTGTAGTAGTAACTCATTGTGACTTTAATTTGCATTTACCTAATGAACAATAACGCTGAACATCTCATGCACTTATGTTTTGCCACCCATATGTCTTCTTTGGAGAAGAGTCTCTTCAAAGCTGTTGCCCATTTAATTACCGGCTTGTTTATCTTAGGAGTTATGAGTTCTTATTAAATTCTGGATGTCAGTTCTTTATCAGATGTTTTCTCCCAATCTTTTTTTTTTTAAAGATTTATTTATTTATGCATACAAGAGCTGGGGTATAGGTCAGAGATGTGGGGAGTGAGAGGATTCACCAGAGACAGAGTGGGGAACAGAACAGGCAGGCTGAGTGAAATACACTGCTGAGGGGAGCAGTGGGCGAGACAGGAGAGGTCTGCTGTGCAATGTGGGCTGCTCCCTGGCCGGCCGGGGATCGAACTCGTGCTGCAGAGGCTTTGGATTGCTTCGTAGTGTGGTGCTCAACCCCCTGCGCCACCAGGGAGGCCCTGTTTTCTCCCAATCTTGGGCTTGTCTTTCTATTTTCTTAACAGTGACTTTCATAAAACCAAACTTTTTAATTTTGAGAAAGTCCAATTAACCACTGTTGTCTTTTGTGCTATTTACTCCTTAAAAATCTTTAATATGTGTATGTCCACTAGTTGCAGTGCCACTTGTTATTCCTTCTCCATCTTGGTCACTTTCTCAAAAATCACTTGACTGTATGTGTATGGGTCTATTTCTGGACTCTATTCTGTTCCATTGATCCATAGATCTAAGCATATGTCACTATTTTGCATACTATAACTTTTTATGAGATCCAAAGTGGCATGTAACATACTAGTTTCAGGTGGACAATACTAAGTCTTGCTTACTAAGCCTCAATTTTCATCTTTTTTTTCCCCCCAAAATCATTTTGGGTAATCTAGGTTCTTTGCATTCCCATATATAACAAAGAATCAGCTTGTAAATATACACAAACATACATACATACATACATACATACATATAAACATATGAAGCTTGCTGCAGTTTTGATTGGAATTTTGGAATTGTATTGACTCTATATATCAATTGAGGGAGAATCAATGTCTTAAAGTATTAAGTCTTCTAATTCATGAACATGGTATGTCTCACCATTTATTTAGGTTTCCTTTTAATTTTTCTTAGAAAGAACTCTGTTTTCAGTATACGAATCCAATTTCACTAGATTTATTCCTTAGATTTTCACATTTTTGATGCTATTGTAAATGGTATTAGGTTTTCATTTTCAATTTCATTTGATTTTTGTATATTGGTCTTTTATCCTGCAAACTTAGTGATTCACTTATTATTTCCACAAGTTTTTTAGTAGATACTTTGGGAATTTTTCTACATGGATGACCATGTTGCCTATGAATGAATAGTTTTACTTCTTCCTTTCCAATCTCCGTGCCATTTCTTTTTTTTTAAAAGATTTATTCATTTATTCATATAAGAACTGGGGTACAGGCTAGAGATGCAGGGGGTGAGAGGATTCACCAGAGACAGAGTGGGGAACAGAACAAGCAGACTGACTGAAGTACACTCCTGAGGGGAGCAGTGGGTGAGTCAGGAGAGGTCTGCTGAGCCATATGGGTTGCTCCCTGGCCAGCCGGGGATCGAACTCATGCTGCAGAGGCTGCAGATTGCTTCATAGTGTGGTGCTTAACCCCTTGTGCCACCAGGGAGGGCCTCCAAGCCATTTCTTTATTAATTTGTTTGATTAGTCCATCCAGTATAATGTTGAATAGAAGTGGTGTCAATGGAGATCCCTGCATTGTTCCCAGTCTTATGGGGAATGCATTCAGTCTTTCACCATCAAGTATGGTGCTGGCTATCAGGCTGTTTTGCAGAGACTCTTCATCAGATTGTGGAAACTCCCTGCTTGTCCTCATTTGCTGAGAACTTATTTTTCTATCATGAATAGATCTCATGCATTTTTTTTCAAATACTTTTTCCACTTCTATTAAGATGATCATCTGCTTTACTCTGTTGATATGGTGAATTCCTTTTATTTTTGAATGCTGAACCAAACTTGCCTTTCCTGAGATAAAGCCTTGTATTGTCCTTTTTATATATTACTGGATTTTATTCCTAATATTTTGTTAAAGATTTTTGTATCTACAGTCTTGAATTCACAGAAGTAGTTGGGAGGTATGTTCTTTCCTGTTTTCTGAAAGAGTTTATATAGAATTAATATTATTTTTTTTCTTCAATAGGTTTAACTGGGAGAATTTACTGGTGAAACCACCAGGTATAGAATTATTTTCATAGGTGTTTTTAGCTATGAATTCATATTTCTTAGTAGATATAGGTCTATTCAGGTTACTTCTTTTTGAGTAAGCTTTGATAGTTCTTGTCTTTTAAGGAATTTATCCATTTCATCTAAGTTGTCAAACTTATGGCTATAAAGTTGGGTAGAACATCCTTGATTACTTCCTTTAATGTTCCTAGGATCAGTAAAATTTCATTTCTGATATTGGTAATTTGTATCTTTCTTTTTTCCTTAACATTGTGGCTATAGATTGTTCAATTTTGTTGGTTTTCTGCGTGAATCCAGTGAATCCAGCTCTTTCTAGTCAATCTTCGTCACATACAGAGAATGAAAGAGAAATAAATCTTAGCTATTTAAGTGACTTTGTAAGATTTTGGTTTTGTTTTCTGTTACCATCTGGTATGTTATATATTGATTTGTATGTTTATTGTACCTCTCCCCTTGTAAAAAGGAAACCCTTTGAGACTGGGGACTTTATAACTCCAGCATCTAGAACAATGCCTGGCACACAATGCAATTTCATAATTGTGTATTAGTGAACATATGTGAAGGTTGCTCCCACTGGTCATCTCTAGGCCCCACAGAGGACAGACCTCATCTCCCTTTACTAATGTCCCCTCTCACATGTCTTTTCCCCGAGGTGAGTATATAGCGGATTTGATGAAAGTGTGGGCAGCTCTTTACATAAAAGTGCTGGTATATGGGCCTCCCTGGTGGCGCAGGCGGTTGAGAGCCACACTGTGAAGCTGTCTGCAGCCTCTGCAGCGTGGGTTTGATCTCGGCCGGCCGGCGAGAATCCCACATGGCGAAGCTGACCTCTCCTGCCTCGCCGGCTGCTCCCCTCAGCAGTGTATTTCGTCAGTCAGCCTGTTCTGTTCCCCGCTCTGTCTCCGGTGAATCCTCTCACCCTCCCGCACATCTGGCCTGTACCCTGGTTCTTGTATAAAAATAAATAAATAAATAAAAAGTACTGGTATATGTTCCCAGTTTCTGTATAGTGTCTATATTTCTCTGTGTCTGTATTTCTCTGTCTGTCTTCTGGAGATAAGGGGAGTTGGAAGCTGTGGTCTTCTGGTAGCCATCTTCCTCTACGTCATTCCCTGCCGAGGTATGAGTTTGTCTATTCCAGGGAGGCATAGACAGAGAGCTCCCCACCCCACCAAAGAAACTTCCCCTGGTCTCAGGAAGGAGTCTAGAGCTCAGCTTTCTCCAGCAAATGCAGAGAACATGGGCTTTGCTTCCAGGCCTGTTCTGAGGTCTTTTTGTCAGCCCCTGCCCCAGCACTCAGCTGCAGAAATTCCCTGGCTACCTGAGCATGGAGACGCTCTGACTCCACCAGCCCACGCAGAAGGCTGAACTCATATAATTAGACATAATAACACATGGCGAGAGCTTCCAGCATCTTATGCTCTAATGACACATCTGCCTCCCAGCCCATCACAGGGGCTAGCGAGGCTTAAATTAGGTCTGGTGCCAGCAGGTGGGAGAATCAAGGAGTGAGGGAGCAAGGAGAGAAGCCCGACCTTGGGGTTCATCAGCCTATTGCTAAGTCCAGTTTGACTACTTCTTTGGCTGTGAGACTCTGGGCAAGTTAATTCATTTCTCCCAGCCTCCATTTTCTCCTCTCCAAAGGGAGGTGATGAATTCATATCACATGGGGCTGTTGGAAGATTGTGAGTCTGCTGCTTCAGGGAAGCTGCCAGTGGGGTTGGGTCTGTGCCTGGGTGGGAATGGTCTGCATCCTGAGGAGGGACCTTGGGTGCAGGGGATGCACCAAACTTCCAAAGGACATTTTGGTCAAAGTTCATTCAACAAAGCCTTCTTAAAGGACCATGACCTGTATTATCTAGTTGACTGATTGTCCAAAGTCTTGCTTTGGAAATATTCTTTTTGTGATTATATTCAATGCACATTTTTCTAATAGCTATAATCCCTTCAAGGGCTATTCAATTTACTCAAAGCAATAAAGGTCATAAGATATTTGCTCTTCTAGTGCATTTCTTCCCATTCTAGTTAAGTAATATCCTATGCATATTTTTTTCATTAGTATCACATGGGAAATTTTCTTTTTATATGGATTTTTTAAAAATCCCTTAAAAGTAAATTTCTGTTTTATCAGCATTTTAGCATTCGGGGAATTCTTCTGCAGATTTTGCTAAAAGAGTCAACTCTACAAATTGTCCAAATTTAGTTTGTTCAAAATGCATTTCCTTTAATTATATTTTTCTATTTTGATTTCAACTTTTATTAAAATTATACGTGTACTTTGTTCTGCAAGACTGAAAATGGAAAACAGCCATCTCTTATCTAATCTGTCTTTGCTCCCAATTCCCAGCCACCAGAGGCAACTGCTTTAAAACAAGACACAGCAGTTTCTTTTTCATTTGGCTCTATGCTTCTACATAACATGCTTATCCTGTTCTTTTTTCCTTTAAATTTTATATAAATTTATTGTTTATTGTTAACATTTTCTTTACTGAATTACATGTATAAAATAGCAATGCTACAGAAAGATTTAATGTACCACGATACACACAGTTATCTTTATTTGGGGGGTGAGATAACATTTTATTAATTTGGAATTTGAAATTAGTGTCACTGTCATCAAAATCGATTGCAAATGTTCATCTGCTACTGCTGATCTACAGTGAGATTTATCTATCTATCTATTTATTTATTTATTTATTTTTATAGAGGCATGTTTTATTTATTTATTTGTTGGTTGGTTTTGTTTATATATGCACTGGGTACAGTCAGAAGCGCGGGAGGGTGAGAGAATTCACCAGAGCCAGAGCGGGGAGCAGAGCAGGCAGAAGGACCGAAGTACACTGCTGAGGGGAGCAGCGGGCGGCAGGAGAGGTCTGCGCGCCATGTGGAACCCTCCTCTGGTGGCTGGGGAGCAGCCGGGGATCGAACTGGCGTCGCAGAGGCCGCGGGCAGCTTCGCAACCCAGCGCTCAACTGCTGTGCCACCGGGGAGGCCCCTACAGTGAGATTTTAAGAATTTTGTCTTTGAAAATGTCTTCATAGATAGCAACTGTCAAATACTGATATTAGTACACAAATAGGCTTTGATTGGAGCATACTCATTGCTTGGAAGGCATTTCTCTACTGCATTTAATGTATAAAATAACAATATACAGAGGGGTTTAATGCATCATAATAGACATAAAATACATCATAATAGACACAATTATCTTTTGAAAGTCAGGATGTTGTAACAGGGTGGTCCCCAGGAAAGGGGGAGGTTCCCTGCCCCACTCAAGGGAGGGTGGAGCTGAGCAGGGAGAGAAGAAGCTGCAGAGGAGACTGAGGAAGGAAGCAGGATGGAGCCAGAAGGAGACCTGGAGGAGGCACATGGAGCCTAGAGACTCGTGAAGAAACTGTGCTTGTCTTTTGATCATGGATGGGGTGACACGGATGTGGGTGAGACCCGTGGGGAGGTGACAGTGGCAGCTTTTATCTTGATGTTGATTTTGCTCTTTTCCTTCTGGGCTTGTCTGGTTGTTTCTGACCCTTTTCTGTGGGTCCCCACTGGAAGATGCTTTAGACTTGTGGCAGGCTTTGGGGCCTTGCTCTGGGCCAATCCCATTTGGATGGAGTTTTATCCACAAGGGAACGGGTAACTTTGGGTGCTTGATTTAGAAACTACATTCTTTGCCTTTCCTGTATTGTTTCCTAATTGTATTAAAGTTCCTTCCCATTAAAATCTCATGTTATGTGTTAATGCGGCGGATGGCAGAACCCTATATAGAATAGGCAGGTTTGCAGGGTTTGGACTGTCCCTCTCCCTGCCCTGTAACAATGTGAGCTACAATACTAAGTTCTTTTCTAATCCCAAATATACTGCTTCTTTCTTGAGTTCAGTTTTAGATATAATGTATTGCCTACTTAGGAAGACAAGAATTTCCTTCCCATATACCCCACCTTGCTTCTCCTGGTACCATCTTCATTATATGACCATATCATAATTTTTGGTTGGATAAATATTCAGGATTTTTTTTGTGACAATGCTAACGCTGTTGACGGCCCAATCATACAGAGTATTATGATTATATTTATGTCCTTGGCCATCTTTCTATTTTCCCCAGGGGTTGTTCATTTTCCTGTTTTTTTGCTTGCTTGGTTTCTAAGTGCTCACCCCAATTTACCCCAAACTCTGCTGCAGAGATGAGGTTGTCAGGCAACCATTTTGCATCCTCGATTTCTTGGAGACTCCATCCAGGAGAGTCTTAAAAAATTTTTAAGTTGTGGCTTATAGGATTAAAAAATAATTGTAGTTTAAAATATTTCAAATTATGGAAAATGTGCACAGATACTACAAAGAACTCAATGGGCCCATCTCCCACAGGGTCTGGGGCCACGATTCCTAGTCAGGAGGTGGGTTTCTGTGTGATCTTTCTTTTGACTAAAGCTCTAGAAAGAAAACAGTCCCCTTCCACTTGCTGTGAGGCCCCTGGCAGCCACTCCCCGCCCTGGGCTTCAGCCTCTGGTCTGCGAGAGGAGAGGCTGGCGGCTGAGTTCTGTGTCTCAGCCTCCAGCGTGGGGCACGTGGGGCTGCTGGATCTTCTGCGATCCCAGGTCCCCAGGCCAGGGAGAGATGCTGCCTCCTTTCCCGCCCCCCCCCCCCCCCAACCCCAGCAGGTCTACAGGCTGGGCCTGGGCCTCCAGCCAAGGGGAAGCCAGAGACAATAGCAGAGTCACCCTGGGGCTGACGGGCAGGTTGAGCAACTTCCGCCCAGTGGCTGCAAACAAGACTTTGGCCCTGGACTTTGAGCTCAGGGCAGCCCTGATCCCTTCCCCCAGACCCAGACCACCCACTTTAGGGGAAAAGGTGGGTGGGGTTGGGTGGGGTGCTTTCTCAGTCTCAGTGTAGCCAGGGGGCTCCAGGTTCTTGGCTGTGGGGAGAGTGGAGGAGGTGTCCGTGGGGGAGGCTCTGTGTAATGGTGTGTGTGTGTGTATGTGTGTCTGTGTGGGTCCGTGTGGGGACAAACACACCCATCTGTTTGGTGTGAGAGTGTGCGGGTGTGTGACGGCACCTTGGCGAGCTGATGTGTATGTGTGCTCACGTGTTAGCTGATTTCACACATGTATGCTCTGGGACACATAGCGGATTGCATGCATGCGAGACTGCGCACAAGTGTGATTCCTGGGTGCACAGCGGGTATGTGGTTACGTGTGTGAACTGATGGGTATGCGTGCACATGAAAATCCACGCAGGTGTGTGTGCACATGGGGGCCACTTAAGTCTGTTCATGCATGTGACTCCCTGATTGTGGGGCAGCAGTGGTCCTAGGGATGTGTGTGTGTGTGTGTGTGTGTGTGTGTGTGTGTGTGTAGATGCTGGCCTCTTTGGTCCATGCAAGTGCTACAGTGTGGATGCTCCTGCAAGTGCTGGTGTAGGACACATGTCCCTACGGCCCTGGTCTCGCTTGTCACATGCTTCCCCCCCACCCCTCTCTGCCAACCTGCCAGTGATAGAGCACATGGCCAGTCAGTCTCTGAACTGAGCGCTGTTTTCCACCTGTACCTAGGCAATGAGGTTGGGCTGAAGTTCCCAGGCGCTTCCCACCTTTGTGGTGGCATGGAAAGCCAGGAGTCCCAGAATTTACCTTGGTGCCTGGGTGAGGGGCAGGAAGCTTTGCAGTGAGGAAGCCAGGGGCCCAGAATCCAGGATGGGGTACACCCAAGAAGGGTCTGGGGGAGCTGTCGGAAGCTCCCATTTGACCAGCCTCTGCTGTGACCAGGAGACAGGGCTGGCAGGAGCTACCAGTGCTCAGGGCTCTGCAGGCAAGAAAAGAAGCAGCGGGAGACCAGCCTAGCAGGGAGCTGGCGGGTGCTTGGGCCCTGGTGTGGTTCAAGTTTTATCCCCTGGGGGCTGCTTTTAAAATCCAAGACTTTGGCCTGAGTCTGGGAATGGTGCTTGGGCAGCGGCCCTGGTGTGGTTCAAGCTTTATCCCCTGGGGGCTGCTTTTAAAATCCAAGGCTTTGGCCTGAGTCTGGGAATGGCCCTGAAAGGGGAGGGAAGAGTCTGGCTGAATGCCCTCTGCAGGTGTGGCGGGGTGGGGCTTTCTTGGCCTCCTCTGCTGCCATCCTCCCAGCCCCAGACTCCCAACAGCTCTTCCCAGCCTTTGTGCTGTGGGGGAGGGGACATTTCCCCTTACCCTTCTGGGCTCTGCTCGGGTTGATGCAATAATTAAATGAATGTCACACAGAGAAACCAGAGGAAAAATATATGTGGGGGGTGAAGAGGGGGGGGAACAGAGGGGTCGGAGGGCAGAAAGGTAAAGTGAAGGTATGTGTTATCCCGAGCTAAGGAATGGATGAGGGACCTGGGCTTTCAAGGGTGGAAGGAGGAAAATTTACTCAATGGAGAAGACAGTCGCCAGCACGTCAGCCCTGCCACACAGGTACGTTGTTGAGATAGAAAGGTTCTCTGCTAATAACCCTAATTTGGGGTAAGACCTCCAATTTCTCCAATTCACAGTCTTCTAAGTAAAGGGTGCGGTCAAGCTACTGTTGAGCCTGCAGGGTCTTGGTTGATTTTGGCTGGAAGTGGCGCATCTTCAGTGCCTGGTCTGGGCCTTCAGTGCCAGGCGCAGTAAGGAGGGCGTGGCAGCCGCAGGACCCCCGTGCTAGGCCGGAAGGGACAATGTCATGAGAGGAAGCTTTGTCTGACTTGCAGGTTGACTGCCAAGAGCTAGAAGGAGCTGGGGCCTCTCCTGCCCCTCCAGGGATGCCCCCCAGCACAGAGAATCTGTGGAGAAGAGGGTGGAAATTCTGGGGAAAGGAAGGTCCTAGATGTCTATCTAGAAAAGTCAGGGCCACTCAGAAAAACAAGCCCTTCTAGGTGTTTCCCACGGAGGAAGTCTAACGCCACGCGGGAGATGGTTCTGTGAAAGCCGAAGAGCTAAAAAGCCAGACAAGAAATGAGGTGATTCGGTTCAGGCAAAGGCAGAAGCTGAGAGACAGAAGCAGGAGGGGCAGCTCTGCAGGGTGGTGGGGGTCCAATTATGGCAGGAGCCCCGGGCGAGGGGCGGGGGGAGCGGAACCCCAGAGGAGTGGGTGGTTGTGTAGGAGCTAAAGACACAGGAGACAGCAGACAGGGCTGGAAAAAGTTCCCAGCCCCCTCCCCAATTAAGGCCCCCTGGCCCCTCCCCTTCACTCCCCAGCTCTGCCCAGCCACTGCTCCCCATTGGCACAGCCCAGTGGGAAGTCAGTTGGCAAAGAAGCCTGGGAAGAGCAGTTTGCAGGAGATGGGCAGCCGCACATGAAAGCAAGTGGGCAATGCACGGTACTCCTTGTGATGCATCCGGCATGGTGCTTTCCCAGGACTTGCTGGGAAAAGCAAAGAAATACTTGGCACTACCCCCAAGACTGCAGATATGATTAACTTTTGATAAGAGATTAATGGACTGCACACACACACCCTTCCCAGTGCCACATGCTCCGGGAGTGTGGCTTCGCGCTGCCCCTGCCACAGACTAGCTAACAGCGGGCCAGGCGCCTCCATCCTGCAGTTCTAGAAACTGAGGTTCTCGGAATGGCTCCTCCCAGGCCCCCAACTGGAAAATGGCCGAGCCAGGACGCAGGCATTGGTCCTTGGTGGGACTCCCGGGGCCAGGCCTGGGAGTCATGAGTGTGGTGTCAAGGGCTGTGGGAGCAGTGCTGGTTATCAGTCTGGGCTGGAGGCCTCGGTCAATTCTGAGAAGAGGAGGCATTGAGCCAGAGAGAGGCCAGCTGCACGAGAGATATTGGAGGAAAAATTGGGGACCCCAGTGTCGTGGGTAAGTGGGACTTCGGAGCCCAGCAGCTTGGTTCAGATTTTATTCCACCAGCTGAGCAACTGCGTGGCTCCGTGCCTCAGTGTCCTCATCCGTGAAATGGGCGCCCTAGTGTTTCATGGGACTGTTGACAGAACTGAAGCTTGTGGAAGTGGAAGAGGTCCCTGGATTAAAGCCCCTCTGATGGAAACCTAGAGGATTTCAGTTTTCCCAACGAGTCGAAGTCTATTGTGGGTTTCCTGGACTAGGGCTCTTCCGTGCACTTGCCTATGTGAGTGTGTCTGACCCTCCCAGCTAGGTGGTCACCCCTCTGCAGAAGGAGAAGTAGGTGGTATAGAGAGGGGAAGTCCTTCGCCTGAAGTCATGCAGCTGGGGGGGGGGCAGCGCTGGGTTCCCTGTAGGAGTCAGACCCAGAGTCCACACCCTGACTGCTGCATTCCGCCATCTTGGCTATGCCCTGCCCACAGCGTTCCACCATCTTGGCTGCCAGCCCACTGCTGCACCCTGCCTGATGTGGATGGGCCTGTGTGACTTTCCTTGCCTGACTCCATCTGCCCCTCAAAAACCCGATCATGATGGACTGGTGTGTCTGGGGATGGGCCAGGAGGTGATTTCAAGCCCTTTCCATCCAGGTGTCCTCCCGGGTCATCCTGAGAAGGCTCCTGGCTCTGGAGGAGCCTTTCCCCTGGAACCTGCTCCTGGACCCTGTGGTGACTCACACACATATGGCTCTTTCATTTCCTTCTTCTCTGGAGAAGGCGTTGACCCACCTCAGCTGCAGAAAGAAGCTTCCTCCTTGGAGGGCTTGGAAGGCCAGGAGGGGCTGCGTGGGCCCTGCCGAGGCCTTGGGGCCCAGGCCTGCAGGACTGGAGTAGTGACTCTGCAGAGGACAGGGTAGCAGGAGGGGTATTGGGCCTCCTTGCCAGACACTGGCCTCAGCCAAATCTTGTTCAAATGGGCAGTGACTCCCCCACCTTTGCAGGCTGGCACAGAATTTTAAAACTGGAATTATGCCTCTCATACTTACTGATGGCATTGAAGGGGTCCATCATTCATTCACTCACTCACTCACTCATTTATTTTTTTTAAAAGATTTATTTATTTATGGATACGAAAGCTATTGGTGGAGGTGGTAGCCGGGGTTAGGAGGGCAGATCAATACACAGAAAACCCTGGCAGGAGAAAAGAAAACCCAACACAATAGAAAGCCTTGGAGATACTTCTGAGACCTCGTCACAGTTTACCAGAAATGTTTACCCAGAAATGCTTTCTTAATACTACCTGGCTTCTGCTCTCCCCTTAGCGCACTCTATAGCTCCCAGCTACTGCAGGGCATAGGCAGGGCCTCTGAAACTTAAGGTTCATTAGGGTCTCAGGCAGTCTTTTGGAATAAGTGTGTTTTACAATTCTGGGGGTGGGGGGGTACCATTTACACCCTAGTCTAAGAGCAACGTGCCTGGTGAAATGACCTAGCTGAGGAGGAGACCTGGCCTACACTCCTGGTTTGGCCACTTTCTGACTGAGTCAGCTTGAGGAAATTGGTCATCTTCTCTGAGCCTTTGTTTACTCATCAGTAGAATGAAGCTATTGATAGAACCAAGGCACCTTATTTTTGTAAGAATTCAATAAGACGATCAATGCAGAGAACCTGGCATGCTGAGACCACGAAATGCTCGCTAAAAGCCAGCTGTCACATTGAATACCCTGTTTATGATGAGAGTCTGTGGGTCTTGACCCTGCCCTGGTATCTCTGTGTGTGTGTGTGTGTGTGTGTGTGTGTGTGTGTATCTAGGCAGAGGTCAGGGAAGGCTTCCCAGAAGAGGTGACATTGGTGTTGCGTCTTGAAGGACAAAATGGGGAACTGCATTCCAGGTAAAGGAAATGGTACATAAAATGTCCAGACATGGTCAGGGAGTGCAGAGTGATTTAGGGAGACCAGGATCTAGGCCAAGGATGCCCTAGAGGGGTTCTCTACCTCTGAGCAGTGTATTAGCTGGGCCCGAGTGTTCCAGGCCTCAAGGCTGCCCCTGGCCAGGGACTGATGTGTCTGGGTGGGTGGGGGCTGCCCCAGCTTGCTCACAGAGATGCCGGTAGCAGTTTCAGGCTCTCCCCGCTCTGCCCCCTCTGTTTCCGGGCCTCCACTTCCTTCCCCTGCACAGACCACAGAGACTTTTCAGAGGAAGCTGCTACTTAGTTTAGCAACCATCCTTGGACACCCCCACCCACAGCTGCCCCTCTGCCCAGCCCCCGAAGAGGCACCCAGTCATTCTCTGAGGCCCAGCCCAAGCACTCACAGCAGAGGAGCAGGTCCCACTCCTTCCCTGTACCGGGATAAGGGGCGCACAGCTTGGGAGTTGGGGGACTGGGCTCAGGCTCTGGCGCTAACTTCGGTCTGACGCCCAGTGCCATGTCCCCACCTGAGCTGTGGGCCTGGCCTCTGGGCCGAGGACGGGGCAGGGGCATGGATGGTGGCGGAAGGAGTGGAGTCTTGGAGAAGATCATCAGAGCATTGGGGGGCTGGACGCTTATATCTTGGAGGACCACCTGTGGGAATTAAAAAATTGCAAATTAATGTTTTCAATTTTACTTACGAAAATGAATTTTTATTTAGGAAGGATGGGTGCCTCGAGGAGCTCCGAAGCGTAAACTTCTCAACATCAGAGCAAATCTGTCTTCATACTTTACCCACTGCCCTCAGCGACATTTCATGGCCCCATTGGGGGTCGGGAGGGGATTAGGGAGGCGGGAAGAGATGGGGACGGGGGACCCAGGGAGCCGTGGCAGTGCGGGGAGAACGTGGGGACTGAGTGGCAACGCTCTGCCCCTTTCTAACTGTGTGGCCCTTCCTGAGCCTCAGCACCCTCACCTGTAAGATGGGGCGCTGGAGGGTAGTTATGGGGGCTCTATTTCTCCTCTCCCCCAAGTCCTCCAAGCCCACTCAGAAGCACATGGCTGATGATGATTATGACACAGGCCTTTGTCCTTGATGTCAGTGGGTGGGTTGGGAAAAGGCCCTAGAAGGCCTGTGGTGTCCTCCCTCCTCTTCTGGCTTTGTCTCCTCGGGGGCCTCTACCAGGGGAGGAGATGGGCCTCAGGGTCACCCCTCCCACCAGCTCTCAGCTCCCCAGCCAGAGAGAGCTCACAGAGCTTTCCCTGTCCATCCACCCGTTTGTCCAGCCTCATGTCCATCCACCCATCTGCACCTGCCACGCTTCCCCGGCGCCGACACTGTCCAAGCATTGCCCATGTCCCTGGGGTCCCTCTGAGGTGTCCTGCTCTGCGGTGACTCTTGCCACCACAGTGGGCAGCGCCCCACCCTGGCCCCTACCTCTCCACTTCCCAGCTTGGAGCTTTCTCCAGTACCATGGAACGTGCCAACTTCCCACAGGGCACCCAGAAATGCCAGGCCTGGGAAAGGCCTCACCTCAGGAAGGATGGTGGGCGGTGAAGGAACAGTTCGGCTCGCCTGTCACCCGGTGGGACAGCTGGGATGTTCCACACAGTGGCTCCCAGGGCGACTGAGCCCCTGTACCGCACCCCCCACATCTGCTCGCCTGCACACCTCCTACTGGCCCTTCCGCCTCCCCTGCTCCCTCACTCTCACTTCCTAAGAGCATCACCTCCCGAAGAAGCCACCTGCACCACGACCCATGCCCCTCCCACACCCACAATGTTTATCTGCTCATGCCTTTGTCCAGAGAGCAAGTGCTGATCCCTGTGTGAGGCAGAGCCGCATGCCTTGCCCTCGACGACCCACAGGCTTGTGCAGACAGACATGGGCTCCTGGGGTGCTGCCGGGGGTGGGGGGCCCCATGCCGGCCTGGTGAGCCGGGGCAAGGGGAGGGCAGACGCTGAGCCAGACCCCTTCCTCAGCCAGCGCGGGCTCTCCACCCTGCACTCTCCTGCCCGCACACAGCTTTCCAAGGAAGGCTCCAGCAGCCAGGCCCCTCCGGGCAGGGGGGGAGGCGGGAGGGATGGAGGAAAAGAGTGAACGCTTGTGCTCACCGCCCAGGAGGGCCTGGCATGGCCGAACCCATTCATCTCCTCCGCAGCCCTCGAGGCCGGGCTCTGAGGATAAACTCTACTTGTCCAGGTGGGGAGGCGAGTCCGGAAGAGACTGTCTGGGAAGATAGAGCTGAGAAGAGGCAGAGCCGAGCCTGCAGCGCAGCAGTCTGCCCGCAGAGCCTTGCCCTCTCCTGCTCCAGGAGGGCGAGGCGGTGGCGGGAGAAAGGCTGCAGAGGCTCACGGTGGGCTGGGCAAGCAGGTGGACCCGCTGGGCAAAGCCCCCAGGAGGCCCCCACCCCGGGGTGCTGGGCCTGGGGCCTTCCCTGGCTGGGTCCCCTCGCCAAGCCCGCGGAAGAGGGCTAGTGCGTGCACCTCAGCGTGCAAGTACATGTGGGATCTGCTCCTGCACACGCGCGTGCATCTGGGCGCCCACGGGCTGCACACACACGTCCACGCCATGCAGCCCCCTCGCTGCGGGCGCACCCCCGCACAGCACACCCACGTGTCCTCGCCGGAAACAAATTAGTGGTCGGCTGGAATTCTTTGCTTAAAGAAAACTTGTGACTGTATTAAAAATGTAGGACACATCGGCCAAATAATTAAAGTGAGGCGCGAGGCGGCGGGACTCTCGCGGCTCTCTCGGGGCTGCCGGTGCCGGGCTGCGCGCAGCGTGGCTTCGTCCTATATATTTGAGGAAGAGGCACTTTATTACAGTAATTTATCACCCCCATAAATGTGGCTCCTCTGTAACGCGGAATAATTTGGGAAGAAATATGTTTTAAAAATTAAAAATGCAGCCGGCATGCGCCCCGTCAGGTCTGCAGGGAGACATCGCGGCAGCTCGGGTAACTGCCCGTGTAGCCCTAATACCTACAACTTCCATTATTTAAAGTGTGATTATATTTTTCCTGCTTGGAGCTTTGTCAGCTATAAATAAAAGATAAGGGTGAATTGTCGCGGGGTCTAGTAAGCACTTCCATTATTGGTACTTAAGGGGGCTTGGGGATGGAGGGAACCGGCAGGGGTGGGGGCGGGAGGGAGGCCATTTGGGGGTACCCACCGGGCCTGCATGCTGAGCGGTGGGCATGGGTGGGCCCCGTCCTTTTTCTGAGTGACGTGATCCCATGAACCTTGACTCTGTTACCCATGTCCACACGGACCGTAGTGAAAACCACCCACAGGGTCTCCCCATGAGCCTGAACCCCGGCTCAGGCCTCCCCAGGGACTCCACAATCACGGGGCGCCTGGAGGAGAGGGTGCCCTAGGAGAAAGGGATCCACCCACTGGAGATGGTTGCTTCTCCACATCACTGAGGAGGAGTGTGTTGGGGGCCTATATTAGTCAAAGCAGGTCACTGGCTTGGAGGCAATTTCAATCCAACAGAGGGCATGGGGAGGAAGGGCCTTTTTTTTTTCCTTTGGTCAAGAGACGGAAGGCGTGAGCCCAGCTGGATGAGAAGGAAACTGAAATAATCTCTTTGCTGCCCTGTTCCTTCTCCCCGAGTCTTGCATGTCTCTCGAAAGCTTGGATGTGTCCTGGCTCTGCCAGCACACAGCTTTAACCCTGGGCAAGGTTTTCACTCTCTTGCACCTCAGTTTGCACATCTGTATATTGGGGATAAATCCAGTGCTGGTTTTCAGAGTTATTTTGACAATTACATAATAAAGATCAGGCTGGAGGCTGGACTCTTGCCTGCTGGGGGCTCAGGAAGGCTGGTGGGGGGGTGTGGAGGCAGTGGACCAGCCATCTAGCCCTTGGTCTTGACCCAAACCTGCGCTCAGCCATGGATAACAGCTTTGCTCCCGACTCCCCAACTTGGGAGCCACCAAGGTGTGCGTCAGTAGGTGAATGGCAGGGAAAGAGTGTCCATCCAGACAATGACTGTTGGTTATTCAGTGTTGAAAGAAAACGAACTATCAGAAGGGGAGAGCTGTTTGCCGTTTAATGGGTGTAGAGTTTGGGAAAATAAAGCAAGTTCTGGAACTGGCTGGTGGTGATGGTTGGATCACAGTGTGAATGCACTTAAGACGCCAAAACTGTACACTCATAATTAGTTAAAATGGAAAACTTCTATGTTGCATGTATTTTACTACACACACACACACACACACACACACACACGCACAGCCTTGACAACTCCTGAGGCAACTTAGATACACATTCGCCGTGTCATAGGCCTTCTGTAAAGCTGCACACATGTGGTTCCACCTGTGTGACATTCTAGAAAAGGCAAAAATGTGAAAACAGGAAAAAACTCTGGTTGGCAGGGGTGGGGGGCAGGAACGCAGAGACCAAGCACAGAGCGTGTTTCGGGCAGTGAGCCTGTTCTGTATGACACCCGGTGGTAAACGGATGACAGGGACCTTTGTCAATATCCATAGAGCACAGGGCCTCCATAGTGGCGCGGGGGGTTAAGCAACGCACTATGAAGCAATCCACAGCCTCTGCAGCACGAGTTCGATCCCCAGCCGGCCAGGGAGCAACCCACATGGCGCAGCAGACTTCTCCTGACTCGCCCGCTGCTCCCCTCAGCAGTGTATTTCAGTCAGTCTGCCTGTTCTGTTACCTGCTCTGTCTCTGGTGGATCCTCTCATTGCCCCCCCCCCCACCCTGCATCTCTGGCCTGTACCCCAGTTCTTGTATGCATAAATAAATAAATCTTTAAAAAAAATCCATAGAACACAACTCAAAAAGTGAACCCTAATGTACACAACAGACTCGAGGTAATACTGATAACATGTACATATTGGCTCATCTCTTGTAGCAAAGGCACCCCAGGAATGCAAGCTGTTTTTAGGGAAACGGGTGGCAAGGGAGGCTATGGGAACACTGTATTTTCTGCTCCTCTTTTAAACCTAAACCTGCCCTTAAAAATCTCAAAAAACGGGAAATGAAAACAAAAGCTTTACAACGTAATAATAGAAGTCAACTCAGGCCTTTTCCTTAGCCCTGACACCACAGAGGGCAGGGCTGGAAGGCATCTTTGCCAGCCCACCCAGTGAGTTCCATTGACAGAGCCCCCAAGCCACATAAACTCTCACATGCCTGGAGCAAGCTGAGGACCAGGAGCAGGTCTGGAGGGGCATAGCTACTTCCCGCGGGCCAGGGCTGGGATGCACATGCCTATGGCCCCCGCCACCCACCCCCTGCAGGGCTGCGCTAGTGGTGCTGGGTCAGCGGAATTTGTCTGAGCTGCATAAAAGGATGCGCTGATTCAAATTTATAACTGGCACACGCTGGTTGCCTTTGTCCGAAACCAACTCTCACCACTTTGAATTGGCTGATATTAGGCTGAAACGCAGAGCCAAAGGGTGTGCCCCAAACGGAGGAGAAGAGAGGACACTCCAGAAGGATTCAAGTCCTTGATCAGTGAGAAGGAACAGGAGCCAGAACTAAGAGGCCCGGGGGGGGGGGGGGGTGGCCTCTGGGTGTGAGGAGAGAGGAGGCAACGTGGGGGTGGGCACGGCAGCCACAGGAGGGCAGCAGGACAGGGAGGCTGGCGGTCTCGGCTTCTGCTGATGTTGGGGGCAAGGCCATTGACTGGTTGCGGGAGGAGGTGGCAAGAGGGTGGTAAGTTTGGAAAAAGAGGAGCAAGGGCAAGTGGTCAACGCAGAAAGAGACCCAGAGGCCCTGGGATTTCCTCTGCCACTATGTATCCTGCTCTGTGCACTGGCAGGGGCATCTGGGTTGGCAGCAGAACATGATGATGGGTGACTGGGCTGATCAAGATGAGAGAGAAGCCAGGAAGGACCCTTGGGAGGGACCACCAGCTATTGGAAAGGGCGCAAGGCTGCAGGGCGCCCGTCTCCAGGGGAATCGAATTATGGTAGTGGGGGCCCTCGGGCTGAGGCCGAGCTCAAGGCCGTATGCGTCAGGCACAGCCCCTGTTGGTGTGGGGTGTTTATAGAGTGGGAAACTGAGGCTAAGCCTGGGGAGAGACTTATCCAGAGTCACCCAATCATCTGTGACCAAGGGGGCAATTCAGCTTTTGGTCTCTCTGAGTCATTCATTCATTTATTATATAAATTCCCATTGAATGCCAATATGGGCTAAAAGCTCTGAAAACTGAGGTAAAAAGGCCTTATTTCTATCCTCTGAGGAATCACTGCACATAGCTCTGGGGTGAATTCATCACTCCTTGAATATACTAAGTATATATATATATATATATTTAAAAATTCATTTATTTATGCACATAAGAGCTGAGGTATAGGCCAGAGATGTGCAGGTGGGGGGGGGGGTGTGAGAGGATTCACCAGAGACAGAGTGGGGAGCAGAACAGGCAGATTGACTGAAATACGCTGCTGAGGGGAGCAGTGGGCGAGTCAGGAGAGGTCTGCTGCGCCATGTGGGTAGCTCCCTGGCTGGCCGGGGATCGAACTCATGCTACAGAGGCTGCGGACAGCTTCATAGGTTGTGTCTTAACCCTTTGTGCAACCAAGGAGGCCCCACTAGGTACATATTAAGCATGAACACGCTCCTTGTGAACCAGAGCGGTTCACAAGAACCTTGTGCTGACGGAGGAACTGTGGCATCTTGGGCAATCTTGGGCAAGTGGCTTCATCTCTGCCCTCCGTCGCCTCATCTGTTAGATGGGGATCCTGATGGTTGCACCTGCCAGTGTTACCATGGAGATAAAATAGTAGGTTTTAGTTTAGATGAAATAGTAGTTGGTAGTAGGAAAAGAGCTTTATACAGAGGAAGCGCTCAGTAACTTAGCTATTTGAATTTTTAAATTATTGCAACGTCTGTGTACCTTGTATTCTCAAGAATCCATGTCTCCACTGCCCTCACTTTTTCCCACCTTGCTGATGGTGTCGGCTACGAGTTTCTGGCCCGCCTGCTTCCTCTCGCCCTGTTGCCTTGTTGCTTAGTGGAGCCAGAAGCGTGGGCTTGTCCACAGCGTGGGAGCAGTGTCCAGCCAAGGGTGCAGAAGAGCAGGGAGTGGGGGGCTAGATACCCCTTGGATAGGACCACTCCGGGGCATGTTCTATTCTGTCAGTTCCCCACAGACATCCAGACTCAAGCTGAGCCTGTGATTTCCTGGGATCAACTTTATCATAAACAAACTACTTGCCTTCCATCTTTGTCTCAAGGATATGATTCTAGGGGGACCCAACCAAAGGCAGGTGTGATGCAAACGGTCCCGGGCGGCAGGCTCTCAGGATGGGCTTCTGAACTCACCGCTCACCAGCTTTGCGGGTGGAGGGTGGAGAGGCACTACCACCCGGCTGCGGGAGCCCCCCTCTGCTAGGATCTCCCTTGATCAGACCAGGAAGACAAGCAGGTGGAAGGGGAAGCACCGGCTTATCTGAGGCCTGGCCAAGGGGGTGCGATCAGAACTGGATGGACTGTAGGTGTTGGGCTGAGGTTAACCGCCACGGAGACCATGAGAGAAAGGGACAGGCCCAGGTCAGCCTGCTGGAGCTCGGACTGAAAGTCGGACCCAAGGTCTCATGGAAAGAGCAGTGGGCGCTCAGGGGGCTCTGCAGAGAGGCCCAGCAAATCCTCCATGCTGAGGCCAAGAGCTGATAGCCAAAGGCTGGGGCCCCTAGACCTGGGGTGGGGACGTTTGTGTGGATGTGCAGATAAACCTGAACCCCAAGCTCCCCTGCACCTCTGGACTGGTAGAGGGAGCCCTCCTTTTCGCTCCAGCCTTCCCGTGGGGGTGGGGAGGGGTGATGCAAAGGCCTCACCTAGGAGGATGCTCCCTGATGCCCCGGGCAGAGGGCACATGCGCTGCAGCCTCCCCCGGGCGGCACTAACTCTCCTCCCCTGGCGTGGGATGGAAGGATCCTGAACAGCTGAACCGGGAGGTTTCACGTTGTGTCCACTTAACTAGTCGGGCTCTGCAGTTCCCAGATTCGCCTTCTGTGCTCTCCCTCCACGGGCGTGTGGGTCACAGACATTTTGAGGGCGCTTTGGAAGATGGGGGGAAGCAGCAGACCTGCTGGCCTTGCGCGTGCTGCTGGCGCGTGGCTTGAAACGCTGCTGTAGCCCCGCACGGTGCCACGGAGGCCGACACCCCGGTGCCAGGCAGTCGCGGGCCTGCAGCTCCTCCTCCTCTGGCCACTGTGTGAGCCAGGCCCTGCTCGGGGACTAGGAAAGGCAGGACAGGCCTAGCTCCTGCATGTGTGGAGCTCATGTTTGCTGGAGGTTCTGGGAGAGAGAGAGAGAAAATGCTTCCAACCCAGGTCCTCGTAGCAGCCTGTGCTCCAGCCCTGTCTACACCGCCTCCCGGGTCGGCAGGATCTCCAGGTGGTTAGTGACCCAGTCCACATCAGCCTTTCCATCTCTCTCCATTTCCATCTTTATTTTTCTCTTCTGGGTTTGCACCTGCAGAGGGGCCTGGCAGGCCCCACGCGGCGCCATGAGCAGAGGCTCTCTCTGAGTAGTGAAACCGCGAAGGGGCCTTGCCTGCTTATTTTACACACAGGACGCTGAGCAATTACGAGAGCGGCCCACTGCCCGCGGAGCCGGGAGGCCCGACAATGAGACGTGACCGTGAGGCGCCTCGTCGCGCAGCCGGGAGAGACGGAGGGCAGTGCAGGGCTGGCCTCCCATCCCCCACGGCCCCCTGCCCCTCGCCGCTCTTGCCTCGCCCACCTTCCAGACTTTCTTCCGAACCCCCTCACGGCATCACTGCCTTTGCCCTGGCGCTGCAGGCAAGGACAGAATTAGGACTCGCCTCGTGGTGGCAGGTGGGGGCGATGGCTGCAGAGACTTTCAACTTCTAAGAATCAGATAGGGCCCGGGGTTGAGTGACTGGCGGGCCTCTCTGGCTGGATTTTAATCAGGTCAATGGTGTCAACATGTGGAGGTGGTGGGGTGCAGAGGGCTCACTTCTCCTTCCTCCTCAGGGGCCCTGGCCCGTCCATGCTCTTTCTGTCTCCTCACCAGGGAAGACTCACCCCATGTGTCAGGCCAGGCCAGCTGGGGAGGGCTAAATTTAAGTCCTGGGATGAGGATGTCACATCTCACTGTGCAGATGAGCAAACGGAGGCCAAGAGAGGTCAAGAGACTTGCCCGAGGCCACATAGCAAGTTCAGGTCACACCAGAGACTCCAGAACCGGTGCTCTGTCCAAGCAGTCCCCTGCCGGCCTGGGCCTGGGCGGCCTTCCCGGCCCCGCCTGCCAGGGGTGGGAGGGGAGGGAACGGCCCTGCCCTGTGTCTGAGAACAAACTCTGGCAGTGACTTCAGTTTCTTGAAAATAGGCATAAGAGACATTGTGGGGTTCAAGGAGTAAGCGGTGCAGAGCTCCTAGAACGCAGTAGATACTCAATGAACGTGAGGTCCGGTTCTCTCTGCAGTGATTTCCTGCCTGGCTTTGATGGAGTCCTGAGCTCTGCGACAGTATCTCAGGGCTTCTGCGCTGGAAGGCATGAAGAAGGAGGCTGAGCAAATGGGGCAAATGGGGCTTGGAGCTCCCCCTCTCCCCACCACTCCCCCCGCCCCCCATTCCGTGCACATCTGTGTGAGCCACAGTATTTCTGGCTTTGTTTTATATCTGCCTAAAATTTTGGTTTTTTTTTTTTATAAATTTTTTTTTTTTTAAAGAGGCATGTATTTTTATTTATTTATTTATTTGTTTGTTTGTACATGCACTGGGTACAGTCAGAAGCGCGGGAGGGTGAGAGAATTCACCAGAGCCAGAGCGGGGAGCAGAGCAGGCAGAAGGACCGAAGTACACTGCTGAGGGGAGCAGCAGGCGGCAGGAGAGGTCTGCGCGCCATGTGGGACCCTCCTCCGGTGGCCGGGGAGCAGCCGGGGATCGAACCGGCGCTGCAGAGGCCGCGGGCAGCTTCGCAACCCAGCGCTCAACCGCTGCGCCACTGGGGAGGCCCCTAAAATTTTGTTTTAAAAAAAAATGGTTCTGCTACTAAAAATCTGGCTGCCTTCATGTTACAAACTCAGAGCGAACCTTCTGGAATCACAGAGAAATAAGAATCCCAGTGCTTTTAAAATGCAGGCATTTGACATGTGCATTAAGAGATATTACACTTGATATTGGTTTCCTGGGGTGCCACTGTGGGTTTGCACTCAGTTGCCGTGGCCTACTTCCTTCCTTGCTGATGGAGCCCTCCTTCTGGTTGACCACTGGCTGCCCACTGGGCACCCCGTGATTCGGAGATCCCCTTCCCTACCACAAGATGAAGAAAACGTTCACTAATAGAAGCCAGCGGTGGTGCCTTCATCCCCTCACCAGCGGTTGGTTAGGGTTTGGGTAATGGGCTTGTGACATGACTCTGCTCATCAGACAGGAGGGGGTGTCTATCAGGGGAGGGGGTTTCTGGACAAAGGCATCCCCTTTGATTAAAAACAAAAACTGGGGGGGGGGCCTCCCTGGTGGCACAAGGGGTTAAGACACAACCTATGAAGCCATCCGCAACCACTGCAGCACGAGTTCGATCCCCCACCGGGGAGCTACCCACATGGCATAGCAGACCTCTCCTGACTCACCCGCTGCTCCCCTCAGCAGTGTTTTTCAGTCAGTCTGCCTGTTCTGTTCCCTGCTCTGTCTCTCACCCCCCGCGTTTCTGGCCTGTACCCCAGTTCTTGTATGTGTAAATAAATAAATCTTTTAAAAAACACCCCCCCCCAAATAACAAGCAGTTTTGCAGGCTAAAACTTTTTAAAAATTTAATGAAACTCACATGAAGAAACGCTGCCTGCTCCTTCTGCCTCTCCATGTGGAGACGTGACTCCCAGCCCTGCTGCTGAGGCCTGAGGGGACAGACCTGAAGAAAAAGTGAAGCCGGGAGCACCTGTGCTAGTCAGCCATTGCTATGGTAATGCCACAAAACAACCATCCCCAAACCCAGCGACTGACAGCAGGCTCCCTTGGGCTCATGGGTCGTGGGTCACTGACTGACCATAACCGCAGCAGGGAGGGGCTGGGCTGCTCGGGCTGTGGCTTGGGTCCAGACTGTCCGCATGTGTTTATTCTGGGCCCAGGTAGAAGTGCCTGGGAAAGCTCTCAGGTCACAGGAACTGGAGTTCAAACAATGCACATGGCACATGGAAGGCTCCAGACTCTGTCCTGCCTGTGCATGTCCCAGTGGCCAGGAGAGCCCATGGCCACACCCAGCACAGTGGCCGGGCTGGACACTCACCCGGGGAGAGGAGGTGAGTGGATATGAGCTGGTTAATACACACCAACCCAACACAGAGCCATGGGCTTGGGAACAGATCCTGAGGTATCACCTGTGAGACAGAAAATCCCCCAAGTCAAGTTGGGGTTTCTGCTCCTTGCAACTGGCTAATGGAAGCTGGGGTACAGGGAGGGATAGCGGGGCCTCCTCAGGAGAATTACCCCTTGGAGAGCATGGGCTCTGGGGTAAGCAACAGGGCCTGAGCAAAGAGGAGAGTTCCTAATTTGAGGCAGTGGCTAGAATGTGTAGGCCCCTCACCCCCCCCACCCCGATTCCACTCTCCCGGTGAGGTGTGTGACACACCCAAGGAAGGAAGTTGTCACGTGGTTTGGGATGAAAAGAGCAGCTTCATCAGCTGTATTGTGCTGGGGCTTAAGCCCTCATGCAGGGGACTCCTGGCATGAGCATCAAGTCTAGCAGCTCCTAGGTGGTGGGCCCCAGAGCCTTCAGTGAGGATCAGAGACTGTGCCAAGGTCAAGGCAGGGTCAGGGCGGAGAGGAGGCTGGGGCAGCAGACTGAGCATCTCAGAGGCCAACCTCCCTGCAGGGGCCAGAGAGGCCCAGTCAGAGGGGCGGAGGGTAGCAGAGGCCAGTGCAGTGGGTTGGATCATTGGGCCACAGAAGCTCCACTGGGGCTGACCAGAAGTACCCTGGGGGGTAGCCACTGGGCATGTGCAGTGAACAGGGGTTCAGGACAAGGAGGTGGACCCTCAGCTTTATGTGATCGTCTTGTATCTTTATTTATTTATTTATTTATTTGTGGGACCCTCGCCGGCTGCCGGGGAATGAACCGGCGCTGCAAAGGCTGCAGGCAGCCTCACAGCCCAGTACTCAACCGCTGCACCACCAGGGGAGGCCCATGTCTTGTATCTATATGTGATCAATTTGACCTATAGGCTGGAGAGACCTGCACAGGCTTAGGTATGGGCTGAGGTTCCAACTCAGTGCCCACATCTGCTGCATCTGCAAAATCCTAGTACCCAGCCCTCAACCAGAAGAGAACAGGCAAAAGGGAACATTTGTTCAATGAATGAAAAAATAACAGGAAACAACAGCAGCTTCTGTCTACAGGCACTGGTGCCAGGAGACCCTCAGGGGCACCTGGGGCATCTCATGTCCTCTAGACACGAGTGTTGTCCTACACCCCCACTTTGCTGCCTGATATTCCCCACCTAATTTCAGGCTGGGGGCCGGGGGCAATGATTGGCCACCAAAGAGCTCAGCCAGGCTGCCCACAAGGCTCAGTGGATGGAGAGAATGGCTGGCACTTGTGGCTTCAGCAGCCAAGCCAGCCATCTCGGTGCATGTTGCAAACAAGCGGTGTATGTGTGTGTGTGTGGGGGGGGAGGACGGTGGCCGATATGGTCCCTGGGCGTGACCACAAGGCATCAGGGGCCACCCTGGTGGTGGGGACGGATGGCTGTGGCATCTTCTCCCTGAGAGAATCTGAGTTAGTAGCTCTGAAGCAGGACTCTGGTCTCTAGAATTTGATCACCAGGCAAGCTTGGGAAACATTGCTCTAATTCCCAAGGGCAGAGCTGTGGTGTATTATTTTATTGTTGACGATTGTTCATTCTCTCCCTGTAAGAGGATTACACGGCCCCTCCTTGCCCTGCTTCCTGGGAGGTGGGGGCAGGTATTCAGCAGCACCGCCAGGCTCAGTGGTGTCAGTTGCTGTGACCTTTGGAAAGCGAGCCATGTGCCAGCCAGGGGCTGGCACACACCGGATGTGGGTGCACGGCTCACCTTGCTTTCTTGCACTTCTGTCATCTGCCCTGAGGATGGCTGTCCCAGGAGGGCTGTTCCTTCGGTCTGAATTAGGGTGAGAAGATACAGGGGGACAATGCTAACCTGCAGTCCTGGTGAGAAACACAGATTTGTTGCTGTAACCTCTGAGGATTTTAGGAGGTGTGTTTGTTACGTGGCACAGCTGACTAGTACACTATGAACTTGTATCATTCTATAATAGTGGCATCTGCTGCGTACTGATGCATGAAGAACTGTGTATATATATACATGTTTGAACTCTAATATAGAGGAAACTGAAACTCAAATTGGTGAGGGGACTTACCAATACTCACACCAATGGGGAGGCAGAGCCCCTACAACTGAACCTTGCTCCCTGCTGCCCTTTTCTCTCCTTGCTGTGCTCCCCTCTGCTTTCTGCTAACATCTTCTCAAGTGCAACCTGTTGGCAGAGACAGACATATGCAATAATTGATTCACTTTAATTAAAATATATTTTCGTGGCGTTTTTTCGGGGACATAACTCATTTTGATGGGGACCCATTGGATTTTAATGGGAAACCTATTAGAGGGACATATTGTGGTCTTTAATGAAGCTGGGTGTGTGGAGAGCCACCTACAGGTAATTAGAAGCCCTCCAGGCCCTTGGGGAATAAGGTGAAATGAACTTCAGTTTGTTTAAGACAATTAGTGCAGACAATGATCTGGGAATGAATTAAATGGTCCTTGATTAGGAGCAGCTGTGCAGGTGGCAGCCTCAGGAAAATGGGGCCTGCAAGTGGGTGGGGAGAAGGAGTGATTATTAGTGCTTATCTGTCTGTACCGCAGTCGGCACTACCACCAGGCTGCGACCAAGGGGCTCCATTCCCCACTCTCCTGTCCAGGCTGCTGTCCCCTCTGATGCCGCCTCCTCTGGGCCAGCCGGTATGTGTAGGGCCTGTCTCTGGTAGCAGATGGGTGCACCCAAGTTGGCAGGGCTGGAGCCTTTCTATGCTCCCTGATGGATGCTTCCATGGGTAGACACTTCTGCACTGGCAGGATTGGGAACCTCAGTGTTTGTCAAGGATGGCTGTTTCTGCTCCAGTTAGAACAGGCACAGCCACACTCACATGCCTGCGTGTTTTCGTGTTTGCAGCTCTCAGTCAGTGCCTCAGCTCTGGACTCCTCGTTGCTGGGAAAATGGGCGGATCTGCACCAGGAGGAGTACAGTGTGTGACCCTGCCAGGTGCTCTCAACTGTAGAAATGAGCACGTGTCTCTTTGGCCCTGAGTGCGGGCCTCTGCACACAGAGGGAGGGCCCCTCTTCATTGGAAAAAGGCCGTCTGGGAGAAGAGACATCACCACTGAGTCCCCGAGAGGGAGCAGGAGGGCGCTTCTGTACTGGCAGGACTGGGGCTCACAGGTGTGGGCATTTCTCTACCCATCAGGTCAAAATCTCTGCATTAGAGAAACTGGGAGTATCCCCAGGGACAGGAATGGGTCTGATGATTGTAAAAGGAGAAACAAAACAGGTGAGTCTATGCTGGCAGGGAATGGTCTACACGGGTGGAGAGGGGCATCTCCATAGTCAAAGGAGCGTGTAAGAGAACACGGGTCACAGACCTGCCTAGGAGTGGACTAGGAAAGGAAGATGCCCATCCGGGAGAGAGCCTGGAGTGGATTCCAAGGAGAACTTTCTGGTACTTGGAGTAGTGAGGCCAGGAGGGGGGCAGCTGGGACCCCCTGGCCAACACCAAGCAGCCCTAAGCCCCTTCCCCATTCCCCTTACAGCTCTAGCTTCTGGCAGAGGCTGCTGTGAGATTCCCCATGCAACCCTGACACGGGGCTGTAGCTAAAACATTGGTCTGGCAGTTTTCCCTCTTTAAGTTGAAGTGTGATGTTGGCAGGCAGTGAGCTGTGGTGGCAGGCTGCCAGTGGGAGCATGTGTTGGAAATCCTTGTTCCACGTTGCAGCAATCTGGGGCTCCCCCACCCACAAACTGCTCCAGAGCCAGCCAGCTATGGGGACCAGAGCCTCCCACTGATGGGGAGCAGCTACTGAGATTAGGGGATGAGGAGCAGAGAGACTTAGAGAAACCAGGGAGAAAGAATGATGTGGATATAGAGATTCAGAACTGAGATGGATCCACAGAGAGACGTAAAAACAGAAGCACAGCCAGAGCCAGAGACCCAGAGAGCCAGAGACCCAAGTTCAGAGTCTCCAGGTGAGATGGAGATAAGAAAGACTTTAAAGGAGGTAAGAAGGACAAGAGATTGGATAAAAGTGATAGACTGGGCCTGCTCCTATCTCCCCAAATCTCCAGATATGAAAAAACAAACCTTGTAATGATATAAATGTATACAATTTGCAGCTGCTATGAAAAACAAAGAGTCCTCAGTGGACCAGCAACTCTGTGAAATTCTGGAAATAGAGTAAGCAGACAGACTTCACAATTGGCAGACTTGCTCATAGCCTGAAATGCATGAGGAGAGCATCACTGTGCACTGGGGGGGCTGGTTCCAGAAGGGCTTCAGACTGGACCCCGACACCCGGGCCACAACAGGGGCTGCGATGGTCATGAGAATGAGCAGCTGAGATGCTGCACGGACAGCAGCAGGGTGGCCCATCCCACTCAGCTTCTCCCTCCCGGCCCCCGATCACACTGAGCAGCAGGGGCGTTCACCCACAAGTCAGAGCAATGAGTGGCCACACTTGGGACACCCCTGGGACACCCCCTGGAGTGCCTAGTGACACCAGGTAGTGTCACTAGTAAGACCACATTCCATTGCACACCCTTGGTGACACTCCTTCCTGGTGATGACCAGAGAGAAGCTCTTGTGGTCAGATCAAAGGGGAGCAGAAAAGCAAGACTACACAATCACTTGAGGAAAAGCAGTACTATGAGAGAGACATCAGACTTAATAAGCGAAGCTCTGAGACCCAAGGGAATAGACTTAGGACAACAAAGACAAATAAAAAAAAGATTTTAAAATACAATGACCACCCTAGAGAGACTGGAGAAGGCATCACATCCATACATTGAGAGCAGGACGTTCGTAAAGTGAATCACTAAAAGACTTTGAGATTTCAAAGTTATTGTTCAAGTTTAAGGCTCAGTAGATTGACTGAACAGTAGAATGAATATAGATAAAGAGAAAATTGGAGTAAATGTAAAGATATCCAGTTCCCTAGGCCACTCTTAGGTGGGCATTTAGAGACCCCTCTAAGGAAGCAGACACAGAGTGTTCACTGCAGAACTGTTTGTACTAACAAAAATTTAGGAACAAACTATAACTCAACAGATAATGGGTAAATGAATTGTGGCTTGCTCACATTATAGAATCTTATACAACAGGTAAAATGAATTACCTAGGACTACATGTATCCACAGGGATCAATTTAAAAAATATAATGCTGAGTGGGGGAAAAAAAGCAATTGCAGAATGATAGATTGGTACAGAACCTATTGTGTAAAGTTAAAACATGGAAACAATAATATATGTCTTTTATGCATTCAGTAGAACAGTGAGGGTTATACTTTAATAAAATCTGCCTTTAAAAATATGGAAAGTATGTATCCAAAGTATATAAAGAACTCTTATAATATGATAATGAAATCTATAACTTAATAAAAATGAACAAAAGATTTGATTATAAGTTTCACAAAAGAAAATACAAACTCCAATCATCACAAGAAAATAGCCTCAGATTCACTAGTCATTAGAGAAATAAAAATTAAAATAATAATGAAGTACCACCACAAACTAAAGTTAAAAAGACTGGCTATACCAAGTGTTGGCAAGGATTTGGAGTAACTGGAACTCTCATAGATTGCTGACTGCAATGCCAAATGGCATAACCACTTTGCAAAACAGTATGTTAGCATCTTCTAAAGTTAAACATACTTTTACCCTATAACAGCAATTATACTTCCAGGTATTTACCCAAAAAATTAAAACATATAACCACAGAAAGATCTGTAAGCAAATGTTCATAGTTGCATTATTTGCAATAGTCCCAAACTGGAAGTAATTTGAATGCTCTTCAACTGGATAAATGAATTGTTGTATATCCATACTTGGGAATACTACCCAGTAATAAAAAGTAAGTAGACATTAAGAATGCATGCAAAAACATGGCCAAATCTCAGAAATATTATTCTAAGTGAAAGAAACCAAACATAAAAGAGTATGCACTCTATGATTGCATTAATAAATTCTATAAAAGGCAAAACTAGGGCCTCCCCGGTGGCGCAGCAGGCTGAGCGTAGTGCTGTGAAGCTGTCCGCAGCCTCTGCAGTGTGGGTTCGATCCCAGCTGGCTGGCGAGAATCCCACATGGTGCAGCAGACCTCTCCTGTCATGCCCGCTGCTCCCCTCAGCAGTGTATTTCTGTCGTCTGCCTGTTCTATTCCCTGCTCTGTCTCTGGCGAATCCTCTTACCCTCCCTCACCTCTGGCCTGTACCCCAGCTCTTGCATAAAAATAAATAATCTTTAAAAAAAGGCAAAGCTACAGTGACAGAAAGCAGTAGATGTCTAGGGCCAGGAAATGAGTAGGGGATTGCCTATAAAAAGGACACAAGGAAATTTTGAGGGTGTTGGAATTATTTTATATTTAGATTGTGATAAGATATAGTTAGATTGTGGTAAAATATATTTAGATTGTGATAAAATACCAAAAATGAATTAGTAGTATACCAATAATACCCCATACTAAAGTAACTTAAAATCATAAAGACCAATTCAACAAAGTTATTACTCCAGGGCAAGGAAAGAAAGGATAGAATTTGAATGAGAGCACAAAGAATTTCAACAGCATTGTCAAAATAGCTTTTCTTGAAAATAAAAATATGAAGCAAATATGGCAAAATATAAAGATCTGACAAAGTTGGGGGTGTGTACTAGAATGGTTATTGCATTATTTGTTTTTACTTTTCTAAGTAGTTTGAATATTTCAAAATTATTTTTGAAAGATTAAGTGAATTAAAAATAAAATGAGGGATACTCTCAGATTATAGTACAAATGACTGAGAAGTAAAGAGAGTGAAACAATTGTTAAAAGATATGAAAAGTTGATAAAGAAGTTTTAGTATTCATCTAGTACTTAGTTGGAGTTCCATAAGTAGATGGAGGAAATTCAATTAATCAATCAATAGGAAGACATTTTCCAAAGAAAAGTCAGTGTTAGGTTGAGAGAATCAATCAAGGTAAATGAAATGGGGGTAAGAATTATCCCTGTTCACACAGCGGCAAGAATTCAGAAGGAAACAGAGAGAGAGAGAAACAGAGACAGAGACAGAAAGAGACAGAGAGACAGACAGAGACAGACAGAGACAGAGAAAGAGAGAACTGCTTTTTCCCAGAGAAATAAGAATCAGCTAAGCACATGAATTCTCTTTGGCAATACTGGAAGACAATAGAAAAAGAGCTTTAAATTTCTGGGACAAATTGTTTTGATCCTAAGATCCCATACCAAACCCAACTAGAATTCAAGAATGAGAGAGAAATGAAAATGTTTTGGACAGACTCTGAGAAAATTTATTATTCACAGGCTCTCTAAAGAATGCACTGTCATGAAAGAAAAGTAATATAAGACCATAAAAGACATTGGATACAGGAAAAAATGACCAACACACACACACACACACACACATAACTTTGTAGTTAAATCTAATTTTTAATGCATAAAATAACAGCAAGAGAAACAACTATGACAACTCAGGAACTGAAACCCCAGATGATTTCAGTGTGGGATGTATTTAAGAGTGGGGGTGGGGGATGAAATTCTTAATTTGTTCAAAGAGAGGAAATTCTAAATATTAGGAAATTCTAGACATATATAGAAAATTGCAAGTTTAAATATGTATTAAAAATTTAATGTTAGGACATTTTTCTGTCTGAGTAGGATATTGGAGGCCATAGCAGGTCACTCCTTTCACTGCATTAACTGGGAAAAAAAGATAAATTACAAAATGATATTATTAAAGATGTCACAGATGGTAATGAAGACTGGATGTACTAAAATTCAGAGAGGGAAGAGCCCTTCCTATATGAGTTGGTGATTATCACTATCTCCCTCCCTTAAAGCATTTCCTAATTTTAGGCTTGGCGTGGGGATCTTGTTTGACTTGGTGACGTATGGCCAGAGGGTTGGGTATCCTAGGAGTCTCTCCAATGTATTGACAGTGTTCCCCACAGAACATTTTTGAGTGCTGAGAGTGTGTGGGAGGCTTACTGACCGGGCCAGAAACATCTAAAAGGTGGAGTGAAAGCTGTAGTTTCATAATATTTTATCCCATGAAAGGGAGGAAATTGGCATAAATACTGCTGGGTAAATACTCCCCAATGACAGATCAACTCGCCAAAGGGAAGAACTAAATCTGTCATATTCATGTAGGGCCGAGGAAACAGAGATCTTCCTGTCTCTCAATCAAAAGCCCCAGAGGGTCATACATAAAGAATAGGAATGAAGCAGAGATAGACTGGGATTTACTAACAGGGCAACTCAGCCCTATCTGCTAATAGAGGAATGAGGAAAGCTGCATCTGGAACTTTTATGATTCTTCATACATAATATGTAGCATAAAAAATTTTAATTATTAGAAATGTATGGAGACAGGGAAATGTAACCAATAATCAATAGAAAAAAATAAACATTTTAGAAGCAAACCCACAGAGGAATGAGATATTGGAGCTACTAAACAAAGACTTAATAACTATAATAAATGTGCTAAATGAAGTCATCGGAAAGATGGGCAAAACAAATGAATAGTTAGAGAATTTAAAGATATTTGAAATTTATAAAAATAATCAAATGAGCCTTCTAAAATAAAATATAAAAACTAAAATAGAAAGGTAATTAAATAGGCTTAGCAGTTTAGATACAGCTGGAGGGGTAATTAGCAAAGTAGAAAATAGATGAGAAGAAAATACTCACATCAGAGAAAAGCATGGAGAAAGAAAAAAAAGAGACAAAGACATATGGAATAGGATGAAAACAGAGTCTTTCTTTTCTCTATTATACCTATAGTTCAAGAAGGAGAAAAGAGAGAAAATGGTGGAAAAAAGATATTTACAGAGGTAATGTCTGAGAACTTTTCAAAACTGTGGAGGGGAAGTGACCCTCAAGAACAAGAAGTTCAGCAAACTGTGAGCTGATAAAAACAAGAAAAACACATCAAAGGGTATTATAGGCAAAGTATTGAAAATAAAAGCAGAGCTCATCTTGAAAAAAAAAGGAGACACAGATGGAGAAGAGACAAATTACCACTTTACCCTTGAGGAATTACAGTAAGACCTATAGTTAATTCTTCAATGGAAACCACTAAATTTAGAAGATAATGGAATAAAATCTTTTAAGAATTAGAATGGGAAAAATCAGGCAACCTAGAATTTTACACATAATGAACACATCCTTCAGAACTGAAGGTGAAATAATGACATTTCAAATAAAAAAGATTGAAATATTTGTTGCCAGTGCATTTGTGTTATAGAAATATTATTAAAGACAATTTCTCAGACTAAAGAAATCTCCCTCAGATTAGGAAAATGAACCCAGACAGGTGCATGTAACTTGAAGAAAAAGTGAAGAATGAAGAAAATAGATGGACGTGAGGGTAAAACTTGTTTATAAAAACAATAATGTAAATATGCCATGGGGATTAGAAAATATGTAAAAGTAAAATATATGGCAACAAGGCTGTAAAAATCAGAAAGGGGTAAGTAGAGTGCAACTGCTCTAAGATTCTTGAACCCTTTTGAAAATGGTAAAAGGACTAACTTAAGATCCACAGCTGTAGGAAAATATCAAATGGTCTAATGGACATATAACTGGAATTCCAGAAGTAAAAGAGAAAAAAATACAGGTCAGAAGAAATATTTAAAAAGAGAACAGTGAGAATTTCCCCAAATTAATGAAAGACACCAAACCACAAACCCAAGAAACTCAGAGCAGTCTGAGGAAGATACATTTTAAAAATGGTAGGGGCAGGAATGGAGGGGAGTTAATTCATATTCAAGCTACTGAAAATTGGAGCAATTCTTGAATTTTTATAGGAAGTTACAGATAAAAACACACATTATAAAGAATATGTAACCATCCATACAAAAAAAAAAATCCATATGTTCCACAACGTCCATAGCAGCATTGTTTACCATATGTGCGACATGGGAACAGCTTAAATATCCATCAATAGGGGCCTCTCTGGTGGTGCAAGGGGTTAAGCACAGCACTACAAAGCTGTGTGTAGCCTCTGAAGCATGAGTTCGATCCCCAGCTGGCCAGGGAGCAACCCACATGGTGCAGCAGACTCTCCTGACTCCCCCGCTGCTCCCCTCAGCAGTGTATTTCAATCAGTCTGCCTGTTCTGTTCCCCACTCTGTCTCTGGTGAATCCTCTCACCCCCCTCCCCACCCCATACCTCTGGCCTGTACCCTTAGCTCTTGTATGCATAAATAAATAATTCTTTAAATAATGTCCATCAATAGATGGTTGGCTCAAGGAGATGTGGTACATCCACACCATGGAATACTGTTCAGCCATAGGGAAGGATGAAATGTAGCCTTTTTTTGACAAAATGCAGGGAGTTTGAGTAAAGCAAGTGAGAACAATAAAAAGAAATACAGGACATTTACACAGCAGAAAACTCAATGAAACAAAATGCTTATAAAAATGAATGGACATCAATAAGCACCAGGAGGGCTCTGAGGTTAGAAGGGAGAGGGGAGGGAAAGGGACAAGAGGACACACAGGATGGTGGGGTGGGGAAGCCCCGCCCCCAAAAAGCAAAATTTGATAGAAAAGTCCACAATTGTACTTGGAGATTTCAACATTTTTCTTTCAGTAATGAAAAAAAAAAAAGACAAAAAGTTAGAAAGATTATATACAATGCTATCAAGTTTCACCTAATTATTTTTTCATTTATACAAGAACTGGGGTACAGGCCAGATGTGTGGAAGGGTAAGAGGATACACCAGAGACAGAGTGGGGAACAGAACAGGCAGACTGAAGAAATACACTGCTGAGGGGAGTAGTGGGCAAGGCAGGAAGTTCTGCTGCACCATGTAGGTTTCAACCCAGCCGACCGGGGATAGAACCGGTGCTGCAGAGGCTGCAGCCAGCTTCACAGTGCGGTGCTCAAGCGCCTGCGCCACCAGAGAGGCCCTAATTAATTTTTTTAAAGATTTATTTATTTATTTATACAAGCACTGGGTACAGTCAGAAGCTCGGGAGGGTGAGAGAATTCACCAGAGCCAGAGTGGAGAACAGAACAGGCAGACCGACAAAATACACTAATGAGGGGAGCAGCGGGCGGCAGGAGAGGTCTGCGCGCCATGTGGGACCCTCGCCCGGCGGCCAGGGATTGAACTGGTACTGCAGAGGACACAGGCAGCCTCACAACCCAGCGCTCAGCTGCTGCGCCACCGGGGAGGCCCCCTAATTAATTTTTAAAGAAAACTCAACAACAGCCAGTCAATACCCATTTTTTTTTTCAATTATACATGAAAGATTCATCAAGATAGACTATATTCTGGGACCAAATCCAAACCTTAACAAATTTTAAATGATTGAATTGATTAAAGCATGTTATGAGGTCATACTGGAATTAAACTTAAAATCAATAACAAAAAAGATTACTGGAAAATCCCCCAATGCTTGAACATCAACAGTGTAGTTATAAATGAACCTTGACTCAAAGAGAAAATCACAAAGAAATTTTTTGACAGTAATATTGGTTTACAACACTGTATACGGTGTAAGGAAATAGGTTCACACCTCTTTAGATGTCTGTTGCCACACCACGCCACCACAGCACCTGTTACCCCCCATAGCGCATAGGGGCCCCTCCACACTCGACTCTCCAGCCCCCACCCTTTTCCTCTAGTCACCTCAATTCTGCAGTCATGTTTCTAGGGTTTGTCTTGTTTTAATTTTTTTCTGCTCCTGTTTTGTTTTTAGAACTTGTCTGAATTATTTTCTAAATTATTTTCTTAGCACAATTCCCTCTAGTTCCATTCATGTTGTCACAAATAGCAAGATTTCATCTCTTGTTATGGCTGAGTAGTGTTCCATTGTTTTTATATACCACATCGTCTTTATCCACTTATCTGGTGCTGGGTTCTTAGGTTGTTTCCATAACTTGGGTATTGAAAATAGTTCTTCAATGAGCATAGGAGTGCATATATCTCTTCAAATTAGCATTTTTGCATCCTTTCGATAAATACCAAGGAGTGGAATTATATGGTCTACCTATTTTTATTATTTTGAGGAACTGCCATATTTTTTTCCATAGGAGCTGGACCAGTCTACAAATGATGATAACATTTCTGAGTGAACCAGGGATAGAAGATAACTTCATCAACCTGATAAAGGGCATTAACAAAGATCTTACAAGTAACATTGTATTAAATGATTAAATGAGAATTTTCTCCCTTGATGAGGAACGGGGCAAGGATATCCACTATTGCTACTCCCGTTCAACATTGGACTGGAGGTTGGAGGCAGTTCCATGGGCAACAAAATCACAAGGCCAGCATGGATTCAAGGACAAGGGGATTAGACTGTACTTAAAGCACAGGAGAAAGCACTTAAAGGATGGGAGGTATTGTTGGCAACAATATATGGAGACTATCCCACGAATGATAACAATTAGAAACTAGTAAATGTACCAATGTAGAAAAATTAAAGTAAAAAGCATATTGCATGAGAAAATAGAACAAACCACTAGAAAGATCAAACAACTTGAGCTTTTATGCAGTTAATGACATAACTTCAAAATACATGACCCAAATGCTGGTTGAATGGCAAAAGAGATAAATAAATCTGCAAAGATGATGGTATTATTTTTAATTTCTAAAAAAAGTATCAAATTCTCTGAAATTGACAAATCAAAAAATAAAATAAAATTTAAATAGAGACATGTAGAGCTGAAAGGCACAACGAATAAGCTTAATTTATTAGCTAGGTAGCTAGCTAAGTACATAGTATAATTCTCTACAAACATACAACACATATTTTCCCAAATATTCATGAAACACAAAATATTGATCATATATTATCCATGAAAATAAAAATTAACACATATCATAAAAATTATGTTGGAGATCAGTCAGATAGCTTTAGAACAACCTCACAATTAACTCATAACTCAGATTTTTAAAAAACATGAAAGTGTTTAGAAACAGTGCTATTTCAAAATTAGGGGTAGCATTCTCCATCCAGCAAGGTCTGTATAGCTTGTGTTGGACCAGCCCTCACACAGAAGAACAACTGGAAAATTTGGATGAAAAAAGTCTGCTTGAAGGTATCGGAGAGTTACCAAGGTAGAGTAATTTGGGGCCAAACCTGGAGAAGGAGGAAATGTTAGACAGGTGAGCCCAGCACTTGGCAGCATATATCCACCCAAAGGATCTGATCATTCAAAAATTGAAGTGACAGTTTGGAAGCCTAGAAGCTGCGTTGAACTTATAGCTGCCTCAAGGATAAGGGGACAGAATTGCTGAGGACCCGTGAATGATGGGGAAACCAGACAAAACACTCCCATCTTTCTTTATATTAACACTGGAAATAGACCAGCCCCCACCAGGATGAAGCCCAGTTTTGAATCATCTCAATCTCTGATTGGAATGAAATTATCTGCCTCTGGCTTATCTGCCTGCCAGAAGCAAAAGAAGATCCTCTCTGGAGAAAAATCACATCATCCAGAATCTCATCCCTATAATTTTTTCATACACAATGCCCAGTACTCATTCAATTAAAAACAGGCTGACTGAACCAAAAGAACTAAAAAATAGGCACCACAAACGTTCCCACTTTTGGCAACAGCTGATAGCTTCTATCAAACCAACCTGCCTCAGATAACAAATATAAACTCTCAACAAGATATAATAAATAACTATGTGAGCACACTGTATAGCAACCCAAAACAGGCTTCCTTGGATGCTTGTAATGTTTTATATCTTGAGGGCTTTGGGTTTCATAAGTATGTGCACTGGCCAAAATTCATGAGATAGTACACTTAAGATTTGTAGATTTCATGATATGTCATGTTTCTTTTTTTAAAAAAGAAGAAAAGAACCATAAAGAATATTGGATACTAATGAAGGATGTGCATTCCAGTGTGCTTAAGGATGAAGTATGACTGAAATTGACCTCAAAAGGCATAAAATACAAGATAGATTGATAGTTAGACAATAGTATTGAAAAGGGAGGACGAACTAGAGAGGACAAGAAGAGTAGAAAATTCAGGAGGAAAGATGAAACGTATTATAAACTAATTAAGAGAATTCAGTAAAGGAGATAGATATTAGACCAAACACAAGAAAATAGATTTTTTAACCATTAGTACTAATTATAACATTTCACAGGGAAAATCCCACTCACAATTATATAAAAACATGTGAAGTATTAAATAATAATGCTATACAGCTGAAGACTCTAAAAAATCATAAACCAAAACCACTTCTATGAAAAACTTTAAAGTAAAAAGATTAACTGTCCATACTTCTGTGGATTTATTTCTGGACTCTCTAACCAGCCTGTGTTACTGGTTTTGTTCCAATGCCATACAATTTTTATCACTAGCACTGTGTAGAATAGCTTGAAGTCGGGGAGTGTGATACTTTTATTTTTCTCCTTTTCTCTCAGGATTGCTTTGGCTATTTGGGGTCTTTTGGTTCCATACAAATTTTATCATTGTTTATTCTATTTCCTTGAAGAATGTCATTGGAATTTTGACGGGCATTGCATTGAATCTGTACATTGCTTTAGGCTGTATACTCCCAAACGATACAATTATATAAACTAGTGGCAAATCAATAAAACTTTAAAAAAATGAAACAAAAATAGAGTAATAATAAAATCCCTAAGCCTTGGGAAAAAATAGCAAGAAAACCTGTAAGGAATATATCTAACAAAGATGTTTGTTTTCTCTCTACAAATGTATGAAGTGCTCAGGAAATGTGTACTGTCTCTATGAATGAAAGTACACAACTTTATTGATGTAAATAAAGGGAAAAAATATGTACAGTTCCTGAAGGCAGAGACTATATCATAAAAAAAATCTGTTTTCCCCAAATTACTTTATAAATTCAATGCAATCTCAATTAAAATTCTAATGGCATTTTTCCAAGTTCTAAAGCTTGTGGGAGGAGGAAACAAATACACAGACAGTGAAGAAACTTTAAAAGGAAAATTACAATGGAGATTTTTACTAAGCACTATCAAAGTTATTATAAAGTTACAGTTGTTAAAACATTATGGTATTTATGAAGGAAGATATGAATGGATCAATGAAACACTTGGGATTTTAAAAAATAATTACACATATTTTGGGGGAAAAAGTTAAAGAATACTTTCATAATCTCATGGCAGAAAAATCTCCATTAAAAAATGCAAACAGTAAATCTAAAAGGAAAAGATACAGAGACATGGCAAAAGAGATATAATTTTTTTGTATGTACCTTATGGGCTAGGCTGGAATTGGCAAAGGCATAGCAAACATCCCATTATTTACTAATTTTCCACCTGTGTCAGACATCATTAATCAATGTTGGAACAATTTCCTGCTCAACCTATGCAACCCTCCCCAGTCCTCCCCAATGGAGTGTTTTGGGCACTGACTACCAGTTCATTATACTTAGCATAAAACAATGAAACAACCTGACACCCCAGGGATGTACAATTCTCTCCTGTAGATGTGACTTACAGGGATTGAGCTTCCCAGGATAAAAGGCTTTTGTCAGCAGGAGATGATCCTGGGGAACTGATCCCTCGGAGCTCTCCTTGGTGCTGAAACTGTCCTCGCCCTGTGGGTCCCGCTGTTTCCCACCCTACCCTCATTGTTCACGTGGTCCAAATTCCCCATAGTTGCCAGAGTTGTACTTGGTAAATAAACAGGGCCCACATTATGTTAAGGTATGAGAAAAGTGCAGTTTGAAAGTTAAAAAATCTTGAAGGAAAATATTAGAGTTTGTTATCAAGATTTAGGCTAATAGAACCAGAAACCAGGTAATTGTGGGAGTCAGAATCAGAGAAGCTGTGATGAATATTGAAGCATCCTGCAAATAATGAATGAAGGTAGGTTGGCAGGTAGGTGAGTGTGTGTGTGTGTGTGTGTGTGTGTAAGTCAAAATTATCAACCTAAAGTACATGCAGACCAAGTGAAGATGGGGCAGATCTCAGAGAGAGGAAATCAGAGCCAAATTTGAGGTGTTGGGAAAGATGAGTGAAAAAGGATTCCATGATATCAATGAAAATCAAGGGGACAGACATTTGCTGGCTTATGGATGCTTTTTAATAGCACTTTTTATCTTATTATTTTTGAACATAACTGTGCATAGCACCCTTACTCATCATGGTCTCCAACTGGAAATCCATTTTAAACATCCTAAAGTCTTTGCCAGCTTGATAGACAATAGATAGCATTTTGTCATTTTAATTTGCATTTCTTGCTCACTGGGAAGGATGAGTGTGTTTTCATTTTTTTTTATTTATTTATTCATTTGTTTTGTTTGTTTTTTGTTTATACATGCACTGGGTACAGTCAGAAGCGCGGGAGGGTGAGAGGATTCACCAGAGCCAGAGCGGGGAGCAGAGCAGGCAGAAGGACCAAGTACACTGCTGAGGGGAGCAGCGGGCGGCAGGAGAAGTCTGCGCGCCATGTGGGACCCTCCTCTGGTGGCCGGGGAGCAGCCGGGGATCGAACCGGTGCCGCTGAGGCCGCGGGCAGCTTCGCAACCCAGCGCTCAACCGCTGCGCCACCAGGGAGGCCCTGTTTTCATTTTTTATTGGCCATTTGCCTTTATTTTACTCTGATTTATTTTCCAGTCTTGGGTCCATTTTTTCCATTGACTTTTTAGTGTTTTATCAAAGAGCTCTTTTAGGTTTAAAGATAACTCTTTTCCGTCAAAGGAACTTTAAAAAACAACCTAATTCAAAACTGAAATAAAGGAAGTAAACATAAAATTCAAAAAAAAAGACAAACTTCACTGACCTCCCAGGTCGAGGTGACTCTCCTCTGACCCTCAGGTACCTGGTGGACTCCCAGGTACCTGGCCTTGTTCTCTTTCCTCTAGAAATTTACCATGCTGGGAGCAGGCAATTCAACTTACCAGTATATCCTTAGAGACATGACAACACTCTTTGCACAGGCTCAATCCCCTGCTCAGCAGAGACAGAGGGTAGGCATCTAATTTGCAGCCTGTTCCCAAGCCTGGTGTTGGTCCCTGAGTGTTGGCACCTTTGATACAGGTTCTCAAGCTGCCCATTTCCAGAGAACTCTGGTAAGCTGAGTCACCAGGCAGTGACTTCACAAAATAATGTCCTAGTTAGGGATCCCCCCAAAGCTAAGCCTGAGGACTGTGGAGCAGGACTCTAATTGTAAGGTAATGCCAGGAAACCGGAGCAAGGGAGACAGTTGAATGAGATGGGGGTGGAGGAAGAAGACCAGAGAAAGATGTGCCTGGACTGATAAGTGACAGTCACTCTGCTGGGGCCTCCCTGAGGAAGTGAACATGGTCGCTCTGAAGCATGGTAGACAGAGACACTGCCCACCGCCCCCTACCCCCACACTGGCCCATTGGTTGAAAGTTGACTACTGGTTGTTAATTACCCTAGACTTCCTGGTTTGCCTTGGAAAAACCCTAAGTGGCTACCACAGCTGCAGCAGAGCTGAGAGGTGGGTCAAGCGGAAACAGCGGGGGCCACAAATAGTATAGGCAATGTTGTGTTTTTCTCAATATGTAAATATCGCTACCTACAACATGAAGAAAAATAGGCTTGTATTTGACATCAGTTCATCCTCAAATCTTTCTATTTCTTTGTCCCCACAGGCTGTGGGGAAGGACTAGAAGTTGGACCAAATGGAAAAGGTCTCCAGGTGTCAGAGTGTAACAAGTCAGACTGGAGATGGGGGTGGGGGTGAGGAGCCCTGGGCAGCAGCTGCCCAGAGTGCTGACACCTGCTCAAGGCTGGCTGGAAGGGGAGGCCCCGGTGCTCTGGAGCTAGGACACTGGGGTGGGGGAGGGTGACCTGCCCCATCAGAACAAGGTATCCACAGCATGCAAAGGGGCATCTACCAGGGTGTTCATCTCAGTGGTGTTTACCGTAGCAATTAAAAAAAAAAAAACAGGGCATCCCTGGTAGTGCAAGGGGTTAAGATGCAACCTATTAAGCTATCCGCAACCACTGCAGCATGAGTTTGATCCCCAGCCTGCCAGGGAGAAACCCACATGGCTCAGCAGACCTCTCCTGACTCACCCGCTGCTCCCCTCAGCAGTGTACTTCAATATGCCTGTTCTGTTCCCCACTCTGTCTCTGGTGACTCCTCTCACCCTCCCGCATCTCTGGCCTGTACCCCAGCTCTTGTACAAATAAATAAGTAAATAAATAAATAAATCTTTAAAAAAAATAGTGGTGTAATTTAAAAGCACTGGTTACAAATCATGACAGGACCATTAACAATGAAGGCAGTTTCCAGGAACTGCAGAAGACAGAGGGCATACTGAACTACGCTGGACAGAATCATGCCTGGGAAACTAGAGACAAATTGATTTTAAGGAAAAGACCAGAGTAGAGGCAGAACCTGTAGGTTAAAAGAATTTAAGTGACATGGAATTTTTATTAAAGCCAACTGAACTCTAGTGTCTAAGTATGTCCACTTGGGTGATAAAATGACAAAGAAATACAAAGGGGTAATTGATATAAAGGAGAGTGGTTATTTGGGGGGGACATAGTGGTGACTAGGCAGGTTGCAGGGAGGCATTTGGGAAGACAGCCAACTTATTTCTTCAACCAGGTGGTGGTCATCAGGATATATAAATTATATATATATAATTTATTAAGGAAAAGAACAGAGGGGGCTCTGCAGATTAAAAGAACTTAAGTGACATATGGAATTTGTTTGTGTAGCTTCTGTCTCTATGTTTTATTTCATAATTAAAAGGTTAAAAAAGAAAGCATATTTCCCTAAAAATAGGGAAAGGTGTTGCAGAAGGATGTTAAGTAACATGGGAAGTGCTCACATAAATTGTTTTGTGAAAAGGCAGGTTGAAAATCACCAGGTGTGTTGTGCTGCCATTTGTGGGGAGGTGGGCGGATGGATGGATGGATGATAAGGTAGGTAGGTAGGTAGGTAGGTAGGTAGGTAGGTAGATGTAATGGATGGATAGATGGATGGATGGATGGATGGGTGGATGGATGGATAGATGGATGGGTGGATGGATAGATGGATCGGTGGATGGATGGATGGGTGGGCGCATAGGTGGGTGGATGGGTGGATGGGTGGATGATAGGTAGGTAGGTAGATAGATACATAGATAGATGTAATGGATGGATGGATGGATAGATAGATGGGTGGATGGAAGGATGAAGAGAGAGTGAGAGAGAGAGATGATGGACATATAGAGAGATAGATGATGTAAAATGAATAATTATAGAGGAAAATAAACCAAAATGCTATTAGCAGCTAACATTTGGAGGTGGACTTTTCTGGTTTGAGTCTCCTGTCACTTTTTTGTATTTCCTGAGTCATATACAATGTATCTTTCTTTTCAGTGAATCCTTGAAATACATGTTAGTTGTATTTATTCAAAGATAATTTTATTTTAGGGAAAAAAGAAGAACAAAGCACATGTAATCACCATGCCAAATGCATGCCCCTGCCCCCAAGTGCTATCAGCCTTGTCCTCCTGGCCTCACCTGCACCGTCTATGGTTCTGAGGGGCACACCCCGCCCCCAGCATTCCCATCAGCACCCACATGGCCTCACCCTCTGGTGCTGGTCTTTGAAATCCTCAAGTCTACACTTCCGGAGCTTCAAGGGGCTGTAGGATGGCCCCCTGGGCGGGCATGAAAGTTCTTCGCCAAGTCCTGCCCCCATGCACTACCTGGTACATCTCTTCCTCAGGCAGGTCTTGAGTTGTATCCTTTAACAATAAACCAGCAAACACAAGTGCTTTCATGAATTCTCTGTGCTGTTTTAGCAAATTATTGAACCTGAGGAAAGGTTCGTGGGACCAATTGGTCAGGAGCACAGCTGCCAGGCCTGGGACTGGCATCTCATGGGGGGGCAGGGGCCGTCTCGTGGCACTGAGTCCTTTGTAGGATCGTCTATGGTTCTGAGGGGCACAATCTGATGCAGGATTGATGCTAACTCCAGGCAGACAGCGCCAGGACCAAACTGAATTATAGCGTGTCCCGGTGGTGTCTCTCCCACGGGCCCCTGCCTTACCAGCTCCCACTCACGATCCACAGAGCCTCTCCAGTTTCTGCTCCTCTCTTCTTTCTTTCCAGTTCTTTATCACATAGATTGGCTAAGCTCTGCCTTTCCTCTTTCTTTCTTTCTGCTCCTGTCCCAACTAGTCTTCTGATTCTTCACAAATCAGGACCTGGGAAGCAGGTTGGCAAAGAGTGGATGGAGGCCGGAGGCAGGCAGGGCGTGACCATGACCCTGGCACCTTAGGAAACACTGTCCCCAAGGCGAGCCTCTTGGACCTGGGGTCTTAGGGCCTGGCCCTTCCTTTTATTACTCTCGTATTCCTGGCACAAGTCTCGCGCGTGATCTGCATGCCATCCCCACAGTTATGCTCAGGCCTTGCAGTGGTCCTGTGGCACCTGCCTCCTCCCAAGACCTGCCAGCCTTTCAGAGTTCACGGGTCCCTTTACACTCACGGTCTCACCAGAGCTCCGCAACAGCACTGCGAAGGGGCTACCAGTAGTGCCCCCATTTCAAAATTCAGAGAAGCTAAATCACCTGCCCAAGGTGTTAGAGGCAGGATTTGAACCCGAATCTTCCTTGGCCTAGGGTACAGCCCCTAAATCCTACTTTCTTACTTCCCCTTCGGCAAATTCCTCTTACAGCTGATTCCGCATACTTATATAGAGAAACATACACATATGCACACATAATCACACCCATCAGCACAGAAACACACCCAGATCCACACCTGTGCAAACACACCATTGGTGTGTGCACAGGGACCCCCCAGGGGCAGGCACGTGTGGCCACACAGTCTTCAGTGACACACATGGGCACCCGCCACCAGAGTGTTAACATGGAGGAGGGCGAGATTAGCCCAGCCTCCCCTGGGGTCTGCACAGTTCCAGATCTTCTCCCAGAGTCCTCAGTGCCACAGCCTGGCCCTGCCTACACCCCTCCACCTGCTTTTCCTTCTGCACATTTTTTTTGGTGCCCCTTCCTGACTCAGCTCTACCACCAGGCTCTGCTGGGACCCTGCTATTTTTGCAGGAGCAAATGCTCAGAGAGAAGGGAAGGCTTTGCTGAGAGGGCGGGTGCCCAGTGCCCCGAGTCACTGCCAGCCGGGCTCCAAGAGGCAGAATTTCCCCAACCCAGCTGGGACGGTGGCTATGGTCAACCTGGACCAGCCCGGGCCTGCCAAAGGGGACTTCCCTGGCAAACTGGCTCAGTGCCACTGCCAACTCTCCCCTCAGGACTGAGGACACCCTGGGTTGGCTGGGCTGTGTTTCCAGAAATGTCCCAGACCGACAGGTGGGGAAGAGGCTTCTGCACGGGTAAGGATGTGGCAGGGTGCCAGGACGGTTTCACTTCCCCTTTCAGGGAGGGCAGCTCCAGGATCCTATCACTTGTTGGTTCAGAGCGCCCCTAGGGTGCTTCACAGGGCCCTGGGGCCTGCCCCAGAGGCTGGAGGAAGATGGGCTAGTCCTGGGAGTATTGACATGCAGGCAGAAGAGATGGGAGAAAGAGAAAGGGACAGACCTGGGTCCTGGGGACAAAGAGAGAGAAGCAGAGAGTGTCCAAGCAAGACTCCTGGTCCCCTATTGGAGGCAGAGGCCAGGGAAGATCGCCTCCGGAAGATACTTTTCTCTTGCCATCTTGCTCCCACCTCCTTCATCCCTTAAACCTGCCAAGGCAGCAGCAGGCATCCTCGGATTTATATTGCCAGCTCGTATCCCTCTTGCTGTGATCCATGGAGCTAAAGTGACGTCCTGCCTGTCTGCCTGATGCATCATCTTCCTGGGTCCCGCTCTTGCCCCACATCTCAGGCCTGGGGCCAGTGTCCGAGGCTCCAGGGCCCCTGCCAAGAGTTGTCTAGAAGACAGACACCTCCAAGTCCTTGCCTGTGTGAGGAGGGGCTCCAGAGAACAGCTGGGGGGCACCTTTTCTGGCACAGAGCCTGGGAGGCCTCTGGGGCCTCCCCCAACACGCACACCCTCTCTCTGCTGCAGAGTTGGAATGTTGTTGATTCAGTGCAAAGCTCTCATTACTTTGCTTTCCAGACCAGAAAGCTCCACCTGCGGAGCTAATTGCCCGTCCTGCCAGAGGGCCAGTGCCAGCCAGAGTGGGGAGTTCTGCTGAATACCCACTGGGCACCACTGTTTCCATCACAGGGTTAATGAGTCCCCAAGAGCCTCAGCCAAGGGAGGCTGCTCAGGCGGGGAGTCCAGAGACCCAGATGTCAGCTTCGCATCTGCCAAGGGCCGTCTGCCTGGGTCTCGTCAGGCATGGGTCCTCCCTCTCTGTGCCTTGGTTTCCCCATCTTCAAAATGAGCAGGTGAGCCTGGATGACATCCAAGCCCTTCCACTTGGCTCCAGCGCTCCTTGATGTTGTGTGAGGCTGACAAGCTGGAACAGCCGACCGTGGTCTAGGACGGCGTCTCCAGTCACCCCAGGACACAGCGCTTTCCAGCGTGCTGGGATGACACGGGAAGGGGCCCTCTCAGATGAGGACACACAGCCCTGGACGGCGTTCCATGACAACGCTTGACATTTACAACAACTTGTGACATTTACAAGAATTCACTATATCCTGTGACATCCCGTGACATTCCGGGGCATTTTAAGACATTTCTCAGCATTCAGCGCCCCTCCATGGCCTTCCAGCCACGACACTCTGTGGCATTCCGTGACATTCTAAATTTATACCACAAGAGGGTCTGTCTCTCCTCCAAGGGGCCTCCCTGGAACTGCCACCCTCCTCACGACCCTCCCCCTGAATCTCCTCTGGTCATGCCTGGGGGCACGGCGCCTCTGTGGTCACAGACCCTTGAACTGGCAGCTCCAGACACCAGGAGCTGAGCTTCACTTCGGGGTTGGAGGGAAGCTCACTCCAGCCACAGTCCCTCCTCTTTCCCCTTCCCTGCCGTCACTAGAATATTACAATGAATAGCTCCTGCCTCAGGATAAGGGAATCGCCTGGCACAGAGTTAAGTGCACTTAAGATATTTGAAAAACTTAGACCTGTGGCAACGGCAATTTTTTGTGGTTTGACCTAATCATAGAAAGAATGTGGCAATCAGACAGTCCAGGGGACAAATACCAGCGCCGCTCATTCCTAGCTGTGACCGCGGGCAACCTCACCAGGCCACAAGTGGAGATAAAAACTTCTTATTCAATGGGTTGGCAGAGGATTCAGTGCAATAATCCCAATATAGAAAGAGGCCAACTCTCTCGGCAAGAATAAGGCCGCCTCAAAGATCTCGCGTCTCCAGCCCCCCTTCTCCAGAACAACAGAAGGGCTGGTGCAGGAGACCGCACATGTTGAAAAGGAGGACCTAGGTCTTGCCAGCTCCTTGCTCACGGTGTATCGTGCGGGTGATTTTGTTTCACAGACCTCAGTTTTTCCATCTGTGAAATGGGGTGAGAGATGCTAAGGCAGCCGCTGGGCCCCTCAGGCCCCGATGGCCTGGCCTTCTCTGGTTTGGGGGAGGAAGGGTAGCAGACCCGGGGTCCTGCAGTCTGCTGGGGCCTGCACTGGGGAGCGAAGGCCAGCACCGTCTAGGAGCACAGGATGCTTAGCAGAAAAGGAGAAGCAGGTCAGACTTGAAGTTCTTCATCCTACCCACTGAGAGATGCAGGCTTTGGTTGTAAAGCTGCTCCTCCACCGCGTTGTAGAACGGCCCCACGATCTCAGGCTGTGGAGAGGACAGGTACCCCTCCAGGGCGGGGGGTGGGGGTGTGGGGGAGTGGGGGGCGGGGGGGTGGTACAGTCTCCAGCCCGCCAGGCCCCCAGGTGGAGGGAAGAACTCGGGCCGGTGCGGAAACCTTAAGAGACTGCGCCCCCTGGTGGTCAGGCCCTGTCATTGCCGCGAGGGCTCCCCGCCCCAGGGCGGCCTCACCCGCGGGCCGCAGGCTGGGCCCGGGCGGCCCCCCATTTCTTTGCGAGGGGATCTTGGGGATCAGGGCTTGGGCAGAGAGTGACTCAAGTTGGGACCAGCGTGCAGGGCTGAAGGCTGGCAAGGAGCCGCTTCAACGAAGTGTGTTGCGCACCTACTGTGTGGCGGGCTCTCCGGGGGAGCGACACAGCCCCGGGCTCCCGGGCCAGCTGCGGACCTACTGTGTGCCCACTCCTTATCTCCCGCACGCCTCACGGTCAGCCCGGCTGGTGAGATTTATCCTTCCCATTTTACAGGTGAGGAAACCGAGCGCCGGGGGCGCAGCTGGGAGGGACAGAGCGAGACTCAGGGCCGGGGGCTGAGGCGCGTGGGGCGGGCGAGCCGCCAGCTTCCAGGGGTCACCCGGCCCAGGGAGCCTCTTTGGGAAGGGATGCCTGTGGGGTGGCCGTGGGGTGCCTGTGGGTGCCCCAAGAGGGGGCGTCCTGGGCGCAGGGGGACCTCCCTCCGGAGCGCGGGGCTCCCCGGGAAGCCGCTCCCCGGAGCCGGGTATTGTTCTCATTGTCTCGCCTCCTCTTTGTCTGGCGCGGGGCTCGCTCCTCCCCCGGCGGAGACGGGGGCCAGCTGCCTGGAGAGCCGGGGCCGGGCTGCCGCTCATTAGAGCCCTCACAAATGCCTCTCTCACGGGACTCCCCACCCCAGGGTCTGAGGGAGAGTTTGACACGAATCTAAAAATAGCTGCTGTTTTGTTCCTTTGTTGGAGGGGAGGGGCTGGCAGAGGGGGGCTCCGGGCTCCCCTTAATGACCTGCCCACAAAGAACAAAGCCTTTTCTCTGCGTTTGCTCCGCTTCCGCAGCGCCGGGCCTCCTCGCTCCCTGAATGGTGGTCCTGCTGGCGAGGCCCGGCCTGGGTGTCTGAGCCCCCGAGCCGCCCTGGCCGCCCTGCCCAGGCCCAGCCCGCGGGGACACCCGTGGTGGGGGTGGGCGGGGGTGCTGGAGGGGGACTGAGGTGCTGGCGAGGGGCCCTGTGGCTGGGGGTAGGTGGGCCGCCCTGCGGGATGCGGGACTGGGCGGGCACCGTGGAGGAGCAGGTGACGCCAGGTGTGCGCGGGGCTGCTGCTGCTGGTGCGCCTGGTTTGTGCCGGGGACACAGCTGGCCTGACCTGGGTGATGAGGCTGAGCCTGCAGGTGACACTGTGACTCTGCTGCTGACACTAGGAGGTGAAGCGAACCGTCCAGGCGACATCGGCTGGGAACCAGGGCTGCGTGCAGGTGACAACACCTGAGCAAATGTCGCCTCCCAATGTCCAGAGGGGCCATTTCCAAAGCTCTCTGTGCAGTGGGGAGCCCCTTTCTCTGGAAGGGGGGGTTCTCCTCCCTCACGCCTCCTGCTGCCCCCGGCTCACCTCCTGAGCATCCTGCTGCCTCTGTGCCATCCCTGCTGCGCTCGGCTCTCAGGGGTTGATAGCTGGGCCCCGCGAGCGTCAGGAGAAAACCTGGACTAGAAGGAACTACCCGACCGTCATGCTGAGGCCAGTGCAGGGGGGAAAGCAGGCCTTGTGGGGTGTTCATTGGTCATGTTGGGGTTCAGGGCCAAAAGGGGGAACTGAGGCTCATATCACTGTGCCATTTTAAAAAGAATTGAAGTGGATTGACAGAAAGACCAAGTGTGGCTCCTGCAGGCGGTGTGCCCTCCGGTGATTCTTACGCTGTTCTTTTATTTCTCAGAGTTTTTAATCTCTCTGAATAATTCAGCAAAAGCCACACGTGTTCATGATAGTTTTTTGTACACAAAAGTGAGTGCTGGCCTCGAGGCAGGGGCTGAGCGGAGGGCTGTGCACAGATTAAATCGCTGAATGCTTAACGCAATCCTGCTCACCCCCCAGGTTTGTCGATGGGGAAACTGAGGCTCAGAGGGATTTTTTTTAAATTGCCCTCCATCACAAGTGGCGAAGTGAGGATCCAAGCCCAGACCACCAAACCCAAGGGCCGATGTGGACTGATGTGATTCTCTCCCTCCTGCATGCTCCACTTTTAGGGGAAAAAAAAAAACAAAACAAAACAGTAGAGGGAGTAAAACATCCCCCCCAGCAGGGGAGTCACTGTTTTCAGTTGCTCACAGTTCCTTACAGACATTTCTATTCATGCAGAACCTGAGAGAGAAGCGCACACACATTCTCATCAGGGAGATCTCTTATAAGACCACCAGTCCTGTGGGGCTAGGATTCCATCCTTATGACCTTGTGACCTCTTATAAACGTAATTATCTCCCGCAAAGCCCTACCTCCAAACACAGTCACATCAGGAGATAAGGCTCACCATTTTGGAAGAAGGACACACCAGTGCATAGCAAGGTCCATGGAGAATTGTCTCCCAACATGTACTACCCAAAAAGGTCACCAAAAAGGTGACCATGAGGGTCATCTTGGAGGCAGGCTAGCCAAGCTCAGGTCTCAGGGTGCCATCCTCGGATGAAAATGAGGAGTACGGGCCATCGCTTCTCTGTTATTATTGATAGCACCCCCTTATCGACACCCTTAACTAATATCCCACCCCCACCACAAACGGTGGAAATTGGGATCCTCCTGTCTCTCTGTCTCTGTCTCTCTCCCCTTCCCTCTCTGGGGCAGGCTGTCTCCAATATCATGTCCTTCCTTCCAACTTCAACCACGTGCTGAAATCTTTCATTGATAAATAGAAACTACAGGAAGTTGACTATTGTCTGGCTGCAAAATCCTGTTTTGGAATGTTTGAAGTCAAATTTGTTTTTCCTTTTGATTTCTACTATAACATCCCTAATTTCCCCAAGGCAGATGGGTGTTTCTTGACCAACGATTGCAAAGATCAAAATAATTTGTAAAGCACATTAATATTGCATAAACTTTTAACAAAACAAGCAAACAAATAAAAAAGAACAGATTGGTGGTTTGGTGGTTACCAGAGCGGGAAAAGGGCTGGGGTGTGTGTGTGTGTGTGTGGGTGTGTGTGTGAATGCGTAAAAGGGGCCCATTGTGTGGTGGTGGATGGCAACGAGACTTGGGGTCCATCACAACATGGTGCAGATAGATGTCAAATTATAGTGCTGTACATCTGAAATTTAATAATGTTATAAGCCAATGTTACCTCAATAACAAAAAAACATAAATGAGATGACCTAAAACTTTATTCCATAGTCTTCCATTAAAATAGCAAGAAAATCTTGCTTCTTGCAACAAACAGATGGACTTTGAGGACATTATGCCCAGTGAAGTAAGCCAGACAGAGAAAGCCAGATACTGTCTGATCTAATTTACAGGTGGAATTAACAAAAATCAAACCAATAGAAATAGAGATCAGGGGCTTCCCTGGTGGCCTAGGAGTTAAGTCTCGGCGCTATCAGCACTAAGGCCTGAGTTCGATCCCCGGCCAGGGAGCTACCCACATGGCACAGCAGACCTCTCCTGTCTCTCCCTCTGCTCCCCTCAGCCTGTTCTGCTCCCCACTCTGTCTCTGGTGAGTCCACTCACTTCCCCACACCTCTGGCCTATACCCCAGTTGCTTCTACGCATAAATAAACAAATAAATAATAATAATAATAAAGAAATAGAGATCAGACTGGTGATTGCTGGAGGCAAGGGACAGGGGATGAGGAGTGAATGAAGACTGAAAGGCACACACTTGTAGTTCCAGACGAATAGGTACTAGGGACGTAGTAGATGGCATGACGCTGTCGTGTATGTGTGGACTTACTAAGAGAGTGGGTCCCAAGAGTTCTCATTACTGTCTTTTTTTTTTTATATGAGATGATAGACATTAACTAAATTTACTGTGGTCACCATTTCCTGATATGTGTAAGTCAAATTATTATCGTGTATACCTTAAGTATGTGTCGATTACAGTGCTCTGTGTCAAATTATGTATCAATTATATTTCAATAAAACAGTGTTTTAAATTCTGCTTTTTATACCAGAAAACACATTATGGATTCTATGTCAAAGCTACTTGATTCTTTTTAATAGTGCTATTTAACAGTATCCAGGGTATAGATATATTGCCATTTATTCAACCATTTCTTTAATTCTTTTCACTGCACAAAATTATTTTATGTTTCGTGAGTTAGAGCTGTTGATCATTGTTGCTAAGTGTTTTTGTATTACTGTCAGTGCTTAAAGAAATAACTATCGCTTATCTCTGCACACACGTGCCAGGACTTTTGTAAAATGGATTTTTATAAGTGGAATTTCTGGGATTTAGAATATATACACTACCTATTTTGATACTTATTACTAAATTGCTCCTTCCAGGTGATATTGATTTACATTCCCTCTGGCAGTATATGTGTTTGTTCATTTCCCCACACCCACTCCATCATAGAACATTCTCAGATTTTTAGTTTAGTGATTCTGTTGAGCAAAAAGTGGTTTTCTCACATTTTAATTGATCCAGTGAACTTAAACCTCCCTCATTTATGTATGGGCCATGTGTGGTATTTCTTTCTGAAACACTTGACCACCTCTCCAACCTATTTTACTATTGGTTGTTATTATTTGGCTGAATGAACTCTTTATATGTTGTAGATAGTACTCTTTGTATACAATGTAAATCATAGACACGTGTTTTTGGTTCATTTGTTCATCTCTTAAATTTCTTTGATTCTTTTCACTGCACAGATATATTTCATTTTTATAGAGTTAGAACCGCTAACCATTTTCTTTATATCTTCTGAGTTTTGTGTCTTTCTTGCAGGAACACTTTATGGACTAAAGAAATGAACTCTTTCAGTCAGGGTTAGTCTTGCTCTCTGCACATCAGCTAATGCTGCATGTGATTTGAAGTCCTGAGACTGCAGCCCAAGGAGGCTGGTCATCTCTCCCCAACCTGGCATGGGGGTGGAGAACACCCCAGAGGGTAGTGATGGAGACAGTGAGCACCCCCCTACCCCAGTGAGGTTTGTAGAACAAAACAAGCTGAGCTCCTGGGAGCAGGTCCCTTTGGAAGGGTAATGCTTCTAAGAGGCGCGGAGAGGGGGTGGGGGGGTAGGAGGGGCTGGGAGGAGCCACCCTGCCCGGGAGCCTGTGGGGGGAGCCTGTGACCGCAGCTATCAGGGCTCTGCCAGCACACACTCAAAGACATCCACAGTCGTTCCACCCAAAACACCAGACAGCTGAAATGTACACCCACGGACATGTAGAAACACAATAAAACACACACAGATGCACACCCACACACGGGCATACTGCCCTGTGTCCCTGTTCACAACTGGTCACGTGTGCGCACAGAAGGCTGTGCACGCGTCCAAAGCACAGGTGCGCAGATAGGCATGCAGGTCCATCCAGGTGCATCGCCGTCAAGAGGTGCATGATGCACGTGTGCACCCAGCCTTAAAGGCTGCACCTGCTCTTCCCGTCAACCACCCCCACCCCCAGCAAGGAGCAGTTGGCGTGCTCAAACAAGGTGAGAGCAGTTTAATCGGCAGCCATTTGGGAAGGAGGAGAGGAACCAAAAGCTGCTCCTGGGGACTAGGTAAATGGAAGTGACCAGGTTTTTTCTGCCCTCCCTCTGCTAGCATCGATGATCGGCACCTGTGTTGTTCACATGCCTGATGGCGGACACCTGGAGTAGGGTGTGGGCGTGCATGAGTGGGCACACCTGAGCCAACAGAATGAGCATGTAAGGGCAGCGGCAGAGGACGGGAAACAGCAGAGGCCTGTGCAGCGGAGCGCAGTAGAGGACAGCGAAGAGACCGTGAGAGAACGCCAGGGAGCCCAGGAAGTAAAGATTCGCCAGGGGCTAGGAGGCCTCAGAGTCCCGGCTTCCCAGCACCCCTGCCTGCCCTGCACCTGGCTGCCTCACTACAAATGGTGTAGAAAGATCATTAAAAGCCTGACAATGCCACCGAGGGCCCCAGGACTCTCTTTCACCCGTGTGCCTGGATCCAGAGAGAAGCTACTCCGTGCCTCGCTGGCGCTACATAGTGATAGCAGCGAGCTCTAGGCCTGAGGGCCAGGAGGCAGAGCCCTGCGGGTGTTGGCGAGAGGCGTGGCTCTGCAGAGGACTGCCCAGCGGAAGCTGTGGTCGTCACATCGGACTGCAGCCGCCACAGATACACAGCCTGACGGGAAAGGGGCCAGCCTGCCCTCTGATCCGCTGGCCCGGCCTCCCATTGATGGAATCCAACTAGAAACCACCAGCCAGGAGCCTGGTTGTTATGAGTCTGGCTCCTTGGGGCATGAGCAGGTGCAGATTGGATCTGGAGGGGCAGAGAGAAAAGATCTGGTGCACATGGAGATGCCCAAATGTGCACACCGGGTACCCAGACGCATGCACACAGAGATACAGAGTCACGTGTTCAGTGCACACGTAGGCGCCTAGGTCTACTTTAGAGCTGTGTGACGCAAGTTTAAACACTCAGAGACCCACATGTGTAAGAGGAAGGCTGAAAGCAACACCCTTGGCCCTGCTGGGTCCAGGAAAGAAAGGCCCTTCTCCTCCCCTCCTCCCTCACCAGCCCCCACACTGAGCCCCAGCCAGCTCTTTGCTGAGCTCTTTGTTACTCTTGGCAAAGACCAAATCCCAGTGGGACAATGGGCTGGCCAGGCCTGCACAAATCACTGGCTCTTTGGGGGCCTTTCAGAAGCCTGGCCTGCCTGAGTGACAGCTGAATTGGGTCCAGATTGGGTGGGGGAGGAGCTTGGTGAGGCTGACCCTGCAGTCATAGAGAGGGGAGGTTTCCCTCTGACCTAACTCCCACCCCCCACAGGCACCCTCTCCATTCCATTGACTCCCCCCGCAGAGGCACTTGACCCAAGCCAGGCGAGCAGGGCCCCCCTCACTCTGCTCAAAGCCTTACTTCCCACCCCCATCTAGTCTGCCCCTAAGTTCTGTCCATTTTGCTGCCTGAGCCCCACTGCTGCCCATGCCATCTTCCAGGTCTCTGCATCTGGACCCACAGTAGCTCCCTGCCTGCAGGGAGCTGCCACCGCAGTTTCAGGAAGTTGTTTGAAATGTAAATCCAAACATTTTCCCTGCCTGCTTAAGATCCTCCAATGGTCCTTCACATCCCTCTCCAGATAAAGTCCCAGCTCAGCCTCATTTTACACCATCTGGTCCCTCTTCCATTCCCAGCCTCATGTTCCACCAGCTGCCCCTCCCCCATGGGTGGTCCCAGTTGGGTAGATGTGCCAAGTCCTCTCCTCCCCAGGGCCCTTGCACATGCTGTTCTCTCTGCTGAGAAACTGCTACCTCCATGCTTTATCCACTGACTCTTCCCAAACTAGGGCTTCTCAAACTAACGGGGCTAGGACCAAGTTGGATTATTTTCCCCTTCTAATCCATCAAAGACAGAGGCTTTGGTAAAATACAGTAAAAATTAACTACTAGAAAAAACAAAATTAAAAAGCAAAATGATGTACCTTGGAAAATATTGCATTCATGCACTGCTTAACCACATTTCAGGCAGCAACGTACTCTATGCCAACTAGGTTTGTGTAATTACACGAAGACATTTGCCCAATAATGAAATCACCTCATGACACATTTCTCCAGATGTACCTCTGTTGTTATGCAACATTTGATTATGATGTCTTATAAATTAAATATCCATTTCCACATGACCCACTCCTAGGTATGTACCCAAGAGAAAGGAAAACAAATATCCACTCAAAACCCATATGAGAACATTTACTGTGGTTCTATTTGTAATCATGAAAAACTGGAAGCAACTCAAATGTCCTTTGAATGGTGACTGGATCAGCAAACCACAATGCGTGCACACATTGGAACACTACTCAGCAATAAAAAAGAAAGAGCTGTTGATACACACACCGTGACTGAAATGAAGGGATACATTATGCTAAGCAAAAGGAGCCGGACTCCAGAGAGAGGCTGCGTTCTTCTATTTATGTGATTTTTCTGGAACAAAACAAAACTATACTGACAGGAAATAGGTCAGAAGTTGCCAGGAACTGGGTTTGGGGTTGATGACAAAAGAGCATGAAAGAACTTTTGGGGGTGATCGGAATGTTCTATATCTTGATTGTGCCGGTAATCGCATGACCAGTTGTGAAATTCATAATTAAAAATTAATAGACCTCTCCACTCAGAGGGGTGAAATTTACTTCACGTAAATGATACCCCAATAAATCTGACTTAAAAATGCAAATACAAGTGCCATTTTTTTTATTGTGGTAGAATCTATGGAACATAAAACTTATCGTTTTAATCCTTTTTTGAGTGTGAATTCACCTGTGTGCCCTGTTGTGCGTCCCTCGGTCTCCAGCCAGACCTTTACAAATTGCAAAACAGAAACTCTGTACCCGTTAAACAATCCCCAATCTCCTCTGCTTCCCTCTCTCCAGCACCGATCATCTCACTATTCTGCTTTCTCTGTCCACACATGTGACTGTTCTAGGTGCTTACAGAAGGGGAACCACCCAGTGTCTGTCCTCTGTGTTTGGTTTATTCCCCTTGGCATAAAGTCCTCCAGGCCCACCCATGTTGCTAAGAGATTAAATCTCATTCCTAGTCATTGCCCTGACCCCTGGGCTTCCAGGGGATGAAGAAGGTGTTGTTTAAAGGCTGAAATACAGACACATATCACACTGACTTGTGTGCCCACATATAAACACAGAAGACTAAATACACATACCCCCGGGCTGGCCCCAGAAACATGCTTAATAGATATACACCCCTCTGGGCAATAGACCCCAAGCCTCACATAAGACACATAATACCTGCTGATCTGTACTGTGCTTCCTTGTGAGCCAGGCACTGGGCTTCACATATACTCTTTTAATTAATCCTTAGTAAAAATCAGTCATCAGTCATATAAGTGAAAATAAGGCTCAGGGAAGTGAAGTGGCTTGTGCCAAAGTCACAGGGCTGGGAAGGTCCTGAAGTGGGATTTAACCCAATGGATGAAAGTCCAAGGTCAGAGTGATTAATCCTTAGACTGTCAGCCACCGCAGCAGCACACATACATGTCTGTAAATTCACACACAGGTCACATGCACATGTATAGGTACACACATGCATGTGAACCCCCACCTATGACCTACTTGTGTTTAGAGGCACACACATGCACACAAATGCATAGTTGGACACCCGCAGACATTTTAATGTAGACCCCATGCAGCTGTGCACACTGTTTACTGACAGGCGCATGCACAGAAGTAAGGCCAAGACAAATCCAGCTCCTGGCATAGATTTCCTGTCCCTCCCTGCCTGCCCTGCCTCTCTTTGGCAGGTAAGAACTTGGGGGTTGGGCAGTGTGGCATTGAGCCTGGCCAGCTGGTGACTGGGGTGCCCTGGGACTAGGCTGCTGCCTCCCACTCCCATCACCAAGTAAGCAGAGCCACCCTTGGGGCCAGCATCACAGAGCGCCACACCTGGGCCCCTCCCAGGAGCCACACCTGAGCTCAGGAACTCTCCAGGTGGCCGCCACGGTGGCACTCCCCAGCCCCAGCCCATACCTGCTGCTCTCAGCTTCTTCTCCAGACACAGGTGTGGATTATGGAGGCAATGGTGCTCAACTCTCCTGTCCTTCCTTACATTCCCCCCCATGACACTCCATCTCCAGAGCACATGGAGACCTGGGTAACACAGACCAGTGACACCTACCCACACTGGGAGTCAAGGAAGGCTTCCTGGAGAAGGAGGTTTCTAAACTGAGCTCTTAACCTAAAAGAAGAAGAGGAATTAGCTGGTGAGTCAGAGCAGAGGAGAACTTTAGCCAGAGGCAGCATGTGAAAAGTCCCAGCAGTAAGAGCTCCTTGGGGATTTGCAATTGCTTCATTATGACCAAAGGGGAACAAAAAGGCTTGCAGAGTAATCAAAAGCTTTGCCTAGGGGGTGCTTTGTGTCTTTTGAGACTGGGTCTTCCTGGGGGGTAGAGGTGAATTCAGAACCACAAAGACCTAGGACAGCTGCCAAAGTGGCCATGAATTCAGGCCTCCCTTCCGTGGCCGCCAGACCACAGAGCACAGCCATCAAAGCTGACTCAGACCTAGAGCTCTGGTTCACTGTTCTGAGGCCATCTGGCAGCCAAGGGCTCACCCAGTCAACTCTTTGGCCATGTCTCACTCTCATGAGCCAGCCAGCAACAGTGCTGGGTGGTTATCACTACTCCCATTTTACAGGTAAGGAAACTGAGTCTTGCAGAAGTGACTTTTTAAAACAAGAGGATGAGCTGTCCAGAGCCATCTGTGAGGAGAACAATCCTTCTGCAAGTGGTTGTGAAAAACAGCTTGGGGCAACTGTGCTAGGATCTGAAGGCGTGGGGCAGGAGAGAATTAGAGCAGCTAAGGGGCCTGCATAAACTTAGGCCAGATGCCCTTGGATTGGAGAGGATCTCTAGTCTTTGGATTGATCTCTAAGGCACCTTTGCCTTGCTTCATGCTGCTCCCAGCTTATCCCTCTCCCTGAGAATCCAGAGCCCTTCCTCTGCCCCGTATCCATGTAGACAGTTGCAAATAAATCTTTAAGAATCCCAGAAAATGCCATTAATTTGTATGGTTCCCAAGTAATTTCCATATGAGATGGAGTTGGCAGTAACTGTGATGGATCCATCAGTAATGAGACCAAGAGAACTCTGCAGCTCTCTTCCCAGCTTCCTGCTCAGGCCTTCTCCTCTTAGGGGGTCAGTGAGCTCTGAGGGAGTCAATGACCCTGGCCATGATGGAGTACAGGGATTGGAATTACACAGATCGAAGTTTCCAATCCTGATTCTGCCCCCAAACCAGCTCTGTGACTCAGACAAGTCCCTTCCCTTCCCTGGGTCTCAGTTTCACTGCTGTAAAAATGAGGAAGATGGTCACTATTTCTAGATACTTCATTACAAGGTTGTAGAGATTAAAGACGATGGCTAAGTATCATGACTGGTTTTCAGAAAACTGTCTAAAAATGGATGGCAAATTTTTAAGGAGGCTTAAAAGAATCTAAATTCTTTAGCTCCGAATTCAAAGCTTTTCTAAATCAGCTCCCAGCCCAGCTGGGCTTACCTTTCCCACAGAAAATGGTAGGGTTCAGGGAGCAGGTGGTGCTGGATGTCAATTGGGCAGTACCAGTGAAGGAAGAGGCTGAGGCTGCAAAGACAGTCTCAAACCTCTACCAGACTGAAGGTCTCTGGAACAGGGATCAGAGCCTAGGGTTGATCTCTCTGCTTTTCTCTTAGGTGGCCTGCATGAGAGCTCCTTCCCCTTGTCAGCTGCCATCATCCTCCCCTGGCCAAAGCCTTGGCCCTGCTGGAAGACAGATGTGTGGCTGGGATGGACATTCCATTTTTTAGGCATCTTGGTCTCAATGTTGAAGAACTTCGCTGGCTTTGACCCAAGATCATTTTTGTTTAATGATTGTCCTGAACAGATCCAGAGTGGACTTCCCCCCTCATAGGAATGGATAGTGGGATGTCTTTGGGATATGGGGAGCAGCATGGAAGAGGGATCATATCAATAACCGGATGATTCTAGCTTTGAATTCCAGGTCTATTACTTTCTGTGTACATGTGGATAAGATACTCTCTGTCACTAATTTTCAGTCTTTGTATCTGTAAAATGGAGAAATGACATCTTTATCGCAGGCCTGTTGGCCATATTAAATAAGATGACTTATGTGCAGCATTTGAATGCTACGTGGCACATAGCTGACTCGATAAAGAGCCTCTTCTCCCTGCTGTTAGCACTAGTACCCAGGACAGCGCCCCATCCTCGGCCACTTGGCTGCTGTCCACGGTGCTGATAAAAGATTATAACCTCCCCTTTTCTCCTCAACCTGTGACATTTCACAGGCCTCGGGGATCCAGGCCGATGTACAGAACTTTCACAATTTTCTCTTAAGTCATTACAGTTGAAGTCTATAATTCTTGTGGTGAGTAAATGTGTGTCTCTTTTCTCTTGTGTATTCTATTGAATGTCCTTTGTATTGGGTCCAAGAACCCCAATAATAAGTAGAAAGTAGAGTTATAATAAAAACAAGAACAAAACACAACCCTATTTATTGATTACTGATTGTTTTCCAAGTCTACCCATCACTACTTCTTCCAAACTACTGCCCCCCCTCAACCTTTCCAGTCCTGATAATCTATAGGGAGAAACACCAGAGCTCTTGAATCTCTTAGTTCCCACCCATTACTACAGACAAGGATGTGTCCAGTCGCCAGTGATTCTGCACATCTTCAGTAGGATGGGTCAGGTATGCAGGGAAAGGGAAGGCACATGGGCGTTGGAGTCTGTCCTGGGTTTGAGTCCCAAACAATTGCTCTGTAATTGGTACCTATTCTTGCTTCAGGCATCTGTCAAAGGGGAGACACCAGACACAGCATGTCCTTTCCAGTAAGATCAGCTACAGGCTCCTTCTTTTGGAGGCTCTCCCAGGGGCCAACTCCCATGGCAGCTATATCTCCTGGATGCCAGGTTCCTCCTCCTTCTTTCCCTATCCAACATGGCATCTACCCTTCTCTCCCTGTCCTCATAATTCTTGTTTGGTTCAAGTCCATCTCCTCTGCATCTCATACGGAGCATGGTTACTATCTCAGGCAGACAGGCAAGCCTGGCTCAGCAGGTGCAAGCTGTGCTGTGGCACTTCAGGCAGTCACTTGCCCTCTCTAGCCTCAGTGTCCCCACCTCTAAAATGGTGATGCTATCCCCCACCATGGGATTGTTTCAAGGACAAAGGTGAGGATGCACTAAAGTCCTCAGCGCAGGTGCACATGGCAAGTGCCCAATCAATACTCATTAGCCGTTAGGGTTGTTCTTCTCAGTTTCATTTTTGTTTCTGCTTCTTTCTAGGGATGCGCTGCCTCCTCTCTGACAAAGTGAAGAGTATAGAATTGGACCTCAAGCTGCTGTTTTCTCTTCAGAAGTGGAGTGAAGACTCTTCAGAGAGTCATCTGGTGTACTCAGCTCTAGGAGGAGGGCGTCTGTACATGGAACGTGGTCCTCAGTGGCCCTCGTCTCTTACCCAGGCTGGGATCCTTAGTGGCTGAAATGAAATGTTCAGCCTTTTGATGGTCTTTGTTATGTTGCATGCAGGTGTGTGCATTAGATCATGCATATGTGTATCTGTGTGGGAATAGATGTGCCATGTGATTGTGTGGGACTTTCATGGAAGTGCATGGGTGCTGGGTATGTAAGAACACATGCGAATGAGAAATGAACGTGTAAGTGTGGGCATAATGTGTGTGGTAGGGGTGCAGCTGCTGGACATGATGCCAGCTTTTCAACCATCTGTGGGCTCGAGGGCGCCTGGGAAGTTCACAAGGTTGCTGGTTGCTGGCACCTGCCACTCCAAGCAGCTTCCCTTGCCTGTCATTTTGGGAACTCTCATGCTTCGATGACTCGCATTCCTGCCTTCTTGGAATTTTTCATAATCTGATCAAGGCAGGGGATTATGTAAAGGTTGCCAAGCATACTCGTGGTACTGAAAGCATGGTTAGCTTTTTTAAAAAAGTTTCCCAGTACTTTTAAAACCATTTGGTTTGAACCCCCTTGTTTACAGTGAGTGTTTAATTACCCGTGATTCTTATCTGTTCATTAAAACAACTCTCCTAAGGGACCATGTCTTGACAATGCAAGGTTAGTCATTAATTTGCATTAATTTGAAAGTAATAAAATTTTTGCAATGTCCCATAATTCAGACTTATCACTAATTCACGAACACCTCCCCTCCTCCTGATTATGCCAAATCAGGAAAGTTCTATTATTTAACAGCAATATATACTGTGCTCAAGGGAAATAATTTCTATGTCACCGTTTAGAATTCAATAACAACATAACATCATACAGTCCCTTCCTCTGGACAGAGTTGAATTTTTTCAAAGCACTTAGCTACCCATTATTTTCTCTGGTTCTCAGCGCAGGGGTTCTGGGGTCCCTTTGTCAGAGGGAAACAGATGCACGGTGGTGAATAGCGCTGCAAACCAGTCTCCCAGAGCCAGTGACAACAATCAGAATGGAGCCCAAAGGGTCTCCGGGGCCTCACTTTCTCCAAACAGTGAGCAGGAGGCGCTCTCACCCTTGGCCAAGGGAGCAGGAAGTGGGTTGTAATTCTTGGCAGTGTGTCCTGTCATCCACCCTGGGGTGTTGTTTCAGGAGATAATAAGAAGCAGGGAGTTTCTAACAACAGGAAAAAATTCTCCAACAACCTATTTCTTCCCTGTCAGCTTCCATTTCTTCAGATATACTCTAAAATACCTACTGTGTGCCAGGCCTTGTGCTAGGACTGGAGAGAGACCCAGACTCCCTAGCAGATCAGTCACCTGAACACAAGGGCCTTTCAGCCTAGTAAAAAGAGCTGGAGACATAAAAAACATGTTTTTCAACCCAGCCTGACCCATGGGGACAGAGAGGGCAGTACAAGAAAAAGGTGGGAGATGAGAAAAGGGTGGCCATGCACCTCACCAGATTGATAGTCAGGAAAAGGGGTGACAGGGAGATGAGTTAGCAGAAAATATGTAAGAGGATGAGCTGTGCCTCCCAGAAATTCATACCAAAGTCCTAACCCTCAGTGACTCAGAATATGACTATATTTGTTTTTTAGCACACAAGTTTACTAAGGAAAAGAGAAAAGGAAAGAGAGATATCTGCATAGACACAGGGCAGAGCGCTGCCAGAATCTGACTATATTTGGAGAGAGGGTCTCAGAATAGGTAATTAAGGTAAAATAACGTCCCATGATTGAGCCCTAATCCAATGTGCCTTGAAGGACTCAGCCTTGTCCAGAAGGAGGACAATGTGGATATAGAGGGGGGGTGAGACAGCCATCCACAAACCAAGGAGAGAGGCCCAGAACAGCTCCTGCCCTTGACTCTGCCCACACTTGACCTTGAACTTCTAACCACCAGAACCGTGAGGACATGACCTCTGCCAGCTCAGCCGTCCCATCTGCAGTACATTGTCATGACACTCCAAGCAAAGTCATGCACTGGGGAGAGTCATAGTTGGCATGCTTGGGGAGCTGCCAGAGCAGGCCTGGCTGTGGGCGCCCAGGTGGGGTGGGGAAACCAGGGAGGGGTAGATGAGAGCAAGATGCAAGCACCAGATGATGGGCTCACGATTGCAGATGTTTTTCCTAAAGCCCATGCACTACTGTGACACATTTTAGCAAAGAGAAACATGTCTCGAATTATTGGTACAAAAAAAGGGGAGGGGGGAGTTAACAAGACCACAACAGAACAAGAACGCTTAGGGGGCACCCCCAAGGCTCCAGCGATGGCCGGTGGTGGAGGGAATCACACAGCCTCGAAGTCAAACAGACCTGGGTTTGAGTTTTGGCTTGGTCACTTTAGTTGTGCATTCATTCATCCATTCATTCATTCGCTGGGCTAGCAAGTGTGGGCGGAGCACCTGCCCTGGATGCCGGCCTTGGGAATCCACCCATAACCCAAACAGGAAGCCCTGTTCTCCCAGAGCTTATATGCTGCCGCATAGAATGAACAAACATATCAATTATTACGTGGTGTGCAGGTCGGGATAAGAAATAAAACAGAGAAAGATACGGAGGAAGAGCAGGACACTCTTATGCATCAGGTGGTCAGCAAGTGACAGAGGCAGAAACCTATAGCGGGTGAGGGGCTGAGCATGGAGAGCCAGGGGGAGAGCAGGCTGGGTGGGGACCAGCAGGGGCAAAGGGTGGGAGGCAGGAATGAGTCTGTCCTCCCCTGAGGAATGGAAGGAGGCCTGCAGGCGGGGGTAGGCAGAGTGGGAGGAAGGGACCAGCAGACGAGGTGGGCAGGGGAAGGGTCTTAGGGCACCTGGCAGGTCTTTCTGGTACGTGTGGGGACAGGCTAAGTGCTGCTTTCCAAACCCTTCCAGGGGCCAGAGGCCACGGGTCAGAAGCCACAGTTCTCAGATTTTGGTGCCTTGACCAGAGTCTTCGGGGCACGTGACCAGGTCGGCTGAGAACGAACCAGAGAGGAGGAGACAAGAGCCAGCAGCTGCAGAGCGCTCTTCTGAGAACCTGTGCAGAAAGGAGATCCGATTAACGGGGCGGCTCCTGGAGGGGAATGTGGGCTCCCAAGGACGGTGCAACGTGTGTATGAAGATGGGGTGGAGAGAGCAGAGGGGCTAAGTGATGGCTGAGGCAGGACTGGTGATAACTGCAGGGTCGAATCCTTCCGGGTAAGAGAGGGCCCTGGGACATTCCCACTCTGGCACCAGCCTCACCGAGGAGCCCTGAGCCTCTGCAGAAAGCAGGGAAGGTGGGGAACGCACCATCCCTGGGGGCCAGAAGGCTGGCCCGGCACGGGCAGATTCCTTGTGGAGTCAGCTCGGAGGAGCAGATGGCTACATGTTCAGGCCTTTTTTGGAGAGCTGGTTATTCAGTCTTCGGTGGCTTGAAGGAGGTGCTGGTGGCAACGTTTCTACCACAGAAATCAACAAGTGCAACAAATCAGGGCCTCCTGGCGCAGAGAGCTGGTTGTTAAACATTTGCCAAGACACACGACCAGAAGAAGTGGCTCTGTCCCCCTGAGCGGGGAAGGAGGGAGAGACTCGAGGAGAAAGACAGAGATCTGACAGTCAGTTGGAGTCACACAATAGTCACCTTCACCAGGAAACTTTTTCTGAGCTACCCAGTGGGACCAAGAACCCACTTCCCAGCCATGTCCTGGGTAATTCACTTGACCACGCTGAGCCTCAGTTTGCCCATCTCCAGACCGGGGTCTTAATCCCCAGGTTGCTGGGAGCCTGGAGTGAGGCGAGGCTCTGGCAGAGAAGGCGGGGACAGGCTGGGTGGCTGTGTTCTGGTCCCAGGGTTGCAGAGGCCGGAAACGCCAAGGGTAGCTCTCTCCTTGGGCCACTCGGGGAGGGCTGCTGAGCCCCACCCAGAGCCCCGGGGCGCACTGGGAGGGATGGCTGTAGCCCTGCATCAGGCCAGGAGCCTATCATATCACCCCAACTTCCCCCCTTCCACATATTTATCACAATACAGCAACTGCATAATTTAAAGTGGGTGGTAAAAAATATTCCAATGTGTTATGTGATTTTGCATTCTTGGGTGAAGAAAAATTGCTGCAAGAAGGTGGTTAATTATTTCAAAAGATAAATTCCATGAAATAAAAAATAAAAATAGACTCCCTGTCCAGAGGGAAAGTGAGAAAAAAAAGGGGGAGACATGAGGAATGGTCGCCTCAAAATAGATGGTGGATGTTTCTTCGAGTGGGGGTGAGTATGTGGGACAGGGGCACACTCTGGGGGCCTGGGGGCCGGCCAGCAGGGAGGACAGGGGCCGAGCATGCACCAGCGGGGAGTCCCGAGGGAGGCTGTGGTCACTCAGGATGTGGCTGTGCCCTTGACAAAGTTGGGGTGAGCGAAGCGGTTAGGTCTGAAAGTGTTACATGTGGGAGCACGGAAAGGAGGGAAGTGGCAAGTTGGACTTTTTCTTTCAGAGAAGGAGGGATAGCGGGTCGCTGGGGTCCTTGATAAGGTGCAATCAAGAACCACTCTTGAGTCCTGATCAATTTGTGAAGCAGATCAAGGCCCATGAAGGTCAATGTCTCCTTAGCTCCTGATGAAGCCAGGAGAGAAGTATAGCTTTGGGTGGGAGTCAGACCCGTGAGCTGAACCCCAGAATAAGGCACATGTCCCCCTGAGAAGTGCTGAGCCAGAAGCCTAAGAAAGTCTACTAGTGTGTAGGAGCAGAGGAGGATCCCTGTCTCTGTGGCCGGTTTGTTCCAAGCTCGGTGTAGTCCTCCCAAAGTATCAACCAGAAAGTCCCCGCGCCTCCCCCGGGGAGAGGGGGAAGGAAGGAGGGGGGTTATAGTCACGAGGCCTCTACCTTGCAGAAGGCAGCATCTGGCATCACCCCAAATGCCAGAAGTGGGGCAACCAGGAGGACAAGCATGTTGGGGGGCAGGTGATGGGTTCAGGGTTGGCTGCCGTGGAGATGACAGGTGGAGACCCACCTTGTCTCTGGATAACCAGAGTGGAACTCGCCAGAGACCTGGGACGTCTGTGAAGCTCCCTCTCACTTGGCTTCTCCTGTGATTTCTTGAGTGGAAGAAGAAGAAGGGACTTTGGGACACGTGCCAGGAGCTTTGCTCGGCCTGACCGCCCCTGCGGAGCTCCTACCCCTGGGCCTCCTCCCTGCTCCTGCTTTACAGGTGCTGTGTGTCTCTCTCCCCTGCTCCAGCCTGCCCTCTGGCCCCTTCTCCTGGCGTGGAGGCATCTCTGAGGATTTGGTGAATGAATAAAGCGAGATGATCATCCGCGGAGGGGGAGAGGCCAGCCCTTCTCTCCATGGCTGCAGGCATTTTCTTTCTGGAATTAGAAATTAGGTGGATGTCTCACTGAGCACAGACCTGCCTGGGCCCCTGCAGGCCCCAGTTTCTTGTCCAGCTCCGGGGTTACCGAGGCCAGGTGATCTGGGCAGCACGTCTTCAGCTAGCAATGGCCGTGTGGCGTGTGGCGAGTCAAATGCACTGATGCAATGGAACAGGGGAAGCTGCTTTGATGAAAGATGGCAGGAGGTGTGAGCCGCGGCCGCTGGGTGCAGCCCTTCTTGGGGGAACATGCTCATTTATTAAGGAAAACACCCTGTGAGGGACCAGTTTGGTCAGGCAAGAGCCAGGGCCAGAGTTCAGACTGTGGATCCAGCTGGGGGTGCAGAACTGGGAGTGTGTGCAAATCTGTGTGTGAGGGGTGAGATCTGTAGGGAGCACGCATGATCTGTGTTAAATTCTGTAAGGTCATGAGCCTGAGGGGGTCAGTGTGAGTGGCAGGGGATGCACGTGAGGCTTTTGAGGATTATGTTTGTGTTTGAGGTGAAGGGACAGGTGTGTGCACACATGTGGGTGGTGGACACGCCTCTGTGCCTGAGGGCGCACATTTGCACATGTGAGTATGTGTGTGTGCACCTGGGTCTGTGCATTACTCACCGTTGAACCCTGGGCAAGTCATTTAATCCTCTGTGCCTCTGTGTCCTCAAGGATCACTGGTCCCCCCTCATAGGTGGTGATGAGGATTCGATGAGATCGTGTATGGAGAGACAGCGACATGGTAAGCACCCAGCAACCTTTGCCATTGCTGTAACTAAGATGTGAGTTTGCACACAAGCATCTGTGTGCCTGTGAGTGCATGTATCTGTGTGCACCTGTCCCTTGCATCCTCATGTAGGGGTGGGAGGCCTGATCTCAGGTGAGTGATTCCTGACACAGGCAAATTGGGACAGAATATGGGAGGCCCAAGGCCTATGGCAAGACATGAAACCCAAACCAGCAGGCAGAGACTTTCCCCCAAAGACACCTGCTGCTCCTGGTAAGACCAAGAACTGAGGTTCTAGGAGCCATCCTGCCCTGCCCTTGCAGACAGGTGGTAGGAACTGGAGACAGACAAGCCTGAGGACCCATCCCTTGTGCTCAGCAACCTGACAGCTGTGGCCCAATTAAAAGCAACAGTTCACAGGTGTTCCTGGTAATGACTCACACGCAGAAAGCCCCACTCCCTTTAGGGCTCTTTAAAAAAAATTAGAGCTCTTTAAATTTTATTCACCCACAACATCAAACCCAGGGAGGAAGTAATAAAAGAGGATGGAGGAGGGGGCTTGGAACACACATGTGTGCACACACATGCCTGCTCATACCCATGTGCACCAATCCTGGCACACACATGCTCACTCCTTTGCCATCCTACCACATGCATAGAGACTCCAAACACCCAATGCTGGACACCCGCTCAAACACACCAACACACATCCCAACACGAGCCACCCACATCCATCCCCACCCTTCATGCCTCCCACGTGGCCCACACCTCACACAAACTCACAGACACCCCAACTGTACTGGGGTTAGAGATGAGGTGTGATGAATGGCCACCAGCGGAACACAATGCTCTTATTCTCTCCAAGCTTATGCCATCTGCAGTCTGGGAAGGGCTTTGCTGGGCCTCTGCTCAGGGTATCAGAAGCTACTGTGAAGGCAATGGTTGGGCCATGTTCTCATCTGGGCACTGGACTGGGGGGAAATCCAAGCCAAACCCATTGGGTTATTGGTGGGATGCACTTCTTTGTGGCCGTAGAACTGAAGACTCAGCTTTGGGCTGGCTGTTGGCTAAAGGTTGCCCCATAGACGACCTCGCCATAGCCACTTACCTCATCCGATCTGCAAGGAGAATTTCTCTAGGCCCTGCTAGCTAGATGGTGTGTGTGTGTGTGTGTGTGTGTGTGTGTGTGTTACCCAGTCACAGGAGTGACATCCTGTCACCTTTGCCAATAATCAATAATCACTGTTTGCCAATAATACTAGCAATAATCACTGTTGGTCAGAAGTCAGTCAGAGGTGCCACCCTGACTCACAGGGAGGAGGTTATACGGCGGGAACCTATGGGCGTCTGTGACTCCAGCTCACATGCCTTCATCCACCCAAGATCACTCGGTGCATAAGCCCTTTCGCCCACCCTTTACCAGCCCCGTGCACATGCTGAGCAGTCCGCGTAGCCTGGTCATGGGGTGAGCCCTGTTAGAGTAGGGGTACACCAATATGACCCCTCAGAAACAAACAAGCCCCAGCATCTGCTCCCCATGTCATTGCCTCTCACAGCCTTTTCTGGCCCCCAGCTCTGTGTCCCCACTCAGGGCTGCCTCTGTGTGCACATGCTCCCAGCATTTATAAAGGCTTCATCCCCCAACTCCAGCTCTGAATCTAGCCTGGGTCTGACATCCATCCCACCCTAAGCCTTGAGCTGGCCACCAGAAGGACCCCACCTCCATGACTGACAAGTCCTATTGAAGTGAAGCCCAGGACACTTTATAGTCCCAGACCTCACCCCATCACTCCCGGCTCCCGTCAGCACAGATCAGCTTTGTGCGTGAGTCTTTGACACGTTTCTTCGATGGTTTGAAGAGATGACTGACAGCACAGAGCCCTAGAGTGCAACACTGGAGACCTCTCTCAAGGCTGGATCTGCAGGAGGAGACGGCAGAGGTTTTGGAGGTGCAGGAACCTTGGCATCCTTGGGCAAGTCACTTCTCCTGTCTGAGGCTCGGCCCAGCATTATTACCTGTGAATAAGAATTTTGCCTCATCGTTCTCAGCCAAAGCCAAATACACATCAATCCAAGGACCTAGCAGCTCCACTTGGAAGCATCCATCATGGAAACTGTTTGCACGACCATCAGAGCACACGGTAGAAGTTCATAGCAGAGCTAAGTCAGAACAGCCCCAAAGAGGGAACCACATGTGGGTGCAATCCCTCTGCTCTGTCTCTTCATAGACAAATGTGCACACTTTTTTTTTCTGAGCCAACACACAAGGCTATTCTCTTAAGAGAGTCAATCCCGATTGAACAAAGTCCATAGGGCAGGAGGACAGGAGGGTAGAATGGGAACCACCACCCGCACCAGCTAGTGTGCTCACAGCATGGAGGGCAAGAGGCCCAACACTAACAGTACCCCGTCTGTGACTCCATTTATAAGAAAAGCAGACAAAACCAATTTACGGGGCCCGAGGTCAAGGTAGTAGCTACTCTTGGGGGAGACAGGGACAGGAAAGTGGGCCCAAGGGGTGGCGGCTGCATGGGCCTGCTCGTCGTTGAGCTGTGTGCGTCTGTGTGCCGTGTCTACTGTGTGTGTTACTTTAGTGACAACTGAAACATATCAAAAGGCTGCCTCTTGCCTGATTTGCACCCACACCCAGGGTGGGGCTGGTCTTAATGGGTGAGTGGATCAGAGGCCTTCTCTGAAGTTTTGGATCTGGAACTGAAATGAGGTCAGGATTTATAAACCTAAGAACCCCTGTTGGCTGTGACCTTTCGTGTGGACCCAGGAGGAGAAAAAACCAGTTGTCAGAGAGAGGGGAGTGGACTGGAATCACAGAGGGACGTAGGGTGTGACACAGGGAGATGACTTCCCGAGCTGGTGAATGGGAACCTCAGCCCTGGTTCTGTCTGCTCATGCTCAGCTAGCCAGCCGGTCCTCCACTCACCCTCACTTGGATTTGAGTCTCCCAGAGGTGTCTCTGCAACCAGGGTAAGATCCCAAATATTTAACAATTGGGCCATGTGTCCCTGACAATCAGCGGCATTGACCCCATGAGGGTTCTAAAGGTCCGCTGGTATTCAGGACATTAACTCTTTAGTTGCTTAAGAATGGAGAACCCCAGCAGTGACAGGAGAGAGTTGGGGTGTATGGTAACAGGGTGGCAGGATTGTTGTCCAGGGATGTAGGTCAGCAACTATTTACTGAAAACAAGCATGAGTGCCAGTTGAAAAGACCAGAGCAATGCAACCAGACCAGTCACACTCAGACTCCCCTGAAATCCAAGGTCAAGGTACCAGTCAGTTTGGTTGCTAGCGAGAACTTTCTTTCTGACTTACAAACAACCTTCTCACTATGTCCTCACATGACGGAGAGAGAGCACAAGCTCTGGTGTCTGTTCGTATAAGGGCACTAATCCCATCATGAGGGTCCCACCCTCGTGACCCCATCTAACCGTAATGACCCACAGGTCCCCCCCCTTGAGGGTCTTCACCTTGGAGGTTAGGAGTTCAACATATCAAATGTTCACTTTATAACATCACCCTACCTTCAATATTCACTCAACAAACCACAACCAGCTCTGTGTCAGGTGCTGGGATGGGCAGTGTTGAAGACAGTGCTGGCCCCGCCCTCTTATCGCTGCTTGTCTGGTGCATCCTCTGAGCATTATTTCTTCCAAATGCCCTTTGCCTTTCTTCTTTTACCAGCCTCTAAAACCCCTCCTCTCAGAACCTCCGGTCTGGGTGGACTGACACCCTCCCTTTGCCCCATCTACTCCTTTCACTCTTCCTGCTGCTCCCTCACCCCATATCTACTGGAATCTGCCTCATGTTTATGTTCTCCTCCCAGTCCTCACCCCCAAACACACACAGGTGAAGCTCTTAGAGGATGGGGACAGGGTCAGAGGCAAATAGCCCTGAACTGTGCACACATTAGGGGCTTTAATCTCCCTTCTCACTGGTTGATGGTAGCCCAATTTTACCTGCAGAAATGCTTTGCTGATGGGAGCTTGGTTTGAAGCAGGAGCGAATGGAATGACAGGTAATTCTACAAGGCAAAGTCAATTGCATCTCCCCTGTCCAAATCCACCTGCTGGCTCTGGAAACCTTTCATTATTTTCCCCATTCATTTCCATTTTCATAAAGTTCAAGCCCCGTAAGGTCTAATAGGCTGATTCCTGATCTGGGCCTACTTATAGCCTCAGCTTTACCTGGAAACTTGTAACCCATATTTCCCTCTCTTGCCTGGACCTTTGCACATGCTGTTCCACCCACCTGCATCAATCCCCAGCATCCCACCTCTTTCTTCTGGCTAATACTTAGCTTGCTCCAAGAAGTCACTCCTGATTCACTCCCACCCCAACTCCCAAAGCCTGGTCCCCTGGGAACACTGATCTTTGCCATCGCCTGTTTAATTGTCTTTACTCCTCATCATAGCTGCATCTTCAGCAGCTCCCTCTGACCAACCTCACATGGTACTCAGGGACGGAGCAGAGTGCCTAGAACGGTGCCAGTCAGTGTGTACTATGCGTAGCAGTCTTGGCACCTCCCAGATGTTTGTCAGAAATGCAGCTCTTAGCCAACCTGCCTGCCCTCCCACCTACGCTATGAAAATCTGTATTTGAACAAATCTTTGCATGTACATAAAGCCTGGGAGGTACTAATCTAGGTCAGCAGTTCTCGAACATTGGATTCAGCTCAAGCGGAATTTTTAAAACTACTGCTGCCAGGGTCCCTGCCTCTATAGATTCCGGTTCACTGGATCTGGGATGGGCAAAGGCCATGATAAACGTTAGCACAAGAGAAGGGCCGAGTCCTATGGGAGAGTACAGGGGCTTTGGGAGTGTGGGCGGGGAGGAATCAGGAATGACTTCCTGGAGCCTGCTAAGCATTCGCCAGAGAAAGAGGTGGGATGTTGGGGACACTGAAGCAGGCAGACGGCCTAGCACATTGCAAAATGCAAACTGCATGTCTGGATGGTTGAAAGCTTTCCACGTGACCCAAATGTATGGCAGGATTTAAGAATCCCTAGCTTAGTGCTCAGCAAATCCATCTCAAAGGAATGAACCCACAGTTATGGGGCATTTCTTATAATCCCCACAGCAGTTCCGTGAGGTCTGAACTAACACCATCTCCATTTCACAGATGAGGACAACAAGGCTCTGGCAGGGGAGAGAATTGCCAAAAGCACCAGCAGATTCCAGAGTTCACGATCTTTGCCCTGCTCCAAGCGCCGCCTGGAACAAAGAAGAGGACGGTGCTGGGCGAAGAGGCTCAGCTCCACAGGGCTCTGCCTCCCTGCTCTGGCAGCAGCCCCTGTAGGCACATGAGGAAACAAGCCCCTGGGGGGCACCGGGAGGCAAAAACACACGTAAATAAAACTTGAACCCCAGTGCCCGCTGCGAAGATCAGGCATATATTTATAAAAATCAGCAGAGCCCTGTTCCTTGGTTTCGTGTTTCATTTACGGCGAACACAAATAGCTTCGGCACGAATATCTGGGATCAAAACAGAGCTGCAGGTTCCGGAGCATCTGTGCTATAGGAGGTGCAGTATGCACTGAGATAATTTTAGCCGAATGTGTTATAAACAAGATCTGCAGAACCGCGCGGCGGGCTGAGTTTTGAAAACTTAGGATTCTAAATGTATAAATTGTTTGGAACATTTAACATCTAGTCATTAAGCAGTCGCCCCCTTGGCCTCCGTTTGCAGCAAGAAGCTTACAGCACGGCAGCCTCCAGCTGACACCCCCTTCCCGAGTATTAAATAGAGACCAGTAGGCTGTGACACACACACACACACACACACACACACACACTCACACTCACAGGCACGCACTTGCATACACCAGCTGGTCCTTGGAAGGCAGGAGCAGCACCCAGGCATAACATCCGTTCACCGCTGTGCTGCAAAGAACAATTTTCAGGGAGTGGGGCCTGTTTTTTTCCTATTGAATTTTAAAAGCCAGTCTTACACCTCGAGTTCCAAACAGCCCACTAGGATGGAGGGAGGGAGGCGGGACGGAAGAAGAAGGCACTGGGAGGTTTATACATTATCATGTAGTGTGTGCTACAAGCTGCCGGGTGAGGATATTATCCCTTTTTCACAGGGGGTAAACTGAGGCAAAGACAAATGACATGCCCAAATCAAAGAGCTGTCAGGAAGCAAAGCTGAGATTTCCTCTGAAGGGGAAATTGTTCCAATGGCAGCTGACTGGCAGGCGGAGCTGTGATACCCTCTTGAGTGGTTTTTCTTAGATTACCCACAATCCTTTTTCCTATTGAACAATCCCCTTTGAATCACAGCACTATATGAACATAGTAACAAATCAAATAGCACGGACAAAAAGCAAGACTTCTGCTCCTTCCCTTCTTACCCCAACCACCTCATCCCACCTGAATGCCATTTAAAGAAAATAGTTTGTCTTTCTAACTTCCTGGTGGGTGACTTCAGGTCTTTAGCTACTTTGCTTTTCTTTTGATTTCTTGGTTTATTATCTTTAAATAATATCATGTCCATCATTTGAAAGATGGAAATTTAGCTCACTTAGTCTTTTTGTCTTTTTCTCCCAATGTTTGGAATGTAAGTATTTTTAAATCTGTTTGTTATCTTTGGAATTTTAAATGGTGTGTAAATCATTTCCTTAAAACCATTGTTCCATGCTCACAACCCTTAAAAGCTTTGAAAGTGAGGATTTTGCATCCCCATCCTTTGCTCCTCTTTTCTGGATCTACGTTTTATTTTTATTGTTGAATCCCTTGTATTTGTATACTGATCTTCAACCACAACCAATGCACCTATACTTTGTCCATAGTTAGATTCTAAAAGTTGAAAGTCAATACATAACATTCATGGCGGGGGGAGGCTATGTAAGTAATAAGTTAGGATTTCATTTATTTTTAAATCCAATGTTAGGACCTCTGGCTCACTGGTAGGAGATGCTTCCTAGCATAGTGGTCAAATTGATTCATTTTTCTTCTTCTCTGTCAAACACTCAAAGCATTGCCCTCTTGTTTATGCTTTGTGTTCAGACTATGATTTTCCTACAAAAAATTTGTCTTTCCTACATTTTCTAGTTTTCTTTTCTTCCTTATACTTAATGATTTATTTTTTCCCTATATTTCCTATTATGCCTCCTCTTCCCTTTCTGAACCATCCTGCTCCCTTCTGGATCTTATCAGATGCTTTCCTTGCAACTGTTGATATCATCATGAGAGTTCCCTGCAACTCTCACTTTTGTTGACATGGCATATTACATTAATTGATTTACTTATATTGAGCCATCCTTGCATTCCAGGGGTGGATCCTACTTGATAATAGTGTATAATCCTGGCACATATAGTTGAGTTAGATTGACTGGTATTTTATTGCACATTGTCTCCTACTCCCTTCTGAACAGCTTGTTTTCTAACTCTGCAGCCTACTGTCATTCTGCTGTCTTGGATTAGACCCACTTTCCTGCATCCCATTTTCTTCCTCTTTCTAGGTTTATTTCCTTATGATTGAATAGATTTCCAAATAACCCCTCCCAAAGTGGGCCCATGGAAAGTAAACATTATGAATTGTGGTATCTCTGAAAATATCCTCTTGCTCACATTTGACTGGTAGAGAATCTATGTTGAAAATCACTTTCCTTCAGAATGTTGAAAGCATTTCCCCTTATGTTTTAGAATCCTAGATTGCTTATGGGATGGCTGGTATTAGTCTGACTCCATTCTTGTGTTGGTGGATTGCTTTTTCTCTCTGAAAATTTTTCACATTTTCTCTTTTCCCTGATATTTGCTGAAGAAGTAGCTGGGTGGGGTGTTTTCTCACTCACTGTGCCAGATACCTAGTAGGCCCTTTCAATATAAAGGTCTGTCCTTCATCTTGAAAATGCTCCACTGACCTTTCTCTGGTTATTCCCTCCCTTCCATTCCTGTTCACTCTCTCTAGGACTAGGATCTAGACAGATCTATCTTTTAAAAAAAATATTTTTAAATAGAAAATATTTTTAGTATTAAATATTCAAATATTTTCTGGAATTTTTGCAGTATATTCTAAAGATCACTTTAACTTTATATTCCAGGATTTCTTGTGAAATTTTTTAACAATTATAATTTTAATCCTTCCAAGTTATTTCTTATCCTTATTGCTCACTTTTTCATGACAATGTGTGCTGGTTTTAAGGCTATAATATTTTCTTTTCTTTTTTTTTTTTTTTTGTGGGACCCTCGCCCGTGGCCGGGGATCGAACTGGCGCTGCAGAGGCTGTGGGCAGCCTTGCAACCCAGCGCTCAACTGCTGCGCCACCAGGGGAGGCCCTATAATATTTTCGAATGGGAGTACATTCATTAGAGGATCTTTAAAAGTTCTCTTCTGTTCTCTGAATTAGTTCTATTTCCTCCTATGTCAATTTTTCTGTTTAGCTTAATCTTTCTCTTTCTTGGTGCTGGTTCTCTTCATATGCCCGCTGTTCCTTGGGTGTCTGTATTTATGAGGGGATGGGATAGCTCATGAGCTGTTTTATAAGCTGTTTTTTTAATTTTCTAGTAGACCTCTCAGCAACTGAAGATTTCGACTGTGTGGTCCCATGTGAGGTAGGGTAGGGCATATGACTTGACAGGCTGTGTTTTAAGGCAAGTAAACCAAGAACTAACTGTTTAGAGGGTCCCCCAAAGGTCAAAATGAAGAGACCTTCTCTCTAGATCACACAAATGTATTCTAAGAACCATAACTTTCCCAGATAACTTGTTTACTCTTTTAACAGAAGAGCCTTCTGCTTTTTGGCCTGGGGTGCGAGCTGCAGTCTGCCTTCCACACAAGTTATGGACAGGGCTGGAGAGACAACACCTGCGATCCCACACACAGACCTGCAGTACATCCCCTTCTCTTCTGCCAACCACGAAAGCTGCTGACTCTCTGCGGGCTTGACTCCCACCTCCTCTGCGACCCTCTTGGAGCATAGTCTAGGCTGGGCCCATTCCATCTGTCAGCCCACTCCCATCTGTTTCTACCTTTCACACATTTGCTGAAAGCTCTTGTTTCAAGACAAAGATGGGAAAACCACTCCCCCCTCCTACATTTGCTATTGTGGACTTATTCCTCATCTAACTTCTTTTATTTTAGTGATGAGTCAGGATAGGAGACAGGAGACCAAGGTGTGGCCCATCTTGATCTAGAAGTGTTGAAAGCCTGGGTTCTAATAGGAGTGACTGATGGTGCCACATTTCACAGGTTTTAAATAGTAATGACTTTATATTGAATATAGTAGTTTTGTGAAATAAGAACTTAATAGTGTACAATTTATATTAAGTAAATGACTTTATATTAAGTAAATTTATATTATGTAAATGACCACAAGGCAATGTCTTTTACCACTGTGAGACAGATTAAAGGTAGATTGTAATTGTGGTGGCTGTTGGGGACTTTATTTACCAGATGTGTCCACACCTTGTCCATTTTTCACAAGGACCCAGTGGGACAGCCATCATTGCCTACCCTTTGCAGATGAGGGAACTGAAGTTCAGAGAGGTTGAGTGACTTACTCAAGATCACACAGTCAGGATGTAGCATCTTCCAGGCTAGGTTGCAGAAATTAGCAGGGCTAAGATCAGGGTAGAATCTGGAAGGAGAGACTCCACCTTAGAAAGAATAACTCACAAATGGGAGAAAACATTTGCAAATCATATATCCGATAAAATCTTTGTATCCAGAATATACAAAGAATACTTAAAACTCAATAATAAAAAGATAACCCAAATGCAAATTGGGTGAAGATTATGAATAGACCTGTCTTCAGAGAAGATATACAGTGACTGATATGTGAGTGGTTTCTCAGTGCAGCTATTAAAAAGAAAACGGAAAAACAGGTGGGAATAAAAAAACCCAGAGTACCATTGTTTTATTGTGGTGTAGTGACAGGAGGAAGCAGGGCAGATCAGGTCAGCTGAGGCAGGTTGGGCACAAGCACCTAGGGGAGGTACTAGATGGTGACACCTGAGGTGATGACACCTGCTTTGAAGGTACACTGACACTGCATTACAGTGATGCCCTAAGTCCCCTTAGGCTGGAGCAGAGTGGTCCTCTGCTGGAGAAACTCCTTACATTCTCGCCACTCCAACCCCACCCCAGATTTCCAAAAACAGCCTCCACTTACAATAATAGCTAATATTAGTGGCAGGCACTAGGATGAACTTTTAATTTTTTTATTATAGAAAATTTCAAATATATAATAAGATGGTATCTTGAACTCCCACTGAGCTTGGCCCTAGTTTCAACAGCTATTGCTGGTTTGTGAAACTTGTTTCATCTATGCACCCCATCACTATCAGGGGCTCACCTCCATACTCGTACATGCATTATCTTCTTGAATCCTCGAAACAAACCCATAAGGAAACTGAAGCTCAGAGAGGTGTAGTCACTTGCCTAGGAGTTCTGAACCCAGACCTTTGCCTTTATAGTTATCCTCAACTGCCTGAAAATGAGGGACAGAGTAGGATGTTCCAATCTCTCCACCAGCCCCAACGCTGCCTCTGCCAATCTTAGACCCATCTTGGGATGAGTGTTGAGCCCTGAGGCTAAATGCTGGCAATGCTGGGATGGAAGTAGTAGCATCGGAGGCAAGAGCTCTGTCATAGCTGACTCTATGACCCTAAGTGAGTCATTGTCCTTAACTTCTAGGTTCCTTATGTATTGAATAAGGACTAAGACTCCCTACTTTCTAGAATCATTGTCACATTTCAGTGACACAAAATAACAAAGTGTCTGGCATATTGTAGATGCTCTAAAAATGGTAGGCATTAAATTTTTTTTTTTAGCAACAGGAAAGTCATATTGAAAAGCAGGGAGCAGTGGAATCCACAAGCCAATCTAAGCTGGGGAGTTGAGGTAGGCAGAGGATGGAGGGACCATCCATGGGGGAAGCCCTGCTTGGTGCAATGGAGCTGCTGTATGAGTCCAGAAGACTTGCTTCCCTTCAGTGCCTCAGTGGGCATAAAGTCCTAGTGCTGGAATTCAGGATGGCCCTACTCTAGACTCTGTTCCAACCTTGGCACTGGAATAATGACAACAGAATGACTATAAGCAATGGCTGCCACTAACTAGGTCTTCACTACTTGTCTAACCCGTGGAGATGATGACATTGACTCAGAAAGAGGAAGGGGTGTGTTCCCACTCCTTTGTACTTAAAACAGTGAGCCAGAAGTTCCACAGGCAGATGTTAGGATTACATCTGGTTCCCAAATCCCTGACCATACCACCACTTGGCAGCCAAAGTGAAGCTCCCTGTGATTAAAAAAAAAAAGTGGGTCTCCCTGGTGGTGTAAGGGGTTAGGCACCACACTATGAAGCAATCTGCAGCCTCTGTAGCATGAGTTCGATCCCCGGCCAGCCAGGGAGCAACCCACATGGCACAGCAGACCTTTCCTGTCTCACCCGCTGCTCCTCTCAGCAGTGTACTTCAGTATATCTGCCTGTTCTGTTCCCCACTCTGTCTCTGGTGAATTCTCTCACCCCCTGCATCTCTGGCCTGTACCCCAGCTCTTGTATGCATAAATAAATAAATCTTTTTTAAAAAGTGGCGGGGGGCCGGGGGGGGATCTTCACAGATCTCAGAGGAAGGCAATTCGCAGTGGGTGAGGACATTAAGCATTTGATTCTGAGGGAGGAATGACTATCCTTATGTGGTAGGTCGTGTCTCCAAAGAGCCACAATATCTCCCAATCCTCACACTCTTTTGCAATGTTACCTTGATGCTCATACATGGTGGAATCTATTTCCTTCCCTTGACTCTCACCTGGCTCTGCAACATGCTTGACTAGTAGGATTCAGTGGAGTGACACCGTGTGAGCTGAGCCTTAACAGTTCTGCATCTTCACCTCTTAAAATGCTCCTCCATGGAATGCAGCTGCCATGCTGTGAGAGCGCCCACACAGCCACATGGATACCCCAATCTCCTGTCCAAGACCCGTGGCAGAGTCCAGTCAGCACCCAGCTCTGTGAAGGAGGCAATTTTGGATCTTCCACACCTTCCAGCTTATACCATGTGAACCAGATAATTATGGCCTTGTCAACCCACAGTATCCTGAGAAATAGTAACAGCCACTGTTTTAAAAACAAATCTTCTGATCAGTCCTTTATCATTAGTGTTGGGTGCAAAAATGTTCTCCCAGTTGGTGGGGTTTCTCTTTGTTTTTGTTATTGTCTCTTTTGCTGTGCAGAAGCTCTTTAATTTGATGTAGTCCCAGCTGTTTATCTTTGTCTCCACTATCACTGCTTTGGGTGATGTGTCTGTAAAGATGTCTTTGATGTGCAAATCCCGTAGTGTTTTGCCTATATTTCCTTCTATGTATTTTATGGTTTCAGGTCTTATGTCTAGTTCTTTAATCCATTTTGAGTTGATTTTTGTGTATGGTGTGAGGTAGTGGTCAAGCTTCATTCTTTTGCATGTAGCGACCCAGTTCTGGACCTACTAAACATAGAGCTTCCATATGATCCAGCAATTCCACTCCTAGGTATTTACCCAAAGGACACAGAAACATCAATTCCAAAGAGCACCTGCACCCCTATGTTTATAGCAGCACTGTTTACAATAGCTAAGCTTTGGAAACAACCCAAATGCCCAAAAATAGATGACTGGATCAAGAAGATGTGGTACATATATACCATGGAATATTACTCAGCATTCAAAAAAGATAAACACAGGCAATTTGCAGCAACATGGATGGCGCTGGAAGGGATCATGCTCAGCGAAATAAGCCAAAAAGAAAAAGAAAAATACCGGATGGTCTCACTCATAGCAGGAATCTAGAAAACTTAAATAAGGGACCAGGAAAATGAATATAAGAAAGTGAAAATCAAAATCAACAAAAAACGATGAACCAGAGACACTTTTTGGGGGGTGGGGGGCGGGAGGGGAAGGATTGGGGTCAGAATGGGGCGTTTGCAATTGTATGGGGGAATATAAAAATAAAATTTATTATTTAAAAAAAACAAACAAACAAATCTTCTGAATCTGGCAATGAGGTGGTGGATTCCAAAGGAGAATGAGAAAGGAGTGGGAGGGACAGGTAGAGGGATCAGTTGGGTAGTGGTGGGTGGTAACTAGGGCTTCGGTGGTGGTTGTGGTGTGGTGTATACATTTATGGCGAGGGTACAGATTCCCTTAAAGGGTAAATGTATTATAAACAAATAAAATATATTTAAAAATAGGCATTGTTTTAAACCACAAAGCTTTGGGGATGGTTGTTAGGAAACAATAGGTGTCCAAAACATCATATTTGATTTTTTCCAGCTATATTGATATATAACACTGTGTAAGTTTAAGGTGTAGAAGGTGATGATTTGATATAGGTATATATTGTAAAGAAATTACTACAGGGCCTCCCCTGGTGGCACAGCGGTTGAGCACTGGCCTGCAAAGCTGTCTGCAGCCTCTGCAGCACCGGTTCTATCCCCGGCCGGCCGGCAAAGGTCCCACATTGCGCGCAGACCTCTCCTGCCGCCTGCTGCTCCCCTCAGCAGTGTACTTCGTTGGTCTGCCTGTTCTGTTTCCCACTCTGGCTCTGATGAATTCTCTCACCCTCCCACGCATCTGACTGTACCCAGTGCTTGTATAAATCAATCAATCAATCAATCAATAAATAAATAAATAAATAAAAGAAATTACTGCAATAAGGTCATCCATCAACTCCCATAGTTACTTTTTGTTTATGTGGTAAGAACTTTTAAGATCTACTCTCTTAGCAACTTTTAAGTGTACAGTACAGCATTGCTAACTACAGTCACTCTTCCCTATATTTTAGCCCCAGAAGTTATTCATCTTGTAACTCTAATTTTATACACTTTGATCACTTTCACCTATTTCCCCCACATTCCCACCCCTGGCAATCTCCAATCTACTCTGTTTCTATCAGTTTAGGTGATTTCAATATCACATATAAGTGAGATAATACAGTATTTGTCTTTTTCTTTCTGGCTTCTTATTTTATACTCTCAGATTTCATCCATGTTATTACAAATGACAGGATTTCCTTTTTTAAAAGAAATGAAATATTTATATATGTCTTTATCTATCTATTGATATCTATCTTGTCTATATCACATCTTCTTTATCCATTCATCTTTTGATGGACACTTAGGTTTTTCCATATCTTGCTATTGTGAAAATGCTGCAGCAAACAGGGTTGCGAATATCTCTTTGAGAGAGTGACATCACCTTCTTCAGATCTACACAGGAAGTGGGACTGCTGCACATTGTGGCAGTTCTGCTTTTCATTCTTTGAGAAACCTCGATTCCATTTTCCATAATAGCTGCCCCAACTTACATTCCCACCAACAGTGCATCGGGGCTCCGTTTCTCTGCAGCCTCACCAGCTCTTGTTATTTCTTGCCTTTTCAATACTAGGTAGTTTACCCAACGTCAGGTGATATCTCATTGTGTTTTGATTTGTATTTACCTGATTATTAGTGATATTGAGCCCCTTTCCATGATACTGTTGGCCATTTGTGTGTATTCTTTGGGGGAAAATATCTATCCAGGTCCTTTGTCCATTTTTAAATTGAATTATTTGTGTGTGTGTTTGTGTGTGTGTTTTAATTTGCTATTAAGTTGTATGAGTTTGTTATAAACACTGGATCTTAACCCATCATGAGATGTATAATTTGCAAGTATTTCCTCCCTTTCTGTAGGTTGTCTTTCCGTTATGTTGATCATCCTTTTGTTGCAGAAGCCTTTTACTTGCCTATAGTCCCACTTGTTGATTTATGCTTTTGTTGTTATACTTTTCTTCACTGAATATTCTCGACTCCCTTGTCAAATATTAGTTGACAGTAGATGCATGGGTTTATTTTGGGGCTCTTCATCCTGTTCCATTCATCTATATGTCTATTTTAATGCCAGTACCATACTGTTTTTGGTTACTATGGTTTTGAGCATAGATTGAAATCAAGAAATGTGATGTCTCCAGTTTTGTTTTCTTCCTCAAGATTGCTTTGGTTATTCTGGGTCTTTTGTGGTTCCACATGAATTATAAGGTTGTTTTTCCTGCTTCTATAAAAAAAAATAGCCATTGGAATTTTGATCGAATCCATAGATTGCTTTGGGTAATGTGCACATTTTAACATTAATTATTCTGATCCATGAACATGAGTTATGTTTCCAGTTATTTGTATCTTCTTATTTCTTTCATCATTTTCTTATAGTTTCCTGTGTACAGACCATTTGTCTCCTTTGTTAAATTTATTCCTAAATATTCTATTGTTTTGATGCTATTGTATATGGGTTCTTTAAAATTACTTTTTCTTCAGAAGTTGGTTGTTAGTGTATAAACCCACAAATGGCTCTTGTATATCAATTTTGCATCCTGACTTTGTTTATTAGTTCTAACAGATTTTGTGTGTGTGCATGTGTGTGTGTGTGTGTGTAATCTTTAGGGCTTTCAATACATCCCATTTTAATGATGTGAAAACTGGGGCTCAGGGTAATTAACTAACAAACCCAGGGTCACAGCTAGAAATCATGGACTGGACTTCATTCAAAGTCTGCTGAACTCCAGGGCTGGGGATCTTCAAATCCTAAGGTATTGCCCCTGCTGTCCAGTCTTTAAAACAGCTCTTGGACTTGATGATACAGAGACAAAAAAACAGAGAAGAAGAAAGATTTCTGCCTCCCTGGGTGTGTGTGTGTGTGTGTGTGTGACACTGAGCATGTGGGGGGTGTGTGTATGTGGCATGGGTGGATATGTGAAGGGGGTGTGCATAGTGTGTGGCATGAGTTGGTGTGTGTTGGTGTGTGTGTGAGGGGCAGTGGTATATGTGGAACTCTGTTTGTGTTAAGAGGTGTGAGTGTGTGGAGCATGGTGTGTGCTGTGTGTGTGTGGCATGTGGCGTGTGGCGCAGCGTGGGTTCCAGGAGAGGCAGTCCAGTGACTGGTCTCGAGCGTGTTTTCCCTCCTTGAGCGTCCCAGCATCTTGCCGACACTGATCTGGGTCTGGGCACGTCTTTCCTGAATAAACATGATGTCATTTCCATTCCATTCAGCCTGCGCCGGGACAGCTGCTGTCAGCATCACTGAGGGAAATGCCACCTCGGCCCTGACAGCTGCCACTTGGCACACTTTGTAGAGAGCTTCTCCAGGAAGAAAAAAACCCAGCCAGTCATGCAGATGCTATTTAAAGTATGTTGCATCTTGATGAGAAATGTGGAGGAAGCTAAAGAGTGCAGGGGGCTGGCTCTGGACTCTGGGTCACGACGGGGGAGGATTCTTGGGTGTCCATCGCACAGGCTTCACAAATCTTGAGCTGAATCCAGCCTGACCTCCCATTTTACAGATAAGGAAATAGAGCTCGAGAAAGGGGAAGGATCTTGACCAAGATCAGAGAGCAAGAGCCTCCCTAGCGGTGCAACGGGTTGAGCGCAGTGCTGTGAAGCTGTCTGTAGCCTCTGCAGTGCTGGTTCGATTGCCGGCTGGGGAGATACCCACATGGCACAGCAGAACTCTCTGTCTCGCCCGCTGCTCCCCTCAGCAGTGTATTTCAGTCAATCTGCCTGTTCTGCTCCTCGCTCTGTCTCTGGTGAATCCTCTCCCCATCCTGCACCTCTGGCCTGTACCCCAGTTCTTGTAGAAATAAATAAATCTTAAAAAAAAAAAAAGATCAGAGAGCAAATCAGTCACAGAATGTGAGAAGTTGAAGTCACGGTCAAACGTTTCAAATCTGACATCTGACGTCCACATTGTACCAGAGTGGGAAATCTGGTCCAGAAAAGAAAAGCAATTTGCCCTAACCCATGTCGCAAATCAGTGGCAGAGTGGGATTAGAACCCAGGTCTTGGGTGTGGGTATTTCAGCCTCATCTTAAATGCACTGAGAGTCTCATGTCTAAATAAATATCTGTTAAATGACCTGCATTGGATGTCTTGGAAATGCACTGAACTGTTTCTATCTCATCCCTGCCCTTCACAGTCAGGAGAAGCTAGTGCCTGCCCCATCCAGCTCTGGCATGGCTGACATCCTGGTGCTGGTTGCTAGTCCATGAGGAAGCATGTAAGATGCTCCTGGTCAGGGCTTTCTTTACATTGGTGCCTCGAGTGTTCAGCAAACCCAGGCTTGAGAGTGACCCCTAGTCGCTCCTCCCTGTCCAAGGGATTTCTCCTCCCTGTCCAAATGCCTTGCAGTGATGGCCAAGGCTTTATACCACCTGGCCTCTTTCCAACTCAACCCCATCTCTTCCCAACAGCTAATGATGCTGAAACTTCTCGTTCTCTCTAGTAAGCACGGCAGACGTTTCTTCAAAAAGAAAAGAAGAGAGCCTGTCACTTCAAGGAAAACACATGCATTTACATGGAAGGACTTTTCTCTGTTCTCAGACTCCTCATCCTTCAAGACCTGACTCTCAAATGACTCCCTTGTGGAACAGGCAGAGGAGTTTGATCTTGGGCTCCAGCCTCTTGGACTAAACCTTACCATAAGGAGTTACAGTTCATGATCTGACTCCTCTAAAGTTCAAGAGCTCGGGGGCCCTCCCTGGTGGCATAAGGGGTTAAGTCTCAGCACTATCAAGCTATCAGCAGTCACTGCAGCATGAGTTCGATCCCTGGCCAGGGAGCTACCCTCATGGCACAGCAGACCTCTCCTGTCGCGCCCACTGCTCCTCTCAGCAGTATACTTCAGTCAATCTGCCTGTTCTGTTCCCCACTCTGTCTCTGGTGAATCCTCTCACCCCCCGCACCTCAGGCCTGCACCCCAGTTGTTGTATGCATAAATAAATAAAAATAAATCTTAAAAAAAAGAAGTTCGAGAGCTCATCAAGGGCAGGAACAGACACTAAGTGATGTCTGTGTCCTTAGTATCCAGCTCAGACACTGAACTAGAAGGCATCCTGAAGAACGTTTATTGAAAGTCAGAAGGAAATAGAAAAATATTGAATGGTCTCACTTATAAGGGGGATATAGGAAAATCGAACAAAGGCTCCAGAGAAAGACCACACTTGTGGGCAGACCATAGATGAGGCCTCCAGCAGGGAACAGGGGGCCAGAGGGGTCAAAACAGGGGCAGCACAAGCATGGGGGCTGTGGTGATGGTTCACGAGTGACCTGGTGGTGGGAGAATCATGGGACTACACCAGAGGGGAGAAAGCAAATATCATACAAAAATGAACAACGATGTAAGAAAATTTTAAAAATAAATTGAAAAAAAAAAGTTTCTTGAATGAGTGCCCTGCACAGCGACTGACAGACAGGCCATGGCGCAGAAGGTCACCCTGTGCCTGTAGAAGCAAAAGGAAAAAGTGGCACCAGCATGGCATTGACTTCTAGGCCAAATTAAGTAGGCAACCGCTAGCAATTCATAAAATTTGGCCAAGTGCCTTTTAAGATTCTAACCCCACCCTTTCTGGGCCACCTCCCCCTACCTCCCCCCGCTGTCTGACAGCTCCACTCTCGCCGAGTCCTGCTACCTCTCTGGTACTTAACATATCCACCAGGCTTGCTCTCCTTGGTGGCCCAAGGCTTGAAAATAACTTATTTCTTTCTGAACTGCCAGAAATATTCCCTTTCTTTCATTGAGTCAGATTGCTGGATCTGATTGGTAAGGACATGGAAGGGACCGGATCCCACCTACCCCTCCTGGAGCTGTTGTGTTCTGCTTTCTCCACGGCTGGCTCAGTGGTCAGAGGGAACTTGACAGTAGAGAGGTCAAGCTTGTTTCTTTCTCCTGGGGGTGCTCTTCCGAGGATATTTGGGGTGCCTTTGGAGTTGCAATGTCTTGGGCCTCCAAAAGGTGGATGAAATATTAATCTTTTGTCCTGTGGCTGTGAGCATCTTTCAGTACTGCTTCCTTGGCCTTCTCAGCTCTAGCTTTGGCTTTTTTTGGCTTTGGGAGAGGCAGGGATTCCTTCTTTACTTTGGTGCCATCTTCATGAGAAACTAGTTTAGATCTCTTATCTACAGAGAAGTACCTGTTCTTTGATGGAGCAGTGGCACTTTTAGAAAGTTAAACTCCAGAAAAACAAAAGAGAACAGAAATATGGGTAGATAAGATGTTCATTGTAGTATTGCTTACAACTTGGCAAGATTAGAAACAACTTAAACATCTCTCCATAGAGGGTAGAATTCATTCAGAGACATCAGCACAGTGGAATGTTAGGCAACAATTTTACTTAAATGAAGTCTTTATAGATATAGTATGATGACCGTGGCATCTTAGTACACGAAAACAAGCAAGTTGCAAAACAGTGTGTGCAGGATGATGATGCCATTTTTGAAAAAGTTGTTACTACTTCAGATCTTCATGATGCACAACAAAATGGACTGGAAGATTAGACAGCAAAATATTCACAGAGACTCTGGCAGTCTTGGGGAGCAGGATGGACAGCAGCTGGGCAGTGCCACCAATCAGCAGAGTCACTGCCGTAAAATGGCATAATGACTACTCACTAGCCTCAGAGTGAGGGATCAATGAGATGGTAGAAGGAGAGGACCCTGCGTGCAGATATTTGCTCTGTGCCAGGTACACCCAACAGGTGGATCCCTTGCCCCACCACTCAGCAGCTTTAGCCACATCCCTTGGCCTCTGTATCTCTGTTTCCTCATCCAGCAGGAAGGAATGAGTCCAACTACCTTAATATAACTCCTATTGCTACAGCTACTTTCTCTCCGCCTGGCATAGAGCAAGTACCCAATACCTGTTGGTTGGGCTATGACTATGTGGTGTTTGCATGTTTAAATTTTCATTTATTTATTTATTTATTTTGAAGATTTATTTATTTATTTATACAAGCAGTATAAATAAATACCTCTGACTGGGTACAGTCAGAAGCACGGGAGGGTGAGAGAATTCACCAGAGCCAGAGCGGGGAACAGAACAGACTGAGGAAACACACTGCTGAGGGGAGCAGCGGGTGCAGGAGAGGTCTGTCATGCCATGTGGGACCCTCGCAGGTGGCCGGGGATCGAACCAGCACTGCGGAGGCTGCGGGCAGCTTTGCAGCCCAGTGCTCAACTGCTGCGCCACCAGGGGAGGCCCTGTTTGCATTTTTTATTGTAAATATGCATTTCATCTTTTTAAACACACTTCTGGACATATATTTTACATATCATAAAAGCCACACATTTCAAGTTAACAATTCAGTAATTTTTGCTAATGTCACAGATCCATGCAGCCAGCTCCATAAATCATAAATAGAACATTTCAGTCCCACCCCCTATGTCCCCTCACCTCTGCCTACCTTTAATCCCCGCTCCCACCACCTCTAGCCATAGGCAACAATTAATTTTTCTGTCTCTCTATTTTTGTCTTTTCTGGACATTTCCTATAAATGGAATCATACAATATGTGGTCTCCTGTAGGTGGTATCTTTCCCTTAGCATGGTGTTTTCAAGGTTTTTCCAAGGTTTCAAAGTTGTGTTAGCAGTTTGCTCTCTTGAATTGATTGGTCAGAATTCATCACAGGGAGACAATACCACATTTTGCCTGTCCATTCAACCAGTCGATGGCATGTAGGTTGGTTACAGTTTGGACTCATATGAATAACACAGCTGTGAACATTCATGCACAAGCCTTCCCATGAATCTCTGTTGTCACTTCCCCTGGGTAGAAGACACCTAGGAGTAGACTTGCTGAGTCCTATGGTAACTTTATGCTTAACTTTTAAAAAACTGCCCAAGTATTTTCCAACATGTTTGCACCATTTTAATTCCCACAAGCAGGGCATGAGGGTTTCTGCTGCTTCATAGCTTCATCAACACTTAGTATTGTCTGTCTCATTTATTCTAGCCATTCTACTGCTATCAAGGAGTATCTCATTGTGGTTTTAATTTGCATTTCCCTCATCAGTAAAGGTGTTGAACAACTTTTCATGTGCTAATCAGGCTGCATTTTACTGTTGTGATGAGAAAAGAAAAGTTCTGAAGAGTAACCATTCTCCTGTAGTGAGTGAAAGTTCTCCTTATTCTTCTCTGGCTCCCCCCATGCCTGCCTCACCCCAAGATGGACAAACACCCCCATCTGCCTGGGTGAGGAGGCCAGAGTAGACCCAAAAATACCAGCAAAGGGACTTGTGGAGACTGGGGCTGTTTATGTAATGGAATCCTTGGCCTTGACCCAGACTATCTTTTCCCACTGGGCACCGGCCAGGGTGACCCAGTGGGAGCCCAGGGCATGCTCTTGGAAGGTCACAAGAAGGACATGAACCACAGAGACCACTATTTGCCCAGATGGAGGGTTCCTCCCTCTGCCTCCCTCCTCTATTTAGGGTCAGAAGCTTAGATCTTGACGTGAGGGCAGCTCAGCTTACAACCATCCGGATGCAGTCTGGGCTATAGGACTCTCTGCAGGGCACCCCCATAGGACCTGAGTTTTAAAGACAAGATCCTCTGGTTTCCAGAAGAATGCCTGGCACTGGGGAGTGCCATCGTACTCCCCTTGGCACTGGTACTGTGTGCAGGATATGGCTCAGTGGTAAAGAATATGGGTTTTGGAGCCAGACACCAATCAAGAGAGGAAGGAGACCGATCCTCAAGTAGCCCCCACAGGGCAGGCAGGCAGTCACTGACCCTCACAAGTCAGGGTGATAAGCACTATGACAGGATGTGCAAAGGGCCTGGGGGGCAGGACAACAGCAAATCTGTAGTTCAGTGTCCGCATATATTAGGTTCTCTCAATAGCTCTGTGCCATAGGTCTAGTGGAAGCTATCTCAACTGGACTAATGGATCCCTCTTATCCCTGGTCAAAACATACTGATGCTGCCCGCAAATGCTGATGGCTCCAGTTTCTAGAACCTTCTCTACCCTGGCCAAACTCTGCTGCCACTGGCTGAGCTTCGAGGCACCAAAATCAGAGACGTCTGTATCCAAAAGTTTTGGCTAATTTGTATTTATTATTGTGATTATATCATTTAGCTAAGTGAAACAAAAACAATGAAATCTGACTGCAATAAAAAGGAGAAAGCGCTGTTTTGAGGGAAAACTAAGTCTAATGCTTTGGAAATATGCAATAAAAATGAATTGCTAAAAATAAATCTGTTTATTTCATTTTGGAAGAGATTGGGGTGGGAGGGGATAATAACCTTGTAGAGCTCCAAATTCAAATTGCTTCACAAGTGTCCTTGCATTCCCCGAAAAAGAGAACTGGAAATCTTTAGCAATGCTCCGTGCATGCCGACAAAGCAGTCCAAATAGAACTCCAGCCAGAGGACTTGAACTCAAAGCAGCAGCTTCAGCCTAGTCTGATTGCTTTCTGCTAGAACACAGTGTTTAGGGTATTTATGAATCCATTTTCACTGATTGTCTTTCTTAGCCAGCTTTTGTTTACCTACTCAACTGTTTGGACAAGTCAGGCTAGCTGAGAGGTTGCTACTGAATTATTATGCCCATTTTACAGAGGAGGAAAAGTGTGGGGGGAGGAAGTACCTTGTTCAAGGTCACATAGCCGAGAACTCCTGACCTTGAAAATCAGACCTGAGTGTCCCCTGAGCCAGGATCTTCATGCCCACATATGGCCTCTGATGGATGGGCGTACTGAGCGTGATCTGGAGAGTGGGAGGCTGTGGGTGTGAGAACGAGTGTGTGTGTGTGTGTGTGTGCATGCACAGGGGCTCAGGGCCAGGCTGGCACACCTCCTGAACATTCCTCTGATAATTATGCTCAAAAGCCAGTCCCGGTCCCACCAGCCTCCAAGGGGGTACCTGCTCCGTGCAGAGACAGGTCTAAATAACCCCGTGGGAAGAGCCGCAGGGACTAAGGAGGAAGCTTGTACATAAACAATCAGGACACAGCCCAGAAATGACCCCACCTCACCTGCCTTCTGGCCCAAGGGGATAGAAGGTGGTCAACCCTACCCCCACTCCACTGCAGCCCTCATGAGCCCCACCTTGCTGGTAACAACCTCATGCTTTCCCGGCAGGCCCCAGGGCAAGTAGAGATGGTACTGGGGAAAAGCCAGGCAGACTGGGTCACTCAGTTATTCTTGTTGGCATTTGTCCTCTTTAAGGATCCGTCTCCTGTTCATGGGAGAGGAGGCACCCACCTTACGGAAGGCAGGACTCACCCTCAGAACCACCCCGCTTTAGATTCACATTCTGACACTTGCTAGCTCTGGGACCTTGGTCAAGTGACTTAACCCCCCTGTGCTTTAGTTTTTCTCCTCTCTAAGATGGGGATGATGGTCCCCCCTTCCACAGGATAGCGTGTGATGGTGACACAAATTCATATATGTGAAAATTTAGAACGAGCACATACAACCCAAAGTGTTGTGTCTGTTCGTTATTATTATTCTCATCTTTAAAATAATGATTTTGATCCTTGCAGAGTTTGGGTGAGCATGAGATGAAATGTGTCCAGCACAGCACTCCCACGAGCCCCACTGGCTCCTTCCCACAGCCTGGGGGGTTGTTGGGGTCTGACCAGTGAGGAGGATCTGGGAATGGTGCCTGACTGGCCCCCCGAGGGGCTGGTTTCTAGGGCGTAAATATTCTTCCCATAAGCGCAGTACTGTCTGGTGTGAGTGCGTTTCTTGTCTCCTCTCTCATTCAGTCTAACAGCAGATGTCAGAAAGGGACGGGCAGATCCTTATCCCCATTTTCCAGATAAGTTTCCAGGGTGTTTTACTGCCACCCAGAGGCTGGGATCTCAGAATAGTCAAGTCAGAAAGACCCTACGGGTTCATCCACCCTCCTAGGGGTGCTCCATCTCCCAGGCAGCTGGGGCTCACTCGTCCTGGAGCCTGCTTGATAAGGGTTTTGAGGGGGATTGGCACTCAGGGCATGGACATTTAGGTTGGTTACCGTTGTCGGTCACTATGAAGAATGCTGTTACCAACATCTGTGTATGAGTCACGTACAAGTACAGAAACGCGACGCGATCGATTAGTAATGTCTTCCACGAATGCAAGAAGGACCTGGTGATCTAAGCCATGTTCAACCCGTTTCCATCCTAACCCTCTGCTTAGTGCGGGACTGAGAATGGGAGCCACTCACCCAAGGGCACAAAGGACACAGTGGACATGGACCTGCCCCTGCAGGCTCTTTTCTCTGCCTGGTACTGAATCCTTTCTGCTTTCTCAGGGGGACATTTATTCATGGCTTCTGCCATGTGTGGCCCTGACTTTTGGGAATCAGGTCATTTAGAGTGAAGTAAGAGCTCTTGGGGGCAACCTCTGTCCTGCCCCGGCCCTGCCGGGTCCAGACGAGCCTTATGCCCCCGGGGCCCCTCATTCTCCAGGACACTCGCAGGAGAAGCAGGAAGAAAGCAGGTCCATGATATGATACACCACCAAGCTCTGCCCGCCACCAGGGCCCAGCAAGGCCTGTGCCACTGTGCCAGGGATACACACCACAGAAGACGCTGGTGAGGCAGCATGAGGCAGGAAATGCACACCCCCCCTTAAACAAATATTTGAAATTCACATATATACACAGACACATATATGGCCACAGATACTCAATAATAAGAAAGAACCCAGGAAGTAAAAGAACATACTTAGGCTGGGCCTCCTTTGTGGCCTAGGGTTTAAGTCTTAGCGCTATCACCACCACAGCCTGAGTTCAATCCCTGGCCAGGGAGCTGACCCACATATGGCGCAGCAGACCTCTCCTGTCTCTCCTGCTGTTCCCCTCAACAGTGTATTTCAGTAGATCCACCTGCTCTGCTCCCCATTCTGTCTTCAGTGAATCCTCTCACCTTCCCTGTACCTCTGGCCTACACCCCAGTTCTTCTACACACAAAAAAAATTTTTAAAAAAGAATATACTCAGGGCCTCCCTGGTGGTGCAGGTAGTTGAGCTATGAAGCTGTCCCCAGTCTCTGTAGCACGGGGTCGATCCCGGCAGGCCGGCGAGAATCCCACATGGCGCAGTGGACCTCTCCTGTCTCGTCCGCTGCTCCCCTCAGCAGTGTATTTCAGTGGATACGCCTGTTCCGCTCCCCACTCTGTCTCTGTTGAATCCTCTCACCCTCCTGCACATCTAGCCTGTACCCCAGTTCTTGTATGCACAAATAAATCTTTAAAAAAAAAAAAAGAATATGCTCAGACTTATCTACCACCTGGTTAACAAATGTAGATGTTGTGTCTTTCTTGCTTTAGATATTTTTATTTAAAAAAAAAAAAAACACTCCTGAAGATTTTTAAACAGCCATCTTTACCCCTTCCCAGTTCCATTTCCCTTCCTTAACAGAAGCAACCCCATCGGGGATTTGGTCTGCATCCTCCCGGTCCATGTTTTCAAATCCACAGAGTGCACAGTACTGCGTGTTTCACATTTTCACCCGGTGCCGTGTTTATTTTTTGTCTTACTTCTTATATTCGCTTCCTAAGGCTGCCATCACAAGGACGGCCAACTGGGTGACTTAAAAGAACAGAAATGTATTTTCTCACAGTTTTGGCGGCTCGAGGTCTCACATCCAGGTATGGGCAGGCCTTGCTCCTCCTGGGATTCTGGGTAGTAGCCTGTCTTGCCTTCCGGCCTTTCATGGCCAAAATGTGGGAGTCCCAGGCTCCCAGCTGCATCTCCCGTCTCTGCTGTCGTCATCACCTGCCCTTCTCCGCCTCCCCCCCAACCAGCTCCTGTGTGCCTGTGCTCCTCGCCCTCTTCTCATGGGCGCACCAGGCCCGTGGAATTAGGGGCCATGCTCGTGACCTCACCTTAGCCCGATTACAATGGCAAACACCTGCCTGCGCAAGACAGCTGCAAGCACTGGGACCAGGGGTCAGGAGGTCAGGAAATCAGGTGGGGGAGGACAGAATTCAGTCCACAAACAGCAAAATTTTACTGTTGGATATTTATCCAGTGGTGGTATGTGTAAGTCAAGTTCATAGTCAGTTCACGGTGTGGCGTTCTCCTGGACAAATGGCTGACCTTCATTTGTTTAATGACTCTGCTGAGAGACAGGGGGTGTTTCTGTAACAGAAGCATCGCTGTGAAAGGGGAGGTTCCCTGGTCCCTGCTCCATGTAGGAGCAGCGGCCTTGGGCTAGCGGCTGGGGTCTCCGGGGCGCCGCTGAGCAGCCAGGTGAAGCTAGACAGAGAACATGGAAGGCAGGTGAGTTCATGGAGAAGAGGAGCCGGCTTCCTTCTCGGCTTTGGATTGGCACCAGGGACTTGGAAGCCTTGGAGAAGACATGTGGGGGAGACAGATGCAGAGATACTCAGAAGAGACACATGGGGAGGCTGGCGATGGCAGCTGTTATCTTGATTTGTGCCTTGATTTTGCTCCTTTCATCCCAGACTTCCTGGCCCCTTTCACCCCCTTCCGATGGGTCCCCACCAGAAGGTGACTTAGACTTGTGGCAAATTTCTGGGCTTCGGTGGCCCTGCTTCAGGCCGATCCTTTTTGTCTGGGTGTTTACTGGTGAGGGGATGGCTGACTTTGGGTGTTTTATTGGGAAACTGTTATCCTTTCTTCTATGCACACGAATTTGATTAAAGTCTTTGATACTCAGTCTCTTTTCCTTTGTGCACAGCTGGCTGGACCCCTTTAGAACATGCAAGTTTAGGGGTTCCAGGGTGCCCCTTGGTCTGTACACTAACATTTACATGTTTAACATCCATGTTGTTTTCTTGATCAATGGGCAAGGATTTCTCAAAGTTTCATTTTCATCTTTAGATTTATTTTTATTTATTTATGCATACAAGAATTGGGGTGTAGACCAGAGGTGCAGAGGGTTAGAGGAGTCACCAGAGACAGAGTGAGGAGCAGAATAGGCAGATCTACTGAAATACACTGCTGAGGGGAGCAGCGGGTAAGGCAGGAGAGGTCTGCTGCACCATGTGGGTATCTCCCTGGCCAGGGGTCGAACTCATAGCCTGATAGCGCTGAGACTTAACCCCTTGCACCACCATGGAGGCCCTCTCGAAGTTTCATTCTTAAGAGCAGAACTGCCGGTCAGTTGGTATGCATAATTCCAACTTTATAGATATTGCCAAGTTGTGGTATCTGAGAATTCACATTTTCCCATGTCCTTGGCCACACTTAATAGTGTCAAACCTTCTGCCTTTCACTAATGGGTATGAAATGGAACCACTTTGTTGTTTAATTTGCATTTCTTTAATAAATATAGTGAGGTTAAGTATCGTTTCTTATGCTTATTCATCATTCCTGTTTCTTTCTTCGTGAACAGTTCACACCTTCTTCCTCATCCCCCCCCATTATCTTCCTTTTATTGATTTATGAGGGTTCTTGATAAATTTGGACATTAATCCTCTGTCTGGTATATGTGCTGCAAATTTGCTCAAAGGCATTTGCAAATACCTTTCACTGCAAAAGAGCATTTGATTTGGTTGAATTTAAACTTAATGATATATTTTTTTATGATTTCTAGCTTTTGGAACTTGTTTAAGAACTTCATCCTTATCTCAAACCATAAAGAAATTCTCATATTCTTCTTCTATAAACTTTAAGGTTGTTTTTCACATTTAGGTCATTTATTCATCTGAAGTCTATTTTTGAGTGTGATGTGAGATGGATCTAATTTTATTTTTTTCTATGCAGAAAGCTTCTTCAAACCCCATTTTTGAATAATCTATTCTGTCCCCTCACTGATTGGATGCCTTTTGATCATTACACCAAGGTCCCAAGTAACTTGGGTCTATTTCTAGGATCCCTTTTCTGTTCTACTGATTTATTTGTCCAATTCTGTGCTAATAACCTGGATATGTTCATTACCAAGGCTTTATAATAAATCAGGATTTGTTAAGGTAAGACACCTTCCTTTTTCTATGTGATTGTCTTAGTTATTCTTACATGTTACCTTTCTGTGTGAAATTTAGAATCAGTTTAACATGCTTAATGAGAAATCCAATTGGAATTTTAATTAAGATTGCCTTGATTTTGTAGATTAATTTGGAAAAAAATTAGTGTATTTCTGATATTGAGTCTTCCTTTCCATGAACATGGTACATGCCTTCATTTGTTCTTCAGTGTGTGTGTGTGTGTGTGTGTGTGTGTGTGTGTGTGTGTGTGCATGTCCTTCAATAATTAGTGCTTTCTCCATGGAGTTGTTGTACATCTTTTGTAAGTTGATTACTAGGTCTTTATAAACTTCAATTCGTATCTCTTTTTCTGTTCCATTTCCAACTTGCTTATTGCTGGTAGATAAATGGGATGGATTTTATAGCCAGAAGACTAAGTTTCCTCATTTTCTAGTTCCATCCAGAAAGCAGAGCTTTGGACTTGGCAATATGCAGTGTAGACTATTTAGGATTTGGGCTCTGCATCTGACAGGAGAACCTTGGTTTTAATCTTGGATCTGCCACTTACTTAACCTCTCTGAATTAATGATCACATGTATCCCCTGGGTTATCTCAAGGAGACAAAGAAATAAAATGCATAAAAGTGTCCAGCATAGAGAAAGTGTTTAACTGTTGTCGTTTCTTATAATTGTTACAAACTGGATTCTCCTGCATAACCAGGGAGATAATGACACAGAGTAAAATAAGATGATTCCTCCTCTACTCATCCTGAAATTGCTGTGCAGAGTTGCCAGTGTTCAAAACAGATTGATCACAAATTAACCCCCACATTCAGTGACTACCCTAGTGCCGGGTAATTTGGAACACCCATTTAAAATCTATTTGTGTTCTCTGTCTGCGCTATTTTAATACACGTGGTCTCCCAACCAGCAAGCAAATGGCCTGGCAGTGACCATGGATTTGAGAAGCATTGGGGGACAACTGCTTGTCACGCTGACCCTCTCCAGTCCCCCCACCTCCTGAGCCACTCTAAGTATTGTGGACTTCAAAAGCCATCGACTGAATGAGTTCCCCCCAATTTTGTATGATGAAATCCTAATCCCTAATGTGATAGTATTTGGAGGTGGGCCCCTTAGGAGCTGAAAAGGTCATGAGGGTGGAACCCTGAAAGGGATTAGTGCCTGTATAAGGGAGACCCCGGGGAGCTTCCTCTCCCCTTCCACCCTGTGAAGACACACCTGGCTATCTGTGAACCAGAAGGTGAAACTCACTAGATGTCAGACCTGTCACTGGTGCCTTGATCTAAGATTTTCCAGCCTCCAAAACTGTGAAAAACAAATTTATGTTGTTTTTAGCCACCCAGTTTATAGTATTTTTGCAGCAAACTGAAAAATCTGATACCTAGTCAGACCTCCAAACACAACCCCCCACATAATTCGTGGAGCTGCTTCCTTATGATGTGGGGACAAACCAATGGGCAGACAGCTAATTGTATTGATGTCATTCGAAGAAGCACAGCTCCCAACACACACTAACCTGCTGTTTACATCTGATGCCCATGGCCTGGGGGGACTAGACGGTGGGTGTGGTTACTGATGGGAGAGAAGGAGCAGGGAGAGAGGGAAGGGGTCTGGAGGGTGACAACACATTCTGAAACAGTCAAAAGAAAACCAGAAAGCTCACCTGGAAAAGACCGTGAAGGATGGCACGTTTCAGGCTGTGGATAACACTGAGGCATTTTGTTCAAAGACGCTGCTTTGACTAAAGCCCCTCCCAGGAGCATCCCTCACCCTGTCCCCACCCCGGATCTCCCTCCCAGGGCTGTGGGATCTGGGGGACAGTCCGCCCTCAGTAAATATTGCCGACGGTCCATGGGGTATCAGGCACCAAGAGCCACATTTTATAGGCAGTGTCTGATGCCATCCTCCCAACAAACCACAACGGGCGTGAAATCCTTACAGAGGGACCATAGTACAGAAAGGGCAGGGCAGGGGTGTGAACCGAGAGTTCTTCTGGGGTTTGTGGTCGCATTTTTGTTTTTCTCCCAGGGAGTCCCACTGTGGACGACATTACTCCAGGCCCAGGGCGGGTCAGCAGCCAGGGTGCCAGTCACATCTAAGCACTGCTGGGTATTTGCACCAGACCAAAGAGGATTGGATTGGGCTGGTAGGTACGACTGCCCAGCTGCCAGGTATGGGGCAGGTCCTGGGCTCATGGGGGCCTGTGTGAGCTGATTGCCCCTGGCGGCCAGGGTCTGGGCTCCAGCATTCCCCTGGGGGGCGCGCCCATGGTGGAACAGCAACTTCCCAAACTCCGTGGAAATGTTTAGGGTGGGCCCACCTCCCCCTGGCTCCCTTCCCCTCCCTGCCCACCAGGGAGACTGAGGCACAGCTGGGGCTGGGGACCTGGGAGGTGGTCTCCAGGGTCTTGAGTCTGGTGCTCCCAGCCTATTGCACAGTAGGGGGGGCCAGGCAGGAGGCCCCAAATCAGACTGTTGGCAGGATGCTTCCTGAGGCTGTCGTGGAGGCAGCTTCTTGGCAGACCCTTCCCTGGGAGGGGGACTGAGAGGGCCCAGGCACAGCTCCTGCCCCTCGCCAGTGCCGTGTTTGCCTTCCCTCCGGAATCCAGCCCACCTCCCCCAGAAGCTCTGGGTTCACCCTCAAATGACACTTTTCAAGTTTTACCTTATCACCTGTTGATTCTTCCTAATGTCTTTTATAGCAAGAGAAGCGCATGCTTTTCCAAATACACACCTGCTTTATGACCTGGCAATTCCGCTCTTGGACATTTAGCCTGAGATATGAGTCCCTTGGTCACAAAAGACAAGACATGTACATCGATGGCAGCCTTGCTCACGACCCCAGACGGGAACGGCCGCCACAGGGGAGGAGGCCAGGTGAGGTGTGGCTTTTTCGACACAGGGGTCTGTTCAGCCATACGCAATGAACCTTCATCGAGCGCAACAACATGCATGAATCACATCTTTATTATGTGGCGGCAAGGACACCAGACGCCAGCAGACGTGCTCAAAGCACAGGCAAAACTAATGAAGATGGGCCTCCCCGGTGGCGCAGCGGTTGAGCGCTGGGTTGCGAAGCTGCCCGCAGCCTCTGCAGCGCCGGTTCAATCCCCGGCTGCTCCCCGGCCACCGGAGGAGGGTCCCACATGGCACGCAGACCTCTCCTGCCACCCACTGCTCCCCTCAGCAGTGTACTTCGGTCCTTCTGCCTGCTCTGCCTCCCGCTCTGGCTCTGGTGAATTCTCTCACCCTCCCGCGCTTCTGACTGTACCTAGTGCTTGTATAAATAAATCTTAAAAAAAAAAAAAAAAGAATGAAGTGACAGCAAACAAATAACCACTGGGGGCAGCTAGGACTGGGAAGGGGCAGAAGGGAACTTGCTGGGACGCTGTCTACACCTTGATCTGGGTGTGGTGCACGGGTGTACATACTTGTGTAAAAAGTGATCAAATCGTACACTTACACAACGTCACTGTGTTATGCTATGCCACATTCAAAGATAAAATTGTTAAAGATCATGTAAGTTAAAAACCAAAAAACAAGTACGTGGCCATTGTTAGGAGTTGTCAAGCGCAGAGATGAGTGAGGAAATGCCAGCTCTCCCATTCCTGACACCAGCGCGTCTCCTGCTTTCCCCCTGTGTGTCCATCCTCTGCTGCACCCCGGGAAACCGCCAGCTATGGAGAGACTCTCTCCCCCGTGGACCTGCCTCTCGGCTGCTGGGTTCCCCTGGGAAGGAGAGATCAGGGGCCTGCGCTCAGGGCTCTGCTGAACTTCATGATCTGCTTTGGCTCCTGGGGTGTGTCCAGACCCAGGGAGATAGACCAGGTGGGTTTTAGGGCCTCTGGAGGGAGGGAGGGGGTGTCTCTGGAGCCAGGACCCCGCCGCTCACTTGATGGAGGCTGGGGATGGAAGCCTCAGCTCCCCACCCCAGTCCACCTCCACTTTCACCTTCCAAGTTCAGATTTTGTCTCATGGCTTTCCTTTCTCCTGGGGTCCCCTCCCCAGTGGCGCTGTTGGGAGGAGGCGCGTGGGCACTTGGCAGCAGACCCATTAACCCCACGATACACAGATCCACTCAGCCAATGCGCTCCTCCGAAGTCGTCCAGAGGCAAGCTGGGCCTCCACGTGATAGCAACTGAGGCTTCAGCCTTTTTTTGTCTTCTCCAGGGAACAAAGCAAGGAGGCCCCCTTCCCTCCCCCCCCCCCCAGTGGAGGTCGCTCCAGAGGAGATCAATCCAGGGGTGGGGAGAGAAATAGGAAAGTAAAGATTTTTCCATATCCTGCTTTTATCTGTTGTGAAGAGTTATTTTTTTATTTGTTTATTTGTAGAAGAACTGGGGTGTAGGCCAGAGGTGCAGGGGGTGAGCAGATTCACCAGAGATGGGGATGGGGTGGACAGAACAGATGGATTTACTGAAATACACTGCTGAGGGGAGCAGCGGGTGAGACAGGAGAGGTCTGCTGCATCATGTGGGTAGCTTCCTGGCTGCCAGGGGGATCGAACTCGTGCTGCAGAGGCTGCAAATTGCTTCAGAGGTTGTGTCTTAACCCCTTGCACCACAAGGGAGGCCCCGTTATTTGTACATTTTAGACAGATGAATCACTAGGACAGAATTTGAAAGCATACTTGAAGTGGGTAGATTTATGTCCCCCAAAATAAGATTTGTTCAAGTTCTAATCCTCAGTTCTATAAATATGACCGTATTGGAAGTAGGGGCTTCGCAGATGTAATCAAGTTAAGATGAGGTCACACTGACCTGGGTCATATTGGATTTGGTCCTGATCCTGTGGTTGGTGTTCTTACGTGAAGACAGTGATTGGATACAGACATGACGAGAGAGAAGCCCTGTGAAGACCAAGGCAGAGATCAGAGTTCAGCTGCCACAGTCCAAGGCATCCCCCAGTTTGCTGATAACCAGCAGAGTTAGGACAGAGGAACTGGATGGTTTATTCCTCAGAGTCACCAGATCGAGTCTGGTCCTGCTGACACCTTGATTTCAGACCTCGTCTCCAGAATGTTGAAAGAAGTTTCTTTTGTTTTAAGCCACCCAGTTCAAGCTAAATTGTTACATCTGGGAAACCAAAACAGTAGCTAAATGCTCATAGGAGTTTAATATATGACAAAAGTGACATTGTTAATTAATAGCAAAAAGATGGCTTAGCCAATAAACAGTGTTAAGACTACTAGGTAGTCATCCAGAGATGCAGCTAAACCCCCACCTCACACCTTACACAAAAATTAATTCTAGAATGAATAAAACCTGGAGGCAATTTCAAAAATATTCTTAGACTAAGGGAGGTCTTTTCAAGTGTTAAAAATTTTAAAGGAATTTATAAATGAGAAGATTGATAAATTTGGCCACATACAATTATTTTTAATTCTTCGTGAAAGACACAGCATAAACAAAGTCAAAAGACACACATATTATGCACATATCATATGTTGTCGACAAAGGACTGATATCTTTGCTATTTTAAGAGTTCCTACATATCAGGAAGAGGAAAAAAAACCTAATTAAAAGATAGTCAAAGGATATAAACAAACAGTTCCTAGGAAAGGAAATGTAAATGATTCTTAGTCATATGAAAACACGGTCAACCTCCCTGTAGCAGCAGAAATGAAATTACAGCAATGAGCTATCATTTTATATCTAACAGATTGACAAAGATCAAAAAGTTTGATAACATGCTGTGTTGGCAAGGGTGTGGGAAACAGACACTCATTCATAGCAAGTGGGAGGGCAAACTGGTACAACCTCCCTGAAGAGCGATTTGGCAATATCTAAATAAATTAAAAATCCACATACCCTTTAACCCAGCCATGCCATTTCTAGGAATTCATCATACATATATATTGGCACATGTGCAAACTGATTTATGGATGTGCCTATTTATAGGCAAATAGTATTATTTAGGTTAGAAGCAGCCTCGCTTCCCATCAGAGGGGATTACTGTGAAATGAATTATGGAACATCCATCCCATGGACTATTATGCACTGTTTTTAAAAGAATGGAGCAGTTTTCTATTTCCAATGTGGAAAAAATCTCTGTGATAAGTAGTTAAGGGTGGGGGGGAGGGAGAAGCAAAGTACAGAACAAAAGGGTTAATACAACACCCCTTGTGTAAAAATTATTTTATGGGCATATGTTCATGGGCAGAGAATGTCTTTGGAAAGACACAAGTGAGTAGCAGAGACTGCCTGTAAGGAAGGAGCTAGGATGCTGGAGTAAGAAAACTACATACTTTATACCTTCATATACTATGTGCAAGTGTTAATCATCAAAAAAAAGAAAAAGATATATTCAACCAAAAAAATCACAAAGTGAAAAAGCAAAATTTTCATCTGATATCTGAGTTTAAACGTCAACTCCTTCACTTTCGTGGCAAGTTCAATTCCTCCACCTCAGTTTCTCCATCTGTAAAATGGGAGGAAGAAGAAGAAGAGTATAATAAGGAGCAGCAACCAAGGACATGTGGGTGTGGGTGTGGAGCAGGAGAGGAAGCAAACACAAAAGGTTAACAAGGGGCGAACCCAGGAAGGGTGTATGGGAGTTGGCTGTAGATTGTTCTGTTACCTTTACTGTGATCTTGACTTTTTTTTCCCCCAAATAAAATTTTTTTGCAAAAAATTGCTGATTCCTGGTTTCCCACCCCAGACCTGTTAAATCAGAACGCGCGAGGTGCGGCTGGTAAGCCAGGCTCGCCCCCCAAGCTTGCTGACTCGACTGGAGCAGAGCTGGGGTCTGGGGTCCGGAGCCAAGCGAACCCCAAACAGGCCTCCAGCATCTCACCTCAGGCAGCTTCTCGCCCTCTTTGGGGCGCAGGTAGAGAGGACCCTTCTCCTGGCAGCACGTGCCGGTAGGGCCCTGGGATGAGAGGGCAGGGGTGGGGTCCCCTGGGTGGTCCTGGGGGAGACCAGCCCGGCACTTCCCCGAGTGGGGCTGAGCAAGAGCCGCGGAGCCGGGGGTGCCAAGCCCCGCCCCCCACCCACCGCCCGGCGCTCTTGGCGGGGCCTGTGCCGGGACACGCAGGGAACCCCAGCCCTGGCCGAGCCCCCATCAGATAAAACCTCCGCCCCCGCGCTGGCAGCCCGGGCCGGCGAGCAGTTTACGTAAGCCCGTTGTGGATGGAAAAACAAAAGCGCCAGCAGGCGGTTCCCGGCCTGCTCAGAGCCGCGGGGGCCCCAGACGCTGGCTCACCCCGGCGAGGCTCCGTCCTGACAGCGCCCCCGAGGGCTCGAGCGAAACTCTGGGGGACCCGCGTGCTGGAAGACGGGCTCTCGGGCCCGCCCCGGGCCCCGCCGCGCCCAGGCCACCCCGCGCGCCGCCCGCAGGCCGGGGCGCTGCTGCAGCGGGTCCTGCACCTCCCTCCGCGGGGGCTCGCGCCGGCCCGGCCGCCCTGGCCCCATCCCCGCCCGGCCTGGGCCCGGGAGCGGCCGTTCCAGGCGTTCGGGGGCCGCGGGGGTGATGGAGGTTTGGGAACCCGGCGGGACTCGGGCTGCGCATGGGCCGGGAGGAGATGAGGCGCCTCGCCTCCACGTGGCGCCTCCTTTCCAGCTCTTGAAGCTCAAGAAGCGCTGAGACAGCCCCCCACAGAGCTGCTGGGGAGCAACGGGAAGCCCCTTGCACAGGCCGGTTCCCGTCGCTGTCTGGCCGAGGCCAGGGTTCAAGTCCCAGTTCTGCCGGCTGCAGGACCTCATCCCTCAGGCCTCAGGCTCTGTATCTGTGCAGTGGGGCTAGCCTTAAGTTTTAAAAATGAAACGAGACATTGTGAATTAAATGCAAGAGTTAAATGCAATCTGACACGCTTACATCACACCGATCGTGATGTCTGGTGGAGAATATCACACGGGGACCTGTCACTCTAGACAGAAATGTGTCATGCCCACCTGCCCCTTCCATCTCCGCATGCACATGGGCCTTTCAGGGGGACCTTTCCGGACTCCCCTCTCATGGGTGAGTGTCGGGGTTACATTCCCTCCAAGTGCTCCTTTGTCCGCTCCTCCTGCCAGGCCTCCTCCCTTGTGTCACTACCCCGACTGGGTGTCTCCCTCATCAGATTATGTATGGCTCCCATCAGATCCCCCAGTTCCCTACAGTCTCAGGCGAGGCCCTGGGCACCCAGAGTCTGGCCTTTCCTCTACAGGGTCCCCAGCCTGGGGGTCAGGGAAATAGACAGAGATGTCTATGCAGACCAAGGATCAATGAAGAAACCCAGTGGATTTGGGAATCACTATGAGACCATTTTAAGAATGACAAAGGATCATGAGGGCACAGGCTGGCATTCAGCCTGATGCATGGTAGGTACACGCCAAACCATCATTACATAAAATGACATTATTTAATAGTGGAAAGACCTGGAATCAAATGCTGGCTCTGTCATTGACTTGCTATGTAACCTTGGGGAAGGGACTTTCTCTGGGCCTCAATGTCTCCATTTATCAAGGGAGACCCTAATGTTAAATGCCCATTCTAAAGCTCTGGTGAGAGACAAACAAGTCAATGCATGTGGAAGCACTTTCTAGACTATTCAAGGGCTAACCCCATCAGCTACAAACTATTCTATCAATGTTGGGGAGCTTCATGGGGGGGGGGTTATAGCCTCTGACACAGCTTTGGTAGCAAGCCTGATCTCAGGACCCAGTCTGGATACCCGCTTGTTTTGAGAACTGTGACAAATAGTTCTGCCTCAGTTTCCTCATCTGTAAAATGGAGGTAAAATACCTTCCTCCTATGTTGCCATGAGGAACCAAGCAGATCAGCAGAAGTAAGAGCAAAGACTTATTGTGCACTAATTCAATACCAGACAGAGGGTCTAAGTCATTTCTATACTCAGTAACCCCTCTATCTGCAGGGGGTACATTGCAAGACCTCCAGTGGATGCCTGGAGCCAGGGATAGTGATGATAGTATGTTTTTCCTACACATACATACCTATGATAAAGTTTAATTTACAAAGTAGGGATAGTAAGAAATTAACAATAACTAATGAAATGATGGAACAATTCTAACAATACGTTATAATAAAAGTTATGTGGATGTGGTCTCTCTCAAAATATCTCATTGTACTTACTATCTTCAGACTGTGGTTGATGGCAGGTAACTGAAACTATGGAAAGCAAAACAGTGGATAATTGTATTAATTCATCTACTGTCAGCTTACTAAAACTGGGGAAATTGAAGCAGAGAGATATCAAGCAACTTATTCAAGGTCACACAATTGGGAAGATTTGCTGGGAAATAATCCTGGCAATCCAGCTGGCACTGGAGCCTCAGGTCCCAAGTACCCTGGATCACTGCTCCCCAGAACCTGTATAAAGAGCTTGGCCATGGCGCACAGTCGGCCCTCAGCAAACAGTAGCCATTATTATGCTTCTATTAATATAGTGTCTTGATATCATCATGATCTTAATTACTCATCAATCCCTTTGCAGCAGGGCAAGCTGAAGCGCTCTGGGCCTGGGTGGGTGCCAGCTGAGAGCTGGCGCCAGGAGCCCGAATTTGGGCAAAGCTTTGTTTCCTCATCACACCCAAGGAGAGTCAGCACACAGGGTGGTTGGCAGGTGAGTCCAGCACTGGGACTGGCACTCAGGTGAGCACGGGTGTCACAGGTGGCCTTCTTTGCCCGGTCTGGCTCTGGACACCCACCCGGCTCCTGGAGCAGGGCACGGCTGGGAGAGGAAGGCGGGGGCAGACACTGGGCCTTTTGTGCCCTGCTCCCCACACGGCCCAGCCCAGAAACCCGTCCCCACCCCCGCCCCGGGCTGGGTGCAGGGTGCAGTGCCCTTCTGGGATAGAGAAGATTCCAGGCTGGAGTCGGGAGTCTGGCCAGAATCCTGGCTCCACTGCGTTCTGGCCGGGTGTCCTGGGCCAGTCCCTCCTGGCTCTAGGCCTGGTTTCCTCACCTCAGCACTGAGGCTTTGAGAGCTGGACCCAGAAGGGGCAAGGGTTTGGAAAGGGAGAGGAGAGGAAAATGGTGGTCCTGGGGGCTGGAGTGAGGGAGCGGAACAGGTGCCCGGCCCCCTCCACTGGGAAGACACATGGTGAAGGATTTTCACCTCCTCCTCGCCAGGTCACAATCACCCTTTCGTCCCATCCACCTCCCCCCAGCTGGCATCACACAGCTTAAACACGTGTACATCCAAACACTTGCCCATGTGTGAACACACGTCCCTGGACACACACACCCTCCTGATCACAACACACACGGACACACACTCCTAGTCATAGACATCACAGGGACACACACCCCTGAACACAGAGACACACCTCAACATGATCACAGTCACACACCTCAACAAACACCTCTCGGCACCCCATATGAATACCCACACAACAGGACAGCACAGAGATACAGCAGCGCAGAAAGCACACACACACACACCCCCACACAGACCTCACCATCCACCCCCATCACACACCACACCTTGGGCTCCAATCCTTCTGGAGGCCACTGGGGGGCAGAGCGAGCCCCTTGGGGAGCCCAGGATGGGTGCCTGGACAGGCACCTCCTCATCCTTTCCCGTACCTGGGGATCCCCTCGGGCTGGAGCACACCACTGCCCAGAGGTCCGCAGGGGTGAACCTAAAGGAAAGGGGAGCATCTCGGAGCACCCCCTGGGTGCCCGTCCTGAGCGCGAGCTTGCCATTGCGCTCTGGACTCCGCGCCTGGCACACACCTGGGGCTCAGAAGATCGCTCTGACTTTGACGCTGAGGAAAGCGCCCAGAACCTGGTGGGCGGGACGCCGCGCCCGGGAATTTCACCCCTCAGACCCCACCGGGGCGAGGAGGGAGAGGGGGGACCCCTCAGGGCAGGGCCGTGGCGCGCCGCCAGGGGGCACCCTCCGCCCGGCCCCTGCGGATGGGGGGCGGCGCGGGCTCGGTCGCCCCAACGCAGCGTCCCTCCTGCAACGTCCACGGTGCCCCCGCCGGGTCCCCGGGGAGCTCCCCGAGGTCCCGGCCCGCCCCCGCAGGATGTATCTGCTCACCACCCCGCCGGATCCCAGCTCGGCTCCGGCTTCCGCCCCCTCCAGGTCCCCAGGGGCCACCCCCACAGCTCCAGGCCCGCAGCCACCTGCCGGCCCGGAACCGCCCCTCGGCCCACCCCCACCCCAGACTCCAGACTCTGAGCACCTGTGAGGCCATCCCACAGTGGGGCGTCCCATCACCTCCTCCCGGGGAGCAGAGACGCCTCACGGGCGCCTGAATCAAGTGGCTACCAGAGAGGTGTCATCGGTGCTCACAACACTCCGCCAAGCAGGTGTTATGTTGCCCCTTCTGCAGCCTTAAAATATCAGCTCAGAGAGATCAAGCACTTGGCCCAGGAGCCCAGCAGCCGTCAGTGGCAGGAGAGGGTCTAGTGCCCATGCTGTGGCCTGGCCTCGCCCACCGTGGTGCCCACGCCCCGGGCTCGGGCTGTGCAGGTAGGACACACCGCCTGCCCAGACCCCACATTCCTGCTCACCTTCCCCCATCCTCCTCCTCATGGCTGTTTCCGTCACAGTGAAGGGACCCACCATCCAATCACACATGGTCTGACCCTCTCTCTGCTCCCCGGCTGGCTCTCTGTAGCCAGTCTTACTCCTCCTGCCCCTACCCATCACCCCGTTTCCTGGTGCTCAGGGAATAAAGACCCTTCACACTGCCTGGAAAGCTGCTGGTCATGTCTCCAGACCCACCTCCTACCACTCTGGCCCCTGCTTGGAGACCTCCAGCCACACCGGCCACCTGGACCTGCTAGGCCCCAGGGCCTTTGCACATGCTGCAGCTCCTTTTGCTGCATCCCCCCCGCGCCCCCTCCCCCCCAGCTTGCTGAGATAATTCTCACTTATCTGATCTCTCAGTGGTATCTTTCTCCGGGAAGCCTTCCGTTCCCTCGCCTATGTCTAAGTCCCCATGGTCCCACATAGGACTCTCACCAACACGAAATATTTACTTCTGAGGCTGTTGTACATTTGCCACCCACACTAGACTCTGAGTTCCATGAAGACAGACCATCTTGTTCACTGGTATCTCCAGTGACCAACACAGCAGGAACCTAGCCCTGTTGCTCCCTTGCTGGGTGTCCTTAGGTAAGTGTCTTTCCCTCTCTGAGTTTACCTTGCTCATCTCCAAAATGAAGAAGCCGGATGGGCAGTCTCCAACTCGGTTGCCTATCAGAATCCTGGAGGGACTTGTGGAAAATGTATAGGTGATCGTGATCGTCATCAGTGCATTGGGGGTGGGGAGTGGGGGAGGGTAAAAATGGTGCAAAGATGGGTGTTTATTGCATTGGCAATGATGGAAGCGGGCAGCGAGTACCTGGGGGTTCTGGGGGCTCGTGAGACTCCTGTTCACATTGCATCTATTCAAACTTTTTCATAATAAAAAGTTTTTCCTAAGAGAGCCCAACGTGGGCTCCTCCCTGGTCAGAGGCGGGGCCGCCGGAGCGGTTCTGATGCCCAGCCCTGGCTAGAGGCTCCGGAGACTGCGTCCATCCCCCAAGAATCCGCAGTGATCCTCTCCTACCCACACGAGTGCTCTGCAGGAGACAGACTATACCCTGAGCGTGTGCTCCTGCCCGCTCCCTCGTCCTCCCACCACCTCAAACGCTTTGAGGTCACTTGCCCGATCTCCCAACTCCAAAAGTCACCCCAAAGCACTGATCCTGTGAACAGCTTCCCTGCCTCAGCTGCACTCATGTCGGCTTCTGCAAGACCCTGGTGGGCCCACATGACCTAGGTGCCCCAAGACCTAGGTGCCCCCAGGGCCCGGCTGTGGTAGGGGAAGGACGGGAACAGGCTAGCTGAAATGAACTGAATTACAGTGAGATTATCTTTGTGGGCCCCGCGCCGTGTGATCCTGGGAATACCCTCCTCCCCTTGCTTCCTTGTCTGTGACGTGGAACATGAATCCCTGCTTCCCAGAGCCGGGAAGGACTCAGTGAGAGAGCAAATGTGCAGGAATTGCAAGGTGCAGGACTTTACCCCATGAGCAGGCAGACTTGCCCTAGGGCCCTGGGGCTCCTGTGGCCCCTGGGCTTCCTTCTGCTGTGGCCGCCCGTTGGTGCATCTGTCTCCCAGGAGTCAGGAGCCAGAGGAGGGGCTGGCAGCCCTCATTTCTGTGCCCCCTGTGCCCCTAGTCCACAGTGCCCAGCCCCGGGCCAAGGACAGAGGAAGGGACAGAGGTGGGGGAGCGGAAGATCTGAAGGGTATTCTTAGAGTCCCCAGGGACCAGAGGGGCCAGAGTGGCCCTCCCAGGGGCCTCAGCTGGTTGATGTAAACTGGCATGTCTACTCTTGCCAGCAAACACAGGGAGGCCACAGCAGCAGACACTTCCTCTCCAACCTGAGTATAGGGCCAGGCAGGGGGGCTGCTCAGCTGACCCCATCACTTCCCCTGATCACAGTCTCATTCACCAAAGGAGTCTCCCCGCCTCACTCTCTCCCCTGTCCAACTGGTCAGAGGCAGCTCCCCAGGGCCCCCAGGACCAAGACTGAATGGGTCGTCAATGAGACGAACATCACCCACCTCCCCAGGGACACCCAGGTCCTTTGCCTCCTCTCCTCTTCTGTGCATCCTCTGGCCTGTGCCCTGGCTGCTTCCTCTGCTGCATCCTCCCCTAGCACCCTCTGCCCAGTCACCTTTGCTTAGCTCAAGATCCCAGCCCAAGTATCATCTCCTCCTTAGAGGCTCTCCCCACATCTCGAGGCCATTCCTCACCCCTCCTCTGCAGCTCCCCTCCTGTCTCACCAAACCGGGGGCAGTGCAGGCCCATCTTCTCTGGTGGAACCCCAGGAATCCCCTTGGGGTGGACGCCATTGGCCCCATCAGATGGATAAGACACTGGGGCTCAGGTTGGCTAAGCGCCTCGCCAACATTCTTTCCTTCCAGACTGGCCCACTCTGGGGAAAGGAGAGTTGGCAGGGCGGAACAGGACAGAGGAGGTGCACGGCCGAGCCCCCGGCCCTGCAGACTCCCTAATGCCAGGCCTGAGTATGGGCCCCCAGAAGCAGGAGGCTCCCACACTCCCAGCAGGTGGAGCTCAGAGGGCCACAAATGTGGCCCTTTGGTGTCTGTCGCCAGGGTGCAGGGAGGTGGGGACAGGGCCCCAGAGCTGCAGGGAGCAATGGCGACAGCTCCTCCTGTCCCTCCCACCACCGATGGACATTGCTGGGCTGGCAGCCTCGGCGGCAGCACCTGCTTCTCTTATAGTTTCCTCTTCCCCTCACTGAGTGTCTCTCCGGACAGCAGAGGAAACATCTCTTTCTCCTGTTGTCTCTCTGTGTTGGTCTCGCTCAGTCTCTGGGTCTCCCTTTGTCACTGAGGCTCCCCTTCGCCATCTTGCGCTGTCTCAGCACCTCTCCCGTGTCTGCGACGCTGTCTCTTCCTCTTTCTGTCTCTCTGCCTCTTCGCCGTCTCTGTTATTGTTCTTTCTCTTTCCATCACTCTACCTGCTACCCGTCTCCCCCTCTGCCTCTCTTGCTCCCACCCCCGCCCCTCCTGTGTCTTTTCTCTGCTGTCTCGGCCTGGGTGTATGTCACTATCCCTTTCTGTCCCTCTCCCCCAGCTGTCTCTGCCTCCCTCCAGCTCCTTGTCTCCACCACCATCTTTCTGAGTCTCTTGCTGTGTCTCTCTCAGTCTCTGACTGGGGGGAGTGCACTGCTTCCTCCACAGCACCCCCACCCCCTGGCCCAACAGCAGGCCCTGCTGCTAAAGCTGCTCCCAAGTAGGGGGTGGGGGACCCCCGGGCGTCATTCCAGGGCCTGCTCCATCTGGGTGGCAGTGCTGACAGATGAGATAGGGATCGGGCTTGGCTCTGTCCGGGCCTGAGCTCGGGGCACAGCCTGGTGATGCGGGGGCGTCAGGGTGCCTGCAAACGTTTTGCATGTATGCACGTCTGGGATTGTGTGCGGGGCTCCCTGTGTGGGGTGGTCTGGGTGTCTGTCTGGATATATATTTGTGAGCACCTGGGCCTGTTTATGTCTGTCTGTGTGTCTTTGTGTGGGGCTGTCTGGGGCTGAGCGCCTGGGCCTGTGGGTCTGTGCATCCATGAGCGCCTCAAGAACGGACATGTGTGGGTGTCTGCAGGCACCCTGGGTGTCCCTGCGGTTGCAGTGTAGCCGTGTGGCTCATGGGAAGGGGCTTCTGCTCGCATTCTCTCAATGGCCATTGGTGAAGTACAGATTCTGTTACCCTATTTAGCAGGTAGGAAAGTTGAGGCTCTTCACGCCTATGCTTAGATGATTCAGTATGTCAGTGTCTGCCTGAGGTTGGGAACTTGGGGTCCGGCGGCAGACAAACCTGGTTAAATCCTGGCTCCTCCCCATGAGCTGCCTGCCCTCAGGCAAGTCTGCTAAGCTTGGGTAACCTGGAATTCATTCAGCAAAAAATGTCTATTGATCAAGAAAGATAAAACTAATCCATGGTGCTTGGAGTGAGGAGTGACCTTGGGAGGGGTTGACAGGGAGGGGGCCCATAGGAGACAGCTGGGTGCTATAAAGATCCTCGATCTAGTTTTGGGTGGAGGTTACATGGGTGTGTTCACTTAGAAACCAGTAATCAAGCTGCTCATTTCAGATGTGTGCACGCTATGCGCTCATACAGCAGGATAAAAGCGCACCAAGACATGGGGCGCTCCTGCTACTGGCCACGTATTAAACCACAGTAACCACAACGGTGTGTGTATCACTGACATTTCACAAAGTGAGTCAGTTCAGGTTTTAAGCACTCAGTCCATTCCAGCCCTAATCCCTCCCTCCACCCCTGTCCCGACCATGATGGCAGAGAAAGGGAGGCTGGGAGACCCCAGTCCTGGGAGGGAGCGCTCCCCCTGCCTAATATTGCCTGGCTGTTTTCTCCTCCAGGCGGCTATGATTTTCCTTCCAGGTTTTCAAATTGGTGGGTCATGGAGGGAGCGCAGGGCATTTTGCTAGGTGATTGCTGGCCTTCAAGAAGCTGGTAAGAGTAGACGGCAGTGGGCTGCCCCAGTGGCGCAGGGGTTGAGCGCTGGGTTGCGAAGCTGCCCGCAGCCTCTGCAGCGCTGGTTCGATCCCCAGCTGCTCCCCGGCCATTGGAGCAGGGTCCCACATGGCGCGCAGACCTCTCCTGCCGCCCGCTGCTCCCCTCAGCAGTGTACTTCGGTCCTTCTACCTGCTCTGCTCCCCGCTCTGGCTCTGGTGAATTCTCTCACCCTCCCGCGCTTCTGACTGTACCCAGTGCTTGTATAAATAAATAAATAAATCTTTAAAAAAAAAAAAAAAAAAGAGTACACAGCAGCAGGGCTCAGAGCAAGAAGAGAAGGGTGTGAGATGCCTGGTGGACAGACACCACATCTGTGGGTGCATTCAGCTCTGACAGGCAAGGCCTGGATACACACATGCCTACTCTCCACCTGTGAAGTCCTCACCGGTCACCTGTGATTCCATGAAATATATTGAGTCCCTACTCTGTGCCAGCCCATCTGCTGCGCCCTTTGCCACGCCTTACTTTGCCCACACTACAACTGGCAGGTGAGGATATTACCTTCACCTTCCAACCGAGGAAACTGAGGCTCAGAGAGGTGAAATGACTTTCCTTGGCCCACACTGTTCAACAGGAACGATCCCAACCTTGTCTGCTCCTCTCTAGATGTGCCTTTATTCTGGATCCCTGAGGTTTCCTGAAGCTTTAATAAAAGAACCAAATTTGTTTACTTTCTTCCTCTTGGGATTGAAAATTTGTGTATTGTTCATTAGGAAAACCAGAGTTTAAGCTGCCCTTTGGTGTCAGCGTTCATTCCCTGATGGGGAAAAGGCCCCCTGGGGCCTGACACATCTTCTGGTCCAGAGAAGAGCAGAAAAGGCAGGTGAGATGACCTCTGTGTCACAGGTATCCTGCAGGGCCTGCTTAGTTAATATCTGAAAGAACAAAGGAATTAATGGCATCTTGCTTACCTACCTGCCACCTAACATGTATCACATTATGATTCCTTCTTGTCTCTTCCTCCTTTCTAGATTCCTCCAGGGCAGGGACTGTATCCATTTCATCTCTGAATTTTGACAACCAGCCCGAATCTGACACAGAAGGAGCCCCACAGACATTATAAATAAACGTTCATAAATTCTTACATAGCAGGATTGCAGATAAATACTAGGCTTCGGTAAGATGAAGGCTGGTGAGTTTCACACCCTACTAAACTGCAGTGCCATCAACTAGTTTCAATAAGTGGTTTTATTACTGGTTAGATTTTACAAATTCTGATATTCGAACAGACTTCCACCTTAAAATTCTAAAACAACAAAGCGACCGTTGGAGGGGGTTTGATTTTTTTCCTTTTTTTTTTTTTCCTTTTTTCTTTTTTAGGACTATTCAAAGTAACAAACTTTTTTTCTTTTTTTTTTTCTTTTTTTTTTTTTTTACCTTTTTGCTCTGGTCATAAATATACAGAGAGAAAAAGAGGGAGAGAAAAATGAACAAGTCATCCAAAGTATGGAGATAAAACAGTATTCCTAAGGCACGTGGCAGTCTTTGAAAATACAGAAGCTCTAGCCAACTTAAATTATCTGTTGTTTTTCCTCACTCAGTCCACAAAACTGTACAGTGACACAAATGTTGTGTGGCAGGTAGGTCTTCCAAGTAATTCCTCAGGCCCCGCCGCTGCGGTGGCCAGACCGTCGGGCAAATTATTTTCTTCCTCTGTCTCCAGGCGAGATCCTAAAATGTGGTTAGTTAGTTGCTCAAAGCCTCTATTTTTAAAATACACTTGGAATTCAACTAAAGATAATTTCTTTTTTAAAGAAATTGTGGGGTGGGGGTGGAGGGGGTCACGAGTCATTAGAAAAGGTTGGTAAGAGTCGTTTGTGAGGGGCTGTGGGGCTCGTGGCCCTCCAGGTTGCCAGGCACAGAAGTTAAGACGGACGTCACAGTTGGCAGGGCCGGGCTCGTCAAGTCTGTGAGGGTGGTGGGCGTGCTGGAGGGGCTCAGCGAGGCGTTGGAGAGCTCCGAGGCCGGCCCCGAGGGCGTCCCGGTCTGCAGCGCCGCCTCCGATGACTTGTCCACACCGGTGTTTTCCTGCCGTAAGAGGTTGCGCCTGAACTTGGCCCGGGCGTTCTGAAACCAGACCTGCGGGAGAGGGGGGTGCTGGTGAGGGACCGGCAGGCGGGCAGGCCGGGGCCCAGACGGGCTGGCCGGCAGTCCCTGCCAGGATCAGCTCAGAGATGCTAATGGATGGGGTGCAGAGGGGCGGGGGAAATCAAAAGGTCGGGCTGGCATTATTTTGTTGTTAATAAAATAAAAATTTCCTTTTTGCTAATTGGCTATTTATTAATGGGTCTCTCTTCCTGTTAGAAGGTTCCAGAGCTGAGTAATGCTGTAGTATCCTAGCCACATGCAGCACTGGGACCCTTCAAGGTGACTGTCCCCAAAGGGGCTAGTGTGGAGGTGAGAACACACAACAGGTTGGAGGACTTAGTGTGGAAAAAGAAAAGGACTGGTTACTTGTTAAAATGACATGTTGCATCTATATAGGGCCTAAACAAAATAGATTCTTAAAATTCACTTGACCTGTTCCCTTTTGTTTTTTAAGGTAGTGACTGGAAATCTTTAAATGTAGATGATAAATGTGGCTCATTTCTACTGGACGGCACTGTTCTGGGAGAGGCACACCTAGCAAATCTTGGCCATTTTCCACAAAGGTTGAGATTCGCTTTTCCACCATCACCTTTAAGTGGGCAGTAGATCCCACTTACAAGATTTATTTATTTATGCATACAAGAGCTGGGGTACAGGCCAGAGATGCGGGGGTTGAGGGGATTCACAAGAGACAAGAGTGGGGAACAGAACAGGCAAACTGACTGAAATACACTGCTGAGGGGAGCAGCGGGCGAGTCAGGAGAGGTCTGCTGGGCCTTGTAGGTAGCTCCCTGGCTGGGGATTGAACTCGTGCTGCAGTGGCTGCAGGTAGCTTCATAGGTTGCATCTCAACCCCTTGTGCCACGAAGGAGGCCCAGATCCCACCAGTTCTTGTCGGTACAGTTTGTAAAGTGCTTCATGGGCAGTGTGGGGAAAACTGTTCTTACTAGAGTAAGATCATGCAGAACTTGGTCAATAAAGAGTCATGAGGAGGAGGGGAAAGGCTGGAGAGCCCCGTGGCAGCCAAGGCCACTGGGTTCCAGGCCTCAGGAATGGCAGAGCAGAGTGGGGACCCCCGAGGCAGAGCCGAGGAGGTGTGGCCTGTGGATTTCCCCTCTTGACCTGTCCCAAAACAGTTCAAGAGGAAGGTGTGGCAGTGGCTGGGAAAGGTGACCAGGGAGAATCAGGGTTTCCTTTCATTTTCCCTTGGGTGTTGATGCCTGTAGATACCCACACCTTGCACAGGAGCTGGTGCACACGCATGAAGACACACCTAGAAACTCATCTGACAGCCCCCCCAACACGTATGCTGCTATTTAACTGCCCAATCATACAGATGTGGCTGTACCCAGGTGCCCCTGAGGTACTTTGGGGGAGGCCTAAGATATCCAACCCATTGTGGAGACTTGAGAGGGGCGGGGAAAGGAGGCAGGGTGGCGGGTGTCTGTCTCCCAAACTAAAAAGCCCAAAAGGCAGGCCCCTTCACTTCCCTTTGCGTGAGGAAAACGCCCTGCCAGAAGCCTTCCCATAAAACAAAGGGCCTTGGGGAAGTCTACAGATTCTGGGGTGTCCAGTTGTATGTTTCCAGATGTGCCTGCATCTGCCTATCTTCCCAGTGCCTCAGACAAGGATGGGGAGGGCCAACGCCTGGCCCCACCCTCCCTTGGGGACCACCCCAGCTACAGGGGCCTGTGGCCTCAAACCCGCCTTTTTGGTGGCCTGATACAATTTGGGCTCAATTAAAAAGGCAGCCGCAAGAATCCGGAGTAAGGAAGGAGACAAGGACCCTGGGAAGTCAGGAAACAAAGCTCTCTCCCCACACGCTGCATCTTCCAGGAAGAAAGCACATTCTCCCTGGCTTCCAGCCCAAGCCAGCCCATCACCTCTTCTGGGGACTTGCAAAAACAGTACAGTGCTGCCCAGACCACCCTCAACGGCCTTCCCTGCCTGGTCTGCAGAATCTGCAGGGATGAGTCTCCATCCATCCAGCCCAGTGGGTGGCTGATGGGGAAAATGGGTAGGAAAAGGCCCCAGGGGCCCCCAGGGAAAAGAAGCAGCTCCTCAATGTCTCATGGCAGGTGGGGGCTGAGCAGGGCTGGAGACTCAGTGCCACCCTTTGCCACTGTCCTGCCTGAGTGCACGTCACCCCGTGAGCACCCGGTGTGCCCGACTCTCTGAGCGGTGGCTGGAGGGGGGAAGCCCCGGGGCGGGGGGGGGGGGGCGCTCGGCTCCTCTGCCAGGGCTCCAGGCCCTTGGGAAGGGCTGGAACCAGTTAGCTGCTGTTTGCTTTTTCTCTGGCGTTGCCCCTAACAGTGATTTGTAAACAATGACACCATCTTCCACAACTGCCTTTGCTGCTTTGCTGGGTCTGAGGCACTGGGAATCTGATGGACGGAAATCAAGAACGTAACTGCAAGCCAGGCCACTGGGGGGGTTGTGGACCTCTGCTCTTCACCTTAAGCAGGGCTGCACTGGAATTCTCTCCCACACATTTCAAAAAGTCCCCTCCCAAGAGGTTGTTAACGGGTGGGGGCCCTGTGTAAGTCATCTTCATGCCCCTGGGGACATGGCACCGGGCCTGCCAAAGATTAAGAATCCGTAATACGTTGAATTAATAGTAGTTAGAGCAGGTAGTGTGTGGGGGCCTCTTACTACGTGCCAGACCTCATGCCACCCTCTAACACGCACAGTCACAGGTCATCTCCATGGTGAGCCAAGTGCCGGGAGGGGGCCTATTTTTATCCCCCTTTTATAGAATTAAGAACCTGACAGACTGAGAGAGTGAAGTCACTCGCCCAGGTCATACACAGGCCAGACTGAGACTAGAATCCAGGAACCCAGGATTATCTGCCATAAAAAAAAAGTTCACACTCTCACTACCACATGATCCTGGTGAGGCAGCGAGTGAGAGGATGGATGGATGGGTGGACGGGTGCATGGGTGGCTGCGTGGGTAGGTAGGTGGATGGGTAAATAAACACATTAGCAACTGTGGTACAGTAGAAACACTTCTACGAGCTTCCAAGCCTGGTTCGGCTACCAACCAGCCAAGTAAGCCCTTACCTCTGGACCTGCCTCAGTTTCCCCACCTGTACAAGAGGGTTGGACCACACCACGAGATTTCTCTACCCTCTGGGGACTCTGCCAGGCTGAAATTCTAGGGCAGCTGCAAGAAGGAAGAAGACAGTTGCTCTTCCTACCCATTTTGATAACTCACGGCCTTTTCTTTCATTTGTGGGGGGCGCCTTAGGCGGGTGCACCAGGGTTCCCCAGGAAGTCCAAGGTGAATGAGGAAACCCACACTGTGATATGCTGTGTCCTCAAGTACCAACTGGCCCTGCAGGTTAGATTTGACTCACAGACCCTCTTCCCCAGATTTAATCATCAAGGAGACCAGGAGGACCCATGGGAAACCCACTTTGCCCCTCCCCCAAGCCCCTCAAGGAAAATAGTCAAAAAGGGGGGAAAAAAGCTTCATGCGCAAAGATTTCCACTGTGGCATTAAAAAAAGTCCAATAAATGGTGTCTCCAAAGTGTCCAACCAGACGGGGCAAGTGGAAGGGAAGACAGCCATGCCGTGCTGCCCCAGGGAAGTGTGACAAATGTCATGTGAGGAAAAAATGAGTGGCCTCTGGGACTGCAACTTTGTAAAGAAAATAATATTCACTCATAAGCACCAGGCATTGTCTCAGCCAAGTTCAAAGCGTTGTACACCTCCGATTTCATATTAGTGCCTTCCGAGGTAGACACTGATTTCCCTGCCAGGTGCAGAGACGGAGGCACAGGGCCCAGCCCTTGCTCTAACCCTAAACTGCACATCTGGATCGCTGCTTTCCTGTGTTCTTATTCAAGCCATTTTTGCCCAGTTCTTCTATTCATAGGGTAGTTCTATTATTTTATAAATTAAAAAAAAAAGTTTTCTGTAAAGAAGCAAAACTAATAAGCATCAGACGGGACATCACGAACCCTTAGTTCCAGCTCCAGAACTGCAGCTACTTTGCTGTGGGGCCTTGGGCAAGTCACTCCACCTCTCTGGGCTGCAATTTCTGCTAAAAAGAAAGGTTCATGCCAAGTCATCTATGATGCTCCATCCTGCTTAGACTGCCCATGACTAGCTGGGCTACCACCCACCCCCCTCACAGGCCTGTGAAAATGACAGAACAATGCTCATTCTCCCCAGGTGACAGGTGGGGAAACAGACACTGTAAGCACTGAAGAGAATGGCCCTTTAAATCTTACCTCCCCTGGGAAACCATCCCTGACTCCCTCTTTGTGTTATGCGCTCTCATTGCACCCCTGGGTTTTTCCTTCCTAGCATTTCTTCCATTTTATTTCTGTCAAGTTTTAAGTAAGGGTTCTGCAGCCAAGTTCTGGGAAATATCAGATTAGACACAGTTGAGTCTCTCCAAGATTTCTCGATGCTGGTATTAATGCTAATATGTTCTGCTCTCTAAGAGAAAGACATGGCTAATCTTTAGCATTTCCCAAACTCCTTTGCTCCTGAATTGTTGAAAAAATGTTTATAATGAGACATTTCAAACACACGGAAAAACAGAGATTAATGTAATTACCATTATTTATACAACGCCTTGTTGTATGTCTGTCTCCCCTTTTGGAGTCCGTGATCTGGTGGGGGCTGGTCACTGGCTCATCTCTGAAACCTTAGTGTCATGTGTCCCACCCAGCACATGGCAGAGGGTCGTCTGATGAATTAGCCAATGAACAGAGGAAGCTAGAGTTCTGGGCTCCTGAGTTCTCTTGCAGGTTGGTGACACTAATTAGTCATCTGAAGAATCTTTTTAAATTGTTGGTGGTCAAAATATATTTTCTTTCTAAGTCTCACCAGGAATGCTATGGAGACCCTCACCCATCCAAATCAATCAGCTCACTACTTCCCTCTCCAAGCACAGGGCACCTCAATATTCTGCCTTCCCAGGAAGAGATGACTCAGAGGAGACCTACGTGCTGAGGAACAGTCCCCACGTACTTGCAATGTCTCAACAGATCTCTGTCCAAGGGCTCATGCTGGCCACATTGCCCATTAGTGGAAAGTGAGCATTATAAAGTCTTGCTGTTGAGGGTGACAAATTTGAGCACTGTATGTGCCTAGGATTTTCCAGCAGAATTCCTGCTTTCCTGTCAGGACTGGCATCAATGACCACGCCTTCACCTCTCTCCTGTATTTTCTGCTGCATTCTGTCCCGAGACCCAAGGGCTGAGGGTCACAACCACTGTGCTGGGCTAAACCGGAAAGAACTTTGCAATCAGACCCATCTGGCTGGCATCACTTTCTAGCTGGGAAGCCTCAGGGCAAAGGTCTCAGCCTCTCTATGCCTCTGTGTCCTCATTTGCACAATAAAGATAATTTTTAAATTATCACCTACTCTGTGCAAAAGAGGTTGGTCAACTGAGCCCCACTATGTCAATTTGTGTGAGAGACGAATGTGCACTCATCTCTAAAATATATTTTATAAATTACTCTTATGGTCATTGTATCCCAGTACCTAGCGAAGTGCTGTGATCATCCCCATTTTGCAGTTGAGACCACTGTAGCTCAGAGAGGTTATGTCACTTTCTCGGGATCAGTCAGCAAGAAAGTGGAAGAGCTGAGTCTGGACCTCACATCAAAGTGACGCCAAATTCCACAGGGATGTTGCATCCCAGGGCTACCGTGTTGTTGTGCTCGTAACTCTCAGACTCAGTAAAAGCCTAGAACCCTCCCTACACACATAAACGCACTCTATAGCTTCTACCTGAACCTGCCCCTACAGGGTTGACAGGACCACAGTCTGCAGCGGGCACCCCAGGCCTAGTACCATTAAGCTGGTGCAGACAAGTGATGAGTAACTATTTTACCAGCACGCACCACGCTGGAGATTTCCCACTCATTGTCTCAATCCTTAGGAATTCTCAAGGTCAAAACTATTATCATCCCTGTTTCACAGATAAACTGGGCTCAGAGAGGAAACATTAAAGAGCCCAAATAGGGCCTCCCTGGTGGTGCAAGGGATTAAGACGCAACCGATGAAGCTGTCCACAGCCACTGCTGCACAAGTTCAATCCCTGGCCAGCCAGGGAACTACCTACATGGCGCAGCAGACCTCTCTTGACTCGCCCGCTGCTCCCCTCAGCAGTGTACTTCGGTCCATCTGCCTGTTCTGCTCCCCACTCTGTCTCTGGTGAATCCTTCCATTCCCCCACACCTCTGGCCTGTACCCCAGCTCTTGTATGCATATATAAATAAATCTTCAAAAAAATAAAGAGCCCAAATAACACTGCCGCTGAGGCACAGAGGATTTCAATCAGTCTGTTACCTTCCAAAACCACACCACCAGCTGCCTGGCCCAAGCTGCTTCCACCCCAACTTTCCCAGCTGGTCCCTCAGCAGCTTGGGAGAGAACCAACCCTGCCAATGCCTGGCTCCGGGGCCCTGGGGCTGCTGGACCCACTTCATCTCACTACTGTTTAAGTTTCGCATCTGTAAAATGGGCAGGAAAATGTTAGGGTATATGAGTGGGAACGATAATGCTTTGCAGACTGCTGCATAATCATGAGTGGCCGTGCTACTAGGGAACAGTAAGGATTTGTGCGGTAGAGCTGGAGGTGTGGGAGGAGGGAGAACAGGGGTCCTGAAGGCCCAGGGCTATGGCCATTCCCTCCGACCCAACAATATACAGGCCTAAATAACAGAGACAGCACTGGGCTGGCATAGGGGAGAAAGAGCAGTGTGCTTTCATCACCTGGGCCTGGACTAGGAGCCAGCTCTGCTGCTCACTAGCAGAGAGTGCCAAGTGGAAACCATTTGGACTCAGTTTTCTCATCCGTGCAGTGGGCGAGGAGAGAGCATCAGTTCGGACAAGAAGGACTCAGCCAGAAAATGCTTCTCAGGCCTTTCCAAATGCCTGACGCACAGACACCCAAACAGTCATTGGTTGGAGACACACTGTAACAGCCAGTGTGTTACCCCCTTGCCTGGCCCCCAATCCTGGCTTTCCTGAGTCCCCAGGGTAGACGGGGACATGCAGGGTGAGCAGCCTGGCCAGGATTCTAGGGGAGGAGGGGACAGGGCAAGCATTCTCTGAGGGCCCTCAGGCAAACCTATAGGGTAGGGAATCCCTCCCCTGGACTCCCAGACACCCTCAACCCACACACATACTGATCACACTCTGGGGAAGCTGACTGTGGGTCTGTCTCCACACCTAACAGGTGCATTTCTTCAGGGCCAGGACTGTGGTTCATTCACCTCCATGTCCTCAGGAACTGGTGCCAATAGACATTTGCTCAGAGGAGAGATAACGGTGCTGGACATCAAGCAACCGAGGCCAGCGGGGCCCGGCTCCTGCCTCAGACTCAGACTCCACAATGGGCACTTCCTCCTGGTTTCATTTAATCTGGCTGGTTGGAAGAGCTCTGTGCCCATATTCCAAATGACAAAATTATGGCTCAGAGAATGTAACTAATTTATTCAAGACACTGCCAGTGCAGAACAGAAACAAATCCACGTCCTGCTCAGTCCAGCTCTTCCTAACCCCAAGTCCCCACACACCATAGGGGCATGGTGCGGGAGGAGACAAAGTAGCCAGAAACAAGCCTGCTGGCCCTGAAGGCTCAGCCCAAATGTACCCGGGGGTGAGGGACTGAGGGGCCACCAAGGAGGAAAAGTCCCAGGGAAACAGATGAGGGTAGCCCGAGACCCCAAGCCCAGGCTGTGGGATAGGTAAAAGGGACTCCAACGGGCAGGGCAGGCATGTGGGGAGTGAAGGGGGCGGGCTCAGAGCCCAGCTTCAGTGCCCAATCGGCCAGCTCTCCCACACACCCTCCCACCCTGCCAGGTTACTTCACTGGACCTGAGAGACTAGGTTGCCTTGTACCCCTCAGTGATACACAGGGGTGCAAGCTGCAGGGCCAAGTTTCCTGGGTGGACTTCGGGGTCCCCAGGGGACTTGCCAACTTGCACCCGAGTCCCATCCAGCCACTGCTTCCATCCAGAAAGTGGTTTTTGTTTCCTGATTAGCTGACAGGAAAACTTCAGGCTGCCAGGCAGCCCTCCCTGTCCACCACTTCGCCCTCACCCCCTCGGGGTTGCCCTCAATCCCTGAAGACCTGGGGGTTGGACTGGAACCCAGCACCTGCCAGTCCTGTCCCGAGACTACCAACAGTCCCTTCATCTCTGTTTTCTAAGCCAAAACCACACATTTCGTCCCTATAATCATACTTTCTGAGGTACAAACTGCAAACTTGCTACACAGGGAGATATTCTCCTGCCTTATCTTGGCACAGATGGGGAAATTGAAGTCCAGCAACCAGAATTATCATTCTTGCCAGTTATTATTAGTTAATTAAGCTAGTTAATATTATTGGCTACCATCCACTGTGGACACTTACAGCATCTCAGTCGCCTGCAGTCTAGATCATTTATTATGTCCATTTTACATGTGAGGAAAGCGAAGCTCACATGAGTTAAGTGACTTGCCCAGGACCATGAAATGAGGAAGAGAAGAAGCTGAAGATTAAGAACTCGCAAGGGGGTACCGGGAGTTTGGGTTATTCAGGAGTCTCAGATTCCCCAAACTAGGGCTAACATCCGTCTTGGAGGTGATAGCGAGCCCTTTGGGAATGTGTTGGGAGCTCCGAGTCTTCTCCAACAAGTAGGACTCTGCTTAGTTTCAAAGACACCCATCTACTTTCTCCAGTACCCCGGAGCAGCCCTGAGCAAGATCCTGGGCTCTCCGGGGACTCTGCTACAATCCCTTCCTCCTCCTGTCCCCCACCACACCTCGCTGCTGGGACAGCCTGGGAGACTACAAAAAGGAAGAAGAAAAATCTAGGGAGTGACAGAAAGAAACTGGAGCTAGGGGCCTCCCTGGTGGCACAACGGGTTAAGCCAGCACTATGAAGCGATCCGCAGCCCCTGCAGCAGGAGTTCGATCCGCAGCCCCTGCAGCAGGAGTTCGACCCCCAGCCGGCCAGGCAGCAACCCACATAGCTCAGCAGACGTCTCCTGTCTCGCCCGCTGCTCCCCTCAGCAGTGTGTTTCAGTCAATCTGCCTGTTCTGCTCCCCACTCTGTCTCTAGTTAATCCCTTTACCCCTTGCATCTCTGGCCTGTACCCCAGCTCTCGTATGCATAAATAAATAAAATTAAAAAAAAAAAAAAAGAAACTGGAGCTAGAAAGAGGTTAAAGCAGTTGCCTTGGATAGGCGTCCTGGGCTAAGGGGCCAAGGTGCGGGTGGTGGACTCTCAATTTATCTAAAATACATAACCCTTTTGCAACAGGAACCTATTTGCCTGTCACTGGAGGAATAAATAGCAACTGAGAATCGTTTACAAAAAAGAGACAGTGTGGAGACAGGGACGGAAGGAAATACACAGAACAAAAATCGAGGAGCAAGAGTCGTGATGACATCAAGTTGGGGAAAAACTGAAACACAGATACAGATGAGATGGGGAAAGAGAACAGAGAAAAACAAATAAAAAAGGGAGACACAGGGCAGAAGGTGGTTCCAAGGCCCTCGGTGGCCGTGGGGTTCCACCCCAAGCCCGGGGAAGCCGCCAACGCCCCCACCCTGAGCCTGGCCCCGGCTGACCTGGAGGACCCGCTTGGTGAGGCCTGTCTTTTGCGCAAGCTGCTTCAAGTCCTTGGCGTCGGGGTTGTGGTTAATGGCAAAGTAAGACTTCATGGTCCGAAGCTGGTGGTGCTTGAAGGAGGTGCGCATGCGCTTGGTCTTCTGGCTGCTCGGGTAGGGCTGGTCGCGGTCCAGGTGCTCCGCGTCGTTCTCATTGCAGCTCAGCGCTGGGGAGGGGACCAGAGGCGGCAGGTGAACCTCCAGACCCACCCGCCGCCGCCCAGGCTGCCAGTCCACGCCCACCGCACCGGCCCTAAATGTTTCCAGCCCAGGGACCACACTGCCTGCTGCGCCCTTAACTAGGACGAAGATATTATCCCCATTTTGTGGATTTATAGGGGAATCTGAAACTCCAGGGACAACCCGCCCAGGGCCCCTCCATTAGAAAATGCTGGATTCAAATCCAGCCGGAGGGTAATACAAAAAGTATTCTAAGCCATCATGTTACAACAACAACAATAATAACAGCTACAACTTGCTGGTGGCTTTTTCAACTCTAGATGATGTGCTAAAGGAGTTTACATGCACGTTTGCATTGAATCCTCCAAACAACCTGCGAGCCAGGCTTTATTCTTTACAGATGTTGAAATGGAGACTCCGAAAGGGAAGTCTCTCCACTGCAGACGCAGCTGGGGGACCTCCAAGTCCACGCTCTTCCTGTTTCCCCCAGTCTCCCTGAGGAGGGGGGCTGTTCCCATGTCTCCCCACCCCCCAGGGTCTGAGGCAGGCACCTAGAAGTCGCTGTTGGCATCTCTGGACTCACTTTCACTTCACCCCCAACAGTTCCCACACCCCAGAGTACTGCATAGCCCCTGACACGGCACTGGGCTGACAGAAAAATCGTACTTTTACAGTTGAATCCTCACCACTGCCCTGTGCGGCAGTTGTTTCTCAGCTTTACCAATGGGACCAGCGAGGAAGTTACGTGACAGAACTCTAACTGGAAAGGGAAGGGAGCTGGAGGAAGAAATTAATACATTTTAGACACCAAGGCTGCGCCTCTGATTTACAGACATCGCAGGACCGGCCCTATGCTGCAAGGGGTGACTCCTGCCATTCACCCCACTTTAGATGAGGAAACCAATGGAAGAGAAATGAAGTCAGGTACACCCAGCCCAACACTGGCAACCACTGAGCCTACATTCAACACTGAAGCCCTCTGCGCTTCCTTCCACTCCACCACAAAGGCAGGCACAAATGAAGCGCGACTCTCTATGGGGACACCATTTCCATCCAGAAGGGGCCCAGCTGGGACCTGGCTGCCAACGCAGGGGAGGCACTGGGGTGAGGGGGCAGGGGCAGAAACCTGGGGCCTCGGAATGTTGCTTGGCAACCTGGGGACTAATGGGGGGAGGATGCAGGACCCCTCTCCTAGATCCCCCCATCACATCCCCAGCCAGCCCATACAGCAGGTCTGACTTGGGGAAAAGCCTCGTGGGAGATGAATTCAGTCCCCCTAAAGTGGGCAACTGGGAATATATTTGCTGTTCCATCACATGCCCATAATAGAGCTGCCAGAGTTAGCAAATAAAAATCCAGGTTGTCTGGTTACATTTGAATTGCAGATAAATAATGAATAATTATTTAGTATGTCTCTAGCGTTGCACAGGACATATCTCAACTAAAAATGTGTTTGTCGTTTGCCTAAAAGTTCAAATTTGCATGGCATGCACTCTACAAAAAAAAAATGTTGTTTATTTAAAACGCCAAAACTTCAGAGGATACGCTGACCCAAACGAATTATTTGTTGTTTACCAGTAATTCAACATAACTGGGCATTCTGCATTTTATCTGACAATGACATTAGACTACTCCTGTTCTGGGGTGACCTACTCACCCCCCGCCCAGGTGGGGAGTAGCCCCTTAGACAAAGAATTTACAAGACATGGGTCTTGTTCCTATGAGTTGCCCCCAAGCAACTGCACATCCTTAGGACACCGTCCGGAATGCACCCGAGTCCCCCACAAGGACTGCACTCCCACCAAGAGTGCCCAGAGTAAAGAATGGGGTCCGGCAATTTACAGGGGATCAGAGAATTACTCCAAACGTGATCTGTGGAAACTGCCCTGCCCTGGGCTCTGGGGAGGGACCCTTTTCTTGCCCCCAGTCCCCAGCTCCTTGGGGGTGGGGCAGGCCTCCCCACAGGGGATCGCTGGGTCCATCCCTCAGCCCAGCCCCCACCTGGGCCTTGCTGCTGTTAATGAGCTCCGTGGGGACCCCAGCGCCCCAAACACCCAAGGGAAGTGCCCTGAGTGAGGTCTAGATGAGGGGAGGTGGTTCGGGGAGGAAAACAGAAAGGGCAGAGAAAGGAAAGAAAGAGACAGGGGTGGAAAGGCGAGGGCTGGAGAGCGCGGAAAGAAGGGGGGTTGGGGGAGAAGATGGACAGAGCCAGGAAAAATAAAGACAGGAGAGACAGTGGGGAAGCAGCGGAGGTGGGAGGACGGGAGACGGCTACAAAGACAGCAGGACACCGGGAGACACGCAGAGAGCTCCGGAGGGGGAAGCCTAGGAGGGCCTGGGACGGTGCGTGCTGCGGGGCTGGCACAGGGACCTGAATCCCAGGTCTCCGGGAGACCCAGTCCCAGCCCCGGGCCTGCTCCAAAGCCTGACCGGTGCGAGGGGTGGAGAACAGGAAAGGGTCCGAGGCAGGAGGACCTGGGCACAATTACTGGGGGGTTGCTGGGAGGGCAAGAGGAGTTCGGCCTCCGCCTCGGTTGGCTGGTGCCCCAGGCCCCCTCACTCCCGCCCCCGACGCCCCGGGCCAGGTCGAGATTCCCCAGGATCGGATCCGGGGAGGAGCGAGGGGCTGAGGGGCGGGGGAGGACCGCGCTTTCTCTCTCCTTTTTTTTTTTTTTTCCTCTCAATTAGGCCGATTCAATGGAGCTAAAGAGCTCGTAAAATCATGAATAATTTACTCGTGATCTGTTATTAACCCATCGGGTTTCGAGCTCTTGTCGCTGGGACTGAACCTGTAATCAAATCTGACTTCGCCTCATTTTACTAAAGACGAGATTGTAGGTTCAATTGTCTAAATAATGGATTGGAATCAAATCAGTAATTACGCCGCCAGGCACACACACACAAAAAGCTGGGGCTGGGGGAGGCTGGCGTCCGGCAGTCCGCGCGGGACTCGGTGGCCGGGGTGCACCAACCCGGCGCCAACTTCGTGCTGGGGCCCCTCGCGGGCTCGGGCCGCCCCGCCAGCCTGTGCCCCTGGCCCAAGGCAGCCCCTCTCAGGGCTGGGGGTGAGGGGGAGGTTTCAGTTCCGCCTCCCGCACAAGGCGACGCCTGCCCAAGGGACACCTGGAGAAGGGCCTTGCGGGCTCCCAGCCCCAAAAGGACTTGGGGACCCTGTGGCCCCAGGCTCCGCCTGCCCTTCTCTAAGCCACCAAAGGTCCAGGGCACCGGACGGTGCCCCTGCTGCGCTGCCTGGGCTCACTGCCCTTTAACAGGGTGCTGGTCCTCCACCAAACTGTCCCCCAGAGCCTTGAGTTTTTCAGGAGGTCACTGTGGCGGGACCCCTGGTGTGGGCCAGCCACACCAACAAGTTCGTGTCCTCACTGTCGCAAACATGCAAGGACAAGCCCGTACACCGCCCCCCCCCAATGGCTCCTTCCGTACCCCCACCCCCAAGGCCCACACTGCCGCGATTTCTCTTCTGCCCATGCCGGGAGGGGCAGACAGGACAGAAGTCCTACAGGGCAGGCCTGGCTGGGCCCAGAGCGGTGAGGGAGCTGCCCCCTTCTCCCAACCTCTTCCAGGGAGCGCGGGGCAACGAGCAGCACAACCACCTTGTGCTGGGTGCCCAGTTTCCAAGAGTCCTGGAAGCCCCAGCCAAGACCAGAGAGGTGCTCTGCTCCAGGGGAGAGAGACAAGAAGGGAGAGAAAAGGAGGGAGAGAGAGAGAGAGAGAGAGAGAGAGAGAGAGAGAGAGAGAGAGAGAGAGAGAGAGAGAGACTGACAGAAAGGGAAAGAGACACGGGGACCAAGAGCGCAGGAAGGGATAAAAGAAAAGAGAGAGGGGACAAAGTGGGGAATGTCTTGAAGAGGCGCCAGCTCCCCTGAAACTCAGCCTCCAGCTACATCCCTGTTCCCTGGCGGTCCCCCCAGGGAAGGTAGGGGAGCAGCAAAAAGCACAAATAAATCTCTGTACCTTGTACCTTTCAGTTCTAAACCGGGGTGCAAACCCGCTGCTGGGGGAAGACATAATCCCACTCCCTCCCCGCCCTGCGGCTGAGGCCGCCAGCTGCTTCCTACGGAGGCCCACCCCACTTGATAAATAGGCGAGGCTTTGTTTGGGGGGACCTGGCCTGGATTTGGTTTAGTCAATTTTCAGGGTGATGGATGAGGGATGGAAATTTCAGAGAGCGGCATCTCTGGTACAGCCTTCAACAAATCTTAAATCCCACTTCGCCATTTTCTAGACGGGGGCCGAGCGTCCCCCGCAGCTCTGCACAGGGAGACACACGCCCGCGATCCTCCAACAAGCAACTTCGTTGGAGCGAACAAGGGACCCTCGCGGGCTCGCATCTTCCTCCCCAGCCAGCTCAGATTTTTAAAGATCCAAATAACCCTGACTTCTTTCCCATGGCCGCCCTCGCCGCACAGCCCTGGGTTTGTTTTTGTTTTGTTTTGTTACCACTTGTTCGTTGGACTAAAGGGAAAAGGAGGGGAAAAAAAAAAACCACGAAATGCCCTAATCTGATTCTGTCGCAAACGAAAGAAAGAAAATCATTGCAAATAAACTATCTCGTTCAGAAGCCCCGCGAGTCATAAACCTCTCCCGGCCGTGCAGACTTCGGGCAGATGTTGAAGGTTCAATGTGCGGGCCTCAGAAAATCCACAGCTGTCCTGAGCCGGGAGGGGCGCGGGAGGGGGCAGAGCCTCTCCCAGAACGGCCTGGGGTTCAAAGACGCAGGAAATGCGAAACGAGCCCTCCACCCTGCCCCGGGACAGGCCGGGCCTGCTGCGGTCTCGGTCTCATCCCCGGGCGGGCGCCGGTTTCCGAGGGTCAAGGCTCCCGTCCAAACGCCCCGCTGGCGCCCGGAACTGGGAGGAAGGAGTCCGGGGGGGAAAACCGAGACCTGGCGGAGCAGGGGGGTCAGGCCTGGCACCGGCCTGCCCTGACTCCAAAGGCTCCTGGGCCCACGTTTTCCCGAGCCTGCAGCCCTGAGGACATTTTAATGACCCGGCTGCGCGCCAGGCCAAGCTCCGCGCCCCTGGCCAGCGCCAGTTCTTTCTCTTGGGACCCTTGCCACCCTGCCCCGCTCACCCACCCACCCACCAGCTTCCCCGCCCTCGGCTGCACCACCCCAGCGACTGTTCGACTGTTCGGTGTCAGCTCCTCTCTGCTTTAGCTCCTTGCAATTTGGATTCAGCAAAGTGGGAGAAAGGCCCAAACCAAAACGCCGCGTCTAAACATTTTCTCTGCGATGAGGCCCGGCACAGACAGCGACACACAAACGCACCACGTCCTCCCGCTTTCCAGCCAGGGGCGCGTGGGCCAGAACTCGGGGGGCTCCTGTCCCTCCTGCCAGCTCTCCGGGTGCTGAGGGCCTAGGGCAGCTAAGGGCGAGCATCCAGAGAGCAGACATTTGTGCGCTGAGATCTGCCCGGGCCAGAGGCCCAAGGAGCCCCAGACATTTCCAACAGCACCAGACTTTTCGCCCAACCCTACCTGGGGAAGGAGGGGGCGCTCGCCGCGCCGAGCACTCACCAGCGTTGTAGGCCGCCAGATCCGCCCCCGGGCCCGGGCTCTTGCGCTTTCTCGGCCGCCCCTTCTGCACGGTGCCCACTCCATTGTAGTAGGGAAGACCCAGCGGGTTGGCCCCGGCAGCTCCCAGCCCCGCGCTCTTGGCCGCAGCGGCTGCTGCTGCCGCCGCAGCCACGTCGGCGTGGTTGAAGTGCGCGGGGTATTCGCCCTGCAGCAGCGCCTCGAAGTGCAAGCGGCAGTAGACCAGGCTGTCCTTCATGCCGAAGTGGTCACCCGTGGTCAGCATCTTGTTACACGTGGTGCACGTGAAGCAGTTGAGGTGATAGACCAAGTCCCGAGCACGCATCACCATCTCCGAGGCCGAGATGCCTAGGTGGCAGCGGGCGCAGCGCTGCACAGAGAACCGCCTGTAGGGACCACCGAGGGAGGGACTGTGGGGACACACGGTTGGGTACCCCCCATACCCCTCCTCTGGGTGCTGCCCTTGGGGGGATCTCCTCTTAAGGTGGTGAAGGGGGTTTCTTCACTTAGAGGACAGAGGAAGTGGGAACTAGACTTGACCCAGGTATGGACCTACCTTGAAACAGTTTCCCCTAATTATTTTCATGCCTACAAAGGCGCCTCCTTTACCCAGAGCCTGCGCACGCCCTAGGAAGCCTTTGCCTAGAAGTGGGAGAAAACTCCTCACTTGCCCCTTCCGCACACTTTGCTGCTGCCCCACAGCCAAGTCAGCTCACGGGCATGCTACTGCCCCTGGTGAGGTGGAAGAACCACAGAGGAGAGAGAAAGGAGAGGGCACACAAACAGACCCTAACCCTAAGCCCAGAAGGAAGAGACAAGCTTCCCCGGACCTGCTGGCGATCCGGGCTCTTTACTCCTGGCCAGCTCCCATGCTCTCCTCCACCAGGACCCAGAGAAGCCCCAAGCCCATCCCCGGAGCTGCTCTCCCTCCAACTTTGTTCCATACTAACCCATTCTGCCTGGGTTTGGGGTTGCCTTCTGGCTGACCCCAGAAACTTCAAAGGGAAGAGGGTGCCAGAACCCCCAACCCAAGTGTATTTACAGTCTAAGCTCAGAAAAGGGCTGCTTCTACTTTTCACCGGGTCCTGCCCTTCACAGATCTTTCCAAGAGTCCCCTACGTTGCTGTTTTAAAAGGCTGCGCCCAATTCATGCTGGTTTGAAGAAGGGGGGTTCTAGGGAGGGAGTCCTCCCTTGACACTGGAGGATAACAGGTACAGGCAAGGTTTCTCCAAGATGGGGGGGTGCAGAGGTGGGGAGCTACCTGTAATAGTCTTCCTTGCAGTAGATGCTTCCATCCTTGCTGAAACAGGTGAGCTCCGACTCCAGGTTGAGCTTGCACTCGCAGCACTTGAGGCAGCGCATGTGCCACTGTTTGTCCACCGCCAGCAGGTAGTAGCGGTCAGAGATCTTCCCCCCGCAGCCAGCGCACAGCGCAGCCCGGTCACTGCTGATGGACGGCATAGTCTGTGGAGGGAGGGAGGTGGGAGATGGCAGCACCGGCGTCAGCCTGCAGTCCCACCGCTGCAGGGAAACGGGCACCCGCAGCTCCCTCCAGCCTTCGGGCTAGACCTCCACGCTGAGGGGGCCTCCAGGCTGTGCGGCGGCTTCCTCCACCCCCAAAGGCCCACATCCAGGAAGCTCCGAACCCTGGTGGCCCACGCAGAGCAAAGCGGCCACCGGCCCAGGCCAGGCTGCTGGCCTCGACAGATCTCCCTTCTTATTTCCCCCTCCAGTGCCCTCCGCCCTCTTCCAGGAAGGCTGGGGTTGTGTTGGGGGACTGGGGCGGCGGGTAAACTCCAGTGAAGCCTCCGAAAGCTCCTCCCAAACTATTTCTTAAGGGAGTCAAGAGGAGAGGCAGGAAAAAAGGTGAGAAGACCATGAAAAGTCGCCCTTCCTGCAGAGTGGGAGACCCGGCAGAGTCCCTGGCCCCCGCTCCAGAGATAGCTGGGTTCTTGAGCCAAAGGTTTAACCCCGGGCAGGTCTGGCAACCTCTTCCCCGGAGCCTGCCCTTCTGCCACCCGGCAGGGGCCTCTTAGGTCCTGGAGCAAGTGAGTGGGGTGAAGAGGCACCCTCAAAGTCTCAGAGTGCCCACAGGCCGGTTCCAAACCCTCCCCTAACCAAACTGACAGGCTGAGTGGGTTTAAGCCCAGAGGAAGAGCTGGGAAGCCAGAGGCACCCAGGCTGCAGCTCCTGTTTTCCAAGTGGAGGAGCTTCCCCAGCGTTGCCAACCTCCCCGGGCTTCTAAAGGTCACTTCTGGGCCCAGCTCGGGCAACTTCTCTGCCCCGGGGTGGGGAGATCTGAGGCACGAAAGTAGCTATTCGGGGCTAGGCCCCATGACCCAGGTGTGGAGTCCAAACTGTCTGTCTCCGCGAGAGCCAGGCCGCAGCCTGAACTCCGAGTCCCGGTCTGGCCGCGGTGGGCTGGCCAGGAGGCCAGGGACGCAATCAGAGGAAAGTGCTGGCCCTGAACACTTGCACCCCTGAACCTCCGCTAGGGAGGGAACCCCGGAGCGGCCGGGCGGGCCGGCTGGAGCCCGAGCGCCCTGGGTGGGTCTGCCCTTCCGCCGGCGCCGCCAGCCGCAGAGCCGAGGGGAGAGCGCACGGCTGCAGACCCGAGCGCCCCGCGAAGTGAGAAGAGAGCCCTCTCGGGCCACGGGCGCGCCTTCGCTCCCACTTCGGGAGAAAAGCTCTCTTCCACGCTCCGGGGCTGAAATGTCGCTTCCAACCTCGCTTCCGTCCTGCGCCCCAGCAGCCGGGTTTCCCCGCAGCCGGGAACGGCGGACCTTGCATCCTGCCCGCGGATCCCCGGCGCTCAGTCCCGCACTGCACGAAGGACGCTCCCCAAAGCGCCCCCAAACTTCGGAGAGCAGAGGCGCAGAGCGGCCCGGCCCTGCCCCAGCCTGCGACTCGACCCCGCAGCCGCGCGCCTACCGTCTCCGTGTCGCCGCGGTCGATGGCGGAGCTGATGGCGGGAGCCTCGCTCTTGGCCCTGCGGTCCATCTCGTCGATGACCCCATGCACCTCGGGGCCCGACAGACTGTGGAACAGCATCGCGGCGGGACCGGCGGGGCCGGGGGCGCGGCTCCTCCGCGGCAGGGCTGGCCCCCGCTCAGCTGCCCGGCGCTCCCGGCGCTAACGGACCCGGTGCATCGCCACCGCGGCCCCGGCCCCGCCCGAGCTCGGCTGCGCCCCCAGGCCGGGCTCCGGGCCCCGGGCGCCCGCGGGCCAGGACGCCTCCCGCCGAGGCGCGGGGGCAGCTACATCGCGGGGCGCCTGGGCGGCGGCGCCAAAGCCAGGGTCACGAGGGCACCGGGCGGGGGCTGGGGGCTGGGGGCGGGAGGCGAGGGCAGAGGTCGGCGCCCGCCGAGGGCGCTTTCACGCCGCGGGCATCGCTCGCCGGGCTCCGGCGCCCCGGGCGCAAACGCACCCGCGCAAACTCCGCCCGGGGCTGCGACGGCTGCGGTCGGGGCTCACCCCGGGGCGGCGCGGCGCCCGCGGCGGCCCGGCGGTCTGGACCCGTGCCCTGCCCGGGGTGCGCCCCCAGGCCAGGACGCCCCGCGCGGGCGCCGGGTCGGCGCTGGAGTCGGGGTGCGCCGAAGCCCGCGAGCCGAGCCGAGCCACCGGGAGGATTGACGAGGAGGAGGAGGAGGAAGAGCCGCGGGAGGAGGAGGGGCGGGGAGGCGGGCGGGCGGGGAGGAGACGGAGGAGGAGCAGGCGAGAGGAGGAGCCGCCGGCCGCGGGCCCCGCCGCGCGCAACGCTCTCCCGGAGCGCGCCGAGCCCAGCCCGGCTCTGCAGTCCGCGCCAGCCCAGCGTCCGCGCCTTTTCTACGGCCGCGCCTGACATCACGTCCTGCCGCCCCGCCATTGGCCGCCGCGCCGGCCCGGGCCGCGCGTGCTGCGGGAGGCGGGAGAGCCGGCGGGGGGAGCGCGCGGCGCCGGCGGAGCCGGTGGGCGAGGCCGAGGGAGGGCGCGGGGCGGGGGGAGCGCGGGGCTCGGAGTTTTTAAGCTCCCGACAGTTTCCTGCGATTTCCTCGGCAAGGAAAATGCAGCCCCCGCTCCCCGCCGCCCCCCTGCCTGGAAGGCGCAGCCCGAGGATGCTCGGAGAGCGCGGACGCCCCTCGCTCCGGCGGGGAGCCGCAGCCGCAGGCACCGGCGGGGGAGGCCGGGAAGCGAAGCCCGGGGCAGAGCTGCGGAGCCCGCCGCCGGCCCGCGGCGCGCCCTCCGGGCTGCCGGCAGCTCTGAAGACCCGACGAAGCCGAAGCGGCCGGAGCGGGCTGGAGCGCTGACTCCCAGGAGAGGGTCAGAGAGCATCTTGCTTGCAACGAGCGAGCTGGGGCCCAAGGTGCGGCCCAGCGCGTGCCTGACTCCTCCTCCCGGGTTTCTCCCCGGCCTGGAAGAGGGAGTGTGAGCCTGGCTGTAGGGACTAGAAACGGCACGGTTTCCAATCCCAGTTTTACCATGTGCATGCAGTGTAACCTTAGACATGTGCCTTAACTTCCCCTAGCCTCTTCATGATCTCTTAAGAGGGACAAAGACGGCCCCTCCGCGAGGAGATGATGAAGGAAAGCGATCAGGGCCGTAAGATGCCTGCAACAAAGTAGGCACCAAACAAATTCTTTCATCACTCTCTTCCCTCTCCAGCAACTCCTACTACAAACTTTCCTACTCCAGATACATTCGCTATCACCGGGTTCTTAAAGACCCCCGGGCCATGCTCGGCCTCGCTGGGTGCATCACTACAGACCCAGCAGGGGACGCCAATCCATCCTGCCACCTGGCTGCACCAACTCTCCAAGGACCAACAACCTATATAGCCTGTGGGGTGACTCCCAATGACCACCCCAGCTCCCAGACTTCAGGCTCAACCCAGAGTGTCCTCAGATGTGTGGTGACCGTGGGACTGAGGAAATAAAAAATGATGGTAGAGAAAAACCAAAGGAGCGAATTGGAGACCCATCTCCTGAGCCTGCTTTGGAAGTGGGTCCATTTGAAGCGATGAGCTGGCCAGAATCTCTGCAGTTTCTCTTGCAAGGCACAGAGTTGAGGCCGTGCAAAGTCTTGCATTCCACATGTGGTACAGAACTTCCAGGTGTAGTGCCCAAGCGCATACACTTGTGTTCATGTGTGAAAACACATACTGCATCTCTGTTAGCAAATCACCGCTAGTACAAAAGCAGAGCTTCATTTGCACTGGTGTGCACAGGTTTGCACGTGCATATGAGGTCTAAGGGTGCAGTGCCAGGCGAAAAGAGGCATCTGTAAAGCAGAAAGCAATTGCACGCTCAGTTTTACCTAAGTCCCTGTGTATGTTTCTACCAGGCCCTGATTTGTGTATTTGCAAAAACTCTTGAAGTTCCAAGCATGTGTACATGCTGCTCAGGCACAGATGCCCCAAAGGGAGGGAAGGACCATAAACCCAAAGACGCGCCTGCGCGTGTGTTCACACAGACGTGTGCTCCGGCGCCTGCACACTGTCCGCGCCCAGGCACGCGGACGCCCACACGAACACAGCGTGTTTTACTGATGCATGTGGGTCTCTTTCTTTCAGAGAAAGTAGGGGAATGAAAATCTAATCTGGGAGTCACAGGGGTTCATCTGGAGGTCGCCCAAGGGGTAGGAAAAAATTGTAACAACGCGGGCGCGTTTGCCTTTGGTGCAGTTCCGCGCCCATGCTGGGTGGATGGAAAACGTCTTCGAGAACTCGAGGGGCTGTCCCAGGAGCCTGGGGGTGGGGAGCCACTCTGTAAGTCTTGCCGCGGGCACCCGAGAAACGTGGAAGCAGCACCCCGCGGCTCTTCACTCCCCCCACCCATGTAGGAGCGCGATTTCGTCGCCACCTCTCTGACCAGCAGCCACAGCCGCCGCTGCCCGACCCCCAATTCCCTGGCAGTCCGGATTCCCACCGGGCGCGCCCGCGGGTTCACCCCTCGGCGTCGGGCGGGGAGCGCCCGACTCTGCACGCGGCTCCAACGCGTCTCCCGCGGCAAGGCGGGCACTGGGTACCGCGCGGGGGTTCAGAGGCCGGTAACTTTGCGGGGGGGGGGTGATGGGGGGGCGCCACACAAGCACCGAGCCCGGTCCGCGGGGACTAAACAAGGAGAGGAACAGGCTGTAAACACACACCCCGGCACGTGAGTGACACACACACAGTGGGAGAGCCGCTGCCGAGGCGCAGGCTGGAGGTGGGGGGCGCAGCACCCGCAGGTAGAAGCCACGCTCCGAGGCGCCGGCACCCGCGGCCCCTCCCCCAGCCGGGAAAAGACTCCCTAAGTCCCTTAAACCTGCTTCTTGCGGGAGGTGACAGGTGAACGGAATTCAGGTCTGGCCACTCGCGCCGCTGCCTACCTCCCCACCATCTGCTTCCTCGCAGGCGCGCAGACCCCGCGCATAATGAGGCAGCAGCCTCCAGCCGGCCACCGTGACTAACTCAGAACAAAAGCGCTCCCTCCACGCCTCCTCCAACAAAGGGGCCACCAGTCCCGGCGCTCCCCCAAGGCTGCGGGGCTCCCGGCTGCCGGCTGCGGAGCTGCCGCGCGCAAACTTCCCGGAGACGCCCGGGCTGCAGGCGCCACCGGGCCGGGGCCGCGCCGCGAGGACGCACGAGCCGCCCGGAGAAAGTGAGGCCGGGCCGGGCCGGGCTGGGGGGGCGGGAGGGAGCCCCCGAGCCGCGGAAGGAGGGTGATTGATCAGCGCGGCGTTCCCCGCGCTCCGGCCCGTTATTAGAGGCGGCCAAAGCAGGGCCGCGCAATAACCTCGGAATCGCCAACTAATTGACGCTGCAGGCAACTACTTCATTGTGCGCGCTGGTTTTATGTCTTCATAGCCGGTGATTGACAAGGTGTAATTAGTCATCTCACTCGGTGATAAACATGGGCACCCTCCTCCCGCGGCATCAGGCCGTGTGTACCAGCAGAGGAAGCGATAGTTGACGCTGATATACCATTAAATCAAAATGAAGACGTTCAGAAGTGTGTGTTTGCTGTGACGCTCTGATGGTTTATTTCTCAAATACGGCACCAACAGATTTACTTGATTTGCAAGTTAACTACAACATTAACTGGTTTTATTTATTTTGCCTCTTCCTTCCTCTTCCTAGGCAGGGATGTTGCTCTTGGAGAATGTGAAGACAGTTTGCTTCTTGACAAGCGAGCGAGCCGGCGCCCAGATTTTTGCAGCGTCTCCGAGTCTCCCCCGAGGGAAAGGCAGGCAGAGAAAACGCCGGTTTGGGGAGCACCGGGGAAGGATTCCGCGCAAGGGGAGATGCCCTCCTTGGCCCCAGAGGATCCTGTCGGGGGTCCCCCTTTGGGCACTGCCAATCTTGAAACTCTGAGGATGGGGTTGAGGGTTGGGGTGGGTGTGGGGGGAGAGCCTCTTGGATAATAACTGCTAAGAAGAGGCCAAAACCACGTTTCTTCTCTGTCTTCAAGCGAAAAGGACCGTGTTCTTAAAGCTGTTGGCTGCAGACACAGGGCCAGTTGCCTGCCTCCTTCCCTGAGAAAAGTGTAATAATGTTTCCTGTTCTTTGGATTGCACCATTCAGCAAATTACACTCCTTGCTCACCAAAGTGGGTTTTGCTTAGGGAAGTGTGTGTGTGTGTGTGTGTGTGTGTGTGTGTGTGTGTGTGTCTGCGCTAGCGCACATGTGTGTCCCTCTACAGAGAGGCTGCTGCTATAGGCGCTGGTTACTCATTCCAAAAACCAAGAGGTTGAAATTTTACAAAGGGAGGGCGCAGCGCTGGTTGGGCAGGCTCCCTGGGATGGTTGTGGTCTGTCTGGACCCTGTTTAGAGAATGGGGGGTGGTGGGGGGAAAGTCCATTTCCAGGGTATCACAAATGTCCCCAGGAGCCCCCCAGTGGAGTCTGCTTCTTTGCACTCCACCCACTTCTCTCTAACCTCTGTCTCTTGTTTGTGCAACAGCAAATGACGGGTGAGTCCTTGCCTCTGTGCAGGAATGTGGGACATCTCCAATAAAATGATGGGGTGAGGCTGAGTCACAGGATAGCAGAAAATGGGCACCCCCTTTCCCCAGGCCTCCGAGCCTTGTTCAGCAAAAGAAGGAGTGATTTATACTGATGTGAGAGGTGCCCATCAGCAGCAAATCAGCTCAGGCATGGCTACCTCTTTAGGAGATCAGCTCATTGCCTTGGTCACACTTACAGAAAAATCTGCAGGTCCTCACCATTGACAATAAAAAATCAGTAGGGCCTTAGTTGTGAGGAAGAACCCCACCTCTGTGGATAGATAAGCCACTTGGCCCATCTTAGGCAGAGAGGCACCCAATTCCTCCTCCTCTTCTCCCTGCAGCAATCTGAACAATTCCGAAACCCGCCTCCCAGGGCGTCAGCTGAGCAGGTTGGGGAACTAACCAGGGCTCTCTCTCTAGGGCCCTGTTAAATGCACTGAACTTAAAATGAAACACGAAGTGTGAATTTCAGGTTTGAACATGATGCATCAGGAAACGTGGAGGTTGGCAGCCCTTTTCCTACCTCCTGCCTTTCGGTAGCAGGTATTAATATTGTATTAAATGTTATGAGAAAGTAAGGGCTGTGGAGAGAAATGTGCTCAGATGCAATTTTGTCAAGGTTTTTATCTGTGATTATGATTCCAGATGTAGAAACTCCCGGAGGAGGGAAATGAGGGGCTGCTGGCGTGTGACATGTGTTTTAAGGTGTTTGGCAGTGTTTCTCAAAGTGGTGACAAAACGTTCAATTTTATTACAGGGAATCGGTAAAAGAAATACGAACACTGGGTCAGAGATTGTTCACTTAGGCAAAAAGATTTACCATTATTGATTAGGGTGGGGAAAGTTTGTGTCTGGGTCCTTCTTAAATCACATTGTCAACCATGCAAATCTGTCAGATGAGATTGTTCTTAAAGAACAATTGTAACAAAACACACAATAGCTCATTGCATTTCCCCACCTTGTAATTTCCATGGAAAGATGTAAATTGCCTTGGGAGAAAAAAAAAAAAAAACCAAGAGAAAAATCAACCAACAAATGTAAATGTTGCAACAAGATGTCAATCCCTCCTCCTTCCCCTCTATAACTCCAGCCACTCCTTGAGGGTAATTTCTTTTTAATCTAACCCAGAATAATAATAGTCCAAAAAGGATCATTTTGCTAATCTGGCTTTTTTTTTTTTTTTTTTGGTTGAGGCATAAATAACAGCAATAAATTTCCTCACACAGGGAACCACATTTTGATGAAAGGGGAATCGGAAGGATTTTGTTTGAAGAAAGCGAGGATGGGGGAGAAAGCAGCTCAACTCTTGACCAGTTGACAACTTTTGGGTCTGCATGCTCCTCAGACTGGAAGAAATTTCCTACCACCATCTTTCTTCATTCAAAGGCATCTCTGCCATCGCTCTGTGACCGCAGGACACCCCTAAACTCTATTTCTAGGCAAAGGTTTCCTCATAAACCTTTTATGAGCTGTGCATACACTAATCGATGCCTGTGCCCAGCCAGCTCAGACTTAACTAAGGCGGGCTTGATAAACACTTCCACAGAACAAAAAGAGGGGTTTTGGACTAAAGATCTGGACTTGACTCCTCCCTTGGCCCCCAGTCAGGGGAGGAGGGTTTCTACAATATCGCTGAAGGCATAACTTTTACAGACAACCCCATCTGTATCAAAGTCAGCATGTCTCTCAGCCCAGTTCACCAGGCCCACACAAATGCAGCCCCAGTTTTTCCTTAATCCAAGCTAAAGAGTGTTGATTTTATCTTCCCAGCCACTGGCACCATTTTCCCATCACAAAACACCGTAGGCTCCCAGCACATACTGCTCCTTCCTTGGAAGGAAGAAGGTTCCTTTCTTATGAAGTGATCAGCGTCTGGTACATTTCAAGAGGAACAGTGAGGTTGCAAGGGAATGTGGCCACCAACTCTTACCCCTGAGATTTCATTAGGAGCCTTCCCCTGGCCCAACCCTCCACTGGTCCCATTAGCAAATCTCTACTGCTATTTGGGAAACTGGAATTGTCCCTTTAGGTGAGGAATGATTCATTTTCCATATAAGCATTAGGTGAAGCCCAGTCCCTTAGCTAACCCCCCCATTTTTATTCATCCATTAATTAAAACAACTAATGTCCCATTGATTATCTTTGCATGAATGAAAATCATTATAGGTCCTTGCAGGTATATGGGAAATTCTGTTTGCATAAGTATTCACACTTTGATTTCCTATAGACTCATTTTCTCGGGCATAAAGAAATTTACAAAAAACAAAACAAAAGCAAAATCTCTTGGCACTTTGCAAGAAACCTTGAAGACTAGTAGTAATGAGCTTGTGCCCATCTCTTGCGAGAGAAATAGTCAGATGGCTCGCGTTAGAGCTAAATTGTACTATCAGAATTCTAGACAGTTAAGGCAAACATTGATAAGTCATCAAAAGCAGGTTTTGAATTTGCGTTCATGTTGAGTCAGATGTGCTCATCCAAATTTACTTTTAAGATACCGTGTCAGTACTCGAAAGTGAAAAAGGCAGGGGACAATCAGCTCTATTTGGAATTTCCCAGCTAGTTGGCCATTTCAGCTTGCATCTCCATTTCTGGGGGCTGCCATAATTAGAGCGATCTATTTTGCATTTACTTCTCTTTGCAAGCACTACATTATTCACTCTTTCCTGTGCTTATTAAACAGTGCCACCTGCACCAAATTCAACAAAGCTCTTCCATCAGTCAGCCCAGCTAAGGATCCCGGACCATATATTATCATTAATTGAAGCTCAATTGAATACTTGACGATAGAGGCATGAGTAAAAGCAACACATTTTCTAGGACCTGTTTATAAAAATGTTCTTAAGCAAAAAAGAAAGAAAAATATTCCACAAATTGTCATCTTTTGCAAACTCATTTCACTCTCTCTGTACAGTAATTCAAGCAGCAATTAGCAAGTCTTTTAATTAATGAACTATTCCCTGTATGTCGCCAAGGTGCCTGCAGCACAAATATTCTCCTTCATAAGGTACTAGCAAATGCAGTCAATATTTTGTCACCCAAAGCCTTCGAAGCTGACCACCTCGATAGTCCTAATGCTATAAAAAGAATCTGAGGACCCAGACACAAGACTGGAAAGCAGAGGGCAATTTTCAGGAAACTAGCCATGGATAGTCTGAATTCACAGAGAGGGAGTAGCAGAAGGAAGGGAACCAGAAACAGAGAGGAGAGAGAGAGAGAGAAAAATGAATGTATAGAGATATATCAGTGGTTAAAGAAAAAGGTACAGAAAGTTTCTAGCAATGATGGGATCACCTCCGAGCTCGGCTAGGTTATAACCAACTCCATTAAATGCTGATGATTTATACATTTTTAAGAGCCTCAAACCTCACTATGCCTTGTTCTTTAAAAAGCTTTCTGCTTTGTTCAAAATACTGCTTATCTTTGGCATTGTCAACAGCTCTGCATCTGGGAGAGATTAATTAAGTGATAGGTCAGACACAATGAGGTGAAAGGGCATGTCCACCCAATCAGGACTGATTCATCCATTTGTAGGTGGATCAACTTTTTTGAGAGATGCCAATTTCAGTCCCATTTTCCAGGGGGGATTTATCAATAGGAATGCCTGAGCTCCCCATGTGAAGGCTTCTTAGCTGGAAGAGATTTTTGTGCAGATAGGAAAATCTAACATCTACACTCTGTCTTTTGAAGATGTGAAATGAAAACAGAACTATAAATTGTATGTTTCGCCAATCTGAGTGAAAGCTGATTTTTCTTGAACACAATCCTTCTACAAAATAGCTAATTGGATGATTACACATAAGATAGCCATGCAGCACAATAACAAAAATGAAAAGTTAGCTCTCGCTGGTGCCCCTCCCCAACTGATTCTCATCACCCCTTCCTTTCAAAGTCCACTTGGCCATTCTAGAAGGCAAAATGAGAGACAGAGACAGGAAAGGGAGTAGGAGAGAGGGAGAGACAGATTGAAAGAGAAATAGAGAGGTTTTCTCGGTGTCAACTGAATTTTTCCAGACCAATTAGAGTTTATCTTTAAATCTCCATCCCATCCTGCCCCCCACACACCTTTCCAAATAGACCTTTAGATTAGTGAGGAATTAGTTAATTGGAAAAGGCCACGTGGCCAGTCCCCTCTGTTCTTGACCAGAAGGGTTTTAAGGATCTTAGACCCCACTCTCAGAAATGACCCCTCCCTGTCTCTCCAGCAGCAAGTGAGTCAGTCTTGGTCAAAATTGTGGTTTCGTGTGTGTGTGTGTGTGTGTGTGTGTGTGTGTGTGTGTGAGAGAGAGAGAGAGAGAGAGAGAGAAAGAGAGAGAGAGAGACTGACTCCCAGCCTGTGAATAAGGCTCAAGGGTCATGTAAAGTGACAAAATTTTTTTTGACAGATCCCAAACAAAATATTTGGAATATTTTTACTTTATTCTTGAACACCCCTGCAAATGAAGTCCACATTTTCCATGGTATTTTTTTTTTTTTGGAGGGGAAGTAAACAATGGTTTGTTTCTTTGCAACTGACCAGCCATTTCCCCTTCTCCAAAGAAATGTAGAATGCCAGTTTCTTAACTCTTCAACCCTTTACATCATCTGGGATCTACCTATATTTATAAAACGGAGCAGAAATGCTTAACAGCCTGATCAATAGCCATTGACCGTCAGTGCACCTCACACCCTAACGTGCACAGCTTGATCATGTATGTTTGATCATTGAAAAATTCAAAGCATCTTGCAGCAGTGTATCAAGCTTCCCATAAAATGATCTATCTATTTCTGTGGTCTTAAAAAAGAGTGTGAGTTTCTCTCTCCCCTGCATTCATCTGTCTATCCATCTATTTATCTACACACACACACGTGTGTGTGTGCATGCACACACACACCTCCCTTCCTGGAGAATTTATTGCTCATATATTTGATGAAGAACAAGGTAATTAACTGCGAGGCTGTACATCTGGGCGGCACTTCATATCCACTGCAATAATAAAACACTTTTTTCCCATTTTAGCAGAAGAAAGGCTAGTCCTGCCCACAGATTCAGAGGACCCCAGAGTCTTCGTCTGCAAAGCCTCCATGTTATAAATCCTGCCTCCCTCTTAAGTGATGGCACATACAATTGCACCAAGGGGCACTAAGTTTATCTGTGCAAAAGTATCATTGGAAAAGCATGTCCCTTCTCGGAGCTTCAGCTTCAGCTGGTTCCTCCATCCCCAGGTAGCTTGGCAGCAGCAAACGGACACAAGGATCTAAGGTACTTTTCCTGGGAAGGGCCACATGCATTTAGGGATCTCAAGGGCTGGTGTCCTGAGGGTACTAATCTCAGTACTCACTCTCTACCCCCAAAGGCCCTGGTCCTGCAGACTTTTCTGATATACTGAGGTCAAAGACTAATTCTAAGTTTCTGCACAAAGTACGTGGGATCTGTCCGAACCATCCCAACTGTCCAGCCAGAGAAACACCAGCTGACAAGTCTGCTCCAAGCTCCCAGCACAGTCTTTCTAACCAACCCCGGAGACCACCCCCACCCTACCCCCAGCCAGCAAAACAAATTACCTGCAGAACCTCCCATTTCGGGAGTCCCCTGCTCTGTATTCCAAAGCGTGCCCAGGACAAATTACTCAGAGTTCTTCTATCTTAAAGCAGCAGCATCTGGGCTGAAGCTCCCTCCTTTATACAGGGGGGCCGACTTCCTATGATAATACGTGTAATATGATATGGAATGACAGAATGCATGACAGTTGCCCATAACACGGAGAAGTCAGTCAAAGGACAGAGGGGACATTTGGATAATTACCATCCATTGGCTAGTCAATCACGCGAACAGAGAGAAACTGCACAAAACCCACAATGGAGTTGGGAAACAAAAGAGACCCGAGCCAGACTCAGGATTAACCGGTCTAAAGCGATCTAAATGCTTTTGTATCTGAAGAACTGAGGCTCCCGGGCTGCCCCCCCCCCCAATCCCAGGGAACTAATTGCGGGGATCAGAGTCAAAGCTCGCTCCCTCCTTCCCTATCTCTTTGTAGACTGCTCACCACGCAGAAAAAAAAAATGATTTCTCTCTGTGTTCATTAAACTATTTTAAAGTTAAAGAGGTGGGGGGAGGGGCTCCATGTGGCCCCTCAACCCAGAAACTGGGATTCTTCAGTCTTCCCAGAGGCTGGGACAGCCTCAGTGGGCCTCAATTCTTTGTTTCGGGGTAAAGTCTTCCCTCCTAGCCGGGTGCACCTGGGCTGAGGCTGGGCAGCTGCCCTTTGCCTGGAGGCTACAGACTGGGGTGGGGTAGTGGGGTGGGGGGAGCCTGCTGTGGATGAAGAGGCCCCGTAGCTGGCTCCTGCACCAGGGAAAGACTAGGTCCACCCCCGAGTTGAAAACTCAAAATGAGTCTGCACCCTCGGGACCAAGTGGGGAGACGGGGTGACAGTCCACGGTGTCTAGCCTTCAAAATGGGATAGGACGAGGGGAAAAGGTGGTTGCAAATTGTAAGAATTTCTCTCTGAATTGGGGAGAGAGAAAGAGGAAGAAAATTCTTCTCAACTGGGGCAGGGAGAGACTATGCTTCACCGGGGAGAGGAGGGAGAAGATTCTTGCCTGAGAAAGGCAGAGGCAAAGAGGTGGTTCCTCAAAAGACAGAGGAAAAACGGTCCTGGGCATTTTTGGAGACTCGGAAAGGAAGGAGGGCAGCGAATTCCCCACAAGATAAAAGATTTGGACCGCGATCTCCGCGCCTGAGATGCCCCGGGTCCCGCGCCAGGGGACGGGTCCTCCCCGCGCAGCTCCCAGCAGCCCGCGCCTCCCCAGCGTGGCGGGGCGGCGGTTCGGGTCCCGGTTCGCGGGCGCCCCTACGCGTGCACCGCGCAGCCCCCAGGACCCCGGGGCGAGCGGGGCTGCTCCTTACCTTTCCGAAGCCTCCGCCGCGGGTGTGGCCGGCTCTGCGGGCGGCCCCAGGCCAGGGTCGGGGGGCAGGGGGCGGGGGTGCCGGGCTGGTGGGGAGCGGCAGGGTGAGGACTGGGGGGGCTGGCACGGTGCCCAGAGGGGGCGACGGGGCAGTTGGCAGCCCCAGGGCCTGCGGGCGAGCCCGGCCGAGCCGGAGGGGGTGCGAGATGTGGGGGGCCGGGGAGGGGCGCCGGGGGCCGGGCCGGGGCGCAGGGGGCTCCCTCCGCGGGCCGGCGGGGCGCTCCAGCCTGCGCGGCGGGCCCGGGCGCCCGGGAGCCCGGCGAGGCTCCGGGAGGAGGCCCGCGCCCGGGAAGCCGCGGACGGGGGCGCGCGGAGCCGAGGGGCTGTCTGGTCGCGGCGGCCGGCAGATCAGTCAGGGCCCGCCGGGCCGGGGCGGCCCCCGCGGCGGCGGCGCTCGCGGCTCCGGGCTGGCCCCGCGCTGCCCGCTGACGGCGCCCCGAGTCCGCGCGGGCCGCGCGCCGCCGGCCGGGCTGCGGTCATCGGGCTGCGGGCGCGTGCGGCCGGGGCGGGGGCGCGGGCGCGGGCGGGGCGCGGCGCGGGGGGAGGCGCGCAGCCCCGGCCTCTCCCCGCCCCGCTGTCCCGCGCCCGCTCCGCGCGCGCCTCGACCCGCCCCCGCGCTCCGGCGCCCGCGCCCGCGCCGGCCGTTCCGTCCGTCTGTCCGCGCCCGCCGCGCGCAGCCTCTCCGGCTCGGGGCTCGGGCGCGGGGCTCGGGCTCCGGGCCTCGCCGCCTCTCCCCGCGGCCCCGGCGCGCCGCTCCCCCAGCCCGGCGTCTCCCGGGAGCTGCCGGCCGGCCCGGACCCCTCGGCCTCGGTTGCGCTCCCCGCGGTCGCCCCGCTCTCGGCTGGCGCTGCCGGCCCTGCTTCCCCGCCCTCGCTCCGCTCTCCTGGGGACTCGCCTGCCTCTCTGTCCCTCCTGGAGCAGGAGGAGCCCCAGAATCCGGCGCAAACCATGGCTCTGCTCTGAGACCTTGGACAAGTCACTTCCTCCCACCTGCAGGTTCCTTATTTCTGCACGGAGCCAGCCGGCGCTCCTGCTGGCGTGGCAGGGAGGGGTGGGGAGCGCGCGGGAAGCGCTCGGCGATTCCAGTGTCCTCCCTTGGGCGGTTACGCTCACCTCAGTGCCGAGCCACTGTGGCTGGCGCCTGGCCTCCAGGGCTTACCTCCGCCTGCGCGCCACAAGCCCCCTGTCCCCAGCCTGGAGGACCGAGGCAAGTGTGAGAAGGCCAGCTCAGCGAGGGAAGTGTAGGGCCCGTCCACCATTCCAGAGCTGGAGCCAGCATCTCAGGCCCTGCTGGCTCCTCCCTCCCTGACACCAGGCAGAAGGATGAGGCTCTCACCTGTCCTTAGACCCAAGCAGGAGAATGCCTGTTCCTCCCTGCCTTCTAGTAGCCGTGTGTGTGTACACACACACACACATACACACACACACATACACACACAGAATGACTTTTAAGCTTCAGAGAGGTTTCCTGGGTGGAGTGTGGCGTCAGATTCAGGCAGATGTGGGTTTAAGATCACTTATTCAGTGAAGGCCTTGGGTAGAGAGAGCCTTGGGTTATTGAAAACAATAACCACCTCCCTTTCACACGTGTGGTTAGGCTCACTGGTGTGCACAAGGGGCCCAGCCTCTAGAAGGTCATTCCTTCTCTCTAGCTGTTAGTCAACAAATACTTATCGTTTATTGCCTGATGCTTTTTGCTGGGCACTGAGGAGACAGCAGTTCACCAGGCAGGTGAGGCTTCTGCTCTCATGCACTTGCAGTCTAGCTGGGGAGTCAGAGCAACAATTCCATTGCGACCTCAGGACAGCTGTGCCAGCGGGGAGTGGAGAGTGCAATGAGACCCCACATCCAGGGAAACTGACTTGGCTGAGGCCTCAGGAGGGGCTTCTTTAAGGTGGGTGACACGGAGCCAGGAGGGACTGCACTTGGCAGAATGTGGGATGGTGTGCTGAAAGGCTTGTTTCTAGCAGAGCAACAGACATGTGCTGTTTGCGGGGTGGGGGGGCCATGTAGGGGGAGTGGTCGCCTGGTCTGTATAGCTGCTGCAGAAATGTGGGGTGATGAAGCTGGAAGGATGGGCAGGGCAGGTGTGGAGGGGGAGCAATGGACAGACTGTGAGGGGTCCCGTCTTAGTATATGGGAACCTTGAGTCCTGATTTCCCCTTTTCTGAACTGCAAAGAGGAAGCCAGAGTCTGTTCCCACACGTGTCCTTGCCTTTGGTCCTTCTGGGGAGTCATCGCTCATCCTCTGCTCTGCTCTGCCCAGCACTGTCCATCACCATCACTACCTGTCTTGCCATCTGTGCCCCCACCAGGGTGGCCCCCCTGAGAGCACGTACCCAGGCCCCTTCCTCTATGTGCCCTTACAGTTAGCCCTCATCGACAGTTGTTGTTCCACTGAACTCACAATAGCCCCGAGGGCCCGCTGTGTGCCAGGCTCTGTGCTGGCATTGCCCTTGCCTTCACAAAGTGATCGTTTTGTGGGGAAGACACTTTTGAACACACAGGCCCTAATGAACACAGGAGATTTGGGACAAGGGGATGCAAGCCCATTAAGGGCAGGCCCATCCTGGGTTTGCTCACCTGGCATGGTCTTGAGGGTGTGGCATAGTACCTGGCACAAGGTAGCGGTGGGCACTAGGTCACATGTATTGAGAGGACAGAAAAGGAAAATGAAGTTTTGGGGGAGGAATGGGCAGAGGGGGTCAATTTGATGGTGGTGAATGGTACTCGAACTTGGGTGAGGTGTGGTGTGGTGTCCACATTGATCAAGGCGTGAAGTTGTACTGCTGAAGCTTATAGTGCTGTACACCAGGGGTAAATCATTTTCAAGTGACATTTAAATGCAGAAGGATAAGTAGGTGATAAGTAGCTGGAAAGGTAAACCAGAGGAAGGATGAGGAGGTTTGCCTATGGAGATCTAGTTAATAACAACATGCAGACAGGAGGTCTGTGGCCAGGGAGGGAATCCTCAATCCTGCTTAATTGAGCTCCTTCTCCAGGCAGGAAGGCAGGTACAGGGCACTCTTGTGAGGTGTCCTTGGTTAACCTTCCAGGCATCCCTGCCTTGTGGGTCCATTGCCTTCTTTTTTTAGAAAAAGCGCTGGGGTCCAGAGAGGTTAAGGCAAAGGCCGGAGGTCACCCAGCTCGTAAGAGCCTGCACTGGATTTGAACCCAGGCCTGCCTGTTCCTTTTCACTAAGAGGAAGAAGCAAAAGAGGAGGCGGCAACAGAGGAAGGAGATGACTGAGAACAAAAGAAGAGCTGTGGCAAAGGAGTGAGCTCTGCGAGTCATTTTTCAGCTTAAAAACAATTCCCATTCCCCAGCCCTGCAGAGGCTGGCGGGCGGATCTGAGGCAGAGCTGGCCCTCTGACTCGCGGGAGCCTGCCGAGGGGCCCCAGCCAGCCGCTTCAAAGCCGGCCTCTTCAGCATGGGTGCTTTTCAACTTCACACGGGAAACTTTCCAGGGCTGACTTTCTGCACTTTGTTTCCAAATCAAGAGATGGGGAAGTCCCTCTCAGCCCAGCGGGGAGGAGAGCTCACCCAGAGACTTGCCCTGGGGTTCCTGGCTGGGCCCGGGACTCCCCTACCTCCCAAGGCAACCTAGGGGGAGGGGCTGACCTGCCCCCTGCCCTTGTGGGGTTTCCAGGGAGAAATGGGGAGAGGGATTGGCCTGGGAGTCCCTCCTGGGGGCCAGAGGCCTCTCTTCCTGTGTCTTCCCGGTCTGGTTTGTGCCTGGGTTGCTGGAGGCACTTGCTGACGTGGTGCGTCAGTCTGGACGCGTCTCCTCCAAGCCAAACCTCACCTCCTGTCATCTTCCCATCCCCATTGCAAGAGGCAGCCAAGGCCTTACTAACCCTCAGCTCCGTCTGATTTTTGGAATTCAGATTTGGATTTTGGATGTACATCAAGAGGCTGGCTCCATGCATTTTAATTAAGCTGTCTTTTTTCATTTATTACTAATACACTCCTCTTAACTATGATTTATTTGTTAAACAAAGCACCATAAGCCGTCACTTATTCATCTTAATTTCAACAAAATTAAAGTAGTTGCTGTTAGATTGCACCTAATTGCACTCGCAATGAAAAGAACGGAGATGTTAATCAAAATAAATTGAAGATAAACAATAAAATCATTACATCTTTGTGGCGGTAAGTGTAACTAATCAGTTTTGACTCCGGTGCGACCGAACAGGACTAATGAATGTGTCACTGAAGCGCACTCATTAAGGGAAGCCTCTGCGGCCTGGGTCCTCAGGGCAGCAGCCAGCCACCCTGTCCATGTGACCCTGAAGGTCCCTGCCCCTGGGCCGGGCAGAGGGCTCTAAGGATCAGGGCGAGCAGGGGAGGTAGCTCATAGAATGGGAGACTCCTAGGGGTGTCCCCCTGGGGCGCCCCTGCTACAGAGGGTTTCTCTCACTCTGATGAGAAATCAGAAGAATCCAGGCCCATTTTTGGACAGTCCAGGTAATCAGGGAGGGGAAGACGGGCCAGGAGGGAAACACGTAGGCAGATAGCCCAGGGGCCAGAAGATTTGGACCCACGCTAGGGGGACAGAGTAGAGAAAAGCCCAGCAGAAGAAACGAGGAGAAAGAGAGAGACAGGCAGGTCCAGAGCAGGACGGGAGACAGAGAAGGCGCAGAGCAAAGCCAGGGTCAGACTATCAGGCGGTGTGGGCAGAAGAGCCTGTGAGGAAGTGGCAGCTCAAACAGGGTGATGGAGGCGGGATGGGGGCCAGAGAGTGGGGAGAGGGAGGCTGTAGAGATAGCCCCCGGTAGGTCTGCAGAGGGGACGCTCTGTGGTCCCCATAAAATCATCTCTGCTTGGAGAATAAGACACACCGTTCCGTCTTGAGTCAGTTAAAGCTCAGGAAAAAGTTTCAGGTTAGGATTCTGGGGACAAAGTGGACCTCAGGAAAATGTTCAGGCATCAATGACCAGGACAGGACTCCTGAACTGGGCTCTGGGTAGGAGGGAGAGGGGGTTGTGAGGGGTGCAGGCAGGGGGCCACCTAGAGTTCTCCTGGACTCCTCCCATTACAGGGATTTCATTGGGCCAAAGGGTTCCAGACTGGGGTCTCTTTCTCATGTCAAAAGCTTTTGTGCCAGCCCTTGGGTTGCTGGCCTAAATGCAGAGCCAGAGAGATGCCAATTGAGGTTCTCTGACTGAGGTTGCCTCTCAACATCCACTTCCCAAGTGGGAAGGACCCCAAATGTGGGCAACTTTGGAAAATGGAAACATCTAAGATTTCGGTGAGATTGGACATCCTAGCAGACAACATGAAAGATACGTAATTTTTTAATCCCACGTGTCCAGCTCTGGCCTGGACACAGGAAATGAAGGACAAATCAGATACGAGCTCCCAATCTCAACTTCCCATTATTAAAGTAAGGCTAGCAATAGAGCCTACTTCATGTGTTTTTTAATGAGGATTAAATGAGAGAATATATTTAGAGCTTTGAGCAGTGGATGGCCCTTCAAATGTGCTTTAGGTGTTTGTTGCATAAAAATAAAATCCCCCCTCCCCCGCTCTTATGGGCTGCAGGGTTCAGTAAAGGAGAAAAAATCATTAGCAGTCAAGTTCAGCCCAATGGGCTAAGGGCTGTTGCAGCTATACTTCAGGATGCTTTGGGGTCCAGTGTGGAGACAAAGCTCTTGCTGAACAGTCTGGACAGAGGAGTCAGAATCAGTCAGATGAAAGGGCCTCCCTGGTGGCGCAAGGGGTTAGGCATCAACTCTATGAAGCTGTCCGCAGCCACTGCAGCTTGAGTTCGATCCCCAGCCAGGGAGTAACCCACATGGCGTAGCAGACCTCCTCTGTCTCACCCGCTGCTCCCCTCAGCAGTGTATTTCAGTCAATCCATCTGTCCTGCTCCCCACTCTGTCTCTGGTGAATCCTCTCCTCCCAAAACCTCTGGCCTGTACCCCAGTTCTTGTATGCATAAATAAATCTTTAAAAAAAATACAGTCAGTCAGGTGAAGACCGCAGGGAAGGGGAAAAGCCTATTGTGGGTGAAGCAGGTCATGTGATCAAAAGTATGTGGCTAAGAAATACCAGGTTATGCTGTGGGGTGTCAGGTGTGTAGGCATTGAGGTGAGGCCGGAGGCCAGGGGTGCAGGAATCATTGAAGAGCACCCAGGTGGACACTCACTGATTTGGGGGGAGTGCTCAGCATACATTTGCTATATTTGGGGTCTTCTCCCCTTTAGCCCTTTTCCCTCCCAGCCCATGTGGTTCTGGTAGAGATGACACCTCTAGGTGTCTTAGCTTGGGGGAAAGGAGCATGTGAGCTAGACCCAAGGCCATCAGTGCATTATATTGGTGTGGCCACAGTGATTGATTGGTGGAGGGATAGGTCATCAGGCCCAAGGTGAGCCAATCCAGGGGTTGGACTTAAGGACCTGGGAGAGATCTTTGATCCTTCCTGCTGCTCTCTAACCTAACAGGATGTAGGAGCCCAGGGCTGAAGCCATCATCCCACTGGCATGCAGAGGCTAAAATTAAAGCCAACGAAGCAGAAGGCAGAACCACAGAGCAAAACAAGTTCCAGTAACATCGTTTGAGCCCCGACTCCAGCTGGGATGAAGCTAGCCCTGGCCCCTGTACTTTTTGGTTTCATGAGCCAATAAATTCTTTTTTTGTATAAGCCAGTTTGGGTTGGGTTTTCTGTCACTTGGAACAGAACATTCTAGCCTATATAGGCTTCAAACAGGGAAATGACACTGTATGTCATGTGTTTAGTAACATCACCCTGGTCATCATGGTGCAGTAGAGGGACTGGAAGGGGTGAAGTTGGAGGCAAAGAGACCGGAGGATGGGCTGCTGTAGACATCCCAAACAGGGCTTGTGACAAAGAGCAGGCAGAGCTGGGACCGGCACCTTCGCTTCTTGTGGTTGCTGTAAAAAATCCCTATAAGCTGGGTGTCTTAAAAAAACAAAAACAAAACCAAAAAATAGAAATTTGGGTCTCCCTGATGGTGCAGGGGTTAAAGTCTCAGAGCTATCAAGCTTTCCCCAGCTACTGTGGCCTGAGTTTGACCCCTGGCCAGGGAGCTGACCCACATGGCACAGCAGACCTCTCGTCTCACCCGCTGCTCCCCTCAGCAGTGTATTTCAGTCAGTCTGCGTGTTCTGCTCCTCACTCTGTCTCTGGTGAATCCTCTCACCCCCTGCACCTCTGGCCTGTACCCCAGTTCTTGCATGCATAAATAAATAAAAATAAATCTTTTTTAAAAACCCAGAAATTTATTCTCTCACAGTTCTGGAGCCCAGGAGATTGAAGTTGAAGTGTCAGCAGGGTTGAAACTGAACGCTGTAGGGAGAGTCCCTCCTTGTCTCTTCCATCATCCACAGGCTCCAGCAAGCGGGGATCTCCTTGGTTTGCGCCTGCCTAACTCCCATCCTGACTCCCATCTGAGTCTGTCTCTTATAAGGACACCAGATGTAGGACCCACTTGTGTAATCCAGGATATTCTCATCTCAAGATCCTTAATTAAATTGCATCTGCAAGGGCGCTTTTGATTCCCCCAGAAAGATCACATACATAGGTTTCAAAACATGGACATTTCCTTTAATGAGTCACCATTCAACCCACCAACAAATCAAGGGAAATGATCACCAGACCCAAAAGACCAGAATGAATATTGATGATGCCAGGGGAGGTGAAATTAGTGAGAGGGCCCCAGGAGACAGAGGCTTACATCTCCTAACCGGGAGGCATTCATCTGGCAGGCAACAGAGATCTTTCGGGAAGGATTGCTGAGCCATTGTCCTAGTTCCCTAGGGAATCTAAGATAACCAGGGAAGAGCTAAGAGTGCTTTGCATTTTCAAAATCCAGAATCCAGGAGATTCTGCAAAGGCAGAGTTTAATGTCACTCAGACAGAGATTCCAGAAAACTCAGGGCTAGTGAGAGCACCTAGGAGAGAAAGCAGTAGTTACCAGGACCCCACATGGATTCCTCAAGAGCAAATCCTGCCATATCAGCCCCACTTCCTTCTTTGCCAGGGTCACTGGATGAGTCTATCCAGAAAGCTGTGATGGACGGAGGGAGCCCAGTCTCCCATGGTCTTCTTGGAAACAGGACCAAAACAGGGTAGCATAGATTCAAAGATGAGTAAGAGGTTGACTGCCCATGATGAAAGGGTGTTGGCTGATCGAGGTGCCTCCTGTAACAGACTGCTAATGGGGTACCCTTAATCCTCTGTACGAGGTCCTGTTCTGCCCACCCAAGTTACATGTGGTGATGCCTAATAAAGATTGCATGGTCCACTTGGCCCGTTGGCAGATGATCTGAAGAAGGAAGACTCAGAGACGACGGTGGGATAGAACTTTTTTTTTTTCTGGCAGGCACTAGACAGGCTCTGGCAGAACAGCAGAGAATAAGAGAGAGAAAGAGAGAGAGAAGAGACAGAGCATCAGCCCTCTCAGAGCTCACTGTTCCCGGAGAACTCCTGCAAACACATTCGGAGAAATAAAGATGCAAAAGAATCTCGATAAGATGGGGTTTACAGGGATGGGGTTTACAGAGAGGAAGCAAGGGAGATCAGAGACTCCCGTCCTTGGGTCCTGCTTCCACCACACTGGTCGTGTCAGCTCAAGAGAAGAGAGACCTGGTCAGCAGCAGCCAGTGTGAAGTGGAGAGGTGGCCATGTGGGAGAGGAGCTGATTGCAAGACAGCCTCTTGACTCATAGAAAGCAGCAAAGGAAAGGCGCTGAGGCTTCCGAGGACCACTGGAGTGAGAATGGGAAGCTTTGGGATCAACCTGGAGGGAAGTGGAAAGTCAAGCTGGGGCGGGCAGAGCAGCACCCCCGACCCCCACCCCAGGCCTAGAAGCAGCTGGCTGTGCCTTTGGAGACCTGGGAGTCACCCAAGAGCAGGGGGACTGTGTGGGCAGGGAAGGTGGGAGGTACAGAGCAACCAAACACACTGAGAAACTTTCTACTCCCAGACCAAGGAGAGAAGAAAGCCTACAAAGGCAGGAGGGAGGAAGGTGGCAGGATGAACCTCCACACCTTCTCCCGGGCACGCTGTGCCTGGCTCTCAGGGGGGCCGGCCAAAACAGAAGGAGCCATTTCCAACCCCAGTTTTCTAAGGTGCTCCCTTCCCTTCTCAGAGCCTCTGTCAAGTGGGTCAAGAGGACAGATGGAAACTTTGAAAGATTCGTGCGCACCCAACAGTCCTGTTCAAACACAGAAAGATGAGGAGGCAGCCTCCAGATCGCTGCTGCCCATATGTGCCTGTCAGTGATGTTTCAGTGGCATAAAACAGGACCCACTTTCTCACAAGCATCTATTCAGTTAAAGAGGGATAAGCAAGCTCTAAGGATGGACACCTTTTCCACAAGACACGAGGCACACCAATGACGCTCATACATGTGTGTCCCACCTTGCCTAAGACTCATAATAAGGAAAGGGAATTTAAGTGAAGAGGAGAGGTGTTTGGCTTGGCCCACCTAGAACCTCCTCTCAAGTGTCCTCAGCTGGGAATGCTGAGGACCCTGCTCAGAGGAACCTGACTCCCCAGAAACCCCAGCCCCCCACCCCTCAGAAACTCCATCTCCTTCAGCCCCCTGCCTGGTAGGTGACAACCCCGGTCAGCACAGCTCTCTGTACTGACCATTTGCTCTGTGCCAAGCAGAAGGCTCAAGGACTTCCAGGCATTCATGCAATCTCCCTGTTAACAGAGTCTGTTACTCCCCCTTTAACAGAGGAGGAAGCTGAGACTCAGGTGACAAGTGGCTTTCTCAAAGTCCCAGAACTGGCAGAGCAAAGTGTCAAGTTTTCCTATTCCTGATCTCATAGTCCCAGTCCAGAACACTGATCTGCCTGGTTGAAGAGTGTGGAGAGTCAGTGGGGCTGGGCAAATGATACTTGGGGAGGGTCTCCAGGTAGCAGCCCGAAGAGGTGATCCTCCCTGAGGGTGGTGCCCCAGTGGTGTATCATCTTCATCTAGGAAGCTCCATGAATGGGAGTGGTCCCTAAATTCCTCTTTGAAGTGAGAGCCAAAGACAGAAGCTGCCTCCCAAGGGACAGCTGGATGCCTTGGATCAGCAGAGGGCTAGGAACACACCTGCTAGCTAACCAGAGAGGAGGCCAGCATGTCCACAGGAGACTTGGGTTGGGCACCAAAGCCTGGTGGTGGGTAGAGCCTATATCAACTCTGCTGGGTGAGGGAGGAGGGATGGAGAAGGACCCCCATCAGGCTATGGTGCTCCTGTTTCTTTTTTTTTTTTTAAGATTTATTTATTTATGCATACAAGAGCTGGGGTACAGGCCAAAGGTATGGGGAGTGAGAGGATTCACCAGAGACAGAGTGGGGAACAGAACAGGCAGATTGACTGAAATACACTGCTGAGGAGAGCAGCGGGCGAGACAGGAGAGGTCTGCTTCACTGTGAGGGTTGTTCCCTGGTCAGCCGGAGGATTGAACTCATGCTGCAGAGGCTGTGGACAGCTTCATAGGTTGCGTCTTAACCTCTTGCACCACCAGGGAGGCCAATATGGTGCTCCTGTTTTAATGGAAGGAACAGTGGCTTTCAAATGCACTCTATCAATATTAAGCATATGATCTAGCAGTTTCACTCTCTCTTATGTATATATTTAAGAGGATTCAAAGCAGAGACTCCAACAGATATCTGTACACATGTGTTCCTAAGAGTATTAGTCACAGTGGACAAAAGGTAGAAGCAACCCAAGTGTTCATTTACAGATGAGTGCATATGGAATATTATTCAGCCTTGAAAAGGAAGGAAATTCTGATACTTCCTACGACGTAGATCAGCCTTGAGGATGTTATGCTAAGTGAAATAAACCAGGACAAATACTGCATGATTTCACTTATATAAAGAACCTAGAATGGGCAAATTCCTAGAGAAGGAAAACAGAATGATGATTGCCAAGAGCAGGGGGTATGGGGAATGTGGAGTTATTGTTTATTGAGGATAAAGTTTCAGTTTGGGAAACTGAAATCATGGAGATGGTGGTCGTAATGGTTGTACTTGATGCCACTGTGCTGGACACTTAGGAGTGGTAAATGTTGTCCATACTTTTTAAAAAAAGATTTATTTTTATTTATTTATGCATACAAGAGCCAGGATGTAGACCAGAGGTGTGTGTGAGGGGGTTGAGAGGATTCACCTGAGTCAGAGTGGGGAGAAAAGCAGGTGATCTACTGAAATACACTGGTGAGGGGAGCAGCAGACAAGATAGGAGAGGTCTGCTGCGTCATGTGGGTTGCTCCCTGGCCAGGGATCCAACTCATGCTGCAGTGGCTGGTGATAGCTTGAAAGCGTTGAGACTTTAACCCCTGCGCTACCAGGGAGGACCCTGTTGTGCGTACTTTACCAGAACAATAACAAAAAAACCCCAGAGCTGACATTTTCTAACACAAGCTCTTCCTAAATAAAAGTGAAGACAAAAAAAACCCAAAAAACAAAACCAGAAGCATGCCATACAATCTTGGTGTCAGGCGCTGTGCAGAGTGTGTTCCACACATAATCTATTTAGTCTTGAAATGACCATGGTGTATTTCTCCCAATTTCTCATAGAGCCTCACCCAGGCCCTACAGCTAGGAGCTAACCTGCACCCATGGCCTTGACCCCCTACTCTTGGGCAGGAAAGTGCCTCACCCAGGAACAAAGGTGGACATTGCCAGCTCTGCTTATCAGGCTCCCTTGATAGGGAGCAGAGGCACTCTGCAGAGGCAGAGTGAAGAGGTGGAAAAAAATCGAAGTCTTTGGCACACAGGACCTGTGGGCTGGAGGCTGGCCCGGAGGGTCCGTGAGAGGCCAGTGGGGAGCCGACCCCTATGGGGACACCCTTTCATCTTGGTAAGTCCCGGGGACAGCTTCTCCACCCCTGTTTAACTGCCTGCTGGGAGTTGCAAGGAATTGGACCATGTCCAATAAATGTTTTATTCCACTCTGAGCGGGCCCTCTTGGGCAAAATAAGCTCCTTTCTTCTAGAGGAAATGAAGGGGCAAACATTTCTAGGGCACTTATATAGGCATTTGTCTTTTTCATTCCAAACAAAATTACCTTTGATGCTCAGAGAGGGAAAGTGACTTCCCTGGGCCCACACAGCAGGTCAGCCCCCAAGGTCCAAACCCAGGGTTCCTGTTCTGGCCCAACAGATACTACGCTCACTCTGCAGACATCTGGGAGTTGGGACTGTCTCTCTTCCAGCCTCTGTGTCCACCTTGCTTGGTCTTTTAGTGGAGAAACACTCAACGGATTTAAGAAATCCCCATGGCATCAAATCTGTCGAAACGCTTTTCCCAGCCCTGAAGGGTATCAAATGGTTGAATCATTCAATATCCATGTAGGTGACATTTCTTGATGTCCATGATGGGACTTGCCTCCTCTCCCATCAGCCTCCGCTCTCCCTCCTCCCCCAGTTCCTCCTAATCGCTGTACTTTTTCTTACTCCCCCCCTGCTTTCACCCCTGCCCCCACCGCCATGCCCCAGAGGCCCACCCAAACTCTCATCTTTGCTGATCTAACCACACTAATCATTCTCAGGGCTCAGCTTAAACGTCACTTCATCTGGGAAGCTTGATCCTCAACCCCATCACCACCTGCACCCTCCACCACACCAAACACACACTCCTATACTCACATACACATATACATCCTCTCTCTCATACACACGCGCACGCGCACATGCACATGCACTATCAACTAGTGTGCACGGGCAATGTCCTCAGTGCCTAAAACTGCAGCTGGCACAGAGCAGGCCCTCAGTAAACGTTCTCTGTAAATGTTAATTGATTGAATATACATAACAATATATCCAAATTCAGTTAACAATCCAGGATTTGCCACTAAAAGGTTGAAGAGGCCTGAGCAAGCTGCTTGGACTCCCCAGGCTCTGTTTTCTCTTAGGTAGAATGGGTCTCACAGAGGCACCTCCTTCCCAAGGTGGAGCCAGTAAGGTCCACATCTGCATGAGGGCAGAGCCCAGTCCTGGCCAGAGCCAGGTGAGGGGTGGTGAGGGGCAGACACTGACTGCTGGCAAGAATGCCAGCCCCTGGCCTTCCAGCCTCACCTGCGAGAAGAATATGTGCAGAGATTAACATCAGCCTCAGACATCTAAGTGCCCTGAGCTAGAAACATGAGGCATGAAGTCTTGTGGTCTTCATGACCCCGTCAGCTTCCACCCTCCCTCCCTCGCAGTACTTCACAGTCTAGTGGGAAAGAAAGAGGCTGATGGACAGTGAAAGAGAGGGCTGTGGTACAGGGCATTCTCGTGGGTGTCCCAAGGGCGTCTTCCCAGACAAATGGGGCCAGAGTTTTGCCAACAGGGAAAAGGGAGAGTTTCCAAGAAGAGATTCGGGTGGAAGGAAGTCCTGCGAGCAGAGGGATGAACCTGGGCACAGGTGGAGAGGTGATTTTGGAGAACTGTGAATTGATCAGAAGGGCTGGGAGGCTGGTGTGGCGGAGGAGGCCCATGGGAGGCAGGGGCCAGCCAGGGAAGGGTGTGGCCAACCTAAGGAAGCTTTGACTGGGAAGCCAAGGTGGGGCATGGCAAGGCTTCAAGCAGATTGATGGTGAGTATCTGGAAAGTAAACAGGACTCGGCCTGGCAGGAGAGATCCCTTAGGAGGCATGAAAACACGCTCCTCCTAAGTTCATGGAAATAGAAGTCCAAGTTGAGTCTGAGAAGCAGGGAGACTTTGTGACCTCTATCTAGGGCAGTGTGACCAGTGGCTGGCCCCTTCTGAGCCTGAAGTTCTTGTCTATAAGTCAGGGACAAAAAGACTGACTTGCAAGAGTGCTGGGAAGATTCAGCAAGATTCTGGTTATGCAAATACCCTGCACACAGTAGGTACACAACCAAGTCTATCTCTTTCCTCTTAGAGCCTAAGGAAGAATTTCACCCAATCATCCAAAGGACTGGGGTGTGGCCCAAACACCAAGTCTGCTCTGTGCCCACGGGAAGCAGGCTCTTTCGAGAAGTAGCGGTCGGGATTTTGCAGAGCCCATCTGGTGTGTCTGACACCCCTATTAAAGATACCCTCTGAAATGGGTGGGGTGTCATCCCCTGTGCAGACCTGGCTGTCTCAGGATGGGCAGCTGGACCTTTGTGGTTGCACATCAAAGTTGCCAACCCTGGTGCCAGGGTTTATAGCCAGAGTCATGCAGACCCAAGGCCATGTGCTCAGGGAGTTGTCCCCAGTGCAAATCTGCCACCCATGCAGCACTCTGCCCTCCAGGACATGGCGGGGGGGCATGACGAAAGTCTCTGGGGAGATTCAAGGCATGCTGGGCACACACTGGAAGAAACCAAAGAGCTTACCATGTAGCTGGGAAAATGGACACCCCTTCCCTCCTAGGTTTGTTCACACATTACACATCACTCCTGTCCTGTGATGTCACTCTGTTAATATAAGCTACAGTTTTCTAAGCCTTACTGAGTGCCCAGCACTTGCTAGCTTTTTCCCTTGAACTCTTGCTCTTTATGACATTGTGAGGTGTGTACAAGTGTCAGTCCCATTTTAGAGACAAAGAAAATGAGATTCCAGAGGTTACATCACTTGCCAAAGTCACTCAGCTGGAAACTGGTAGGCCGGGACTTAAATCCAGGCCTATGGGTTCGAGATCCTTCACTCATAATGATTGAGCTATTCTGTTTGTTTAAAAAAGCCACTGTCTAGAATAGGGAAGTAGGCGAAGATGCTATCAGCTGGGCAGAAGCTGGGTTTGGTTGCAATCTGGGAGGCAAAGAGTAGGGTATGCAGGGGGGTGGGTCAGAAAACAGAGCCGGAGGGGCTGGAAACAGAGCAGGGACTGGTCTGTCTGGGGCTGTACTGCAAGAGACCAACATGGGAAGTGGAGAATGGGGGACCCTCTCCTGGTGCATCTTACTAGTTTGGTGCATTAGCCCAAACTAATCAATCAGTCCCTCCTCTGCCAATGAGATTTGCTGGTTCCCTATTAAGACTAAGGCCAAATCCCTCAGTTTGGCACATAAGGCCCTTCGTGAGTTCTCCATCCTAACTCCAGTTCCTGCACATCTGGCCTGTACCCCAGTTCTTGTATAAATAAATAAATCTAAAAAAAAAAAAAAGAATAGGTACTTCTCCAGAAGACACATGAATGGACTAAATATACATACAAAAATGCTCATCATCACTTATTATCAGGGAGATGCAAGTCAAAACTACAATGAGAAACAACCTCACACTTGTGAGAATGGTCTATATCAAAAAGACCAGAAACAAGTGTTGGCGAAGATGTAGAGAAAAAGGAACCCTCTTACACAGTTGGTGGGAATATACACTGCTTCAGTCTCTATGAAAAACAAAATGGAGGTTATTCAAAACATTAAAAATAGACATTAAATGGAGCAATTCTACTCATAGGTATATAGTCTTTCCGAAGACTAAAAATACCAATTCCAAAAGACAGGCACTCCTTTATTCATTGCAGCACTATTTATAGTAGCCAAGATATGGAAACAGCTTAAATGCCCAACAATGGATGATTGGATAAAGATGTGGTATATATAAGAGAATGCTATTCAACTATTTAAAAAAGATGAAATCATGTCATTTGTGATAACATAGATGGAACTGGAGGAGATTATGTTAAGCAAATTAAGTCTGAAGGAGAAAGACAAATATTGGAAGATTTCAAAGCAGGGCCTTCCTGGTGGTGCAAAGGGTTAAGTCTCAGCACTATGAAACTATCTGAGCCACTGAAGCACCAGCTCAATCCCCCGGTCAGAGAGCTACCCACATGGCGCAGCAGACCTCTCCTGTCTCACCTGCTGCTCCCCTCAGCAGTGTATTTCAGTCAATCCACCTGTTCTTTTCCCCACTCTGTTTCTGGTGAATCTTCTCACCCTGATAAATCTTTTTAAAAAATCAATTTTTTAAAAAGCAAAGGAATGAACAAAACCAAGCCAAAACAAACCCTTCGTGTCTAACTGCAGGATTGAGGCAACCAGAGCGGGAGAGGTGTAGGGGTAAAGGGTGGAGTGGGCCCAATGTTCTAGGGGGAGGGTTATTGGTGCTTTGGTGGAGGGTGTGGTGTGGTAATAAACATTGAAGAGGTGTGACCTGTGCTCCTATAACATATACAGTATTGTAAACCAACATTTTTGCAATCAAAATAAATTTTTAAATGCTAAAAATGCTGCAAGAAAAAAGAAAAAGAAGAACCAACTCAATTAAATCATGTTTTTGGAGGTCTTGCCTAATTCTCCCACATCAGGAACAAATGCTCCCTGCTTTGGACTCCCAGCATCTTGGACACCCCCACTGTAGCCGTGCTCCACAGAGGACTATTAACTGACTGGCCAAGTGACTGAATGGGTGAATGAATAGACCAAAGGGTGTCCAGCAATAATCTGCATATAAGATGGAAAATGATTTCTCACTGCATTTAACATAAAATCCAAACCCCTCCCTGGAGCCTGCAAGGTACTGACTGCAGGCCCCTCATTCCAGTTCTGGTCCTTTCAGACCATGAAAACACCGCGTTCACTCTTGTGTCAGGCCTTTGCACCTGTCCTGCTCTCTTCCTGGAACATTCTGTTTCCAGAATGGAAATTCACTGGACTGGCTCCCTCTCCTTGTTCTAGCCCCAGCTAAAATGCTGCCTCCTGGAGGAAGGAAGTCATCAGTTCCCCCCGAAATCCTGACTACAGGCCATCCCCACTGCTCGCTTTAATGCATTGCCAGTTGAGTCCTGTTCAAAACACTTTCCAGCTGAAGGTATTTAGCTCATTTATTTGTGCGCCCCTGGTCTGCTCCCTCCTTCTAAACTATCAAGTTCATGAGAGCAGAGACCTGTTCTGGAGGTCTCCGCCAATGTCGCCCAGAGTAGTGTCTGGCACGCAGCAGGTGCTAGATTTGTGTTTGTTTAATGAATGAGTGAAAGGTAAAATATGACACATTATCTACGATGGGAAAAGCCTAAATGAGGGGGGCAAGACAGGAGTTTCCCGCCACCTGATCTTGACCCTCTGGTCTTCCCATTGCCTCCCTAAGGCTTGGGGACACTTAGGACACTCCCACTCTCCACCACGCACCCTGTGAAACCCACCCATTGAGTTCTTTCCTACATCAGAAAAAAAACTGGGGGCAGGAACAGAGAGGACCGCCGGCCACTCCCTGCTCACCTAACTCCTGGCTCCCAGGGCAGTGATGCAGCCTGAGCTCCCGGCCCAGCAGCTGCAGCCTAATCACCAGTTTGAACGCCAGACTGGGTGTTCCTCCTGCTCTGCCTTTGAGGAGAGGGCACCGGGCGGCCAGACCCAAGCAGGCTGGGCAGACATAGACTTCAAAGGCTGCATCTTTAGCTGCTGGTTGCCAGGCAGTGGGAGGCCAAGGGGCTAGAGGCAGGGTGGGGTGCAGTTCCAGCAGGCAGGAGGCACCCACACGTGCTGGGGTTGGGGAGGGGGCTGTCTTCCTTGCTGGGGCAAAGCAGGTTTTACATTTCTTTCCTTCTCTTGGAAAGCAGACCAGAACTGCTCGGGGGCAGCTGGGGAAGATTCGTCACTGGTCTGGGACCCTGTATGGGACTAAATGGAATGTGACTCATGTGCCCCCCAAGCCCCTCCCCTAGCCCAGTGGTATCCTTGTGGTGTGGGGAAACCAACCCACTCATTTTGTCATGTTGGTTCACTTTTTTCCAAGGGCCGCTTAGCAGCCTGTAAACAGGCTTTGAATTTGCACACTCTGTGACCTGGCTTCTCTGCTTTCAGGGACACACCTCATGGAGGCCAGCGCAAGTGTGTAAGATCCATTCAGTGATTTACTCCTTTAGTGGTTCACACCAAATAGTCCATCAAGATCCTACCATAGATCAGGCACTGAGCAAGGCACTGAGTTGTTCTCCTGAACACACAGTGAGAGCAGAGGTTAGTGAGGGACAGAAATTTTGAACAGCCATTGACAGAAATCCCTACTAGTGCTTTAAGTGAGATGTGCAGGACACGGTGGGACAAGGTACAGGAACCCTCCCAGCAATGTTTCTATAAGTTGAGACAGCAGCCCCGAGAGCCAGCTGAGGTTTGTATTGAGGAAAATCGTGTTGCATCTTTGTCTTAAGTCTGTTCAGGAGGCTCTACTGTCCACTGGGTGAGACAGAACAGAAATTTATTCCTCCCAGTTCTGGAAGCTGCAGAGTCCCAGATATAGGTGCCAGCTGACTGGAGGTCTGGTGAGGGCCATTTGCTGTTTTACAGGCAGCTGTCTCCTCACTGTGGCCTCATATGGTGGAAGGAAGGGGTAAAGAGGGCTTTCTGGGGTCTTTTTCTTAAAGGGCACTAATCCCATCTTTAGTGCTCCATCCTCGTGACCTAATCACCTTTCCAAATATCCTCGCAATGGGGAATAGGTTTCAATATATAAATGGTGGCAGAGCGGGGGGAGCACAAACATTTAGTCTATAGCAACCTATTAAAAAGCATGAGGCAGCCATGAGGAATGAGGAAGCCTGTGGGTCCTCCAGCAAATGATATTCTCAACACAGTGTGATTTTGTTTTTAAATGTGTATGGTATGCTTAATTTCAGAATACTAATAATTGTTGTGATATTTGTGTGTGTTATTAATATTTGCGTGGGGAAAGACTGGGAGAATATGCTCCGTATTGTTGACAGCTGTTATTTTGAGGGAGGAGAATACCTGTGACTTTCACTTCTTAAGCGCTCAGATAGTGTTTGAGTTGTTAAAAATAGACAAACATTACCTTGGTGTAAGAAAAAAAATAAAATAAAGGTTCAGGGGGAAAACTTATGCCGATTACTCTTGAGACTAACCCAACCTCGGGAATCAAGGCCATTGAGAGTGCGGAGTCTTTCTTCTTGAGGACAAACTTCCTTCCTCCTGGGACTAAAACCTCAAAAGAGAAGGGTTATCGGTAGTTTGTGGGTGAAGGGGTGCTGAAAGGGCAGCAGAGTGCAGCAAACCGGATGTGATCTTGCAAGCTGGCTTGAACTGGGTTCTAACCGCAGCTCTGATGTTCATTCTCGAGCTGGTTATCTGGGAAGGTGATGGGGCCTCACTGTCTTCTCCCATAGGAAGGATGTAATAATCTCTTCTTCACAGGGTTGTTTGCAGATTAAATGAAATGCTACATTAGAATTTTCTTGGAAAGTGACTGCTCAGTGGTTCTAAATAGAGGGACTGCCTTTGCCAGACCTGGAAGCATCATATGGAATTGTTGGAAGAGGAGAAATAATTTTGTTTTTGGCTCTTCTTGCAAGGAAGTGGAGTTTGCTTACATCATCCACCTAGGAAAATCCAGCAACATGTCTGTTTGGTGATAAGAAGCAGGAATCTCAGCATGTTTTCCCTTAGCCTCCCTCTCTGGCACAGAAAAGGTTGCAGAGTTTGTTGACTGAATAAATAAGCAAACAACTCCAACCTACAGGGACTGATGGCTGAACTGTGAAACTCAGCTGAACAATTCCCTGACCAAAATCTACATCTCGCTCTCCAAAGAGTCTTGGTGGAATTCAGAGTGAAAGGTCTTGAGCCTAATCTCACCAGGCACTTCCATATTAATAGTTTGTTGTATCATGTGGAAACTGGGGCCTGTGTGGACCTACCTTGGGGCTCAGGGCCTATGCAAGGGCTTCTGGTTCCGTGGCAAGCTTTAACTCAGGAAAAAGAGAATTCTTGTGAGAAACTCAAGTTTGAACACACTATTGTGGCCTGCTATACAGCCGGCGCTGCTGTAAGTCATTTACCTGGATTCCCTCTTGATTCCCTGAAATACAAAATGGTGTCCTGCCCCTTTGACAGGTGAGGAAATGGAGTTCCACTGAGGGTAACTTGTTCAAGGTCACACGACTAAGAAGGACTCCACCCAGGGCCAGTGGACAACATGAGGACAACAACAGGCCCTTCACTTAGTGCCCACTATCGCCTGGCTTAAAGTGGCTAAACCAGCTCACGTAAATCTCCTGAATCTCCAGGGCAAGTGCCAGAATGTCACTGCTCCGATGGGGAAAGCAGGCGGAGGTGCGGCGGCTGGTGCAGCACAGTCAGGAGGTGACACAGCCGTTAGATGGTTGCACTTCTGTGAGCCTGAATCCTGATGTTGAGGTTTTCCTACAAAGCTGATTTCCAGTCAGCAGGTGGGTGGGTAAAAGCTGAGCCCTGGGGGCAGCTGGGGACTCAGAGCTTCCCAGAGACACATGGGTGCCAGATGGGCGGTGGTCAGACTGCTCCTGGGCTCCACCTGGCCACCGGAGCGGGGAGGGCTCCTGTGTCCCTCCCTCTCCCCTCCCACCCCCTCCGTCAGCACAAGTCCAGAAGCCTGGCAGGCTGGGCCCAGCTTGGGCTGCCCTTCCTGGCCCAGCCCTGCAGGCCTTCGGGGAGAAGGGAATAATGTAGGCGCACAGCAATGAGCAATGAGCACGGCAAGCCCCACCACGGTGGAGGCAGAGGCTGAGGAAAGGGGCGTCCATAGAGAGGTCTAGCCTCCCCTTCCCTTTTCTCTTCTACCTGGAAACCACCGGAGCCTTTGAAAACACCAATCTGATGCTACTTTCTGTTAACAGCCTTCAGGATAAGGCCCTGGCTCTTTAACCTGGTTAGCAAGATCCTCTGAGCATGACCAGACTTTTGTCTTCCTTTTGAGCCTGATTTCCTACCATATTCTCCACTCCCACTCCAAATACACACACGTACATGCACACACACATGCTATTCTAAACAACTTCCTGGATGTGGATAGCTGGACCAGGCTCTCTTAAGCTTCTATGCCTTTCCCTCTGCTGTTCCTTATGCCTACAATGTTTGCCCCTTCCTTGCTCAGCTAGCTTCTACTTGACCTTCGCAATGACCTTCATAACCAGGCTCTGGCAACACCTTCTAACCCGGTCCAACCTGCATGAGCGGCCCTCCTTGGCGCTCCAGCACCCTCCTCCCTCCATCACTATTCCTGCCAGGTGGGATTTGAACTGTTCTGCCGAGTGCCTGCCTCCTCATTAGACTATGAGCTCCTCCTCTCGGGCTGCGCTGAACCTGGTAGCTTCCCCTGAGCCCAGCCAGGCCCTGCGGAGGGCAGGTTAGGGCTCGACCCAGGGTTGCTGATGGAGTTAATGGATAAACCAACCGGGGAGCCCCAGAGGCTCTCCCTTACTCGTTATCTTCCTCTCTCTTCCTCCAAAGCTGTGCAACTGGCAGCAAGAGGGTTAAAGCGTGGAGATGCTCCAACATGTTAGCAGCATGAGGACCAGGTGAAAACAAATGGTTACCAGGCTGCCACACCACATCCGCCAGGCTCCTGCTTATTCCTGGCACCACATATGGGCAGCACACTTGCCCGCCTGCCTGCCTGCCTGGAGAGCAGGGAAGAGCTGAGAGGGCTCTGGGGCTGCAAGGCTCCGAGTGTGTGTGAGGGTGTGCCTTGGGTGGGGGGAGGGGGAGGGAATAAAGGAGAAGCAAGAGAGATGAGACGGGAAGAAAGAGAGTGATGGAGGATGAAAGAAAGAAGGCAGAGAAAGTTAAGTGGAGGGGAGGGGATGGGAAGGGAGTAAAGATGTTGGGGATGGGGGAGCAGTGCAAGGCAAGGGGAATATGCACTATTCACCCACAGGATAAATGAAAGCGAGACTGTGACTCCTTATTCGTGAGAAAGCCATAGACAAAGAATTCAGGCAGAAAATGGGACTTTCGGGGGGCATGGACTCCAGAGGGAGAATAAGACAGAAAACTGGACTGTGAAGGTGCCATCAGGGAAGGTCTCCCGGCACACCCTGGTTGCACTCTGGGGTGACCACACTTAGACCCTGTCGCTCAGCAGTCCTCAGCAGCTCCTCATGCTTCTCAGTGCATTGGTTAAATTGGCTGTGCGTCTGGGTGGGGTCTCCAAGCTTGGGTTGGAGTTACATCTCCCCTTAACCAGACGCCTGAGGATCTTGGACACGTGTGCGGACACGTGTGCATCTTGGACACGTGTGCCCATGTGGGCCAGACAGACCTTCGTTCCCAGAAGGTGGCTGGCAAGTGGGTGGATCTTGATGGCCAGTGTGGAACTTTGCATTATTGCTTGAGATTGGGCCACCAGAATGGTGCCGACGTGTGGATTTGGATTGACTCAAAATGTTTATACTCATGGGAACTCGGCAAAAAATATTCACCCATTGCCTGGCATGCCCTATTTGGAGTCCCACTGCACCTACAGATTTGCCAGGTTGGGGTGGGGAAGGAGTATCTCATTGATGAGCACCAGCCTTGACCTCCCTGCTGGGAACCTCCTAATTGGAAACAAACTACAGGTGCAGTGAGTGAAGCCATCATGGATGCCAATCCAGAAAGTGTCCTTTTCCCCTGGTCCCCAGTGTCCTTTGCCCACTAACTACGGACCTGGGTTTCTTTACAAGTTAAGATGTGTCTCCTGGCTCATTAGTCAGGGAAGGAGGGAATCTATGAGACATACTGGAGGAAAGAGAGGATATTTGGGCACAGGGGTGACAGAAAATTCACAGGGGAAATTAGCATTTATTCAGATCTAAATGTGAAAGATAAAACAGTGAAGCTTCTAGAAGAAAAGAAAGTTGATGATCTTGTAACCTTTGGTAAGCAAAGATTTCCTAAACAAAAGACAAAGAAAATATTGATAATTGAACCACATTAAAATTAAGAACTTCTGTTCATCATAAGACACCACAAAGTTGACAACTGAGAGGATAGTTTTTGCTCAACTTTAGATGGAATTGTGTCCTGATAAACCCACTGAGCATTAGGAGTATATCAAAATTGTGTCTACTACACCCAGCCTGCAGAGCAGTGTAGCTTAACCTCACCTACCTTAAGGTCCACTTACATTAGCCTACAGTAGTAAAAATCATCTAACACAAAACGTAATTATTATAAAGTGTTGAATATCTCATGTAATTGATTAGATACTATAAAGTATCAAACAAAAAATACCTGGCAAAACAGTGCATGGCAGAATATTAGTTGTTTATCCTCCTGATTGAGTGGCTGACTATGAGCTTTGGTTCACTGCATTATCAAAGAGTATTGCACCAAATATTGCTAACCCAGGAAAAGATCAAAATCAAAGTACAGTTTCCACTGAATGCATATGGCTTTTGCATCACTGTAAAGTCAAAATATGTAAGTGTAACCACTAAAATCAGGTACTGTCTGTATTTCCAGTGCATTTAACTAACAAAGAGTTAGTATCTACCATATATAAAAAGAACTCTACAAATCAACAAGAAAGAGATGGACAATCTAATAGAAAACCAGGCCAAAAATTTCACAGGGAACTTGACAAAAGCAGAAACCCAAATGGCCAATAGACTTGTAATAAGGTTCTCCATGTCGTCAGAAATCAGTCACAGTGAGCACAGAGAGATGCCACCTCACACCCATCAGGATGGCCAAGAGTTAAAAATCTGAAAGGACCAAGTCGTGCTAAAGATGTGGAACAATGGAACTCTTGTATTCTGCTGGTGGTAATGTAAACTGATATAACGATTTTAGAAAACTGGCATTATCTTTGAAAGGTGACCAAATACACACCGGACATAACCATTAGTAAGTAATAAGTACTCAGTAATAATGTGAGCAAGAAATGCTCAAAGATTCTGGAGACAGAAGGTAGAATGGTGATTACCAGGAGGTTGGAGGAAGTGAGAATGGGGAAATATTGTTTCATGAGTACAGAATATCATTTTGGGAAGTTGAAAAAATGCCAGAGATGAGTGGTGGTGATGGTTGCACTCACTTCATGCCCCTGAATGGTACCCTGAACAATAGTAAATGTTATGCTGTGTATATTTTATCATAATAAAAGAAAAATAATGCTCATGGCAACTTTTTTCTTTCTTTTCAAAAAAGATTTATTTTTATATATTTATGCATACAAGAACTGGGGTGTCGCCAAAGGTGCGGGGGTGGGATGAGAGGATTCACCAGAGACAGAGTGAGGAGCAGAACAGGCAGATCAACTGAAACACACTGCTGAGGGGAGCAGCAGGTGAGGCGCGAGAGGTCTGCTTTGCCATGTGGGTCAGCTCCCTGGCTGGGGATCGAACTCATGTTGCAGTGGCTGGTGATACCTTGACAGTGCTGAGACTTAACCCCTTACAACACCAGGGAGGCCCACATAGCAACTTTTTTCAACTGGAAATGACCCAAATATTCATTCGTAGTGGATAAGTGATGACAAATTCATATAATGGACTACTTTGTAGCAACAAGAAAGAATAAATCCTACAAATATCATGCTGAGTGAAAGAAGCCAGACATGATTCCATCCATGTCAAGTTCAAAAACAAGCAAAATGAATCTACAGTGTTACAGGTAAGGAAAGTGGTCATGTTCAGGGGGGAGGATGAGAGAAGGGGGGTTATGTGCTGGTTATGTTTGATTATCTTGGGGAGATGGTTATCAGGTATGTTCACTTTGAGAAAGTTTATCACATTTATGATTAGTGTTTTGTATATCTTTCTGTATTTACGGTATACTTCAATAGGAAGTTTAGTTAAAAAGAAAAAAGCTGACCTCATTGTGTGGTGGGGGCATGGGGAGAAGAGGGCATAGTAACTATGCCCTCTGAACCCTCTGCATTAGGTAGGGTTGTCTGGAGAAACAGAACCAATAGGAAATATATTCAGTATAAGGAAGGAACTCCCAGGTTATGGAGGCTGACACGTCTCCAGATCTGCAGTTGGGGAGCTGGAGACCCAGGACTCCTGATGGTGTAGTTTCTTTTTTTTTTTTAATTTAATTTTTATATTCCCCATACAATTACAACCCCCTTATTTTGACCCCAATCCCTCATTTCCCCACCCCCCCACCCCCCATAGAGTGTCTCTGGTTCATAGTTGTTTGTTGATTTTGATATTTTCTTTCTTATAGTTATTCTTTTTCCTGGTCCCTTATTTAAGTTTTCTAGATTCCTGCTCTGAATGAGACCATCCGGTATTTTTCTTTTTCTTTCTGGCTTATTTCGCCTGATGGTGTAGTTTCAATCGGAAGACTGGATTCTCAGTTCAAGCCCAAAGGCAGAAAAAAGAGCAACACCCCAGTTCAAAGACAAACAGGCAGAAGGAATTCTCTTTTACTCAGTCTTTTGACTCTATTCAGTCCTTCAACTGATTGGGTGAGGCCCACCCATGTCAGGGAGAGCAATCTGCTTTCCTGATTCATACTTAACTTCATCAAGAAACCCTTTCACAGCACACCCAGAATAATGTTTGCCCAAATATCTGGCCACCTCAAGGCCCAGTCAAGTTGACACATAATATTAACCATTATATCTTCTTTGCGTTATTAGCTCAGTTAGTCCTCTCAGTCAACCTGTGAGGTGGGCATTTAAGCCTTAAGAAATCCTGTGTACTTCCTCATTCTCTATGCCCCTCCCCAATTTCTGCCAGGTGAACAAGTTTGGCTAGCCTGTGGAGGAGAGACTACATGCAGAGGAGTGCTGAGTTGCCCAACCAATGCATACTCTCTCTCCTCCTAGTCTGTGAACCCCTTGAGGGTAAAGAATCTAGCCTGATTTCTTTGCCTGACTCTGGAGCCATTAGCAGAAGGGCATATGAACACAGGGGTGGTGTTACTCATTAACATGGGACACAGCAGGTCCTCCCCGGTGGCGCAGCGGTTAAGCACTGGGCTGCAAAGCTGTCCTCAGCCTCTGCAGTGCCGGTTCGATCCTCGGCCGCCGGTGAGGGTCCCACATGGTGTGCAGACCTCTCCTGCTGCACCCGCTGCTCCCCTCAGCAGTGTACTTCGTCAGTCTGCCTGTTCTGTTCCCCATTCTGGCTCTGGTGAGTTCTCTCACCCTCCCACGCTTCTGACTGTACCCAGTGCTCGAATAAATAAATAAATAAAAATCTTAAAAAAACAAACAAACAAAACAATGTGGGACACAGCAGCCATGACAGTCCTATTAAGCTCATAGTATTTCTGGGCATGTGAATTTCATTCATTCATTCATTGGCAGAGATGGGCCAGCTGCAAAGCACACAGTTAAGGGGGTCACAGCCAAGTTAGAGAGACAAACTCACAAAGAATTAATTGCAGCAAAAGTTGACAAGTGCCTTGATATTTAAAGTGCAGCAGGAATTGCAATAAAGGTTATGGCTAAGAATGAAGACTTTGGCTTAAAAAAACAAAACAAAGCAAAACAAAACAAAACAAAACTGAGTTCAAATCCCAGCTCTGTCATTTACTTGGGCAAGATACTGAATTTCTTTCTACCTCATGGTGGCAGAAGAATGAGATCCTTCATGTCAATTGCTGCGCATAATTCCCAGTATCTAATAAAGACTTGTATTAGTCCTCAGGTTTGTATTATACTGGTGGAACAAAAGATAAAGTAATAGTGGTGATGATGATAATGGTCTACAGTTCCAAAATTCCTCATGCCCTGAAAAACAACACCAACACTTTCTTCCAGAAGTTTAGTGGCAAAACCTTACCTGACCTGACATGAAACTATTTATAGTCTTCATTTAATGTGTGAATATTCATGCATTTCCTGCAGAGACAGTAATGAGTTTTATTACGGGGTTTGCTCCTTGTTCTGCTCAAGTTCTTTCATAAAATATGAACTTCATATATTTTACAAAAGCTGAAAAATTCTGAATTTCAAGGCACATTCAACCCAAATGCTTACTATCCTAAGCATTTTACACACAGTAACTGATTTAGTTGAATATGTCAGCTCTTTCTCTTTGGTGGAGTAGAAAGGGAAAGGCCTGGTAAGTTTTGCAGGGAGGTGATAATTTAGCTGAATCTTAAGGCTGAGATTAACCATGGGAATAATGCAGGAAAGGGTGTTCTGGTTGGCAGTGATAGCCCATGCAAGGTCAACTGCTTTGCAGTGGTTCAGGATAAGTGGCAGGGAGAAGGCAGAGCACCAGGACTAGAGACTGGAAAGTGTGGCAGCGACCAGATCAATGAAGGCCTCATGTGCACAGCTGAGGAGTCCCCGGTCTATCCTGCAGGGAATGTGGAGCCCTTGTCGGTTTTAACAGGGGAGGAACAAGATCAGATTTGCATTTCAGGGAGATCCAGGTGGGTGAGATTCTCTTCCCAGTGCCTTGCTGAAATCTGGAATTGCTCTGCCTCCAGCCTCCCCCAATCTACCCAGACCACACATGGAAATGACGCCACTTGGCATAGTTCGCCTGGCACAACTCGACGTCTAGAAAACGTATCTGTAAGAATCGATCATGTCGTGGCAGGCAACCAGCAAGGAAGCCAGCAAGTGTGGCTTTGATAAGCTGGTAAGCAAGGTTCTGTGGGCAACCTCCCACCCTGACCTCCTCTCCTGCCCATGGCTTCCCTGGCATCATGGCTGGCCTGGCCCATGGTCTGGCTGGCCATCGAAGGGTTCACAGTGCAGGGGCTCCTGGTCCCTGCTCACAGCAGCTGTCATACTCGCTTGACAGCACCCATTTGCAACCCAAACAGCTACTGTTCACTTCGCAAGTTGGTTTCAAGTTTTGCTCTTTTTGTTTCTGTTTTTCATTTAGATTTTTGGCTGGTTCAAGTTCGACAGGAAATTTCGACTCCACTATTGAGGGGAGAGAACAGTGTCTTTGAAAGAGCAGATGATGTGTGTATCTTGTGATGGTATCAGTCTCAGAGGGGCCCTGGGGGGCACATACCTGAATTGAATCCGTCAGCCCAGTCTCTTGATCTATGGCACACACCCCACTGTCTTTATCTTATAAGATGCCCCAGTTTTTTCAGTCCCCTATCCTTAATTTATAAACTTGCCCCAACCCCCCAAGGCACCCGCTCTTGTATGTCCAATGTGTGGCCTTTCAAACCACACACATGTAAACATATACAATGCTTTGAGTGTGCTGTGAAAGTCGTATGGAGGTGATATTGTGTTATATGTCTAATTCTGCTTCATTGGACATTATTTGTAAGAAGGCACAAGTCATTTCCTGTGACTGGTGTAATATTTCATTGTTTGTATATCCCAGGTTCTCTCTGTCCATTTCCTTACCAATGGACATGCAGGTTGTTTCCTATTCTTTGTTATTTGAAGCAATGCTGTAATGAACATCTTTGCACTTGACTGGAACATAATCAAACACAATCAAACAAGTCGGGATGAATTCAACTTCCACCAGCCATTCATTGAGTTACCCTCAGTCTCAGTTCTACTACCTATTTAAAAAGGGGGGAAGTGAAAACAACCCCACCTTATAGGGCTTCTTGCATTTTATGCATTCCCAGTGAAATGAGCCTTTATCTGGCTTCTTCACTGCTTCATCTCTGTCCTTCCGGAGCCTGGCACAAAGCAGGTGCTCAGTAAGTACATGTTGAATGAAATGACTGTTGCAAGGATCACCTGAGATGCTGAAAGGGCCTTGGAAATATTAACCTACATATACAAATAGAATTTATTATTATTAAGAGTTATTTAAATAAAATAAAAAATCAAGGTTTAATTCCAAGAAAATGGGACATATTTTAAAGATTTACTTTTATTTATGTGTACAAGAACCAGGGTGCACTCTAGAGGTATGGGATGTGTGTGTGTGTGTGTCAGAGGATTCACTGGAGACAGAGTGGGGAGCAGAACAGGTGGATCTACTAAAATACACTGCTGAGGGGAGCAGCGGGCAAGACAGGAGAGGTCTACTGTGCCATGTGGGCATTGAACTCAGGCCACAGTGGCTGCCAATAGCTTGATAGTGCTGACTTTAACCCCTTGCACCACCACAGAGACTCAAGACATATTTTAAATGACCGTAACTCTGGGGTATACATTCTGCTTATGTCCCACATTTTGCTGCTTGTTCTTCCTTCCCATCAGGAAACAAGTTCTGCAGATTAATTGAGGGGGTCAGGCTTGGAATTGGGAAATCTGAGACTGGCCAGCTAGGACGAGATGGGGTGGCCTAATCGTCCCTCTTGAGTTTGATATCCAGGGATCACTCAACCACCTCCCCCAAAGACCTGCCCTGGGCCTTCTTGGCCTATAAAACCTGGGTGATGCCATGCACCCACCTCACTAAGGTGTTGTGAAGATTAATTACAGCTTGTAAAGAGCTTTGAAGATGAAACACGCTTGTTATGGAAATAAATGGCTGGAGACGCAAAGCATTCTTCATGTCTTCCTTCGTGCCTCCTGTCTTGCTGTACTTGCCTTTAAAGAGCCCTGTGAGTTCAGAGGTGAGGGTGACCTCTCCACGACTCCTGTGGGAAGCAAAGGTGGAGGGCAGTTTCCCAAGGAACCTATAGGTGTGACCCCTTGCTGCTAGTTTAAAAATTTAGACTCCTGCTCCATTGCCTAACTAGCTGAGCTAAGTGGGTTTAATGTATTCAAAATACATTAAACAGCTTCAGCAATGGGGTGGTGAAATGTATTTCCAGTACTGAGCTTTTTGCTGCCAAATTTAATTATTCAAATTGGTAAAGAAAAAATGGTTTCTCCCTCCTCTCCCCCCGCCCCCCCAGCTCTTCCCAGATTTAGAGATATTTGAGATGGAGGGAATGTCAGTCTCCTGTCTCCCAATGGTGAGTGAGAGAGCATGGCCCTGAGTGTCAGATGGACTGGAATTCAGATTCCAGCAACTTATGTACCTCTTTGAACATCAGTTTCCTAATTTCTCAAATGGGGATAATAATAACACCATTGGGCTTATGGTCCTATGAATATTGAGTGGAAGCAGGAAACACATATAACGTACCTGTTAGCTGTTAACATTCCCAAACCTGGGGATAAAGGTGGTATCATACCCTCTTTTTTTTTTCTCTTTTTAAAAAAGATTTATTTATTTATGCATACAAGAGCAGGGGTGCAGGCCAGAGGTGTGGGCAGTAAGAGGATTCACCAGAGACAGAGTTGGGAGCAGAACGGATGGACTGACTGAAGTACACTGCTAAGGGGAGCAGAGGGTGAGACAGGAGAGGTCTGCTGCACCATGTGGGTCACCTCCCTGGCTGGGGATTGAACTTGTGCTGCAGTGGCTGTGGATAGCTTCACAGTGCTGCGACTTAACCCCTTGCGCCACCAGGGAGGCCCCGGTATAAACCCTCTTGATAAATAAGGAATCCAAGCTCAGAAGGTGTTGTGTCTTGCCATGATCTGGCAGAAAGAAAGTGAGGTGCCAGGATTCAAACCTGGACTCCAAAGCCCTGGTCACCCACATGCGGCCTCCCCCCATGCTGGAAGTTTGTTTGCTTAAACCAGACCCTGTGAATGCCAATTCAAGCAGAGAGAGAAAGCGGGAGCCCAGTGGAGTGATGGAGCCTGGAGGGTAGCTGCTCCCATGCCACTGAGTTGTTTAATCCCACATCTCTGCATTATATTGGCATTCCATATGTTCACTTCTCATTTGCTGGTGGTGTTAACACTTGCTTGCCCACATGGGGAGTGCTGACTGGAAACATGTTCTCTTCCACAACACAGCGGGGCCAGGAATGTCCCAGTGGCTTGGAGGGCAGCTGACAGTGAGGGGCGCTTCTATAATGGAGCATCTCCAGGTGGCTATGACTTGCCCTAGGTCAAGCCAGAAGCCTCCTATTACCTCATAGGGAGGTCGGCTTGGCTAGATCCCTCCTGGAAATCAGGACCTTTGCTCATTCTCATGGGCATCCTTGCATTGCTCTTCATTCTTTCAACAGATGTTTCTTGAGCTCTACCATGTCTCTGAACACTGCTTACCCTCCATGGCCCTATTTGTTGTTTTCCACCTGTCAGCCACTGCACTTTCTAGGCAACCTTCACTTAAACATGACAAGTGTTTGGAGGTAAATATTAATATCATCACCATTTTGCAGTTGAAGGAAAAAGATTCCAAGCACCAGCAAGTCAGAATGAGGAGCGGAACCCAGGTTTTACTGTCTCCACTCTGTGCTATTAACCATGACCACACACTGCCTCCTTGAGGGCATGCACAGAATCTCATTCATTTCTTATCTCCAGTCCCATGTCCCACCTCCCAGCACAGTACACAGTAGGTGCTCAATAAACATTTACTGTTAGATAAGTAAGTAAAGGGCTGGGTAATCACTAGCATGTGTACGGTGCTCTACAGCATCTGCAGGATGCTTTTCACAGATGGTGTCGTCTGTGTTAGACAGGGAGGTGGGTTTCCTGGCCCCACATCACAGATGAGGACTGCAGAGCCAACAGCTCACTCAGGATTATGGAAAGAACAAGAGGCTGGAGTTGGGTAAGATGCAAAATGAACTCATGGTGAAGACACAACACCCAGTGGAGCGGCAGAACAGAGAACTGTGACTGGTTGAAAAGTAGGGATATTATAAAACACTAGAGTTTAGGCTGAAATCATATGCCCAGCACATGTTTCCTGAAAACACTCACATCACTTACAGGGTTGGTGTGAGGTTTCAGATATTAAAATTATGAAAGAGCAAAGCAAGATGTGAGAAGCAGAGATGGAACGAGAACAAAGTAAAGTTCAACCTTGTCACCACCTCCCCCCATCCCAAACCTCTCAAAGATCCAAGTTTCTGACCCAAATTCATCTTGAATGATACAGATTGTGACTAGGAACCATGCTATGAATAGACAGATTTGAAGATTTGATGCCAAGTTCAAGTTCAGACTCAGTTACTTTCCAGCTGTGTGACCTTAGACAAGTGTCTTTGACACTTGTGTCCACATCTGTAAAACTGAGATAAATCATAGCTTGTTGGGATAATGAACATGCTTAGATAAATTACTATGAACATGTGACTTTGTTATTCTCTTTTTAGTATTGTAGGAGGTAGATAGTACTAGTTCTTTAATGTGACTGCTACACAAATCAGAATAAACTAAATTTTAATAAGAAGTAAACATAAAATGTTGGTGGCTTAACACAGCATTATTGCTCACTTCTACTCCACAGCCAGGTGGATCAACTCAGAGGTGTGGTTTGTGGCTGTCCCCAAGGGATTCCAGTTGTGGGAGTAGCTGCCATGTTGTTTCCGATCGCTGCATCCAAGGGGAAAGGGATTGAAAGGATTTGAAAGGATCTCCAGGGAACTAAATATTCTGGTCCTTAAAGAACAGATACCAGTTTATCCTCACAATTCATTGGCAGGAACACGTCATATGCCTCCACCCAATACCCAGGGGGCAAAGTGTTGTAAACCTACTGTGTTCCAGAAATATTCATCATATAGTACTGACTCTTTCTTGAGTCCTTATCCTGTGCCAGGTATTTTGCTAAGGGTTTGGAAGATATATCCCCTGATGCCCTCAACCATTCTCTGAAGCCGGACTTTTCTCCTCAGTTGATATTTGAGCAGTCTGGCACTCAGAAATGTGAAGTAGCTTGTTCAAGGAGGCATGATGAGTAGGTAGCAGAGTCGGAGTTGACATTCAATTAAGACCCCTGCTAGGTCTTCTCCCTCCCAAATATACTCTCAGAGGCAGCTGTTCAAATGATGAGATCAATAGTGCTGGAGCAAGAGCTGGCATTCACAGAGCTCCTCCATATATTAGTCCTTTACTACCATTCTTATCTTCCCAGCAATTCATGTCCATGTTAATGATAAAGGATCTGAGACTTGGAGGTTGACAAGTTGCCCAGAGTCCATAGCAGAGGTAGCTCTGGAACTCAAGACCCTTGCTTCCTTATTATTTATTATCACATATTATAATGTGGAATGGGAGGCAGAGGGAGTAAAAGCATGGATGCTTGAACTAAAAAATGGCTCTGCCACTTCCAGGATGTGTGACCCTGGGTGAGTATTTCACCTCTCTGGATCTGTTTCTAAATCTGCCGCATGGGGCTGGTCATCATACCTACCTCATAGAGTTGTTTGAAGAATAAACAAGATTGTCCTATGATGGTAACACCTGATAGTTCCAAAGAATATAGTCCAGATACTGTGTTCAGAGTTTCTGTACATTCCTTTTTGTCTTCTTATTGGGGAATACTTTCAGATGTACACAAAAGTTGCAGAGATAGTGCAAAGTGTCCCTGTATCACCCAGTTTTTCCCTGCTATGTCTTATATAAGCAAAATACATTTGTTAAGATCAAGAAATTTATGTTGGCACAAAGCTACTAATTCATCTACAGAGTTTACTCAGATTTCATTAGTTTTTCTGACGAATGTCCCTTTTTGTCTCACAATTCAATCTGGGATACAACACAGAATTCAGTGACGTCTCCTTAGTCTCTGCTCATCTTTACGTGCATTCTTTCATCTCCGTTTTCTCTTGAGGAAATTGAGGCTCAGGTTATTGGCTGAGGTCACAGAGCCAGGAGGTGGTAGAGGAATTCAGAAGGAAGAATTCAGCCCCAGGTCTGACTCAAAGCCCAAGTCCTTCCCATTCATAAAGAAATTTTCAGAAAGAAATCCTATGTTCTAAACCAGATCAGCACAAAGAGAATAAGCAGCTCAGAGGGAGAAAAAAGACTAAAGCATAGAGAACTGGCTTTACAGCTTTAGAATTCTAACTCAGCATGAGCCAAGCGAACCACAGCCAAAGTCCAGTAATCTGTTACGTGAGGAAGAGACAGGCTGGTGGTGAGCGTGCACCTTGGGGGTCTAGCGAAGGAATCAAGCTAAGCTCTGGCTTAGTATGAGCTTCCTACAGGGCCAGCCTGGCAGCAAAACCCATGGCAGAGCCTCCTAATGGAGGCAGGGAGTCAGTAGGATGGGGGCCAAAGACAGAACCACAGAATTCACTTAACGGGGGTTCCCCACCGACTACTCTTGCCCAGGGCACACCAAGAACGGCTGCGATCAAACCAGCCACCACAAACTTGGCCTTCTTCCTACCTACCATAAGTCATGTCTGTTTGCCTGGAATTTTGTGTGTCTAAGCTCCAGGGAGGGAGGGAGAAAAAGAAGGACCTGGCATTGTTTCTTTAGGGAGAAAACAGGGATCAGCCAGATGGATCAGCCAGTGGGAATCCGCAAAACCAAGGGAGGACCCCCTAATCCTTTATGGATACCCAAGCCCTGGGTATCAGCCCACGTGTGGCTGCTCCAGCACAGGACTGGGCAGAGAGCAGGTGCCAGTGATGGCCTGTTGAGTGTGTGAGCAAGTGAATTAATTAATTTGTATGCACTCCAGTAGATGGCACAAAGTGCAGCACCTGATAGGGACTCAAGAAAAAAAGAAGTGACTGCCACCACACAGGAATGCAATTGACTATGTGCCTGTCCCTCCCTCTAGATAGTGAGTCCTTCCCAGCAGAAACCATCCGTGATGCATTTCTATCTCCCAGCCTTTCTATACAGGTGAGGCTGGTGTATACCAGTGCTCTGTGGCCTCTGGGGACTGGATAAAGGTCATCCACATCCTCTAAGAATCAGCCCAGGTAGATGCTCTCTCATCAGGGTCAAATGGCCATAACCACCCCAGTTTGGAAGAGAAGAGGCACACTGGGATGGGGGTGGGGAGCCTGCTCCTTGATCAGCAAAGCTCCCAAGAACCCCTGATGTGAGTCGTGGCCCAGAGTCCCATGACACTCAACGTTGACCCCACTCTGTAAAGGAAGTCAGTTCCCAATGGATGGGTAGTAGGAGCCAGGAAATGGTTAATGGTTGATAAATTAAAAAAAAAAGTCCTCAACTGGTTGTGAGACTTTCCAATAATGAGAAGTCAACACAATTAGACAAGGCACTAAATTTTTGTGCGGAATGCCAGCTGTCATTCTTCCTCCCTAGCTCAGATCAAAGAAACGTATTTTATCTCCTAAATTATTAGACATGATGGGGCCATTAAGCAGAGATATTGTCATAAGAAATATAAGAACATAAGAAATATGTTGCTTGCTTTGAAAATAAACATCTCACCTTTGCTTCTTTTTCTCTGTGAAAAGCTGAGAGAAATCAAACTATTAACTTGGGTCTTTCCAACACGCTCGCATCCTGTCATCTTTTCCCCCAATCAGATCAGATCGGGGATTTCAGCTGAGTCCTCCCTTCCATTCCAGAATGTCTGTATATGTTGGAACTGTGGCAGTGAGCAGCCAGGCACACGTCTGTGAGCTACGGTCCGTCTCTGTTCACATAGTCACAACAAAACTTGCCACTGTTCCAAAGCAATTCTTTTTTTTAAATGTATTTATTTTTTACATCATTGTTCATTTTATTTTATTTTATTTTATTTTTTTAAAGATTTATTTATTTATTCATACAAGAACTGGGGTACAGGCCAGAGGTGTGGGGGGTGAGAGGATTCACCAGAGACAGAGTGGGGAACAGAACAGGTGGATCTACTGAAATACACTGCTGAGGGGAGCAGCAGGCGACACAGGAGAGGTCTGCTGTGCCATGTGTGTAGCCAGGGATTGAACTCATGCTGCAGAGGTTGTGGATACCTTCATAGGTTGCATCTTAACCCCTTGTGCCACCAGGGAGGCCCCTCATTGTTCATTTTAAAACAATATTTGCTCCCCCCGTCAGGTGTAGTCCCCATAGAGCTTCCTTCACCAATGCACCCCTGCACCCTCACCTCAGTCCCCTGTGTTCCTCCCTCCCTCCCTCTGATCCCTCTCCCTCCTCCTCCCCTGCTGGATGTCTCTGATTTATAATTGCCCATTTTTGCTTCATTGTGTTTTGCACTGTTATTTTTTTTTACACTGATGTCTTATTTGGTTCCCCTATATTCCTGCTATAAGTGAAACCATCCGAAAATTTTCTTTTTCCTTCTGGCTTATTTCACTGAGCATAATTCCTTCTAGCTCCATCCACGTTGCTGCGAATGGCAAGAGTTTATCTATTTTGATTGCTGAATAATATTCCCCTGTGTATATATGCCACATCTTCCTGATCCAGTCATCTGTTTTTGGGAATTTGGGTTGTTTCCAGGTTTTACCTATTGTAAATAGTGCTGCAGTAAACATAAGGGTACAGGTGGTCTTTTTGATCAACGTTTTTGTGTCCTTCCAAAGCTCTTCTTGCTTTGAAAGGAGAATGTCTTTCCAAGCACTTATCTCCATAGCTTTCTCCACCTCTTACCTAGATCTGAGAGAGCTCACTTTTCATTTGTACCTGGAACACGGCTGCTTGCCTGGATGGTCATGCATCACTGATTTGGTCCCCGTCACTGATCCTTGGCATCAGAATAACACCCTTCTAAATCAAGAGTGTGAACTTTTTTAAATTAAATTTTCTTTCTTATATCATTGTAGTTCCCATAGTTCTCCTGCCACCTTATCACCACATTCCCTTGTGTTCTGCCCTCCCCTGTTGTGCGCCCTCATGCCCTCCTTTGCTGTGTGCCTCAGTTCTATGGTCAGCCTGCTAGTTTTGACTTTTACTTGACTTTTCGTTTGGTTTCTCTACATTCCACATAGGAGTGAGACCATCCAGCATTTATCTTTTCCTTCTGACTAACTTTGGCTAGCACAATGCCTTTCGGTTCCATTCATGTTGCCACAAATGGCATGGGTTTGAAAGAGCCTGCACTTTTTTTTTTTAATAAATTTTATTGTTACATTCCCCATACAATTGCAGCCCCCCCATTCTGACCCCAATCCCTCCCCTCCCGCCCCCGCCCCCCTAAAAGTGTCTCTGGTTCATAGTTTTTTGTTGATTTTGATTTTCACTTTCTTATAGTTATTCATTTTCCTGGTCCCCTATTTAAGTTTTCTAGATTCCTGCTATGAGTGAGACCATCCGGTATTTTTCTTTTTCTTTTTGGCTTATTTCGCTGAGCATGATCCCTTCCAGCGCCATCCATGTTGCTGCAAATTGCATGTGTTTATCTTTTTTGAATGCTGAGTAATATTCCATGGTATATATGTACCACATCTTCTTGATCCAGTCATCTATTTTTGGGCATTTGGGCTGTTTCCAAAGCTTAGCTATTGTAAATAGTGCTGCTATAAACATAGGGGTGCAGGTGTTCTTTGGAATTGATGTTTCTGTGTCCTTTGGGTAAATACCTAGGAGTGGAATTGCTGGATCATATGGAAGCTCTATGTTTAGTAGGTCCAGAAATCTCCACACAGCTTTCCACAGTGGTTGGACCAGTTTGCACTCCCACCAACAGTGCAGGAGAGTTCCTTTTTCTCCACACCCTCTCCAACATTTGTTGTTGCTAGTTTTTTTAATATGTGCCATTCTCACTGGTGTAAGATGGTATCTCATGGTAGTTTTGATTTGCATTTCCCTGATGACAAGTGATGTTGAACATTTTTTCATATGCCTGTTGGCCATTTGCATTTCCTCTTCAGAGAAGTTTCTTTTTAGCTCTTCTGCCCATTTTTTGACTGGATTATTTTCTTTGCTGTTGTTGAGTCTCATCAGCTCTTTGCAGATTTTTGTGATCAGTCCTTTATCATTAGTGTTGGATGCAAAAATGTTCTCCCAGTTGGTGGGGTTTCTCTTTGTTTTTGTTATTGTCTCTTTTGCTGTGCAGAAGAAGAGCCTGCACTTTTAATGATTTTGAGGAGATTTGCTTCTGAAAACGCTTCTACCATCCTCTCTAGCTGGGTAGGTGGCAACCAGGATGATTATGATTGTTGCTTTGTTTTTTCCGTCTCTGGGTCTCTGGTGCCCTAGATGCAATGCCATGAAGCTCTCCAGCCCATGCGTGCTTCTTGTACTCGATGTCTTCTTTCTCTTGAACACAGTCCCCAGGTGCACCCAGGAGAGAACCCGGCCACTGGAATCTCTGTGCAGCAGGTATGCAGCCTGCTGGAAATGAGGCTAAATTGGTTCTTCCAAAGACAGTGCCCATGGAAAATGACTTCCCATGTCTGTGCAGTCATGGGCTTGCCTTTCTAGGGAGACATGTCAGAAGGTGTTATACTTGGCTGCAAATAAAAGCTGAGTGGTTTATTACTGCTATTAGTGATTATTTGTATGGGGCCAGAGGTGTACATGGCATCTTACAATGCCCAGAGGAAACTGGAACTGAGGATAATGTTTCCACCCTCCGGGACATCCTGCTTTGACTGCTGGGAGCATGGCACCATTGGAACTGGGGGGACTCGGACAAAACCCACAATGTCTGGCTGGCTGGGAAGAATGCCCTGGGAGAAGAAAGCAAAGAAGGACTTCTCAGGTGCCTCCATGTGCCTGGTGATTTAATTTAATCAACTAAATAATTGTAGATTTTAGGGAAATTTATCTTTAAAAGTGAAGTCTAGGTGGATGCTCTTTTTCCATAGCTTCTTAGCACTTTCCAGTTGTGCCCAGAATAAGGCTACCACTGAAGATATTTTACCTGGATGAGGATTGTCAGAGATGATAGTAGGCACAGAGCTGCGGTGAGACTAGAAAGAAGGCACTGAGATTTTTTTCATGGATGCTGGGCTCTTTGCACTAGGCTCATGCTTGGCATGGAAGTTGGGATGAGCTATATAGGTTTTGAAATAAAGCAGACCTGAGTTCAAGATCTTTTCTAACCCAGCAGGCTGGGATGAGTCACTCTTCTTTCTGACCCTTGGTTTTACCTTTGGGGACAAGAACCACTTCTCACCTGGTTCATGCAAAGATGGAATGAACAATGCCTGGTACTTAGTAATCACTCACCAGGAAGAGTTGAGAAGGGGAGGTATGGTGTTATCCATAAGTTATGTTATCCATAAGTCACTTAATATCTGTCCAAGGGGAATGATCAAGCGTCTGCCTCATGGGGTCAGTGGGAAGAATAAATGAGTTAATGAAACTGACACAGAAGAGTACCTGGTACATGGTAAGTCTCAAGACCTCTCTGCTGTTATCATTATCTTATCGCTCTTGAGTTTGGGTTGGAGCAGAAGGTCTTACAGGTGAATGAGTCTTGTGTTAGAGGAAAGTCAAGGTCACAGTGAGGATTGTTTGATCCTCAAGTGGGGAGGGGAAGGTCACTCCCACTCTTTGGTCCCAGTACTTTCAGTTTTACCTTTGGGCTCTGGGTACAGGGTATTAGTATGATGACAGGCATCACGCATTCTTGACATAAGAGCTGTGATCGGAAACTGGTCCTAAAGGGTGAGGGAGGGGGGACATGAGCAACTTGTGAGTTATCCTCCCAGAAGAGCAGAAGAGCCCTGAATTTTGGGACTTCCCTAGCTGGGAAGATGCCTCATCGAGACTCTGAGCTCTGATTTTTATATCCAATTAAAACTGTAGTTATTGTTATTGGAGGTGCCTGTTAAATGATACCATTTACTGATTTGTTGTTGACGTTAAGGGTGGGTATATATTCAATTTTTGTACATGCTGGTCCCTGCATGGAATCCAGACCTCTTACTATGTCATTTTCTTTCTTTTTTTTTTTTAAAGATTTATTTATTTATACAAGCACTGAGGTACAGGCCAGAGGCACGGGAGGGTGACAGAATTCACCAGAGACAGAGCAGGGAGCAGAACATGCAGATGACTGAAATACACTGGTGAGGGTAGCAGTGGGCATGACGGGAGAGGTCTGCCATACCATGTGGGAATCTTCGTGGCCGGCCAGGAATTGAACCTGCGCTGCAGAGGTTATGGACAGCTTCACAGCACTGTGCTCAACCTGCTGCGCCAATGGGGAGGTCCTTACCCTGCCATTTTCTTTTTCAGTGAATAAATACATGTGCATGTGAACTACATGTAAGCACCATGATGTCTGCTGAGCCTCTGCCTTCTGGAGCTTATCTCAAATAGTAAGGTGGGGACCATCATTCCAGGTCCCATGCAAGTTTTCCCTAAGTCAGAAGAGGAAACCAAAGACTTTCTTCAGATCTTCATGAATTCTAAGACCCAACCATAGGTGGCTGGGCTCTCAGGAGGAGCTGCAGGCCAGGCAGGAGATGTGCTGTGCCCCAGTGCCCAGGCAGCGCAGCAACGTCCTTCCGACCACCCAATGCCTTGCCGAAAAGGAAGTGTGTGCCCCTTGCCACATTGCAGCTAGATAACTCCTCTTAACTGGGTTCTTATTTGGAGTATCAGCTCCTCAACTTGGGCTCTTAAATGAGGTCTAAACTTAAAGCTCACATGTTCTCAAAGACTCATTGATGGCCCTGCCAGAGTTGAGGTCCGCATTACACTTATCCTTAACAACCTGGACTTCTTCACCCAACTCGTGTGATTTGAGATTATTTGTCAGGTAACCTAATGTCACTCCCTCTGCTAGCCGGCAGCTCCATGAGGACAGGAGTTCTACAACCCTCAGCTCCAACTGCACAGTAAGAACTTTCCCAGAAGCTTGTTGAATGAGGAAATGGGCAGAAAAGGAAGCATTCTGAGTGCAATGATTGAAAACGCAAAAACCCACATTAAAATCTCACCTCTCTCCCTCCTTGACAGCTGAGATAAGAGAGAGGAGCTTTGGCAAACCAGGTTGAGTTCTACCTTTGGGGGCCAAACCAAGGAGAGGGATAATTATTTCCCATTTTTCTCATCTATTGTTGGCAGAGGTGCTGCAGGCGGCAGTACTGTAGACTTTCCTGGCCCATAAGAGAGTCCCCCGGGTCTCTCTGCTGGGGGCTTGGCCTCCTCCTCCAGGTGTATGCTCTGTCTGTGCTTTCAGCCACTCTTTCAAGTCTGGCTCCTTCCCACACACACCCAAGCCCTGTCTACCTTTGTTTTCTAGAAAGTGCCTTCATTCTCCCTGGAGGACCCAAGGCCCTTGTTTCCTCTCGGGGGCCAGACAAGTTGGGATCCACTTGTCAGCAGATCCCAGCCAGGCCCCTTACCCCCGCCCCAGACCCCAGCGTGGCTGTGCTTTGTCCCTCAGGAACTGTGCTTGCTGGGCTGGGTGGCATCCGGCGAGTTCCCACCAAACTCCCCAGCTGACTGCAGACATTTGCGCTGTCAACAGAATTGCAGAAAATGCGATTCATGTTGTTAATGAGCAGCTTGTTTGGGTAAACAAACCAGGTGAGGTGAAAAAAGTGATGCTCTCCAGTAGGAAACACAAGTGAACATTAGCCAGATGGAGGAGAGCCGCGATTCCACACACTTCCTTTTCGGTGAGGCGCTGGGTGGCTGGAAGGACGTCGCTGCGCTGCCTAGGCGCTGGGACTCAGCACATCTCCTGCCTGGCCTGCAGCTCCTCCTGAGAACCCAGCCACCTCGTGCCCAGTGCCACCCTGAGCCTGGCACTGAGCCTCCTGTCTGAGAGGCCTCTCCCTGCTTTATCCTCATAGCAAGGTGGTTAGAAAACCCATGTACATCTGTGGAAACCCGAGGCCCTGAGATGAGAAAGAATTGTCCAAAGTCAGGACAGAGGATTTGAGCCCAGGTCAAGGTGACTCTTCAAGTCTCTGGCCTCTGCACTATCCCACAGAGTCCCCTTTGTCCTCATCCTGTCTCCCCTGTCCCTCTCAGTCTGATGGAAGCCTTGGAGATTGCCTCTCACTACTTCCCCTCTCAGACTGTGAGCCAGGAAAGTTATAACTTCCCCCATTGGGAAGACTGTCCCTTGTCTGGGCAGGATGGTCTGACTGTCTTAAAGTTGCACAGATAGATCTTTGACCAGTTTACCCATGACAACAAAGTGTGTGTGTGTGTGCGCACGCGTGTGTATATTCACCCTTCCACCCCAAGAGGAAGTGACTTATCCCTGTAAAACCAATTCCTTTAGGGGCATTCACAGTCCTTTCCAGATGTGCTCCAATTGCTCAGCATAATTTCTGTTTTGTTAGCCTCAGATGATCCAGGAAAACACACACACACACATACACACATACACACAGGATATGGCCATATTTTAAAAATATGAATGATTTGGGTGACTGCAATGGCTAACTCTGTCCCTCATACAGACAGAGCCAGGAAGAGGGAGGAGGTTCAGGTTGCAGACTCTAGTCTACATGTGTTTCTGGCTCTCTCTCCACATTGCTCAAGAAAAAAAAAAAAAGCCCACGCTACATTCATACGTTATAATGCCATGAGTTATTTTCCCCTTAGCATTCAAGGGTAAAGAGTCCATTAAGCTGTCATCGGCCACATTACCAGCAGGAGAAGCTGGGGCAGACAGTTTGGCTTTAGCTGCCCGGAGCACATGTGCTCTGCCCCGGGATGAACGCTCCGTGGTGTCCATGTGCACGTTGCCCTAGAAGCAGAAATCAATTACTCCGGCTGCTATTAGAGAGATGATCTGGTTGGGAGGCTTGCTGAGCATGCAGCCACTGTTCATTACTGAGCTCTTTGTATGTATTATATCTTCTTTACTATTGGAAAACCGAGGCTTAGGGAAGAAAGAAACTGTGTCTCAGAACTAGAGCCTGGTAGCTGCTGGGGTTTGATCCATCATCTCCATGATTTAAGACCCTGCCCCTAAGTCACTAGGCTTCCCTGCCTCTCCTGCAAATGTGAGTGGTTTGTTCTGTACATGGGCCTGTGTCGTGGAAGCCCCCGGCTCTGGAGGGGCAGCATATTACTTGTCAGGCCGGCCGGCAGTTGAGCTTATGTCATTGGCACCACAGCTCTACAAGGTGAGGGCTTCTGTGATCACAACCTGACACCTGGGGAGACTGACCCTTGGGAAAAGCCTGGAAAGGGACTAGCCCAAAGTCACCCAGCTCAAATGGGTGGATGTAAATGAAGGAAATTTGCTTTCTACGCTTCTGAAGCACCATCCAGGCAGGGCCACAGCCCAGAAACAGAAGGGCTTCCAAGGCAGTTGCCTTTTCTGCATTCAGATGAGTTGTCACTGAGCAGCTCGGCTCCTTCCTTCATGTAGGTGGAAGCCTTTCCTTTGAAAGAACCAATTATGTGCAAAAAGCAGCAAGTAATGTATGCATATTAGCTAATGAGGATGCTGTTCAGGATAATTTTAGCTGAGCTGAGCGAGAGAGCCTGGAGCTTGGTAGGTATTGTTTTGGAAGAAGAGGCAGCCCTTTAGAAAGACTCCCAGCTCTTACTGCTCTGGGCTGGGTGACCGTGAACAAGTCGCCTCCCCTTTCTGGAAGTATGTATCATCTTTCCTACTTTTCAGGGGTGTTGAGAAGACTAAAATCATGTGAGTAAAGCATGTGGTCAGAGATCACCAATTGTACCTATGATGGTTATTCATTTATCAAATATTTATTATTGTTGATACTTTAGAGATATAATTTTTAGCGATATAATGTTTTTAGAAATATAATTTTATCCTCACCACGATGAAATAAGTTCTAAGAGTATCGTCACTTTTTAGATGAGAAAACGATGTTAAAGTTAAGTGATTTGTCTCAGTAGTGTCATGCAGGCCAGCTCTAACCATTGTGCAGTGATGCCTCGTGTTCCCAAAGAGATCTGACTTTCGCCACCAGAAGCAGTTGTCGGGGAGGTCGCTATTTTTAGGAGGTTTAACGCAATAAGCCACCTACACATTAAAAACAACTCTGTCAGTGAACTGGGTCAGAGGATCTTCTCCCAATGTCATGGTCACTCTGACTGGCTCACAAAATCTGTGCCCCAGCCAAGAAGTCAGAGCATTGGGGTCTTAAATCTCCACTTGGATGCTAAGGCAAGTCTGTCACTGCCACTCATTTGGTGTGCCTTAGCTAGTGAAGTGGGAGATATACCAGGATTAAAACCTTGAAATTCAACCAACTACATCTTCTGCTTACAACCAAAATACTAAAATAGTTACATGAGGTATTAGTTTAGGAGAATGGGTAGTTAAAATAAATGGGGGCTGGATTTATATATATATATATATAATATATATATAATATATATATATGTTGATCTCATGTCAATCTCATCACTCCATTATCTAGCTGTCAAATGTACATGGGGAAAATTATAAAATATAGGAAAACTAGTGAGGGAATCCAAGACCACAAAGGATCAGAGTCCTGCAAACTCTCTAGCTCCCTTCCAAGAGGGTAGAGGCATGTGGTGGCCACCTTCAGCATAGAAGAGAAGAGTAGGGCCTCTAGAGTGTAGGTCTGAGTCTTGCCTCAGTTAATCAGGTAGAGGTGGGAACAGTCATTGGGCAAAGGGTCTGAGAAGTCCTGGCAAGGACTTATGCAAGATTAACACCTAAGGTGGTTTGAGGAGAGCCATGGTCAGGAATGGGAAGAGACTGCAAGTGTCAAATCTTAGCAGTGTGGAGAGAGGAACATGGGGGCACACATGGTGAAACAGCGGGTCAAAGAGTCCAGAGTTGAAGGGTTGAAGACCAGGGCCAAGGCAAAGGGCTGGGAGGCAAGTTCAAGTCCACAGAGGTCCTTTGAGAAGGTTTCCAGCACAAGACATGAAGAGTAAGCCAGGTGGCTGAAGGGACCACACGAGGCCAGACCCTACTGTACCTGATCCACCAATCTTGTTATTTATAGCTATATCCCCAGCACCAAGCATGAGACACAAAGTACACAGCCTACTGGAAATGTTTGCTGGATGCTGCATCACAGGACTGGGGAGAGGATTGGGCCTCAAGTGGGAACAAGAAGGATTCCTAAGCACAGGAACCACACATAGGAGGGATTTGGGATGTGAATGGATTGGAGATACCAAGTTGGGTCTCCAAGCACTTGTCTCACGCAGGATCTGGAGCAGGAGGCTGATGAAACTTGGGGGAAGGGGCAGGTAGCCTGCGAAGGCCCTGTAGGCACTAATAGGAATTCGATTCATATTGGCATCTGGATAAGGCTTCCATCAGTGATTCCCCATATGGTTGTGGATCTGCATGCTGTGAACTTGTTAAAACATTGAGCTTCTGATCAGGAAATCAGGGTTTCCAGGATGAGAACTCTGGACTCCGTATTCCAAACAAGTATCACAAGTGATGCCAAGGCCTTAAATCATCAGTTCTCACTGACTTTTCTTAGAATTTGACTTTTTAGATCTGGTTTTGATAAAGACAACTGTATCACCTCACACACTGAGTCATCACCAAAAAACCGCAAGGCTAATCTATGTATTTCACATGTATTAACAGGTCGAATTCTCACAATAATCCTATGAGGAAGATACTATTATCCCCATTTTACAAATGAGGAAACTGAGTTTAAGAGAAATTAGTAATTTGTCCAAGGTCACCCCCATAGCCAAGTAGTCTGGTTCTAAATCCCATACTCTTAGCTTCTACTGAAGAAGAAACAAGTACGGTGTTTTAAATACATGTACAGTGGGCAGAACACTGCCAAGGCATTTCTTTTTAAAAAATTTTTTAACAATATGAAGTTATTATTATCACTAAGAAAATAATATTTGATGAATTAATGAATGTGTCAATGAAGGAAAATCACAGCAAGATAAAACATTGTATCCTAGTGAACTGACAAAGAAGCCCGCAGTGAGGAGTTAGAGCCTTTGGGCTCAGTCCTGGCTCCATTACTTTCTGGTTGTTTGATCTCAGGTAAGTCACCTAAGTCTGCTGTGTATCAGCATCTTGACCTTTAAAGCAAGGACAATAGCTTTCCGTGATTTTGAGCAGCCGTAAAAATTAAATCCATTAAGTGTTTGCAAGGTAGTATTAATAATATAATAATGAACCATATAAACAGAGAACAGGGGAGCACCTAGCTCAGGTTACTAATCATGCCTGTGGAAGGCTAAAGCACTTTTACTTACTCCTCAAAAGAAGGTAGAGATCTTTATACCACGCACAAAAATAATTCAAAATGAATCAAAGACCTAGATGTAAGAGCTGAAGGTAAAAAGCTTGTAGACAAAATATTAAGGGAAAGCTTTACGACATTGTGTTTGACAAAGATTTCTTGGATATGACTCCAAAGACACAGGTAACATAAGGAAAAAAAGATATACGGAGTTACATCCAAACTTAAAACTTTGGGGCCTCACTGGTGGCGCAAGGGGTTAAGCATCGCACTATGAAGTAACCCACAGCCTCTGTAGCATGAGTTTGATCCCTGGCTGTCCAGGCAGCAACCCACATGGCGAAGCAGACCTCTCCTGTCGCTCCCGCTGCTCCCCTCAGCAGTGTGTTTCAGTCGGTCTGCCTGTTCTGTTCCCCGCTCTGTCTCTGGTGAATCCTCTCACGCCCTGCACTCTGGTCTGTACCCCAGCTCTTGTATGCATAGATAAATAAATCTTAAAAAAAAAAAACTTTAAACTTTTCTGCATCAATGGACACTACTTACAAAATGACTGGGAGCATATATGTGCAAATCATTTATCTGCTAAGAGGTTGATATCCAGAGTATGTAAATAATCCCTACAATTGAACAACAGCAACCACAAAACAATCTGATTGAAAAATAAGGTCATTTATTTACTTAATAAATATTTATAGGTCACTGCCTGCATGCCAGTCTGTGTACCAGACGTTAGGGTGTACTTATGGACAAGCCTGATGTCATTCCTGTCTTTATCAATCTGATCACTTGGCAGAATAACATTACCATCGGTTGAATACCAGATACATAGCAGGAATCATATATCCTTTATTTCATTTTATCTTTAGGTGGTGGGTGTTATCATGCTCTTATTCAAGATAAGGAAACTAAGGCTCAGAGAGCTTAACTTTCTCCAAGTTCATGCCATTAGCAGGGCATGATCCTTGCTATACTAGGCATGCTCATTAACAGTGATTCTCTTAATTACTGGTGTTTAATATCTGCCTTCTTCTTAGGATATCCACAGTACACTTTGCCCCATGAAAGGAGTGAAAAGTTCAGTAAAGTAGCCTATTTTACATGCTATGGACTTTGCTTATTCCAAACTTGGAATGATATAACCCCTTCTTTGTGGGGTGATTGGGGTAAACCCCCATTAATGAGGGATGGAGTCTTTCTCCAGAATATAACTACAACACTGAAGAGAATTAAAAACATATGGGCATATGCAAAACTTGTGTATTATGAATATTCATAGCAGCATTATTTATAATAGTCCAAATGTGGATACATTTCAAATGTCCATCAACAATCAAATGTGGATAAACAAAGTGTGGTATATCCTTATAATAGAATATTATTCAGCAATAAAAGAAGAGTGGGATTTGGATAGCTGGTACCATGTGGATGAACTTTGAAAACGTCATGATAACTAAAAGAAGTCAGACACAAAGAACACATATTCCATGATTCCACTTGTATGAACTATCCAGAGCAGGCAAATCCAAAAAGACAGAAAGTAGATCTGCAGTTGCCAGGGGGCCAGGGGAGGGGATGAAAGGAAAGTGACTGCAGGCAGTGTGGGGTTTCTTTTTTGAGATGATGGAACATTCTGGAATGAGATAGTGGTGATAATTGTCCAACTTTATGACTTTACAAAAAACCATTGAATTGGACAGGTTAAAATGGTGACATTTAGGGCATATGAATTTAAATCTCAATTAAAAACAAAAATACAATCATAACAAAGTGTACTGGGAACAACAGACCATGGAACCCTGGCCTGTTGCTTTGCTGTTTCATACTGCAATGCTGATGGGGCATCAGAGCTCCTCAGGGTTGCTGTCCCCTCAATAGACACAATCCCTCCCCCCGCCCCCTTCCCCTATCCCATATCCTAAGCAGAGAAATGAGACAGCAACAGAAGAGTAAGGGCAAGGCTGGAAATTGAGAGCATCAAAGTGTCCACATGGGTGGTATCACACACACTGTTGGACTGTTTATCTACTAGATCTCTTAGTTAGTCTATTTTGACAACAGTCAAGGCAAAGTTCCTAAACCCCTTTTCATCACTGGAAGGTTTCCATTCCCACAATTGATTATGCCATGTACTTGGCAGAGAGGTTTCCTTTTATTTGAATGACAGCAGCTTTACCTGGCTTGCAAGGAATTATAAGGACTCTAAGTTACTGCATTATAGGATTTTAGAATTGAAAAGGACTTCAGAGAGCGATCATTTGACCTGATTCTCTTACTTTGGATACAGGGAAACTGTGGCCCAGAGAAATGCAGTATCTTCGCTGACTCTGCAGGCTGTTTTGCAATATCTGTCCTCTCTTTCTTCCCTGGAAATGATCTTCTTCCTCAGCTATGCACATGACTGTCTGAAATAAGAACTATAGTTCCTAGAGAGATGCAGTTGTATAACAATTTCTAACCAATGGAAGGTAAATGGAAGTGGCATGAACAATTCCAGGGAAGTGTACTGAGAGATCAAGGTTTGGAGTGGGTCATGACCGTCTTCTTTCCTGCTGGGTGGGGTGCAGTTTAGATGGCTAGCATTCTAGCAGCCATCCTGGAGCTTGGGGAAGAAGTTACGTTTGGAGAATAGCAGAACAATATGACAGAATTCTGGGTCTCTGATAATTATGGAATTGTTATTCCAGTTTTAGAATGTTCATTTACAGATCTTTTTTTTTTTTAAACCAATTTTTATGATTTTTCTTTTCTTTTCTTTTTTTATTTTAATAGAGGCATGTTTTATTTATTTATTTGTTTGTTTGTTTTGTTTATACATGCACTGGGTACAGTCAGAAGCGCGGGAGGGTGAGAGAATTCACCCGAGCCAGAGCGGGGAGCAGAGCAGGCAGAAGGACCGAAGTACACTGCTGAGGGGAGCAGCGGGCGGCAGGAGAGGTCTGCGCGCCATGTGGGACCCTCCTCTGGTGGCCGGGGAGCAGCCGGGGATCGAACCGGCGCCGCAGAGGCCGCGGGCAGCTTCGCAACCCAGCGCTCAACCACTGCGCCACCAGGGAGGCCCCATTTACAGATCTTATGTGGCAGAGAAATAAACCATTTTTATCCTCTCCCATTTCAGTTTTCTATCATTTACAGTCCAACTGAATTCAAACTGATTCAGATTATAGAGTTGGACTGGGAACTCAGGCCTCTTGAATCCAAGCACAGGACTATTAATCATGGTGATTATCATTATTAATAATAGGAGCCATACTGTATTGTCTTGTATATATCAGCCACAGATAACGTTTGCACTTGATTTTAGCCAAAAGGCTGAGAAGCGATGCAGCAGATAACGTTTGAATGCTTACTGTACACTAGTCACTGTTTAAGTACTTTATAAGTGTCATTAACTCATTTAATTCTCACATCACCTCAGAAAGGTAGACCTATTATTATCACAATTTCCATTTTACAGGCAGAATCTGAGGCACCAAGTGAGTAACTTACCCAAGGGAACATATTTAGTATGATTTAGAGCTCAGATTTGAACCCAGGCAGTCAGGCTCCAAAGCCTGCACTCTCAGCTCCTATTCTACTCCCTTTATAACCTGAGCTTCTCATCATCCCCTTACCCATTTAACTGGAGAGGAAACGGAAGCAGACAATTGTTTAATCATTTGCTTAAAATCTCTGTAGTGCAGCTAACAGAAGTTACACTCCTAACTCTCAGTTCAGCGCTTTCTCCCTAAACACCCTGCAGCCTCAAAGACCACCTGGACAGATATATATATAACCTCTCACCTCACAGCTCCCGTCAGCCCCCTAAAATTCTGTCTCTCTCTCTCTCCCCACCCAGCAGGCACCCAGACATTTTTGTGGCCAGGATGGCTACAACCTCCTTTGAAAAGCAGCCAGCTTTGCCCTCCACCAAATAACTTTGTTTTATTTATAGTCTCCTGCTCAGAGCTTTTGAACTGGCTGCTCATTCCAGGGAAGATCTTGATAACAACTGTTCCTTGGAGAGGGTTCATAGGAAACAAGGTGGATAAACACCACAGAGGGCCTGCCTGTCTAGCAGAGCTTTGCTCCTGGGGGTGTTTATAAGTTGGTGTTGGTGTCTGGGTGCAAAAGACTTTGAATTCGAAATGGCGGTTTGGACATTTTAACTTTTTTTTTTTTTTTAATTCAACAGTGTTCACTCTTTGCTTTCAACAACCTCAGGGCAAAAGGGAGAAATTATCTTTATGCAGGAAGTAACTCCAAAAGACTTTTCTACTATACATCTTTTTGGTTTTCTTTGCTCTCTGACTGGCTGGGACTCAGGACCGTTTCTGTAGTGACTGCGGGGTGGGGCAGGCACTCCATGATTTTGTAAGAGCTAAAATGGCAGAAAGGGTGCATGGTGTTTCAGAACAGAAAATTGTGGGGGAAAAGAAGCCGAGAAAAGCAAAGCCTAATTTCAAAGGTGATCCGTGAATCTGTAGTATTTCCTGATTTGTGGCCAAAGGTGCCACCAGAATAACTATGTCACATGTGTCTGGAATTATTAGGTCTGAATGCTAATCTCTGCTTCCACCTATCGTTATTTTTATGACCTTGAGCACATGTCTCAGTTTCCTCCTTGTGAAATGGGGGTATAAACTGACAAGATTATTGTGAGTACAGTTGCTAACTCTGTAGGGGAAATGCAGTGTCTGGCTTAGAGGAGGTACTCACCCACTCATTGAAAGGCAGCAGACAGAAGCTTGCTACCTAGTGATTCTTCCAGACCTAAAGGGGATGAGATTGGGGTGTCCCTTCAAGAGAACAGAGTGGGTAGCAGGTGGGTGACTGATCAGGTTAGGGACTATTAGGGTGCCATGAGCTTTCTGAATTGGCATCTAAAGTGGGTGATAAAGGGAGGTCCTCAAAGGGAGGCCAGAGCAGAGCCGCTAAATGGGTGCTCGGAAGCCCCCCAGGTGGCTTTCCTGGGGGGCATGTGAAGTCTAAAGGAGAGGACGAGCCTCCATCAAGGACCATGTTGGGGAAGGAGAGGGTGTGATAGTGAGAATTTACTGCAGGGTATGGGATTTTCAAAGGCCAGAGCGGGGAAAACCCCACGGGGGAAGCATGAGTCAAGGTCTCTGCCCCAGAGTTCTGGGGTTTCTATGGGATGACAGTCTTTTCAGGGGCTTACGGGTAGAGGTTTCCACGGGGGCGCACAGGGGTGGAGGTTTTTAGGGGCCAGCCCGGGGAGCCAAAGTCCCGGTGGCTCGGCGAGCCCAGCCAGGAGCCTGGCGGTGGACCCGGGCTTCTCGCTCCCCCCGCCCGCAGGGGCCCCGCCTCCCGAGCGGACTACATTTCCCGGCAGCCCCCGCGGGCGGCGGCGGCGGCGGCGCGGGCGGGAGGGGGCGGCGGGTGAGAGGCGGAGGGGGCGGCGCGCGCCGGGCACGCGCGCCGGCGACCATGGCGTTCGCCGGGCTGGAGCGAGTGTACTAGCCCCGGGAGGCGGCGGCGGCGAGGGAGCGAGCCTCGAGCGGGCGGGCCCAGCCTGAGGGAAGGGAGGAAGGGGCGGGGAGAGCGCCGGAGGGAGGCCGGTCGGCCGCGGGCGGGCGGGCAGCGCAGCGCCGAGCGGGGCCCGCGGGCCCATGAGGAGGCCCGGGGACCATGGGCTCCAGGATCAAGTGAGTCGGCCGGGCCGGGCGGAGCCGGGCCGGGCGCGGGGCGGCGGGGCCGGGCCAGGCAGGGCTGCAGGCCGCGGGCTGCGGGGGGACTTGTTGCCGGGACCCGAGGGGCGCCCCGCGTGCCGGCGTCACGCGGGGAGGGGGCCGGTTGCCATGGCGACTCGGGCAGGCGCGGGGGCGGGGTGCGCGCGGGGTGGAGGGCGCGGGCGGTCAGGTGTCCCCGCCTCACCTGAGGGCGCGAGCAGCCGAGCCTGCCGGGTGGTCGCCTCCCGGGGCTTCACGGGGGCCTCCGAAAATGGTCAGGCAACTGTTGGGGGGAGGGCGAGAAATCTCCGGAGGAACTCCCCGAAAGGGTGTGTTTGGGGCGCCCCTGAGAGTTAGGCAGGTCCGGAGCGGTGGCTGCCCGGCTGCTCAGTGGGAGGTTGCAGCCCGGAGGCTGAAGGCCTGCAGCCCCCGTGAAGTCGTGTGGGGCGCTGAGGGAGGGGCCGCTCCTTGATTTAGGGGCTGGAAGGCCCGGGAGGAAGGCCCTTGTCTCTCTCCCTCTGCCCCCCACCCCGCGACCCCCCCCCCCCTCTTATCTGTGAAAGTCTCCTCACTGTCAGGTCAGGGCCAAAGGCTGTGAAGGAAGATTCCTCTCCTGTAACTGAGCACCTGATCTCGCCAATCCTTGAAAAGGTTTTGTAATCCAATCTGACAATTCCTCTCATTCATTCACCTGGAGTCCCCAGTGAGGGGTTAGTTTTCAGGGAAAGTTGTTGGTACATTGAATTCAGAACCAGTGGAAACATTGTTGCCCCCCTTCCAGACCTAGAAGTTGATTTTGGAAAGTGCAACTTCGAAGCCGTCCAGTTTGGGTGTGTTGCTTTGGACTCTATCTCCCCTCCCAGCCAGGTCCTCTCGTGGCCTCTCCCTTCCTCAGCTCCAGAACAGGAGATGCCTTATCGCTAATCACTAAAGCATACTCACTTTTTCTCTGTGACTAAAAGAATTGCTGACGGGCATTTAAAACCAACGTTGACAGCAAAGGCTTTTTCTTAAAACTTTCCTCTGACGCTGTAAACGTTCCTTCCAGAAAGTGTGTGGAATGTGTTTTATTTCAGCATTTTGAGAATTTTGCTAGGGAATGCTTGAAAGGAGAAGGGCCTGGCGGGTGAAATCTACTAATTATTCAAATATTGCATCTCGTGTCCAGTCAGTGGCCCGGTGGTATGACCCTTGTCCAGCCCGTCGCCTGACTGGCTTCAGATTGCCACTTACCAGCTGCGGCTACTATGTGGTGAGGCAGCCCCGAGACGTCTGCTAAATGAAACTAGCTAAGTTTGCTTGTCATAGTGAAAATGGGAGTTGGATGAACATACTGTTAATTCATTATTTTTGTGGAAAAGAGGAAGGGGTGGGGTGAGAGTTAGAAGCATGCTCCAAATAAGAGCTTACGAGGCTTGGAGTTAAAAAGAGGTGGTTTGTGACGCGTTGGGATTAAAGAGGCACTCCAAGTATACCTCCTGCTTCCAAGTAAGAGTTGTAAACTTGGATTTCAATAACACTTAGAAAACACTTTCCAGAAGCCATCTGAGAGTGGGCAGAGTGTGCTTGTGAGGATGCTTACCCCTCTCGTTATGGAGAAGCTCAGAAACTCCCCTGGTAGGAGGCAGTCAGTATCAGCACCAACACAAAACTCCAACCCTCGGAGGTACAGATGACTGAGGCATCAGGGCTCTGCCTTGCTCTGGAAGATTGCAGGTTCTCAAGTGCCTTTTGTGAGTCCCGTCACTGTAATCAAGTGACTGCTCGGGCAGGGAACTTACTAATGCATGAAATTGTATTAAGTGTGAAATTAGTATAAAGAATAACTTTCTTGATCTTGAGACTAGATAGCTCTTTGATAAAAACTTGGGGACATGTTAGCTATACTTGTGAGACTAAAAGAGGAGGAGAGAAGCTATGAAAAGTAGTGGTGACTGTGAACTGTGCAGCTTCTGCCTGGAGCTGGGATTGGGGATGGACAGGTGGCGGCAAAACCTTCTCAGGTGCTGCCCTAGCTGGTGAAGGGAGCAGAGCCTAGGTTACTATGACTCTCCATCCTGACAGGAAAGAGCGGCTCAAGGTATTCTGCTGGCTGAGTTGAAATCTGGGAGTGCAGGTTCTGCTGTGGAGGGGGAAGAAGGCAGAGAGCACCCTGGGGCCTTCTGAGCTCTGCCTGCTTGTGTTTTCTCTTGCTTATATCTGAGACTGCATGGCCGAGTGAGACTGCTTATGTGGAATCAGATCAGGGTTCAAATTCCAGTTCTTCTGTCTACTGTGAAGCTTTGCACAAACTACCACACTCACCCTGTTTCCTTGAGGATAGAATGGGGGGGGGGGACTATGGTGTAGGCCTGCATTTAAAAACTGTCTTTGCAAGTTTTCCTTCACGTGGTCAGAGAATCATATATTTCAGGTAATGAAGAAAGTTTTGATGATCAAAGAATTACTCCTATGTGCAGAGTGGAATTTAACCTTCTCTTATTACTAGCAAATAAAAGTTGGTTAAAAACAACACTGTGTAATTTTGAAGCTGGTGTTTGCCATGTGGTTGGTGGTAGAGTAGGTAAGTTGTGAGGCACAGTGTTGAGATTTAGTGCTTGGTCAGACTTTTCTGTCGAGCTGAGGCTGGTTGAATACAAGCTGTGTGTCAGGCACGGTGGCAGTGCTGTATGTGAGCCATGTCAGCAGATCTTCACAGCTGTTCAGGGTTGCAGGGACTATTTACCACATTTTCAAATGAGAGAATCAGAGGTCATAGGCCTGAAATCAGAACTGCCAGAATACTGGTTCCCTACTTTCCTACCCCCAACCTTCCCTAACCAAGGCCAGCTACCCCTCATCTGATTACCTCCTCCCTAACCTATGCACCTCTTCCCCAGCCTAGGTAGGCCAGGTATCCCTCCTTTGTATACCCCCTCCATTGGCCAGGCCAGATGTCCCTTATCTGTTACCCCCTCTAACCCCCCGCCCCCAAGCTGAACTCTAGGGTCTGTCATCTGTGTGCCCCCTGCATAGCCTAGTCCAAATGTCCCTCATCTGTGTACCTGCGCATAGCCTGGCCCTGGTGCCTGTCATCTCTCCTCTTCGCTACATTGCCTAGGCCCTGGTGTCCCCCATCTGTGTCTGTTAATGTTCTAGCAGTAAATCAGGTCCTTGTCTGTCTTCTGTATTAAGCCCAGCATGAATGTCTGGAGAGCAGGGACTTTCTGGTTCCCTTTATCAGATTCAATGCTTGGCTTGTAAGGTGGTTTAGGAAGAGTTCATGGATGCATTTAAGAGTATATTAGGATCTGAGTTAAGATCTCTGAGTTGAGTATACATATAGTTAAAAAGAACCAACTTGCTACTTAAACTCTTGAGGAGGAAGTGTTTTTATGTTTTATAAGTCTTTAAGCTAAATTGCCTTGTTTAGTCAGACTGTTCCTTTTTCTCCCCCTGAAGTGTGCTTAGTTCATGTTCATTTAAATAAAGGGATATTATCTTGTCTCAAACTAAATGTCTACTTGACAAAGGAAAGAAGAGTTCACCTGTTTACAGGTAGTGCTCTGAAAAGCTCCTAAACCTTAAACCTGAGTAGACATTTATTTATCTAGAGGGTGAAAGGAGCAGTGGTAACTGGCACTCTTGGACAGGTATGTTAAATCTTATTTAGTATTTGAGTGATCCCAGTGGACTGGAATGTGGTTAATATGAAGCAATTTAACCGAGAATGTAGACACACAGCAGGAAATGATGTGGCAGTTTAATATTGCTTGTGGTGACATCCTAGAAATTGTTTCCAGGCACCCAGGCAGGAAGTGGATTGTAAGTAATCGAAGGAAGTATTCTAAGTGAGTTTGAAGAAACCTGACATTTATGGACTCAGAGAAAAGCACATTCTAAGATTTGAAGTCACAGGACCAGGATGAGGCAGCTGATTTGGCCTGATGGTGCGTTTATTCTACGTTTGCCTGTGGACCTGTCTTATGTCCCTGTCAGATTGTCACCTCTAAGGTTGGGTACCAAGAAGTGTGTCCAGTTATACTCACTCAATATAGAACTAAGAACAGTGACAAGCTCGTTTTAAGCACTCAATAAATGTTAGTCATCATTACTACCATAATTAGCAGTAGTAGTAGTAGTACTGTGTTATGCTCCTGGGAGTATGCTAAGTACCAGGCAACAAAAATGAAAAAAATTCACTTTGCAGAGTAGCAGTGAGATAGAAATGTAAAACCAAACCAACTCCTCCAGGCCCCCTCTCCACCAAAAAAACCTGAGTTCATGCAGTAAGATCAGTCTTCTAGTAGCGATGCCGTGGGTGATGAAGTGAAGGAGAGACTGTTTTCTGAGGAGGTGTCAAAAAAAGCTTGCTTCATCAAGGAGATAGTGTTTCCTCTGAGAAACGAGAAATGAGTTGAGTCAGGGTATAAAGAGGCCGTGATGATGGATGGCGGTGGCGTGGTGGTGACCGGGCATAGCCAGTGGTGGGGGCCTCAGTCGAGGGGGTAGTATGTGTGAGGCCACAGCATGTTAGGGAGGTAAAAATTATTGATTCCCATTTATTAGGCACTTAAATGCCAGGAGTTGTGCTAGACATCGGGGATTGTCACAGTGAATAATACATATTCATTCCTATTCTTACAGTTAAAGTCTGGGGGACCTGACAAGATTTGGGGGGAAAAATTCACAGAAAACTGTGTGGCTATACTTTATAGGAGCCAACAAGATGCTGAGAAGATGATGAGAGCGCCTGTCCTACTTTAAGTAGAATGGAGAGGAAGGCCAACTGGGGAGATGACACTCAGACTGAGACTGAAGGGGTGAGGTGACCCCAGTCACATTGAGACTGGGCAAGACCAGAGGGTCCAGCCCACAAAGGCCTGGACCCATATCAGACCCTTAGAAGGCCAGTGGGTTTGAGTGGTGACAGATGGCAGAAGGGTTTAGGTCAAGTCAGGGCTTCGTAGGCTGTGATCACCCAAAAACAACTTTATTAAGATAATTCACATGCTACAAAATTTATTAAGGTATATAATCACAAAAGTGTGCTTGATCGATGCTATCTAATTCCAGAACATTTGCATCACCCCAGAAAGAATTCCCCAAACTATTAGCAGTCGCTCCCCCTTCCCCACGAACCCTCGGTCCTAGACAATCACTCATCTGCTTTCATCTGCTATAGATTTGTCTGTGCTGGGCATTTTGTATAAACAGGTCTGTGATACACAGACCTTTGTCTCACTTAGCATAGTGATTTCAAAGTTTATCCATCTTATAGCATAGTAGCATTTCATTACTTTTCATTGCTGACTAATAGTTCATGGTGTGGATAAGTTCCATTTTGTTCCGCCATTCTTCAGTTGTTAGGTATTTGGGCGGTTTCCACTGTTATGAATAGTTCTGCTATGAACATTTATGTTTTCATTTCTTTTGGGTATATACCTCAGAGTGGAATTACTGGGTCATACTGTAACTTGAAACTGCTAAATTTTGCAAAGCAGTTGCACCACTTTGGGTTAAAGCTGTATCCCTTTGTGGTTTTGATAATCCCAAATCAGTTGAAAATGAAAGATCAAATTAGACTGAGTAGAGGTTTCTCAGAGAGGTTGAACTGAGAGAAAGGTGGGTTAGGAGAAGGATTCCCAGAGGAAGAGTAGTGGAAGTTATATGCCTTCAGAGTGGGAATAAACCCATTCTCTGGAGACAGAGAAGCAGCCTTGGCTTAAGATCCGATGTTCCAGTCCTTTTCTGGACTACCGTCACAGGATCCCATGATCAAAATGCAGGGCAGGCTTGCTACATCTGGAGGCCTGTTGTCTAGTGTAACTGACATATTGCCCTACTGTGAGATAAGACTAGGAGTTGAGGTATGACTTCTCTAGGGCTTCTCCCTCTTATAGCCTCTTTCCTTTCTCTGCTACGGTGCTCCCCTCCGAGTCCCCATAGGAGACTGTGCAGACTTGGGGTGGTAGAATAAAGTCTTGCTGAAGACTGAGCTCACATTGTTAGTGCCCAGATTTGGTTACTTGAATTTTCCTGACTTCTCTGGAAATATATTAGTGCAACGTCACCATTGTAATCTTAGACTGGCAGTCAACTTGGAGACATTGGTACAGCAAGTAGGAAGGTTGACACAGAGAAGACAAAACCTGGAGTCTTGCTCAAGAAAACATGTTTTTTTTTTTTTAAATTCATTTAATTTATTTTTTTTTTAAGATTTATTTATACAAGCACTGGGTACAGTCAGAAGCGTGGGAGGGTGAGAGAATTTACCAGAGCCAGAGCGGGGAGCAGAGCAGGCAGAAGGACCGAAGTACACTGCTGAGGGGAGCAGCGGGTGGCAGGAGAGGTCTGCGCGCCATGTGGGACCCTCGCCTGGCGGCCGGGGATGGAACCCGTGCTGCAGAGGCTGCGGGCAGCTTCACAACCCAGCACTCAACCGCTGCGCCACCGGGGAGGCCCTAGAAAACATGTTTTTATTCAGGTTATTCAATCTGTGTGTAGGCTTCTGGCAGGAATTCTGGTTGTGGGTTGCAAAGGTTCTGCCTTTTTCCTGGCCCTAGGGGTAACAAATGTCTGGCTTTGCAACATCCTTTTTTGCTTAAAAGAATTTTGTTGGGAAAGATAAACAAGGAAGAAAAATAAACCAAAGAAAACAGAGTTGGTCTCTTCTACTTTGATTGGAAGGCCTTCCCAGTCTTTTCAAGTAGTTAGGACTTGAAAAGGAGCCAAGCACAACAAGTAACAAAAGGTATGTTCAAAATATATAAATTCCAGAAGTTCACCTGTAAACTGGTTATGGCATTTAGGATGTATTTTCTCTTAGAGATAATATTGTGTGTAAATCAGTGGCTGTCAGGATTAAGGGCATTCCAAGAGGGGCAAACTATGCAAACAGCAGAAGGAGATAACAGGGATAGCTGAAATGTAGGGTAAAGATTAAAGGAGGTGAAGTTGAAAAAGTCTTATTGTGCCATTGAAAAATCATGACACCATTGAAGGATTGAGTTGGGATTGTAATCTGAGCAGCTTTGAATTTGTAGGGAGGTGAGTGTGGCAGCAGGAATTTAAAGCAGGGATGTCCCTGGCTTGTGTAAAATGATTTCCCCGGATGTGAATGGATTAGGTGAGAATTTATAGTTGTTGCTATATCAGTCTCCAAAATTTGTTTTTATGTTTCCTATTGCATGTATTAGTTCAGTGAGGCATCCTTATAATTTATAGATGAATACACACGTATCACATTTTTTTTACTGATAGGAGAGGACATGTGGGAAATATTGGAGACCCCTGGATTATGGAGCTGTGTTGCAGTTTCTCAGCAGAAGACTGAGGTCCCAAGTGAGGTTTTGGCTTTGGAAAGAAGGGATGGATTTGAGAGAGATTTTAGGTGAAACTGACAAGACTTGGTGACAAATCATAAAAGAGGCAAGAGAAAAATCAAAGATGACTCGCGAAGGTTAGCCAAGTTGTATTATAAATGAGTGTTGGGAAGGTGAGGGTTGATTGTATAGTGTGTTGAGGAGAAGCGAAAAGTTATCATTGGGAGAAGGCAGTTTAGTGAGAAGAGAACTCTTAAAGGGCTCCACAGTGAATGTGTGTGCTTTGTGAGATGAGTAAGAGTTAAAATTGGGCTGGACCAAGTTGCTGAAGGGAAATCTGTCCACGTTAGATTTAGAGAGAGAGGGGAAAATACTAAAGTTTTTTACACACTTTTGCTGCAGGGAAGGTACCAGGGACATTGCAGCATCTAGATGAGGGAGAGGGAAGAGGAGGAAGGAGCCAGTCTGGGGAAAGACGCTGCTTGACTCCCAGCGAAGGGTTTTTGTGTCCAGGCAGAGCAGAGCTGGGCTGCGGATGTTGGACATATGCAAGGTTAAGTCTCTGGAACTGCACACAATCCTCCTCTGAAGTCTAACTTTTTTCTTTAATTTATAAAAATGAAGCTAATAAGTTCATTGACAGGGTTGTTGCGAGGAGTAAAAGTGGTTTTGTGTCTAAGCCCTCAGCAGAGAAATGACTGGTAACTAAATGGCAGCCACCATTAATATTTTTTTTATGATTTTATTTATTTATGCATACAAGAGCCGGGGTACAGGCCAGAGATGCGGAGGGTGAGAGGATTCACCAGAGAGAGAGCAGGGAGCAGAACAGGCAGAAGGACTGAAACGCAGTGCTGAGGGGAGCAGCGGGCGAGTCAGGAGAGGTCTGCTGCGCCTTGTGGGTTGCTTCCTGGCCGGCTGGGAATCAAACTCGTGCTGCAGAGACTGAGATTTGCTTCATAGTGTGTTGCTTAACCCCTTGCGCCACCAGGGAGGCCCCCATCGTTAGTATTGCTAGGAGAGGATGGGGCCCCTTAGCTGAATAACCTGGAGCTTAAAAAAAAAGGTCAAAAGAAAATAATTAAAACAAATTTTTTTTTAAGACTCAGAGAAAGTATTTGCCTCTTCTATGTGTTAGGATGACGTGTTGTATATTTTACTGAGTTTATCTGAAGGATTGTGATCCTGATATATGTAAAGCACTATTTCTCTTGCTGGTTGGGAGAAAAAAAGCCTGAAGTCTACTAAGAGAGACAGGAGGAATGTGGAAATAATTAGAATTGATACCATTTAGGAAGATTTTATGCCTCCTCTCACAAATGTTTGAAAATTTTATTCAGTTTTATAAAAGCTTTACACCACACATTTATCTCTCTCTCTTTAGCTGGTGCCACTGTTCATTTCTAGTTGTTTTTTTTTTTTTTTTTTTTAAACATGGCTTCTCATTTCTTTTCCCTGGGTGCTTAGTTTTTTTTTTTTTAAAGCTTTTTTTGTTTTGGAAAATTTCAAACATATGTGAAAGCAAAAATGAATAGTGTAATGAGCCCCCACTTACCCATCAGTCCATTTCAAGACTTTAATACATTATGACTTATTTTGTTTCATTATTGATAATTGGCCATAACTCCTTCCTTTGGCCTCCAGTCCTCCAGAATTATTTGGAAGCCAACCCTAGATGTCATATCTCATTCTTAAATATTTCCATATGTGGCTCTAAAAGATAGACATTCTGTTGTTCTTATTGTTTTTTTAAAGCACATCTTACTGATGTACCATTTGTTTATAAACTGTGTAGTTGCAGGAGGACAGCTTCACGCCTCAGTTTGTGCATATGCTGCACTTGCCCACCTCCAAGTTCTAGTGCCATCACCCTAAGACAGATTCTTTTTCAAAAACAATGATGACACCACACCTAAAACTTCCTTTATAACATCATATATCCAGCCAGTGTTCAAAACATCTTAGTAATATCATTTATTAAAAACAGTTGGCTTGGTCAACTGAGATCATACATTGCAATTGGTTGAGAGTAGCTCATAAGTTTTTTTTTCCTTGTTATTTATTTATTGAAGATTTATTTGTCCTTTGTAATTTGTCCAAAATAACTTCCATTGCATCCTGCATATTGTGCTCTGTTCCCTCTTAGTTCCTAGGAAGGTTGATATAATAGTTAGATTTAGTGGCTAGATTAAATTCAGTTCATTTTCTTGGCAAGAATACTTAAAAGGTAGCGATAAGTACTTCCATTAGGAGGCACATTATGTCTAGTTATCTCTTTTTGAGCCATTAATTTATTAGGGACTGTAAAATGGTGATATTTATTTCTGTCATTTCTTAATATTAGCTAGACTATTTCTGTAAAGAGATACTTACCCTGTCGGCTCTTTGGATACCCTGTGGTACAGTTCATACAAGAAAGGCAGGATAAATAAATTTGACTGCTTTTATTGGTTTTTCTGACTGAGTGAGTTTACTGATATTTTCCCAAACTGACTGACTTTATTTTCAAATACCACTTTAAACACATAGATTTGAACCTATTTGCTTTATTTCTTTTTCATTAAAATATCTTTTCTGTTTGCTGTATTTCAATCTCCTGAGTTGTCCTTATTGTTGTTTTATTTTACCTGTTTTTGTTCAGGGCATACTTCTTCAGGGTAGAGTCCTTCCTTATCTTTACGTATGACAGGATGGCCCAGACTCCTCTCTCACCTGCTCTACACCTGTATTCTGCTGTTTCTGGAAGGGATCTTGCTTCCTTTGGTGGAAAGTGGTATTCAGTGTGGGCTTTAGGACTTTTTTTGTTTTATATTTGCTACTAGGTCTGTCATTATTTATAGGCCTATTCAGGAACTAGAACTAGGGTGTTATGTTGCATCTGTATATTTTTAAAGGTAACCTATATCACACATTTATATTGATATTGTGTACGTTCATATTATAGTTATATATGATATGTTTATATTTCTAATTCAAGACAATAATAGCATTTTCACTTAACCTTTTCACTCTTACATTTGAATTTCCTGTCAGTGATACCAAAAATCCTGACTTCCAATCACACCAACTTAATCACTCTTTTGCATTATCTCACAATACCCACATAACTCATCAGCAGTACCAACACTGCCACCAACAATATGGTTACCGAAAACAGGTTTAAAAAAATAATTTTGCAGTTCTTTTTTGTCCTTAGAATATATTCCTCCAGGAATGTAAAGTAAAACTACTGTTAAGACCACTAGAAATAGTTTTTCTTTGTGGTGGTGTCACCAACGTAATACAGGTTTTTTTTTCTTTCTTTCAATCTACTGGGATTGCTTTTAAAAATAACCTTGTTTTGTAATTACATAAAATATTTACATGGTTTCAAACCTACAAAACAGGTATATTCAGAAAAGTCTTTTATCCCTCCCTTACCACCCTTTTCCTTCCCTCTTCCAGAGGGAAATTTCATGGTTTTTTTTTTTTTTTTTTTTTGTCATTTCATTAAAAAGGCACATAGGTATGTATATTCACACCTCCGCTCACCAGTCCCTCAGACAAATTGTAACATTCTAGGTGTACTTTTCCCTCTGCCCGCACTCATTTTCACTGCTGGCTGGATATAGAGGTCATCATTTCTCAGTAAGTAGCACAGGGCTCCGCTGGACAGTTGGGTCATGGTTTATTCAGCCAATCTTAGGCTGGTGGACATTTAGGTCACTTCCTGTGATGTTATTACAAATGGTGTGATAACTTATAAACTTGTGTAGTATCTTTGCATTTTTACCATTGTACCATTGGGCTTGCTGGGTGGAGGAGTAAATGTATAAGTAATTTTGCTAAATAACGTCAATTTCCCTTTCATAAGGCTTGTGCTAATTCATTTTCCGCATATGAGAATATCTGTTGCCTTACAACTTCACCAAATGTTTATCAGAATGTAAAAATTATTTTAGAAGTTATAAATGCACATGGTAATACATCAAATTGTTTCTAAGAGCTTGTGATGAATAGCCACAATTCTGTACCCTACCTGACCCCTCTGGCAACAGACTCTTTTAGATAATTCTAATTTTAGATCTTGTGGTTAACCAATAACCATTAGTAAGTCTCTGCCTCTTAGTTTAATCAACTTTAGACAGTATTTGTTGACTTGCTGAAATGGAAGATGATACTTTCATAGTATTTTTTCCAATGTTTTTTGTATTTATGTTTTAATTATTATGATTATGTTTTAACTTAATGCACGTAAACCCTTATGTTCTTCCATTAACTTTCAGTAGTGTCTCTTGATTTGTTACTCTCCGAGGGAAAGATAATACCCTAGCTTCTCCTTCAACTTTTTTTCTAACAATACATTTACTTCCATGTGGTTATTTTAGTTCTGATCCATGACCAGATTCATATCTTCCATCATTTATCCTGAGGTGAACTCTAAAAATAAAATATGAATATTTAAATACTGTTCAGCATGGGCCAGACAGGATGCTAGAACAACATTTTCTTCCTTTTTGGTTCATTGTCATTCCTGTCTGAAAACTGTTTTTCAAATCACGGTTATGTGAATTTTTTTCTTTTAACCAGCCCCAAACCTCAAATTATGCTAAATTTCTCATTTCACATCTTTGTCTGTGTTTTGGTTTTGTCCTTTTTTGGACAGCATAGCACAGGACAGCAGCCATGCATGGGAGCAGCCAGAGCATCCTGAGCCTCTTTCCATCCTCCTGGTAGTGATAGAAGCCTGCACTTCGCAACTGCTGTGCCCAAGATCAGCAGACTCGTTGAGCATAGCCTCCAAGAATCCAAAGACAGCTGATGCAAATGCAAAAGGGAGTTTATTACGGGCTCGAGTCCGGGCTCACAGCACCTTCCAACACAGTGGCAGATAGCGAGAGCCCCGAACAGAGGAAACAGGGGTCTATTATAGGGTCACAAGCGGCACAAATTTTGAAAGAAACTGGCAATTACTCATTGGTTACTACAAAGGCATTTTGGCGCACACGGTTATAGTTTCAAACTGATTGGATGGTTAATGATGCTGTCCCATTTATGGATAGTCTGCCCTCATTGGCGGCTGGGGTGGTCTGCTTTCTTGTCACCAAGTGGAGTGAGGGATGTGACTGTTGAAACTATCTCTGGAATGCGGCTGTACAAGGACTAACATATCAAGGTGGAGGATATACAAAAATGGTGAAACCTTGGCTAAGCTTGGTTCCACAGCAACCTTTGTGGGTGCTGGGGCACCATAGGAAACGCCAACCTTGGCTTTAACTTGGACCTTCATCTAGCCTTCCACCAACAGAGCCTGGCACCTTGTCAGCACCCTAACAACCATGTCTCCTGAGCTTGGAACTGATGCCTTTCAGAACTTGAGCTTGACAAAGGCCTTGAATGGTCTTAATTTTGTTGACCTGCCTTGTCTTTAGACCCTTCTCTGTTTCTTGACAAAGTATATGACCCTTAGGAACTTAGGTTTCACTTCCTTGAAAGATGTTTTTATGATCATGACTTACTGATGCCATAGTGTGTGCCCTTATGTGTGCTGTAGTACTTACTTGGCTTTGTCTGCTTTGCTGCCTGAAGCCCAGAAAGTGTCCAAGACTGGAAAAGAAAAAGCAGTATATGGATGTGGATCTTTTTAAAATAATCTTCTCTCTCACCCTCCCCCTCTCCTTGAGTTTCTAAATCCTCTTTTCTTCTTACATTATTTGCTTTATCACATCCTCTTTTTTTTTTGCAAACTTGAAATCATTCTTGGAGTTTTATCAAGGCTCTCTGTTTTTTTTCTCTGGTGACTCCCTCCTACCTTCCTGTTCCGATCTTTAGAAAGGCAGCTGTATTGTTGTAATTCTGGAATGCCCCTTCACCACTCTGTTTCCTGGCCCCTGTGTAATTTATTTTCTTTGCTGCAGTATATAATCAGGTTCTCATAGGAGACAGTCACACCAGTGGACTTGCACAGAAAGTCTGGCATTCCCCTTTATGGCAGAGTAGGAATAGGGGCTTCTGGCTCTCCAGGAGGCCTCTGCTGACACCCTTCTCGCTGGTATGGATTAGTACCTTGTTGCTGCTCCCTCCGGGGCCTCTGTTACTGCCATGTCAGAGTGAGGCTCCAGGCTTTCCACAGTTTCTGCTGAAACCATAACCAGGGGTCCTTGTTGCTGCCCAGTGGTGTGGAAGAGAGTCGTAGCTCCCTACCTGACTTTCTGAAACACTAACCTGGGGCTCTGTGGGTGAGGTGCCTTGTTACAGCCTGGCCGAGTAGAATCTAGGCACCGTGCCCCTCTGCTGACTTGGGTCACAAAGGTTTTTCAGTTGTGGTCAGATGGTATCTTGTGGTTATTTTATAAAAGAATTCTCTTTTTAGGCTGCCCCTTTTCCTTCCCTTTGGCTAGAGAGAGCTGACTTTTTTGGTTTGTTTTCAGTTGGTGTTTAAGACTTAGCTCCAACTCTGCGAGACAAAAAGAAAGCCTGAGCACTCAGCACTGCTCACTCCTGGGGTCCTGGGGTCCCTAGCTGGGCAGCTTCTCCTCCACCTTGCAAGAACAGATTTGTTTTACATATAAAATCCAGAGTTTTTAGTTGTCTCTCATGGTTTTAATTCTACCGTTACATGTTTTTTGTTTAAAGTTGACATTTTTACTGTGGTAAAGTGTGATAATGTATACTGCTGGGATTTTCAGGAAGCCACTTTATGAATTTTTCATATTTATATACCTATGTGTGCGCCACCCAGATCAAGACATAGAGTACCTCCTTTTGAAGGAGAATATCTCTTATTGAAGAGCACTTTATAAGGCTCTTCTTGCCCCCTTCCAGTCAGTAACTCTTAAAAGATAAGCACTACTACGATTTCTGCAGAGTAGCAGTCATGCTTCTTGAACTTCATGTAAGTGAAATCTTGCAGCATTTTCTCATTTCTCCAGCTGGGTTGCTGAGCGTTTGTCTATGGCAGTCATCTATGCTGTTGTGTGCAACTGTAGTTCACTTTGTCCCTGCTGTGTAGTCATTAAGTGAAAATACCACAGTGGATTAATCCTTTGTAGTATTTATAGGCATTTAGGCTAGGGACCCATTTTTGGCTGTTAGGAATAAAGTTGCCGTAGACATCCTTATAGATGTGTCTTCTAGTTGACAACAGTGTTCCTTTCTGTTAGGTTTATCCCCAGGATTGGACTTGCTGGGTCAAAGTTTATGAATATGTTTAGTAGATGTGGACATTTCCCCAAGTGGTATGCCAGTTTACACCCTATCCGCTGTATTTGACAGTTCCACTTGCTTCATATCCAACACTTCACACTGTTAGACCTTCTATTTTTATCCTTGTTATATTAACCGCTAGTGGGTTGTATTAATAGCTCTGCCTGGTTTTTATTTGCATTTCTCTGTTGACTGATGATGTTAAGCACCTTTTCATCTGCTTAGTGGCCACTTGGAGATTCCTCTTTGTGAGCTGCCTGTTAGTCTTTTACCTCTGTTATCTGTCCTTGCTGACTGGTAAGTGTCCTTTATAGTACTGGATACGAGTACTTTGTCAGACATACACGTTACAAAAATCTCCCAATCTACTGCTTGCGTTTTTCCTTATTTAATCATGTCTTTTGATTAACAAAATTTCCTAATTTACCAATTTTTTGTTTTTTTAATGTATTCTCTAAGAAATCTTTGTCTAACCTGAGGTCATAAATGTATTTGTTTTCTTATACATTTTACATTTAGTACTGTTATGTGAGCTATTTCATATGAATTTTTATGTGTGATGTGAGCAAGGTTTCTTTTCTTTTTTTTTGTTTAGCAGACAAAGCAGCTTTATTAAGAAGGGGTTAATTATTTTTTAAGTAAATTGACCCATCCCCATTTATTGAAAAGACTTTCCATTCCCTGTTTGATTGCAATGATGTTTTCTTTGTAAATCAGGTATACACATGTCTGTCTGTTTCTGGACTCTATTCTTTCCACTGCACCAATGTTGGTATTTTAATTACCTTTAAATTAAGTCTGCTACTTGGTAGTGTAAATCTTCCAATCTTGTTCTTCAGGCTATTTAGACTGTTCTTGGCCCTTTGCATCTCCATATAGGTTTTATAATCACCTTATGAATTTCTATGATTTTTGATTGGAATTGCTCTGTAGTGTTTGGATTTACTCAAAGTTGGTATTAAAAATATTGAGTCTTCTAATACGTATTAATTTTAATAACCTAGTTGTAGATTCTTTGGTAGTTTCTATGTATATAACCATGTGATGACAATTGAACTTTCTAATCCTTACACCTTTTATTTCTTTCCTTGTTTCACTTGCTGAGACCTCTGCAAGAGGCCAGATCTCTGTGGCTCTGGGTCAGCATGGACATCCTGCTCAGGTACCCCAATTCCAGGGGGAAGTGCTCCCTGAGTCTTCAGCAGCCTTGTTAATAGCTCGATTTCTTAGATGCCTTGTGTTAGGGTGAGTCGCTCCTGTCCTGTGTGAATTTGAATGTTATCCTTTTAATATATGCTATTGGATTCAGTTTACCACTATTTATTTTATGTTTATATCTATATTCCTAGGAGATTTTGGCTATAATATTTTTTTCTTGTAATGCTCCCATTATAAGAAATGTACCAAATGTGCCAAACTTTTTGGTATTAAAGTTATATTGGCCTTGTTAGGGGAATACACACAAAAAAACTATTATAAAGGTGATGTGGTATGGTTTTTAATTTAAAAAGGAATTACCAGTGGTTACAGATTTTTGAATGAGCAAGGAAAATTATTATAAGTAATGAGCATCTGGAAATCTGTTTTCCTGTATTATCAGGTGATAGGTAATCCCTCCCCTCCCCTCCCCTCCCTTAGTCTCTCTCCCACTCACCTCCCTGTCTGCTATGTACACGGACTTGTTTTACCTCTCTTAACTGAATAATCAATAGCCCTTGGGGTTGTCATGGTATTTTATCTCTTCGCATTTCAGTGTGTATCTCCTAAGGACAAGTTTATTCCTCTATACTGGTACAATAATATTATGTAACTTATAATCTCTGTTTAAGTTTTCCTAATTGTTCCAACATTGTCCTCTTAGGCTGTTTTTGAGCCTGAGTCCTATTAGAGATCATATGTTGCATTTACTTGTCATGCCTCTAGTTTCTCTACATCTGGAGCAATTTTGCTGCTTTTTTTCTCCTTTTTTTTTTTTTCTTGGTCTCTAACTTTGACTTTTTTAGACCAGTTATTTTGTAAAATGGCCCACATTTAAGATTTATCTCATTGTTTCCCCATATTTAAGTTGACTCATGTTTAAGCATTTTTGCAAGATATAGGGTGATGTATGCATTTTTTTCTTCTTGCAAGTTGCTCTTTTTTCTTCCATTTTTTTTTAAAAGGCTCTCATTTGTTGTCTTCTTATCCTCTTTTTTCTCCCTTGTAATTTTCAGTTCCTGTTTTATAGAAGTTATGTTTCTGTTCTATTTGAGGATGCCAGTTTCCTGAGACATATTTTAAAATAATTTTCAGAGGTACATTCTCCCAAGAGATGATGTTCCCTTTCCTCCATTTGCAATGTTTTTTAACATGTCTTTTCTTTTCCATGTGCCTTTGAGCAAGATGGGCTGTTTGCTGCAGATGGGGTTTGAGTGGTTACCAGGGACATTATTCTTTGTGCCCACAGGTGATAGTCACCTCAGCTTCTTGTACCTGGACTTGAGGAATTGGTTTATTTTCCTTGCTCTCAGTTGAGAGGCTTTTGTACTAAAGTTGAATTATGCTCCCCCCCCCCATGAAACTCTCATATTTTGAACTAATGACATACAAAAGAAACTTGAGTGTACTCTACTGGAGTTGTTCTTATCTCTATTTTCAATGGGTATTTTTTTGGTATAATTATTATAAACTATTTATTTATTTATTTAAAGATTTGTTTTATTTATGCATCCAAGAACTGGGGTATAGGCCAGAGGTGTGCAGGGGTGGAGGGGGAGGGTGTGTGTGAGAGGATTCACCAGAGACAGAATGGGGAGCAGAATAGGCGGATTGACTGAAATACACTGCTGAGGGGAGCAGCGGGTGAGATAGGAGAGGTCTGCTGCGCCATGTGGGTTAGCTCCTTGGGCAAGAATTGAACTCATGCTGCAGTGGCTGCCGATAGCTTCACTGTGCTGAGACTTAACCCTTTGCTCCATCAGGGAGGTCCCAATATAACTAATTTTAAAAGCAATTCAAGAGATTAGGTATTTTCCTTTATTAAAGTGTGTATGTCCCATCTGTGAGTATAACCAGGATTGACAGCAAAATGATTGGAGGGGAGGACGAGTTAACTTGTTACAGTAGAAGAGAGGGAGGAGGGCTGATATTTGGGTATTTTCTATTGTTTTTCATGACATCATCTCAATTCTAAGAGTCCAGGTATCATTCGAGAATTGAGAATTGTCAAGAAGTGATGTTGGAAGATTAGATGGTGTTCACAATCAGATGGATGCTGACTCTAGGATTCATAGCATGGGTGACTGAGAGAGAAATGTGGCAGAGCTAGTTTTAAAGACAGGGCAATAAATCATTTATTTGATTTGGGCCCAATTGATTTAGTAGTTATGGATTCCTCACCAGGGGCAGTTGAAATTTTGATCTGAAGGTCATGGGTGAGGTGGGAACTGAAGATATTTTGGAAGTCAGTTACAGGGTGGTGAATAGAACAACTAAAATAATTTCATGAATCTTAAGGAGATGGATGGAGGCTGGGAAGCAGGGAAAAACCTGTAAGATGCTGGGAACATCTCACACCCTAACTCCAGACATCAGGTCTTGTTGACTCAGACATTTGTCTCCTCCTCCTCCACTGATGTCCACTTGGCCCAGGCCACCAGCTTCACCTTATCATGGTGGCTTTGGCTTTAATTCCTCCTGACTGAGTTCTTCCAACCACTTTTTCCAGTCCAATCTCTCTACAATAGCCAGAGTGAACCTTCCGAAGGGCAAAGTCAATCATATCAGTTCACTGGTTATAACTCACAGTTGTTCCCCATTCCAGGTTGAAATCTGCTTCCAGGTTGATATTTCCCTCCCTAACATGGCTTGCATGGCCCTTGGAGATATTGATCCTTTGTCTGTTTATATCAATATAATGACTAGCCTTATTTGAACTCTTTTATCCTGAGTGCTTTGCATTTGTTATCTCATTAAATCTTCACACAGAGTCTTTCAGTCACCTTCATGAACAACCCAGTGGAGTAGGTACTGTGATGGTCCCCACTCTGTAGATGAGAACAACACAGGGATTTCCAGTTTTTTGAGATCACAGAGCTAAAAAGTGGGGAGCTAATAGGTTTACATGGAGTGTATTTAATCCTTACCCTACTTGTATGAGGCAAGCAAATGAAGTGACTACAGTCAAAGATGGTTGCCCAGGGCACACAAGTCCTGGTTGGCGGAGCTGATCTTATCAAACAGAGCTATGTGGAAGCCTTCTCTGAGTACCCCTTGACCCTTCCTGCTGCACTTGGAGGAACTTTGCCCATCAGTCCTGGCATTGATTATCTTTCCCATAGTCTGCAAACTTCATGATGTCTGGCACTGTGAGAGTCTTACTGTTATTAAGCCTTGAATGACTTGCATAGTAGGTGGCACATAGTGGACACTCAGCTAATATCTGAATAATTGAGTGGTTTACTCAGTGTAGAAGCTTAGCATTGACTGGCTTCCCTTCTTAAAAGAGTGTATCAGTAGTCTTTTTCATACATTTAACTCGCAATAACTTATGTTTGTGATGGTTCCAAATAACTGAGAATACCAAATCATGTGGCTTTGGCAAATTCCCTTTGGGATTATAAATATTTATGTTTGTGTTATTTTTCTTAGGCTAATGTTGTTATGCTTTATCCCTGGAGTAAATATGAGAAACAGCAGAGAAAACTGATCCAGAATGTGCTGGTTTAACTGGCAAGTGCAGCTTGGGGTGTCTAACTTGCTGTGACTAGAGTACAAAGTCAGTCATTCTTACATTTGATCATTGAAGGTTGTTTCTACTCTGCCTATAAACTGGTTATTCTTCTGGTGCCAGATGACAGGTAGTCTGAGCCTGGAATTAAGGGGGAAGAAATTTATAGGGTATCCTCCTGGCCCCCTTCTTAATCTTTTCTCAGGCAAATTGGTCTGACCTTTCCTGCCTTGGTCTGACTTCTGGAAAAGTTTGACACTGCACAGGAAAGAACAACTTAGCAGAAATATGAGTCGCACATTATTAGCTCAGTGGTGCTCAGACACGTTGCGGTGACGGAGTACCTGAAAGTCGTGGTATTCTGTGGAATACTATGAAATATTTATATGCTGAATTTCAAACTACATTTCCCCGCTAAATCAGACAGTATTTTCTAGAAGAGATAGGGTATAGCAGATGGGAAAGGTTTAAGAAAAATTTATGGTAGGAAAGCTTAAAATTATATTACCTTATTTTTTCATGCTAATTGAGAAGAGGCCATTTAGGGCACTTTAATCTGGTCCTCAGAAACTTCCAGTGTTTCAAATAGCATAGTTGAAGAACTGTTACATTAATTGGAGTGTGGGGGAGAGAGAAGTAGCTAACATGTAAGGTGATGATATCGAGGTATCCAATTTGGGAGCTTCAAAAATGCCATTGACATAAACTGGTGAGTTGCAAGGGAGAGCTGGCATTGAAGTCGAGAGGATAAATACAGTTAATTGTAAACTAATTAACGACAGGCAAGAGAACTATGCGATTGGCGTTAGAAAATGGGCTTAGTTCCCTGTGACATAGTATGGCCCTCAGCGGATCCCACTGTTAACTAGGAAGAAAGGGTGGAGATTTGGATATCATTGGCATGGAGGAGAAAAGTGGAGCTAGGAGAGTTGTTCTTTGACTGACTGTCTAAAAGCATGGCTCATAGAGGAAAAGGAGAGACAAGGTCAGCAGTATTACAGAATGCTGTTCTGAGGTCGCTGGAGATGGGGACCCAGAAAAGGTGATTTGATTTGACAGTGGGTTATGGGTGTCCTTTGAGGATATAGTCTTTTTTTTTTTTTTTTAAAGATTTTAATTTATTTATTTATATAAGCACTGGGTACAGTCAGAAGCGCAGGAGGGTGAGAGAATTCACCAGAGCCAGAGCAAGGAACAGAACAGGCAGAGTGATGAAATATACTGCTGAGGGGAGCAGCGGGCACAGCAGGAGAGGTCTGTCGCGCCATGTGGGACCCTCGCCTGTGGCCAGGTATTGAACCAGCGCTGCAGAGGCTGCGGGCAGCTTAGCAGCCCAGTGCTCAACCGCTGCGCCACCAGGGGAGGCCCTGAGGATATAGTCTTGATGTGGTGTTGCATTTATTCATTCATCCAAAGCAGAAATCTAAGAGTTGTCTTTGATACCACCCATGTCATTTGTCCCTCCAATATATTGACAAAGGGCTGTCAAATTTACTTTCTTAAGTAGGACACAAAAAGCAAACTATGCAAGAATAATTGATAAATTGAACTTTAGCAAAATGAAGATCTTTTGCTCATCAAAAGATATTCTTTTTTTAAAAAAATTTTTTTTAATTAATTTATTTATACAAGCACTGGGTACAGTCAGAAGTGCGGGAGGGTGAGAGAATTCACCAGAGCCAGAGCGGGGAGCAGAACAGGCAGAAGGACCAAAGTACACTGCTGAGGGGAGCAGCGGGCATGGCTGGAGAGGTCTGCGCGCCATGTGGGACCCTCGCCCGGCAGCCAGAGATTGAGCCGGCGCTGCAGAGGCTGCGGGCAGCTTCACAAACCAGCGTTCAACTGCTGGGCCACCCGGGAGGCCCAAAAGATATTCTTTAAGAAAAGGAAGACGCAAGCCTCAGACTTCTAAAAAACTCACACATCTAATCAGTTCTGTTTCTACTGCTGCCTTCATGTCTAATATATAAACCATATAGACTTGATATAGAAGTTCTTATAATTCAGTAAAACAGTCCAATGAGTAATAGTCAAAAGAGTTGAGCAGACATTTTATCAAAGAAGATACAAGCATATGAAAAGATAAATTAGGAAAATGCAAATTAAAACTATGCTGATAAAGCCTTTTATACACCCAATAGAAAGTTTAAAGTTAAAAAGATTGATGATATCAAGTGTTGGTGATGGCCCATGGGGCACCTGGACTCCTCATGTATTCTGAGAGACAGAATGGAGTGTCCCGACCACATTTTACTTGGAACCAGAGCTTTTAGATGTCTTTATATTTGCCTGACTGTGCATTAAAACTCTTTGACTGTGGGAATATATATCTGTTGTCAGTTCTGGAAAATTTTCAGTGTAAGAATTAAGTGAAGATGGGGACCCTAGAAAGTGAATAGAACATTGAAACCAACTTCTAGAACTTCTAAAACCAGCTATTGATTGTGCCCTGTTGTCTTCTAGAACATTGATTTGTCTTACATTAAACTTTCTATGTCTATTTTCTGTGTCTTTTGCTTTTTTTATATTTTCTGTCTCTTTTGGAACAATTAATACTGTAATTTCTGTAAATTCCCTAATTTTCTGTGGTTATATATTTTCTACTCTAAGTCAGCCATTGATTTATTCTTTTTCTGAGAAAGTTTGTTCTTTTTTAAACTTTTCTTGATCATGTCATACTTTCTTACTCTTCACCCATTTTTAGTCCCTTTTATTTCTTAAAGGCTTATTACATATTTATTCCGTATTTTGTCTGCTAATTCCAATATCTGAAGATTTTGAAAGTCTGATCTGCCATCTGATATTTCTGAGGTTCTTATTTGTGGGTTTGGTTTTCCTGAGGGCTTTCTAATTTTTGTCCATGATGAGCTCATATGTCTTAGAACTTTTGTGAGAATTTTTTTTTTTTTTGAGGCCGATACTGAAGTGAATTTTCCAGAGAAGTTTACATATTCCTTCACTAAAAGTGTGGTCACTTTTAGTTTGTGACCAGTTGAACTTAAATTCTTGGGTTGAGGGTTTTTTTGACCATCCAGAAACAATCCCTTGTGAAGGCCAGCTTGTGGTTGAACTTGCGGGAAGATTTTCCTTTCTCTGGGCCAAATTTGGAGACTGGTGGTTTTCATTATAGTTCCTGAGATGTGTATGTGTGTAGATGGGTTTCTGTCTTGATTAACTTTGAATCCTGATTTGTCAGGGAGGGGTGTTCATTATACTTTTCACCTTAATCTGGATCTTAGTATTGTCTTGTGTTATTGAACCCCCTTGAATTGGGAGAATGAAACTTGCACTGCTCTTTGGAAATTCCACCAGGAGAAAGGTAGTTATTATGTTTTGCTTACCCTGTTGGATTCATATCTTCACTGAGTTCTTTGTTGGAATCTTCCTTATTTTCTTTCAAGCTCATCAGTACATTTGCTTGAGAGGACGAAAGCAATTCCATTATTTATAATTGTTTTCAGTGGCAGATCAGAGGAGAACTTAGCTAGTCATGTTGCCAAACATTACATTTGCAGTTACAATTTTTCCCAAGTTTCAATATGGCTGATTTAGTTGCTACTTGGCAGACTTTACATGAACATTTATACCTTTGTACTTTCTCAGGTGGTTTCCCCTGCTTAAAATCTCTCCTTTCCCCATATAGCCAAGTCCTGGTCATACTGCAGTGTTCACTTCAAATTTCACCTATGATCCTTCTCTTGAATGTCCTAGCTCGGTAGTTTCCAAATATTTGGAATATTTGTACCAATATATAAGTTTTGTGGAACCACATAAAAATGATCATCTCAAGTCACTGTTATTTTTGCAAGGATATTAAAGTTTTATATCCAAAAGCAAGAGGAAATGATCAGATCAAAGATAGTTTTAAAAATTGAAAAAAGTATCATTATGTGAAAAATGCACTGAACTGTCCTCTTTTCTTCCCTCTCATTTTGCTGTGGATTGGAAAGATCCTCATTGCCTATTGTCCACGGATAATCAGACCCCTGGCCTTAGCCCAGAGTGAGGTCTTTAACTTGCAAAACAGCATTTTCTTTTACCAATGGTATGGCGCTTGTCGTGTATTTCTCATGGCAACTCACGTTTGACTGTTTACCTTTACATTTTATGTTTTATTTCCTTGACTAGTTGTAAGCTCCTTAGGAGCCATTATATGTATGTATTTAGATTACTCATAAATATGTGTTGAGTGAGTTAAATTTAGATGCCTCAGATAATAGTCGAAACCTAGAAATATTTATAGAGCACACATTTGAGTATATCACAGCTCAGAATGTTTATTCTCAAGGAAAAAGAAGTTTTAATATGAATCATGAGTCTCTTACTCATCTCTCTCTTCTGCTCCTCAGGGAAATTCATTCAGTTAACAAACTTACTGAATGCTTGTAAAAAGCCAGGCCTTTTGTTAGGGGTTTGAGAATACAGAGTGAAACAAGCTACCTAGTCCAGTGGGTAATATGTCTATGTAGGTAGAAAACATAGAATATCATCTGGGGAGCCTTATACTAGAGGCTTGAAACAAGTCTTGTGACAATGCAGGATAGCAAATGTGTTTTGTAAGGGAGTCAGCGAAGCCTCCAGAGAGGGGGCGGCATTTGTTCATTCATTACACAAATATCTCTTAAGTACCTCCTACTTGCCAAGCATTGTTGTAGATGCATCTTGAATGAATCAGACACTGTTTGGAGATAGAGCACATTTTAGAGATCAAGAACATACCCTTTGAAGTAGAAACAGACCTGTATTTGAGTACATACACTGCCATTTACTAGATGTTTGTCCTTGGGCAAACTATTTAATTTCTGCAAGACTGTTTTGTAAAAGCCACAATACTGCCTTCGTCATAGTATTGTCATATCAATGAAATGAGGTGTGGTACACAGTGCCCAGCCTTCTGAAATAGCTCAATAAATAGTAAATGTGCATACAAGACAGAGGGGCTGCTTGAGTTCTGGTGAAAAGCTCCATGTGACTGTAATGTCGGGTATGTGTGTGTGTTGGTAGGAGATACTAGCAGCAGAGACCAAAGGGTCTAACTGAGGCCGAATTGCAAACAGCCTTGCATGTCATGCCAATGAGTATATTTTTATTCTTGAATGCACTTGGAGATTTATATTTTGTCTTTATTTTTCCTAAAGGTGCCCTAAGTCTAAAGCATAGATTTTGGATACCATTAGGCAAAGGAGTGCATGGAGAAATTCCCAGAAAGATTAGATGGGAATGAAAAAATTGTCCACAAAAGAGAAAGCATGAAATTATCTTAATGTTAACTGTAAATTCTTTTCTACATAGGTGATCATGTTGTCTGCAAATAGAAACATTTTTATTTCTTTTTTTCCACTTCATATGTGTTTTATTTATTTCTTGCCCTAAGATCTCTAGAGTGATGGAGAAATGTTGTAAGGATGGATATCCTTGCCTTGTTCAATCCTGGAGGGAGAGTAGTTAGTCTTTTACCATTAAAGATAATGTTAACTATGTTTTTTGTATTTGTCTCTTTATCAGATTGAGGAAGATTCCTTTTATTCCTGGTTTTCAGTTTTTATCATTAATGAGGTTGAATTTTATGAAATACTTCTTCTATATCAATTGATATAACTGATTTTTCTTTGCCTATTAATAGGGGGTAGACTACATTAGGTTGATTTTCCAATGTTGAGTTATCCTTGCATTCCTGGAATAAACCCCATTTTGGTCCTGGTATACATTGTTGAAGTCTATCTACCAACATTTTGTTAAGGATATTTGGATATGATATAGTTGACTATATGTGTGTGGGATTTCTTAATTTTGATACTCTATCTGGTTTTGGTTTTGGTGTGAGTGTAATATTGGCCATGTAAAATGAGTTGGAAAGTAGCTCCTCCTTTTTGTGTTTTCTGGAAGTCATTATAGGGAATTGTTATTAATTCTTCTTGAAATATTTAGTGGAATTCTCCAAGAAATCATCTGCATCTCTTGAGATCTTTTCCTATTTAGTCCATGTAGTTGCCATTTCTGGTGTTCTTCATTTCTTGGGGTAGGTCCATATTTCCATCTGGCACTATTTCTCTCTCTCTAAAGAACTTTTAACTGATGGTAGCGCAGGCCTGCTGGTGATGATTTCTTTCAGAATTTGTCATGTCTGAAAAGTCTTTATTTTGCTTTCATTTTTGAAGTACCCTTGGGAATAGAAGTCTAGGTTGTCAGTTTTTTCTTTAAGTACTTAGATGATACTGCTTTACTGGTGTCTCATTTGTGTTTTGACAAGAAATCTACTGTCATTGTAATCTTTGTTTCTCTGGATATTCTTGTTCTCCTTTTAGGATTTTTGAATGTTTTTTGTTCTCCTTTGAGGATTTTCTCTTTCTTACTGATTTTGAACAATTTGATTATGATGTTCCAGATTTCTCCATGTTTTTTGAGCCTTATGGATATGTGTATTTAGTTTTTATCAAATTTAGAAAGTTTTGACCATTATTTCCCTTAAATATTTTTCTGTTCCCTTTGTCCACTAGTCTTTGCTTCTGCTAAGTTTACTCTGCAGTTAATCCCAGTTAGTACATTTTTCATCTCATGCATTATAGTTTTTTTCTCTAGAATTCAGCCTGGTCCAGGGCCTCCCTGGTGGCACAGGGGTTAAAGACACAGTGCTATTAAGCTATTGCCAGCCACTGCAGCTTGAGTTCGATTGCCAGCCAGGGAGCTAACCCACATGGCACAGCAGACCTCTCCTGCCTTGCCCACTGCTCCCTTCAGCAGTGTATTTCAATAGATCTGCCTGTTCTGCTCCCCACTCTGTCTCTGGTGAATCCTCTCTCTGTCCCCCTCACCTCTGGTCTATACCCCAGTTCTTTTTTTTATATTTATTTATGCATACAAGAATGGGGTACAGGCCAGAGGTGTGGGGGTGAGAGGATTCATCAGAGGCAGAATGGGGAACAGAATAGGCAGGTTGACTGAAATACACTGCTGAGGGGAGCAGCAGGTGAGTCAGGAGAGGTCTGCTGCACCATGTGGGTATCTCCCTGGCCGGGGATTGAACTCGTGCTGCAGTGGCTGCCAATTACTTCATGGGTTGCATTTTAACCCCTTGCACCAGGGAGGCCCTACAACCCAGTTCTTGTGTACATAAATAAATAAGTCTTAAAAAAAGGAAATTCAGCTGGGTCTATTTGACTATCCTGTCTTTTAGTTTTTGAACACATGGACTGTAGCTATTATTGTTTGAATGTCCTGTCTGCTAATGCTAACACCTATGTCAGTTTCTGGTTGTCTTTAATGGATTTTTTTCTTATCATTATGCTTTGTATTTCCTGATTCTCTTCAGGACTGGTAAGTTCTGATGACTGACAAACATGTGTTTTACTTGTTGAGTTCTAGATGTTTTTGTATTATTATAAATGTTCTTGGGTTACTTTTTTAAATTTTTTATACATATTTATTTATTTATTTAATTTACATTTTATTTTTATATTCCCCATACAATTACAACCCCCTTATTTTTACCCCAAGCCCCCCTTTCCCTGCCCCCACCCCCATAGAGTGTCTCTTATTCATAGTTATTTGTTGATTTTGATATTTTCTTTCTTATAGTTATTCTTTTTCCTGGTCCCTTATTTAAGTTTTCTAGATTCCTGCTATGAGTGAGACCATCCGGTATTTTTCTTTTTCTTTCTGGCTTATTTCGCTGAGCATGATCCCTTCCAGCGCCATCCATGTTGCTGCAAATTGCATGTGTTTATCTTTTTTGAATGCTGAGTAATATTCCATGGTGTATATGTACCACATCTTCTTGATCCAGTCATCTATTTTTGGACATTTGGGTTGTTTCCAAAGCTTAGCTATTGTAAATAGTGCTGCTATAAACATAGGTGCAATGGCGTGCATCTACAATTTGCCTTAAAAGTAACTGTAGCAACCTTGGTTCTTGGGTTACTTTTATTTATTTATTTATTTATTTATTTATTTATTTATCTATTTATTTATTTATTTATTTTTAAAAGATTTATTTATTTATTCATACAAGCACTGGGTACAGTCAGAAGCGTGGGAGGGTGAGAGAAATCACCAGAGCCAGAGAAGGGAACAGAACAGGCAGAGTGACGAAATACACTGCTGAGGGGAGCAGCGGGTGTGGCAGGAGAGGTCTGTCGAACCATGTGGGACCCTCGCCGGTGGCCGGGGATCGAACCGGCGCTGCAGAGGCTGTGGGCAGCTTCACAGCCCAGCGCTCAACTGCTGCGCCACCAAGGGAGGCCCTCTTGGGTTACTTTTTTTTTTTTTTTGTGCCTCTTGGGTTACTTTTAAGGCAAATTATAAATGCATGCCATTTTCTTCCCTGTTCAGGGATTGTTGTGGATATCTTGAAAGCTCTTCTTCTACATATTTTGTTGGTTAAGTTACCGTGAAAGAGTTTGATTCTCTTGAGTCTTCCTTTTAAGATTTGTTAGTTGGAAGTGAAGCAGTGCTCAGTCTAAGGTTAAGAATGTCCCCTTGCTAAGGTAATACACTACTATGTACTCTATCCAACGTGCTGCGAATCATGAGTTTTTCTGTCCTGGCTGATGGAGACAGGCATTATATCTGGCTGTGTGTGAATACCAGGTGCTGCTGCCTTTCACCTTTCCTTTCCTAGTGGTTCTTTTTCCATCTTAGGCCCTCACACACATGCTTGGGCTGATCAGTACTTAAGCTATGTACTCAAGGAGCGTTTTTTCAGATTTCTGGAGTTCTCTCTCTGCAGCTTTCTCTTCTCCTGTAAGTACTCTGCTGCAACACTAACTGCCATGGTCTCCCTGAACTCTCAGCTCTGACTCCTCAACTCTCAAGGTGTCTGCTGGGCTTTGCTTGGGTTCCTGTTTGTTTTCGGTCTCTTGGGCTCTCTGTGCTTTGGGCACAGAGATCTCCAGTATCTTGAAAAACACTGTGTATGTATGTTATATTCATTAAATTGGGGAATAGTTTCTTGAGTTTTACCCTTCACTTAGTAAATCAGTCTTCAGTTGTGGAGTCTGGGATGCTGACTTTTTAGAAGCTTTTTTAGAAGCTTTAGAACTCTCTGGTGATACTGAAATCTATGCTGAGAAATCACCAAGGTTTAAATGCTATTTTCAGACCAAGAACTAAGTGAAATGGGAACCCCAAAAGTAAATAGAGCATTAAAATCAGCTTTCTAAAACCAGCTGTTTATGGTGCCCCACTCTCTTCCAGAGTATTGACTTGTCTTCTATTTTCTATCTCTCTTCTGTGTCTTTTGCTTTTTTGGTATTTCCTTTCTTTCCAAACACTTAACTGTATAATTTCTGTATGTTGATCAAGAAGATACACACATGACAGGCTTATGGAAAGATGCTCCATATTATGTGTCATCTGGGAGATACAAGTTAAAACAACAATGAGATACCACATTTAGTAGGATGTCCAAAATCCAGAGCACCACATTTTGGTGAGAATGTAGAGCAAGAGGAACTCTCACTCAGCCTAGTGGAATGCTAAATGGTATAGCCACTTTGGAAGATGGTTGGTGGCTTCTTATAAAAGTAAGCAAAGTGTTGCCATACAGTTGCCAAGTATAGAAGCAACCAAGATATTCTTCTGATATTTAGTCTGGGGTTCTTCCCAGGGAGCCACACACCGTTCCTGTGAGAACATCTGGGCAGGCAACAGGTCAGGAAAATGAAACCACCATCCATTTTGTATTAAGCAGTTTTTTTTTTTGAACAACCAGAACCTTACAGAAAAGTTGGTGGTATCATATAAGGAACTTGGGGAAAAAACAAACCAATTTAAAGTCAAGGGCTGATCTGAAGCCCGATCACCCTGGAAAGTTTCATTGCTTTTTCTGCCGACCAGGCCGTGACACCTCAGACTCCATTCAGGTTTCAGTCGCTGTCCCAGTAATGCCCATTATAGCACAGGAAACCCCTTCACCATCACATCGCATTTCGTCATTGCGTATCTGTGGCGTCTTCTATCTGGAGGAGATCTTCTGTCTTTCCTTGATTTTCATGACCTTGACACTTTGGACGTTAGACCAGATATTTTTAGAAGGTCCTGTCATTTGAGTCTGCCGGGTGTCCCCTCCAGAGGAGATTCAGTGTGTGCATCTCTGACAGGAATGTCATCAAGTGTTGCGAGCGCCCCCCCTTGCAGAGCGGCAGCCTGATCCGTGGCCCGAGGAGATCAACCCGATGACTCGGTGGTGGTTGTTTTTATCAAACTACACTGAAAAGTTACTTCCCTCCCCTTTGCAATGAGTGTTTTGTGAGAAGGAACTTTGAAGCTATATAAATGCTCCATTTCTCATTAAAATTTTGATTTGCTTGCTTATTTGTAGCATTGTGGACTCTAGGTTTCTGTTAGTTGATGGTTTTGATGCTCAGATTACAGCAGATCAGCTCCGTGGGAGCCTCATAATCTGTCTCCTGTGTCCTCTTGACATGTCCCCACCATTCTTGGGGCACTTCTGTGCTTTCTGACACAGTAAGATGTTCCAGGCTCATCTTCTTGGGGGTCAACTTCTCCTAGAAGCCCTGGCTTCTTTTAGAGGAGAATTTATTTAGAAGCCCAGGTCTGGTTGCTGGGTGTGGGTGCTGCCTTTGGGTTCTGCCGCTGCCAGGTTCTCTCAGTGGGAAGAGCCTGGGAATATGTGTGTATGATGTCAGGTTACACTGACATTTTATTTCTCTGCATAATTATTGAAAATCTGGAGGTCACGCTCCTATTTCCAATTGGAATTCAACTCCATAGAATTCATTCTGGTTTCCCGCTAATTTCAGCCGTGAGGAAGCAGGCCTTCCTTACTGCTCTTGGTCTCGTGTTAGATTTGGCCCGGTACTCTCTCACCCCCCAGCCCATGGAGATGCTCTCCTTTTGCCTTGCTTTCCTGGGGCCCCAGAGCCTATCTGGGTGGCCTGGCGTGCTGCTCCCTTGCCCACTGCCCTGTGGATGGCCTGTGAGGACTCTGGCTCTGTATCACACTGGGCAAGCCACCTCCCACTCCACATGGTCAGCCCTGCATACCTGCTCAGGTGTGCACTCCCCACTGCATGGTGCCCTTCTGCTTCGTCATGCTCCTCACCCTCTTAGGCTCTGATACCCAGGTTGTGCTGCCCCTCCAGGGTCACCCTCCTTTGCTGCTTGTGTTTCAGCATTCTAGGCCTGGACGCCCTGGGCCATGCAGGCCCTTTTCACCCCACTGAGGAGCTGACTACCCATGCCGGGCTGTTCCTCCTGCAGCCTTCCTCATCCATTTGGATTAGACATACATGGTATTGCCAGGCCACCCTTTGGCATGGACATCCTTCTGTCCCACTCACAATCTGACATCCCTTGTCAGAAATACCCCTTTGTGAGCCCATTTTTCTCACCCTGCTCAGGTTCTGCCACCCCACTCTGGGCCATTGCCAGCATGGACACCTACCTTGCTCTGCCCACATCAGAGCATTAAGACTAAGTTGCTCAGAAAGAGCAGAGGAAAGCTAAGGAAGGGGGGCTTTGAAATATTTTTGTGGAGAAAATTTCAGTGGTGAACTAGATATAATCTTTGCCAATGCTGTGAGTGGTGGAGAGGCTAGGTTCAGCACCGTGACTCTCTGTGTCCTTATGAATCTGATCCTGAGAGCATTGGAAATGAAAAGTCAAATGTAAAATCTTGAAATGACTTGGATAATAACACAGCTAAGTTAATCATATTCTAACAAGTCTCAGCAATGACCGCATTCTTCTCTGGAGGTGTTAACTTGTTAGGGCCAAAAAGCACCCTCTGATAAAGCACTTGCAGTCTGAAAAAATGGCTACTTCAGAGTTTGCTGAAAGAAATGGAGACTTGCTAGAAATAACTAACACTTCCTTTTTGCTTGTTGGCCCAGTTTAAAGGAATCTGTGTTTCTTAGCTGCTGTTTGCTAGCATGTTCTAAAATGTATACAGTTCCTTTTGATGATGTTGTCAACTTTAAGATAGGTTAAAGTTGACTTTTGAAATATACCCCAGTCCTCTTCAGCATCCAAGTATGTGGCTAAAACTGGACTATAGTGAAATCATCAGTCTTAGCGAATCAGCTGCTATTTTTCTTGACCAATACTAGCTGGTTTGAAAGGTTGATGGGTGTGAATGAGGAAGGGGTCCTAACACTTCGTTTCAGGTCTGTAGTTGTAAATGCTACTTGAAGAGCAAGGGCCTAGCTTCTGTGCTGGTTACCGTGAGCACCAAAGATTCATTTTATGGGGCATTATTGTTACATGTTTCGCCTAATCTTATATGCTGTAATTGAAGCAAAGGAGACCCTAATTGAAAGCTGATGATCCAGCTGCGTGATCAATAGCGTGATGCCCTTTTAAAAAAATTAAGCTTGCCTGCTGCCTGAATATTGTCAAAGCCTTTGTGTGTCTCCCGACTTCAAGCTGAGTGTACTTAATCATTCTGAGAACATGGCCCTGAGCACTGAGCATGGCCCTTCCCGCAAGTCACTGCGAATTGTGTTCAGAAGAGCTGTGTTGAACAGAAACACTCCCGTGGCTCAGTCTCAGGCTTCATTCTCCCAGAAGCAACGATGGGGCAGACCTCCCGCTTCTCCAACACATTTGAGTTGTTTGTGTGTCGTTTTCCAGCATTGAAGAACTGAAGTGGTTGTCTGCAGGTGTGACTTATTGATACCTTGCTCTAAAGGAAAACATATTTAAAGAGTAACAGTGAGGTGTAAGCAGTGTATAATCAGTAAATTACCTCTTGTCAGAGAAAGAAGCTGTTACTGAGAGCTGGAAACTATGTGCCAGGTGTTGGAGAAAAACTCATTTATCCAATAGTGACTGTGACTTGAGCTGTAAGAAGACAAGTGGGCCCTCAAGGAGCAGCCAGTCGAGTGGGGCTGACAGCTCTTTCATCAGAGAGACACTGGTGGGTTTCCACCTTAGTTGTGCATTGGAATACTTTCTCAAAAAAAAAAAAAATTCCTGGAGATCCCGATTGAATTGTTTTGGCAGTGTGGCCTGGGCATTGGGACTTTTAAAGGTAATTGTAATTGCGTTGGGATGGAATGTGCTAAGAGTCACAAAACTGGGGCGACTTGGGAGCATAGAGGAGGCTACTTAACCCAGGCAGGGCTCTGAGTGTGGGGCATGGGAATACTTCCTAGAGAGGAGGAAAGGCCTGAACTGAGGCTTGATGAATGAATTTGTCAACTCCAAAGGACTAGAAAGACAGTTCCTTGCAGAAGGACCCCTGAATAATGTAGATATCAGAGTGGTTCGATTCCAGGCATCCATGCTACTCCAACTACTTCCTCATTTTGACTTTGACCAATTTGTTTTCTGAGTGTCAGTGTCCCTGTCTCTAAACTGGGGCTTGAGAGTATTTATCTCTTAGGCTTGTTGAAGAGTAACTGAACTGATGTATATGAAGTACTTCTGACTGTGCCTGGCACCTAGGAAACAGTGGTAGAAGGCTGGGGACGATGCTGTTATTAGAGAATTGGCATGTGCACAGAGCTGCCAGTAGTTCTGTGTGATTGGATCTTAGGGTGCAAGACTGCAGGAGAGTGAGGGTGGGTGGGTGGCAAAAAGATGCTTGGTAGGTGGCAGGGCTCCAAGTCATGGAGGTTTAAGAGTATAAAGCAATTAAGAATGGTATCTCATGGCAGAACCAGGACATTTCCATGGTAATATGTTAAGATATATCATGAAGTATTCTGGAAAAACTTGGGTCCATATTGGAAAATTGGCTCTGAATATGGTATTCTCAGCATTATTACGTGTACTGAATTAGCAGTGAGTGTTAATAGGACAGAAATAGGATTTTTCATTTCCTTTAGCCAAGTGGTTAAAAATATTGCACATCTTGAAGAGTAATGGAGGCAATAAGCAATCTCAAGGTAGTCCCAGAGATTTTTCTGGAAATTGCTACAGTCTCAATTGTTTATAGGCTTAAGGAAAATATTAAGAGTTGCTTGACCATTTGCATCTAGAGGAGACATTTTTAAGTTTATATTTTGATTTGCAGAGAAATAGAAAATGATTCCATCTGCATTGGCTCCACCAGCCCTTAAAATAACTTATGTATATTTGTTGGTGTGTTATATAACTTGTCACAACATTAGTCACCACTTCTTCCATAAGGCAACATGTAAAAGATCATGGATGAGCATGATTATAACTCATAATTATAATCCAATTTGTTCTCAGTTTCTAGTCAGCTTTTTTCTTTTTCTTTTTTTCTTTAAAAGGGGCTGTCAATCTTTGGCTTCATATAATAGAACTCTGGCAGCTACTTGCACTGAGTTAAAAACTTAGGTAACTTTATTATTAATCGTTCGAGCAAGGCAGAAAACTATGGATAGCAGTAGAAGGAGAGGATAAATTTCATTGCAAATGCCTTTTTTCTTTGAAATCTGTCTTTCATTACAAAAGTACCGGGTGGATTCTTGAGGTATACCTTATGTGTAGTTTATGTGGTATGTGATAGATTATTTGGAAGAATAATTCTAATTAACTAGATCAGTGGTCTTCAAAGTGTGGTCATACGTTAGTCCAGCAGCATCAGTGTTATCTGGGCACCTGTTCCTTAATTCGTTTTACCGAATATTTATTGGATACTGGCTGCATGCCAGACACTCTTCGGGTACCTGGGAAACACTAGTGGGTCTAATAGGCAGGACCTTTGATCCCCTGCAGCTTCCATTTAGCAGAGGGAGACTGGCACTGCACAGGATTGTGATTAGTACGATGTGGATGATAAAAACTCGGTGGTGGAGCATGCCAGGGGAGCCCTATCTGAGGAGGTTAAGTATAAGCTGAGTTTTGAATGTTAGGAAAGGCCACCTCTATGCAGATCAATACAAAGGATTGTAAGGTAGGAATGACAAACAAGACTGGCAGAGTGCATGGGCAAGGGAAGAGGTAGGAAATGAAATGAGAGAGGTAGGCCGAAGCCAGGACTTGTAAGATCTTCTAAGGACTTTTCCCCCCCTCTCTATTTGTCTTTTAACTATGGTGAAATACATGTAACCTAAAAGTTACAAGTGTACAGTTCAGTAGCATTAAGTATATTTGTACTGATGTGCAATCATCACTGTCACAAAGTCCAAGTATCACCCAGGCTTCAGGAAGAATGGTGTATGGGCCACTAAGTTGAAATCTGACTGTGGAAGGGCCACGGAGGAAGCAGCGAGGCTAGTCAGGAGGGTACGGAATAAGTCAGGGGAGATGAAGGTGATCTGTCAAGAATGGTAGGGCTGGGGATACTGAGAAGCATCAAGATACTGGGTATATTTTGATGCTTACATCAACAGGATTTGCTGGTTGGTTGACTAGAGCATGTAAGTGATTGTGGCAGATAAAGCAGAGAAGAGTCAAGGGTGGTGCCATGTCTTTTGGGTCTGAATAACTAGTGGGTCTTAGAAGATGCAGGTTTGAGGAAGAAAAGCACCTTTAAATTAGAAGTGCTTCTTCAATATCTAGGAGGCTCTGCTGAGTGGGCAGTCAGATACGGGAATCTAGAGTCAGGGAAGAAATTAGGTTGGACATGACTTTGGGGCTTGTCAGGATTTGCACGGTGATTCAAGCCATGAGACTGGATGAGATCATCTGAATCGTGAGTGTGGAGGGGAGAGGCCCAGGACTAAGTGGGAGGGCAGGGGAGCTTGCAGCAGGAGGAGCTAGCAGAGGAGCAGCCAGAAGGTGGGGAAAGAAGCAGTAGAGAGTGACATCTTGGAATGCCAGGCAAGAACGTGTTTCAAGGAGGGCAAATGGCTCAACTGTGTCAAATGCTGCTGAGAAGAAAGATGAGCACTGAGAATTGACCTTGCAGCACAGTTTAACAAGGTGGAGGGCACTGGTGATTGTGGCAAGTTGTCTAGTGATGTGTATGTGGAGGCGGGGAGCAGGGGGTGCAGAAGCCTGGTTGAAGTGTGTTAGAGAAAGGGAGAACAGAAGCAGACAGTGACAGTGTTAGGACATTCTTCATGCGCAGATGACAGGTCTATACAAAATAACAGCGGCACAGCTCAATGTGTCAAGCTTCAGTGTTTGAAACTTTGGTATGGAACATGTTTGCTTGCTGATATTTTATTATTAATTCAGTTTTTTAAAATGGGTGAACATTTGAAAGTGGAAATTTGGGCACAAGATGCATGAAGCTCAGAAGTACTGCCATGGAGTCCGAAGGGCCCACAGGACACATCTTAAAAGCCCTTATCTCAACCCAGGGGGATGAAATTCTGAGATGAAATTCAGCCAGTTGCGAAATAAGGTTAAGAAAGATAATTTTAGGCCTTAGAGGGACTCTTCCTGGTGTTCTTCAGATAACCTTAGAACATTCCTTTCTTCCATCAGACTCTACTTTGAGAACATTTGCATGAAGGGGATGTTTCCATCTGGTATTTTCCACGATTCATTGGCCAAAGTATACTGACCTATTGCAGGAAAAAAAAAAAAAGCGCCAAAAATGTTAACACTCTTAGAATCTCAGGTTACTTTATCTCCCTTTTTAAGTAAGATACTCTGACTTAATATCTGGTTTTCAAATTCTTTGTGGGAAGATTTACTTAAATACCTTGCATTTTGGAACAGCCGACTCTTTTCATTGTAGGTCCTTATATAAAGCAAAAGCCATATCTCTTCAGTGAAGAAATGATGACCCTTTACAGGAGACCATTTACAAGATCCCTGATTAACAAAACACCCATTGTTCTTTCTACTCTTAAGAAGTAGCAGTATTACTCTTTTATTAAATCTAAGGTGCCATTACTTAGCATTACACTATTATTTTATGAATTACTAAGAAAGAAAAAATTTCTACCATTTAAAGGGAAAGATGCTATAGATTATAAGAGATGTAAACATGCGGGTGGGGAGGGGAAGTTCATCTTCGAATCTATGAAACACAAAATGGAGTGCCAGAAGGTGTGAATTCTGGTTCTGGCCGTGTTTCTAACTAGCTGCAGGACAACATACGAGACACTTAGAATCTCGGTCTCAGGCTCATCCCGTAAAGGATGGTGAGGGGAATGCCTGATGTACCTACCTTGCAGGATTATAATGAGGTAAATGAGATAGCTGTTTTGAACAGTAGACTCCCCTTAGCCAATTCAAGGTATTTATTTGCTTGAAATTTACCCTTAATTCTGATTAGGCAACTCAAAGTTTTTTCCCTGATCTTTGTTGTCAGGTTTAAAATAGAATTCAGTTGCAGACATTTGAAGGTGTATTTTCTTCTGCTAAATGATTTTCATCTGATCCAGAAATATCTTTTAATTATAGCTTTAGAATCAAAGAGAAAATACCAAAATAATATATCCCTGATGTTCTCATCACTCAGCATTAATAACTGTTAACGTTCTGTTTGTGCTGTAATCTTTTTAAAACTTATGAAATATTGATGACCATAAAAAGAAGAATACAATAGTGAACACTGATATACCTGCTAATGCAGGTGAAGCCCCCTCCATGGAAAGAGAGGCTCACATTTAGATTAGCAGCTGTCTTACAATAGCATGGTGAGGTACGACCCTGTTTGCAACCTACCTGATGAGCAAGTTAACTTCATCCTATGAATGTTTTCCTGGATATGAGGGAAAAGGTTCCTTTGTGCTAGTGTTGCCTTGGTTTGAGTTTCCTCAAAATTTTATCTTTGACTTTGTCAGTTATATCCCAGACATTAGGCCTGGGCAGCTTTTGTGTGTTGACTTTTAAATTTCACAGTAATTCTTCTGGTTATGTGTTTTCACTTTATGGATGAGGAAAGGGTGGCTCGGAGAAGTGGAGTAACTTGTCCCAGATTCCACAGCCGTTAGGTTGGGGGGCCAGTGATTTTAACTGGGTTTAGCTGCCTGATACCACAGCCTGCACGTCTGTCCCCTGCTGACTCACCCCTCGCCAATAACCATGATCTTTGTTTGTTGTAGGCAAAACCCAGAGTCCACGTTTGAAGTCTACGTTGAAGTGGCCTACCCCAGGACAGGCGCTGTTCTTTCAGGTATCACATGTGGGATTATGACATGGCGTGAATGTTTTTGTGTGACATGACCAGTGCGCATGGGATGATGGGGGAATCTTCAGGACTGTTACTTATCTTTCATTGTGGTTCAGTGTCTTTCCCTTTTCTCTGTGCCCACGTCAACCCAGGGAAAGGAGAATGAGCACGGCGAGCAATTTCAATTACGTCACGACCATCGCAGGCTTGAAATAGGGCTTTATTCTTTGTCATCTCTGGGTCTTGTGTTATAGCTTTCGTAGATGCCTGCCTGGAAATCAACTATTTAGTGTGAAATACAGTCCCCTTGCTAACGAGGAGGGCTTAGCATGAGGTTACAAAATAATGTGCAGGGAAATCTCGGGCACTAAGCTGGAAGGAGATGTTTGCCATGGAGTTCATTTAGTAAATTTTATGTCTGCTAGTAAAGGAAGGTTGGAAATTAGTTGAAGGAAACCCCTCATCTGGTTTCAGCCCTTGGATGATTTGGACCTGTGTTCTTGGACAACAGGGTCTTGTGCAGCTGAGTAAATCATCGCTTGACCTAAAATCCTTCTTGGTTAATGAGAAAAAATAACCTTATGACTTAGTGTTTCTTTCCTTGGTGCCTAAGAGAGTGATTCATTTACCACAGGTGTGTCAGGGAGCACAAACAGTTGCATGTATTATTTGATGTTTAGGGAGAGTAAATTTTCTTGGATTAGAATCTTGGAATAATTAGGATTTCAGTGATAGGTATGCCCTTAATTGACTATACAACCTTTCGTATATTTTCTCTGTATTTCACTATTTTAATTAGACTGTAATACTCAGAAAAATAACTCCCTTTTATTGAGTACCTGATGTTCTCTTGCTCTTAATGCCTGACATAGGTAGTTGGTCCTCCTTATAGTACAACCCTTAAAGACAGCTGGGTGGCATCTGCTTTATACCTGTGAGAAAATAGAATCTCAGACCTAGTAATTTACCAAGATCATATAGTTATGTGGTGGGATAGTCAAGATTTTTGGTTCAAGACTGTTTCACTCCGCTAAGTTGCCTTCTTGAGAACAGTGACCGTGTCGTACTTGTCTCTCCATGCATCTTCAGGGCTTTGCACAATGTCTTTGTTAATTTTTATTAACATATGACATTTGATAATATGAGAGAACTTCTCTTAATAGCAAGTGATCTTGCTGTGTGCTCCACTTTCAGGATTACCTAATAAAAGCTGTGAAATATGTTATGTGTGTGGTTATACTAGAAGTAGAACGCTAACATCAACGTTAAATGATGCCTCTTGTTGTGCAAATAAGATATCAATCCCTTTGGACTGGGAGAGGAGATGTCTCCACAAGGTGTCTTAATGAGCAGCAGCTCTGTGGGCTGGCTTCACAGAATAACCGTTTGATGATGACTGTGATTTGACAAATAAATTTAAGGAAAAATTCTTATTTCTACAGTTAACTAACATTTCCCCTTTCAGTGCCTTAGAATACAACCCTCTTTGTGAGAGTTAAAATTTTTTGAGGTGGATATGAAGAAAATTTGAAAAGTACAAATAAAAGAATAAACTAAAGAACTTTTTATCCACCCTCTTAATCATCCAGTTCCTCTCTGTATTCAGTTTTCTGGTAGAGAGAGGAACTGGAACTTGTTTAACTCTTCAGTTTATTTGCTAAAGTTTTTTGTTTTGAAAATATTTTGCAAGATATGTTACAGAACAATCATGCACTTTCCTTAGAATCATCAGTTGCTACTATTTTGCCACATACTCTAGATGTCTATTCATGTTACTTTTGTAGAACTTTTTGAGAATAAGTTGTAGATATTTTGATCTTTCACCCTTAAATACTTCAAAATCTATCACTCCAGATTAAGGACCTATATACATAGAAGATTTGCTATATTCTCTTTTATTCCTAGTTTATGGAGTATGTTGGATTTTTTAAAAATCATTTTCTGCATCAACTGAGAAGACTTTTTCCCCTTTGTATGGTAGCTTACTTTGGCTTTGTATGTTGAACCATTCTTGCATTCGGGGAATAAATCCCACTTGGTTTTGATGTATATATAAAAAAAAAGGAGGGCATTTTCTTACATGGCTGGTACAGTTATCAAAACAAGAAAATTTAACATTTATCTGTTATTTGTCCATATTTATATTTAATCAGTTGTTCCAAAAGTGTCCTTTATAACATTTTCCCCTCTGATGAAGAATCCAGTCTAGGATCTTACAGTCCATTTAGTTTTCACATCTATTTAGTTTCTTTCAGTCTGGAATAGTTTCACAACCTTTTTTTTTTTTTTAACCTTTCATGGCATGTTTTGGAAGAATTTAGGTTCATAGTTTTGTCAAAAGTTCCTGGATTGCATCTGATCACCTCCTCACAATTAGATACAGACTGTAGGTATTAGACCAGAGAATCTGCAAGGTGATAATTGTGTCCTCTCTTATCATACCACCTACAATTATTTGTAGGGAAATAAAAGTACACAGCACCTACATATCTAGTTTAACAAATAATTATGAAGTGACTTCCCATGTGGCTGTGTCCAGGTTAAGGACTATAGTGTTGCCTGGTTCTGGGAAAGAGGTGCTCCTGCCCTGGCTCTGTGCTTCCAAGGACTCTGCTTTGGTCCCTCCTCTGCAGTGCCCCCTCTTCCTCTGGGGCAAGGTGTCTGTTGGGCCTATGGAACATGCCCACTTGGAGCCTAAACCTTCTGTCCTAGATCATGCTTTGCACGCCCAGGATCCCAGGATTACTTGCCCTAATGGGCCTGAGCTTATCTCCAGAGCCTGTGTGAGTCTCGTCTTGGGTTTCATCCTCCTAACGGTGGACTGGGCTTCTGGCGTCTTATCAGCCCGAGGTTGCCTAGGGGTCACTGATTGTGAGGAGTTGGGGATACTGGAGCTTGGACTTGTTTTGGGGGTGACTATGTGCTTGTGTGTGAGGACCCTTGCAGGGCGGATAGAGATAATGGTGATGGGCAGCGGACCCTCGGTCACTTTTCTCTGAACTGCCAGAAATCCTCAGCATGAATCTGGCCTTCCAAGTAATTATTAAGATACTCCTCACAATGGGAAGATAGAACATATTTTCTTTAATAGTTTATAAGCTTGTTTCTTATCTTTTAAATATTTAGCCATAAAGTATGTGGGCCTCTTTGTACCATTGCCGAGGCCCTGTAAATGTTAGAAATGGGTTTGCCAGCACCCCAAAGGCACCTCCCTTACTCTGTAGAGGTGACTACTGCTTTGGCTTTCACCATCATCATTTCTTTGCTTTTCTTTATAGTTTTACCATATATGAATACCATCTTGAAAAATTTAACTCAGACCTCTCTGTTTCTGACTTTTATAGAAGTAGAGTTATTCTGTGAAGTCTTGCTGCTGTTTTGCTCCAGATTGTTTGTAAAGGTCCTCCCTGGTTGTGTGTGGCTGTAGACATTCATTTTCATGGCTGCTTGTCATGCTGGGATTCTTTACTGTTTACCCACTGGACTGTTGAAAACACTTGAAATTATTTGCAGCTTTTGGCTAATACAAGCAACGCTATTGTAATCTTTCTAACACAGAAATCCTGGTGCATAATTGGACATAATTTCCAGATGATAGATACCATACTTGACTGTGGCATTATGTGAAATTTTTTTCAAAATTTAATGTGCTCATTTCTACTCCTGCCAGTAGTGTCTGACAGTCTCCATTGGCCCCCCACAGCATCATTCCTTGTACAGTTCGATGGTCGAACTTTGCCAACCTGATGGTTGTGTAGCGCTATCTTCTTGATTTCAATTACATTTTCATGGTGACCAGTGAGACGGAGCACCTTTCCATGTATGGATTGACCTCCGGAATATCTTTTTTCAAGTGCCCATTCAAGTCTCTTGCTCATTTTTTATTTATTTTTTTTTATTTTATTTTATTTTTTTTTATAGAGGCATGCTTCATTTATTTGTTTGCTGGTTTTGTTTGTTTGTTTGGTTTATACATGCACTGGGCACAGTCAGAAGCGCGGGAGGGTGAGAGAACTCACCAGAGCCAGAGCGGGGAGCAGAGCAGGCAGAAGGACCGAAGTACACTGCTGAGGGGAGCAGCGGGCGGCAGGAGAGGTCTGCGCGCCATGTGGGACCCTCCTCCGGTGGCCGGGGAGCAGCCGGGGATCGAACCGGCGCCGCAGAGGCCACGCGCAGCTTCCCAACCCAGCGCTCAACCGCTGCGCCACCGGGGAGGCCCATCTTGCTCATTTTTTAAATTGAATTTCCTTCCTTTCCCCCATTGATAAGAAGTTATTTACATGTTATGGATAATAATTCTGGTTGTATGTGTTTATAATGTCTTCTCCTGCCCTGTAGCTTGTCTTTAATTCTCTTTGTGCTATTTTGGACCAAGTTTATTGATTTTAATATAGTGTAGTTTATCACTATTATCCTACCCTATAAACTATGAGGGTGTTTTCCTTGAAGCAATTTTCAGAATTCTACCTTTCACATTTAGGTCTTTAATCTGTCAGTAGTTTCAATTTTCTAGTTAAACTCTAAATTTAATCCTTATCCATGATTTTGAAAAATTGGGAAACTGAATACATCTGAGTTACTAATCTATGCTATTTTTCTACTTAAAACATTTTTGTAAAATGATTGGGTACTTCTAAATCATACCTAAGAAATTGCCTAATGAAAGATGACAGATGTGAGAAACACGAATAAGAAACATTACTAAACCTTAAGGGAAGTTCTTTTTTCCATCAATAACTTTAAATGTCTACTAGTGAAGACACATGTTGTAATGCTCATGTGTTTTGGGCTCCGAGGAGCGCTCCATGACACCCACAGAAGGGCCATGTGATCTGTCAGCTCTGCTTAGACATTGCATCATGACTTGGGGCTTTGAACCAGACACCTTTCAAAGACTGTGCAAGTAAATTTGAGTAAGTTCACTGAGCTCTCAGTGCCACTTACTTTGAGGATTTGTAAGATTTCCTACTTGCTATCACCAGCAGGTAAACTGTCACTTAATATTTGATTTTTAGGTACCTTTTGCCTACCTCTAAAACCTCCTTTGTTTTTTAATAAAACTTACTACATTTGACTTTTTCTGATATCATTGAATGCATAATGTTTGCCATTTTAAATGATTGCAAAGAATCTCTCTTAAGATTAGTCTTTGTTCCTGGGATCTGCATCTCCGATCTCTGCCAAAGTATCTGAGCAAATTTAGATATAAACCTTTACACTATACAGTACTAGTGTCTGGGCATAATCTTCTCTTTGAAGTTTGTTTGCATCCCCCAGAGGGATTAATTCCCTGCTGTGAGAAGGTGGGTTAGAAAGCACTGAAACTACTTTACAGGTCTTTAATTGGAGGATTTACTATACATTTTGTTCTATAAACTTCTGTGGGAGTTTCATTCTTACAGTTTTTCTTATACTGTGGTATGTTATGTTCTCATTGTAAATGAAAAAAATACTAAAAATTTCCTCAAGTTTTTGAGTACATATTGGCAGATTATCTGGGTGTCTGCCTTTTAAATTTTATCTTTAAATTTCTGGCAGTTTGTTTTCTGATTAGTTTTTGAGTATAAAATTTAAAAATTTTGAAAGATTTATAATGCATAGAAAAATCATCTGTAATAATTACTGATACTGTTTTGGTGTATTTATTTCCTTGAAGTCTTATTTTGGGTGAACTTTTCCCAGAACTGTTGCTATGTATGTTTCCTGTGCCCCTCCAAATTAATCATTTAGCTTTTCCAAAAATTATTAACTTTGGAAAAAAATATTTTAAATCCTGAGAGTTAAGACATAATCACCTATGTGCTCTTATTTGCTCTTAGTTGGATCGTTACATGATTTCCAGAGTCCTCCTGTTGTAAATAATGCCACCTTCCATCTTTGTGTGTAATCCTTGTCTACTATGTGACTCAATGCTTTAAATAGAGGTTGGTTCTATTTGAGTAGATTGTTGAGTTGATCTTCGATCTACTTTGTTCTCATTTTGAAGCTTTTTTGGCCACATTCCATTTTGTGTACTCTGATTTGTGGGTTTATTCAAGAATGCACTTTTACACTGGGATCCCAGAAAACCAATACAGTCAGCTCAAGTTGGGAAAACTCCCAAGGCTGAGCTTAGCCTGTCTGACTGAAGGTCTCAGAAGAGGGTGCTCTTGCAAGAGGGAAGAGACTGCTTAGTCTCTGCCTGGTCAATGATCAGATGGTGCTGGCCATGCTGAAACTCTGGAATGCATTCCAAACACAAGCGTCTCATTACAGCTGGCATCTCTGAGCCTGCTGCGGGCACTCTTCTCGGGCAGACTTCGCCCTGGGAGAGTAGCAGCCTCAGGTTCTCCAGGCTGTTCAGCGGAACGGCTTCCTCCTGTGTGAGCTCCCCTCCCCACATTTTGAATGCTCCAGCCCAATGACCACTTTTTAAAGAGAAGCGGATAATCAAGTTGCGAAAGGACTGTGAGAACTCATGAAAGGAATTCTTAAGACAGAGTGCTTTAGTTAGCTGAGTTTTTTTTTAGCAACCTACATGTTAAGCAGTGATCTGAAAAAAAAAAAAAAATCCCGACTTTAAAATCGTTTGCAAATAATCTGTCCACATTTCTGTAATAGGATCATGAAGAAAATGGTGTCTTGGCCTATGTAAGGTTTTGAGAACCTGATTTGCAATCATAAACTTTAGTTTCCATTTTATAGGATGCTGACTCTGGGAGCTCTGCTTCAATGTATGATCACAGTGGCTGCTCAACTCATTATTAGATATTTTTAAAAATTCACTTAAAAAAGCTTGTTCTGTGTCTTAAGGATTGGTAGAAGTGGACAAAAGCCTCAGTATTCAATGCCTACTGAGTGTTTTACTTCAGATTAAAATATGTATTTAGTTAACACAATTAAATATCTTATTTCTTTTCAATACTATAACATAATGGCAGCAAGCTTTCGAAGAGTGGTAAAAATTAACTTTTATTGAATCCTTATTATGTCCCAGTCTCTTTTCTTTATATTAATTTGTTAAATCTTGAACAGCTCTGTAAGGTGGGACTTATTTTGGAGGATACTGGGATTCAAAGAGGTTAACATACTTGGCCAGGTCAGACATCTGCCAAGTTATAGAGCCATGATTATAACTTCATGCCTGTGCTGGCTTCTCACAGTAATTGACTAATATTTCAGACACATGCAGTGGTTAGAAAGTATGTGGGACGGTCCAGACAATCAGGGAGAGAGGCAGTTTTCATTCATGAATTCTACAAAGGTTGTTTTTTTTTTAATATTATATATGTATATATTTTATATCATTGTTCATTTTTGTACAATGTTTGCTTTCTCCTCTCAGATGTAGTCCCTGTAAAATTCCCATCACCAATTCATCCGTGAGCCATAACCATAGTCCCTCCCCACAAAGGTTTCTTATAGTTGTTTTTTTTTTTTATGATTCAGATTCCTTTAGCTTTTCTTTTTCGTCTCTTGAATTTTTCAGTGAAAGTGAATTTTATAGTGTATTAACATATAGACCCTGGTTTTTAATAGTGTAGTATAGACAAATGACCACTCCCTCAAAAGATGTGGATTATTTAAAAAAAATTTTGTCATTTTCCTGACTCTCAGGACTGGGAATGCCAGAAAAATATCTGGATTGGGATAGAGGTGGGGAAATTCACTGTACTTTTAAAGCTGATTTTAAAAAGTCAGGGGCAGCTTTGAAAATGGTAAGGATTGTTAAAATAATGATTATTTCTTTCAACTAGAAGTGAGCTTAATGAGCACTCATTATAATAAAGTTTTTGCCCACTGACTAATTAAGAATTATTTCAGTTACCTAGGTAAGAAAAGTAAGATTCCATGAGGACAGAAATTATGTCTTTCTTGTACCTGTATATTTCAACAGCCATATCAGACATAGACTGTAGAAGGTCCTCAGTAGGCATTGAATACTTAATGCCTGGGGACAGGAAGTGACATGTCCAAAGGCAGAGTTGGGATTTGAACTCTAGTCTGACTATATTCTTCAAAGACTTTTATAAAAATTATGACACAGATGATGTATATGAATGTATGTATGTATACAGTTTAAAGAGTAAATTGAAAATACATATATTTACCACTCTTCTTAAGAAATAGGACATTTTGTATCTTTGAAGTCCCCCTGTATGCCTCTCTCAAGTTTCCTTTCTCCACTGGGGTCACATTTTGAATTTTACCTTTATTGTATGTCCTTACCTGATGCTTGTGCTTTCTATTACACTATGCTGATGCTCCAAATCGGTACTGTAGAATGATTTTAAATTGCTGTTCTTAAAAAGTAACAGAACATGAGCCATATATTTTCTTAATTAATGTTTGGTTATTTGAATCTGATTCCAGATTTCTTCCGGTTCCTAAAGTGTGCAATTTCAGGGCCATCTGGGCATAAATTATGATATAGGAGAGTCTCACAATTTTTGGTTTATTCATGACAGTATGGTTCTTTTTGCTGCATTTGTGGTTCACAGTGTTAGGCCTTTGGCCCTCCAGGGAAACAGGAGTTTATTGATTTACTCAAAGATAAAATCCTTGTGAGCAGAGAATTTGTTGACTTTTTTATCCCCTCAAATTACCAATCTCAGAGCCACATTTTTTCAGCTATAAAATGGGGCCCTTAATAGTATTTACTGTACTCAGTTGAAAGGATTAAATGGGAATGCATTTCATGGGAGACACAAAGTATCTTATGGGAACGTTGTTATTTAAAAGATGTTTTAAAAGATTATTTTTTATTTTATTTTTTGAAAGATTTATTTATTTATGCATACAAGCTGGGGTACAGGCCAGAGGTGCAGGGGGTGAGAGGATTCACCAGAGACAGAGTGGGGAACAGAACAAGCAGATTGACCAAAGTACACTGCTGAGGGGAGCAGCAGGTGAGACGGGAGAGGTCTGCCTTGCCATGTGGGTTGCTCCCTGGCTGGCTGGGGATTGAACTCGTGCCATAGAGGCCATGGATTGTTTCATAGTGCAGTGCTTAACCCCTTGCGCCACCAGGGAGGCCCCAAAAGATTTTTTTAAAATTATTTATTTATATATATTTTACATCATTGTTCTTTTTTGTACAATGTTTGCTTTTTTTTTTTTAAGATTTATTTTTATTTATTTACACAAGCACTGGGAATAGTCAGAAGCGCGGGAGTGTGAGAGAACTCACCAGAGCCAGAGCCGGGAGCAGAGCAGGCAGACTAAAGTACACTGCTGAGGGGAGCAGCAGGCGACAGGAGAGGTCTGTGTGCCTTGTGGGACTCTCCTCCGGTGGCCGGGGAGCAGCCGGGGGTTGAACCTGTGTTGCAGAGGCTGTGGGCAGCTTCGCAACCCAGCGCTCAACCGCTGCGCAACCGGGGAGGCCCAAGATTTTTTTTTTTTAAAGAGAAGTTTTAGGTTCACTGCATAGTTGAGAGGAAGGTACAAAGATTTTCCATATATTCCCTGCTCTTACACTTGAAGAGCTTTCCCTACTATCACCACCCCACACCAGAGAGGGGGATTTATTACAATTGATGAACCTACAGTTGACACTTATAATCACCCAATGTCCATTGTTTACATCACAGCTCACTCTTGGTGCTGTACCATTCTGGACAAATGTATATAATATCATGTATCCATTGTTATTTTATTTTTTTTATAGAAAAACTGGGGTGTAGGCCAGGGTGTGGGGGTGATAAGAGGATTCATCAGAGACAGAGTGGGAAGCAGAACAGGTGGATCTACTAAAATACACTGCTGAGAAGGGGAGAGGAAGGACTAGGATCAAAATAAGGGGCAAGTGCAATTGAATGGGGAATATAACCAAAATGATAATGCATACATTGTGCAAAAATGAAAAAGATGTAAGAATTATATAAAATAAAATATTAATTAAAAAAATACACTGCTGAGGGGAGCAGCAGGTGAGACAGGAGAGGTCTGCTATGCCATATGTGCACTAGCTCCCCTGCAGGGATCAAACTCAGGCCTTAGTGTGATAGAGCTAAGACTTAACCTCTAGGCCACCAGGGAGGCCCCCATTGTTATGTTTTCATACAGAGTATTTTGACCTCACTAAAATCCCCTGTACTCTACCTATTTGTCCCTTTAACCCTTGTCCCACAGATTCCTGGCAATCATTGATCTTTTTACTGTCGCCATAGTTTTGCCTTTTCCATAACATCATATAGCTGGAACCATACAGTTGGTAGCCTTTTTAAATTGGCTTCTTTCCCCTAGAAATCTGCATTTAAGGTGGCTGTTTCTTTACATGGCTTGATAACTCATTTCTTTTTAGTGCTGAATAATATTCCATTGTCTGGATTTGCCGGTTTACTTGTCCATTCGCCTTTCTGAAGGATATCTCGGTTGCTTCCAAGTTTTGGCAGTTATGAGTAAAGCTTCTATAAGCATCCATGCAGGTTTTTGTGTGGACATGTGTTCATCTCCTTTGGGTAAACAGCAAGGAGCATGATCGCTAGCTTGGATGGTAAGTGTATGATGTTTTTATATGAAACTGCCAAACTATCTTCCAGAGTGGTGGTGCCATTTTGCATTCCCAACAGCAATCAATGAGAGTTCCTGCTGTTCGCGTCCTTGCCATCACTTGGTGTCATCAGTGTTCTGGATTTTCGCCATTCTAATAGGTGTGTAGTTGTGTCTTGTGGTTTTAACTTGCAACTCCCCACTGACATGATGTGGAGCATCTTTTCATGTTTGCCATCTGTGTCTTTGGTGAGGTGTCATTAAAGTCTTTGGCCCATTTTTAAATCAGACTGCTAATTTTTGTTTTTGCTTTTGTTGACTTTTAGGAGTTCCTCGTATATTTTGAATAACAGTCCTTTATAAAGGTATCTTTGGCAAATACTTTTTCCCATTCTCGTTATATTGCTCTTTGATAGAGCAGAAGTCTTTCATTTTAATGAAGTTTCGTTTATCAATTATTTTTTTCACAGATCATGCCTGTGCTGTTGTTTCTAAAAAGTCATCACCATACCCAAGGTCATTTATGTTATCTTCTAGGACTTTTATAGTTTTGCATTTTACATTTTTTAAAAAGATTTATTTATTTACAAGATTTATTTATTTATATAAGCACTGGGTACAGTCAGAAGCGCGGGAGGGCGAGAGAATTCATCAGAGCCAGAGTGGGGAGCAGAGCAGGCAGAAGGACCGAAGTACACTGCTGAGGGGAGCAGCGGGCGGCAGGAGAGTTCTGCGCGCCATGTGGGACACTCCTCCGGTGGCTGGGAGCAGCCGGGGATAGAACCTGCGCTGCAGAGGCTGCGGGCAGCTTCTCAACCCAGAGCTCAACTGATGCGCTACTGGGGAGGCCCTGCATTTTACATTTTTTTAAAAGATTTATTTATTTATTTTATGCAAGAAATGGGGTACAGGTCAGATGCGCAGGAGGGTGAGAGAATTTACTAGAGACAGAGTAGGGAGCAGAACAGGCAGACGGACCAAAGACACTGATGAGGGGAGTAGCGGGAGAGGCAGTAGAGGTCTGCTGTCCCATGTGGGGTTCTCCCTGGCCCGAGCTGCAGAGGCTGCGGACAGCTTCGCAGCACTACGCTCAACCGCTGCACCACCGGGGAGGCCCCGCATTTTATTTACATTTCTAAGAACCATTTGGGGCTAAATTTTGTGAAAGGGGTAAGGAAGGACTTTGTACAATTTCACTGTTTTGCATGTGGATATGCAGTTGTTCTAGCACTGTTTCTTGAAAAGGCTATTTTTTGTTCCATTATATTGCCTTTGCTCCTTTGAAAGAGTAGTTGACTATATTTATGTGTCTGCTTCTGGTCTTTCTATTGTTCCATTGAACTATTTGTATTTTCCTTCACCATATCAGCCTGTGTTGGTTACTTAACTTTATAGTAAGTTTTTGAAGTCTGTTAGTGTTGGTCCCCTGCTTTGTTCCTCTGACTTTGTCCTTCTCTGTCAACACTGTGTTGGCTATCTGCACCTTTTGCCTTTGCATGCAAACTTTAGAATCAGTTTGTCTAGATACACAAAATAACTTGCTGTTATTTTGATGGGAATTGCATTGAATCTATAGATCAAGTTGGAAAGAGCTGGTATCTTGATTATGTTGAACCTCCCTATCCATGAACATAGAATACCTCTCCATTTATTTAGTTCTTTGTTCATCAAGAGTTTTGTAGTTCTCCTCATATAGAGATTTTATATATTTTGTTAGATTTATATCTAAATAGCTCTTGCTATTTGAAATGACTATATTGTTTTTGCTTAAGTCAAGAGTTTACATATCTGTAGAACTCTCATATCCAGTATTGTTATCAATCAGCATTTGAAAAGGGGAAGAAAAGTCACTAGTCACAGTACATTATCTCAGAATCCATGCATTCAAACTTATATCCTTCATCATGGAGAGGCCTTTAGCTTATGCCTTATGTGCTTTGGTTTTCCCTGAGGATTTTTCTGTATAATATTGCTCAGCACAGTTACTAATCATGTAAATCATTAATCAGGATTCTTTTTGTTCTAAGCAGCAGAAACCTCACAAAATCTGGCTTGAGCAAAAAGGGAATTTATTGGCTCTCAGAACTAAGAAGTACAGTAGTAAAACTGGCTTTGGGATTTGCCAGGTTTAAGTGTTCTACTTATATTTTCAGAGATCTATCATTTCTTTGGCTCTAAGTTTTGTGTCTTCTATGTTGGATTTATTTTGAACAAGTGCTTTCTATATAATGGCAAAGAGAGCTACTATGAAATCCAAGTTTGTGTTCTACCAGTGTTGTCACCCAAGTAGAAAAAGAGTGTTTTACAGCGTTTTGAGCCATTGTCTGAGGGATGGTTTTAATAGACTCCGTTTGGGTCATGCACTGATCTATGAGCCAATCCCTGTGAACCTGGCCAGTGACTTAAAGATGTAGATCTGGTGGCTGGGGGGCATGGGGGTGGGTGTACAGCAGTGTGTGTGAAAAGGCCTGTTTAGTACCACTTTGGAATCTATATAGCCTGAGAACATGGCAGGGAAGTTCCTCAGAGGAAAATCTGATGCTATTACCTGAAGAAGGGAGAAGTAATGCTAGGCACCCCAAACAGATGTCCACTGAAGTCATCAGGAAAATGTTTTATTAAAATATTCTTTTCAAAAAAGCAATGTGATACGTAATCTAGTTTAGAAAGCTATACAATCAAAATGATTACGTTTCCATGCTTGAAATTGTAGGTCTTTAGCTTTTTTAAAGACCTCATATAAGCCTGATTTCCCCAGGCATCTCCACAACTGAGGAGGCCTTGAAGTAATAGTTCAATCTACATTTGGTTTAGTTCTGTAGTCACTTATGCTTTGAGCACTCACTTAGGTTCAGCTCTGTGCTAGACACTATGGAAAGTCAACTGTAAGTTTCATAAAACAGGAACTGGACTCCATATTTTAAATGCTTGGAAGACCTTTTTTTGTCCTTTAGGAAATTGTATTCTGGCTTTTGAACTTCTGTTGGTATTATTTCACAACACATTTTGCATTTCCTTCTTTATGTTACATTGAAAACATGCAGTCTGCTGAAAGACTTTCATTAGAAAAAAGCTTTACTGAACATACAACTATCAGCTAGCTTTGCCCAGCAGGAATCTTTAATAAGTTGCTTGATTTAAAGACAGTTTTCTTACCTTTAATGTGTTCTTAGGAATTAGTATTTTATGCTATCATGAAACCTTGTTTGAAGAGAAAATAGATGCAGATGAATTGCTGCGTAGAATATAACAATGTCATTAATTTATAATAAAACAATGTAATGGAAAGACTGTAGGCTTTGAAATCAGAATCTCCTCTGCCACTCACTAATTGTCTGACCTTGGGAAAGTTATTTAAACTGAATTCTAGTATGCCCATTGTTTAAATGAGACATATCTATTTGGCAGGTTGTTTAGTAAATTAGAGACAATGTATATTAAAATGTCTAACACAGAGACTTGTACAAATTAGGCCTTGGTGTGTTGACTTAATTTAAGATCACCCCTAAGTGAAAAGCAAACAAAAAAACTCAAACAACGAAACTTCCTGCATTGGTGAGTTTAAGAGATTTAAGCTTCCTTCTGATAGGATTAATTTAAATTCCCTTTGGAAAGGGTTAAAATGCTAGAATAATAGTGAGATGAAGGTATAAAGTTTAATGAAAAAAACTGTCTGGATGACCAATTTTCTCTTTCAGAAATTGTGGGATTAATTCTGAGGTGTTTCCAGAACAACACTTTGAACACATGAATGATTTCAAATCATCAACCTTATATATGTGTTTTCTTCGCTTATCTGTCACAGTTAAACTTTACCCCAATGATCAATCTTTAGTTATCAGAGTCCCTTTTTATTTTTGTTTTTAACTGTCTGGTTCTCGAGAAGAGCCAGATGGAAAAAACTTAAGCTGATATCAGAGACTCATTAGAACAGCCCATTTCTGAAATGTAGTCTGTAGTTGGTACTTACTTAGCCCAGTTTCTGTTCTCAGCAGTGATCATCACAGATACTCAGCATGATGGAATAGGCCATCAAAGGAAAGAGTTGATTCATTAGATTGTATTTACTATAAAATGGAATACATGTAACAAAAATTTGGCATTTTTTCAAAAAGACTGAAAGGAAAAATATTTTCATCATGAACCCCAATAAGTAGAAAAATCAGCTAAGCGGAACATTTAATTTATTCCCTCTTCCTAGTAAATATTTTGGTTAATAAGGATTTCTCTCCCTCTTCCCTCCAACACTATTAGCAAAATCTATTTACGAGCCTGGTTTCTAGAATCAGACGAACTGGGTTGAAAGTCCAACTCCACCATTTATGACTTGTATCCCTGTGTGATTTGGGGCAAATTACTTAATCTCTCTCTAAAATGGGGATGGCAATGAGAGCACCTCCTAGTGTTGTAAAGATTAAATGAGAAAAAAATATTCAAGAATTTAGTATAGGACGCAGCCCAGAATACCTCTCACTTTGAACGATGATTAAAGAAACATAAATTGGAATTATTTGTTTTAGTCCTTCACTCTAGAGGCTGAGGATCATGGCAGGTATGGACTGGAGAAGCACTCCCTGTTTCTATCTAGGCTCTTTTGTTTTGCACACAGATGGCGGGGCTACCAGGCTAAAGGCAGCTCTAGCCCAGGGCCTTCGGAAGATTCACTAGGTTTCTTTCTTGCCTTCAGCAAGTCTGGTTAGGTTTTTAAAAAGTTCGTAATCCCTGGGGTGGACCCTGGAACAAGCCGACCTGATTTCTCCTGTGTTCACTGAAAGGATCTTGAGTTGACTCAGGTTTTACTTGGGCTTTTCTGTATCTGCTGCAGGATAAAAGCCTGAGACTAGATCCAATGTAAGTTGAGATTTAGGTCTGACCACTGCAACATTTGTCCCTTTTTGTTTTGAAAGATGTTTTTATGTCATACTTCATCTATTCATCAGTATCAACCACAAATCTGCTGTGTGATTGGTGCTGGGGGGGGGGTGAGGCCATTTGAGACAGAAAGCAAGTACATTTGCAAACCTCTGGAGGAACAGTTTTTTCTTTTCATAAAAATCTGACTTTGAGTCAGGTTCTGATTGATTTGAGGGGCTCCTGTACCATCACATTAGCCTAGCAGTCCCACAAAGGCAGAGATCTTTCCTCCCTTCTCTGATGTGCCCCAGCATCCACAACAGCGAGTGATACACAGTAGATGCACGGTATGGACTTGGTGCATGAATGGATGAGTTGACACAGTTCTAGCGGGTGGTAGCAGACTTTGATAGTCTCTGCAGTTTTATTCTTGAAAAACATCTTGTTTCCGGGGCCTCCCCTGTGGTGCAGCGGTTGAGCGCTGGGTTGCGAAGCTGCCCACAGCCTCTGCAGCGCAGGTTCTATCCCTGGCTGCTCCCTGGCCACCAGAGGAGGGTCCCATATGGCGCACAGATCTCTCCTGCCGCCCGCTCCTCCCCTCAGCAGTGTACTTTGTCAGTCTGCCTGCTCTATTCTCCCCTCTGGCTCTGGTGAATTCTCTCACCCTCCGGCACTTCTGACTGTACCCAGTGCTTGTATAAATAAGTAAATAAATCTTAAAAAAAAAGAAATTAAGCAGCTGAAAATATTAAAAAAAAAAGAAAAAAATCTCATTTCCAGCAAGTTGAATAACTGCTCATTTGAGATATATATATATATATATATATATATATATATATATATATATATATATATAGGGTAGAACTAGGGTAGAACTAGGGGGTGGGCATTTATGGCAGAAGCAGGAGTTATCTTGTAATTTTCTCCCCAGCGATTTTCTGGAAGATGTTTTTCTGCCTTTTCTATGAGCAGATGTGCTCAGGATGAAAAGTTTCAAGGAAGGGGGCGCTCCCATTGGGCTCACAGGCGAGGAATGCCTTTTCCTCTCCATTTAGTAAGTGTCCATCAGACTCCCCAGAGCACAATGAGGCATTTACCCGGAGCCTCAGCGGCAGCCCATACTTTTTGCATTTTAGGCTTTTTCTGCCACCCCTGGGAAACTGCCTGGTGGTCTGCCATCATGGGAATTTGTCTCACTAAAGCTGTTTCCCTACCCTTTCCCCGCAGAATTATTTGGCATAGTGGGAAGAGCTTTGGACTTGAGTCTGAATTATGGCTCTGCCACCAACCACCTACTGATCACAGGGAAGTCATTCCTCTTATTTTGTTGAGTGCCCTCATCTGCAAATAGGAGACTGGTAATGCTCAGCTTTTAGGGTTATTGTGAGGATTAAGTAAACTACTAACTATAAAATAATTAACAGTGCCTACTTTCCTTTCTTTGGTCCCATCGAATCATTGTTTCCCTTCTTTCAGCCCTTGGCACAAAAGAAATACCTCTATTATTTTTCATTGGAGGGCTATAGTCTTTGAAGTGTTTGATAATGATTTTGTTTTTGTTGTTGTTGTGTTAATGTATTTCCAGTGACTTGGAATAGGTACTAAAGATTAAAAACTCCCTGAACTAACAACTCTTGTATACTTAATTTAAACGTTTTCCAGAATATGAACTTAAACAGAGGATCTTCATGACAGTTCCTATGCCCGTGCTTGACTTTCTAGAGAGGGCAGAGCATGTTGTTGTGTTTATATGTTGGTGAGCGTGTGTAAGTGTGAGCGTGGGAGGGGGAAAGAGTGAGAATGAAAATGTGTGTGGTGGAAGAGATATTTTAGCCCGCTTGTGTAACTTTAGCTTTGCCTTGCAATGTGCCAAAAGTTATTTCTCCCTAGGGACTGTCTCTTTCAACAGTTCGTGAAGGCAGCATAAATTCTCACTTGGGGTTCAAGGAAGATGGTAATCAATTTAGTACAACCAAAAGTTGTTTTTTTTTTTTAAACTTGTTAGAAACCAAAATGTGATTGCAGGGGTAAAGTTGTCAGCGCACTCCAGTTTAACAAGTGTTCCAAGGATTAGTGAAGGAAATGTAGTTTACTCTGCAGCTTTTGATGACCAAGAATTTAAAAGGTTTTGCTCTAAGCCTCACCATGTGTTTCTTCCTTGTCTCCAAAACATACCTCTACATTGAAAAGAGAGATGAATCTCTTAGGGAGAAACTATTAACTCTGAGGGAGTTTATCATTGTTTGAGAGGAAGCAGGACATTTACATTTGAATCGACTCTGAGTGTAGCTTGTGCCCTAATCTCGTTCCTCCTAGAAGCTGGTGAGGAGTTTAAGTACTTCCTACTTTGTGTTCTGGTCCTTGTAGTGCCATCCTAATTTTCTCTGGGATCCTAAATTTCCTAATTCAAAGTAAGCAAGCTTCAGCAACGTGGTGCGCTGGAGGTGTGCGTGGAAATGCTTTCTGTCCTCACTGCCACCTCAGCGGGGCCATTGGCCAGAGCTCTTTTACACCACTGATCACCACACTGAAAACTACTTTAGAAGAGACAAAATATTAAAGGAAATTTAAAAGAGAATAAAATCACCTCCATCATCACCCCATGTTAAAGTTTTGAGTATTCTCATTTGACATAGTAGCGGTTGGTGTGCCGTTTACATGAGAAAAAGTAAGAGCCTCACGTTTATCATAAACATTCTAATCAGTTTTTGAAGACTTGCTTCAAGAGTCTTAGCATTTGGTTAGCCAGTCCCTGTTATTATACATTTAAATTAGTGCCTTTTCAATATGAAAAGTTAATCCTGCTCTCAAGTTTTTGGACTTTTGTGACCACATCTTTGGCATGGCCTTCTTTTTTTTTGGCTGGTGGGGTGAGGCGGGTTGGGGGAGAAGGAGGCTGAGAACTATAAACTGCCAAGAAGAAACTGTGTTGCAGATGGAAATGTTTCTCTAAGTCCAAAGATTGTAGGATGCCTTAAAGTGAGCCATTTTCTGAGATTTAAACAAAAAGTGTTGTGTTATTAGTATTTTGCTCTATGATGATTTAAAGTATCATTACTTTACAAAAATTGCAGTTTTAGGTATTCTTAGGCTGCTTCCAATGCCTACTTCTATCACTGATTACGTTTTACTTTCTCATTTTGTTGGAGGGGCATTCTGCTGATTGTGGATTTAGGTCATTTTAGCCTAGAGAGAATAGAAACCATATACCTAAAGACTTGTTGGTGGGAGAAAGTCTTTGTCTTGGCTCTCATGTCTTGTTAGACAGCTATGTCCTGGACTGGAGTTGGAGTTGGCTGTTGTAGCAGCTGGGAAGTCCTCACTGTGCATCAAATGTTCCCAGTGAAAATTTGTTTCTGTGTCATTCAAACCCACCCCAAAGAAATAGGGTGTGCATAATACTTCCTGGGTGTCAGATGAGGAACTCTTGTTGGAGCTATGGTTTAGTGAAACTCAATGGCCCATTTTGTTTTTCTCCAAAGGAATTAGTAAGTTAGGTCTTGGGGAGGTAGCCTATGTCCACTCCTTAGAGATTGGGATAAGAATTTTGCCTTTGCTGAAAGAGCTTGTGTAGAAAGGGACTAGCTTCAATGATCTGCCTGGCATCTGCACTGGGCATATTTGGAAAGGAAAGCCTCTTTGCATTGTGCATTTAAAAAAGTGTCTAAGTGTGCTTAGAAATGGCAGCATTTGCTGGTCTTGGCTGTCAATGTCTTGCTGCTACTGACTGTGTTTAACCAGAAAGGGAAACTCAGAGTAGAAAAAGTCTCACTCCCAAGACTTTACAAGAAAACCCTTCTTTGTTGATTTATATATATATATTTTAAAGGAGCTTGACATCTTCATCAAGTTCACAGTGGGCTTGCTTTGTTTGCTTTCTCTTGAATGCTTGATAAGATTTTTCTTCTATTGTTTTGTGCAGCAAGAACAGATCTTTCCATGGCTGGGGTGGGTTTTTTGTAAATCCACAATATGGTCATTGTCTGGTGGTGAATAATTGTGGCTGCTTTTTGTACAACCAGAACTAAGGCTTTGGCTGTGAACAGATTCCTTCTTAGCGTGAAAAGGGACTAATCCATGTAAATACAGCCCCAAAATAAAGCTTTACAGAAAAAGGGGAAGGCCGCTAAGCAGGAGGGCACAGGTCAGCAATTTAACCTTTAACCTAACAAATAAGAAGCATGAAAGTTCCAGAATTGGTTTACAAAAGAAAGCTCCTGTGATCTGTCAGTTTTTCTTTTCAGGAGGGAACTGGGTGAGAGATCTGACTGACAGCTAGTGCCTTTTAACTGCATACTGAAATTAACTGCCAAATTGAAACTCGAATATTTGAAGGAGAATTTTTCTTAAATAAATTGAGATGGCAGAATCTCAAGCCACATAAGCATTGATCAAGGGTCTTACGTGGGATTTTCCCCTTTTAACCCTTGGAATGGGGGCAGAATTACCGCACTGGACTACCTGTAAGATCCCTTCCAAGTTTAATAAAGAGTCTGTGGGTCTGACTCTTACCAGTCAAATTAGACATGAACTTTGTAGTTTAAGGCCAGAAGAAACTCTTTCCTCTTTTCTATCAGTATTCCCACTGATACCCTTTGTTGACTTCTCATGACTCCATAAATTAATTGCAACCTTTCCTAAAGATTCGTTAAGAGCTTTATGTAAATGTAATTAATGTGTTCTCCACAAAATAGCTGTCTCGAGATTTCTTAGCATGTCCAACTTTTATGACCTGATGCACTGTTGGAAACTTGTGTGTCATGTGAGCAGTGTAAAGCATGGGACACAGGCTTTCTTTCATATGCTGCTGTTTTGTTCAATATGCTTAGGCGTTATCAGTAGATACAGTTGAGGCAGTTAAAGCAGCGGAAAGTTAAGTATAGGTGTTTATTAGGCAATGCGGTTGCGGGGTGGGGTGGGGAATGGAAAGTTGTGAAAAATGAGGGATTGCCCTGTTTCCTGCGTGGGTTTCAGGAGTTAAGAAAATAAGATTTGTGCTAAGTGTAAGTTTTACTTTTATGCTCTTGTACTCATTTACAAACTTTGCAAACGGTTTGTATTTATTTAATCACAACAGGTAATCTTGTTAATGAGTGTTAGTTTTTGCTTAAAGCATAATGCATCAGAAGTCAGCTGTTCTATTTCACCATAGAGAATTCTGTAACTGATAAAAACTTTAATTACTGAGAATCATTCAGATTAAAAAGAAACGATGAACTAATGACTTTAAACTAGGCTCCCTGTAGATTAATAAGAAAATAATTATACTGTGTGACTTTATTGTGGGAATTAAGTAGCAGGGATGATTCTGTTTTAGTTTTTTAGTTGTCCAGTGGTACCATTGCTCTTTCTAAGCACCTAGTGTCCTGCCTCAGTTTCCCCCAGGTCTTTAGAGACAAGACAGTTTAGTGTTGGAGATTAAAATTACCATGCAGGTAAGTGACCACCCTGGATTAGCCCAGGCTTGCATCCTCTTTCTCCCAGCTGATTGTTAAGCCTTCTAACATGCCTCTTTGCTTTCCTTCACATCCACATTTAATGCTGCCATCTGAGGCATCTTTTAGAACCACAGCTGAGACCACAGCATTCCCCTTCTTACACCTCTCTGTGGTCCTCTATTGCCACAGGCTCAAGTCAGGGCAAATGAGGTCTCCCCTGAGCTGTCCCCTACACATCCCAACTTCATCTGAGCCCACTCCTCTCCTCCTAAGTATGCATTCTCCACTATGTACCAGCCAGATTCCATGCGTGTTTTTCTGTATCATATTTGCTTTTCCCCAAATGTACGAAGGTCCGGTGTCTTTAAAATGGGGAATCTAATGATGATACTTTGGAAACAACTAGTGTCTATACTGGCTTCACACTTTGCAGATAGTCCCATGTCCTTTAATTTGCTCTCCCCAGCAACAATACAGATGGATAATGTTTTCTGGGAGGTGCTCAAAAAATATGTGAAATGGGGCCTCCCTCGTGGCGCAAGGGGTTAAGTACTGTACTATGAAGCAATCCACAGCCTCTGCAGCATGAGTTCGATCCCCGGCCAGCCAGGGAGCAACCCACATGGCAAGGCAGACCTCTCCTGTCTCGTCCGCTGCTCCCCTCAGCAGTGTATTTCAGTCAGTCTGCCTGTTCTGTTCTCCACTCTTTCTGGTGAATCCTCTCACCCCCTGCATCTCTGGCCTGTACCCCAGCTCTTGTATGCATAAATAAATAAAGTCTTAAAAAATATGTTAATGGATGGATGAACAAATGAGTGAACTGGAGTTACAGTTCAAATTCTTCTACTTATTTGCATGTAAGAGATTTATGTTTGAATGACTGAAAGAATATCAGAACTGTTTTATGCATCTTATGTTAAAATATAAGCCTATTTTGATAGCAAACAGAAAACATTGTTTTTCTTTCATGAAGAAAATCTCAGGTTATGCTGTTAGTAAGTCTAACAAAGAAAGAACACACTGAATGGTAAGTGGATGTTTGAACACAGTGTTTCGAGTTTCCTCTCTGCTGTACATTCTCCTCGGGTTGTCCCTCAAGAACCTTAGAGCCGTGACTGGCCTTCTAGCCCCCCTATATATAATATATATTGTATGCTCTTGGTTTTGTATGCTATTATCACCTCTGGCTTTATTTTTTCTCCCTTTATTTTACCTTTGTTCCTACCCACTCAGTTTACATTCCCATGTTTTTTTACCCTTTTATATTTTATATATATAGTTTTTAAAGTCATCTGAAATTGTTCATGGAATGTGGTGGAATATAAACTCTCCCTGTGTGATCTTAGTCACACCCTGGTTTCTACTGTTACCTACAGACCCATAGTTTCTTGGGCTAGGTGTTTGACCTGAATTCTTGAGTGCAGGCCTGGATCCTATCTTTCTGTTACCATCTGCTTGTGAATGCCCCCTAGGTACCTCGAATTGAATTTAACACCCTCCACACCTTGCCCCTCAATTCTCTACCCCCTTTGCTGCTACTCAGGAAAACAGAACTGAAAAGCAACCCTAAACTGTTCCTTCTCTTCTTGGGTTTTGATGAATGCCTATAGTATCTATTCATTTGCTCATGCAGGAACCTGAACATCTTCCTAGACTCACCTTATACCCAATTACACCTCAGTATTATTTTTCCCCTTATTTTTAGAAAGCTTTACAAACATTTTAAACCATCCCAAAGTTACAGAAACATTGTCTTAAAACTTAAGGAACTCCTCCCTGCCTGTGCTGCAGCATCTGAGAATAAGTTGGAGACCTCACCTTCCAATAAGGCAGTGTGTTTTTGCTGCAGACAGGCGATGCTCCTACATAGCCACAATCCATTCATCAAAATGAGGAAATTAACATGGATAGAGTATCGCCATCTAATTCTCAGAGATTTGCTGATTGTCCCAGGAATATTCTGGAAAGGATTCAGCTCAGGTTCCCAAACTATGTTTTGTTTTACCTCTCTGGTCTCCCTCAGTCTGGACCAGGCCTCTTTCTTTCCTTGATTTTCATGTTGACATTGCAAGACTGCAGCCTCCATTTGTGTTTGCCTGATGTTTCTTTATGATTACATTTAGGTGAAGTATCTTTGGCAGGAAAATAATAGGAGTGACACTGTGTTCTTCTTGTGTTGTATCAGATGGTGCTCAGTTTCATCTTGTCCTTTTCCTCATGGTCGTCACTGATGGCCTGATAAGGTAGTGTTTGCCAGACTTCTCTGTTGAAAAGTGGCTCTCTGCCCTTTGTAATAAATGTTTGGGGGGAAGTACTTTCAAATTATATAAATATTCCATTCCTCATTGAATTTTATTTGTTTACTTCACTTTGGACTTGTTTTCTTTTTTATTTAAGGTTGTGAAATTACTCACATTATTATTTGAATAAGTCGTGTCAATCTATTTGCTCAGGCTTTATTAGTGGGAGTCAGCTTGATGGAGCTATTGTGTCCTTTTGACACGTCCTCATCCTTCTTTGTTTTCTGGCACATGCTCGTGTTTTACTTACTTTTTCTTAGTCCTGAAATCAGCCATTTCTCCAAGAAACCTTGGTTCCTTTTAGGGGAGAATGCTATTTAAAGCCAAAATCTGGACACTAACTGTGCTTGTTCCTGTCCCCAGGCCTTGTTTTTTTAAATTTTATTTTGAAAATTTTTTTTGTGTGTAGAAGAACTAGGGTGTAGACCAGTGGTACAGGGTGGCAGGTTGGGGGAGGTGGGGTGAGAGGATTCACCGGAGACAGAGTGGGGAGCAGAAAAGGCAAATCTACTGAAATACACTGCTAAGGGGAGCAGTGGGCTAGACAGGAGAGGTCTGCTGCGCCATGTGGGTTAGCTCCCTAGCAGAGGATCGAACTCAGGCTTTAACGGTGATCGGCTGAGACTTAACCCCTAGGCCACCAGGGAGGCCCCTGCCAGACCTTCTTAGTGGGCAGAGCTGAAGCGTGAATAATATGCATGTGCATATACATGCATTTACATCCACATGTGTTTCTGTGTCCATCTATGTATGTTGAAAAGCAAATGCTTCCAAAATCAATCTGATATCCTAGAATTCATTCTAGTTTTCTCCCTTCCCATGTTTGGAAATTCCTTTTTTGGTCGCAAATAGCCTGGTTCCCATTATCATTAATACATTTATTTATTAGATTAATCCCTTGGATATGACCTATCTCTTATCACAGCTGTCACCCCTTTGCTCTACTTCCCATTCTACAATTCTGATACCCCTTTGCCTCTGCCACCCCATCCAAACCCCATGGGCTTTGACAACTCATGCCAGGCTGGTCCTTCATGGTGGTGGCCTCCTTTACTTGGCTACTGACACTTCATATGCCACCACTCTCTGTCATATTGTCCTGCTTATCCTGGTAGGATCTGACACTCTGTATCAGATGGCCCCTGGATGGACGCTCTGATACCCCACACCGAGTTACCTTTTAACAGGGACACTCTTCTCAAGCAGCTGGGCTCTGACACCACACTAGACACCACACCACTGTGGCCTGTGGATGCCCTTCCTCCCTGTTGGGCCCTGATACCCCGTGCTGGGCACCTCTTCTGTGTGGGTACCTTTTTACTCTTCTTGGGTTCTGACCTCCTAATCTGGATGCCTCCTTACAGCCTGGACGCCCTCCTCATACTGCTTGGACTTTGACTCCCCCTGTGGGGCATCCTGCTGGGTGATCACTACCCTCATTCCTCTGGGGACCTCTGTGCCTACTTCTCACTGCCGTGTGGGTGTGTATAGCTTGACTTTAGAATGTAATTATCACTTAGGAAGAGGGGAAGATAACGGGGAAGTCTAAATTTCTTGATTGCTTTCCTTTCTTTTTCTTTGCCATTCAGCCACATGGCCTTTGTCTCCATTCTGGTCCTCCTTATTCTTATGTGGATGACCGCCACATAGTTGCCTTAGCTGGGATGTCCCCCCTTCCCATCCATCTTCTGTCCCGCTGTCAAAGCTATGTCTATTCTGCAGATGTTATCATGCCTGACTCTTGCTTTAGCTCTGTCATGCCTTTCCAGTATCTGGAGGGTTATACTCCAGTCCTGAGCATGGCACACCAAGCTCCTCAAGACGTGGCTGACCTCTCCTCCCTCATCTCTCACCACCCTCTCTCAATCTGTCAATGACCTTGTGCTCCAGCTGAGTCCCTTTAATCTCTTTGACTTCCTCCATAGCATCTGGTCTTTCCTCTTTCTATATCTTCTTTCTCCTTATTTTCTTGCTTCACTTCCATTGCCTTTTAAGATACGTATCAGGTGTCCCCTCTTCTAGAAGAACTTCTTTAATCATCTCTTTTCTCTGTCTACTGTTACCCCCTCCTGACCTTCCCCCTCTTGCCCCCAGCAGACTTGGTTAAATGGCCTTCATGATATCCTGCTTATTGAATTATAGTTGTGTGTCCTTTGAGGGCAAAAAAAATGTTTAAATTCTTTTTAAAAAAGATTTATTTGTATTTATTTATGCATACAAAAACTGGGTATAGGCCAGAGGTGCAGGGGGTGAGAGGATACACCAGAGCTGTACAGAGTGGGCAGCAGAACAGGCAGGCAGACTGAAATACACTGCTGAGGGAGCAGCGGATGAGACAGGAGAGGTCTGCTGCACAATGTGGGTCAGCTCCCTGGGTGGAGATTGAACTCAGGCCACTGGGGAGGTCCCTATGTTTAAATTCTTTTCCAAAGGATACACATATTTCAGTACGTAGATAGCTAGATGAAGGGACATTTACAAATATTTCTTTTCTAGAGGACTTATAAGACTACATCCTGAGATCTGTGCCACCATAGATATGGTGGAATAAAAATTAAAAGGGGGGATTGTAACAGGTGGTCCTCAGGAAAGGGGGAGGTTCCAGGTTCTTGACCCACCCAAATGGAGGGTGGAGCTGAGCAGGGAGAGAAGAAGCTGCAGAGGAGACTGAGGAAGGTAGCAGGATGGAGCCAGAAGGAGACCTGGAGGAGGCACATGGAGCCGAGAGACATGTGAAGAAACTGCGCTTGCCATTTGGTCGTGGACTGGGTGACACAGATGTGGGTGAGACCCGTGGGGAGGTGACAGTGGCAACTTTTATCTTGATTTTGATTTTGCTCTTTTCCTTCCGGGCTTGTCTGGTGGTTTCTGACCCTTTTCGGTGGGTCCCCACTGGAAGATGCTTTAGACTTGTGGCAGGCTTTGGGGCCTTGCTCCGGGCCAATACCATTTGGATGGAGTTTTACCCGTGAGGGGACGGGTAACTTTGGGTACTTGATTTAGAAACTAGATTCTTTGCCTTTCCTGTATTGTTTCCTAGTTTTATCAAAGTTCCTTCCCATTAAAGTCTCATGTTTTGTGTTGATGCAGTGGATGGCAGAACCCATTTAGAGCAGGCAGGTTTTGTGGGGGTCTGGGGTGTACCTCTCCCTGTCCTGTAACATTATCAGTAGAAATGTTTGTTTTGGGCAAATAAGCTGTATACTATTAGTATCAGTTGGGCTTTTCAAGTAACCCCTCTTACACAGAATTGGACATTACAGTTGTGGTTTTCGTAGTGGGGTTTACTGATTTCTTTTAGACTATCTTTTTTTTTTTTTTTTTTTTTTTGTTTTGTTTTGTTTTATACATGCACTGGGTACAGTCAGAAGCGCGGGAGGGTGAGAGAATTCACCAGAGCCAGAGCGGGGAGCAGAGCAGGCAGAAGGACCGAAGTACACTGCTGAGGGGAGCAGCGGGCGGCAGGAGAGGTCTGCGCGCCATGTGGGACCCTCCTCCGGTGGCGGGGGAGCAGCCGGGGATTGAACCGGTGCCACAGAGGCCGCGGGCAGCTTCGCAACCCAGCGCTTAACCGCTGCGCCACCGGGGAGGCCCACTTTTAGACTATATTTAGAGACTTATCCTTGTTTTTCCCAACATGGTGGAAAAGAGATTTAGAGCGTATCAAGGATTGGTTCATTATCTTTTATTTCCCACTCACTGCATTTATTTCCACTATGCATGCAGTGGGCTGCTTCCATGACTGGTACTGTCTAGGTAATGGATAAGATAAAGATATGCTTGACCAAGAGACAGAAGAGCAGACACAGATTTCATTTGGACTCTTAACCATTTGCCTAAATTGGTAAATCACTTTCATGAATGCCCTGAATTTAATCTTAACCCAACATTTGTATTTTGGTTTACTTTTCTTTCTGGATCAATTTAAGTTCTTTGTTTTTTGTTTTTTTTTGTTTTGGGGGGGATCTGAGGTAAAGTAGTAAACCTTCAGGGTCCTAGAATATGCAGTTGATTTTTAGCGAGGTTGTGAGTGGGAACAAGGAACAGTCTCAAGTTCCTGGGCAGGAGTTAGCTAAGGGCTGGAATAAATGTTCACTACTTGGTGTTACAAGAGATGAGCAAGCAGTGAAATAAGCCAGAAAGAAAAAGAAAAATACCGGATGGTCTCACTCATAGCAGGAATCTAGAAAACTTAAATAAGAGACCAGGAAAAAGAATAACTATAAGAAAGTAAAAATCAAAATCAACAAACAACTATGAAACAGAGACACTCTATGGGGGGTGGGGGGTGGGGAAAGGAGGGATTGGGGTCAAAATAAGGGGGTTGCAATTGTATGGGGAATATTAAAATAAAATTAAAATTAAAAAAAAAAAAAGAGAGAGATGAGCAAGGTGGATTTGCCAGAAGGAAAGCCCTAACAGGGGTGAGATTCCAGATGAGCTAATGTAAGAAATTAAAACTGATTTGTGGATACTTCTGCAAATCTGCCTCAGTTACTGCTGCCCAGTGTTGGTTTCACCAAAGGTTTCCCTTTTCTTGCAAATTATATGCTTAGACAATACTAGTAACTTTCTAAAGATGAAGGTTCATACCTAATATTTCCCCCATGGAAATATCTTAGAAATACATCATTTTGGTGTATTATAATAATTACCTAGAAGAGGTGTTCTTTAATCTGAGAAAATTTCCAGTCCAGTAAGAGGAACAGTTGCCTTTTTGAGAAGCTGGCATCTCAAGACAGAATGTTTCAAAGTGCTGCCCTGGAGTGATACGGAATGGTTTCTTTTCTCTGTCATTTGAGCGCTTCTTGTGTCTAAAAGAAATCTCCTGGAAACCCTCACAGAAGGAATTGTTCCCCGAAACATGAGTGTTAGTGGAGTAAACTAGCTAGAGCTCATCATTTCACCATCTTCCATTCTGGACCCTTTTAGGAAAGAGTGGTTTTAAATAAAGCATTTTCTCCCTCCTTCCTTCCCTCCCTCTTCTCTTGCACAACAGCTGGGGAGTCAGTTCTACTCTGCCCTGTTGATAACTGATCCCTGGTTATTTACAGTAAAATTTAAAATGAAAAAATTGTCTTGAAAGGGTTTTCTTTTTTGTTTTAACCAGTTATATTCTGATCAGACAATGCCTTTGAGCTGTGTCAGGCTATAAAATACAGGGATATAGGATGATGCTTTCAGGATATTCTCAAGAATCCCCCCTAATTCTCAGTGACTTCCATGCAACTGTGCTCTATAAAGTGAGCATTCTTGGTTGTAATTGCTTAGTGTCCCTGACTGTCTCATTGAGGGCTCTCACACACGCACGGGAACGTGGGGTTGTCTCTATCGGCATGGGTTTACCAAGCCTGGCTGGGCTTTCTTCATACACTGATTCATACATTCAGAGAAGTATCTGCAGGATGCCTCCCTGCTATCATGTAAATAAAATAAAGGTTGTTTTTAACGTGTTTAAGTGTGATGAGGGAAGCGCAGTAAACCAGTAACCATAAATGTATGTGGGAGAAATACATTAGATACACAAAGTGCTGGGGGAACTCAGTAGCAGAACTCCGCTTCTTCCAAGGGCCCCCAGAAGTTTCATCCCATTACAGCATTAGCTCAGATTCCTCAGTCTCCTGTAGTAAGTCAGGCCTAGGTGAGGATACCTTAGGTATAGTTCCTAAGTATAGCTTCTCAAGCACAGGTCCTTTTAATTTGTAAACTAAGAAGAGGAGTTACCTGTCTCTCACCTCTCCTTTCCCCTCCCCCCCCAACATGTAATGACAGGACAGGCATAAGAGAACCACTGAGGACCCATCACTTAAAAGGGGCCAATGGGAGGCATGTAGGAACAGGTCTTCTCTATAGCAGTTCTGAAATACAGCTGCACAAATGTTGGAAGTTTCTTGATGGATACTCAGTGTTTCTGCCTGCGTGTGCTTCTTTATCATTCTTCTGCCTTCTAGGCTTTTGGGTTCTGAGTCATCTTTTCTTTGCAAGTAAAACCTATGTTTGCAACTCAGTTTTCTCAGCTCCACTTGGCTTGTGGAAATTGTTGATTCAAATACCTTTTTTTTTTTTAAATTTTGTATTTTCTCTGCTCCTTTAAGTTTAAACTGTTAGTGTTTCTTCCAATGCCAAACCTTTTTAGAAATCCTAGTTTCTTCCATGATTCAATCTATTGGACTGACACCCTCACATAATATTCATATCCACAAATGCCTTTGAGAAAAGTCTTTTTCAACTCTGGTTTTCTGATTGGGACATTGAGGAAATATACTCTTCTTAAAAACCTTATTTGACTTAATGGTTCTTTATCGTGCCACCTTGGATCTTACAAAGGTCCTACAAAGAACTTTAAAATTATGCCCTTAGTTTCATCTTTAGACAGTGTCATTTTATGAGTGCCCTGAACTTTGATCCTTAGCCAAGGACCACTACTAAATTTGAACTTTATTGTTGTCTGGAAAACTGGAAATGTCAAACTAATTTGAGTTACACTATATAATAGAATAGTAGTGAATGATAAAAAGGAAGAGCATATTGATACTCAACAACATGATAATGTTGAGTGAAAGAAGCCAGACAAAAAAGAGTACATAATGTCAGATTCCATTTTAATAAAATCCTAGAAAGTGCAAACTAATCTATAGTGACAGAAAGCACATCAGTGGTTCCCAGGGGATGGGTGGTAGGGAGTGGAGAGGAAGGGATAGATTACACAGGAGCAGGTGGGAACTTTTGGGGGCAATTGATTGTGGTTATGGTTTCATGGGTGAATACATATGTCAAAACTCATCAAACCGTACATTTCCAACCCTTGTTTTTTTCAATCTTACATTGAATTGTGTTTCTTGTCAGCAACATATAGCTGGATCTTTTAAAATCCAACTGTATTATCTGTATGTCTCACTGGGAATGCTTTTTATATTTTGTTTTTTCTTCCTTCTTGTTCTCTTTTGGATTGAGCATTTTTATTGTTCTATTGTTACTGTTAATATTGAACTTAAAAGAACATTTCAGTACACGAAAAATGTTGACCGTGACTTACATAGGACTTAACATGTACCATTCATTTTTCTACATGCCCACTTATAACTCATTTAATCTTCTCAAAACCTTATGAGATTCTATTATTGTCTCAATTTTACAGATGAGAATATGTAGCTTGGAGAGGTTTGGAATCTATCCAAGGCCACACAGCTATCACAGCTATCTACTATTGCTACTACTGTCCCACCCAGGCAATATGTCTTTAGAGTGATATTAATTATTGCAAATACACACTCTGAGAAATTGAACATGCTTATGTATCTTAGCAAATTCAGTTGGCACCATTACCCTTCTCCTGAATAATATAAGGATCATATACTGTTTTAACTTTACTCCTCTCCTGGCTTATGTACTTCTAGTGCTGCATATTTTAAAGGCATTATTATATTTTTATGCAGCCAATTGTTGTTTAGATTTAGCTACATATTTTCAACTTTCTTTGTTCTAACTGAATTCTTGCAACTCCGGCCTTTTCCATCTGGCAATTTTATTCTTATTTGAATAAGATCTGTTGCTGGCATATATCTGTTTTTGTTTATCTAAAAAACTGTATCATCCCCCTCCCCTCACCATTGATAGTTACTTTGTTTAACCACTCTGGATATCATTTATCTTATGGATTTCATTGTTGTTATTGAGAAGTCACCATTTTTATGTAGCTGATCTGTCATGTTCTGCAGTTTAGCAATGGCACATATCTAGCTCTTGAGTTTTCCCTCTTACATAGCCTGATTAGGAGTCAACTCCTGGAATCTGAGAACTGGGAGTGTTCTTTTTTATATCTTTGTTTCTCCCCAAACTCTCCCCTCTCTCACCATCCCAACTTTCCTTCATTTTTTTCTGGTACTTTAATTAGACATATGTTGGACCTTCTTAGTTTTGAAACATGTTTTGTGTTTTCAATTGGTTTCTCTCAGCTGCATTTCAATAACTTCAATTTTTTCTTTAGTTTACTAGTTCTATTTATAGTTGTGTCTAATTGTTATCAAAACAATCATTTTTAAGTTTAATTTTAATTACTTAGCAGTTTTGTTGAGATACAATTCATATACCAAGTTCCCCCATTTAAAGAGTACAATTTGGTGTGTTAGTATATTCCATTAATTTATTTATATTGTGATAAAAATATTATGTGTGTAAAATAAAATTTGCTGTTTATCCATTTTAGGTATATAATTCAACAGCATTAATTACATTTGCACTATGGTGCAACCATCATCCCTGTTTATTACCAATTTTATTTTATCTGCCAAACAAACTCTCTAATCATTAGCAATAATTCCCCATTTTCCCTCACCTTAGCCCCTGATAATCTCTAATTTACTTTCTGTTTCTATGACTTTGCCTGGAACATAGGTTCCTCTATTTATCTTTTTGTGTCTGGATTATTTCACTTACCATGATGTTTTCAAGGGTTATCCGTGATGTTATATGTATCAGAACTTCATCATTTTTATGGCTGAGTAATATTCCATTGTGTTTATCTAATTTTTATCCATTCATCTGTTGATGGACACAGGTTATGTCCACCTTTTTGCAATTGTGAATAATGCTGCAATGAGCAGTAGCATACAATTATCTGTTTGAGTCCCTGCTTTCAATTGCTTTGGGTACATACCTAGGAGTGGAGTTTCCTGGATCATGTGGTAATTCTGTCTTTAGTTTTTTTTTTTTAGGAACTGTCAACCTGATTCCATAGCAAATGTGCCATTTTACATTCTGTGAAATAGTAAGAAATATATATATATGTATATATGTATATATATGTACATGTCATATTCATATATATATATACATGTCTTAAGACATATATAGATATGTCTTATATATCCCAGTTCTTGACACAGTGCTCCTAAAATCCTGTAAATAAAGGCAATAGGAGAAACTTTTGTTCTAACATTTAATCTTTGACCCCAGTTCCCAGCACAGAGCTCCTAACACCTTTGTAATTTCCTAAGTGCTAAAAACATTAGCAGCCTTTTTGTCAAATTTGGCCATTGACTCCAGTTCCTGACATAAGCCTCCTAAGTCCCTGGGAATTTCAGCATGTCTCTTGATCTAATCAGGTGACTCTGGGTGGGCTCTTGGATGACTCTGAATGGGATCCTGATCACTACAAAGACCAAGTCATGATTAGAACCTTAGAATTTTCAGTTCTACCCCTTAATTTTTAGAGAAGAGGGAGGGCCTAGAAATGGAGTTAATAATTGATCCTGCTTACAAGATGACGCTTCCATAAAAATCACAATAGTATTAGGTACAGAGAGCTTCCAGGTTGAGGAATATATTCACATACTGAGAGGTGAACAACCCTAACTCCATTGGGTAGCTCCTTCTCTTGGAACTCTCTCAGACCTTGCCCGATGTGTGTCTTCATTTGACTATTCAGCTATATTCTTTATTATATCCTTTCTTATATTATAAACTGGTAAGCATATAAGTGTTTTCCTGAGGTCTGTGAATTATTCCAGCAAATAACTGAATCCAAGGAGATCATGGAAACCTCTGCTTTGTAGCCACATTGTACAGAGTTGTGGATAACCTGGAGACCTGTTTCTTGTAGTTGTCATCTGAAATGGGGGGCAGACTCATGGAACTGAGCTCTTAACCTGTGGGAGCTGATGTTATCAGAATTGAGTTAAATTGTAAGATATCCAACTGGTGTCACAGAGAATTGGTTGGTATAGTTGAAAACCCCACAACCTGGGGCCAAAAATGTTGTCAGTGTGATAGTAGTGTGAGAATAAAGGAGAGACACACAGGAGGACAAATATGTTTTTCCTAAACCACATTCCCGCCAGCAATGTACAAGTGTTCAGTTTCTTCACATGCTTGTTAACACTTGCTATTGTCCATCTTTATATTGTAGCCATCCTAATGGATGTAAAATGGTATCTCATAATAGTTTGGTGTTGCATTTGTCTAAAGGCTAATTGTTGAACATTTTTTCAAAGTACTTATTGAGCATTTGAATATCATTTGAATATCTCTTTGGAGATATATATGTATATTCAGATCTTTTGCCTATTTATTTATTTAATTATTTATTTTTATAGAGGCATGTTTTTTTATTTATTTGTTTGTTTGTTTTGTTTATACATGCACCGGGTACAGTCAGAAGCGCAGGAGGGTGAGAGAATTCACCAGAGCCAGAGCGGGGAGCAGAGCAGGCAGAAGGACCGAAGTACACTGCTGAGGGGAGCAGTGGGCGGCAGGAGAGGTCTGCGCGCCATGTGGGACCCTCGCCTGGCGGCCGGGGATGGAACCCGTGCTGCAGAGGCTGCGGGCAGCTTCACAACCCAGCACTCAACCGCTGCGCCACCGGGGAGGCCCCCTTTGCCTATTTATTAATTACATTGTGTATTGCTTTGTTAATGAGTTATAAGAGTTACAAGTATTATCAAATATATAGTTTGCTAGGTTACATTTCCCTTGCACTGTTGCCCTAATAGAATGAGTTGGGAAGTTCTTCCCTTTTTTTTTTTTTTTTGAAAGAATTTATGAAGAATTGGCACTAATCTCTAATCTTTAAATGTTTGATTAAATTCACCAATGACATCGTCTGAGTGTGGATTTTTCTTTTTCTTTCTTTTTTATTTGTGGGGAGGTTAAAATTAGTAATTGAATCCCTTGCTGTAGATCTAGTTACGGTTGTCTGTGGTGGAGGACTGGGTGCTGTGTTAGTATTGTATATGTTAATGTACATCTGAAGAGATATGATCCTATTCCCCTAAATCATATGTGGTGCTGTAAACCAATATTACCTCAATTAAAAATAAAGTTACAAAAATAAAAATAAAGGTCTATTTAGATTTTCTATTTCTTTGAGTCAGAGTTGGTAGTTTGCGGTTTTTTGGAATTTGTCCATTTTATCTGAGTTATCTAATTTGTTGGTATACATGTCTTCATAGGATTCTCTTATAGTTCTTTTTACTTCTACAAATTTGGTCCTCATGTTGTTTTCTTTTCTACTCACATACTTTGTGATTTAGAAATTTTTTGATTTAGAAATGAAACTTGCTAGAGAAACTTATTTTGATGATCTTTTAACAACTGCGAACTAATTGCCATTTCCAGATGCTGTTCCTTTGTCTAAAATACCTTTCCCCCTCCATTTGAGGAATTGCTGCTTATATTTCAAGATAATTTTCTTTTTTTAAAAAAATTAATTTTGATTGAGGTAATTGGATACCCCTTATACATATTGCCACCATAGTGCACCCAACACCAAATCACCCATAGTCCACCACAATAGCCCATTGTATTTCCTTCCCTCTTTGTTCTTACCCCTTTTCACCTCCCTGCTTTTGATGCTTCAGTTCTGTAGTTAACTTTTAAGAATTAATTTTTAAGCTAGTCTTTATCTGACCCTTAGTTACTCTATATTCCACATATTATTCACACTATTAGTATTTATCTTTCTTCTTCTGTCTTATTTCTCTTAGCAGTATCCCTTCTACCTCCATTCATGTAGCCACAAATGGATAAGTTTATCTTTTTTGATCACTGAGTAGTATTCCACTGCATGTATATACCACATCTTCTTCATCTGCTCAATCTTTCAAGATGATTTTCTTTATGTAATCTTCCCTGATTGTCCAGGCAGACTGAGTTTCTTCTTTCTTTGAACTCAGTGTACTTGTGCAATTCTGTCATTGCTTGTTTCAAAGAGCAAGTCAGAATCCTGTTCACCTCTTTTCCTTCATGAAGTGCATGGGGCTTTATATGTAGTTGTTTCTTAGAAATAATATACTGAACAAATGAATGAAGTATGAATTCCTTCTGAGCTTCTAACTCATTTGGATGCTCAATGATATTTGAAATTCAAAATGTCTAAATCCTAACTCATGACATCCTGTGAACCCCAGTGAAGATGGGTTCCCCTTCCAGTGACCAATACATTAGAGAAAAATCCAGTTATTTAACCACAAACCTAATGCTTTCATCTTGGTCACTTACCTTCCTGCTTTCCCTTCATAACTAATGTATCAGAAAAAAATATGATTTACCTAGATGTTTTTAGAAATTATTTCTTCTCTTTTCAACTATCATTATCCTAAGACTAGGATACTTTTCTGCTAAGTTACTCCCACTTCTTCATATCTTACCAGACTCCACATGTTCAGGAACCATTGCAGATCACCAGAGTGAACCTGTTTCTTAAACTGTGTGCTTTTGTTGCACTTGTCATAATTTATAATTAAATTAGTTGTGTGTTTATTTGTTTGCCTGAACTTCCTCACCTAAAACTCTGTGAGGCTATGATTACATGCTATTTTCTTTACCACAGTGTGAGCGATACTCAGTACTAAGGAGATTTAGCAAATATTTATGGAAGAAATGAACCAGTGAAAATGATATAGTTTATGTATGAATGATTTAGAAATGAAACTTGCTAGAGAAACTTATTTTGATGATCCTTTAACATTTAGAGTAGTTGTTGTATTAATAATTTGATATACTGTTTAATAAACAAATGTTTATAATATATAAATTAATAAATAAGCTGTTGATAAATGCTTACTAACATTTAGAATAAATAGTTTATTGAATTTTCAATTTTTTGTTTGGTTGTGGAGAAGTTCTAAATTCTTGTGGTATTTAAGGGTGGATCATCTTGGATAGACCCACTTATTGCTGATTAGGCTTTGTTTACTGGGATTATGGACTTGGTATAACAATAACAAAGTGTAGGGTAAGGTCTCTCTGGAAAGCACTATAATACTTTCTAAATGACACTTTCTGGGTAATTATCACATTTGGTTTAAGATTTCACTTAGCACAAAATGAGTTGCAGAAAGCCAAACCCTCGTATATATTCAAGTAAAGGTGACGACTTTCTTCACAATAGAGCAAGATGAAATAGCTGCTACATTTGTTATTCTGAATGGAGCCTTGGGATGAAATTCCAAGCAGCAGAATGCCACTTAACATTCTGCATGCTATTTTGCTCTTTAGTAGTATAATTGTAAAATGAGGCAATAAAACCAGAGAGGATATAATATTTATACCTGTGCAGACACTTCACATGATAAAATGTCACACGGGACTGTTTACTCCATGCTGGTTATTTGGATAATGCCCCACCTGCCTAGTGACAGGAGGTGCTGAGGCTTGCATAAATCTCGAAAAGAAGGTTAGGGTTAATAGAGTGAATTTTTCAGCAGGAAAAAAGAATACATCATATGTGATGATAATAATGGCTACTTTCTGAGTACTGTTCCTGTGCCAGCACTGTACTGGGCCCTTGGGGACTAGAGTGACAAAAGGGGAGAGAACTAATATCAGGGAGTACTTTCCTTGTGTCAGTTACTCTGCTGTAGACTTGACTTAGAGTATCTCTAAACCTTAAAACAGCACTGCCAGATAGGTGCTGTTATCCCCACATATAGATGACTCTTATTTATTTCGTAAAAAAATCCCAATGACCTCATTGGAGTTTGGTTATAATGATCATGTTTAAATTTTGCATGTATGTGAGTGTGTGTGTGTGTGTGTGTGTATGTATAATAGTTTAGTCTTTTCTTGAGACAAAAAATTAATGAGAAGGGACAAAGAAACATCAAAGAGGTTTTTCCTCTGTTGCTGTGTTAGAACTTTTGCCTGAAAATAGGTTACATTCTTCTGTTTTCAGCTGAATCCTCATTAACTTTACATTTTAATGATGTCCAGGGCAAATTACACCATTTATGGTCGGTGCCTTAAAGGGATGCTTAAAGGCGACTTAAACATTTTTTTCTTTGAATGGTGGATGTATTTACCCCCAGGAATATAAATTGATGCTAAATTCTTAAAAAAAAATAGCAAGTAAAAATATTCTGAAATCTAGGAGTTGATTTTCTACTTCCTTCTATTAATAACTTAATTCAGAGGAAATTATTATCAACTTAATCATTGAAGAGCATTATCTAAAATATTTGGAATTATGTAACTGGGACCAATGTCCTATATTTATTTTTGAAAGTAGTTTCAGGTTTCATTTACTTGGATTTAAATTCATTTTTACAGCTTAGCTTTAGAAATAATTCATAGGTGGTAGATGCGCTATAGGAATAAATGAAGACAGCTTCTCCCAGTTATGAAAAAAGCAAGGGTGATTGAAATGCTAATATGTTGATAGACAGATTGTATTTGCACAAGAATGAGGAATATCCTGTAAGGTGGAACTCTTCGCAGGATTCCAAATTACTCAATTTGAAAGAACAGTATGAACTCCAGAGTTGTGTTTTCATTGTAAGCTTTGGATGCTTAATTATTATTAGATGATAAATTAGAATATAGTGTCATGTTGTGTCAAATACTGTTTATTTCCTTAATAATAATCTGATAAGTGGATTAAGGGAAATTGGCCTGTCTGTTGAGGGCACTGTAATTGTGAGAATGCCATCTAGCATCAGGTATTTCATAAGCTTTGTGGGCCTATTTTTTTTAAGGTGTTTAAAAAAAACACGTTAAAATCCCTGCTGTGTGCCAGGCAATGGGCTAATGTCCTTGTTAAGGCTTTTTTGAATGTAAGGAGTAGAATTTCACTAAAACTAGTGCGGGGGTGAAGGTGGAGGGGTCTGCTGCCCTCCAGGGACAAACAGAGGCAGAAAGCAGCTGGGACTGGGGTGACACCATCTTTTTTCACTGTGGGGCTTTCTCTTTTCCCCTTCCTTTTCTCTCTTTGCTTCCTTGTCTCACTATTTATCTTGATAAAGGTTCAAAGTAGCATACTCAGACCACATGATATTTTAAGCTCACAGTTCAGGGCTCACAGTCCCTTTGTATGTGTTCCCAGTGTAGAGTGTGTGCCTCAGACCAGGCCTTGGGTGACCCCGGTGCTGTGTGACACTTTTTCTATGGGCCATGGGAAAGGCGAGTGAGACCCGTCTGGATGGATAAGATACAGCGCTTGCCCTAGAGGTGATGATACACATAAAAAAGATAATTTCCATTTAATATGCTGAGGACCTCCCTGTAAATAAAAATGTGTGAATTTTCTCAGTCATATGTAGTATTTGGGAACTGAGGTATTGGTGGGAGGGTTGGGGGGATACCACTGAGGGCAGGTGGTGCGATTTTCTTTTGGAATGAGATTTCTGAGGTAGGATTCCCAAGGGTCCAAGTCTGTAATTGGATCCTGCTTGTAACTTTGCAAGGAAATGGAGTTTAAAAAGAAAAATAAATTTTCTTCATCAGATTTCCTTTCCAGGTGCCATGCTGTATGATTGACAGAAATATCTAATGCAGTTTAAGGAAGTTTTTGCAATGTTTGAGTTTGGTCTGTTGTAGGTAATGACTTGATATAGGAAGCTATTTCCTTACTTGTCAATATTTGAGTTTACAATGACCTGTTTAAAATACTAGTAGCTTCAGCAGCTGCTCCTCAACTAGGCTGTCACCACCACCACCACTTCATTATTATTTTTCTTCTGTTTTAATTGAATATTGAAATGGAGCAAAGAGTATATATGTGACTTAACTTTTTTGTTTTTCCATATGCTTTATGCACACACACACACATTCAAACATATATAGGAATACATATATGTTTGTATATGTGTGTATTCTTTCTGGATCCCATAAGATATGAATTATTGCCCTCATTTTACAGGTGTTGCAATCCAAGGCACGGAAATATTGCATAACTTGCCCTAAGGTGATGTAGCTAATAATATATAACACAGTGATGTTTTTGTCAAGGCAGACTGTACAGATGATGTGGTCCTTATACACGGCCTCGGTGTGGTAGGCTCTATCTTATAGGTTTGTGTATGTATATCCTGTGACGTTTGTACAAGGAAGGACTGGTCTGTGATTCTCAGGAATAACCTGTGCTTAAACAGTATGTGACTGGTGGATTGGTGATTCAGCTCTAGTTCTCTTTCTTTCTAGCATACCATGCTGCCTCCAAAAGAGTCAGCCTCTGTCTCTCAAGGGTAATGATTTAGTTGTGTTCTCTGTTGGAATGAGGTCTTGTTTCAATATAGTTTAGTTAGAAGTGTAGGATGTAGTTCAGATGTAGCCATTTATAAGCTGTGTGATGATAGGCTCTGCTAGTTAGCTTTTTATTTTTTAATTGGTAAAATGGGATTATGAATTGGGCTCATTTTAGAGGCATGGTATGAGCAATAAAAGAAAGCTAATGTAGTCATTTCTCACAATGCCTATTGACTCATAGTTATTGGTAGAGACAGGGTAGATGTTGGCAGCTGCATTGGTTTTCATGTGGTGTGCCTCCAGGTTGCATTAGCTAAATTCAAAGTAGACAGAGAGTTTTTCTTGATCTTTGCATTTGAATAGATTTTCAATTTTTATAATTTTTGCCTTTTCTTGAGAGAGCTTTAGGAAGAGAGGTTCTGATCATGAGGTTTCAGGTGAGACTGGCATTGGTGGAGTTAAGACTTCCCAATTGTGGTCACAACTTTTCTTTATAGAAATTATATAGTTTTGGTGGGCCTTCATGGTGGCGCAGCGGTTGAGCGCTGGATTGCGAAGCTGCCCACAGCCTCTGCAGCGCTGGTTTGATCCCCGGCTGCTCCCGGCCACTGAAGGAGGGTCCCACATGGCGCGCAGACCTCTCCTGCCGCCCACTGCTCCCCTCAGCAGGGTATATCGGTCCTTCTGCCTGCTCTGCTCCCCGCTCTGGCTCTGGTGAATTCTCTCACCTTCCCGCGCTTCTGACTGTACCCAGTGCTTGTATGTATAAATAAATAAATAAATAAATCTTAAAAAAAAAAAAAGAAATTATATAGTTTTGGGCCTCCCTGGTGGCTCAAGGGGTTAAGCATCGCACTATGAAGCAATCCGCAGCCTCTGCAGCACAAGTTCGATCCTCGGCTGGCCAGGAAGAAACCCATATGGCACAGCAGACCTCTCCCTACTCTCCCGCTGCTCCCCTCAGCAGTGTATTTCAGTCAGTCTGCCTGTTCTGTTCCCCACTCTGTCTCTGGTGAAGACAGAGTGCATCTCTGTCTCACCCCCTGCATCTCTGGCCTGTACCCCAGCTCTTGTATGCATAAATAAATAAATCTTTAATAAAAAAGAAATTATATAGTTTTGAAAGATAATTTAGAAATAATTTTTCATTTCAGCATTCAGAAAAGCTATCTACATATGCATGTTTGTATCCTTATTTTTCCCTTTGGATAGGAGAATCTGATTGCTTCTGTGTTGTGCTAAAGCACAAGACTATTTTGAAGTTGGTTTTTCCTCCTTTGACTTGACCTGGTTTGTTGAAAGATGCTCAATCCCCTGGGGAGCAAGCAAGGGAGGGGGTGCTAATTGTGGAGTATCTTTGTTGAGTGATGAGACACTGGTGTCTGTGAATGCAGTGGAGTGGTTTCTCCCTCTGATTATTTTAATTACAGAGAATATAGGACTATAGGAAAGCAGCATGCCTAGTATAAGATGCACAGGTTTTGTCCTAAGCTTGGGGTTTAAATTCTAGCCTTTTGATGGCCAGTAAACTGACGTGAGCAAGACATTTAATTTTTTTGGATTTTAGTTTTTTCATCAAGGCTAGTATGGAATTATCACCATCTGCCTTGTAAGGTTCTTCTGAGAATGTAATGACATAAGAAAATCAATGATATGAAGTATTCGGTGTGCCTCATTCGTAGGAGATATTCTATACATTTGAGTTAGGGAACTATAGATGACAGCGATATGGTTGTAGCCTCATGCAGTAAATATTTGAAAACATTTTATGTTATTACTGTTTTTTGTAAATTAGCCACTTGTTAAATGAAACAGAAATGGAATTTCTTTTGGAAAAGTCTGGTGAATTTTGTAATGTGAATAAGCAAAACATTAATTTGTAAGACAGCATTAATAATTATTTTAACAAAAGGCAACATATCCCCACCTAGAAATTTGTCATGATGCTATAGTATTTAGTATTGCTTTACACTTGAAATGAATACTGTGTGTTTGACTCTTGGAAAGAAAGTTATAGTATGAAATATTAAAAATATTAAATATTAAAGACTTCCATCCAAAGTATAATTAATTTTACTTACCTATATTTGGGGGCTTTTTTTGGGGAAATTTGTTTTACGTATTCTCTCCTTTTTATTTAAGAGAACAATATTTGCTCTTTTTAAATCATATTTTTCTTCTTTGTAAATTTATTTGAAAAAATAAATGTTAGCTTTTTTCCTCGGCCAAGTCTAGTGAATTAAACACCCCAAGTCAGGAACTTTACATGAGCTTGCCTGCCCTGTTAACTTCCTGATGCCCTTCAGTATTCTTAATTTGTATGTAAACCCAGGGGCATCGTTGCCTATTAGCCTTTCCTCACAGTTTTTCTGTGGAAGTGTACAGTTGATGTGACAGAATTGTGAACTCTTTGGAGACCCAGTGTCATGGACATTCGAGGGTAAATTTTCTTCGTGATCAACATAGAGCAACCTACCCTCATCTGCCAGTGCCTTATTCATGTCATTGTCAAAATTTCTGATTCAGCAAAGAGTTAGTATTATTCCTGAAACAGCATGCCCCATGCCTAGAGCTGAGAAGAAATAAGTCTTCACTGCTCAACAGTGAGCTGTGTGTCAGATACCCTGCTGCATACTTACAAACAGGATCTTTAATCCTTATAACTTGAAAGATGGAGCACATGCATCATTTTATTGATGGAGGCTAAAAAAACTGCCCCCAACCACATTGGTTTTTGCCATCCTTCGTAGGTGGCTCTCCCCAGACTCTTGTACCCTATGGAAACCCCAAAAGAACTAATAGGAACTGGCTCATAGTTTGGTGCAAAGTTAGTGATTCCCTTCTACTTTTTTTTCCCCTTGACTGGAATATATGAAATCTGTTGTAGAATGGTGGCATTTTTGATGGCATTACCTTTTTGGTGGCATTACCTTTTTGCTGTAGGAAGGCACTTAGATTGGCCTCAGTCTTTTGTGGAAATTAAGAGGAAAATTTAGAGATATCCAAGATGAAGAGGGAAGGAAATTGGTAGTTGGCAGGCAGAGTCTAGATTAACTAAACTTTCAGAAGGCCCCTCTGATTTGTGTATTTTAAAATTGGGTATCTGTGTAATGAAGATGAGGGAGTTATGATGTGTGTGCTGAGCTGTCATAAAAACTAGAGGACAACAGATTTTTTTTCCCTTCTGTGATTGGGTAGTGGTTGAAAGCATTCTTTAATCATTTTGCTGCCATATGTGTTTGTGAAAATCAGTTGCATTGTAAAAATTCTTACTTCCTGGAAACCAGAAACCCATTCAGTAAGTGTCCCTACCCTGACCACTTCCTCTTCGTTATTTCTAAAAGATAGCGCTATCCTGGTGGCATTCCAGGCATGCATCTCGCTAGGATTCCTTCTTCACATTTGCTGTTTGGTGCATTTTATCCTGTCTCATTTTGTTTCTTTGTCCTTATTATGAACCAAGTATAATGGAAGAGGCATTTGCTTTGTCTTTTCCTCTAAAGCGAGTTATTTTAGAGGGAGAGTTTACCAGTGATAAGAGCTGTTTATGTCCTAAGCGATTGATGTGTAATGAATGTTGCCTGGGCTCTTGCATGTTGGCAGAATTGGTAACAGCTTGTAGTATTTTTTTTTAAATTCACTTTTCTTTTTGGTATTTTGACAGTGTCATTCATATCTCATGAAAAAGTACCTCAGACAGGTTAAATGTGTTAAAACATGGAATGAAAAGGATGGAAGGAGACCGGTTGCTGCCTAGAAACCTTGATCTTTTGCCAAAGTATTTAAACAATTTAGTGTTTTGGTTTCCTAGCTCCAAGCTGCTTCTCAAATCCCTTGCTAATTAATCCAGTTAATGCTTTGTAGACTTAGTATATGCGGTGCTTTGGCTTGACTGGTCTATCATTGAGAAGTTGGTTTTGTTTCTTGGAGCAAACCTAAGCTCCGCTCTGGTGCAGTACTACCCTGGGCTTGCAGAGGTGAATACAGTCTTGTGTCTTTCAGACTGTTATGTGTGTACATATGTACATATGTGTACCTATTCCTCACCCTCTATAATGCTTAAGCTCAAAATTGTAAGATTTTTTAAAAAAGACACAAAATAGAAATAGGAAACAGATTGTTCACACCGAACTCAAGAACAGGTTGAATGCTCCTTTGACACTGTGCAAATGATTTGGCTTCTCTAAGCCTCAAATTCTTCATCTGTAAAATAGGGGAAAAAATCCTATCCTCCTCACAGTATTGTTACAATAAAATGAGTGTGGTAAATGCTCATCAAGTGTCCTGTGCCTGTTAGACCTTAGTGACTGATAACTGCTTCTGTTATTGTGGTGGGATGCCTGTGTATTGGATAAATTACCTTTTTTTGGTGCTTGCTAAATCTTGGAGGTGGTAGATTCCTTTCACCTATTTTTCTTTTGGTAAAAGAAATTTCAGGTGTCCTAATTTGTGTGAAGTGTATAAAAATAAAAGTCATTTTTTTAATGGTGGTGATAAAACCCTAACAACTGTATTCTGTTTAAGGCTTTGGTTTTAGGACCCGCTGATGTGAGTTACCAGTACAAATGATATTTTTAAAGTCTGAAGGGTGAATTTCTCTAATTTGTTCTCTTGAAAGCTTAGGCACAGAAAATTTATATGGTCTATTCCCTCCCCACCCCCCCAATTAAATCAAACAGGGTGGGGGGCCAAATTCAAGAACCCTTGCTGCTGGTACAGCTGATGATGACTTTTCCTGCCAACCCATTTCTGAAGTCCGTGTACTATGCTGCAATCCCAGCATATGTCCTGGCGATGCAGAATTAATAGTCTTCTCATTTGATCACTATTGGAAATTTTATATTTTTTCCATCAAGGATTTTAGAGAAGAAAATTGGCTGCCAAGGCGTGTAACATTCTATTTTTTTCAGCTAATCATTTTTGTTTTTATGTTTAGAAAAACATTTTTAATTAAGCATAACAAACAGGGAAATGCAGCAATTTTAAGTTAACAGCTTGGTGAATTATCGTAGAACATTACCAGTTCTGTTTCCTGACCTGGGTGGGGGCTACACGGGTACTTTAATTTAAAAGCAAGTCATCCTTATGTGTTCTTCCAAACACAGCATTGGTTAATTTTGCCTAATTTTGAACATACATAAATGGAATCACATAAATGGAGTTACAGGTTTATTCACTTGATTTCTATTGTTCAACATTGTATTATGAGATGGTCCTTGTGTATGCTGTGGTTTGACTCATTAATTCATCACTGTATACTGTTCTGTTATGTGAATTACAATTGATCTGTCTACTGTCAATGAACAATGATATGAACAAGGCACTGTCAGATTATGGTACATTGCTCTGTGTTGATCATGAAGAAAATTTACCCTCGAAATCTTGATTGCAGAACTGAGGCTGCCAGAAGGGGAGAGTTGGGGTTAGGAAGCTAAGTGGGGAGGGAGCCCAATGGACTATGATGGAGTATTGGTGGTGAGCATGGTGCCATAAGCTAATTTGAAGAGGTGTGAACCTATACGTCTAAAACATACAGTGTTGTAAACCAACTTTTCCTCAATAAAAATAATTCAACTCAAAAAAATAAAGAGAAAAGATCATGCTTCCTTTAATTTCCTTCACTACTTCTCAGTCAAATGTTTATTTATGTAGTCGTGTCTTCCTGAGCTAGTCCTTATGCTTGTATCAATACCAACTGAATGGATCCAGCAGAGTGAGTCCTACCATTCTCTTTTGTTAAATGTTTTTCTTAGATATTGTTGGTCTCTTTCAGTTTCATGTAATTTTTGAATTGGCTTGTTAATTTCTTTAAAACACCCCCTGGAGGGCCTCCCTGGTGGCGCAGCGGTTGAGCTCTGGGTTGCCAAGCTGCCCGCAGCCACTGCAGTGCCCGTTGGATCCCCGGCTGCTCCGCGGCCACCAGAGGAGGGTCCCACATGGCGCGCAGACCTCTCCTGCCGCCCGCTGCTCCCCTCAGCAGTGTACTTCGGTCCTTCTGCCTGCTCTGCTCCCTGCTCTGGCTCTGGTGAATTCTCTCACCCTCCCGCGCTTCTGACTGTACCCAGTGCTTGTATAAATAAATAAATAAATCTTAAAAAAAAAAAAGTGCCTTAAATTACCTGTAACTGTTAGAATTTAAAACCTATAAAAAAATAAATAAAACACCCCCTGGGGTTTGGAATTTCATTGAATTGATAGGTAACCTTGGAGAGAATTGATTATTTATATATTTAGTCTTCACATGGGGAGTATTTAGGGAACATGATGTATCCCCATTTAAGTCTTGCCATTTTTCTCAATTGAGTATCTTAATCAAATTTCATTAGGTCCTGGATACTTGGTGTTTTCCATTATTTTTAATGGCATCTTTCCTTTTGATTTCATATTCTAAGTATTCATGGATATATTGAAGTATAGTCAAGCTTTGAAATTTGACTCTGTATCTAGCAAACATACTAAGGTAACATTGATTCTAATAATTTGTATTTATTTTAACATATGCACAATCATGTTATCTGCAGATGAGTTTTGTTTCTTACTGTAATCATTATGCCTTCCTTTCTTAATCTTTTCACATTGGCTTAGACTACTAATAAATATTGAAGGGGATTGGTGTTGGTGGGAATCCTTATCTTGTTCTCTGTTTGAAGGGAAAATGTGTCATCATTAAGTATGATGTTGGCTATAGTTTTTTTTTTTTTAAGATTTATTTATTTATTTATATGAGACCTGGGGTACAGGCCAGAGATACAGAGGGTGAGAAGATTCACCAGACACAGAGCGGGGAGCAGAACAGGCAGATTGACTGAAATACACTGCTGAGGGGAGCAGCAGGCAAGGCAGAAGAGGTCTGTTGTGCCATGTGGGCAGCTCCCTGGCAGGCCGGGGGATGGAACTCATGCTGCAGAGGCTGCGGTTAGCCTCACAGTGCTGTCCTTAACCCCTTGTGCCACCAGCTTTATTTTTTAATTGAATTTTTGAATTGATTTTAGCTCACATATAATACATGAACAAATCATACAGTTTGAGATCTGAAACACGTAGTTACATGTGTAATTGATGCCTCAGTCAAAAAACAGATCAGTTTTCCTTTCTTTTCCAATTAATACCCTCCTCATTTGTCCTTCCAGACTAGTGTTCTAATTTTTACCACTAAAGATTAGTTTTGCATTTTGGGAACCATTTTATAAATGGCACGTTATAATACATCCTCTTGGTTGTGACTTATTTCATTCAACAAAGTTTTATCTTTGATATTTTGCTTGCATATAAAATCTAATTTAGCAGTTATTTTCTTTAACAATCTTAAACATATTGTCTCAGTCTTTTTGAACTTCATTGTTTCTCCTGGAAAGTCAACCATAAGGTGCATTATTGTTCTTTTTTTTTTTTTAATGAGAGCTTTTTTTAAAAAAAAAAAGATTTATTTCTTTTTATACAAGAGCTGGGGTACAGGCCAGAGGTGCAGGAGGGTGAGAGGATTTACCAGACACAGACCAGGGAACAGAACAGGCAGATGACCGAAATACACTGCTGAGGGGAGCAGTGGGTGGACAGGAGAGGTCTGCTGCCACGCCATGTGGGAATCTCCCTAGCCGGCTGGGAATTGAACCCGCTCTGCTGAGGCTCCAGAAAGCTTCACAGTGCTGCGCTCAACCTGCTGCGCCACTGGGGAGGCCCGCATTATTGTTCTTTCAGTGGTAAAGTTTTTTTTTATTCTGGCAGTTTTTAAGGTGTTCCTCTTCATCTTTTGTTTTCAACAGTTGTACTATAATTTGTCTAGGTGGTGGTTTCTTTGTATTTGTTCCTGAGGTTTGAGTATTAGAATTTAGGATTGGATTTTTTCAAATTAATATGGGTAATTCTCACCATTACTTACTTACCCTATTGCTTGTAACTTTATTCCTTTTCAGCCCCCTAGGAATCCAATTATATCTAAGCAGCTCTATTTATAGTAATCCTTTTTTTATATTAATTATTTTTTATTTTTTACATCATTGTTCATTTTTAACAATATTTGCTTCCCCCCACCCCCTCAGGTGTAGTCCCCAAAGAATTTCCTTCCCCAGTGCACCCGTGCACCATCACCTCAGTCCCCTATGCTCCTCCCTCCCTCCCTCTCATCTGTCTCCCTCCTCCTCCCCTGCAGTGTGTCTCTGATTTATAATTGTCCATTTTTGCTTTGTTGTGTTTTGTATATAGCAATTCTTATATCTCCTTTTCCTCTTCTATTTTCCACTCTTGTCTTATTGGACTTAATATAGATGTTGTCTCTTGACTTATCTATAGTTTACTAATTTTTCTCTTCAACTAATACAGTTTTCTATTAAATCTATCTATATATATAGTTATTAGTTATTTTCCAGTTCTAAAACCCAGCTTTTTATCATATCTAGTTTTCTGTAGAATTCTCCTCCTTGCCTCCCTCCCCCTCTTCTTTTTTCCCTCCCTCCCATTATTTGAATCTCTTCTGGGGTGGTTCTGATTGCTTGTGGAACCCTTTCTTTTGTTTTTATTTTCTGTTGATTTCCAGTTATTGCACATTCAAAAGTGTAGTTGTATTGTAAGCCTTATGGTAACAATTTGTATTGTTAGTTTTGACCTTTAGCTTAGGAGCACCAGCGACCTCTCATCCTGTCTCCCCATGTTTCCTTCTTTCCCAATCTGGCTAGTGGATGATTTAAAGATGGACTTTAATCTCTGAAGATTCATCAGTTTCCTTTAAATTCTCTCATGGGGGTGTATCTGGGGTCCAAACCCAAAGCCTGAGGTGCTTCCTGAGACCTCCTTCCCTTCGTGGATCATGAATTCCAGCTTTGTCCTCTTCATTTATCTCATCAGTTTTTAGCCTCTTCTTGGAATCAGCCCACATCTTTAGGAGAAACATGGCCTCTAATGATAGACTACATTTTTTGTTTGTTTGTTCGTTTGTTTTGAAGATTGCTTTTCCTGGCTCTTGGCTCAGTGTGTTTTTGTATTTTTTGGTAATTTTTTGATGCCTTTGAACAGTTGTTACCTTTTTTATATTTGATTCATCTGTTCTATTTTTTCTGAACAGGTACATTGCTCTAAATCCTAGTTCCCTTTAACTGGAGAAAATCTAGCTGGTCTTTTTTAGGAGTTATTTATTCAGGTAGTGGTTTGTCGTATCTGGTAATTGTAACATTCACTCTGTGAGGAAAGTGACAGTATCCCCATTTTTCCTAATGAGGAAACTGATGCCTAAATAGGTTAAGGAGGTTGTCCAAGATCAGGACAAAATCTTTCCCCTGAGGCACTAAACACCCCTCTTCTGGGCTCTAGCCTTTTTCTCTTGCAGGCTTTGAATTTTAGAACAAGTACCTTGACATGATATGGCAGGAACATAGGAAATTAAGTGATGAATAAGTGCAATTCGGATGAGATTATAGGGAGGTATATAGATGTGTAATATAGACTATGTGTAATGAAAACCTGGAAATAATTTTGTATGCATGAATAACTGGATAGGAATCCTTTCACAAAATCAGTTGAATTTTGTTTAGCTATTTTTCAATGGCAAGATCATTTCCCAAGTATTTGCTTCCCAAGCTTTGATTTCATGTTCAATCTATATACATATTTATACTTTTTAATCCATAATGTATGGTGAATCATGGATTCGTTAGATTTATAGCTTTAAGTTAGTTTTAAATTATTACTTATTTCAGAGTCATAGCTTATACTCTGTTACTGTTTCCACACTGCTTTGGATCAGCATCAGCCTGACTTTTAAAAGTACTTTTGGAGAGACCCAGAGAATTTAGTTGGAGTTTGAATCTCATATTTGATGGATGGATGAATCTGTTGTCCACAGAATTTGTCCACAAGACTTGTGCCAAAGTCGGAGGTATCTGGGGATGTGACAGATGGGATGTCAGGTGACGGAAGAGAACAGGAATATAGATTAGCTGGTTGCTGAGGGAAGATGGAATCTCAAACCCAGCCTGGGGGCAGGAAGAAAGTGAAGAGGAGAGCTCGTCTTGAGCACCTTAGCCAAGAGCATCAAGAGCAGCATGGAATGTGGTTGGGAATGGCAGTGAGGGAGGAGGGGAAGTGGGCCGCACAACAGTGGCTGGGGGTAGTGGGTAAAACGTGGCGGCCTGGAGGAGCCTTTCTGGTCTGGCTGTTTGGAAATACTCTTTCACAGTCCCTAGTTCATCTCAAGAGTCTCCCGTGTTAATACGCTTTCCCGAGGTGATGCTGCCTTAACAGATTTACAGAAGAGGTCCCAACAATCTGAGTGGCTGAGAAAAACAAGTTTGTTATTTTCCTACAGTTCATGTCAGTTGTAGCTCTGTTCCAGGATCAGCTTTGCCGTCACTCAGGGACTGATGCTGAAGGACTAGCCCTCATCTGGGACGTGCCTTTCTTGTGGACAGAAAAGAAACAGTGGGATCATGTAGTGGCCTCTAAGGCTTTGCTGTGAGTTGGCACCTGCCACTTGCATCCACATTTCTTTGGCCTTTACTTCCACAGAGAAGGGCACTGTGAATCACATGGCAACAGGCAGGTTGCCGAATTTTCTCCACGAAGAAGCAGTGAAAAATGGGGTGCACAGTTACAATCTTCTGAAAATGTACAGTTTGTAGAAATAGATCCAGTTTACCTGCTTTTGTTGATTCTAAGACACATTCCCCCCATAGTTTAATGTCTGAAATTGTCTGGTGGGATCTCAGTCACTGCAAGCCAAGCAGCTGTTGTGATCTCATTGGCTAGGCATGGAGGAACTTGGCTGTTAGTCCTGCTGCTACGATTGGACACCTGCAGCTACTGACATTTCAGGATGATTTGCAAAAGGAATTCTGATTTTCATCTGAAAATTTTCTGTTGATATCCTCTGGTTAGGTCAGCATCCACTACAGAGTGGGTGCCAGCCACTTGGGATAAAATCTCAGAGGCAATAGTGCAGCATTTTATTTGATTTTTAGAAAAGCTACCAACAATTGACACAGGGGATAATAATTGTGTGAAAAACCTGAACTGAGAACTAGGAGTTGAAACATGATTCAGAAGAGTTAGTTTCTGAATTTGAAGAAGTTTTAGGAATACTTTAACTAATTTATTGTACTTATATCTTACTTTTTATGTGTGAATAACAGTATTAAATAAAAGAGAATCTGTGCTAAAATATCGAATCAGTAAGTGTAAGCTAATTTTACATGATAAGGAGTTATTGTACCACAATTTAATCCCCCCCTTTCTGATGGTAGCCAATCAGTGCGTCTTACTCTCAGTAGTTTCTTACATTCTATGCAATATGGTAACTTCTTGCACACTTGAAAAAAGGTCAGTATTTATTGGCTAAATGGTACCAAAGTTTCTTTCTCAGAAGACTTTCTTATAGAACATGCATTGAGATGAACTTTGAACTATTCATTCTAGCTTTAAGTAAGATTTTTAGAAGATTGGTTAGAAATACGAGTGTTTTTTGGGCCTCCCCTGTGGCTCAGCGGTTGAGCGCTGGCTTGCGAAGCTGCCTGCAGCTTCTGCAGCACCGGTTCGATCCCTGGCCACCAGGTGAGGGTCCCACATGGCGCGCAGACACTGCTCCCTTCAGCAGTGTACTTCTTCACTCTGCCTGTTCTACTCTCTGCTCTGGCTCTGATGAATTCTCTCATCCTGCCATGCCTCTGACTGTACCCAGTGCTTGTATGAATAAATAAATAAATCTTAAAAAAAAAGAGAAAGAAATACAAGTGTTTTTGAACTGAATTTTCATTCTGCTGCTTAGTGTCCCATAAAGAAGTTAAGCTTTTTCTCCAAGAGGGGTAAACTTTGGTAAGGAGATAAGCTGTTATTTTTATAACCATTTGATCATATGCTTGAGTAGGTGGTTGAAACCTCTTTTCAAACAAAAGAGCAGTACAGTAGCTATACCTAGGAAGGTGAACTGATATCCAGGGAAAAAATTGGATAGAATAGGTAAGAACCCATCCAGAAGAATATCTGGCAAGCATTCCAGTTTTGTCTCTAATGTGTACTAGGTGTGCGAGGTCACTCTGTATCCCACAGCTCTTCTCAGAGTTCTCATAGGCATCTCAAATTGAACTTAGGATTTCCCCCCAAATTTTGCTTGTATAGCTTTCCTGTCTTTGATTTGCTTGTACCAGCAAGATGGAGTCTGTTTCTACTTCTTTCTCTCTTAGTCTGTCTTCTTATTCATTCACTTATCAAATCTTTCACATCCAAACTCGTGGATCTCTTATTTCAGGCTTGCTAATGTCTCTTCACCTCCATTGCCATCCTTGTGCTGAAGTCTCACCGTTTCCCAGGCTGTTTCTGTGGTGAGCTAATTCAAGTTACATTCAGTTTGGGCTAATTCCAGTTTGTTCTCCACAGAACAGCTAGAGTCATCTATGGAAATCGTATCTCATCTTCTTCCGACCTCCTACTCCCTCTGGTTCATTTTTCTTTTTCTTTTTTTTTTTTAAGATTTATTTATTTATACAAGCACTGGTTACAGTCAGAAGTGCAGGAGGGTGAGAGAATTCACCAGAGCCAGAGCAGGGAACAGAACAGGCAGATGGATGAAATACACTGCTGAGGGGAGCAGCGGGCGGCAGGAGAGGTCTGCACACCATGCGGGACCCTCGCCGGTGGTTGGGGATCGAACCAGCGCTGCAGAGGCTGCGGGCAGCTTCGCAGCCCAGCGCTCAGCCACTGCGCCACCAGGGGAGGCCCTGGTTCACTTTTCATTGGCTTCCTGTTACACCTGAACAAAATCCAAAATCCAAGTTTGTGGCCTGCCAAACTTGACTCTGCCTCCTTTTTCCACCACTGGTTCCCCTGCTCAGTGCCTGACACACTAGCTTAGTGTTATTTCTTCCTGCCTCTTGTCAGTGCTGTTCCCTCTGCCCTCTCCTTTCTTCCTTTCCCTGTGTCTGTCCAACCCCTTTGCATCCTTGGGACCTGTGTTCCGATGACAATTCTTTGGGGAAGCCTTTTGCCGTCTCTGAGGCTAGGTTGAGTCTGCTAGGCGCTCTCATTGCACAGCAGCCTTTTTCTTTGCAGCACTTGCCTCCCAGTTAGTCTCTTCCTTCCACGGTTCTGGGTTTTGCAGAGCACAGGGTGCGTTTTGTTCACTGTAGGGTGACCCCAGACCTGTGCGCAGTTCCTCATGCAGGCTAAGCGCTCAGCAAATGGTTTTTGAAATAAATAAACATTACCTTTCTCATAGGGTTGATGTAATAATTAAATTAGGACACAAGTGATGTCTCAGTACATATTCTGTGGCACATAGTAGGTCTTCCTTTCTTATTCATGTCTTCATTTCTTCTTCATTTCCCCCTTACGGCCTAAGCATTTACAAAGACTTACCAGTGACTTTCCAACTATATACTGTGACCCATTAATAGGTAATGAAATCAGCTTAGTTGGTCTTGAAGTGAACTTTTAAAAAATAAAATGGAATAGAATAGGAAGTGTCAGAGAAAATAACATAGAGTAAGGAAAGGCATTGTTTCCTGAAACTTTTAATCTGTGGGTATGTGTACGTACCAGTCGGAAAAAGAACATTTTTCTTAATGTGTAAAGTTTCAAAGCCACAGCACAGTGTCAGCACTGAGGACATACCACATGTCCACAATCAGGGCAGCCATATGAGGACATACTCAGTTCTCAGAGAAATGTAATTCCGTATACCTTTGCCTACTCATTATGGTGTCCATGGCCCAAAAACCATCCTAGTGTTGGTGTCATCACCCAAACTTCTGGGCTTACTAATTTGCCCCCCTTAATGTAGAGTCTACATCTGTCTATTTTTTAACCTGTGTATTTTTTGAAAGTAACTTGTACTTGAATGTGATATATTTTATGGCCTATTCCACCATGTTGGGAAGATATCTCCAATATTGTTAATTTTTATCAAGGTGACATCTGCTTACATAAACTGTATAATGATGACGTTAACACTTTATTATGTTTGTCATCATGATGTTTTTAATAGCACAAATTACTGCTCTTCATTAAGTCTTATTGCCCTAGTGACTTTATATGCTAGTATTACTAGTTTGATAAAACCAAGTGCTGTGCAAATATCTAAACACCCAGATTATATATAGGGTCATAGAAAGATCCAGACAAAAGGAAGTCAGGGTACTTAAGGATTAAAATAATAGTTATGAGTGTGGTAGTTTGATAAGTGCTTTCATTTTTCTATGAATTTTTTTAGATAGGTCTGATAAACATTTGTATAACTGAACTATGCTTTTCTTCTTTAAGGCCAGTGGTCAGTTCAGAACCTTTAATGCTGTTCAGTTCTCAGCATTAATCATTGTTTTATGCCTCAGTCTCCAAGGATGCATAAATTATGATAATAGAAACAAGGGGAGGGCTGAAGCTTGTGTTGCTGCTGTGTTATTGTGTCCACTGGGATGGTATTTTGTTGCTCGTCCTCTGCAGATTGTTGAGCTGAGGAACTAGATCCTGCCCCCCCCTCCCCACAAAGCTACAGACAACAATGAATTTTAAAAGGCATGAGACAGCAGTCCTGTTAAGTGGTATGTTTGGAACTCTTACAGACTTGATGGAACAAAATTATTCTGGGGATCATATGAAGTCTCATGAAGCATAGATGTCCTCCTTCCTTACAATTAATCTGTTTTGTAGGCAGTGGTGGGAAATGCTCAAATAATACAAATTGCTACTATAGTCCACCAGAGGGAAAGATTGTGGTCAAGCCTCAGCTTGGGTTTTGCATTTTCTTATTACTGATTTCTATCATCCACTGCAAACTGGTGAGCTAGATGCTGTCCTATTCTTAGAACAGGAGCTAAATAATAGTTTCTTGTTTATTCTTTACATTCTTTTCCATTTTAGAAGTGTAACATTTATTTTGGTAAATTGGGGAAATAAAAAAATTTGAAGGCAATCTAAAAATTTCTCAACACACAGATAATTCCTGTTATCTCATTATATATGTCTGTGTATATATGTATTTCAGTTATTTTTATGCATCGCAGAATATTGTGTTTTTTTCTGATGAACTTGAGATGAAATGAATATTTTGAAAGAAAATATATATTACTGAAGTAAATGAAGAAGAGCTAGAAAACTTACCTTAAACAAATTCATGGAGGAATTTGATAGAGTTGTCAAAACACTATTCCTAAAAAGTTGCCAGTTCCAGATGGTTTAGTTAGTCAGTCTTCACATCTTTGCAGAGAATGCCTGTGCTATTTAAACTTCCCTAAAATGTTTTCCAATGGCATGCTTCTTCATTTCATTAAGTTATTGTAAACCAAAATGAAAATGTTAGGACAAAAGAAAATACAAAAAGGAGGAAGGAAGGAGGGAGGGAGGGATGGGGGGCGGGGAGAGAGAAAGTACAGACCACTCTTGTTTATGACAAGGAAACTGACGTGGGTCATCAATGATAGTGCTGCTGTTCCACCCATTTTTTTTTTTTTGAAATTCCACAAGAAAATGAATTGTGTGTATTTTGAATATAAAATGCCCTAACATTATTCACTATGCATGTAAATGACTTACAAGTGGGAACTTTCATCCTCCAAAAGATTATTTATCACATGTAAGATAAAATAGCAGTAAAATTTTATATTCAGTTATCTCTTGCTGTCTAGAAAAATCCCCCCAAATCTTATTTACTTAACACTGAGTCATTATTTCTCATGCTTCTTTGGATTTTCTGGACTTGCCTAGGTGGCTCTTGGTCTCCACAAGGTGTCAGCTGGAGTCACTCATTCAGTTGGGAGCTCCAGTGTCCACGGTGACTTTGCTCATGTGTCTCACACTTCACCTGGGTGACTGAGCATCTGGGGCCTAGCTGGGCCCCAGCTTTCTCATCTGTGTGCCTTCTCTTCATTCAGAATTCCAACCTAAGATACATGGCAACCAAGCCCCACAAGGATGAAGGCAGAAGCTGCCAGGCTTCTAAAGGCTTTGGCTCCCAAGTGGCTTAGCATTATTTTCCATTTGTTCTGTTGCACAGAGTAAGTCCCACAGCCAGCCACTGAAGGAGAGGGAAACTCCACAGTAGCAGAAGTGGTGTATACCTGAGGGATGAGACTGGTGGTCAGGAACATCTCTGAACACAATCTAACACATTAGCTTAAATAGAACATTACTCAGGTCTTGACATCCTCCTCTGAGTCCCCTTCCCTGAATCTGCCTGCCTTTTGCCCACCCCCAAATAATCAATGACCCCATTTAAAAATTATTTTTGCTTTTCACAATCATCTCATCATTTGTGTAGTTATCTCTAAATAATGTATTGTGTAGTTTTGCATAATTGATACCTTTTTCTTAAAATAAGTTTCTTATTTTCATTAAAGATTATTAATAAAATTCAGAAAAACAAAACCAAACTAACTTCTAATCCCAGTCCCTGTTATAATCATTGGTAACATTCTGGGATACGTCACACATGTGCATATACCACCATTTATATCAAGTTATCTTGTTCTCTGAATCTCTTTGTTTCTTAAGTTTGGGTGACAAGGCTTACTGCATTATCTGAGTCTAAAAAATATTTGTTCCTGAGTTTTGGGTGGTGAATAGCAAGAACATAGATTCACAAGAGATCATCCAAACATTTATCTGACTCTATTAGGATGGTTAGAGTTTAGATAGTAAAGGATGCCTCTGTGTGTGTGTGTGTGTATAAATGTAGTATATGTACATGTTGTATCTGTAGAGTAGGTAATTTTAAGGAAAGGAAGCAGAGGATCATGTAATAATGCTGCTTTTTAGCATTTAGAATGGAAAAATGGTCTCAGTAGATTGTTAAATACTACTCTTTCACAGTTCTCAACTTTTATTGTGTGTGACAGTCACCTGGAGAGCTTATTAAAGCACAACTTGCTGGACCCCATGCCCAGAGTTTGATTAAGTGTATTGCCTCCTTAAGGTTATAATTTTGTAAGGGTAATACTCATTTGGGTGTAAAATTTCTAACAGATTAAAATGTTGGTCAATTTCTATTATTTTTAACACCCTGCACATGGATGATTAGCATTTTCAAGTGTCTCTCCAGCTGAAAGTATCCGTTCTTCCTCAAACCTCCTCATTCAATATGCTGTTTGTCATTCACAGTGAAATCTGCATAATTTTACATTTTCTATTGTAATTTGGAGAGGCATTATCTTCCAAATCTAGAAAGTTCTAACACAGGTCATCCCTGGTCTTGAAGTATTGGGTCCAAATCTTGTCCCTTTGTGACCTCAATAATCTATGCTCTCAACCTCATCTCTGATATGATAATAATAACTCCCAGTGTTTCTTTATGTAGAGGATAGGCTATTTCTGGGACAGGGGAGTATTCTCTCGCTGTAGTCAGTGGAGTTTTCCCAGAGTGACCTGCCCTGTCAGCCTGGAGGGAGGATCAGTGAGAGACTGGTTAGCTACACGCAGCTCTTTGCAGTCCAGGGGTCGTGTTTGTGCCCCTGACAGAGTGTGGGGCTATCATAGTGATGATTAATACTCTTTCCTATTTTCCTTTTTTATGTATTCGCCATATTCCTTTTACTTTTCCACTGGATTGTTTGGCGTATTTTATGAATTCCTAAGCTTGTGAAAGCTCTTTGAAAACCATACAGTGCTTTGTGATCTCAAAGTAACATGATGTTTGGCTCTTTTCAAGAGACTATTGAAATGAATGACTTGGGGACTCTCAAGGGTAGTGTGAGAGAGCCAGGTAATTATTTATATTCCTCCAGATGATATTCTGTTACTTGTTACAGATTTTCTGTTACAAATATTTGTCACAGATTTTTGTTGTGTCAAACATTTGCCACCTATGAAAGGGTCATAAAATACTTGGAATTCCAAATCTTAGAAACAGCTTTACTGAAGTGTTTAACCTCTCAGGCTAGCCTCTGACACCCATTTCATCATTGTTGTGTGGGGAGAACTTGGTGCAGGTGAAAGTTTGCACTTTGGAGGCCTCCACACTTGAGATTAAATCTTGCCTGTGTCACTTACTAGCTGCATAACCTTAGAGAAACCTGTCAACCTCTAAGCTTTGGTTTCTTCTGTAAATTAAGAGTGATAGTGCCTGTCTCACACTGTGAAGATGAAAAAGGAAATTTGAACTCATTTTGGAGCCTATAGGCCACACAGGTCCTCAATGATTGTTTCCTTTTCTCCTTCTTCTATGAACCTATCCCTGTAAGCTTTCCTATTCTCTGAGTTATTACAACAGTTTGCTTCTTCTTAGTGTTTTTGTACAGATTGCTAAATTGTAAAGACATTTTATCTTCATATTGTTAGATGTCATATAATGAAGGAAATAAGGTTAGCTTGGAAAATTAGATGGATCATAACAATGTAAATGCATCTTTAGGAATTCTGTTAGAAAATGTGCTTTTAATAAATTAAAACTGTTCATCCCTTTTTATAAGTTATTCTTGATCACAATGGCTATTTGCAAGGACTGACTTCCTGATCCTGTTTGAATTAGATTTGTTCAGTGTGTCACCAGTTTTTTGTAGTCATGTGACTTTTGGGAAGCAGTTATATGGTCAAATGTGTATGGAGGGGGTGTCAGACTTTACACATTTGCTGATTATCTAGTTAGGAATACTGCTTATGCTGGTCAATGGTTCCTGCTGATTTAAAAACAGACGGTGCATCTGTAGACAGTGCTTAGATTGTATAAAATTGGTTGCATTAGCATCTGACACTGCAGGAGAGCAAATTATATCTTGAACGAATAATTTTAAAGAATACAGCTGTTGGTGATGTCTTTGTTATGAAGGTACCAGTTTATTTCCATCTTAGTTTCAATAAGACTTAATTTTCTACCTAAACGTGTCACTTTTCTGATGGGACTTGGTCTTTATAGATCAAATTATTTTAAGGTTTTTATTTTTAATGAAGAAGATTGTCAGCATTAGGAATTCTTTAAGGAATTTTAATTCAGTTGTTGTCAACTCAAGTTGGAATCACTGTTAAATGTACTACAAAATTTTTACTCTGTGAATAAGAGCTAACTGACCAGTTTGAAAATATTTTATTAATAGTAATATATTAATACGAATGTATTAATTCCAATTATTGTGTCTTTAGTTTTTCTTATTTGAGTATTTCTTGGGTAGCATCACTTAGACACAGGAAACCAGGGTGTGTTGTTCTATTAATAAAGACCTGGTTGTTCTGATTTGATTGTTGGAATTGTATGAATTGGACAGTGATTCTTTTTTAAGCATGACACTTTGGGAATTGCTACTTGGTTAGTATACTTTTGTTCCAAGGTCTTTGAGTCAGTTTCTATTAAAAGTGAAACGTGACAACCTGTACAACAGTGAGAATATTTGAACAATGCAATTCTTGTATTATTATTGTCTGGCTTTGAGGAAAACATACTGTGTCTAATTGAATTTATTATGCTTAATAAATTTTTTAAACCAAAGAGTACCTTTTTTGTTTACTTGACCATTGAGTTTACATTTTTAAGTATATGTAAAATGTACCAGAAAGTATATAGAAGGCTGAAATTTGCAGCCGAAAGATAATTATATAGCAGTTGTAATATTGTACTTGCAAAGAAATGCTGTTAAAAATTATATTCTCAATAGGTTAGGTTCTAATAGATGGCAGGGGAAAGAAGGGGCAAAAAATATTAAATTAACATATGCTTTCATTAACAGTTCCTGTGAATTTTTATAAAAGAATTGATCACAGTGAATTTATTTGGCAAATTATCAATGTTGGTATTATGTACCTCTTTAAGAATACCTTATAGTATCATATTCAGAAACATATCATTAACTTTAAATAGTGTTCTTTTCCTTTTTCAAGAGAACAAAGAATTCAAATTTAGCTGCTTGATACTAGTTATATTATGTAAATTACTATGGTAAATGTAACATTATGTTAAAATCTCTGAAGTAGGTACACGAGAATTTATGTCAGTGAAATAATTTTTGTTAGTTCATGCAAGGATATCACTATGAATGAAGCTTAGTGATGATTGCAGCAGTATCAAGAGAGGCATTTCTTTTTGCACAGTAACTACTGAGAGAAACATTAACCTGAGTGACCCTTTTCTAAATTAAGCTTTGGAAAAGAGAATGGAGGCTGTGAGATTATGAATTTGAGGATGAGCATAAAGTCTGGATTTGTGTCCCCGTGAAATACTCTTAAAACTTAGTATTTCATAAGTGTAAAAGAAACCTGGTAGAAATCTCTGACTGCCTTGCTTTTACATAATATTTTCATTTGATCTCATATCTGAATTCATTGTACTGTCATAGATAATGGTGAATCAGGTCTTTTCCTTTGGGTCTAAAAAACTGACCAATATATTCTGGCATTTTCTATCCTACCAAATATCACTAGCTATGACTTGTCATGTGTAAAGGATATTGAGAAATATCAAGCCCTTTCTTTGAACACTTATGTTTTGGATGAGGAGGAGGGCTTTGCCAGCTGCCATCAGGGTTTGGGAATAAAATGGGGGTCCCCAGGCAATCCCGCTTTTTGAGAGACAATTGGCTATGTATTTGAAAGATTATTTCCTGCTCACAGCAGTCATAAAAAAGATTACAGCTGAGTAAAAGATATGCATTTGAAAAGCAGAAGTTTATAACTTTTCAAAGAAAGTGTGAGAATATTATTAGAGGATTAGAAAAAGATTTTTTGAATAAGATAGGTGAAAGCACAAACCATGGTGGAAAAGACTGGCTTTTACTACATGAAATTAAAAACTTTGGAATAGCATAAGGAACCATAAACAAAAGAAAAAGTTATCAACATGAAGGGAAATCTTTTGTGAGGATTAGGATACAGAATACATGAGGAACTTAGGAGAAATAAACGGAAAAATAAGAAAAAAATGTTAAGCAGACAAGTCACAAAAGAAGAAATACAAGTGGCTAATCATATGAAAAGATGTCATCACTGAAAATCAAGGAAATACAAATTAAAACCATGAGATACTCTCAAACATGAGAGTGGCAGAAAATTTTTAAAAGTGAATAATGTCAAGTGTTGGTGAGAATGTGGGGCAACAAAAACTTGTAAGTGCTTTGGTGACCCCTAGTAAAGTGGAGGTTACGCTCCCCTAGGAGTAATGTAGTAATGTAGAGAAGGGGAATGGATAAATTATGACTTATTCCTCACTGGATGATTTTTATTTTTTTTTTATTACTTCTTTTTTGCCTTTGTAGCGCATTTATTCTTTTATATTTTATTTTATATATTTTTTACATCATTTTTGCACAATGTATGCATTTTCATCTTGGTTATATTCCCCATACAATTCCCACCCCCCTTATTTTAACCCTAATCCCTCCTTCCCCCAACCCTGTAATGTGTCTCTGGTTTAGAGTTGCTTGTTGATTTTGATTTTTACTTTGTATTAATTAGCCTTTTTCCTGGTCCCTTATTTAGGTTTTCTAAATATCTGCTATGAGTGAGACCATCTGGCTTATTTCACTGAGCATGGTCCCTTCCAGCTCCATTCATGTTGCTGCAAATTGCATGAGTTTATCTTTTTTGATTGCTGATTAATATTCCATTGTGTATATGTACCACATAGATGACTGGATCAAGAAGATGTGGATGATTTTTAGACAGGTAAAATGAATGAAGCCAATTCACTTGACGCAAAGTGAATAAATCTTAACAAAATTGAGTAAAAAGTCCAGTTCAAAGAATAAAATATTTACACCATGTGTCAGATGAATAAATGTTAAAATATAATACAACTCTATTTTATCATGGGCTTACTCATGTATCAAAAGTGTAAAATCGTGAAGGGGAAGGCTGCATACCAGCCTCAAGACAATGCCTACTTCTGGGAAGGGGTGGAGGAGGAGGGAGAAAATGGGATGAGGATGGGAGGCGGTGCTATAGCTCTATTTGACAACAGAAATAAGGTAAAAGGACAGGGTTTCTGCCATCGACTACTGAATTGAGAGACAAAATATGGTATATTTGTACAGTGGAATACTATTTAACTATAAAAAAGAACAAATTACTGAGATAAGCCAGGACACTGGGAACTTCAGAAACATTATGCTAAATAAAAGAAGCAAGATATAAGAGAGCACATATTGCATGATCCTGTTTAGATGAATATCCAGAAAATGCAAATCTAGGGGACAGATTATAGATTATGGCTACATGAAGCAGGGGTAGAAAGTGGACTAACAATAAAGGGACATAAGAGGAATTTCACTGGGATGATGACAATGTTCTGAAGTGATTTAATGGTGATAGTGGCACAGTTTGGTAAACTTAGTAATAACCATTGAATTGTACATTTGAAATGGGTGAATTGTGTGATATGTAAAAGATACCAAAGTTAAGTTGTGAAAAGTTAACATTTGTTAAATCTGGGTGGTAGTTAATATCAAAGAATTTCAGAGGTACAATTAAAATTATTTTTTTTAAGATTTATTTATGCATACAAGAGCTGGGGTACAGACCAGAGATGCAGGGGGGGTTGGTGAGAGGATTTACCAGAGACATAGTGGGGAACAGAACAGGCAGATTGACCAAAGTGCACTGCTGAGGGGAGCAGTGGACAAGACAGGACAGGTCTGCAGTGCCATGTGGGTTGCTCCCTAGCTAGCTGGGGATCAAATTCGTGCTGCAGAGGCTGTGAATTGCTTCCTAGTGCATTGGTTAACCCCTTGCACCACCAGGGAGGCCCTACAATTAAAAATTATTATAAAGCTGATCCTTTTCATGTCATTTATAGTTCTAAATCAGTTTATTTTTAAAATGCATTATGATTTTGCAGAGGTAAATCTACAAACTTAAGTGTACAGTTTATATATATTTGTGTAACCCCTACCCAGATTAAGATTACTGATAGAACAGCCATGTGACTGTGGCTAACAGTGCTGAATTGTATACTGAAAATTTGCTAAGAAGGTTAATCTTCTAAGATAGCTCTTCTTACCATGAAAGAAAAAATAAGAAAAGGAACTGAAAACAGTGGGTAGTGGGTGATGGATATCTTATTACCTGGATTGTGGTGGTCACTTCACAATGTCTGCATAAAACAACACCAAATTATGTCTTTTAATTATATATAATTTCTTTATGTCAATTACAATTCAATAAAGCATCCTAGAAGACTCCCTTGTGCCCTTAGAGGCAACTACTCTTTTGAGTATTATCACTATATATTAGTCTTCCCTTTTTTTGAACTTCATATAAATGGGATAATATAGTATGTTTCATTCAAGAATCTGTGAGATTTATTCATGTTGTTGCCTGTAACTCATTCTTTTTTTTAAAGATTTATTTATTTATGCATACAAGAGCTGGGAGGTGTGGGTGGGGATAAGAGGATTCACCAGAGACAGAGTGGGGAACAGAACAGGCAGACTGACTAAGTACACTGCTGAGGGGAGCAGCAGGCGAGTCAGGAGAGGTCTGCTGCACCATGTGGGTAGCTCCCTGGCTGGCCAGGAATGGAACTTGTGCTGCAGTGGCTGTGGATAACTTCATAGGTTGCGTCTTAACCCCTTGTGCTACCAGGGAGGCCCCGTAACTCATTCTTTTTAATTGCTGTATACTATTCCTTGCATGTACATTCTACAATTTATACATTCTTCTGTTGACACTTTTACTATTAACTATAAAGCTACCATGAAACAAGTGCATTGGGGAACACAGTTTCTAAAGTGGTTGTACCAATTTATTGCTTCCCTAATAGTATATGAGAATTGCAGTTGTTCTATGTCCTAAATCACTATTAATGACACTGATATTCTATTACATGAATTTATCATAATTTATTTAGCCATTGCCCTCTTGATTGATAGTCAAGTTTCATATTTTCATTGCTTTGAACAACATTGTAATGAACTTCTTTGTCAAAAACAGTGACCTCTGTGGTTCCATGTATGATTTCCTGGATGTAGAATTGGTAGGCTAAATGGCATGAACATTTACAATGGGTTCTATTTGTGTTGCTGAAAAATTGCACTAAATTGCTTTCTACCCAACCACACTCTTAATTACCGGGTATATGAGAGTGCTGTTTCCCCAGATCCTTCAGTCTCCAGATGTTTCCCATACTTTTAACCTTTGCTAATTTGATGAGGGAAAAAATGGCAGGAGTTAGGGGATTGTAAAACTTCAGCACCTTTTTGCAACCCCTTTCTGGCGTCTTTCAGGGTGGTAGGCTGTGGGATCTGGTGTCCGATTTCCTTGGGAAGTGCCTTCAACTTTGGAGTCTGTGAGGGAAAGGAGAGGCCAGGTTGATGGTTTAACATCATCTACTTAAGGATTTAAGGAAGAAGAATAAAAGGATCTAAGTTCAAATTAAAATGTTGGCTACCTGGATAGCTTCAGACTAGGTTGGTATGGGAGAGGTGAGCGGATGCAGGTCTCTGGCAGAGGCTGTCTTTCCTCATTTGATTAGGCATGAGGGTCCTTAATTTCCCTGCTCATCCCCCCTTTTAAAACGGTCCTAACTACTGGTGTACCGTGACAGTTTCAGGAGAGTCTTTATTTTTAGGGAGGGACTACAGATCACATCTCTCGATTTCCTCTTTGTGGCTAACACTACTATTACTGGTTATGCAAGAACAATTTTGCAATGAATCGACCTACTGTTCACTGAACCCTTTTCACTTCGGAAGGAAAATATTGTCAGGGTAGTCGGACAATCTCATATTAACTGTTATCAAGGTCACACCTTCCTGGAGGGGGCCAATGTTAAACAGCTGAGGGCAAGGACAGCTGAGAGCCAGTGTGAGTTAGTAAAAGTTGCTTCTAGCCCTTACAAAATGGGACAAATAAAATATCCTGCATCTCAGTGGGGAAGAACAGCTTCTGAATGCAGAAGATGTGGCGCTTGGGGAATCATTGCAAAGACCGGAGGAACAGGCCTTCAGCTGAGTCTCCAAGAATACTTTCAGAGTAGCACTGCAGACGTAGTATGACCATAGAGATAGAGTAACACAGAAATGTTACTTTTGCCATGTCTGGAGCTGTCATCTCCCGGGTACCCCACCATTGCCATCTTGGCTCGCAAGGTCTCCATGGACGCATTGCCTCCAGAGCCACCATGCCATTCCTACTCATTCTGCATCAGAAAAAATAGGTCCCTGCTGTTACATCCCAGCTCCTCCTTGCCTGTGCTCTGATGTCAGGTCTTACCAGGTGTGCCTGATTAGCAGACCCTAAGTCACACCGACTGTCCTAGTCACAGGGGCCTGCGGGAAATAGTGTTTCTAGTCTCTGAGATACTGGAGGGCCCATAGAAGGCAATTGTAATAGGTGTTGTATTGTAATAATAATGCAGTAGTGATAGTAGTAATAGTGATGTAATAGTAATATATAATGTATATAACATGACATAATATAGTGCATATTATATATATATATATATATATATAGAGAGAGAGAGAGAGAGAGAGAGAGAGCGCGAGAGCACAGATGGTCAGGGGACCTGGGGTCTGGCCTTGGGAGCTGCTCATTTTGTTTGGGAAGACATGTACTTAGACAAGAGAAGTAGCAGTCTAAGAAATTAAATCATTAGGTGCGCAATCGGGTGTTAATGGTTTATGATGCTGTCAAGACAGTTAATATTATATAGACACTTGGCTGGGACCAGTTAGGTGTGTGTGTGTGTGTGTGTGTGTGTATTAATAGTAACATAATGCTTCCAGTAGAGTGTGTGTGTGTATGTGTATTAATAGTAATATAATGCTCCCAGTAGAGTAAACTAGTCTATAAACTGTTTGGGATCATTGCATTAGAGGAGCCATAACCTGATTGCGGGGAGGACTTTTACTAAGAAGTGATACCTGAGGTGAGCCTCAACATAGAATTGAGGATGCCTCACTTTTTCTAAGGCACTCTGATGAGTGGATCCCTACTGCTGGTTTTTATCAAGTCTGTGAAAGTGACCAGCAGCATCACCATCTCCTGGGAATTTGTTGGAAGTGGAAATCCTTGGGAGCCACCCCAGACCTACTGAAATGGAAACTGAATCCAATCCTTTGGGTGATTTAGGTGCAGGCTGGCATTTGATAACCTCCGCTCGCACGTACAATGACTAAGACCCCTAGTTCTTACTGTACAAGCACAGTGATTAAAATCTATAGATTTCTGAGTACATCTCTGGGTCTAAGCCTGGCTTTTACACTTGCCATCTGGGGTAGGTAAGGAACCTGTGAGGTCCCCTTGCCTGGTCCTTTGGGGATAACAGTACGTACCTTGTAGAGTTGTCAAGCTGAAGTGACAAGACGTGGTCTATGCCTGTCACAGTGTGTGCTGCAGAGAATGGATATTTGTAAAGGCTTTTGGAGGAGACATTGTTAGAGGTATCCCCAAGTTAATCTTCCTGGGGAAATCTCATAAGGGCAGTTCAGAGTAGAATTCAACTCAGACAGCATTTGTGGAAAGCAGCCTGCACTGAGCTTGAATGCTTTGATCCTTGGGAAGAGCACAGATGGTCAGGGGACCTGGGGTCTGGCCTTGGGAGCTGCTCATTTTGTTTGGGAAGACATGTATTTAGACAAGAGAAGTAGCAGTCTAAGAAATTAAATGATTAGGTGCGTAATCGGGTGTTAATGGTTTATGATGCTGTCAAGACAGTTAATATTATATAGACACTTGGCTGGGCTGAAGTCGTCAGGAGTGGAGTCCTGGCATAGGCAGATGGGGACATTACAAGAAACATGGGCCATTTAATCTAACTTGCCAGAAGCATACTTCTTTATAAAGTTAAAAATCTATAACTAGAGCTACCATATGATTTAGCAATTTTACTCCTTGGTATCTACCAAGGGAATATAAAAACAAAGGGACGTAAGCATGCTTATATTTATTGCAGCACTGTTTACAGTAGTCAAGTTATGGAGACAACCAAAGTGTCCAACCACAGATGGGTAGACTAAGAAGATGTGGTTTTCCGTGGAATACAACTAAACTAAAAAATAAAAAATAAAAAAGTACTCTTCCCATTTACAACAACATGAATGGAACTACAGGGGATGATGCTAAGTGAAATGTCAGGAAAAAAAATACTGGGTGATTTCACACATATGAAGAACATAAAGTTATAAATAAGGGACAGATAAACACAAACCCAACAAACCCTTAGAATCTGACTGCAGAACTGAGGCAACCAGATGGGGTCACAAGGAGTGGGGGCAAAGGATGGAAGGGGCCCAGTGGACTATGGTGGAGAATTATGGGTGCTTTAGTGGTGGGCATGGTGTAACATACATCTGAAGAGGTGTGAACCCACACCCCTACATTATATACAGTGTTGTAAACCAACATTGCCTCAATAATAAAAAAAGGAAAATTAAAAAAAATCTTGTTAGAAAAACTTTATATTCTGTTTTGAGTTAAGTCTTCACAATATGGTAATGTTAGCTTTTCCCCATGTCTTACAGACACAATCTAATTTTATTGGTGGTTTAAATACTGGAATCACTTGAATTTATTATGAATTTATCAGTTAAATTTATTAATGAATAATTTGAAATGAAGCTTGAAACAAATATAGAAACAATGACTTATATCTCATACTACTTCCTTGGGATAAGTTATGAGAAGTGAAATTACTGGAGTGTGGACATTCTTCATGCCTAGAGTATATATTGCCAAATTATTTTCTGGAAGGCCTAGTCAACTGTTTGCTCCCTTAGTCGCTCAATTCCCACTTTCATTCATTTGCATTTAAGTGCTAAGCCCTATTCCAGGGCCCGGGGATAGAGTAGTAAACAAAACAGGTCACATTCAATAAAGCATGCCTTTCAATAAAGCATGCACACTCCTAGCAGAAATACGTAATGAGTAAGCATATGATTAATGTGGGGTGATAAAATGTGCTAAAAGAAAAATAACTCAGGAAAAGAGAATAAGCAGTAGGGATAGGAAAATTGTAATTTTGAATAAGGTGATTGGGAAGACCATACTGGGAAATTAACCTGTGAATGAAGAGCTGCAGCACACACCCACTCCTTGAGGTTTCTTTAACAGTGACCACAAGGGCAAAGGCATGGCTGGCATGTTTGAGGAGCAGCAACTTGACCTGGGCCGGGAGGGGCAGTTGTGGGAAGGGAGGTCAGAGAGTTGCTGGTAAAGGGAAGACTTCTCACAGGAGGACCTGACTTAAGTTTAACTCGATTACTCACCTGTTGTTTTGAGAACAGATTCCAGGAAGTCAGAGGCAGAAACTGAGGAGGCTCTGGTCATCCTGGTGGGAAATGCCAGTGACTTTGCGGAGTGGTGGAGGCAAAGAGAAATGGCCAGAATCTGAAATATTTTGAAGATTTAGTTAGCAGGATTTGCTGATAGGTTGACTCTGTGATGTGAGGGAGAGATCGGGAGTCCAGTCTGGGACATGTTAAACCTGAAACAAGGAGAGCAAGAGAGTGCACGAATTAGGGAAAACAGGGCCTAATCACTGAGTCGCAAGGAAGCTAATTTACAGTGAATAATGTAAACATTAAGCTAGATCAGTCAGCACAGTTGTGTGTCTCTCCAGCCACAATCAGCTGTACGAGTGCAGATGGATAGTTGGATTTGTCCAGGATTGCCAAATGTGGATGACAGATAACAGAGTTGGCACAGATAACAGAGTTGAGGATGTATGTAAGGAACTTAATAGGGAAGAGGTTGAGCATTTTGCCGCTGACTGACCTGCGTGTCAGGAAGCGAGGAAGATGGTTACAGAGCTGGGGAGCAAGGTAGGTGTGTGTGGGGTTCCTTTTTCCTTTGCCAGCCTCGTTTAGTATTCATCGCACTTTTCATGAAGACATAGTTCTTTGTCTTTCTGAATTTGTGTTATAGTTAGCGTCATTGAATATTCATTCATATGGCAATGTACAATTGGCTACAGTTATAACTTGTAATACCTCAGAGCATGTTTTTGGAAGCACCTGACTGAGATGTGGGAAGAGGAGAATTTGAGCAAAGCTTAGCAAGTTTTGGAAGAAAGTGCATTGATTGATCAGATGAGCTAGATTCAAGAAAGATGAAATGGCTTGGGCTCGTCTTAATGGTCAGGCTAAGGATAGGGCCTTGAAACATGTTACAAGTGTATAGGTCCTCAAAATAAAATGTCATTTACCCACATAATCCAGCAACTCCACTTCTGGATATATAGCTGAAAGAAGAAGTGAACAAATATTTGAACACTTGAATATTTGAACAAATATTTGTATGCTCATGTTCCTAGCTACGTTATTCACACCAGCCAGAAGCCACTCAAGAGTCATAGACAGATGACCGGAAACATTAAGTGTGGTATATATGTGCCATGGTATATTATTCAGCCTTAAAAAGGAAGGAAATTCTGACACGTGTCATGACATGGGTGAGCCCTGTAAACATGACACTCAGTGACGAAGCCGGTCATGAAAGGACAGCTACTGCACTTGAGGCACCGAGAGCAGTCACCCTAGAGAGTTAACACGAGTTACCTAGAGCGTCAAATTCACAGACACAAAAGGTGCCAGGGTCTGGGAGGAGGAGGCAGTAGGAAGTTCTTTAATGGGGTCAGAGTTTCATCTGGGGGAGAGATGAAAAAATTCTGGAGAGAGATGGTGTGATGGTGGTATAATAATGCGAAGGTACTAGGTGGTATTATACTTAAAAAATGGCTAAAATGGCAAATTTTATGTTACGCATTTAATATAAACACAAACACACACACACACACACACACACACAGCGTAAGAGGCAGTCTTCTCTAATATATAGATAGGGGTTAGGTAGCAATGACTTGTTTCCTGGGGAAGAGAGGCACAATTTTGGTTAAAGCAAGTTTTCTGGTGACAGGCTTAGTGTGTTTTCCTTGCTGGATGCCAGCTTACACCGTATGCACTAGCTGGGGATCCTAGTGCGGCTGGTACTAGGAAACACATTTACTTAAGTCGGAAAACATTTTCTCTGGGTTTCTATTTGTTTTGTTCAGCAACCGATTTCTTTCAGACATAATGGAAGGATAGCCTCTAGCCTTCAAAATTAGTCTAAGTTCTTAAGATGAATTCATCTTCTAAATATTGTATTTACTAGTTGAATTGAGTGCTAGTTACTTTGGAGTCATTTTATTTATATCCTGAACTTGGCAAAGGAATTTAAATAGAGAAATTGGAAAGCTCTCATTCATAATCTGCTAAGGCCTGTTTCATGACAGCATGTTTTAGTTATTTGTCCAGATGTATTCTTATTGTTGAGTCACAATAATGACTACAAGACAGATCAACAGGAGGACATAAATAAATAAAGCCAAAAAAGAAAGCCAGAGTTGGATTCTTTGGTGTCTGACAGATCCAGGCTGAATCCCCACTCTGTTACTTAACTCTGAATTTGTTTTTTAGTGAGTCTCACTTTTCCCACTTATAAAATTGGGGTACATCTGCTTTCCTGGCAGAGTTGTTATGATCATATAAGATAATTCAATAAACCACCTCTGGCAGTGATGGGGTGCCCAAGCATTCGGTAAGTGGTAGCCTCTCGTAGTGTAATTGTTACTGCCTCCGTGTTTAATGGGACTTTACTTCTGGAATCTAGAATACAAATTTAGAAAGTAAAGGAATTAGCAGGAAGGTCCTTCAGTTTATACAAAGATTCACCTCAGGGTTTCTGTAAATCTGGGAGAGTCCCTCGTGCATTTGATGTTTACACATCATTAGCAAACAGATGTCAGGAGGCAAATAAACCATAGCTTTAAGGATTTTGGAACTACTGACAATGAAGAGAAAATCAGTTTCTGATAAAGTTATAACATTGTTAAGTAATGGCAGGTGATGGGGAAATTTTAATTGGATTTATAAAGTATTTCAGGAGCACATGTACTTCTAATTCGAGGCGCACTGGTGATATCTGTAGCCATCTGATTTATAGTGCTTGCTTATTTCCCTACCGGGGTTAATAATAGAACAACAACTAATATGTGGTTGCTTCTCATATACCAATATGTCTTTAGAAGCCTGCAGCTTTCAATGGAATGTTTTGAAATTGACCTTTTATTCATTTGGAAGACAGGGCTTTTAATGAGTTTATTTTATTCTTTTCTGTTTATTCTGTTATGTCCAAAATATTTGCTGGCTATTTATAATAGGGAAGCTATTTTGTGGAATAAGCTGTGTAAAACATGGACCTGGTCTCACGAAATACTTATTGGCCCATAGACGAAAAGGGGATGGGTGTGTGCTAGCGTGAGAGGTCCTTGGCCTAGCCCTAAGACTCCACGCCTAACTCTGCCACTTCTTCCCAGAAGCTTCTGTCCTGACCTCTCTTGATTCCTAGCATGGCACTTACCCAGCTATGTGGTCACTGCTTGGTAATTTCTCCATTTGGATTAGACTGTAAGTTCCTTGAGGGCACTGCTGTGGCTTGTTCATCAGCTGGGCCAGGCAGCATCAGAGTATTTGTGTGAAGAAGCACTAATTTCCTGACTTTGGAAAGGTGATAGCCTATTGCTTGCTTTATGATAAACTCCAGTATAATAGATTTGTCATGAAGATAATGATAGGAATTTTATATGAAATGCCTCTGTTTGTCACACCTCCTGGCACGTAGTGGGTGCTTAGTAGTTGTATTGCTATCTCTTCTCACCAAAGATGACAGATGAATATATCTATTTTTAAGATTATATGTAGTAATGTCACATTTGTATACATAAAGGGCACCTCTATTCAGTATTTATCAATGTAACAGAGTTTTGGAATTAGTATCAAACTTTGGGCCAGCTTGGAAAACTCCAAATATTTAACTTTAAATAATAACAAAAACTGAAAACTAGGTTCTTCACTCAGTGGGGCACGGGTGAGTATGTGAATATACTCATTTCACTTTTTCCCTTCTAATACACCCGTTTTCATTTTAGAGCTTTGGAATTTGACTTACATTTGATTTTGGGGTTTACGTGGCACACTTTGGATTAAGGATCAGAATTATATTCCTTTTGTAGGTTGAATCATTACCAAAAAATTGTGGTCAAAGTGTCTGGTCAACGTCTGTGAGCCTTCTCTAGGAAGAAAGATGAAACTCCTTGGATTTGACTGCACGATGTCAATGGACTCATTACTTGTAGAACAGCTGATGCATTTAGGACTTGTTGATTCACTTAATTGGTAACTGTACCACATTCATAACTCCAACAACTGAAAACAATAGGCCAGTGTCTGCTGTACCTGCGTAGTCACATCAGAGCAGGAGATGTCTCGACAGGAGAATTTGTTCATTTGAGGAGGAGTCTGGCTTGTGAATGGGCCCGTTGCCGGCCCTACTAAGGTGGGTTGTGTTCTCCTTACCTCAGTAATGCGTTGGGGTTTGTGATCAGTGTAGCCGGTGAGCCTTTCCTGGGTTATCAAACTGGCTGCTGTGAGATAGTGTTTGAATGTATTTTAATGTCAGTGTTGAGGGAAAAGGCTCAAATAAAAATGATTTAAAACTGGTAATGACTCAAAGTTATTCTGTCTTACATCCTTCATACTCTAGAGCAAAAAGTTAATACCTAAAATAATTTTTTTAAATTTTCTTACACGCTTGTTCATTTTTGTACGGTGTTTGATTTCTCCCTTCAGGTGTATCCCCGGAATAGATTTTTTAAGTAAGGAATTTCATTTGTACATGGAAACTGGGTATTCCGTCATAGTACTTTGAAATGATCTAAAAAAAATAACTGAATTACTTCTTTGTAATTTCGTGGTAAAAATCTGCATTTTGGAATCAGTAATTGTTTTGGAAATGAGTAATTTTTAAGATAAGACAATTTTAAAGAAAAGACAACAAGGTGGGCCTCCTCGGTGGTGCAGCGGTTGAGCGCTGGGTTGCGAAGCTGTCTGCAGCCTCTGCAGTGCTGGTTCGATCCCCGGCTGCTCCTCGGCCACTGGAGGAGGGTCCGCCATGGTGCCCGCTGCTCTCCTGCTGCCCTCTGCTCCCCTCAGCAATGTACTTTGGTCCTTCTGCCTGCTCTGCTCCCCGCTCTGGCTCTGGTGAATTCTCTCACCCTCCCGCTCTTCTGACAGTAAAAAAAAAAACAAAAAAAAAAACACAGAAAAGACAACAAGGTATTTAGTTCCATTGTCAAAGAGAAGGAAAACAGCTTGATTATTTTTAATATGTAAAACATGTGAAACATTTTTTGATATTATGTTTAATAAGGAAATTTTAACTATTATAAAAGGAATAATTTACTAAATATTTACTAAAATAATTGTTTTAAAAATGTTAAACTAAAGTGACACTGACTTTTTTACATGTAGCATATGTCAATTTGGTAGGTAGTTTTTTGAAGGTCTTCATTAGTTTAGTGTGGTCCAGTTTGCCCTCATACTATCAGGAAACTTTAACTCCGCCAACACCCACAAAAAACTAGCTTTGCTACTTGAAGATGAAAAGAAAGTTTATTTGGGTGAGTTTTGGGGAAGACTGGTCCTCATTGTACAGCTAGCTCCTCAGGCTATTTTCTGAACATCTACGTTTTCAGTGTATAAAATTTGAAAATGCATTAGGGAAGGATTAGTTAGTGTAATAGACTAATGCCCACTTGAAGCATCATACTATCTTATCTGGAAAATTAAATCTGATTACAGCTTGGATTAACATTTATGGTCTGGGAAATGTAAGATCGTATCTCAAACTCCATGAAATTGAACAATGAGATGATATCATTTGTAGTTAATTTGAAAGGGCAGATTTTTATCACTGTGAGCTTAAAATGTGTTTGATATTTTGTCTCACGAAATATCCTAGAGATAATGACTGCGTAAATCAAGAAGGCATTAAATGTAATGTTTGCTGCCTTTATATCTAGCGCGTTAAAAGTGAAAGCAGCATAAACTCCAGTGTCTGCAGCTACATTGGCAGTTACTCTTAAATTTCCTAATAGAGCTTTGGTTATAGAAGGTTGTAACATTAGGTTAGTAAGCAGTTGTTCTGCCTTTCACTGAAAATGAAATCATTGTGTTATTCAATAATCAGTTCAAAACGTGACATGCCTTGACCCTTCCAATGGAGTCACTGGTGTGACAGAGAAAAACGGGAAAATTATTTGGCAAGAGGTGTGTGTGTGAGTGTGTACACATACTAGTTACTGATCTACAAATGAGCCCTCATACATAACCACAGCACTTTTATGAATTATTTTGCATTTCTGTTGTAAAAGATCTGTCTACCACGTTTTCTAGGAACTTTAAGCCTAAGGCAGAACTCAAGGTTTTGGAGCCTGTGTAAAATAATTTATAGCACCTTTCCAGTAACTCTTGCCCAAACTCTTATTCTATTAATTCAACATCCTGTGGCAATCTGGTATATCTTAAAGATTTAAAAGTATGTTACAGTAGAAGACTAGAGAACATGGACCTTTGAGATGGAGGAAGAAAATAAGCTTTTTTTTTTTTTTTAAGTAAGACATTTTTTCTGGGCTCACTTTTTCATCTGCTGTGAAGACATGGTCTTCTAAGCACTGTCATGGTCTGTGCCTGGATGAGACAGTGCTGTTGAGAGAGAGTCCTGTACTGTGAAATGTCTATGTATAATATGGGAAGGCTTCTCGTGGCCTGCAGTGGAATCTGTGCCCGCGTGTATGGCTGGGGCGGGGAAGCAGGGGCCCAACATATTGACCCGACACCGTGTGAAGCCTTGTTGGAGGGCCAGCTGCCTCTTTCAGGCTTCTGTGGGTGAAAGATGTATGTCCTCTATCGACCATAAGTCTTGCTCGGCGGGTATTTTAAATATCTTTTTTTTTTTGTTCAAAAGTATTTTCTTGGGAGATGATGAAGTTGATTTTTAAGTTTGTAAGAATTTGTCATTTGGAGGAAAGTTGCTGAGGTGTGCTGTGTATCCCTGCATCATGTGCTTAATTTTTTGTCTGAGGCCCAAATCTTAGAGAAAAAACTTGACATTCACCAATAACTGTTCTCCCTGCCAGTTGCCTAAGCAAATTGTTGTTACTTTTTTCCACAGTCGTACTCTCATTGCAGATTTTTGTGTTGAAAGTTAGCTGTTTGGTGACACTGCATTTGGCGGTGAGGGTATGAATGTGAGAAGGTGTTTTGGAACATGAGCAATTACAGCGTTCAGTGGTGGATAAAGAAATAGATATATAAGTATTAGATGCACAGTTTTCCAGTGTATGTTATTTTCCATATAAAGATATAGAACATTTCATAAAATGTTCCCAGACCATTTAAAACTCAAAGAAATGCAGCTGATGCAATGAAATACATAGAGTACTTGTAAAAACACACAGACACGCAGTGGGTTGCTGCCAGACAGAAAATTTAAAGGCGGTTTGCTTAACTGCAGGGTGCGAGGTTTTGTACGTGTGCCACGCTGAAACTGCTAGTGAGGCGGGTGTTGTACTGCTTGAGAAAAGCAGATTGTGCTTGGACCCTTTTCACTCAGATGTTTCCAGGGTCGACATTTTGGTGACATTATAGCATTATGATCGACTCAATGTGCAAGAGGAAGCTATCAACTTACCATGCAAAACAGACATTTTAAAAGAAAATGCAAACTATTTTCAGTTCTTGGAGCAGTTTTACAAAATGGCTTTCATAGTTTTCTGAACTATCAGGCTGGATCTTTGAGCTCATTGAATGGAATTTTATAGGGTGAACTTTGGTGTTAAAAAGCATTGCCTTTTTTGTTTGTTTTTTTTTTTTTAAATATTGCTTTAAAGAGTGTTAAGAGCCCACGAGGTTTGCTTTTATAAACCTCAAGGACTTAAAAGAAGGAAATCAAAAGTCTTATGCGTGAATCATAGTAAATAATAATGCATATGTTACCTTGGGGCATGATGCTGTTAAGATCTGGCATTCTCACTCTGGGGTTAGTCTTAGGACAGTCAGAGGGGTTTAGTTGTGGTGTTTATTACGTTACTGACCACCACGCAGAGTTTAGGGTAACATGGTTGGAATGAGCCCCATGTTGGCATTCAGTGGTCTCTATCTTCAGTGTGTTAAAATTGGTTGATTTTCTTTCCATGCATGTTTCCTTCTCTTTTTTTCGATTCTCTGTTGTATATATGCATAAGGTGCATTTTAAAAATAAGTTAATTATTAAAGTAGATTCTTACTAACATAGTTGGTTAAAGAGATTTAAAAACCTTCCTTCTATCTATGAATAAGATACTTTTTTGATGAAAGAATGTATCCATATTTTGGTGTCTGAGATTCAGCCCCTTAGGACATGGTGATAAAATGTAAAGTCTTTGATTTTATTCCATCTTTATTTCCATTGATTTTTTTGCGTGTGTGTGGCTCTTCAGAAGCACAAACTACTGTAAGAAAGAGGACATGATATTAAAGATTTATTGGTGAGTCATTTCTGTGAAGTTTTCTGGTTGAAGAGCAAGTGTTAAGTACATGACAATTGGAAGAAAAAGAATAAGCCACATGTTATATTGGAACTTTTCTAACTCTTGTTTTACACTATCCTTCAGTGAGTTGGAATGGCCTTTTTTTTTTTTAATATCAGAACCAAATTTTGAATTGTAATATTCCTTTTTTTTTTTTTTCCTGGACCAAGCCTTGTATGTGTGTTTTAGGGATTGTCGTTTATGCCCTTTTTCTAGCCCCCTCCCTTACCCACCCCTCCAGCACACCCTTAAGGATTTATTGGACATCTGGCTTTTACTTTGCTTCCTGCTCCCTAATTCTTCTCTGTAGACCCCATGTTCTTCATGCCACCCCGTTAGCACCTCTCACCACCAGTGTCCAGCAGACTGAATCCTGTGGTTTCCACTTCTCAGACCAAAGAGCAGCGATGACACCTTCCTCTGGTCCATCAGGACTTCCTCTGGGCAGCGTAGTACCGCAGGGGTGAGGATGCCAGGATTCTGTTGGTCACGGCAGAGACACGTCCTTGGCCCCTTCTACTATTAGAAGATGACTGTAAACAAAGACACTGATGCTCCATTTTTAAAAAATATTTTATTTTATATAATTCTTACATCATGTTTCATTTTTACACAATGTATGCATTTTCATTTTGGTTATATTCCCCATATAATTGCACCCCCTTATTTTGACCCTAATCCTTCCTCTTCGCGCCCCCCGCCCCCCACAGTGTGTCTCTGGTTTATAGTTGATGCTCCGTTTTAAGTCAACCAGAAGACACTTCAAGAACCAAAATGGTCTGTAGGTAGCCTCAGCATTTTTGCACCACCTGTTTGGGAAAGTTTTGCTCTTTGGTGTGACTTCTGTATGTTGCAGCCATTGATGTTAGTCTTTCTTGGGTTTTAAAAAAATAACATCTGTGGACTTTAATGATTTGATAACCATGTCTGTAGGATTTAAATGTAAAATGAGAATAGGCCCTTGGTTTTCTCCCTTTTTGATTCTTCATTGCAGAGCACTTAACAGTATTTTATGTGGAAGCTTTTAACTTTTGGATGGATTCACGTTCATGGAGAAGTAAATTCATGTTTTAAAAGATAGATGTGAAAAGTGAGAAAACTATATTCTGATCACTGTGAGAGGGAATCCTCAGATTATGTGCTTTTCCATTAGCTTGTTGCATTGATACATGATTTCTCAAATAGGTAATATTCTAATCACTCCCCTTCATGTGTCTCTGAGGAACCAAATCTTTTTCTTACTAGGAAAGATTGAGTGTTTTCCTAATCGATAGCAAATGGAGTGCTAATAGCTTTTAATCAGTACACTTTGTATTGACTTGAGGACGAAGGCATTGGGTTATTTTGAAATTAGGGTGGAGGAATTAAGTGCTTCTTCAGTGATTCTGTTTTAAACAGATGGCCATGAAAGGTATTCTCACCTATATATTTTTATCCTTTCTGAGCAAGACTACTTATGTTAGGTAGAACATAATAGATCGTGGTATTTTGTTTTCCCTGGCAAGCTAAAAGTGTATTGTTTGCTTCTATTTTAAAGATAACTTCATCTAGTTCTATCTGTATTTTCAAGAGTTCATGAGTATTCTGGGAAGGATATATTTTATTTTTAAAAACTGAGAGTTTTGCATTTGTTCCTTGAAAGAATTCTTCTCAAGCTCCCCTCTTCCCCCGAATCCCTCCCACCTCTCCCCATCTCCACACGCAATCTGAAACTGGTGTTTAAGGTGGTTTATGAAGCCACATCTGTAACTATGAAAAGGAGGCTTCTGATTAGAGGGGAAAAAAGTCAAGCAGGTTTAAGACTCATTTTCTCTGGAAAAATATATTGAAGGCAATTTGCAGCTGGCAAGGTTTTTGCATTAGGTAACAGTCTAAAGTTAACAGTAGCATCAGGTCTTTAAGATTTTTCTTTTTTGTATTTCTGGAGGAGGGTAATAGAAGTGCCTTGCCGAGTCTTTCCTTGTGCTCATCAACATAGCAGCCTCAGCTGCCCCCCTTGGATCCCCTGCCAGGGCTGCTATCATCTTCTGATCAAATATTAATGTGTGATCCTCTGCTTGCTCACTAATCCAAAGCCAATTAATATTATCTGTCAATTATTTACAGATCCTGAGGTGCAGAGGCAATTCCCGGAGGACTACAGTGACCAGGTTCGGAATGCGTAATTAATTTTTTACATGACAAAATTTATTTCAGAGTTGTTCAACATATTATTACTGTTCTTTTTACTGAAGAGATAAATGAATTTTTAGAAGGGAAGAAAAACAGTAATTAGGAACCCAAGACAAAAAAGTAAAACATACTGAAATGGGCTTGAAAAGATTGGTGCTAGATTTGGGGCATTACTTTCAGGGGAACACCCCAGAAAGGAAGAAAATCTATCAGAAATTTTACTTTTACTTTGAGGTATGCTGCAGCCTGCGCTTCATTAGTAAATCCATTTTGATTTGCCGATGAACTTTTTTTATTAATGCTATCTTTGCAGTCAAGAGCCAGTGTAATGAAAAAGGAGGAAGGAGGGAGTTCAGTACATTTCCTGGAATTGGAAATAGATTATGAAACGGTGTTATGGTAGCACTCAAAGGAGAAACTGCACACACGGGAATGATCTTTAGGGTGAGGCTGTTCTAATGATGGTAGTGAAAGTTAAGCTTTCCCAGTTGGTCCTGCCATCTTGAATTTCTTGCATTCTGCAAGCATGCGGTGGAGTGGAAGGAACTCTTTTACTTACAAAAAGAGCGTAGGAATTCTTATGTTGCTCTGCTCTTTCTAATAAGATCCAAGTTATGCATTCAGGATTCCTGTTTCTACCTTGAGAAATATTAGAGCTGTTTTGTAGCTTTCCTGGTTACCTTACATTTTTTAGCTCAAATATGTAATTTGGTGTGCTTTATAAAGCCATTTTGAAATAAAAGCATCCTTGATTACACTAAATAAAACAACTTTATAAAACCTTTCACATGGGGAATATTGTATACAATAAAAACATGTTTTTCAAGTACAACCATTTAATTTTGTTTATTAAAAAAATGTCCTTGAATGGGGATAAGTACAATGGAATAGAAATATCCTGTTCTCCAGAGGGCAAGGTATCTGATACAGCTTTATGAATACAGGGTACATAATATGACCAGGAATATAACTGGATAACCAGTGTAATCAGATGCTTTGTAATGAGATTTTTATTGTATAAGAACCCACGAGAAGGAGTATGGTTTGCTTTGTGTATCACCTCAAGGCTTTTTAAATTTTTTTTTTAAAGATTTATTTATTTATGCATACAAGAGCTGAGGTACAGGCCAGAGATGCAGGGCGGTGAGAGGATTGACCAGAGACAGAGAGGGAAACAGAACAGGCAGACTGACTGAAACACACTGCCGAGGGGAGCAGTAGGCGAGTCAGGAGAGGTCTGCTGTGCCTTGTGGGTAGCTCCCTGGCCGGCCAGGGATCGAACTTGTGCTGCAGAGGCTGTGGATTGCTTCACAGTGCGGTGCTTAACCCCTTGCGCCACCAGGAAGGACCAAGACTTTTAAATGAGATTAAAAAAATGTGAATCTTCTCACTCTACCCTTTGCTTCATCATCCAAGAGGAGAGTTAAATTTTTATCTTGACTTAAATTGCTATGAATGGAGCCCATTGAATTTAATCTATACAATAAGAAGGTTATAGGACTTTGTAATGAGTAATGATTCTATTTAGACATGTTTAGATAATATCTAATGGGGAGAAAATGTTAAGGTATTATTTAAAGTAGGGATTTGAGGCCATAATTCTTACCGAAATCATCATTCTAAAATCTTGTCACTAAACAACTTCTCTGGTGCCATGATATGAATCACCCAATGAGAGAAAATTTTGCAGGGGGAAACTTGAAATAACACCACTGATATCTGTTTCTGGTCTTTTAAACATAGTTTCTTACCATATCTGAAAATGTTTGTGCAACATGATTTTTTGGGGGTATAACATTAAAAAAAATCTCATGTTAAGATTTAAAAAGTTAGGAAATACAGATTAAGGCAGAAATAAATAAAGGGATAAAGAGGAGAAAATGCAAGTCATCTGTAACTTTACGACTCAGACAACTACTGTCACGATTTGGTGTTCATCTTTCTGTGTTTCCTTCTCTGGGTGTCTGCGTGTGTTTGTATGTTAGGGAGAAGATCTGTGTCTCTGGACAGGTACTAATACATATGTATGTGTATGTGTTTGAGGAGAGAAATGTGGATTTATCAGTTCTGACATTGCAGGTGGAGCTCAGATTAGATACAGTTTATGTTAGGAACTTTGTTCTATTTCTTATACTGAAGTTGGAATCTTTTAAAATTACAGAAGGAACCTAAACGGTAATGATAGCTCTTAGTTATTCCCAAGTGCTCACTGGATAGGTATTTCTTTTCTTTTGATCAGTGACATAATTTTAACATTTGGAGGAGGAGTTTTCCTTTTAGATGAGCCTTTTGAGAGTGTATATCCCTGCCTGATTCAGCTTCCCTTCCAACTTGACACATGTGGGCTCTTTCTTTACTGCATGTAACTCAAGGGTGAATGAAAGATCAACTTTGTTTTTGGAGACATTCCATCCAAATTCCCAGACATTTGTTTGGAGGTTGATCTACAGGTAAAAGAAATGACACCTGCATTTCTTATTTACCTTTTACATCATTTGGGCTCTGATCTTTCGATGTTTTTGCTTCTTTGCATTTGTTGGATTGAACCAAATTATCTTTCCCTCTGGTGTACTATTATAAAGGAATTAGAAATCTTTCTATTATATAAAACATTTCATTTAGACAACATTTCTATTATTAAATTGTTTTATGATGTAACCCATAAGGGATAGGTGAGATAATTCACCACAAAGTGTAGCACTTATTACTCTACACACATGCCTCCCCCTCCCCAAGTTTTCTCCCCATTCACCTAAACTACCAGTGCTTGTTTTTACATATAGTGTATTTCCCATGTAGCAGCACACTTGATCAGAGACGCTTGCTGCTGCTAGATGTTTTATTCTGTGTGTTCTTTGTACCTTACAGTAAAAGAATCTGTCACAAATTATTGTGGCTCACTGCTTTAGAAACTGAGAAAAAAGGGAGGTTAGATTGACATCTGTGACTGAATAATGATGGCCAGCCTTTTGGCTCTCCTTGAGCCACAAAGCTAGCACTGCCTTTAGAGTGGAAAAAGAAGTAAGAAGAAAGGGGAGGGATAAAAGAGAGTTACAAATCTGTGGTCCCGGAGATGCATTACTGTTGGACCAGTTGTCTGCGTGGTATGATAATCCATTTTGATCTTCTCTGTCTTAATTGTCTGCTAAAGACAAATGGGCAGTAAAAGTTCATCAGTTTCATCTTTTTGCTTCTCGTTTAGAAGCAGAATAAATGATCCATCACTACAGAAGTAGCCTTTCTTTCTGACACGGAAGTAATGCAGACCCAACACGTTTTATTAAAATGTTTTCCCCTCATTATTTCAGTCCTCTCAGCTCCGATAGATCTTACTATTTCATAAAAAATGTAATCTGAAATGTAAATAAGGGTCTTGATACAGAAGGAAGAAGTAATGAGCAGCCCCAACCACATTTTAGGACTCTTGATTGTAATTACTGACAACGTGATTTCTCTCTGCCCTGTTTTTTTTTTTTTTTTTCTTCCCTTCCTTAAGTTGTCTGTGACACCCTCAGACCGCAGTGACATCTATGGTTTAAAACCATTAAATCACTGTAGCACTCCATATTTCATTTAAAATCTGGCAAGCCTGCTATCTTTAAACCTGAAAGTACTGCTTTGTTAATTCCTGAAAGACATGCAACATGCCTATATTTTCTTAAAAAAGAAAAACAAACAACAAAAAAAAGCAAAAGCAAGGTCTTTTCAGAGTTCACATTATTTATTCATCTGCTTTTGTTTAATGCTTAGCTAGTTTAAATACTAAAGCATCAACACTGGTGGGATCCTTACTTGAAAAGAATCCTGTATTTTAAAATACAACCTTCTAACCACTTATGAATTTTTTTAAAAAATGGTTTGTTTCTTAAGTGTGCTATGAAATAGTCTAGATTTTCTTTTAGGGTTAGGATTACTAAAATATAGCTAGAATTTTTTTGAGTTGCTTTGATTTTGGTAGCTTAATTCAGATTTTTTTCAGTCTCTTACTATATATATATATATATATATATATGTTTAGATAATGTGGCTCTTCAAAAAACCAGTTTGGTAGACATTTTTTGCTTAAAGAATGGACTTTCTTTAATATGTTTTATTTCTGGAAATGGTTGCTCAAAGATATCAACATGTCAGTCTAATGGTAAAAGTACGAAATAGTCTTGAAGTTAATTAAGTGGATTTATAATTATTATGTTTACTGTATTCATTCATAATTATGGAAATAATTGATAAAACTTTACTTATTGTGATTAGTGCAATTTTAATGAATGCTAATTGAATTAAGAGAAAAAGGATGGTTAAATTAACATGTTAGCAAATTGTGGTCACTGCTCTGTCTTTGGCTTTGAATCATTAAATGGTTTTTCAGATTTTAAAAATGAACCTTTAGTAATTATATCATGTAGATGAGCTAATTTGGAATAAAGATAGTCACCTATCAGAGAGAAGATTTCTGTAAATCATCTTATAATGTGTCAGATGTAACAGGCATTATATCCCATTGCATATCATTTAAAAATATAGTTATATTATTACTTGTACTAAAACAAATAGAATTAATAATTTGTTCTCACAATTGCCCTTTTTATGGCCTGTTTGTTCTGAGAGGTGATTAGAGTTGAATGTGCTAGAAGTTTCTATCCATTGTGCTCATCTGTATTTCAATGAAATATATTGAGTATCTTAGAGCTCTTTAAGTAGAGGGCTGAGCACACTTATCCAACCCTAAATGTCCCTATATATGTAGATCACTGTTTAGAGTTGCAGGTAATTTTTCTTTCCAACTGAAACAGGTTATAATGAAACCAACAATTTTATGCATTTATAGAAACAATAAAAATTTTATGGAAAGTTTATATAGAAACTAACAGTGTTTCTTGTACAAGCTCTGTAAGCAATGTAGAAACACGGTACATTGGGGAAAATAAAAAGGTACCCTTTCTTTTATGGTTTTATATGATCTATGTGATTTTAAAATTTCACTATAGGCAGTTAAGCAAATTATAAAAACATGCATCACTTATATACTAAAAAGGAACAAAAGTATGTTGCATAACTTAGGCTAATTGTGATGGAAATTGGCATTTCTGAGTTGCATGTAATTGCTTAAATATGGAGTTTTCATCTGTTCATGCTTCAGGTATGCTCTAAGGAAAACATTTCTTAAGCTCACAGTTATTCACAGCATAACCCGTGTAAATGGTTGAAAGATTCTGATTAGGGAGTCAATTTTGATTAGAAAGTCTTAATGCTATTTAATCGAGACTTGCTATGTGTATGTGTATGTTGCCTCGTTCTTTTGGTGAGGTCCTGTTTATAAAAACTTCCATATTATTTTCTTTCAATCTTGATAACTCAAAGACTAAACATTTCTATTCAAAACTTGTTCATGCCCCAGTTCACCGAGAGAATGCTATCTAATAAGAAAATTATAGCTATAATCCACAGCTTCTAATTTTGTTGTTGCTAAGAAAGGATTGTATTGTATGTGCCAACATTGTATAATATGACTATATAATAGTACATGAAACATAAAACAAATGATAGAATTTGATTTCCCCCATTAGACAGAGAACATAAAGCAATAGCATACCTGGTATGTATATAAAATGTAACTTTGATGCCACAAAGATTCCATCAGTGACTTGTCTCAACCATAGACTCATCAAGTTGGAGTTGAGAGACTTTAGGTCTGTGATCATTTGGGCCTTGGCATTCACCAAGTCCACAGAGACTAGAATAGCACCTGGGTGTACCCCATTTTTCTTGAAACTTTAAAGCAGTCTTATTTTCCCATTCTTGTCCAAAGTGGGTTCTGTCGTGCTGCCAACCTACTCATACAGATCTCTGTTCTGATTAGATCCACTCTAAATGGTTAGGTTTGGTCCTGGAAACTTTTTATGACTCCATATGCCATGGAATCAAATCTGTCAATTCATTTGACTCTCATCCAAAGGATTCACTTACATAAGGATCAAAAGGCTCATGCTTTAAAATGGCTCCGCAACCTGACCCTAAAAAGAAAGATTAAAGTTACAGCCTGCACTTTCAGATTCTTTCCTCTTCATTTTTTGGTGGCAGAAACTGCCTGGGAGACCAAGTTTGATTTTGTGCATTAAACGATTGGTAAATGTGGTATCTGTAGGATGGGAGCCAGACATGTACCAGGTAATGAGGAAGAGAGAAGAAGCAGACTCCATCTCTTCCCTGAAGGATCTTACTGTCTAGTAGGCTATAGGGATCGTGCACACCCAGGGTGCTCTGATGTTCTGTATGACGTGGGATGGCCAGATATTGGGAGTGTCTCTGAAAACTCAAACCCTGGGTGATGATGCCACCATGTGATCACATTCTTGCTTTTTCTCATCCTTTGTGATGTGAAGTCATAGTAATTGGTCAAGTTAATGAGATTGGTGGGGAGGAACCCAAGTGGAAAGTCTTGGAGCTGCCCTTAAACATCATTTTATTTATTTATTTATCTTAAAGATTTATTTATACAAGCACTGGGTACAGTCAGAAGGGCGGGAGGGTGAGAGAATTCACCAGAGCCAGAGCAGGGAGCAGAACAGGCAGACTGACGAAGTACACTGCTGAGGGGAGCAGCAGGCGCGGCAGGAGAGGTCTGCACGCCATGTGGGATCCTCGCCGGTGGCCAGGGATCGAACCGGTGCTTCCAGCCCAGCGCTCAACCGCTGCGCCACCGGGGAGGTCCTTAAACATCATTTTAGATGTGCTTTTCTAAGTCACTGTTGATTCATGGATCTTTCAACTTCTTGTTCAGAAAGTTTCCATATTTCTTAGTATCTTGACCTTCTGGGATTCTAGGTAGAAATGTAATTTTTCATCCACAGATTATAAACGCTCAATGTCTTCAGACCCTAAAACCGGGGAGGTGATTGTTGGCACAATAGCAACAAAACACCCTGCTGAAGCAACTTTCTTCAAGTAGTGCGTCAGTATCCACAATTGGCACCAAATGTAGCCATTTTGATGGACCACATTACAGATTTCGAAAAGACTCATTGATCGATTGCAGATGTACAAATGAATCCCAGATTAAACATCTGCTTCTTTGCATATGTTTGAAAGTGTCCTGTTGTTGATGAGTGGCTGGTTGATATGTTTTTCAAGTATAAGCTCATGGATGGGTAAAAAATCCTAAAAAATAATCTATCACATATTGCCTGTTATTTCCCCCCTGTGTTGTTACAAGTCAGATTTATCACCTTGGACAAATGTCAGGTGGCTGCTCTTTAAAGTGTTTGTTGAAGAAAACCACTTTGTATAAGAGGTACTCTTCTGTCATTTCCATGTCAGAAATTGTTTTCTACATTTCCAGAAAAGGGTGAATTGAAGAATGGGATGAGATTGGCCGCTTCTTAATGAATCTCTACTCAACACCTTAAGCATTTAGCCAAACTGAATTGAAAAATTGGGACATTTTCTGACTTAAGGCTCTTCTTTTAAGTTGAAGATTTCTTCCCAATTTGGTCATTCCCCAGCTGTTAGTTATATGGAAGGAACTCATTAAAAAGACAAATTCTTTTTGAGCCATTCTTTCTGAAAGCAGGCCAAGCTGTACAGCTATGTCTACTACTATTCCCTTGAATCTTACTCCAGGAAATAGTAATTATATAATCCTTACTTACACATTCTTATTAGAAGTGTTTCCCTGGGTTTATTCTGGCTCCACCCCCATCCCCACCCCCATTACATTCTAGGCATTTGTGAATAATCCTCTTGGATGGTGTTGTTTCTAGTGAGTCACCCTTTGATGATAATAGGTGGACTGGCTGCTCTTGAGGTGGTCATCTGAGTCTTTTTTTTTTTTTTGATATAAGATTTTATTTTTTTTTAAATTTTTTTTAATAATCAATTTTATTTTTATATTCCCCATACAATTGCAGCCCCCCCCATTCTGACCCCAATCCCTCCCCTCCCACCCCCGCCCCCCTAAAAGTGTCTCTGGTTCGTAGTTTTTTGTTGATTTTGATTTTCACTTTCTTATAGTTATTCGTTTTCCTGGTCCCTTATTTAAGTTTTCTAGATTCCTGTTATGAGTGAGACCATCCGGTATTTTTCTTTTTCTTTTTGGCTTATTTCGCTGAGCATGATCCCTTCCAGTGCCATCCATGTTGCTGCAAATTGCATGTGTTTATCTTTTTTGAATGCTGAGTAATATTCCATGGTATATATGTACCACATCTTCTTGATCCAGTCATCTATTTTTGGGCATTCAGGTTGTTTCCAAAGCTTAGCTATTGTAAACAGTGCTGCTATAAACATAGGGGTGCAGGTGTTCTTTGGAATTGATGTTTCTGTGTCCTTTGGGTAAATACCTAGGAGTGGAATTGCTGGATCATATGGAAGCTCTATGTTTAGTAGGTCCAGAAATCTCCACACAGCTCTCCACAGTGGTTGGACCAGTTTGCACTCCCACCAACAGTGCAGAAGAGTTCTTTTTTCTCCACACCCTCGCCAACATTTGTTGTTGCTAGTTTTTTTAATATGTGCCATTCTCACTGGTGTAAGATGGTATCTCATGGTAGTTTTGATTTGCATTTCCCTGATGACAAGTGATGTTGAACATTTTTTCATATGCCTGTTGGCCATTTGCATTTCCTCTTCAGAGAAGTTTCTTTTTAGCTCTTCTGCCCATTTTTGGACTGGATTATTTTCTTTGTTGTTGTTGAGTCTCATCAGCTCTTTGCAGATTTTTGTGATCAGTCCTTTATCATTAGTGTTGGGTGCAAAAATGTTCTCCCAGTTGGTGGGGTTTCTCTTTGTTTTTGTTATTGTCTCTTTTGCTGTGCAGAAGCTCTTTAATTTGATGTAGTCCCAGCTGTTTATCTTTGCCTTCACTATCACTGCTTTGGGTGATGTGTCTGTAAAGATGTCTTTGATGTGCAAATCACGTAGTGTTTCGCCTATATTTCCTTCTATATATTTTATGGTTTCAGGTCTTATGTCTAGTTCTTTAATCCATTTTGAGTTGATTTTTGTGTATGGTGTGAGGTAGTGGTCAAGCTTCATTCTTTTGCATGTAGCGACCCAGTTTTCCCAGCACCATTTATTGAACAAACTTTCTTTGCTCCAATGCGTAGTCTTTGCTCCTTTGTCAAAGATTAGTTGACCATAAATCTGTGGGTTTATTTCTGGATTTTCTATTCGATTCCATTGGTCTGTATGTCTGTTCTTGTTCCAATACCATGCAGTTTTGATGATTATGGCTTTGTAGTATAGTTTGAAGTCTGAGAGTGTGATGCCTCCATTCCCTTCTTTTTTTTTCAGGAGAGCTTTGGCTATTCGGGGTTTTTTGTGATTCCATATGAATTTCATCAATAATTGTTCTATTTCTTTGAAGAATGACATTGAAATTTTGATTGGAATAGCATTGAATCGGTATATTGCTTTTGGAAGGATGGCCATTTTAATAATGTTTATTCTTCCAATCCATGAGCAGAGGATGTCTTTCCATTTCTTTGTGTCTTCTTCTATTTCTTTTAACAGTGTTTTATAGTTTTCTTTGTATAGGTCCTTTACCTCTTTTGTTAGATTTATTCCCAAATATTTGATTTTTTTTGTTTCAATAAAAAAAGGGATGGTTTTTTTGATTTCTTCTTCTTCAGATTTATTGTTTGTGTATAGGAAGGCTACTGACTTTTGCGTGTTGATTTTGTATCCTGCCACTTTACTGAACTGATTGATGAGTTGAATTAGTTTTTCTGTGGACTTTTTGGGGTTCTCTATGTATATTATCATATCATCTGCAAATAGTGATAGTTTGACTTCTTCTTTTCCTATTTGGATTCCTTGGATGTCTTTCTCTTGTTTTATTGCTCTGGCTAGGACTTCCAGTATTATATTGAAAAGCAGTGGTGAGAGTGGACATCCTTGTCTTGTTCCAGATCTTAATGGAATTGCTTTCAGCTTTTCACCATTGAGAATGATACTGGCTGTTGGCTTGTCATAGATGGCCTTTATGATGTTGAGGTATGTTCCTTGTATCCCAAGAATTTCAAGGGCTTTTATCATGAATGGGTGTTGCACTTTGTCGAAAGCTTTCTCAGCATCTATTGATATTATCATATGGTTTTTATATTTCTTTTTGTTGATGTGTTGGATAACGTTGATTGATTTTCGGATGTTAAACCATCCTTGTGCCCCTGGAATGAATCCTACTTGGTCGTGGTGAATTATCTTATGGATACATTGTTGGATTCTGATAGCTAAAATTTTATTGAGGATTTTTGCATCAGTGTTCATTAGGGAGATTGGCCTGTAGTTTTCCTTTTTTGTGTTGTCCTTGTTCGGTTTTGGTATTAGTGTAATGTTGGCTTCATAGAACGTGTTTGGTATTGTCCCTTCCTTCTCAATTTTTTGGAAGAGTTTGTGAAGGATAGGCACTAATTCGTCTCTGAATGTTTGGTAGAATTCATTTGTAAATCCATCAGGTCCTGGGCTTTTGTTTTTGGGGAGGTTTTTGATTACCATTTCAATTTCGCTAATTGTAATTGGTCTGTTTAGGTGTTCTATTTCTTCTTTATCTAGCTTTGGGTGATTGTAGAGTTGTAGGAATTTGTCCATCTCCTCTAGATTGTTAAACTTGTTTCCATATAACTGTTCATAGTAGTTACTGATTATTCTTTTGATTTCTGCTGTGTCCGTTGTGATTTCTCCTCTTTCATTGATGATCCTGTTTATTTGTGCTTTCTCCCTTTTTTCCTTTGTGAGCCTGGCTAGGGGTTTGTCTATTTTATTGATTTTTTCAAAGAACCAGCTCTTGGTTTCATTGATCTTTTGGATTGTTTTTTTAGTTTCAATTTCATTTATTTCTGCTTTTGTTTTTATTATTTCTTTTCTTCTACTGGTTTTGGGGTTTTTTTGTTGTTCTTTTTCTAGATCTTTGAGCTTCGAGATTAGGTTGTTTCTTTGAGTTCTTTCTTGTTTCTTGATGTGAGCTTCTATTGCTATATATTTTCCTCTTATTACTGCTTTTGCTGCATCCCATACATTTAGGATATTGGTGTCCTCCTTGTCGTTCAATTCAAAGAATTTTTAAATTTCTTCTTTGATCTCCTCATTAGTCCAGTGGTCTTCCAGTAGTGTGGTTTTTAATCTCCATGAGGTAGGAAAGTTCCTTGCCTTCTTTTTATGGTTTATTTCTAGTTTGATGCCTTCATGGTCAGAAAAGATGGTTGATATGATTTCAATCTTGGTGTATCTGTTGATGTTTGTCTTGTACCCCAGTATGTGATCGATCCTGGAGAATGATCCGTGTGCGCTTGAGAAAAATGTGTACTCCGTTTTTTTGGGGTTTAGTGTTCTATAGATGTCTGTTAAGCCCAATTGCTCTAGGTCCTTATTTAGAGCTTTGGTTTCTTTACTTATTTTTTGTCTTGTTGATCTATCCATTGTTGATAGTGGTGTGTTGAAGTCTCCCACTACGTATGTGTTTTCTCTGATGTCTGTTTTCAGAGAGGACAACAGTTGTCTGATATATTTTGGTGCTCCTTCGTTTGGTGAGTATATGTTAATGAGTGTTATTTCTTCTTGAAGTATTGTCCCCTTGATCATAATGTAGTGACCATTGGGGTCTCTTTTTATCTTTTTGAGTTTGAAATCTGTTTTATCTGATATAAGTATAGCTGTTCCTGCTTTCTTTTTTGGTCCATTTGCTTGTAGGATTGTTTTCCATCCTTTAACTTTGAGCCTATTTTATCTTTTGTAGCTAAATGTGTTTCCTGGAGACAGCAAAAGGTTGGGTTTTGTTTCTTAATCCAGGCTGCAACTCTGTGTCTTTTTATTGAAGAGTTTAGTCCATTTACATTTAGAGTTAATATTGATATGTTAACATCTGTATTTGCCATTGTGTTTGTCTTTCCTTTGATTTTATTTATTTATTCTTTTAATAACTTTTTTTTTTTTTTGGCCTTCTTTCATTGTTATTCGTCCCTCTGAGGTTCTGGCTTTAGGACTCCTTGTAGTATTTTTTGGAGTGGGGGTTTAGTTGCAATGAAATTCCGGAGTTTCTGTTTGTCTGGGAAGGTCCATATTCTTTCTTCAAAGAGGAAGGAGAGCTTTGTGGGATAGAGTATTCTTGGTTGGCATCTGTTTTCTTGGAGTCTGTTGACTATGTCCCTCCACTCTCTCCTTGCCCGTAGTGTTTCTTCGGAGAAGTCTGATGTCAGCCTGATTGGTTTTCCTTTGAATGTTATCTGTTTCTTCCCTCTTGCCAGCTTCATTATTTTTTCCTTGTCCTGGAGTCTTGGGAGCTTTACTATTATGTGTCTTGCTGTATTTTTTCTTTCGTTGTGGAAGTTTGGTGTTCTTCTTGCTTCTTGTATATCAATTTTCAGCTCATTCTTCACATTTGGGAAGTTCTCTTCAATTATCTCTTTGAATATTTTCTCTGTTCCTATTTCTCTCTCCTCTCCTTCTGGTATTCCTATAACTCTTATATTTCCTTTCCTCATGGAGTCAGATAGTTCCCGAAGTCTTTCTTCATTCTTTTTCCTTCGTACTTCTCTTTCCTTTTCTGTTTTGGTTCTTTTTATTTCTGTGTCTTCAAGAGCACTTATTCGTTCTTCCATTTCATCAATTCTGCTTTCATTGCTTTTCCCAGAATTCTTTAGTTCTTCCATTAATTCTTTGATCTCCTGCATTTCTTTTACTTCCCTCTTTAGGGACTCAATTTCATTCTTCTGACCATTGTTTTCCCTCTTTAGGGACTCAATTGCATTCTTCTGATCGTTGGTTATTTTTCCCTTATCATTGTTTTCCTTTATGACTTCTGTCAGTTTTTTAATCACGGCAATTTTAAATTCTCTTTCTGGAAGGCTCAGAAGTTCTTCCAAGTTACTGTCATTGCAATCTGGGGGCTGGTTTTCTTTTTGTGGTGTGCTTTTTCCCTGGGGAGTTGCTAGGTTGCGTGTGGTTCTTCTCCTCCCTACTGTCTGTTTTCTAATTTGCCGTATGCGTTGGGACACTGTGTAGTTGGGACTGGCCGGCATCTTGGGTGAGCTTCTCTGCTCTCCTCTGGTTCCTCCAGGAGTCATCTGTCAGTTTCAAGCAGTCTTTACTGGAGAAAGGTCCCTGTTCTAAAATGCCGATGTGGGGACACACTCCCCTGTGTGCCTGGTCTGCCCCGGCGGTGGGTTCCTGCTCCCCCTCTGGGCTTGGACTGCAGGCCAGAGGGGGTCTGGCGTGAGCGAACTTCCCCCGCTCACCTCTGGCTCCTGAGGAAGCCTTCTGCAGGTAGTCTTTACTGAAGAAATGTCCCTGTTCTAAGATGGTGATGTGGGACACACTCCCTGCGCGTCCGGTGTCAGGCACACTCTTCTGCGCGCCTGGTCTGCCCCAGCTGTGGGTGCTCGCTCCCCCTGTGGGCTCAGACTACTGGTCGGAAGGGGCCCGGCGTGGGCTAATTCCCCAGCTGGCCACTGGCTCCTCTAGGCGCCTCTGCTGGCTTCAAGTCGCTAGGTGGCGCCAGAGATCTCTCCTGGAGCACTTGGGGAGCTGATTTTCCACCCCGTGGGACACGGAATAGAGCGGGAATGGTAGGGTAAACCTCAACGGCTTTGGGGTGCTGTGTCTGCCTTGTGTCCCCCCGTCGTGGGGAACCCACGCCCCTAATTTCGTGCCCCGGGTGTCAGTTCCAAAGCCCTCAGTTCCAGGACTCAGGCTGTAGCCCAGTTCATGGGTTGGGAATGGCGCCTGGTTCCTGCTCACTCAGTGAGGGCCTCCGCGCATCTCCCCGCAAGCCTAGGTCGCAGGCGCAGGGACCTGGGCAGCTGCGATCTGGATCCGCGTTTGCTTTTCAACTGCACTGCTTTTCCGCGCGCGATCCCGATTCCAATCCGCACTTGGTTTTCCAGCGCGCCGCTTTTCCCGCGCAATCCTGATCCCGATCAGCGCCTGCTTTTCCAGCGCACCGCTTTTCCGTGCAAGCTTACCAGGCGGCCGGGGCTGTGTGCTGGTGCTGGCCTCCTCCTGGGGGGCGGGGCCCTCTTTAATGGCGCTGGGAGCTCACCTCCGCAGCGGATCCTGCAGAGTTCTCCACAGCTCCCGTTCACGGGGTGTGGTGGCTGCAATAGTTCCTTTCCACTCACAGTCCCGCTTGCTGCGTCGTTTGTTCTTGTTGGCCGTTTTGGTTTGTTGTTTTCCTCCTCTCTGCCGGTTGGAGAGTGCTGCCTCTGTGGGCGGGGGAGGGGAGCAGGGTTCTGCGCTTTCCTCCCTTCTGGTCCTCTTTTATGGCAACTTTCTTCTTCGGGCAGTTTGCTGGCGTCACCCGTTTATCTTCCGTGTCCCGGTTCTCACTGGGACCTGCCGCTTTTCCTCCCTATTAACTTTTTTTAATGGGAGATCTTACTCGCAGCGTCTCCTCGCCGCCATGTTGCTCCGCCCCCTCCGGTCATCTGAGTCTTATCCTTTGACTTATGTGATCAGTCCCTGTTGCTCCTGGGGATGCACCTCTGCTGTAATCCCTAGCTGCCCTCAAGCCCATGGTAATCTGCTCTTTCCCTCCATATTCACAGTTTCAACTTCTCTCCAGTGACCCTCTTTTTTAATGGCCTACAACTTAGTGACCTTATAATTACTACCCTCATAAGATGTTCAATTTAGAGATTGATTAGAGCTCAATTTCTAAATTGAGCTAAATCAAATCACACTGTTTCTCTTTAGTCAAAACTCTTGCTAGTTCCCTGTTGCCTTTAAGATCTACTCCACGTTTCTTAACTTGGATGTAAGGCCCTTCACAGTCTGGCCTTGCCCCTCCCCCCACTCCAGCCTGCTTTCCCACCACTCCCCGTACAGCTGTGATCAGCGCCTCGCCATTCCCCAGCATGCTTTCCTCTCTCCCACATCTATACTTTGGCCTAGGCTTTTGTTATGAGCGAAATGCCCTATTCAATTGTGTCCACTTCCTCCCCACTCAGTATACTTTTGTTCAGCACTCAATGCTCAACTTGCGTCACTTCCTCTGTGAAACTTGCCCTGACTGAATTAGTCACTCCATCCTCAGGACTTGGAGACACTGGGAACATTACTCCCTACACTGCATTGTTTATATGTCTTGTCTCTGCCAATCTGTGAAGTCTTCCAGTACAGGAATGACGATAGTTGGTGCGAGCAGCTCTTCTTAGCCACTAGGCTAAGTTAGGGGCTGGTGAATAACTACGTAGGTGAAGTACGTGATTCACAAATATAACTGCTCAGGAGTACAGATCCCAGGAAGGAGATCTCACAGGCATGATTGGGTGACTGCGAGTGTGGACTTTGGAGACAGATGGCTTACATTGAAACCTGGCTCTGCCATGCACTAGATTGGCCTCTTTGGGATTTTGTTTCCTCAGTAAGCTAGAGATAATCATAGTGAAGACCTCATAGGATTGTTGTGAGAGTTAGATGACCTGTAATATGTATAATATGTAGTATTCAGAATAATACCTAGCATTTAATCATTAAAAATAATTATATGCGTGCCTACTATTTGTGGAGGTCACTGTCAAGTGGTAAGGTAATCCAGTTTTGTTGATTTTGTTTTGTCATGTATTAGGGTGATATGTAATAACCTTTGCCTCTAGAATTTCAGACTTATCCTAGGAAGAATTCCAGAAAACTTCCCTTTCCGAACACACTGTTCCAGAGCAAAGTTTAGAGAAGTCATAAAGGTGAGAGAGGGGGCTGTGTCAAGTAAAGGTGAAGAGAGCTAATCAGAAACAGTTCCTGAGTATATATTCTGAAATATACTGAAAATATGGAAGCTCTTTAAGTAGTGATGAAGGGATTTCAAAGGATGAATTATTTTTAATTTATTTTATTTCAGTAGTGAAATCTGTATGTTGAGACTTTCCATGTTCAAAACCTCAGAAATTTAGTAGTGGGTCCCCACGTCCTCGTAAATTTTCCCTTTGGTTGCATATAGTCTATTGTAGTACTGGATTAGCTTTCATTTTAAAAATTCTTCTATGCAGCAGAATGCAGATTCCTCTGACTACCATAATTTCAAACTGCCTGTCTTTGGTCAGTTTCAGATTTCAAATATGGTATCACATGAAGCCAGACTGTGGAGTGGTGTGTAGGTGTGCGCCTGGGGCCCCACCAGCAGTGGGGCTGGGAGGTAGAAATAAAAGTTGTTCACAGAAGAATGGAGATGGTCTTCAAAAAGTGAGCTTATGATATGTCATTTACTTACACAATAATTGGTCAAATATATAATGTTGTTTCACATTGCTTTTATCCCTGGAACTTTCCTATCCAACCTGCTTGTCTAGTAAATACCCACTCATCTTTTAAGTCAGCTCAGATGTCACCGCCTCTGAAGTCTTTCGCATCCTCTGTGTAGGCCTTGTAGTACCTCCTTTTTTCCTAATCAGAAAACCTGAAACACTGCTGCTTGAACTGCATATGTGTCCTCTCCTACCTCAGGCAGGAAGTCGGAGATTTTTGCTTGCCGTCTGTCCTTATCACCTGGACCTGATACTGTGCATGGGCGTTAGTAGGCCAACTAGCAATAGTTGATATGCAGTAATACACAGTTGGAGAGTGTTCAGTGTGATCTTCAGGCATGGAATTTGAAAGAGATTGGCCAAACCGAAGGACATTTGTTATTGGGTGTTTTTTTTTAAAGTTATGACACATTTTTGCAATGAAAAACATAGAAAAAAATACGTCACTACTTTCCAACAAACCAATAAATCTCAACTTCCCTAGCAGAGGCTTCTTATATATTTATATTTGAAGTATTTCAAATGTGATGCCTCTTTATGTAGCACATAGTTTTAGAAGTATAAACACTATTTGTTGAGAACATTATTTTTATCAGACAAAAGTTTCCAACTTGCCAGAACCTTATTTCTGGAGCTCTAAACCCCTGGTAAATTTCTGAATTTTTAATGTAACTGTTATAATAAGCAGATTGAAATGCTGAAAGTGCTTTTCGTTATTCACATTTTACTGATTCCTAAAAATTATCCATCTTTAAATTTTAAATGCTTCTTATTGGCGGGGAAGAAGGTGGGTATAGAAAAGTATAAGGCAGAGTGTCCCCAAGTTATATGAGATTTGGCTTTGGGAATGTCACCTTGGACAAAGGCTTATCTTTTCAACCGCATTTTCTTCATCACTAAGACAAGGAAATAATACAAATTCTGTAGAGTTGGCTGGAGAAGTAGGCTTGATATATACATAATAACTGAATTATTCTGGTTCAGTAAATGTTTTCTGGTATAGCATGAGGAAAGTGAAGAGGTGTTGTCGCTTCCATGTGATTGACGATATGTGTATTGTATTACATTCTAGAACGTAGAAAAGTCCTTAATGTGGTAAAAAGCCTGGATCAAGTGATAAAAACACATCTTCTGGGGCCTCCCTGGTGGCGCAGGCAGTTGAGCGCCGCATTGGGAAGTTGTCTGCAGTCTCTGCGGCGTGAGTTTGATCCTGGCCGGCCAGGGAGAAAACCACATGACATGGTAGACCTCTCCTGTCTTGCCCGCTGCTCCCCTCAGCAGTGTATTTCATCAGTCTGCCTGTTCTGTTCCCCACTCTATCTCTGAATCCTCTCACCCTCCCAAGCCTCTGGCCTGTACCTTGGTTCTTACATAAATAAATAAATCCTTAAGGGGAAAAAAACGCATCTTCTGACCCCACTCCCCACTTGCCATCACAAGGCGGTGGGAACAGCTATCTGTTCTTGGAAAACCCTCTGCACAGGTCCTCTCTCCAGGACTCTGGCGGCCGCAGCATTCAAGGCAGGCCAGTTTTGCCAATGAAGGCAGCGCTGTGCTTAGAGATGATATCCATGACCTGGAGGAAGTCACATGCACGGTCACACCCACCGGAGCCCCTGTCCCATCACCAGCCTCTCCCTCCACTGCTGCAGCTGGGGAGTGAGGTGTGAGAGAGAAGTGCCTCCTTCAGCATGGGGGGCTGCCCCTGCAACAATTTAACTGTCTGAAAGTTTGTAATGCAGAGAAGGAATCACAGTCAAACAGGGACGGAAGACATGAGACTCTCTCTTGGATAAATATCTCACTTGTAATCAAACAAAGCAGCAGTTTGAGGATTGTGGGAAAATCTCGAGCTCCAGGAATAGATGCACTTGGGTTTGAATCTTAGCTTTTTCCATTCACTGCCTACTTTCAGTTAGTTAAGGGAATTCACTGGTCTCCCTGAAACTAATTTTACTCAGCTTTTAAGGTTCATTTCATCTATAATGCTAATTTCTGTGTAAGATTACTGGTAAGATCATTGAGCAGATGTAAAACTTCTGGCACGCAACATGCCACGTAGTAGCTGTTTGGTTGCCCCTTCCACTTGCCCCTTAACCCCCTCTAGAGAGCAGATGGCCATTGCTGTATGAGAACAAAATGAAGGCTGAATTACAGGAAACCTCTATTAGTCACTTAGATACTTTAAATTAGATACTTTTTAAAAAATAGTCCCAAGGTCTTTTATTTTTTTTTTCACACCCATTATGCACCAGAGTCATAGGGAGTGGGTCCCAGCAGCCAGTGCGCTTCCCTGGGTGGAGCCGCCTGGGCTTTGGTTGATCCCAAGCACCTTTCTCCTTGGCTTCCTTTTTGGTCCTTGTCTTTCTCTGTTCCACGTGTTTCAGGACGTGGTCTCAGGTCTGCACGTGCTCACTGTGCTCAGTTGCAAACGTGGATTCTCTTGGCCAGAATCTTGCCAGTGTTGCCATGGTAACAGGTGTGGGCCTTCTGTTTGAACACGGCCCACCCCCTTGATGCCCACAGTGCCATCTTTGCTGTGGATTCACATGGATGTGGCCAGAGGGACACCCCATGTTTCCCAAAAGGCCTGGAGGGCACTGAGTGGGCCTCTCCTCTTCCCCTTTGTGTTGGTCCTTTTGGCGACTGACTGGGAGACGGCGGTTCAGGCCAAAAGCTTAGGGATATCATTTTTATGTTTTCAGGCATAAATGTAGTTAGGCATCAGTGCTACAGACTTTTGACAGAAATGTCTAATATTTATACAAGTTTTAGTAGTTTTTTCTATTTCTGTCATTTTCTATGTTAAGACTAAGCATTGATTCTCGATACATGCAAGTCTTCTTTGACACCGTGGTCTTGCTGCTTCCTATGAGGACCGGACAGAGTTCTGCAGACAGTCAGCATGGCGCTTGGCAACACTGAATACTTAGTTAATGCCATTTTTTCCTCTCCTTAAATTTCCAAACTATCACCCTGTCATTGCTTAGCGATCTCATTCACTGGGTATTTCCATTCACTGTCACTCTGCTGGGCATGGCCCTTCTTAGGAATGGATCCTAGTGGGGAAGCCAGATCTGTAAATATATTTCATCAATTCCAAGATACATATTTTTCATATTTTAACAATTCTAGAGATTGGGATGTATCTTACTGGTGGTATGTCATTCTACTTGTATCATTTTCCCCACTTAGTGGTATACTTAAAAATAAAATAATCAGTGACTTCTTAGACTCAACCATATATAACAAGTCACTGTACCAGAGAGGTCATCTGCTCTCTAGAGGGGGTTAAGTGACAAGTACAGGTCAATGCTGTACACAGGAAGCCGGGCTTGGGAACTCACAGGACAACCAACACAGGAGCAGGTCTGAACAGAGAGTTCAGCTTTCGTTCCTACAGTTCCTTTGTTGCATTCTTCCTCCACAGCCCCTTTGTATGAGGCCTGATTGGTACCCATTTGGGTGGTTTTTCCCTCCAGGGGAAATGTGGCATCCTGAGACGATGGTCAGTCACTCTGAGGGAGTGATGGCAGCAGGTTGGTGAGCTACCTCAGGAGTCCCCTGGGACCTAGAGGACTTGGGAGCGGATGGAGGGGTTAGAAAATGACCTGCAGGTGAATATAAAGGACTCACGCCCTCCCTGTGACTCCAAGGCACTAGAATAAAGCCTAGACTCCTGCACCACCTCTGGGGCCCCATGTGATTGGCTCCCACCAACTTGCCTGCCTTCTCCCCTACACTCTTTCCCTCATACTCTGCTCCAGCATGGCAGCCTGGCCCTTGTCCCTGCTGTGATGTATCTTTTCCCATTTCTCTGCCTCTCCCTCTCCCAATCTTTGACTGGTGAACACTGGCTCATTCCTCAATCTCAGCACAGGATATCACTTTTGGGTGATTTTCTTGACCCTTCATTTAAGTTCATGTCCCTGTCGCCCTCTTGTAGTAACTTGTTTCTGCTCCTCAGTGCCTGTTATTCCAATCACAGCAACAGTGTCATCCGCACACCATCTGCCTTTGCAGCTAGACTAGACACTCCATGCAGACAGTGCCTTTGTTTTAGTAGATGAGCTGGTACTACATACATTACCCTGCTTGTGGAAACAGTGACTTTGAGATATAATTGATTTCAAGGGCTCTCTTGTCATTGTACTAATTTATTCATCCTTGGGAAAGTTTTAAGAAACCAGAAGATTTCCTTCACAGAGTTGTTTTGAAATTTAACAGCTAAGTCACATGAATGGATCATCTGTCTCCCAGCAAGTATTAGCAGTGTGTGAGGTGCTTTCAAATTGTTCTGATGGGGCAAAAGGGATTAGCAAGCAGCAGGTGACCCCGAACTTCAATGATGTGTCTGATTTTTCACAGGTTGAGCTTGAAGCACCTATGGGAAATAAGAGGCTGTTGGAATAGGGACCCAGTGCTGGAGAGGTAGTTTAGGGGTGAAGACTTGAATTTGAGTTGTTATCATAGTGATTAATGGTGATTGAAATTGAAGTGTAAGTAGGCTACTGATATGGGAAGGTGCAGAGAGAGAAGTAAGACACAATCCTGGGAAACATATTTAAGGGGAAGCACTTGAAAGAGATTTGGGAATTGAGTAGTGGGGAGGCAGGAAGAGGCCTTTCTGGGCTCTACATCTAAAAGAACGTTGGACACGTCACACGTGCTACATTGAGTAGTGAGTGAATAAAACACCAGAAAAGGCCTTCTTCTCTTTGAATATTGCTTTAATATTATAAACAAACTGACTTTCAAATTGAGGTGCTCTCAACAATCCAGACAGCACAAATTAATTTATCTATTAAGAAAATCCCTGAACCTCATCTGCAATTAGTGAATGATTAATATAAGAAATTGTTTCTCAATGTAGCTATACAATGAAACAGTTGTGAATTCTGAGTGGTGGGAATGTTTTATTTTAATTCTTCATTTTTAAAAATAATTTTCAAAAAAATGAGGCAGCATGTTTGTATCTGTCCATTTCTTCATCATCCTGTGTGAACTGTTGCTGCAGCAGACGCTTCTTCGTTGGCATGTCATTTTACCTTTCAGGAATGTGTACCTTTGAATCTTGGGGTGTGGGCTGGTTTGTTTGGGTGGTGTTGGGTGACCAGACCCCATGACATTCTGGGTCAGAGATTGGCAAACTCCAGCCGGCTGGTCAAGCCCTGCTTGGGCTGGTTTTCACATGGCTTCGGCGCTCAGATGGCTTTTACTTTACCTTCTTTGAAGAGTTGTAGTAAAAAAACCAAAAGCAAAAACAAAAAGCCAGAATAATCTGTAACAGAGACCATAAGAGGCTCGCCAAGCCTAAACTATTTACTCTCTGGCCCTTGAAAGGAAGTTTTGTGACTTTTAGTTTGTAAGTTGTACATGAAATGAACCAAAAATTCCACAGGAAAACCTCCAGTCGATGACTGCATAAGTAGGGTGTGTAGGGTGTTGAATTATGAGAAGGTTTCCTTCTTTTGGAGACTGTGAACTTGATTGAGTGAAAACTGTCTTGTATGACTTGACAGGGTTGTCAGGGGGTAGAGGACCCTCTGAACCCCAGGGTGTCACACAGAGCAGTCTCTGACGATGGTTCAACCTGTTCTGGCCCCACTGCTGTGCAGAGTTGTTTCCAGGCAGCCGCCGTTAAGCGTTTTCCTAGTGACGTGTTAGAGCAAGATGTGTATAGTCAAATAAAATGTGTGTGGGGTTCAACGATTTTCTTTACATTTTGCTGGCCTTCTGAAGGGACATTTTCTAGTTGCAAGAAGATTAAAATCATTGACTATTAGATTTGGGGAAAACTATTTGACTTGTGTAGGTTTTTTGTTTTTTCTTTTTTTGAAATTTCAACAGTTTCACGTCACCTGCCTCTGTCTTTGTAATGAAATGTCATTGATATATTTTGAGTACAAATTTCCTCATTTTCTGAATCTTCCTGATAGCTTTCTATCAGAATCTGTGAGTTGTGGGGGAAAGGAAAGTTGACTTGAAACAATTCTGCAACTGGAGATGACTGTGTCTAATCAATTGCTAAATAATTCTCTCTCAAAATCAGACTTGATATTTACATTTTGATTTTCATATTTGGCTCACAGTATTTGTTGATAGCATCTAACCTCCCCCACCACTGGATAAATAAAGGCTGTTATTTCCTTTTCAACATTTTAAGCTCTATTCTCAACCAAGACCTAAGAAGCACAGGTTAGGATATTACCAGACTCTGATCTGTCCATCCAAAGAAGCTGGGAACCTTGATTAATATGCCTCGTTAACTGATGATTTCAGTTCCGTACTGGTAGTGCTAGAATAATTTGTATAAACCAAGCAGTACAGATTCCTTATTTTAGCACTAAGACTTACAAAGGCTTCCTTTAGCAGCCTTTAATTTTGTACTTATGTATGTGACATAGCCTGTGGCTGTGATAGCTACTGCGAATCTCCAGTTGTTTGGGGATGAAAGGAGGAGGCAGCTGGAAACTCGGTAGCTACATCTAGCTGTCTACCTAGAGAAGGCCTTGATTTCAAGTTTATCTAAACAAGCTCGACTAATCCCAACTATCTAGGGGGATCCACTGTCAAAACAAGCAGCGTGGCCCTGAGGCAAACACAGCTATACAGAAATGAAGTCTGGGGCTTCCAATACTCCGGTGACTGCATACTGGAGGCTTTTTTCCCCCCTGAAAGAGGGTAAGAGAGGTAGAATTTGCATAATGCCTTTTCATTGGAAACTTTTGGAAAGCTGACAGACCTCCAGCTTATAGATCTGTAGCCACAATACAGAGTCTATAGGAGAATCCTTGAATGACCTAACCATATTGAAAGAAAATATAAAAGCGCCCAAGTATAGCCAAGCGAGAGAGGAAAAGAGGCTGATGCATTGTCTAACATCTGCCGTACTTCTCGTTAGTTTTGTTCTTTGCTATTCTGTGTGGACTTTGGAGAAGCCTAAGACAGCCTAACATGAATCCTATAATCTTCCTTCTGAATATTTATGTCGTGTACCAGCTTCTAAGCTGTCCTTTGCGTTTTCCTACTTCCCCCTCATTTTCATGCTCTCAAATGAGGCCAACATTTCAAAAGCTAAATAAATGTTTGTGAATGTTTATAAAAGATTTGCATAAATTTGTCCTTGTCTGACAAAGATCACTTTTTTCTTATGCCAGTTCTGGAAAAAAAAAAAATTTTTTTTTTTTAAGGTTTTGGTGCTTGTCTTGACGACCGAGTCCCGCATCCCAGAACAATGATTGCTGATTAAGTGGGTATGCAATTGTGACTGAATAGGCTTTCAAGATACTGGGTAACAGGGGTCTATCATCGAAGGCTGAATTATAAAATTTAGAAAATGTTATCAGAAGTACACGTTTAAACCTATTTTTTGGGGGCCCTATCATTAAGTAAGACAAAGAGTTCTTACAAGTTCAAAGGAAAGTACAGCCACCCACGGTTTTAAAAACTCTCCTGTATAAATTTTAATAATTAGAAGGTTTCCGTACCTCAGAATATCACTTGTCTTTCCCATGGTTGAGCATATTTAAAAATAATTTTTAGACCTCTAGGCACTTTTTGGAAACCGTATGTCTGCCAGTGGTACATGTTAACGTGGTTACCAGGGCGGCAGTCAGAGGAAACATGCCAGGCCGTCCTTTCAGAATGTACAGTCATACCTTGAGAAAACATCAGCAACATGAAATATGTGTTAGGGCTTAATTATAGGACACACACACAGAGAGACACATAGCCCAGACACTTGTGCCGCCGACGTGTTTGCTGAATTCATTTATCTTTTAAAATTAGAATGGATTTGGTGGGGTGGCAAGGGATGTTGTGGGTCGAGGTGCTAATTTAGTTCAGAGTTATTCAAGATTGGCAGGAGAGAGAGGTAACAGCCAGTTCTGTTAGTCCTTTGGTTGTGTTGGTGTACAGGTTTAAGTTATCATTAAGGCACAAACTAGAGCCCCTTCTCTGACACAGTTTTTATCACATCTGCTAGCTTGTGTCCCAGGAGGAGATGTGGAAAGCAGTGAATTCAGCCTGGGCCCATTATCGACTGCTTTTTCGTGTGTTGTAAAAGGAGTGAGACCTCAGGGAGGCTTGGAGCCTCCTCCCGTGTAATGTCCAAGTCAGATTTGAAGGACTGGTGGCAGGAAAGCTTTGGCCTTGGGGTGTGAATTCTGAGAAATAGAGGCACAATTAAGTTTAAAAAATTCAAAGACTTTGAGCTTGATAATGAAAGATTTTTTTTTCTAGACTAATGTAAGCAGAAAAGTTGTCCATCTGTGCACATTTTTGGGTGCATTAAAAATATTTAAAAGCTGACAGCTTTTAATGTGCTTATGAAATAGTATTCTATCAATGCTCTTTTTTTTTTTTAAGCAGTATCTTCCTGAGGGCAAGTTGTGTCTTCAGTGAAATCGTGTTTGCAGTTTTACTGTTGGGACTGTATCCCTTTGGTATGTGCTGTGATATGTATCCCTTCTCTCCCCCAACCCTTCTTCCTTGATGCGATGTTGATGCCATAAATGTTCAGATAATGGAATTGAAAATGTTTAACAAAACAAACCAGGTAAAATAGAGTAATAATATTTACAGTCCAAGGAGTTATGTTTCTGATGTTACTGAAGGTAATTGTAAGAGATTGCAACCAAATCATTGTTGAAAGCATTGGAAACCAGTGTCAAGAAGTTTATTGGTGTTTAACATTGACCTTATAAATATATAGCACTCTCATTTTCAACCCCTTTGCTCTAAGACTTTATGTTAATAAAATGAAATCTTAGAAGGGATTTCATTTTAATGTCATTTGAAATCCATTAATTTGGGAGCAACTTTGTTCTATGTAATAATGTAATTTGGGAACAACTTTGTTCTAAGTGGTTTTTTGAAGAAAGGAAAATATACAAAGGCTAAAGTGAATTTCATTAAATTAAAAATGTTTTTTTTAAAGATCCAGTATTTTTGAAAATTACACTTGAAAGTAGTTCTAGAGATTGACTCTACTGTACCAAACATTCCACCTGTGATATCTTTGATAATTCAGATACAAAGTTGATATCATACATTTTGTAGAATAGGTTGCATTCCTATTTCATTTTAATTTTATCTTTAAATTGCAACATTGACTATATTAGGCATTATACAAATTAGCATAATTATAGCATAGGTATGTCTCAAAATTAACTAAAGTTTGTTCAGAGTAAACTGGTAGTAAATATTGAAATATACCAAAGAAAGGGAGCAGACTCCAGCATTTGCGCAGCGTTGTTAGAAATCTGACCCAGCTTTTATGTTCGGGTGTTGAAAAGCCTTTCTGTAAAATCCCTTATTCAAAGCTTTTCCTCACTAAAAAAATAAATAAATAAAGAGTTTGCTTCTAACTGTGGTATGGATCTTGGATTTAATTTGATATTTGTAGTGAAGGAGAAAAATTGTATTTCCTAATGTAGGAAATTTCTGATCAACATTCTTGAACTTGGTGCTAATTAAGCTTCTAAGAACTACTTACCATGCTGTTTTACCCTTCTTAATCATAAACATGAAAACCTCTGCTAGCTTTCACTTGGAGTCCCTGGTTTTAACTTGAAATGGCTTAAAGTGGAAATTTTGTTAGCTTTTTGTATGTTTTGGATTTTGTGTGTGTTCTGTTTTTAACTCTCGACTTGAGTTTTAAGATCATTCATCAAAGGCTTTTCTTTCAAGTCAGTTGCACTGATCTCAGTTGCAGGACTTAGAGGGCCATCCTTTCCCTCATGCTATTAAAAAAATTAAGTGTAGAAACAGACTATTTTAGGAATCTGAGCTCCAATGGTCTTTTCATCACACACATCAACATTTTGAAATGAACCAATAAATTAGATATAAGAAAGTCAGGAAATGTTCTGCCACCGTCTCCCTGTCTCTGCCTCCTTCACTCTTTTTTCTTGGACAAAGGTAAATTATCAATTGCTATACCGGCTTTCAATAAGCTACAAAGGGGCTGCTTCTGGCTTTACATATTTTAAAATGCATTCATTTATTCAAGCTATCTCTTTCCTTCATTTAAAATGTTTTCCTGCACACATTTTCTTTTTCCTTTTGAACTATTGAGAACCTGCCTCATCTCCCAACATTCTGTAACCCCAATGGGCATTGTAATCAGCCTGCGCTTTTGTCTTTCAGATGGCATTTATTTGTGGGGTGTGTATGTTAGTGCATGACAGTCAGTTGTTTTCATCTGCCAATACAAGTAATTTCTGTTATGGCTTTCAATGAAGCAGTGAAAACAAAGTATTTGACATCTGAACTGGTGATGGTTGTAGGGTCTCTTACATACCCCCAGCCAGCACCCCGAATTCAGGGTGAATTAATTGGTTGAGCCTTTGCATGCTGAACCAGTTAACTGTGTTGAATTTCCAAGATTTGCTTCCAGATAGGATTCTATGACGGATAGCATATGAATGTAAAACTTTACCAGGATTTCAAGAAAATGGCTCATTTTCAGCAGAACATCACCTACTTTCTGCAGATTGGAGTAAGTTCCCTTGATAGGTCTTCTGAATGGATAAGAATTCAAATTGGGTGAACAGAATCCAAAGAAGACCCTGGATGAATCTTGAGTTCACTTCTGATTTTCATTTGCAAGTGAATGCAGTGTTGGGTGTGTTGCTTTCACATTTTTGCTTCCTATTCTGAGGCTTGGATATCTCCTGGTGGGCAGAGTTTTGTAGATGTTGTTTTTCCACGATGCTGTGATGCTGTGTATGTGAACTGCTGTTGAATCTGTGCAGAACTGAAAGGTCTGTGCCATGGCCTGCCCCTCACGCCTCCCCCCTGCCTCCTCTGTTCTTATTTCTTCCCACATGAAGTATCATATATTTTGTTAGAAAGAAAAGCCCTTTTGGAAATTGCCTGTTTCATAAATTGTCTGGTGACACAAAGGGGTTGAATGCTATATTCTTGTCTCATTTATTTTGAAAACTTTGCTACTGAACTCACCTTAATCAATGAGCCCAGTGTTGTCTCCTATAAGTTATGTGTTGGATATATTGATTGGGAGGGATTTTAGAAAACCCGTCTGGGGTTTATAATGTCAGCAGTGTTTTGATTATGAAAAGAGTTGGAACCTGGGGACATGGAACCAGGTGGCAAATGTCCTAAAGCCAGTGGTGACACGGTGGACTGGTCCCCCCTGGGATCCAGTTCATGCCCTGCACTTTAACTGTGGTGGCTGGCTACTATAGATTCACTTTTTTTTGCTCATTAAAATGTTAAAAAATCAAACTGTACATAAAAAGATTTGTGAAAATATAAACTTGGGAATTGATCTAGAGAGCTGGCACGATCTTCCCCACCCCCTGCCTTAGCAATGAGGTCATTTACATTTCATCAGCTGTACTGCATCTCAAAGATCCGATTTATGTGGCAGTAGTTGAGGTTGTACTGAGGCTGGTTGTCTGAAAAAGCTGGTGTAGCCAAGAAAAAGGGGGGAGAAAGCAGGAAAATTACCATCTACAAAGAAAGTTCCCAAGCCAAAGACAGGTTCTAGAAAGAGAAAGGGGCTGGTGACGGGCTGGTGACTATTTTCTCAGTAAAATTATTATTGCAAGACACTCTCTTACAAGTATAATGCTCAAAATATGTTTAAATCAGGGGTTTAAAATCCCCACTCTTGGAGAATGGTACCTTTTATATTCCAATATTTGTGGAGTTTTGTTGAAAAAGAGGATACGGTATTTAAAAGTTTATCTATAGGGATAACAGTGGTATTAAGACAATTGTTTTATTTCAGCAATTTTATTTGCAAGAAACTTGGCTTGTTTTTCCCTCCCTCTTCCTATCCTTCCCTTCCCAAACTAAGAAGTAGATTTTTTTTTTCAGTTTTGATTGAGATAATGTGTGAATATGCCTAACACAGGGTAGATGCTCATTTTGGTTTTCTCCTCTGACAGCACACCACTGTCTTGTTTGACTTAAATTGGAATATCAAGCTCTTGTAATATCACAAACATGAAGAAACATATTGTGGTGCACAAACATTTGCCTATATTCCCTTCTCTTCTCCCCTCCCCCTACCCCCTTGCTTAATTAGACTTATCACTGCTTTCTTGGGTAAAAAGGAAAGCTCTTGGGAGGTGGGTTATACTCAGCCTACATTGGGTATTTTGATATTTGTTCTAATATTATCTGACAGACAAGTTCACGGTTGGTTATTACTCTTGACATTAGAAAGTGGTAAGTAGTTTCTATATATTGTCGGGAGTAATAAGTTGGGCAGATTAGATCTCTTTGACTCCGCTGTAGAGCACAATGCTTTTTTGTAGCCATGGGGGTCCTTTCTTTCAAAAATCTTGAGGTCTTTTGGCAGCTCAACTCCAGCATAGAGAAGAGAAGTGTTTCTGCACCTGTAACTTTTGAGGGGCAGAGGAGAACCGTCTTTGTAACTGATGTTGGCATTGAGTGAGCACTGGGTACTGAGTTGTAAAGAATGCTCAGTGCATGGACTGTGAAGTCAAAGGGATGCTTTGTGGTGTTTAAACTTGAAGTGAACAGGAACTTGTAAGGTATTTTATTGGGGTGTGTAACTTGTAAGAGTGGGTTGCAGTATTTTTTATTTAAAACTGCAGACATTAGCATGACTGCTTTAGGTGATCTCTTTTTCACTAGTTGTCTGATAATAATACTGCACTGAGAAATGGCCATGGCTTTTCTGACTCTGTCTTCGCCATTGCCATTTATTTAAGCATAATGAGTTTTAAAGCCAGAAATAAGGACTTCTGAATGCCACATTATGGCATTAACTAATATTTCCAGGAGGCCTCTTTGAATGTGTTGGGGTATTCTTTCCCACTCTTTTTCATTTTTCAGTTTCCTTGTCATTTACTACTTCACATGCCTTAACAGTGCCGTGATATACACAGGACCAGTCCAAAATGATATTAAAAAATAGGATATGCTCAATTGAATCATGTAGGCGGAACATGCTCTGGCAGGGCAAGTCCGTGTGCTTTCTGCTTCATTGAGTGGGTTATTAGATTGATGTGGTTTATTTCTTGAATGATAGAACTGGTTTGAAAAATAAATGAAGCGAGAAGCATCAATTCAGTTAGCATTGATAATTCATTATTATTGGTTAGAAAAGTGCTACATTTGTAAACTGATCTTTAATTTATCACTTGGATTAGGATTTGCAATGGGTAGGTTATTTTAATTTGAACCAGCTTCTCAATGACTGAAAAATGTGTTCTTCATTTTGTCTTGAAGTTGGGATTTTTAATAGTTAAAAAAGCAAATCAAATACATGAAAGGAATTTTTTTTAAGATTTATAACATTGGTCTATGAACTTAATATAAGCACCAACTGTGGACTGTCCACAGTCTTCAGATCAATTAACTCAAGTTAGAGAAAAATTCTGTGAAGGAAGTAATAATTATCTGTATATGTTTTTAGCTATGTGTGCATAGGCTGTGAACGTGAAATGTGTCTGTTGGGAAAACACACACCACTGAATATATTGTGCCTCCTCGGGTAGTATTCTTAATGTGAGAAGCTTCTCTTTTATGAATGTTTTTGAAATGGCACTCTACTTTTTGTATCTTTTGTACTCCTGCCTCCCCCCTGAGTAATGTCCTTGGTTTTATGTACCTACATATTTATTAAAGACATTTAAGCTGGTCGTTTGCTTTGGATTTTCATAAATTATAATCAGGTAAGTGTGTCCAATTATGATAACGACATTTAACTAAAAATAGCACATCCTTGAAATTGTTAAGGTTTGGTAACAAAATAAATTTATGCCAAACATGGCAACTTCCTTATGAAGTAAGTAAACGAAGTTTTAAACTCTGAAAATGCAGTTGACAATGTTCAGGGACAATTATCTTCCAGTTGGCTTTCTATTCTGCTTGCGATTTGGCCTATTGATGTCGGGAAGCGTTGTCTAATCCCGGCCCCCTCTGTTCCTAGGTAACAGGCGAGCACGGTGCCAGCAACAGCGGCCCTGCCAGGCCAAACCCATGTGGCTCGGTGTTATTCACTCTGATCCATATGGTCAGGCTGGAGATGGTCCCTGGAGGGGTGTTAACACTCAGCAACCCAACCGCCCCCCTCCCTTCAGAGCCTTCCTGCATGGCTCCTGCTGCTTGCCCATGTGTGATTCTTGATTAATTTTTCATTTTTAATGAAGTTTGATCATGTTTATTATTTCTCATGATTGACTGCCTGGTACTCCTCCCATGTAATTGATAAAGCCCATATTTCTTCATCTGTCTCCTCTTTCTTTAGGGTAAAGTTGCTAGATTGTGTGCCGTGCTTAATGTCAGATTTATTGGCCCCATTAGATGTATAAATTATCTCTCTTTCTCTCCACAGGAAGTTCTACAGACTTTGACCAAGTTTTGTTTCCCCTTCTATGTGGACAGGTAGTGTCAGATTTTTAAACTTTACTAGAAAAAAAAGTGTCAATAAACCTGCTATGGAAAATAAAAACCATACCATTCTTAACATTCTGTCTGTTTAACCATGATTGAAAACACCTATGCGCCAAGGCGAGTAGCCGGTTCTCCCTTCCTGGGGTTTTTATTTGACACCACCACTGCGCTTAAAGCTTACGCTGCTGCGTTGCTCAGTCTGTGAGATGCACTTTGCATGACATTACATTTTTGACTTTGGTTATCAGACTCAAACCATGATTAAGAATGGTTGGTGTTTATCTGGTACTGTTGAATTTTCATGAAAATATGAATATATTTGACTGAACCAAGTAATATCATGTGACTCCATCGCCTTGTGAGTATGATGGAGACTTTGCTTTTCCTGCACCAAAACTTAAAATTTAAATGGCATAGGCTATCTTGTTCAAAGATTTGCAGCTATTTAAATGGCACGCTGCTGAGTAGAGTCTTGTGTTTTGTTTAGGTGACTATGAATGGTATCTCTGGGGGAAAAGCATTTTTGATAAATTTTCAGACTAAGAAAACAAAATCACCTAAACACCTCCTAAATAATTCCGTTTTGATAAACTGTCTCCTGGAAAGATTAAACATTATATGAACTCTAAAATAACTCTAATAATCTGAGAGTTAAACATTTTAAGAGCCTCTGGTTAATGGTAACAATTTTAGAAAAGGTGTTTTTTTTACTTTATAAAACTATAAATTACTAGCACTCTTAATGCAATGAGGAAACAATCATCTTCATCTTACTTTTAAGCAATGTCTACCATGATTATTGTTCATTACATTTGAAGCATTATTTTTGCAGTAACATATTGGTCCATTTGAATGTTGTCTCTTTTTAATTTTAATGGAGAATTAAGCTATCAGACTGTACATACATTCTATGTTAAAAATGCCAATTTTAGTGGCAGAAGTTTTAGAAAATGTCAGTCTAAGTAGTAAGTGCCATAATATGTTCCAAGAAAGCTATCAAATGTGTGCCCATTTTCTGGAAGATCCTATCATAGTATTTTAGTGTCCCAATCCTGACAGGCCTGAAAGGGTTTTTGTGTTTTTAGATCATGTGGGGAAGAGGATGTTTGGGTCTTTTCGACACTTGATAGTAGCAGTGTCGTTCTTTATTGGTCATTAATGTAAAAATGGTGTGAACTGGGCCTCCCCTGTTAGCGCAGCGGTTGAGCCCTGGGCTGCGAGGTTGCCCACAGCCTCTGCAGTGCCGGTTCGTTCCCTGGCCACGAGCGAGGGTCCCACCAAAAATTAAATAAATAAATAAACATGGGCCTCCCCGGTGGTGCAGCGGTTGAGCGCTGGGTTGCGAAGCTGCCCGCAGACTCTGCAGCGCCGGTTCGATCCCCGGCTGCTCCCCGGCCACCGGAGGAGGGTCCCACATGGCGCGCAGACCTCTCCTGCCGCCCGCTGCTCCCCTCAGCAGTGTACTTCGGTCCTTCTGCCTGCCCTGCTCCCCGCTCTGGCTCTGGTGAATTCTCTCACCCTCCCGCGCTTCTGACTGTACCCAGTGCTTGTATAAATAAATAAATCTTAAAAAAAAAAATTAAAAAAAAATAAACAAACAAACAAACAAATAAATAAATAAATAAAAAGGTGTGACCTGAGAATTGGTAGTCAAAGGAGTTTTTTTAAAAGTGTTCTCAAAAGCAAAAAGAGTACTAAGAAGCAAAGCAGCTTTGGAATATTGCCCAGCCCCTTATAATCACTGTTTCCCCTGGTTCTAACATGTTATTTTTAAAAGCCCATCAACCATTATAGTATTTCCAGACTTGGGCCTCTTACCATCCAGGTACCAGAGATTTTCAGTTGTGGGTTGGTGCTTAAAACAGAATAGCCTTAATTTTGAGAGGGTCCATCCTTGTAACAAGAGGCCTCTTGTCTCTTCTTTATCCTATTCTAAAAATAGCATGCAAGGGAGTAGGGTTTTATTTAGATATTTAATGCAAACTTCACATGTATATGTATGAATTAGCAATGCGTGAAATCTCCTCCAGTCACTTATAAAATGTATTGCAAATTATGGCAAGGGCGTATTTATACAAATTAATAAAGCTGAAATGTTTTAGAAATGCGATTAGGTGTTTAACAAGGAAGAATAAGAAAATGTATTTTCACATGACTTCTTGTTAGAGTGGTGATCTATTTGGGAGAGTTATTCCTTAGTGAACTTTGTAAACTAATATTAGAAGAAATGTACAGTCTCCCTCCCCCCAACATACACACCCCTCTTTTTCATTTTACTCCAACACATAAACCTCCACTCACCTACATGGACGATTATAATCTGAAATGAAAGAAAAGCAGAATCGTTATGCTATAGTTCTAAAGTCTTTTCTTCACTAATAATGTTAATTTCTTTTTGGTTAGAATAATATAGTTCTTTCAAAATAACCAATTTCTAAACTACCCTCTTCTAATCACATTCTTCATATTTTTTCACAAAATGATTTGGGGCTAAAATGTTCCTTTATGGGTAGACTTTAATCCCTGCTGTGTGCAATGGTTCTTTCTGATGTGGTCTTATATTATTCACCCTAAAAGTGTTGATAACTTCAAATTGATGCAAACTAAGTGGGTTACTTTAGTTTGGATACTGTGTTTTTTTCTTTTCTGCTTCCCCACTCCTATCCTTGACATGCTTTAATGCAGAAGGCATAATAATAAGTCATTTACAATAAATACAGAGGGTTTAATGTCACCAGTTTTATGTTAGTTAGGAGAAGCCCTGTCAAATGGCTATGCCCAGATTCTGAGGCCCACAAAGCCCCCCAGATGTGTTTATGGCATTGCTTACACTTAGAAAATGTGTCAGCATGAGAGATGAGTATTGCCCCAGGTGAATATGTCCCCCAAAGAAAGCTTCCTTATCTTTTTTGGTATCTCTGCTTTTCTACCCCCAAGGAGCAGTAATACAACTTTCTGACATGTCTAGTCTGTATCAAGAGTGGGATTTCCACCGCCATCATCAAATCACCTGCTAACATTGACATCTTGCTGTCTCTTGTGTTGTTTTAAGATTTTTCTTTCAGAAACCAGGACTTATGAAAGATAATAATGCCAGAAGCTTTTCAAAGGAAAGTGCTTCCTCTTGTATTATCTCATTTTATCCTCCTGTCACAAGAAATGAGAATCAGCACTGTTACCGTCAGTTGAAAAACATCTAAGCAGCAGCGACATTGTGACTTGCCCAACGTCCTCTTGGGCTGCTGGCACAACCTTTGGGTCCATCTCCCAAGTGAATACCTTTCCCAGTAGCTCACCCTGTGGGAAGACCAGTCACTAAACAGAGCGCAAGGGAGGACATTAATATTTGACTTCCTGCTTGATTCTAGCCAGTGTGCTGTCCACCTTCACGTTAATACCTCATTTATTCCCAGCAACTGGGCGATAGGTGACGGTGGTGTCTCTTTTACAAAAGAGCAAGTGGTTTCAGAATATGTATCATTGTTGGGTGATAACGGCAATCAGACTTGGAGCTCTGCCTTTGCTGTGTTTCTCAGTCTGCTCCAGGAAGACACATGAAGCCATATGTATCCAAAAGGACTGAGTGAGGTTAGCGAAGACTGAAAGGCCCAGAAAACTCCTTACGGTGGGTGAGATTTATGTTTAGTCTGCAAGGACAGCCGGAAGTAGATATGTGGAAGGGGGAGCCTAGAAGCCATCTGTCCTGAGGCGCAAAGCAGAGGAGAGACCTCAAGCGAGCCTCAAGATTGTTCAGGCAGAGCAGATGGAGCTGCTGGGGAGAGAGAGAGACGTGTGCTGTCAGGGCGTGGGCTCCAGCTATGGGAGGCTTTGGAGATGTGTGAGAATAAGACCACTGGCTTTGGGCCTCCCCTGTGGCGCAGCATTTGAGCGCTGGGTTGAGAAGCTACCCGTTGAGAAGCGCTGGTTCAATCCCTGGCCACCGGGTGAGGGTCCCACATGTTGCGCAGACCTCTCCTGCCGCCCTCTGCTCCCCTCAGCAGTGTACTTATCAGTCTGCCTGTTCTGCTCTCCGCTCTAGCTCTGGTGAATTCTCTCACCCTCCTGTGCTTCTGACTGTACCCAGTGCTTGCATAAATAAATAAATAAATATTAGGGAAAAAAAAAAAGACCACTGGCTTTAACAATGAAATTCTTGATTCAAACCTTCCATTTTATAAAAGGAAACCAAGAGCCGTAGAGATGAAATGACTTGTTTATGGTCACACTTATGTAATTATAGAGCTGGGGAAGAAACAGATACTCTTAAACCCAATCTAGAGTTTCTGCTCCCTTTACTGCACTTGAACTAGCTCATGGGGGAGAGGAATAGTGAAATCACAGTGCTGGGATCACTCTCAAAAAACTTCACATTGTTATTGATGAAATCAGTCTCTTTGAGGAAATAGAAAAGTTTTGTTCCATTTCATATTGTGTTCCTTGCTTGCGCTCCACAGTTGGCAGCCTACTTGAGTTGGTCAAAGCACTAACTGAACCATCTGAAGAGGCTTAATGAGATAATGCCCAATCCATTCCTTTCCATGTCTGTGCTTCCTCTTCTAGAACCCAGAAAGTCAGCTCCCATGTTGTTACCCTATACATTGCATTTGGGAGCACCCACATGACATGGGCGAGAAATGAAGTGACAGTCTTTTCAGTGGCAGAGGCGTAGTCGAATGACTTAGAATGCAGCCCAGATACACGTGTGGTCAAGTGCTATCTGCTGTTGTACTGTCTCTGTTAGGTGCTATATTCTTTTCCTGTGCTAGAAAGGTACACATTGGTAAGGTTATCATTTTCATAATGTCCGCTATTAGCAAGTGGTAGAGCTGCCTTTGGAAGCCAAATTAGTCTGACCGCCGGTCCCATGGCACATTGCCTCCTGAAGCATACTGCCTCCACGAGAGCCCTCACAGCATAATGTAGCCAAACATTTAAACATTTATTTCAGAAATAATAAAAATGTATTGTCAAAAAATAGAAGTTCAGATAACTGAAGAATTCAAAGCCCACATACATATAATGTGTGCTTTAGTGTCTGCCTGCCCAGACCTCTCCTCTGTGCATCTCCTCTGCACCCCTCGTCTCTACTTTTCAAAATTGAATCACTTTCAGGGCCTCCCCGGTGGCGCAGCAGTTGAGCGCTGGGTTGTGAAGCTGCCCGCAGCCTCTGCAGCACCGGTTGGTTCCCCGGCCACCTAGCGAGGGTCCCACATGGCGCGCAGACCTCTCCTGCCATGCCCACTGCGCCCCTCAGCAGTGTACTTCGTCAGTCTGCCTGTTCTGTTCTCGGCTCTGGCTCTGGTGAATTCTCTCACCCTCCTGCACTTCTGACTGTACTCAGTGCTTGCATAAATTAAAAAAAAAAAAAAATTGAATCACTTTCCTCCCTTGTTTTTCATCCTTGGTTTAGTCTACACCCTGAGTTTCACCCCATGGGTTCTGCTCTGCCCATGGTGTTGGATAAAACAATCAAACCGTCAGGCAAGTGGGTAGAAAGCATGGTGAGTAGCAGCTGGGAGACGTTGGTGTAGGTTTTGATTCTGCTTCTGCCTTGCTCTGTGCTGAGAGGCACAGGACGTCTCCCCCGAGGGCCCAGCTACTTCATGGATAATGGGAGAACTGAATCAGATCTCTGCTGTTCCTTCTGGTTTGGATGCTTTTTGATTCTCCAGTTATGATTCACATTGACTTTGTCAGGCTTATGTGGGTGAGGGGCTGGAGGGGTCTCTGTCCTCTGTTAGAATGATCCGAAGTTTTTCAAGCAGATAGGTGTGGCCCTGCATTTGGCAGTGTGTGGCCTACTCTTAGCCCCAGACATCTTGGGTCAGTGTCATCTTGTCACCTGGATCTTTGAGCAGGGAATGTGAGAAACGCACATCTCAGGCAGATAAATGGTGCACTTGTGTAAGAAAGCCTTGAGGCACATATAACTAAAGGTTGGGTGATGCTGCAGTTTGACAGACTTGATTCCTACCTGACACCCCCTATGCACTGAAAGGTAGGAGAAGCAGCTCTTAAGGCTGCCTTGCAGTAGGTTACTCAAAAGGTTAACAATTATTACTAAGTCATACAGAACTTTTCATTTTCACCTCTCCCATTTCATAATGATTACAATTATTTTCATTGTGTACCTACTATACTGCTATTTTGTAGGAATTATTTCTAATCCTCAAAGCCACCCTGTAAGGTATAAATGAAGCAGGAAGGTGCTTGGAGTCTACTGCTTGGAGTCTGTTGCTTGCTGGAACAGAAAGTTCCTGCCTGTGTTGCTTGCCCACAGTAGTAGCCATGGCTACCTTGATCCCCTTCCCAAACAATAAAGAAACTCTATGATAGAGGGGGTGACAAGCTCCTGCATACAAACTGTATAAAACCTTACCATTCCTGTAATTCGGGGCAAAACCTTACCATTCCTACAATTTGGGACTCAGACTTTTTGGGAGCTATCCCACTGAGCCTGCCGGTGTGACAAATAAATCTCTCTCTCCACCTCTCTGAGTGCTGCCTAGTTTCTCAGGGAAATTGCGGTAACATTATTATTCCCATTTTACAGGTGAGGTTTAGTGAGATGCGATTATTTTTACCTCATCCACACAGCAAGTGAGTAGTATCTCCAGAATTCTAATCTAAGGTCCAGACCTTATTGTTTTATCTTTCTCCTATATCATAAATCTCTGCCTTTATAGAAACATTTCCAACAGCTTAAAAACACTTTCTGGTGTTCTTCATCCTAAAAATAAGGCCCACTTGTGACTCTTCATTCCCACTCAATTACTGCCTAATTCTCTGCTTTGGGGAAGAGTTAGCTACATGCTTCACTTTATTCCTCTTCAGTCTGTCTTCTGCTTCCTTTACTGAGCTAGAGCTTTTCTTACAAGCTCATCTCAAACCTCCACATTGCTCAGGTCAATAGACGCCTCTCCTCTCCTCGTCTCCATGCACCGGTGCCACTGGCCGCAGCCATGCCGGTTGTTTGCCTTTGTTTCTTTGGTGGTCTCTTCACTACCCATCATCTGAAAGAGGTTTCTTTATTATAATTAGTCTTTTTCCTGGTCCCTTATTTAGGTTTTCTAAATTCCTGCTATGAGTGACACCATCCAGTATTATTCTTTTTCTTTCTGGCTTATTTTGCTGAGCATAATGCCTTCCATTTCCATCCATGTTGCTGCAAATTGCATGAGTTATAATAAAGTAAAAATCAAAATCAACAAGCAACTATAAACCAGAGACACAATATTGGGGGGGGGGGGAAGAAAGGAGTAGGATGAAAACAAGGGGGAGTGGGAACGGTGGGGACTATAACCATTACGAGAATGCATACATTGTGCAAAAATGAAAAATAATGTAAAATATATATAAAATAAAAAATAAATAAAAGGGGTACCTTAACTCGGTCCTAGGTTCTCTTCTGTTTCTCTGCACTTTCTCCCTAAGTGGTCTCGACATCTACCATGGCATCAGATGCCCTCTCTGCGTAGGTGACCTCCAAATGTGTAGCTTTTCCTCCGATTTCCCTAGTAGAATGTTCAATTATGTACTAGACATTTCTGAATTAGCATATTCCAAATGGATCTCTTGGATATCCCCCCAAACTTGTTAGTTTGTCCTCTCATTGAATGGTAACACACTGCCTTTTTCTTCCCCAACTATCAGTCCATAAATGACCGTCCACCTGTCATTTATCTCTCTTGCTAAAACCCAGAGCAGTCCACCCCGTCCATCTCCACTCTCATTCGTGAGTTAAGCCACCAGCCGGTCTCACTGAGACTGCTGTTCTAGCCTCTTAATTATTTTTTATGCTTCTTTTTCTTCCTTTTTCCAAATTGTCCTCCATGTAGCAGTCAGATCAGGACTTCAAAAATGCAGACCAGACTGCTGTTCTCTTGATTAAAACCATTCTGTGGCCCTTACAAAAGAATCCCAATTCTTTACCAAGATCTGTGAGGTTCTCTGCATGATCGGGCATTGCATTAAACAGCAACTTGGTATCATGCCACTTTCTCCTTATCACCTGTGGATTAGCTGAACTGGTGTCCTTTTAGTTCCTTGGCCATGCCTCACTCTTTCCAGCCTGAGAATCCTTGTGTGGCTTTCTTTCTTCCTGAAACACCCAGGCCTCTGCTTCTGGACAGACTGCTCCAGCTGCTCCTGGAAGTCAGGATTGTTGCCATACCTGGGAAACTGTCTCTCACCACCTGATCTCAGTAGGACTTTGCCTTATCTATTTACCTCTGTCCCTTTTTTAGGTTTCATACGAGCACTATTTCTCTGGTGTACTTGCTGATTGTCTCCAGCCAGAGCGAGAGCTCCAGCAAGACCCAGCACTTGTTACTGTGCCAGTGTAGTCATTGCTCAGCTTGTAAGATGGAAAAGGAAACTTCCAGTGAGGCTGATATGGAAAATCCCATTCTCACTGGAAGATTGTACTCCAACTGTCTGTCCGCTCGCTTCATGCCATTTACATACCGGGTCCCTAAGCAGCTTCAAAAGTAAGCAGGATGCTGCCAGTGGAATCTTGAGTGGCTGACTGACATCAGCGGTTAGTGTGAAGGTTCAAGTCTGGGGTTTGAATAGTGATGCTTTTCTCCTGTGTTTGCCACACTCTCTCGTAGGCAAGGGAAGCACAATGCAGGGTGGTCTTGGCCCTCATCACATGGGACCATTTCTGGAAAGACTGAAATTTGGTTTCTCTTGCCTCATGGGCAGTAGAGTCAGTCTGTTTGGTAAGACAACTTTCTGAATGCCTCTCATACCTGAGTTTCTTGAGCTGAGGTGGAAGCCTCTCAGAGAGGGTTTGCATTGTGTTTAACTCAGCATGGCGGACTGGAAAGGACTTGGATTTTTGTTTTGTCCAGATTACTTTGAAAAAGCAAAACAAACCCCATTAACCTGACCCTGAACCTCAGTTTCTCCATTTAGAAACAAGAGAATTGGACAAGCTGGTTTGTAGTTTTCTCCCACCTTTAATCACCAGGATCTCTTATTTCTATTAAAAAAAAAATTAGGGATTCTGAACCTGAAGGTAAATTCCCTGGGGTTTCCAAACCCTTCCAGTTAACCTCTGTTAGATGGCCTTTGCCTGACTTTCAGTTTATTGGAAATTGTCCAGGAAAAAAAAAAGTCTTAGAATTTAATGTTTTGAGGCTTTTAATGACTAACGCCCCACCCTACTAGGAATGAAAAAGGTACACTAACCGAGAATAATAAGTGCCCCTCTGAGCTGTGGCACCCCCAAAAAGACTCTGCTCCGTTGGGTTGCTCCAAGATTAAGGAAAGGCAGCCTCACTTTCTTCATTTGCAAGTGTTACAAAGTCGAGTCAGAAGATTCTAGGCAGATGCATAACTTTAATATAAATCGAGTTTCTCTTTGGATGGTAACAGCTTGCGTTTCTTTGAATTGTGCCTATCATGGACTGACCCTCAAGTCGACTGCAGATCTCACTTATTCCCTAAGTGTCCTTTGGGTTGGTACTTTCTCCTGGTTTTTCCAGGTGAAGAAACTGAGGTGTTTAGAGGTTAAGTACCTTGCTAAATTAAGGCCCACTAAGCAAGTGATTGAGTTGGGATTAGAACCAAGCAGATGAGTAATGAATCTGTCTTTGGGCTTACAATGTAGCTAAAAGCATTTTCAGCATTATTAATGGTAGTGAAAAGATAATAGGGAAATTAATGACACTCCATTCACAAACCAGGTTGTATTCCTTCTCCTTGGTGTTTGCTTTTCATCCTGTCTATACCATTTCTCTCTAGCATGCTTCATTTTAAACATTCTGGAAGTAAAATCAAATCCTGAGTTAATCAGTGAGCATTCACGTTTTTGTACGATCACCTAACCATGCTTTGCAAAAGCATGACCTTATTTTGTAATTTAGAGTCATCCTGACCTGTTGCTTGAAATAATTTAATAATACAGGTTTCCCTTCCCCCAACGAGGCCCACTTTCCCCCATCACTTTAATTATGTGAGCTAGAATCCTGTTTCTCACACATCTCCAGTTCTCAACCTTGTTAAAATTAATCATATAATCCCCCTTTAAAACATAGTATTAAATCACCATAGTAACACAGTATCCGAGCTTTATAGATAAAACATAAGAGCCATAAGAAGGTAGCGTTTGGTGTCCCCTTGACGGCTCTATAACTTTTATAGAAACGCGCTCCTTCTCCAGGCTGGTGGAGGGTGGAGGGATAGCATTACTTACACCTGTTTTACTACCACGTTGCTTTTAAATTGCCACCTTGTTTTCGTTCACCTTCCTAGTTAAAAAAGGAGAGTGAAACACTTCCTTCGCTTTCTGAATTGTTTTCTGGAACTCTAACCACTCTCCAAGGGGTGGAGTTGCTTCCTTAAACATGACCAGATAGAGCTCATTGACTGTTTACATTGGGATTTACTGAAAGCCTCTTTCCTCTTAATGTTCTTATGCAGTTGGTTATTAGGGAATTTTAGAAAGGAAGGCTATGCCTATCTGAAAACTTAGTTCATATCCTAACCATAGTTCAATAAAAAGTCTACCTTTGGAAAAGGTCCAGTGAGCCATTTTTTGCATTTCCACTGACAATTTATAAGGTAAATTATAGGTGAGGGCATCAATTTGAATATTTTATCAGTATGAGTATATTTTATAAAATACAATATAATCTGTGGAGTGCAATATGAGTTAATGAGTTCCTTTACTAATTCAAGGTCAAATTCACAAGTATGTTAGCATGAATTTATAGATTGAAATTTGGAGTGATTAGGTTTTTAAAAAGGAATGCAGAAGCAGCTGATTGCAGCTTCTGCAGTTAACTGGTAAACCACTTTTTAAAAGTAAATTTTAAGGGCCTCCCCGGTGGCGCAGCGGTTGAGCGCTGGGTTGCGAAGCTGCCCGCAGCCTCTGCAGCGCCGGTTCGATTCCCGGCTGCTCCCCGGCCACCAGAGGAGGGTCCCACATGGTGCGCAGACCTCTCCTGCCGCCCGCTGCTCCCCTCAGCAGTGTACTTCGGTCCTTCTGCCTGCTCTGCTCCCCGCTCTGGCTCTGGTGAATTCTCTCACCCTCCCGCGCTTCTGACTGTACCCAGTGCATGTATAAACCAAACAAACAAATAAATAAATAAATAAAAAACATGCCTCTATAAAAGAAAAAAAAAAGTAAATTTTAAAATGTTTTGTAACTTTCTGAAAAGAATTTCTAGAACAATCTAGTAAAAGACTTTAATTTTGTGAAATAGATATTGTCTAGTTTAATGTGACTGTTAGGTGTGGTTTGCTAATATTTGTGTTGAGGCAGGAATATTTAGCTTTTTTTTCTTTAGTATCTTCCTTAAAAACCTGTTTCCATTTCTTAGAAAGCACCCTGCCATGTTAAGACATTTAGTATTTCTGACCTGGAAAATACAGCACATGATCCTCATAAATTCAGAAATTGGAAGACACAGGAAGTTAGGGAAGGGGTGACTGGCTTGGCTGCCTCTTGAATTCCAGCCTCCCCACCAGTAGTGCTGTGAAGTGAACTACTCACCTACCTTTCCACTTCCTTTCCTGTAAAATGGGAACAACAACATCTAAGTATCAGGTGGGAGGGTGAGTGTGATGACATCTCTGAGTGTGGCTGGCACTTCAGTCCCCCTGCTGCACAGGGGGGACTGATTTTCTGAACCCGGGAATGACCATGTGGGCATTGCTAACAGCAAGCCAGCTGAATGGCCTTTGGAACAGACAGACCTCTGTTTAACACCAACTTTTTGCCACAGTCCAGCCAGCATCTTAGGCAGTGCCACTATGGGCGATTTCCTCTTCTAGAAAATGAGATTAATAGCATGCACCTTTCAGCATTTGATGGGCTGCTCATCCGGGCTACCTGCCCGACCTCATTAAGGGGGCCGCATGCCGGTCTGAGGAGGTGGTCCCTGGAACAGGCTGCTCGCAGTCTTTGTTTTATTTTATTTCACTAGCTCCTAGTCTGTTCCCTTGAAGTGTGTAAATCCTAAGCTCATTTGTAAAGAGTTCCACTGAGAAAGGAAATGTTACAGGTTCAACGACTTGTCAGTGATTAGATACTTTATCAAGAAACTTACTGCACACTCATTTTTCCCTTTGTTCTGTCCTTGCCACAGCCTCACAGTGAGCCAAGTTGGCCAGAACTTCACTTTCGTGCTCACTGACATTGACAGCAAACAGAGATTCGGATTCTGTCGCTTATCTTCCGGAGCGAAGAGCTGCTTCTGTATCTTAAGGTAAGGGAGAGTGGCTTGGCCCTGGGCGCGCTCTGTGGATCAATGTCAGCTTCTGCGTTGTTCTTCTGCAATTAACTTTTCCAGCTGTTCCTTTTATTTTCCTATCGGGTCCCCACAAGTCACTGCACTCGGGGAGAAGGACTTCCCAGTGTTGGTCTTGCACTTTAGGTTCTGCAGATAATTGTATGTATTTATTTGTCTCTCAGCCCTTGGGTGGGAAAGCCGTCATTACTTCTGTGGCGTCTGTGCACGCTGGAGAGTCGGCCTGGCTTCAGTTGCTCCTGCTGTTATCTGGAGCTGTCAGAAATTAGCCTGTTAGGCTTTCCCTTGGACATTTTGTGTATGTAAGATTATTAATAAAGTATGTGTCTGTAGCTCAGGACGTCTTGCAGACGCTGATTGTAACCTCCTCAAAGTGACGCTCTTGCCCCCTTCGGGTCAGTGAGTGAGTAACTGTTTCCCAGCTTGGCTACCTCTTAGAAGTTGGGGGGAAGCAGAGAATCTGGTAAGAAGGCTTCTTGAGGTCTTCTAAAACCCCCTTTGTGCACCAGAGCCACACTCGCTTAATGCTCTGTTTCCTCCTGCCAGAGGGGCGAGGCATGTTCTGGGGTGGGAGGATGTGTGGAAATCCGATTTTGGAGCTGCTGGCTCTGAGGACTCCTGCTGGGCGCCTCCGGAGGGGGAAGTAAAGGCATCCCCCACACTCTCCTCTCCATCTGCCTTGGTTAAGTAGGTGTCAGAGGGGCCTGCCTCCTGTCTCTCTCTGCTCATGTGGAGCGGCCTAGGGCAGGACAGCAGGGAGGCGCCCCTGACAAAACCCGGGTCCCCAGTCTTAGGCTTGGGCCTGGGGATAAAAGACCAGACCCTCTGTGAATTCCAGAGAGGGTAGTTCTCTGGTATACCAGTCGCTGCGCTTTCTTATTCTCCTCAATGAGAAAAGGACACCCCCCACCCCGGCCCCGCTCTGGTCTAGGTCCCCCAACACACCCTCTCACACCACAGGGGAAGAGGGCTGACTTTTGAAGTACCTCCGCTCAATAACTGTCAGTTTGGACTGCTACTTTTGTGTTTCTTTACACAAATCTTATTTAATCAGTGAAGTCAGCTCTCTTCTTCATTAAACAAAGGCTCCATAATTTGGGCACTAGAGGACAAATGCTGGAAAGACCTTAGGAAGGAGGTACCCCAGCTGCTCTGGGGATAAGTGTGCACAGCTATTCTGAAGCAGGCCTCACAGCCAGGCCCGAGGATTCCCTGCCCAGAGTATTGGACTCTGATGTAAATGATTATTTACTTATTGATGTAATAAGATGGGTCTTTTTTCCCCTTTCTTTTTCTTATTTAAGAGTTCTTTATGGCATTTATTTGTACAATTTGTCTCCCAATAGTTTCCTCAACTCTATTTTATTTTTTACTAAACTTTTTAATTTTCTTACATTAGTGTTCATTTTTGTACAGTATTTGATTTCTCCCCATAGGTGTAGTCCCCATAAATCTCCCACCACCACATCACCCATGAACCATCACCATGTCCCTTATGCTCTTCCCTCCCCGTTTTTTTTCTTTTAAGGAAAATTGTTTTGCCCATTTTCTCTATAGTGTTAGCTTCCAGCCTTGTCAGGATACTGCACATGTATACAGTCACGTAGAGAAAATGAGGGTTTACAGTGTGTCCTTAAACTTTTGCAGAAAGGTTTTTTTTCCTGAGTATTGTGGGTTATGGTGTTTCTTTTTCAAAGCTGGTGGGTGTGAGTGTGTGGATGGAAGGGCAGACTGAGGGGCAGGGGAACTAGTACTATCACTTTCACTCAGCAAACTGCTGAGTGTGGAAAACTACTTAAAACTTAAAAATTGCCCTCCTCCGATTCCAGTGTTTGACTTTGTGTGTCTGTGTGGAGGGTCACGGAAGTCAAGTTTGCAAGAAACTAATTGAATACCCCTCATGCTATCGTCATTTAGAATGAAAAATAGCAGCAATTGGTGCATTTTGTATCTATCTGTTGTACTCTCTTGGAACTATGGGAAAAATTTTGGTGAGTTCATTCATTCATTGGCATGTCAGCCCTTCCTGGAGTACTGCTATTAGCGGTCCTGCCCTTGAGGCGTTCCCAAGACTAGCTGGGTAGACGCATGACACAATGCAGAGTATGCTATCTGTAACACATAGAGTGACCCCATGCCTGGTGTCTTCTTGCTATTGATTTCTTAGTGCCAGGAGATAGTGCTTGTGGTTAAAAATAAAAAACTTTGTGCATTCTGGGACATGCATTCCTGGGTATTTAGCATGAGGGAGAGAGTTCTCTGGTTTATACAGCTGGTGCAGATATAAAGGGCATAGTCAGTGGCACTTCCCCTGTGCCTGGGCTGCAAACATTGCTAGACTGAGGCTGGCATACGGATGGAAGGGTCTGCCATTAATCCCTGGTGACCAGTGGGTGTCATGTCCAATGGCAAGTGGAGAGGCCCACCTGCTAACAGAACGCTAGTGTGATTTGGGTTCAGGTTACATTGTTAGCATTGTCCTTTTTTGCTGCTTGGTTTCCTTGCTGCCTCAGTTTGCCCTTTAGTTAACCTGTGTCTTAAGGTGCTGTCACCCTTCTCAGTGCACGCAGAGCTCCAACTTGAGTCTGCTCACAGCCACCTTGACTTCTGCTTTCCATTTCTTCTCATGAGGGACATAGCACCCTGTGGTGGCCTCTGTGCAGATGTGGCCTCTGCTGTTACAGGACTTAGCTTTTTAGCACTTGCTTCCTGGTCCTTATGAGCCACCACACCTTCCTGCCTTCATCAATTTACCTATCCTCCCAGGTTTGGCATCTGCACCACCTTAGAGTGGCCTTCTTCAGGCAGATCTAACTGTCCCTGCCTCTGGATGCAGCCAGCATGCTTTACATACTTCACATCCACTCATAAACTTGCTTTTCCTGTCTTGTTCTTGTTGAACTAAATGTTTAGGGGTAAAGGTTGTGTCTTATGCAACTTTGTGTCTCCAGGACTTGGTAGAGAGCTTGTGTGCATGGCGTCCAGAGACAGGGAAATGTATTCTGTTAGATGGAAGAACAGGACACTGAGACTCTGAGAGGGCGAGTCTTGTGAGATGCTAATTCAAAGAAAAAGTATGAACTACAGTTATGCTAACAGTTCATCTTGCAAGCTTAATTCTTACTAGTTTTCAGAGGTAAACCTTTGGATTTCACAGTAGAGGTCTAGTGTTGAGGGATAAGCATTGTATATTATAAAATATAAGCTTAGTTTCACAAAGAAAGGTTCTTAGACATCCTTTATACAAAGTTTTTTTCAGTTTACTGCTGGAGACATTGCCTGTTCCAACCTACGAGAATATAAGTTCCGTGAAGACTGGGAATTTTTATGTTTTGTTCATAAATACACCACAAGCTTGTTGAAGAATGTCTGCACATAGTAGGCACTTAGTAATACTTACCTTGTGAAAGAGTGGATGCCTGAGGCTTAAGTCCTGTGTTTATCTGAAAACATGTTTAAAAGGTTGGTTCGGACTCTTGTCACCAGCAAGGCAGTCACACTGGAGCCCAAGTCTGGCCTTGTGTGTCAGGCCAGACGCGTTCCTTCCACCCGTGGTTCACTAGTTACTACCATTCAAGCATTTTACTTCTTCTTGAAATTCATCATAATGTCCTTAACTAGTTTCTGGATAGTAGCAAATACTGTATTAAAAACACCAGCTAGGATAGGAGTAGCTTTGGATATGTTAGTTGTTTGTTCTTCATTATAAACCCAGGATTGTGAGGAAGTATTTTAGGCCACGCCATCTGAGTTTATGTGGCATAAACATTTACCTCTGACATCTTCCAGCTATAAAAGTGACCTAGAACCAAAATTTTACTACCACTTCCAGTTTACCCAAATGACAATGCCCCATCAAGGTTAAAAATGTAGTGAAATACACTGTTTATAGCCAACTTCAGGTTTGGGATGAACAGGAGCACTAGAGTGCAAAGCTTTAGAACTGTTGTTTGAGGTGGTGGTGGTAGCAGTGGTGGGGGAGTGGTTATGGGAGGTAATATCTTGCAATAATAAATTTCTTTAGTCTTTATAAAGGAAACTTTAAAATATTTAAAATATTTGTATTCCACAAGTTCCCTTTTATGTATAGTGGTCTTATTTATACTCTTGAGAAAACTCGAGTAACTTTGTTTATACCCAAGTAAGGCTAGTCACAACCTATAATACATTTTTATTGAGATATCTACATTTTATAACTTTTAGCGTTTCTGTTCCATTAGATGTCTTAGGACCTAGTAGATACCTGGCTGAGCAGTGTAGGCCACTTAGCCTTTGGCCTTTATTTACCCCAAGGGACCTTAAAACAGACAGCCTCCCATTTGAGAACCTTTCTTGTCACACTTACCAAGATCTTAATGAACTGATCTTGCTGAATTTGGTATTATACAATGAAATCAACATGTACTCTTTGTCAGACAATTCACCTAATTCAGAACTGAATATGCTCCCGGGCATGTTGTTCCAGGTCCCTCTGGCGGTGCCCAGTCCCCACTTCATTGTCACAGCGCTCACTTCTTAGGAGCCATTCAGGCTTTGGGAAGGGACTTTGTAAACAAGTAAATACAAAAATGTGATAAATGCTATCTAAAAAATATGTGTGTGGAAGGTTCCTTGGGGCCACATAGTAGGTAGTGCCCATCAGACTTGGAAAGTCTGTGAAGTCAGTTGCTGGTGGGTGCAAGTTAAACTGGATCTTCAGGAATGAAGGGGGCTTGCCTGGAGGAGAAGAGGAGAAAAAAATCTCTAGGACAATGAGAACTGGTGTTCACTGTGACCCAGAGAGGAGGAAGGTGTAGCACAATGAGAGAGGGATCAGAATTCTTTCAGAAGAAAGAACTGATGCCATAGAATTTGAAAGCCCTTTTGAGGCATGCTCAGGATTTTGTTTTATCTAATAGAAAACTGGAGGGGGCAGAGGGAAGGTCATCGGATGGTTTCCGGATGGACATTGGAAACACGGAGGTCTGTGGACCAAAAAAGTGAAATCGCAGTTTCTGGTCATTGGGGTTTCTGGTGGTTGTCAGGAGGGGTGCTGCACATCACTGGAAATCGCACATTGATCTCAATTGGATTTTCAAGTCCCAACTTTAGATTTTTTTTTTTAAAGCATTAACTTAATGAAATATGTTCCTGGGCCCTCGTGAGGAAGTGGATTGTCCTCCTTTTCATGCAAGTTGGCATATGGGCTTGTGTTTAAACATTAGTTGTGTTAAGTGAGAACCATCTTCCTTCTGGAATACTTGCTGACTTAATGGCAGGAACAACTATTGCATCATTTTTCATCTGTATTTTACTCGTTTCTACTGTAAACACAGAGAAGCTCAGCTTTCACGAGCGAAAGAAACTAGAAGTAATAAAAGAGTCTGCTTTGAAGAACGTGGGCTTTTCTCTAACTGTTCCAGTGTTTTTTAAACAAGACACACAGTTCAGGAGAAATATCAAAGGACTCTCCTTAGGCAGGTGCAGAGGCAGAAGCCCTTTCACATTGTGTGCCTTAGCTGCGTTAGTTTAAAATAAGGGATGGGGGGTACAGAAGGGAGTTGGAAAGGAAAGCTGTGGGGACAGCTCCCAGATTTTTACCTTGAAAGCAGGTGCTGCTGAAATATTCCAGAAACAGATGGAATCTCCTTGTTTTAAGCTATTTATGGTTGTCTCGCCTGAGGGTACCCTACTATACAAAAATGCACAGCCTGATGTTTGAGGGCAGTTTGGGCATCCATGCTGGCGCCCCTGCAGGAGAAATCAGCCTTTCTTCCCACTGTCTTAAATACCATTTAGGAAACCTGGGTGTTTCATGCTACTTAACCGAAGACTTCCCTCTGTTTTTCCAGTGTTTTCATCTCTCTGAAGCTGTTTGGTTTCTTTTTAATCCTTCCCCTTAAAAATACAGTGGGCACAATGTTGTTTTCTGGATGGTCAGCTGGGAGAAGGCCCAGTTGCTGTGGCAGATGACAGTTTTACCCAGCATGGGGACCCTGGTGCTGCATGGCTTCTGTACCCCGCTCATGGGATTGGGGCTGGGATGGCTGGGTGTACTAGGCCCAAGGCCCTGTCTGGGCTTCTCAGTGTTTTTGCAAGACTTGCATGGAGTGGGGGGACTCATCAGAACATCACTTTGGGGGAGGTTATAACTTTTTCTTTCTTAATTAAAGCGACAACAAAACAACGAAGTGGCGGGAGAATGTTGCATGTTTTATTGCCCACACAGATGCCTTTATGCTTAGAAACGAATAATCCTCCGGGGAGCCACAACTCAACAATAGTAACAAGCTGTACAGTTTAAAGAAAATCACCTTTGAAGAGAAGAAAGGGAAATAAATAAAACTTCCCTGGCTGTCCCAGCAGCCTGCTGAGTGAGGTGGGGAAGCTGGCCACTGGAAGACAGGCGTGTCTGCGAGGCAGCAGTGGGCTCTGGGGCTGTCCACCGTCCCGGGAAGCTCCTGTTGCCCCTCGGTCCTCTGCGAGGGAAACCACCCTGCTAAGCCTGCCCTGGGACCACTTGAGCCCACAGATGTGGGTGTTTGAAACTCCAAGATCTTGGCTAAAAGAAGTGTTATATTTTGAGACTGATTGAGTTGGACATTCCTAGAGATGTGGCGTTTTCCTGCTGTTTGGAAAGCAAGGCACTTCCTTGTCTCATGAGCTCAGCACAGGGCAGCCTAGGAATTCCAGGAATGCACTTAGGTTTTGTTTTTTGTTTTTTTTTTTTTTTCCTTCCATACTTCACTCTTCTTTCTAGCAACTGCTGCTGCTGGCTAATACTGTTACAGATACCCATATGTAGTGGGGTAGACTAAGTCAGTATGGTTCACGACAGAAGATTTGGAAGGGGTGGGAGCAATTAGTATTTATTTTAACTGGCAGGTGGTTGACATAATTCATTTATTCTTCCAGCAACTTTCTGAGATTATCTCTGTTGTCGAGAAAAAGTGATGGAGACGGAAAGGAATGCAGTCACTTGCCAAGGTCTCAAGCAAGGGAGCAAGGGAGAACCTTTGGTCTGGAACCCAAAGTCCACCCCAAAGCTCATACTCTCAACTTACAGCATCCTCATTTCCAGTAACTTTCTTGTGGCTCTAATTCAGAACTTCAAATTTTATTTTCTTGCCACCAAAGCAGCCTTTACAAAACTTTGTTCATCTCTGCATGTATATTTAATTAGAGGTGACTGTAAAGAGTTCTTAGAAATAAGGTTACTGCAGCCCACCTTCATTTCATACAAGGTGCAAATGATCGCTGAGGAGCAGAGACTTTTGTCCCAAGTTCTTTCACTGACTAATAGCAGTCTTCTCACCCCAATCATGACTTTGTCTGGGATGTGACATGGACTATTCCAACTCAGGATAATAAGCCCAAAGACACCTGGGACTAAGGTCTCCCAAAACTCAGTAACCCCCTCTTCGCATCAAGGAATCGCCTTGCCTTTGGACCAGCACCACTGCAATCTTGGTGAACAATCCAACATATGATTATAAAGAAAATGATCAGTTCTGTTTAAATCTGATGCAGGCTGTGTTTGCATGGAAACCAGTAAAATTGATCCTGCTTTCTCAAAGAGTCTTAAGAATTTCCCACGAGGGACTCTTTTTGAAACATGGAAAAACATTCTACAGGAGTGACTAGTCAGTGCTTTCTGGTGGAGTTTGAGTGTCGCCAGTTTTCCTGGGACCTCCCTGCAAGCCAGCCGCTTTCCTACGACAGCGGCAACAAGCGAAGGCACTGATGCAATCCTTCATGCACTGAGCCTTATTTTCCTCTTTACTAGGCAGGCGGTGGAAATGGACATAGCTCAGTATGCTTCACACTTAAATTGCCCCTCAGATCTAAGCTGCACTCTTAGGAGCAAGGTAGATCTGTGTGTACACAGGGGAGTCTGAAGAGACGTTGGCTGGGCCCTCCGGCCATCAGTTTAGGAAGAAGGAGGAAGCCTGGCTCTCCTCCCTCTAGGAACATGGAGGTAACAGTAACCCTCTTCACACCAGCATCTGAAGCTGGAAGATGCCACTATTCTATCAGTTATGAGCCACTACTTTTTAAGATGTTATTTTTGGAGATTGTGAAGATATATTTTCTTGTTAGAGGAACGTAGAAACTGAAGAAAAATAAGAAATCTGTCATCCTACCACTCTGACGACAACTAGGGGTGTTTCCTTCCTTGAATTGGGATGGTGCTGTAGTCAAGCTTTGCAGCTGGCTTTTTCACTTATGTTTTGTAAGCATCTTTACATCTCATTAAATGTTCCTGCCTGGGAATGTTGTCGGCTGTATTACTTATTTGTGTGAGATTGATTTATAAGGGAAGAAGCCCTGAGTAACCTGAAAAAAAATTTCTTATTAAAATATGTTCTTTTTTAAAAATGCATTTGTTATAGTAAATCTGTCATTCAACTAAATATTTTGGTATTTTTGTTAACAAATTCTCGATTGCTTTTTAGCTTAACCTGATTCTTGACAGTGAAGAATAAGTTATTAAATCTAAAAACAATAAACACAAAAGTGGAAATCATATTAAAAGTCTTAGTTAAATCAAGTAAGACATGATATATTTTGTTTACTTTCCTTATTTTACTTTGTACATTTACATATTCAAAGTAAGTAATCCTTTTTATCAGCGTCAGTTTTATTGTAATTTGCGAAGAATGATGTAGCCTAAAGTGACTACTTTTAAAGTTAGATAGCAATGCAAATTGTGATTTTTGAATCTGTTACATTCTGAATGAAAGCAAATTACACATATCTTAAAACTTAGAAATGGAGAACATTTTAAATGTTGTAAATAAAATTAAATCCATATAGTCATATGCAGTAGGGATTGAATAGGTTTTTATTTCTTATTCATGGGATTCCCACTAATCTTCAGTAAACCAGGGGCAATTGTTGTCTTTTAACTTGATGCACAAGTTTAGACTGCCACTATAGAAAATTTTAATCCCTTATCTATAATACAAAGCAATATTTATTATGAAATTAATTCTGAGAGGCATCATTTATGGTGTCTAATCCATTCTATTCAGATGCCTTTGAAGTAAAGTGGGTGGAGCTTTGTTGTAGGGTTAATTGTCCCATTGTTCATTTATTCAGTCTGGTATTTTAACTAGCTCTTTATATGTATTAATGAGCCCAAAATGCAGCAAAAAAATATAAATAAAATAAAACGCTTGGCTCTAAAACTGGACATTAAAAAAATGATGTAAAAGTGTGGTGGAAAAAGAAGTTGGGTAAAATTTCATGTCCTGTAGTTTTTTGCCTGCGCTCTTGAAATGACTGGTTTCTTTTTCTGTCTTTTTTTTTTTTTTTTTAATAATTCTAGTCCCATTGGAAAACAGGGAGTCTGGGGGTTGGGGGGTTGGGGAGGGAGGGTTAAAAACAAAAACCAAAAGCCACTGCAAACAAAAGCTCCTCCACGCCAGAACTCAAAAGAAGGTACATTTGCCAGTGTCCAGTTTTCTACTGAGCTGAGATTTTTACTGTTACCTCTATAAAAACAAAAATTATATTATAAAATTGGATGCCAATTTTAGAGAAGTTTTAGTTTGTGCTTTTTCTTATTATATGGAAATACTAAATGTTGATTATACTTGAGGAAAGCTAGTCATTGTTTCCTACCCACTGGAAACAATACTTGTTTTTATATATATTTTTTAACTCTTTATTCAAATTCCCCAGAGATTACAATTCTAAGTCTTTTTATTTTAGAGATTGTTTAACTTTTATGTAGTGGGATTCCTTGAATTTTTCCTTTCCTCAGTTTCAGTTCTTATGTTGCAACAGAAGGAGTATTGATGCTACATTTCATTTTTTTAAATCTTAAAATTTATAGGAGGGGGAGGGAAGGAAAAATTCCTAATAAAAAAAGTTTTCACTTATCCATCATTCATGTTTCTCTCAGTTATTCAATGTAAGTTGAGGCTAATACTAATTTAGAGTATTGTAAAGATTTTAAATAAAACAGTGAACACTTGTTATAGTTCTTTGTGTATCACATCTCACTGGGTAGATGTTCAGTTACAACCCTGTGCTGCCTTTTGTAAAATTGTGAAATACAACCTGCAAAACGAGAAGTATGTTGAGTTTAACTCTCTGTGTGTATATATGCACAGGGTGTATATATATGTACACACATGAATACACACAAACATAGCAAATATGTAACCTTCAGCATCTAAGAATAATTTGGAATTAAATTTAGAATTTTTTACTGTCTTATTTCTTTGGCTTAACTTTTGAGAGTCATCCATGTCATTGCATAAATTGTGGTGTGTTTTCTTGGCTAGATAATGTTCCAGTTGATGTGATCCTACTGCCATTTGTTCATGCATTCAGCCCTAGGCAGCTATTAGGGCTGTTTCCAGTTTGTGGCTTTTTTCAACATTCTTGAACAGGTGACCTGGTGCACACAGGACCCAGGTTCTGCAGTGCCTCAGAGTTGAATAACCGTGTTACAGAATATGGATTTGGATATCTTCAACTTTATTAGAAAAAGCCAAATTGTTTTCCAAAGTGACTGTGCCATTTATGATTCTGCCAGCTGGGTATGAATGTTCCTGTGGTCCCACACTGTGGCCACTTCTTGCTTTTTAAAGAAGGCATGCACTTTTCCTTTCTCAAAGTCTATGAGATCTGGATACTGCTCTTCTTTACTTCCCTCAAAGATGAATCTGGCTGTGTTATCTGGAAAGGCATTGCTAAAGAAAGAGGTGGCTCCTAGGGTTGTGAGAGGGAAGTTGATTTTACCTGAAAGGAAACATGAGCTCCAAGGTGGGCCAGTGCACAGAGCTTGGTCTGGTGTCAGAGCAGGGCTCCAGTTTGAGTCCTGCTTACATGGGCGTGTGCCTTGGGTGTGCCCTTTATTCTTCCTGAGCTTTAATTTCTTCGTATCTACTTTTTTGGTGTGGCTTAGTGATATGTAGGTGAAGAATCTTGGTAGGATAGCTGTTGGCACCTTACACCATCACACCATGTAGAAGTTACTGATCAAAGGGCAGAGTGGTTGTAATATACACATGTGGGTGCCATAGATGAGGTCTGTGTGGGCATGCATATAACTGGGACTATGGGAGCCTGGCCACATCAAATTGAAGACAGCGCGTGGGGGCCACGAGTTGGGTGCTCATACACTGTTGGTCTGGGTACAAAATGTTCCTGGAACAGTTGACAATATTGATTGAATTGATTGGCAATATATATTTAAAACTTTTAAATATTCCCACTTTGGGAATTCATTCTAAGGAAAACTCAGAAATATGTTCAGGTACATGTATGAGGATGTTTGTTATAGCGTAAAAAATGAAAACTTAGAAGAAATTTGTATTTGAATAGCCAAAATAATTAGAAACCATATAGCCATGAAAATTCTGTTGTTGGTGATTATTTAATGGCATGGAAAACATCTAGGACATTTTTTGCAAAAAAAAAAAAAAAAGTGAGAGATGAATTTTTGAATGTGACCTATCTATTTTGCAAGAAATTCATAGCAAAAATGACTGGGAGATTGGATACCAAAATATTATCAAAGAGAAGTTAGGTAATGGAGTGGCGAGTGTTTTTAATTTTCTTCTTTGTATGTTTTTAATGCAGTAGTTCTTCTGGCAACTTTATCCTGTCAAGCTCAATCAAATATTCATTATACCATAGTTTACATAATTTTTTATTTGGAAAAATTCTACCTTCACGGAGCACAAGACTCCAAATATAAAATGCCACGAATGGTGGTGCTGTAACCAGCAAAATGTTGACTGACACTCTGTGTTGGTCTCCCCTCTCCTAAGCTGGTGAGGGGAGATTGAGCTCTGCCTGGGGATCTGTGTTCAGATTTTGGTTCTACTGCTTAGTAGCTTGTATAAGCAGGTCTCCTCACCTCAGCTTCTTCCTCCATAAAACACAAAGTGCTCCCCTGATAGCTGTGAGGATTAAGTGAGATGGTTGATGCCCCATGCAAAATAATGATTCCCATGTTGCCCCGCAAGAGTTAAAAATGCCACCAATTATAAAATGCATCATTGATGTAAAAACAGCTTTTGGGGGAGGAGAGGGGAACACACTACTAAATTTTCTGATTGATTCTGAAAAGCATCCTGATTTCAGAAACATTAGAAGTGAGAAAACCTTCATCCTATTTGAGAAAGGATTGTATTCATTTCACAGTGGGGTATTTAGCATCTGTCCTATAGATTATCAGCGTTCTGCATACATGTAGGTGACCTTTTAATTTTCTCGGAAATTTCTGTCTTATTTGTGTAAAAGGACCAGGAACCTATTCCCAGTTTGTGCCTCAAACCTGCTTTTTATGGCCTCAGGATCTCTGTCATAACCCGTTTTTATGCTTTCACAAACTGAGCCCCTGGGGAGCTGTCTGCACTGTTCAGTGTGATCCAGCTGAATTCCTTCCCTTCCCCACTCGAGCCCTTTGATTTGCCAGGTTTTTGTTCCTCTACCCTAAGGATGGACTGAGATTGCTGAGCACGGCCTCTCTTGTGGTGCAAAGTGAGAATTGTTTTTAATTGAGCAGAAACATGTGGAAGGATCAGGAATATCTCAAGGGATTACAGAAAAATTCCAAATTTGTACTACTTACAGCTTGTGTTTAGAACAGGGTCTGCTGGGAATAAATGTTAGTTAGTGTGGCCTGTGACCTTAAAAACTGTTGACATGGACTTCAGCCAGAAACTAGCCACAGACCTCCTTTGTTAAACTCATTCATAGCTCCTTGAAAACTCTAGTCAGTGAAAGTTGCCAGCTCCAATCTAAGCATAGCCCCCCCTTTTTTTCCCATGCTTTGGAAACAGAGGACGCCCCTTAACCAGCAAGCCTTCTTTAATAGGACTACACAGCCTTAAACGCAATTGGAATTGACAACTTCCTGGCTTGGGTTTGCCAACTGGCAGAGCTGTGAGGCCGAGGGGACAAACAGCTTTGGGGCGCTGCGCACTTGTGTTTGTGTATGTGTAGAGGGGACTGAACTCCAGAGCACTGTGATGCCCTTCACTCCAAAGCCACCCTCTGTCCCGAATTGGACACATCTTCCGAGTGTTCTGGCTGGGATAGACAATTCAGAATGATCTCTCAATATAGGGGGAAAAGAAAATAACTGCTCTTTCTTTTTTGAGGTGACGATCCTGGCCTTTTCCATTTCTCCTGGAAACCCTTCATTTAATTTTCTTTTCATTGGTGTGGGGTTGCTCAAATATAGCAAGAAAACTTGCAAATCGGGTTGGGGAACTGGTGGTTCCAGAGATGGCACTAAACATCCACCCCCTCTGGAGTCTTACCAAATTATAGTTTCTGATTGGGCTGAAGGAGCAGCCAGGATCTCTGTTAATGTTACTTATTGAGAAAACTGAAGCACGGGGAGGTTAAGCAGTGTTTTCTCTCTACTCTCTATAAAAAGGAATCCTAAGAAAAGGTCTTCAGCCATTTGCTGCCTCTGCAAACCAGCAGAGTAATTGAGAGCAGAAATTAATATTTTCCCCAATTCTTGTCTTTAATCCAAATACTTCATTATCTGAACATAAAGACAGGGAGGCTGATAGGATGTTTTGAAAAATGAATCATGTAACCAGACTAAAAAGAGGAAGCAGAGATGCAGAATCATATCAGTTCATATCTCTTTCTGCTTAACCATTTCTTAAATTTTGGTTGTTGGAATATAATATTTATTTCCAGTTATGCTGTTGAAATTGTTATTTTTAACATAAATACTCTAGCAGACTTATCACTTCTAAAAGCTGCGGAGGTTTGGCATGATTTCAAGCAGGCATGTGTGAGGAGAAAAAAAGGAATGTCACATTGGCCTAGGAATCAGTGGCACGCTGGCCTAGGAATATGGAAACTTTGAAAAGAAAACTTGTATCACTTCCTAGAGAGTTAACAAGAATTCAGACAAGATTAAGAGAGAACACATATGAATAGTTGGTGTGCCATATAAGTATTTGATGAAGGAAAAAAATTGTTGAAATGACTTATCAGTCCCAATATTTGCCTGTATACACACATACATGCTCTCTCTCTCTCTCTCTCTCTCTCTCTCTCTCTCTCTCTCTCTCTCTCTCTCTCTCCAGCACTCTCACCTTAAATCATTTATTCCTCCTACAGAGGTAGATGATGCCCTCATGTTTCATTACCTAAAGTTCTAAAGCAAAGCTGTTATATATAGAAAGAACTGTTTAAATTCAAACTTATTAACCACGTGACAAATTGAATCACTTATCTGATCCTCATTTCCCACATCCATAATATAAAGATAATGAAAAGCACTTTGTAAAGTTAACATATCAGTAAAAATAATATAAGCCACTTAATTTAAAGGAAATTCTTATTTCCATCGTATGTTTATCTCCTATTTTCTATCAAAGGGAATCATATGAAAAGGTCTCAAATAATGCACAGCCTCTGTGATTTGTCCCTGCTCATCCAGGGAATGTAGTCACTCTGTAGACCAGCTAAGAGTGACTGAAAGTGTCTCAGTTTCCAAATAGAAAAACTTGCAGTAACCTACGGAAGTTGTTTTCTGTACCTCTGCCCTATGCTAAGAGTAATTTATATTGTTAGAAAATATATTTAAGTAGTTAACAAGTGATGAAGAAAGCCAGATTCTGTTGTTTTTTTGTTTTGTTTTGTTTTGACAACTAAAAAGATAGTCATCCCAGAATATTAAGCAGTGGAGAGCATTATGCAGGATTCTTTGAACCCATATTCACAGTCCCTTCCATGCAGATTTGGCTATGAGCACTCATTCTTCAACACACGGTGAAGGCGGTTTTATAAGGATTAATTCCAAAATTCTCCCCCATTTCAGCTGCAGTATCCACTGTTTTTCCTAGCCTCTGTGTTAGTATGTGAGTTTCACCCTTGGTGTTTTGTGTGAAGAGCAAATTATATGCGCCCTCTCTGTCTCCAGCATAGCAGGGGATTGAGAATGTACCTGAACCAATAGGTGGAGGGTGAAGGGCTCGGGTTCATCAGAGGAGGGAACATTATCTGTCAGACTTTATTTTACTGGAATATTTTCCCCTTCGAGTTCACAGATGAGAGTATGTCATCTTTTTTTTTTTTTCTTAAAGATTTCCCTCTAATGCTACCTCATTTTCTAAACTTTCATTAATAGCTCTTTGCAGCTCAAGCAAATATTTTAGATCTTTCTTGTACTCTCCTCCAGCTGGGAGTGTCTTTCACACATCAAAGGCAGATATGAGCCTCTCATTAAAAGATAGTATGAGTTCATCATCTCAGAAGAGTGGGACCTGAAAACCTGAGATAACTTTCAGCTACAAGACGTATCTAAGCTGGACTGAGATTTTTCCAGGGCTTCCCACATTTCTTTTCTCAATGTGTCACTCCCAGCTTGGCTTTCTCCTTTAGTTTCATTACATCTGAAGATTAGCCTTATTCAGAATAGAAAGTTAGCTGTAGACTTTAAGAAAAATAAGTGCTTTAAAATTTAGTTTGAATAAAAAACAGGGAATCTGAAGCTTCTAAGAAAGCTCAGGGTTTGCCCCCGCCCTTCTACACACGTTTTGTGCTAGGCCTTCTTACTGCTCTGATTGTTCCAGTGTCTGTAAGGTAATTATAATGAAATTATTAAGTCAGCTCTGAAAACTCCACCCCCCCCCCACATTTTGTTAATGAAAAACAACACAAAAATCAGAGCAGTTGAACAGATCGCTCAAGAATATAGAAAGCAACTGGTTATGTCCTTCAGATTTTATCTTTAAAAACATCCTAGACCAGGATGAACTGAAGGTTCTATTCCAGTTGAACGCCTGGGAGATATGTTCAGCTGCTTTTCTATGTACATGTGCCCAGACACACGCGTGGACGTGTCATCACAGCATCCTGTGGCTCCGTCACGGAGGGAGTTCAGACTCAGTCCTTCCCATAGCATTTTCTTTCCTCCCTTTGATCAATTTCAAGTTCTGTGTTCGTATTTTCTAGCCAAAGGTGAAGGTTGTCCCCAGATAAATATTGGGATGGCCTGCCAGCCAAATCCCAGGCAACCCAGTGAATTACTCTCTTTGATAGTAGAAAGGTCTAGTTCAAGTTGCTCTGAATGGTTTTTAACTATAAAACAAGAGCCTTAACAAAAGTCGCTGGTGTCCTTCAAATGGTTTCTGTCCCAGTAGCCTGTTCTTTTGGCACTTTAGGATCTGAGGCTTGTTCCATTAATAATTCAAACTGCAGGTTTTTGGAGCATTACATAGCCTATGAGTGTGGTGAGAGTGGGGCGAGAAGAGCGCATGATGTATTCAAAATGCATGAAGTAAAAAAATGAAAAGCAGCTAGCAAACAACCCTCTCCCCCACACCCCCAATACACACACACACACACACAGAGAGAGAGAGAGAGAGAGAGAGACCCAGAAGCTGTTGACTCGGCAGTTTTTCTTTCTTTATGGCTCTAGGGACAGGTTTAAATTGGGGAATTTTTTTTTTATTCTCTTGTGCAGTGTTGAACAGGAAGGCAGTGTTTGATGTAATCTGGCCCAGATGTCAGCAATATGCAGCCTTGTGATGATTATTTATCTTCAGGTTTTTACTTTGTAAAATGAAAATCGGCAAACAATTGTTTAGGGTTGTAAATTATATTTAGTGACCGTTTTTGAGATCCTGTGTGTGTAACAAACATATAGATTAGTTTAAATATGTTTTAAATTTAATTTCATTTTAGCTATTAATCTTAAAATCCTCTTTAACAAATGCTGGTTACGAGTCCCCTGATAGATGTTAACATGTTCAGTGCATTACTGTCTGGGTATTGTTCCTCTTATTTTAATTTTTCATTCTTCTGGAAAGTTTTCTCAGACTGTTAAAACTAGTCAGTTCTTTTAAATGGTCTTTGAAGGAATTTTCTCACATAAATTTCCCACAAGCATATTTGTATTTTTTGGATACATAATCGCTTAGAACACAGAGGGCACAGCTTAGATAACAGTCACCAAATGGGAGTCCAGCTACTCAATCAGGATTCAGGTGTAGGTTTGAGAGTATTGTTCTCAAAGCATGGAAGTTGCTCATGATTTTTATCCATCGTCTACCCCCTTGAAGTGGAGCTGATGACTGCTAAATCCCCTTAAGAGAACAGAGTTAGCAATTTTCTTCTTGGAGGTGGGAGAGGGGAGTGTGGGGGTGTCATGTAATTCTATTTCAAAGATCATGGAAAATCTTTGCTTCTCTAGTGTTATTTCCCCAGACATAACACAGTAAATTGAATTCAAACTACTCACTTCTATAGTGAGCTAGCTGCCCTTTCAGGACTGAGTTCAAGTCAAGGTTAAATGTAAAAAACTTTTAAATGTTTTCCATATTAGATGCCAACAGTAATTCTAACTTGGTTTAATAATAATCCTGACTTAGCAAAGCCAGGGTGAACTACTGGCTTTACTGAAATTTTAGTGTGTCTTTAAAATGCTGTATAAATCACACTCTCTATAATCGAAGATCAGTCACCTCATAGTATCGGTAGTTACTAATTTAAAGTAGTCTTTATTGGCAGCAGTGGCGTATATAGGAAAGATTAGTTTCAGGATATGGGTTCTAGTTCCACGTGTGCTCCTCATGGGCCAGGTGACCCTGGGCAAGGAGCCTGACCTGCTTCAGCCTCATCTGTAAAATGCGGGAATTGGACTAGGTAGTTGTCAACATCCCTCAAGATTCTAATATTCTGTAATTTTTTTTTTCGAATCAAATTCCAGTGAGCTCATTAGGGTTTTATTGCAATAATTCATGTTTCTTGGACAATCCTTTCTTTATTCCCAAGAATGTGTTTGAGATGTGTGATCAGAGGGATTACAGAAGTCTTAGTGCAGTCTTGCTAATGCATGGCAGTAGTTAAACTTTCAAAAATTGCATTTGATTATTAGCATTTTGGTCACTTTTAAGTAGGGCATGTGCGACCTAATTTATTCTTTAGGTAGGGACAGTGTTTTCATCCTTGCGCCAGTACATCTTCCTGGGAAAGCTTACAGCAGTGGCAGGGGTCTTTCTCCTTACAACATCATAGCATGCCCTAGCTTGAAATCTGGAGGTAGTAAGAAAAGAACCTCTGGATTAGGACAGGAGAGATCTAGACCTTGTCCAGAGACTTATGGACTATGTGTCTTTGAGTAAGATGTTGGATTTTTCTCCCTCTGTGACTAGGAATTGCTCATGCGAACTTCCCAGCTGACTGCACAGTTCTTACAGGTCATCTGTTCTCAGACGCTTACTGAAGACCTTTTCAGTTACATGTGCCTTTAGCCTCCATAAGGACAAAATTGCTATTGGTGTGTATAATTACTACAAGGAATTTGACATCTCATTAGAGTCCCATGTCCAGCTATGGGTGCATTTTGTAGAGAAGGTGCAGTCTAACTCTCCGACAATTTTTGAAAGGTAAATGTTGTTTTAAGACATTCAGAATTCTTGGTTAATAATAAAATCTTTTAAAAAGGAGCTGTACCTTAGCACTGTTTTGAAAGCATGATTCCTAGAAGTTCAGGCAAATACTAGGTGCTGTATCTGCAGTGAGCGTTATGGGAGGAAATCATAAAAGTTTCTTCTTCGAGAATTTGAAAATCAATGAAATGTGGAACAGTGGAAAGAGGAGTTTTGGAGTCAGACAGGTTTGGGTTTGCTCCCCAGCTTCCCACTTGTCAGCTTTGGATCTCTGTTAAATTACCTAGCCTCTTAAAACTCTTTTTTTCCCCAACTCTGCAATTCCTATGGAAGGACCTACCTGCAAGTGTTGTGAGACAATATTTGCAAATTGGCAGCAAGCCTGTAAATGGTAGGGGCTCTCTGGTTGGTAATCATTCATGCCTCCCTGGAGCAACAGGCATACAGCATCTAGAAATGGTCAGAGTAGAAACAGGGTGTTTGAATTTTCATCAGCTGCTAGTGTTGGGAAAAGTAATTAGCTGTGATATGGATGTGTCCTTTGGTGGGGAACCTGAAAAGTAAACTAAGAGGGTTCAAGAGCCATCTCTTTTTTTCAGCTACATCCCCATGAGCATATCCTAAATTTTCTGGACTTTTTTCTCCCATTTACATGAAAGGACAATAGAAGTCCCTTTCAAGGATTTGTTATGTGGATCAGATAATAAAATACGACACAACTTTGTAGTATTTGATCCCTATGCAAGTTTTACCAGGTGACCCACTCAGAATCTAATATGGCTTTTTTTTTTTTTTTTAATTTCCCCAAGATTTGCTCTCAGTCCCTCTCTTGGGATGTGTTAATGTGAAAAAAAGGAGACAGAAATTTGCCGTATGTAGTAGAAGCCCATCCTATTTGGGAAGTCAAATGCTTCCTTCATATACATTGTTATTCTGTCTTTACAACAATACTGCAGAAGAAAAATTATCTTCATTTTATAGAAGAGGAAAGGGAACCTGCAAGGATAATAACTAAGTTAATATTAGTTATTAATGAATATTGTCAATATTTAAACCGAGCTCTGACTCTAAAACCCATGTTATTCCTACTCTTTGCTGTTGCCTCCATTCCATACATTCTATCTTGTCTGACTTATGCTGAGGAGACGTGTGTTGGATGTTTATGGTGCTTCGTACTCCGTGTGAGCCCTGAGGATGCAGATCTATACAAGATGGACACACTCCCCATCTGCACATGTCCTGGGGTGTGAAGTAATTATTGAACCCTGCTAAGAAAAACACAGGGTATTAGATCTATGTAAATGGTTAAGTCATCTGTGTATTTTAAACAAATATTCTCCTCTGAATCATTGATTTCTATTGGTTTCACGTATCACATTATCATCTTATCTAGTTATAATCTTAATGTAGTTCTGGTTTGGGGATGAATGTAACATCCTGTATTTCCATAACTTAAAGAAAAACCTGCTAAAATATGCATAAAATTTTAATAACATCTCATATTTATTAAATGCTGACTCCTTGCTGAGTGCTTGCCACGCCTTCTCTCATTTAATCCTCACAATAACCTTAGGGAAGGGCACGAGGGTCCCCATAGTGCAGATGAAGAAACTGAGACTTGGAGAGATGAAGTAACCAGCCAAAAGTGACAAAACTAAAACGTGGTAGGAGTCCTCTGATTGCAGATTCTGCATTCTTAAATAAATTCAATCAAGCATATTAGGAAAGTTGAAATTTTTTTCAAAATTGAGATAGTATGACTTTTTAATTCAATTTTTCCTATTTAATATACGTACAGTAAAATGCATCATTTGTCCCATACAGTTTTTTGAATTGTTGCAAATTCACAATCATATCTACTACCACAATCAAGATGCAAGCAGTTCCCTAACCAGCCCCCAGATTGCTTGTTCTGCCCCATTGTAGTCAAACCAACTCCTCATCCCAGCCTCTGACACTCACTGATCAGTTATCCACCCCTAGAGCTTTACCTAAAATATCGTGAAAGTGCGATCAGATAATAAGTGCCTTTTGGGGCTGCTTTTCTGCAAAATGCATTTGCGATTCATCACGTATGTGTATTGGTGATTCATTCCTTTTTGTTGTTGAGTAGGTATTTTATTTCATGGATGTAAACAATTTGTTTATTCCCCATGGAAGCACATTCAGGTTGTTCTCAGTTTTGTAATTATGATTAAAGCTACTGTACACATTTGCATATACAGGTTTTTGTGTGAACACAAGTTTTCTTTCTCTGGGTAAGTACCTAGGGGTGGAGTCTGAGCCAGAGGCTTAGTATATGTTCAACTTTACAAGAAATTGTAAAGAACAGGTGTCCCCACATGGCTCTTTCATTTTGCATTTCTACCTGTTCTTCATGAGAGTTCCAGTTGCTCCACATCTTTACCAGCAGTGGTGTCGCCACTGTTTTTATTCTAGCTATTCTGTCAGCTGAATTCTGTATTCATAGTATCTATTGTGGTCAAATTTGCATTTTCCTAATGACGTGATTTTGAACATCTATTTTTTTGCTAATTTGTTATCTGTGTTTTATCTTTGGTAAAGTATCTATTCAAATCTTTTGCCCATTTAAAAAATTGGTTCATTTCCTGATGAGTTTTTTTTTTTTTTAAGATTTATTTATTTATGCATGCAAGAGCTGGGGTACAGGCCAGGTATCAGAGATACAGGGGATTGAGAAGATTCACCAGAGACAGAGTGGGGAACAGAATAGGCAGATTGAAATACACTGCTGAGGGGAGCAGCGGGCGAGACAGGAGAGAGGTTTGCTTCGCCATGTGGGTTGCTCCCTGGCCTGCTGGGGCTCGAACTTCATAGTGCGGTGTTTAACCCCTTGAGCCACCAGGGAGGCCCTTCCTGATGAGTTTTAAGAGTTCTTGAAATATTCTTGATACAGATCTTTTGTCAGACATGTAATTTGCAAATATTTTCTCTCAGTCTGGGGCTTGTCTATTCATTCAATGTTTTTCACAGAAGTAAAGATTTTAATTTTGATTAATGTACCAGTTTTTTCTTTTATGGATCATGCTTTCAGCGTCATGTCCAGGAATTCTGCCTAACTCCGGGCCATGGATTTTCTCCTATGTTTTATTCTGAAAGTTTTATAGCTTTGTTTGACATTTAAGTCCATGATCCACTCTGAGTTGATTTTTTTAAGATGTGAGATGCAAGTTACAACCCCTTTTTCTTTGCCCATGGACATCTAGTTGTTCTAGCACCATCTGTTGAAAAGTCCATCTATTTTTCATTGAATTACCTTTGCACCTTTGTGTCTAAATTTGACTGTATTTGTCTGGGTCTGTGTTTGGGCTGTCCTCTGTCCCACGGGACTATGTGTCTGTTGATCCTAGGGACCGTGGCCTTATAGTAAGTCTTGGTATCAGATAACAGAGTCTTCCCGGCTGTGTTCTTTTCCAAACTTGTATTTACTCTTCTAGTTCCTTTGACTCATAAATGTTTCTTTTCTATTTTGTTGACTTTTGATACCTACAGAAAATCCCACTGGGATTTGAATTAATATTGGATTGAATGTATAAATCAGTTGGGGGGAAGCTGACGTTTGAACAATATTTGAGTCCCTCCACCCGTGAACACGTACATCAATTCAGGACTTCTTTCATTTCTTCCTTGGTGTTTTGTTCTTAGTATACAACTCCCACACATATTTTATTAGGTTTACAGCTGAATGTTTGTTTTCTGGTGGGGGGGGGCGTGGGGTGGCAAGTGCCTACATGTACGCACGCTCACACTAATGTAAATAGTACAGTTAAGGGCCTCCCCAGTGGCGCAGCGGTTGAGCTCTGGGTTGTGAAGCTGCCCGCAGCCTCCTCAGTGCCAGTTCGATTCCCGACCACTGGGCGAGGGTCCCACATGGTGCGCAGACCTCTCCTGCCACCCACTGCTCCCCTCAGCAGTGTACTTCATCAGTCTGCCTGCTCTGCTCTCCCCTCTGGCTCTGGTGAATTCTCTCACCCTCCCGTGCTTCTGACTGTACCCAGGGATTGTATAAATAAATAAATCTTTTTAAAAAAAAAAAAAGTACAGTTAAAAAATGAAATACTATTTTTTCATTGCTTTCATTCTAACGTACCTTTTTTTTTTCCCCTGAAGGTATTATCCTATCCTTTAAGGTCCTTAGCAAGTAAAAGATTGTTTCTTGATGTTTGTTCATCTTTGAGTTTTCATCTGTTTGTGATCTCCTGGCTCTTGCACCATTTTGTAATTATGATGTCAAAGCAGACAGCTTCAAAGAATCCTCCTGGGAGGATCTGAAAAGTGTTCTCCTCTGTACAGGTGGGTTGGTTTTGAGACAAAACCCATGTTTCCTTCTTTCCATGGGTGTCACGGGCATTTTAGAGTTTCTGTTGTTTTGCTTTGCAGATGAGATGACTAGTCAACTTCTCTTACCTCAGAACCTCTCCTTTAATGTATGATAGTCGCTTGTAGCTTGATAAAAACAAGGCTCTGCAGTAGACACTCTGGAAATGAAGAGTATGTTTTCTGGGCTTTGGCTCTTAGATGACTAAACAAAAAAACAGTGGCAGGGGAAATAACTATAGCTGTTCCTTACATTGTATTTCAGTCTTCAGTGGGTCTGTGCTAGGTCCTGTTCATGTTTTGCTTACCAACCACGCTTACCTGGGGAGCAGCCAGGTGGAGAGAAGGGATCATTCCTAGTACTTCCAACCTTCCTCATCCCATTTAGCTCTGAGAAAACTGTGTGAATGACACAGTTCAGATGACTGTGACCTGACCCAGGCTCCATGCTGCTTAGAAGGTGTGACTTGGGTTCAGCCTTTCTCCCACAGAGTTCCTGGTCCTTCCCACTGCATTGTAAAAACATTAGGGTAACTATTTTGGGTGAGGGGATGCTTTTGAATATCTGAGAGCTCCCAGAACTATCAAAAGCTTTTGGATGTCCTTATAAAGTTTTACAGACATAAGGTTTTCATAGAACTCATTCTGTGATCTCTGGGTCCATATTTGAGATTTCTTCTTTACTCACTGATTTTTTACTCCAGTTATCAAGAACCATCCAAATCCTTTTTTTCCTCTCCTGTGGTATGTGGGCACTAATTTGATACCACCTATCACCAGTGCTTGCCAATGAGTGACTGGTTTAAAAAAAAAAGGCTGAGATCTTCTTTCTATGCTCTTCATTCATTCTTTTCCTTCTTTTAGACCTTTTGCAGGTGCTTGGGAATCAGCCATGAATACAGCCCTATCCCTGTCCTCAAAGGCTTCACGGTCGAGTGCCTTCCAGAATGACGGAAGCATGTCCATGTGATATGGAGGTGGTCTGGGGCAGCAGGAATCGGGGTTCCTAGTCAGCCTGGGATTAAATCGCAGGCAGGTTGTTACTGGATGAGCCCAGGCCTTTGAGTGGAGGGAATATTAATGGTAACACCTACCTTACATCATTTCTAAAGAAGAGCTGTTCTTGTATAATTGGCTGTTTCTAGAAGTTAATACACAGAAAGTCTTTAGAATGGTGACTCTTGGAGACAAAGCCTTTGTTAACATTTAGTCATTATTGGTCACTAAAACCTCTTATTCAACAGCTATCTGAGGGTGAGTCAGGCCTGGTTGGTGGAGACAGATATAGGAAGAAATGTCACGGGGCAGCTCAAACTTAGACATTTGAGGTCCGCATCGCTAGGAGCCAGCGTGATTTTCCTGGAAACGGTGCCATAGTATCGAGTGGATGCTCTGTTTGGTTGTGCAGTTTGGTCTTACTGGCTAAAAACTGCATTTGCTTTTCATTTGCAATTTGCTGTTTACCTGTTAGGATCCAGTTTACAAGTGACCATATGTGTAGGTATTTCCCCAGGAAGAGAATGGCCTCAAGATTTCCATGGCATCATTTGTGACAGGATTAAGTTATGGCACCTTTGAAGTCAGCCAACAGCCTGAAAGCCCAAGAAATTGTTTACAAAGGAGCCCATCGATTCTCCCTCTTTCTCTGGAAGCATCCGAGCAGTGAGACTCGCACAGTCTGTTTGGCACAGTGGCTGCTCTCAGCTGGCCGGGGCCTCCTGCTGTTCAGCAGTGAGAGGATGCGCCAGCGCTGGCTGTGGCTGAGCCCGGCCTGCCTGCAGGGTCTGCTTGTGCTTAACTGGGCCCTGCAACTGTGTACCCTGGCCTGCCGGTTCAGTTGCAATATCTTTTCCCTTAATATTTTCCATCTGGCCAGCAATGCCCCATAAAGACAGACACAAACCAGGTTTTGAATTATGAGGAGTGTGATGCTAAAATGCTTCCAACTCACACTCTAGAACCAGGAGTCCTGGGCAGCTGCCTTTGCATGCTAGAGAGAAAGAATCTTTCCTCAAGTTGGTTTGCAAAGCATGCAGTCACATCAAAGACCGGAGCCATTCAACTTTTAAGTGTCTGAAAAGGTTTTCTCAGTCCTGTCTCTGAGTGTCGCTGGATTTTAGCACTTAATTCACAATTATGCTACTAATATTGACACTTTCTGAGCAAAAAAAAACATAAGAGAGCTTCATTCTCAACTTCTAAAACTTTAGCTCTATCGAAAGCATCAACAGTGAGTGAGGCTTGGGGCGTAATCAGTGTCAGCATGGCCTGGAAGGCTTTATGATTGAAGGGGTTTCACTACAAACTTAGAACTTCCATCGAAGCCAAGATTTCAAAAATGACTCAAAGTTGCTTTTGAATTTCTCTCTTTGCTGAGAATTTTCCTGAAGATGCATTTGCTAGTGGCTTTTGGGCCAGACTGCAATGGTACACAAGAAAATCCTTTTCATGTTTTTGAGTCATTAGAAGTCAATTTTGTATCTCAAATTCAAGAGTGCACATTCAGATTTGGGCAATTTTTGTATCAGCTAGTAAAGCACTTGGGGATACTATGTATTTTCTGCAGCTGGATTCTTTTAGGAATTGCTAATCATCTTAGTCTTTTTGACTAAGAAAAGTGAGCTGCTCCTCCCTTTTTCAGAGGACAGGCCTATGCCCAGAGAGGTTATGGTCGGACTTCGTGGGCACAGCCCTGCCGGAAAGGCTAGTGAGGGCTGCCCAGGCATCTCCATGCTCAGACCTCAAGTCCATGCTGCCACCTCCTGTCTGCAGCTTAGCTTTCATTTTAAATCAACCGGGCTTTTCTTCTGAAGTTTGCTCAATGAATATTTTTGCAGTGTTTTGCCCTCTGTCTTCTCTTCTCTTCCTCTCCCCCCTCACCCCAGGTGGTTAAGGCTCAGTGCCAAAGTTGAAGTCAGATTTGGCCTAAAGCCAGCATTGAGAATGCAGTGTTTCTCTTTTCAGTACCACCAAAGGATGAAATTCATACTCAGCTCATTAGGAAGGCTAGATATGGTGGTTTCAGAAGTTGATAAGATGGTCCTCACATGTGAGTTCATGGCTCCTCCCCCTCCTCAGCCACCTCTGCTGAGTGGGGTATGGTGTACTGTGCCTCTCAATTGCCAACTCCAGAGGTTTGGATGAGGAATGCAGGTTTAACTGGAGCAACTCAATTAACTTTAAAAATGGGAGTGAGCACCAACTGCTAAGACCACAAAGGTTCGACTACGGTACCCTAGCTCAATGTCTTAGAGAAGAATAAAGAGGAAAGGAAAGAAAGTACAGAACTTTCGTCTTTAGCAGTCTGGGCAGCAAGCAAAGGTCACACCAGAATATGGTTAGTTCTAGTCTATTCGTTCCTTCAGTAAACACTCACTGAACATTGTTCAGTGAACACTTATCAAGAGTACATTTTATGAAGCAGGTGACAGGGAAAAGATGGTCGAGCTCACAATTTCATTACGGTAAGTGTATAAAAGAGCAGAGCTCCGGGGGAGGTAGCCCACTTAGACTGGTGAAGTGGGGGAATTGAGAAGAGACTTACAGGACAAGCGAAACTCTTACCCAGGTCTCTAGGGACGTGGGGTGGGAATGGGGGTCAGAAAGTGCCCCGTAAGCATATTGATTGGCAGACAGAGGCCCAGCAGCCAGGGAGCACAGTGCTACTGCAGTGGCAGGTCATCCAGTGAGCCCTGAACAGAATGATTTGGTGGGGGTCGGGGAAGCGGGCAGTGGTGTAGCGGGCTGGGGTGGCGGTGGGGGCTGGAGAGCAAGGCCCTCTTGCCATGTTGTTGCTTTTGGACTTGAGCCTGAAATCAGTGAAGATGACCTAGAGTATCATAAACAAGGGAGTTACATAATGAGATTTGTGTGTTTGAAAATCATTTTGACTCCAGTGTGGAAGACCCTGTGATAGATCAGAAGAGAAACTAGGGAACCGGCATTAGGACAGAAAGGGGAGGGTTAGTGAGATAGAGAATGAGTAAACTTGCAGTCTAAGGCAGAAGATAATTTCTAAATTAGACATGTGAAAAGAGTATCATTTATCATCTCAAAGCCCTGATTTTTATATTAAAATCCCTGGCATTGTGCCTTTTAAATGTTCATTGGTTGGTTGTCGAATGAATGAGTGATGAATACCATTTCTTTGGGAGCAGAGGTGACTGTCTTAGTCTTCTGGTTCCATTTTGCTTAAACTAACATTGTTTGAACTGTGTTCCCAAGTGTACACGCACAAGCAGTGGGCTGAAGCCATCCACACATCTCCCAGGTGGCAACAGGAAGTCAATCTTGGATTTTAAAACTGGCCATAGATAAGCTAGTGATTATATAGTCATGGACCATACCATTTAAAAAAAAAAAAAAAAGATAAAGTTAGCTCTGCCAAGATTAGTCTGTAAAGAGTTTGAACATATTTTAAATAGCCCCCGAGGGTTAGAAAAGTAAGCGTTTGTCTGTGCTAGTTGCTGGGCCTGGTAAAAAGACTGTTTTTTGGTGAATGAAAGGATCGGAGGGGGCAATTCTTCTGATCTTTTGCTAGACTGAGCTGGGCCCTCTACTTTGATGACATTTGAAGTTGTGGGCCCCTTAATGAGAACACTTTAACCGGTCTCAGACCAGTCTTTCTTCCTCTTCTTTTTACCTTTGTTCATTGGGCCCCCTTTGGCCCCTCAGCATGTACAGACCTTCCTCCATTAAAGAATGAGGCATTTTCCCTTGGAGCTCAGGCGATGTGAGACAGCTGCCTCTGCTGTCTCCCCACCCCTCTTGTTTTCTTCAAGACTTAGCTGAGAGTTGGAGTGAAGAAAACTCTTTTTTCCTCTCTCAATTCATTACACCTGCTCGCAGGGACATCGCCTGTTTGACTTGGTGGTCACTTTGAGCTACTTTCTGATGTCGCAGGTACACTATTTAAAGACAAGATCCCATATTTAATTGATGATCATGGCATGGAGGGAAGAATAATTGAGCATATTGTCCATTTTCTAGATAGAAATTAAATTAGGGCCAGCCTTTAATTAAGAGTTGCAGTCGTCACTGGGGTAATGGGGCTCAGTGAAGGGAAACCAGGCTTTGAATCCACAGACTTGAGTTCAAGTACGGGTTTCCGCACTTAGTAGATTTGTGACTTTGGGCAAATACTTAGCCGAGCTATGTTTTCATTCTCTTTAAAATGGGGGTTGATAATACCAGCAGAATCTCAGTTGGTGTAAGGATGAGGATCAAATAAAATAGTAGCGATTCAGTACCAGCTCTGTAGCGGCCCCCTAATGAGTGCTCCTAGGAGGGCAGTTATCATAATTGTTGCCCACAGCAGTGGTGGCACTGTGTAATGGGGGAGGGAGTGGGCCAGAGAGTCAGGACAGAGTGTGACTCCTGGCCCAGCCACATCCTAGAAGCGTGTGTGATGCTGAGCAAGGCACTGGGTGTCCCAGACCTTGGCCTATAAAATAAGAGTGGGGCATCCTGTCTTTCCAGGGTGGTGAAGACTCAAGCTGAGGAAGGAACAGCCCAACTTACGGGGTCTGACACTTATGGACAATTGGATCGTTGTCCTTTTTCATGTCTTTAGGGTTCTCGTTGGGAAGGGGAGCATTTTTCCGACAAAACCTCTAATTCCAATGGCAATTCAGCATTGGTCCCAAGTTTTGGCTCTTAATGTTTCTGCAGCCGGAGTGCCCAGAAAAGACTTATTCCACTGTTCCTCTAGACCTGGAATGTCTGAGGAATCAAATGCTAACACAGGATCCTCCATGAGACTTTGCAGGAGACTGTTATTTCAACTGACTTGAGAAATTACACCGAGTATGGAAAGGATGTCAGAACTTTAGCCAGAGCTGCAACTATAATCACATTATTTTGCTGCTGCTCAGTGGAGCTAAGAAAGCTTAAGAGTATTACCATCTGGGCAAAGCCAACCAATGGTGAACTGTGAACTGCTTACCAACTTAACAGAAACTCTTGCTACCTCATTCATTAATTAGGCCTTTATGGCACACCTTCTCTTGGTTGCCTAGCAACTGTAATAGCAGTCATTAAATTCTGTCATTTTGTATTAACCCTTTGGCCCTGGGTGGATTGGGAGCCCCCACCTTAGCACTAATGCATTTTACATTAGTACCTCTACCTGGGAAACCCCATTCCCTTGACACATAAGCTGTAAAGAGCAAATAGCCAGAGTCCAAAAACAGAAAGGTTTCCTTTTTTTCTTCACATTAGTGGATGTGCTCTCCTGGCTTTACAAAATGTATCTGTCAGGATGGAGGCCATTTCCCACTTTGCTGACAGACAGACATAACATCCATCCAGCAAGATGAAAAGACAGCTAGTTTCCCAGAAAACAGGAGCTGCCTGTGACTTCTGTGGCTTGTGGAGGAAGGAGCCAGTGAAAACCAGATGGGAGAGTTGTTAAGTTGTGTGTTTCCAAAATTGCCTTTGTAGCTGCTTTGTGAAAACTTGGACCATGCATGCCGGCAGGATAGGGGCCCTTCCATTCCGGCAGCTCCCTGTTTGGCATCTCGTGATGGATCCAAATGCAGGCACAAGCTGTGAGCGAGTGAAGTGGCCAAAGGGTTAGGCCATTCAGGGGCTCCTGTGCCGCTCTGTCCCCTTGCTCCTCAAACTTCCATGCTTATCAACATGGCGTAAAAGTCCTAGATTAAAATAGGGCTTAGGAATTTAAAGCAATCCATCCTCTTTCCTTGAATGGACTACAGTCACGTGGGACAACATAAAATACTTAAATGCTTACGTATTTTACTTACACTTAAAATAATTTGGTTTCACAGAACTGCTCAACTCTGCAGAAGAAAATAGACAGACTTAGGATCAAATCCCCTCTGCCAGGTAGCTGTGTGATCTTGCACAGGTGGGCTTTCTTTCTGAATTCCCTTTTCTAATCTATGAAATGGGGAGAGTCATTTCCCATCACTTGTTAGAGAGATGAACTGAGTCACACTGCAGACACCTCTGAGATGTGGCCCATGGTATAGACTTTATACTCACTTTTTCAAAAAAACAAGTATTTCAAAGACTGTCGTGATCAAAGAAAATCTGCACTCTTGTGAAACTTAGAGCCACATTCAGTATGAGATCTCGGTCCGTCAGCTTACAGAGAGAACCAGAGGTGGTGTTCCTCACCCAAGGTTACCTGCCCAGTTCTGAGGGTGGTGTCTCTATCACCTGATTCTCCTGGTAAGATCTCAGTTAAATTTTCCATATAATGCCAAGTTTCTTGGGCTATGGTATGACTACATGTTTAATCTTTCTCAGTAGGTGTTGGACAGTAACTTTAGCAGCCAAAAAAAAAAAAAAAAAAAAAGCCACCTTCATTCACTAAGCCAGAGTTTGTTGTATCAGACCCAACAACCAGACTGTGCATTTGCGGTGATGCTTCATGTGGTTATAGAAGGTGGCCTCGACTTCAAAATGCATGGTTTATTGAGAAGTTTCCATTAAAATGTATATTCCTCATGCCTCTGTCTCACGCCGAATGTATGTGATACCAGGAGCATCTGGGATTTTAAGGGGCTACTGTTTGTTAACAAAGCAGGAACTTCCCTGAAGGAGTTGGGAGAACTCACAGAGGCAATTAATTTTGTTCTTCGGAGCAGCGCCTCCGCTGCATCCGCTGGCACTTCATGCAAGCTTCAATTATAACCCAGGAGCCAGCCGTACCATGATCCGATTTGATATTTAGTTTTGATTTTATTAGTAGTTGTCTTTAATAGATGTCTTGTCATGTAGGTTTCCTGATTATTAGTAATTTAAATTGACTCTGAGAATGAAAGGAAGCCACAGGCATGAAACTGATGGACTGTGACGATGGCGGTCTTCAGCTTTCAAGGCAGCTGTGATGCCTCGGCAGGCTCCCTCCAGGCCCCCTCCCTTTTAAGGCTTTGAACACTCTTTCGGCTAATGCTGCAAATGAGAGCTTAATACTGTCACTGTATGAGAACCTTTAAAAGCAAATGGGCATCGTAAGTGTTCTTTCCCCTTTGAAGGGAAGTGTTGTCCATGGTCCACTCTCTACTTGATCAGCTCTAATTTGACCCAGGAGTAGAGATCTGTGAAGATGCTAACTGAAAAACAATGATTGTAGGAGATGTAATTTCCCTTGTTCTTATGCGGTGCCTTTCCTCTGCTCTCCAGAAGAGCTCACCGTCTCTTTGTGAAGGGAACAGATGAAAATTTGCTTTTCTCTGCTGTGCTCTTGGTAATGGCCAAGATCACACATATCCTAACAGAGACTTCCCTCGAGAGGTCCTGTGCACCATGAGTCATGCACGGAAGGGGCATCTGCTGTAGCTTAGTATCCGACACTGGATCATTCATTTCCCTGAGGACCAAGCCCGCCATGGATGGTGCTGGAATCTGAGTCCCTTAGGTTAGATTTAGAAAAGTTGAAATCCAGAGATTTGCTGCTTAACATCTGAAAATCAGCTTTAAATATTTGGTCAAATAATTCTATTTACTCATTCCCATCAGGCAGTAAGCACCGGTGTTGTTCAGGCATTTCTGTAAGTACATGGAGGAAGGACAGAAGGAAGTTATGTGGGTGAATTGGATGAACAGTGAAGAGTTCCTTTGTGTTTTAAGGCTCACAGTGTCTGATAGGACAGTCTGATCAAGGCAGTTTTTACAAATAAGTTTCAGAACCTCAGGCCATTGTGATGTGCTCCATACCTAGGGTCTCTAAACCACAAATATTTTTGCTGTAATTTTGCATTCTCAAATATTTGTCTTACTAATTTAGGCAAGTGGTTGTGAAAAACACAGATTTTAGAGGTAAAATTTTTTTTTAATGAGTCAGTGAAATTTATTGGTGACAAATACTTGTTGCTGGCAACCCAGCCCGTGGACTCTTTATGAAGAACATCTAGACTGGAACACCCCTTTCAGTGTGTCTCTGCCCCCAACATCCCACATTGTTTTATAGTTATGGTTTGTGAAAGTAAGTGAAATGTGCTGCTTTTCTCAGGCCAGAACATTTATGACACTTAGAGGAGAGCTGTCGCTGAGAGTTGGTGGGTAAGTGGCCTGGAGGGAGCCACCTGCACGCTTTCTCTTAGCCTCCCCTGCTGTGGGGCCGGTATCTATGGCAGAAACAGAGACACTATGATGCCAGAGGACACATCCCAGCCCACCAGCATGGCTGCGGGTGAGCACTGGCCACTGCCACCGCAGCTCAGGCTGATTCAGGCCCCTGTATGGCCTCCAGCACCAAATGCCCTGCTTGTCTACACCTCATCGATCCATTAGCTTCTACTAGGCAGGAATGCTTCGAGCCGTACAGACTAATTTCTAGGTCATTTTGAAAGTACCTTCCATTTTTTTGATGACTTTCTTGGGAAATCACTGGTCCTGTTTTATAAAGGGGCATACATCATTTTGTGATGTTTTTCGCCTCCCCTCTCTATGTGAAAATGCATAGTAGCAAAGTCAGACAGATAGTCAAATCTCCGCTCATCTGTCTTGAGTTGTATGTCCCTGGCAAGAGATTTCACACCTGAATTTAAGGTTAGGGATAATAGCATTATCAGTCAATTCAATGATATCCTCTCATTGTTGTGAGAATTAAATGTGATGTCTGTAAGAATTATTGGCATAGCACGATACTTATGATAATCTAGTTCTCCCCCCCCGCCCCCAGCATCATTCTTTCTCTTCTCTTCTAAAATTTATTCATTGCATTTACCCTGACTTGCGGGGAGACTGCATAGTTTTAAATGTCAGAAGGAAGAGTTTGTGTAAAGCTGTGATGAAAAGCCCTAAGTCCTGTTGCCTTGCTCCTATGAACAGTTGCCTTGGAAAAATGGAAATGCCTTTCTGAATTGACCTGAACCAGTGGTCCTGTGCTCTAATCTCTGATTCCCAGATGATAACAGATGTCTCTTAAGTGATTCCAGGTGTTCTGAACATAGTGCAATCTCTTATCTGCCACCTCCACGGCTACTCCTTAAAGTTCTTTTATATTACCTCTTTCATAGTATTTGAAGGCTTGGGATTCCTTGACAGCTGTTGGAACTCTAACTCCCTCCTTGAAGGGACGCTGCTTTTAGTCCTCAGGTGATCTTCAGACTTTCATGCTATACCGTTTGATTCAGGCCCACATGCCAAATAGTTTTAATATGTTCTCCGTTCTTATTAAACAGATTTTGTCTTGTCCAGGAGATTTCCTGCCGGTAGCAGTTATAAGTTTTTCTCACCATCAAGGCATTCCCTGCCCCTTGTTAACTCTCGGCCAGGGATTTTCAGCATACTTCTGTTCACAGTATTCCCGTTGGCATCCTGTAAGCTCCGAAGCCTTCCCTGCCCACCTTTGGAATTCAGTGCTCCCTCGTCTGTAATTTAGAGTGCTCTACGGTGTTTGTAGTTTTGGGCCTTGAAAGGTCCATACATGGGGGAAATTCTCATTTGTCAAATCTGAACTTGACTTCCGTAGCAGGAGCTGAGGTATTTAGGTAGAACTTTCTGTCAAATTAGATATGATGGAAATGTGGAAGACAGCATGATAGAGCTACAGAGACACACTTATAATCCTGACTCTCAATTTTAATAACCTATAACCTTGCACCAGTTACTTCACATAATGTCTTCTGAGTCTTCTCACACAATGTTGTATTTATTGTTTCATCTTTTTCTAAACCCACTTAAAAGAAGGGGAGTGGAAGTATTGGCCTTAGATGAAGAAAGTGCAGACGTTTCCTTGTTGAAACAGAAGGGAAAGAGATTTGGGTATAGATCTGTAAACACCCGGTGCCCAGCCGGGGAGTTGTCGTCACAGTGGTGGTGGGGATGGCTAATCGGGATGGCACGCAGACTCTGTGCCTGGCACCTGAATGCTGAATGCTCTGAATGTACTTACTTAACCTTCCTAATGACCTAGGAGGTTGCACTGCTCTTTCCCCAATTTAGAAATGAATAAATGGAAGTTCAGAGACGTTAAGTAACTTACCCAAAGGAGCTAGGGTAAGAACGCAAGTGACTCAGTTCCAGAGCCCAGGCCTCCAGCCGTGTTTAACCTTGGAATGAATGAGCGAATGCCTGTATTGGGAAACTGTGGCAATTCCTTTCCCATAGCTTCTATTTTCTTGATGAAGTTGGTGGTGAGGCAGAGAGTGTATGGAGATTAGATACTTGAGTGACGAATGGAGAAGATTTAAAATAGTCTCGTAGGTTCACTAGTTAACAAAGAATTGCTGGATGGTGTTGGCAGCTTCTTTGGTGCTGTGGACTTTATAAATGTAGACTGTGGTCGGTCCAATATGTTTGTGTGCAGTTTTTTCCTCAGCCACACATGTCAGCCTCAATGTGGGCACAGAGAAGGTAATTAAATGGATATATTCAGGGGTAAGGTGTTTTCTTGCCCACTGGGGCCAGGGGAATAGACCCTTTAGGGTCCTGACATGGTGGGCCATAGGACTAAGCTAGATAAGACAGTAGTGATAAGAGGGGAGCCTGAGCCTGATAAATGGGGAGACTGAAGAAACTGCCAGTGAGGGGAGGATAAGAGTGGTGAGAAGAACAAGCACCAAGCCTAGACAGTCAGAACTGGGCGGGGGTGGGTGTCTTAGTGACTTCAGAGGCAGGGTATACTTGGCAGTTGGGGGTGGGGGAGGGACCAAAGGAAGTGGTGACTGAGGCTGGTGAAGAAGATGGTCAGAGTGCTGGTCATCGAGATGCCTGAAAGACCAGGGTGTCAGAGGACTGCCCAGTCATTAGACAGATGGCATTTCTGCTTTAGGTGGCATCTCCATAGTCACAGCAGAGTTGGAAGACATAACTTTATTAGTCTATACATAAATATTGTTGTGTTATTCCTTTTAATGTAAACATTTTCAAGTGCACACTACTCGTTCAAGATAGTTAGGGAAGATAAATTAGAATTCTCTCAAGATATTTTTTAGTTATCATTTTTAGGATGTATGAGGGATCCCTAGTGACATTTAAAAATTTTCAGAATTTCTTAAAAACTCAAACCAAATTTGTGTGGCGCTGAATGTTCTTTATATAGGCCTTTAGGTGACTCAACAGGGCAGCCTCACTGAGGGTATCTTTTCTTAGTCGGTGGGTGACCAGAAAGGATTCCTTGGAGTGAGTGTTTAGTGGAGCTCAGCATTTGGCATTTGGCATTCAAACTTTGGTGGTGATTTCCCAATTGCTTATTGCATGTAGGAAGACCCTGAAAACTCCTAATACATGCTGCCTTGTTTCAAAATTTGGTTAGTGGTATAGAAAAAAAAAAAAACAATAGAACAAACATACAACTCTTGCATCATAAACCCTGTAATTATCCTTTGTTAGCTTTTATCACTTTAGATGCATGCTTCTTAATTAGCAAAAGCAAAAGTTGGTATGAATCTGAGTATTGTTTGTATACCTAGGTAAGGAATTTGGAAGTGCTTTAGGAGCTATTACATGTATTGGAGACTTAGGCTTCAGTGTAATCTTATGCAAAGAGCAATCACTTTGAAATCAGAAAGACCTGAGTTTAAAACTTATTCTACGGATTGCTGACTACTTGGAGAAACTTATTAAACTTTTCTGAGTATCAAGATTCTTTATAATGGTAATTCTTAAATTGTTGAGTTGTCCCAAGAATCAAGCAGCTTATGTAGGTAAACGCTTGGCATGTAATAGTTGCTGAATAAATGTTAGGTTTCCCTTTCTAATCCTCCACCCCCCCTTATTCCAATAGTTTCAGATCGTTTAAGGAATGGAGGAAACCTTGCTTTTTGTCCTAGAAATTCTAAGTGGAAAGTTAGCCACACCTTTTCCGGCCTTCATGAATGTAGCCAACTTTTAGGTAAAACTTCAGTAGGTACTATGAGAGAGATAGTGCACACTATAGGTACAATATAGCTGCCAGAATTGGCCCTCAGAGGTTGGATGTAATGAGTGGGCAGTAGTTGCTGAGGAGTGGGCCTTGCATCAAAGAAATAAGAAGATGCCAGAAGAAGGCAGGCATTTGCAGGAAACCTAAGGGGAAATGGGAGATGGGTTTGGAGGGGAGTAAGAGGCCTCTGACAGTGGTTCTCAGAGATCAAGTTCAGCAGGTATCAAAGCAGAATCAGCACCAGGCCCACCACAGGAGTAAAGGAAATCCTATAGAGAGGGCACTGAGCTGGCAGATTTGTCTACTCCATTTAGACCTTCTCCCCAAAGGCTGCATAAATGTGAACATCTCTACCAGTAAGCCTAGAATAGGCCTGACTTTTCAATCCTGCTGAATTGCAAAGTGACAAGCCTTGATATGCTGACCAGCTGGCTAAGGATCAGTTGAAGGGGACAGTAGGCAGCCCTAACAACAGCCAAAAGGGGCTGAGGCAGGAGTAATTACCCCATATGTAAATGAAATTCAAGTCCTATATTTAACCCAGAATCACCTATGTAGTATGTACTACTTGAAAGTGAAGTGGCAGCCAAGGACGTGAAGAAATCAAGTGATCATCTATTACAAAGTGGAATCCTGTTAAAAGCAAAATTCAGTTCTGGCTACTGAGAATGCTGAAAGAGATGGAAGACAGACGGTTCCAGTAGTTTTTCTTTTTAAAAATTTTATTTCTGGGCCCCCCCCTGGTGGCGCAGGCCGTTGAGAGCAGTGCTGTGAAGCTGTTGGCAGCCTCTGCAGTGCTGGTTCAATCCCCGCTGGCCACGGACATGTCCACATGGTGAGGCAGACCTCCCCGGTCTCGTCCGCTGCTCCCCTCAGCAGTGTATTTTGTCAGTCTGCCTATTCTGTTCCCCACTCTTTCTCTGGTGAATCCTCTCACCCTCCCGCACATCTGGACTATACCCCAGTTCTTGTATAAATAAATAAATCTTTAAAATAATTATTTCTAATTATACTCGTTCTACTTTCCCTACCAAACTGAAGGCACAATAAGGAAATAGAAAAAAGAGAAAAAGGAAGAGCCCATATAACCCTGCCATCTGAATGTAACAATTATAGCATATTCCTTAGTGTTTTCTCATATCCTTACAATATTTTATATATGGTTATAGAAAATTTGCTTCCCAGTCATGAATACTTTTAGACTCTAATATAAACATATATATAACATATTCCCAAAATGAAGAAAATTATCTATAATCCATTTAGCAGAAAACTTGGGTGTCCAAAAATAGTATGCAAACAATATAGCAATATTTTTCTTTAATAAAAACAATATAGTTATAAAGGTATAAATGGAAGTCTCCTTTGACTACCCATCAATTTCTGTACCTTGGAATTGTCCATAATAGACATTACAATCTAGAATTTTTATGCAAAAAGAATTGCATGCATTATTTGGTATATAAAAATAAATAGAACATACATATATGTTACCATAAAATGAATACCTGAGATCCTACAATCCTACTTCAGAACATGACCCAAATGACATTAAAACTACTGTTGATGGACATAGGGTTTTTTCCAGTTGTTGTTGTGTGTGTTTCTTTAACAACTGTTGTTAGGAACAATTGGAAGACATTCAGCCAGCTATGCTGCATTTCTGACTCACCTGCAAGTTCATCCATGTTGTCTGCTCTTTCTTAGCAAGAGCAAAGCCCTGCATCTGTACGATAAGTAGATCCCATCCCCTCTCACCTATTCAAGATGGGATTCCATCAACTCTCTATTCTGGATTATCGTCTCCTCCTCCCCTGAACTCCCCCGCCTCCTGCCCGCCCAAATCCACAATATCTTTCCCATCATTGTACCAGCTATTGTACATTTGGCTATTTCTCCCATCTTGAGAGTGCTAGAAAGCCATTCTACTGAATCAATTTTTGATCTAGCTCATGATGTGACCCTTGGGGATCTACTCTTTTCCCACTATCTCCCAGGCTTTTCCTTTACTGATTCTTTGAAAGACCCCCTAGTTGTTTAACAGTTATGTGGTTCAGTCCAAGACCCAGTTCTTGGACTTCTTTAAATATATTCACTCCCTGGACTTTATCCAGTGTCGTGCCACGGCTATAAATACTATCTGATGACTCCTAAAATTAAATATCAGCCTCAAACCTGGAATTTCCCTTAAACTCCAGTTGCTTGAAGCTTCACCTGGCTATCTGATAGGCAGTTATATAGACCTTTCAAAATTTAACTTCTGATTTTCTGTCCTTCCCATCTCAGTTAACGCTAATGCCTCCTATCTGTGTGGCATGCTAAAAATGTTGGTGCTGTCCTTGACTCTCCTCTCCTTTGCTCACACACCATTCCATTGGCAAGTGGAATAGCTTTAGCATTTATTCAAGTATATTTAGGATCTGACCACTTCTCTCTACCTGCACTGCTACCATCCTGGTCCAACTTATAATCTTCCAGTGGTTTCCTTTTGGAGAAAGAGTGTTCACACTATAGGACCTAGGAGGACTGACCCCTGTTTATCTCTCCTGATTCAGTTCTTTTCATGTCGCTTACTTTGATCCGGCCATATTGGATATAGTTCCATCTGCTTGGACACTCTTCTCGATAACTGCTGACTGACTTGCTCTCTTTGTTGTACCATCAACAAAGAAATGGTGAAGATGTTTATTTCAAAAAAAGTTTTATTTATAGTTCACTGAGTTTTTATTTTATCATGAATGAGTGGTGAATTTTGTTGTTTATTCTGCATTTATTGCTATGAAATATGTGTTTTTTTCCCTTATTCTTTTTAAATGGTAAATTATGGTTGATATTTTGCCCTTTCTTATATAGTGCCAAACTTTGCTGGTTAATAATTTCATTTATAATTTTTGTGTCTGTGTTCATGCAAGAGAGATGTATTTTTATGTCTTCATTCAGTATTGTTGTCAGGCTTTTTCTCCTAGAAGTCTGAAGTGTCTGCCTTGCACATCTGTACCTCTAACCCAGCAGGAGTTGCTTTTGATGTGTACTCTATAGTCGGGACGCAATTTCATTTTTTCCCCCATTTGAATATCCAGTTGCTCCATAACCTGTCTTGGATATCCATTCTCCCCTGCAGGATGTGCAGTGCCAACCCCGTCATATGGCCAGTTTTCCTATATGCACAGGTCCTCTTACCAGCTCTTCCTTCTCATCTGTTACCTCATTTGTTTATCCCTGCACCAGTATCTTATTGTGTTGATCACTGCAGTCTTAACATCTATTGGCAGTTTTCCACCTTCTTTTATTCTTAAGAAATGTCCTGCTTTTCTTGGTCCTCTATCCTTCCATTTAAGTTTGAGACTCTTCAGGTTTCTTAAAAACATGTTGAGACTTGAGGACTGCCATAGAATATATGGATCAGTCCAGGTAAAGTAACGTCTTTATGTTAAAGAGTCTCGCTACCCAATTCTGAAACATATCAATTTATTTAGGTCTTATTTTAATATCTTTTAGTAACATTTTAGCATATCTTCTATAATGCTCCTGCATATCTTTAGACCATTTCCTCCCAAACCTTATTTTTTTTTAATTTAGGTAGAAAGAACTTTTATTTTTTTATTTTTAAAATATTTTATATATTTTTTTCATCATTTTGCATTTTTGCACAATGTATGCTTTTTCATCTTGGTTATAGTCCCCATACCCCCATACAATTCCCACCCCCCTTATTTTGACTGTTATCCCTCCTCCCCACCTCCCTTAGTGTGTCTCTGGCCTATAGTTGCTTGTTGATTCTGATTTTTGCTTTATTATAATTAGTCTTTCTCCTGGTCCCTTATTTAGGTTTTCTAAATTCCTGCTTTGAGTGAAACCATCCAAAACTTATTTTTTCAGTGGATTTATTAATGGAATATATCTTTAATTACATTTTTCTGCTCTACTGTTTAAAGATTCAGTTGATTTTTGAATATTGATCTTTTGCCCAGTCACCTAATTAATTGTAGTAATTTTTATGCGTTCTTTTAGATTTCAGATAGAAAGCATGTAATTTATAAATGAATAATTTGTATTTACTTTCTTTCTATTTTTTTCACCCCTTATTTCCTTTTCTTGTCCAATTGTCCTACTCAGTATGTCCAGTTCAGCGTTGTGTAGAAATAGACAATGAACAAATATCCTTTTATTCTTTTTTTTTTTTCAAGAGAGCACTTTAACATTTCTCCTTACAATAGGTCTTCTTAAATAGGTCTTTATATATACAGATAGATAGATAGATAGATAGATAGATAGATAGATAGATAGATAGATAGATAGATAGATAGATAGATAGATTAAGGAGGTTTCTTATTGCTGACTTGCTTTTACTTGTTTCATGTACATGCCACAAATGAGTATAACTAATTGTTGCTCTTAATTTCACTTACCTTTCTTGCTGTGTTTAGTTGGAGTTCTGGAATCTCACAATACTATGCCTCTGGTTTTGTTGTATAATCTTGCTAGGATGTCTGGAATGGTCTTAGTCATTATTTGCTTGACTATTGCCTCTTCTCCATTCTTTCCTTATTATATCCTCCTAGAAATCTGACTAGGCTGTCTTAGACTTTTTCACTCTTTCATACTGCTTATTTTTTTGTTCACATATTTTAGTCTCTATTTCAACTTCTATTTTCTAGCCATATTATGGGTTTATTTTTCAGTTCTATCTTAGTTCTACCTTACTTGAGTCTAATTTTTTCATTTTGTGCCATTCCATTTGATTCATTTTAGATCTGGTTACTTGTTCAGTCTTGATTTCTACTCATTTTTATTTTTTTCTTTAGTTTTTAGATATATTAAGCACCTTTTTATATTCTGTATCTGATTATTTTAGTCTTTTGAGGTCATGATTCAATTTGCATTGCTCTGCTGTAGATCTGTATTTCAGTTATGCTTCTTGCTGGTACCTAAGGCTACTAAAAATTAGGGTGTTCTATAAATTATATGCTTGCCATCTTATTAGACCATGGCAGATGAATTTAGATTGCAAGTCCATTTGAGAGCTTAGTTCTAGTTAGAAATTGTGAGTGGAGATGTTTGCTTCTACCTTGAGAGAGCATCAAGAGTGGGAAATTTTATGCTGACAGAATTTATTCGAATTTTCAAATCCCTAAACTGAAGGTATGGCCTTGAGCTCTAAGTTGTAGTATCCGTAGGAGGTTTCTAGACTTTATCTCCTTTACTTTTCTATCTCCATCATTTGGGAGCTCAAAGTGTCCATACTTATGCAAAGAGCTTCAGGGTAAAAGTCAGCTTTGTTGCTAATTTATCTTTCTGAGTTCTAATTTCCATTTAATATTTTGTTTTTTGAAGTGTTTACTTTTTGTCAGATCTGCAATATGTTTGCAGGGAGAGAGAGAAGGAATGTGTATTTACATTTCTTTAGATCATCCATTTTGGCATTTGGAAGATCAGAGATTTTGAAAATCCCTCCCAGTTGATACAATTAAAATGCTACATTATATACTTAAACATTAACATTTATCAATTTTAAGTGTAAAATTTAGCAAGTTCAACAGGTGTATACAGGTACGTATTTACTACTATAGTCAAGATACACTTTTGTTACCCTCCGAAGTTACTTGTTCCCCTCTTGTAATCAACCCCAACAACCCTGGCCCTTGGCAACCAGAGATTTATTTTGCTTCACTATAGATTAACTTTGTCTTTCCTAGGATTTCACCTAAGTGGAATCATACATTTTGTATTCTTTGATGTCTGCTCAACAGAACATTTTTGCTGTTCACCCGTGTTTTTAAGTATGAGTAATTCCTTTTTATTGCTGAGTGGTATTCTGTTGTTTGGATATACCCCAGTTTATTCACCTGTTGATGGATATTTGAGTTGCTTTGAGGATACACAGGTTGCACACACACACTGTTACTGACATTGATGTCAATTATTCCCAAATTGACCTAGAGAGTCACTGCAATGCCACCAGGCTTTTAAAACAGAATTTGACAAACTTAGATGAAAATATGTATGGATATTTGTATGGCAAAGGATTTAACTTAAAAAGTTTGAAAAAGAATAGTCAAGCGAAAGGAACCACATTTCCTGATCTCAAGTCTTGTTATAAAACCCTAGTAATCAAGACATTGTGATATTGGCACAATATATATGTAGATCAGTGAAACAGAATAGAGATTCAATTGATTTTTTTTTTTTTTACAATGGTGCCAGGTGACTCAAAGAGGGGAGAAGATGATCTATTTTTTAAAATTTTGTTGGAATAGTTGACTGTCCACAGAGGAAAAAATGAAGCTGATTTTTGAATTAGTTTTTCAATTCAAATTTCAGTTTCATTTCCAGAGTAGGAATTGTGGTATATTTTTGTCCTTTTCTAATAATATATGTAATGTACATATAATACTTGTACATTAAAATTTACATATTAGAGTATATATACCTTTTTTACTTAACATTCTTTTTATATTTTTAAAACATTTTTTTTTTCCTGGAAGGAAATTTTAATAGTCACATAATGTTAAATTGTGAGTGTTCCATACTTTCTTTAGTGATTCTTTACCATTAGAATTAACAACAATAACATAATTAACTGCCCTTTATTTGCTACTTATACCCCTGTAAACTAAGCATGTTGCATGAATTATACTCTTATTGTTACAGGGCAGAGAGATGGGCACCCCAGGACCCCCAAATCTGCCTGTTTTAAATAGGTTCTGCCATCCGCCACATCAAGACAAAACATACAAGACCTGTAATGGAAAGGAACTTTAATACAATTAGAATGCAACAAAGAAAAGACAAAGAATATAGTTTCCAAATCAATCACCCAAACCTACCCATCCCCTCATGGGTGAAAGTCCACCCAAATGGGATTGGCCCAGAGCAGGCCGGAAATCCTGTCACAACCTTCTGTGAGGACCCATAGAAAAGGGTCAGAAACAGCCAGACAAATCTGGGAGGAAAAGAGCAAAATCAAAATCAAGATAAAAGCTGCCATTTTAACCTCCCCACGGGTCTCTCACCCACAACTGTTTCAACTAGTCCAGGACCAAGGAGCAAATGCAGCTTCTTCACATGTCCCTCTGCTCCACGTGCCTCCTCCAGGCCTCCTTCTGACTCTCCATGCTTCTTCCTGCCTTTCCCTGTCTCCTCTCCAGCTTCTCTTCCTCCCTGCTCAGCTCCACCCTCCTTTGGGTGGGGCAGGGAACCTGGAACCTGGAACCCTTTCCTGGGGACCACCCTGTTACATTATGACAACTTTTTAAGGTAGTCTGGTCCACTTTAAAGAAAAGGAAACCAAAGATTAAGAAACTTGCCTATCTCTAATGTGTGAACCTTGAACTGATTATCAAATATCTCATATTCTTGTCCTTAGGAAAATGACACTGCCAAATTTTAGGCTCTTTACAATATTATGCTGTCATAAGAAGCTTTGGGTAATTGTTTGTGTCTAGATCGTTGTCCATTTCAGATATCTAAACTTCTTTTCCTCTGCCTGTCCTTCATGTATTTTATCTGTCTCATCTAAGGAAGGATTTTAAAGCCAGGGGAGTTGTCCAACATAACACACAGGGCACAAACTTCAGAGCTGTCCTTTCAGTTGGTGAAAGCCCTGGCCACAGAAGTGCTGGGCCAGGGGGCATTTCTGCAGGAATGTAGGGGAACAGCTCTGCAGGGACTCTCTGGCGCAGACAATTCGGTGGTTACTTATTTTGGAAAACAAAGGAGAAATAATTTTAGTAGTCTGTCCCGTAGGACATTGAGTCCCACTTTTAAAAGGGAATTATGTAATGTTGGTCAAGTCACTTATCCCCTCTGCCTTGTTTTCTCCGTCTGAGAGGAAGCTACCCTCTAGCTTCACGGGTGACATGGCCTAAGAAGGGAGTGTCATCTAGTGAGCAGAATCTTCTCGTGTGGTGATTTGGAAGTTTCGGGGTGGCAGTGCGGTGGTTTGACTCTAATCCAGAAACTTGAGTTCAAATATAGCCCTACCGTCCACTTACCAAATCATCTCAGGCTCATTTCCTGAGCCTTTTGGAGCCCCCTTTGCTGTTTACTCAGCATGTGAGTCACGCTCATACTGATCATTAAGCAAAGGGGTCACTGTTTGAGGACTCCTCAGTTGCTCTCTGCCCCTACCACCACTTCTTTCTAGGGCTTTGATTTTGCAGGAGCAGCAGGGTAATGGACCCAGCCCCACCCAAGGCTTGGTGACCCAAGCCTTCTTTCCCGGAAGGAGTCACTTAATTACAACTCTTCTGTATACTGGGCTAATGATAGGGTTAAACCCTCTTGGTCCTTGACCTCTGTTAGCTGCAGTCTACCTGTCCTTCCCATCTCTTAACCTGTTGTGGCAAGCACAAGTGACCTAAGAGAGCTAGAAGGTCATTGTGAAAAGGGCTGTTCTTAAGCAGCTTAAAGACTGTATCCACACCTACGATAGCCTTCACTTTCAGTTCCAGTTTCAGATCTAAGTACCACTGGTGTTAGGGGATGGAGGGGAGGCAGCTCTAACAGGCTCTCCACTACAGTGTCACTCCCTAACTCCTTTTGAGAGTCCCAGTTTTTGCACTGAAGCTCCAAGAACCCTGGAAATCCACGATAGAAGAGGGGAGACTGGTAGGTTAAAAGTTGGAGAGAGAAGGCTGGCGGGTAGAATAGTGCCTGTTGGCTTGCTCATAGTTTTTGTATAGGTAGGGACACAGTGATTTTTGCTTAGAGAAGCCTCTGTTAAAAATTATTATTTTTATTTATTTTTTTAATTTTTTTTTTTAAAAAAGAAACTCTATTTATTTATCTATCTATCTATTTATTTATTTATTTATTGACACGAGCACTGGGTACAGTCAGAATTGCGGGAGGGTTAGAGGATTCACCAGAGCCAGAGTGGGGAGCAGAGCAGGCAGAAGGACCGAAGTACACTGCTGAGGGGAGCAGCGGGCGGCAGGAGAGGTCTGTGCGCCATGTGGGACCCTCATCCAGCGGCCGGGGATCGAACCGGCGCTGCAGAGGCTGCGGCAGCCTCGCAGCCCAGCGCTTAACCACTGCGCCACCAGGGGAGGCCCAAAAAATTATTATTTTTAAATGCAAGGAAATAAAGGAGTATGAACCTAGATAGAGTTGAAATAAATATGAAGTTGTGCATATTTGTAAACAGCATTTTTCCCCTTTCTTAAAATGGCAAGAGCGCTATCAGGGAACAGGTTATACTCTGCAACTAGATCTTTACCATGTTTGATTTTCAGGATTCCTCTTAATGCAATGGCTACAACAAAAAGCCTCGTTTATTGCTCGTATAGCGCTGATGTCCATTTCAATGTAACTGGCCGTAGTAGAGCAGTGACAGTAGTAGGTGTTTGGTAAGATGTGGCTGTTGCCTAGCACCTTCCTAAGTTTGTTTGGAGTGAGCCACCAAGCACCTTCTACACCGAGTGTAGAAAGTGTTTTAGCTTTGTGTTTTTATCACTTGTTTTCCTATCTGCAGTCTAAGTAACTGTAAGAGGATATGACATGGCTAAAGATAGTCATCGTAATTTAGAAAGGAACATGCTCAGTCCCTGCCTCTTCTCGTCTAATGAGTGCATGTAAAAAATATATCAAAAGAAATTCTCATAGCAGAATCTCCACATTTCAAAGGGGCGTATATTTATTATAAGAACTGCTGATTCATTAGGAATGCTTCCTAATTCGAACAGCAACAGCTGCTTCTGGTTAGAATAAACTCTATCTCTTCTTTGTGCCCTGTCTCTCCAAGGGGATGTTAAATTTTGGTTTAAGATTTTTCTCCCGCTTTAG